>NC_083870.1:70644971-71894971 GCF_032452875.1 Bos javanicus | reverse complement strand
TGGGAGAGGGAGAGGGTGGGGAGATCTGGGAGAATGGCATTGAAATACGTATAATATCATGTATGAAACGAGTCACCAGTCCAGGTTCGATGCACGATACTGGATGCTTGGGGCTGGTGCACTGGGACTACCCAGAGGGAAGGTATGGGGAGGGAGGAAGGCGGAGGGTTCAGGATGGGGAACACAGGTATACCTGTGGTGGATTCATTTCGATATTTGGCAAAACTAATACAATATTGTAAAGTTAAAAATAAAATAAAATTAAAAAAAAAACATATTCAAAGTAAAAAAGAGCTATCAAAACTCACTAAAACAGATATGTAATTAATAAGAAATAAAGATAAAAACAAAAAAGATTAATTAAAATAAGCAAAATGTTTGAATGACATTGTACCATATAGACATGTGGATGGCAAATAAGCCATTAAAAGATGTTTGACATTTTTAATCATTATGAAAATGCACAGTAATTCTAAGGGATATATGATTGTACACACTATTATAGAATAAGTAAAACTTAAAAAGACTTATGATATCAAGTACTGACAAGGATATGAATAGACTGGAACTCTCAGACACTGTATGTAGAATATAAAATAGTTAATCCACTTTAGAAAACCAATTTCTTATTTTGACACCAGAAGTAATAATAATAAAGGAAAAAACTCAGACTACATTTAGATTAATATTTCTCTTCACCTAAATATATATGACTAAGAAAATAGATAAAGCCACATAAATAGCAGAACATATATGCAAGGCATGCTTCTGATAAAGGAATTGTCTTGAAAATGTACAAGAACCCCACAAATAGGTAAGAAAATGACAGACAAATAGAAAAATGAGGTGTTTTCAATTTTATAACAAGGACACTTCAAAATGCCAAAAAAAAAAAAAAAAGTATGAATGCATGCATTACTTCACTAACCATTATGGAAAATCACAACCAATACTGATATATATCCAGGCAGTGTCAAAATGAAAAACAATATGGCTATCATAAAGTTTTGATGTGAATGTTGAGTAACTAGAGTTCACATAAAATGTTGGTTAAGATAAAAATTTATTTTATAAGCTTTGGGAAATCTCATTGTTTTTATTAAAGCTGAAGATAATAACTCCTAGGTATATGCTAATCAGAAATGCATATGCATGTTCACTGAAAGAAATAAATGTAATCATAATGGTGTAAAACTAGAAGCAACCTAGATGTTTGACAGTGGTAGAATGGATACATTTTTACATATTCATAAAAGGAGATAATGAGAATGAATATATAAAAATTAAAGTGAATAAACCATTGCTATACAAAACTGTATGGAAAAATTTCATTATAACATTAATGAATAAAAGAAGCCAGGCACAAACAAATGTATATAATTCATTAATATAAGGTTCAAAAATAGGAATACCTAATCTATAATATATAGAATGTGATATACAGAATTTTAAGATGACCTGTAAGGTTCACTCCCACTGGTGAATATGTATCCTTTGATTGTGGATGAGATTTGTGAAAATGACTTGATTTCTCTCTTGTGATTAGCTTACATTATATGGTAACAGGGAAAGCAGTTTTTCAGGTTTAATTAACATCTTTAATTTCATGCATGCATGTGTGCTCATTAGTTGAGTTTGAATTAATCAACTGGAAGATTATACTGGGGGAACTTGACCTAATCAGGTGAGCCTTTTAAAAAAGATTCTAGGCTCTTGATATAGCTTTGAATGGAGGGAGATTCACTGCTGACCTTAAAGTAGCAAGCAAGCATTTTGTGTACTGTCTATGGAAGGGATCATAAGGATCCAAGAGAAGTCTCTAGGAAATGAGAATGATCCCTAGCTGAAATTCAGCCAGATAATTGGCATGGATCCTACAATGAAAGAGCATCCTGAGCCACAGATGAGATCACAGTCATGGTCCACACTTTGAGGGTAGCCTGGTGAGATTCTGAGCTAACTATACCCAAAACCCTGACCCATGGAGACTCTAAGATAATAAATTTGTGTTGTTTAACACCAATACTTCTATGGTAATTACCTATGCATAATTTTTTAAAAACACACAAACAGCCAGGATAATTGTCTCCCTTGGTAAGTGGGAGGTTTTGACTGGGAAGAGAATCTAGTAGAGCTTCTGGAATGCTGGTGATGTTCTATTTCATGATCTGGGTATAGTATATTTGGATACTGACATTGCAAAATCCCATCAAGCTAGACACTATGATATATACAATCTAAAAATTATGTTTCACTTCAGTACAAACTTTGTGTAAAAAATAAAAACAAAAACAAAATGAATATAGACATTCGTATAAATGGTGTTATTTTATATGCAAATTAAGTTTAATACATATTCAGTAATTCTTGATGGGTTCCTAACATGGGTATATTTCTCTTAATCTTTGCCTGAGTCTTTTCAATCCTGTCATATTTTTTTCTCTTTTCTCATTTCTGTCTTAATTGGTATTCTTTTTTCCCCCAATATAAAGAGAAAAATATATATAAGTAAAAGAACTACAACTAAATTTTGGAATGAGATATTAACACTTATGTTTTAAAATACATTGGGTATTTTTTTTTTTTTTGGTAAGCACAAATTATCACCAATGCATTTTCATGTCAACTTTGCCAACTGTATTGATGCTGTTTGGAAATAACTCAAGGAAGATTTACATGAAAGGGAGTTGTTTTATATTCTTGGCTCTGGATAAATTTGCCTATCCCTCTTTTGACTGCTTCATTAAAAAGACACAGATTCTATTTTCCACATCTCACTGCTTAGCTTCATGCTTTTCTACTAAGTATACTAATTCTGTTTATTATATGAGATATGACATATTCAGTGCTTGTGTTAGTTTTCTAATATTGATGTTTATTCCTTCTGCTTTCATGTATTTCAAAAAGTGTGCTATGTTCTGGTAGGTGATATTTTTATATAATCTTAAGGCCCAAGATGATCACAAATCTGAAATTCAAATAGATAATTTTTAGCCTTTGGCCTTTGAGGGTAATAAAGAACATTAACAATCAGTTGTGTAGCTTGGTCACTTTGACTAAAGCACAACTGAGATCAAAGCAATGGTAGGGAAGATGCTTAAAAATATCCTCCCCTTCTCACTGATTTGAATATTTCATCAGTTTTTTCTAACATATTTGGCATGGAGATAGAGAAAGATTTTAAAAGAAAAGCCAAATTTAGATATGTACATGCACATTAACAGATTTTAGTTTATCATATTACCAAAGACACCTTTAATCTTGAGGATATTAGAACAAGAGGTCTTAATAAAAATGAAAACTAAACTCATAGATTCATAATCCTTCCTTTATATCAAAAAGGACCAGAAAAAAATGATAAAATATTTAAACATGTTTTAAAAATATAAAGATGAGCTTGAAATCAAGAAAAAGAAAACTCAATGCATCAGGAATATTGAAGTCTAGAGTGAGAGTTAAAACTTGGCAACTGTCAGTGGATTAGGACCAAACACATATTTTGGTGACACGGTTTGGTGTGCATAAGAGAGAAGTTAAGGCAAAAGACCCCTCGCACATCAGGGAACTCAAATTATTTGAGTTAAAGAATATGCACTGTGGCGGATTCATTTTGATATTTGGCAAAACTAATACAATATTGTAAAGTTTAAAAATAAAATAAAATTTTAAAAAAATGCCAGCAAAAAAAATAAAATAAAATATACCTGTGAGGTTTCAAAAAAAAAAAAAAAAGAATATGCAAAGTCTTACTCTAAATAGTGAACAGAATAAAAAATGAATAAATAATGATCAGAATTATTGTTTGAATTGCATCACCTGCACCAATGGACAGGATAAAGATTAGAAACCCTTGTTTGAAATAGATTTTGAAAAAGAAACAGACGAGAGAAATCGACTTTACAAACTATCACTAGCAAAGCCATTTAACATGGTTTTGGCACAAGGGACAAATCAGTGAGCCAGAAGAAACCAGAGACACAGTCTTATAAATAGAATTATGTTGTTTGTATGCTCAATCATTCAGTTATGTCTGACTCTGCGACCCCATGGACTGTAGCCCACCAGGCTCCTCTGTGCATGGAATTTTTCAGGCAAGAATGTTGGAGTAAGGTTGCCATTTCCTAGTCCAGAGGATCTTCCCAACCTAGGGATAGAACCTATATCTCTTACATCTCCTGCACTGACATGTGGATTCTTTACCACTGTGCCACTTTATGTTACCTTTGGACAAAAGTAGCAGTGTACATTATTGTTATAATAATATTATTAACATTAGGAATATAAATATATGGTATGGGTACACCTGGGCTTCCCAAGTTGTGCCAGCAGTTAAGAACCACTGTCAATTCAGGAGACATGAGAGACCAGGGTTCAATCCCTGGGTAGGGAAAATCATCTGGAGGAAGGTATGAAAATACATCCAGTATTCTTGCCTGGAAAATTCCAGAGACAAGGAGTCTCGTGGGCTATAGTCCATGGGGCCACAAAGAGTTGGACACAACTGAGCAACCAGAACTTTCACGCATAAAAGAGATAGGCACAAAACTAAATATACAGGATAAAGGGTGGGAAAACATAAAACAAGTGCATGCCCTCTTCCTTATCAACTATGAAAGGAAAAGCAAAATTTAGCTTAAATTAAATCACAAAATAACTTCTGTGACAGAAGAGCCTCACAGGCTACAGTCCATAGTGATGCAAAGAGTTGGACACGACTGAAGCGACTTAGCACCCATAGGTATACCTGGCATTTCATTTTAAAAGGTGGAGAATTTAACTACACATTTCTAAACCTTCCAGAAACAAATCCCAAATGTGAGTTTTTAAATATATTAATAAAGATTGATATGAAATAGTATATTTTATTTATAAGTGCAAATTAAATATAACATAGGAAACCATCTTGGTTTCTGGATACAATTTGCTTCCTTTAAAAATACATGAAGAAAAATCAAAATGAAAATTTAATCCACATTCAATTAATATTTATTGGACTTCTACTAAGGGATAGGTGGAGCTTCCCTGGTGGCTCAGAATGTAAAGAAAGAATCTGCCTGTAATGCAGGAGACCAAGATTCAGTTCCTGGGTTGGGAAGATCCCCGAAGGAGAACATAGCAACCCACTCCAGTATTCTTGCCTGGAGAATTCCATGGGCAGAGGAGCTTGGCGGGCTATAGTCCATGGGATCACAAAAAGTCAGATACGACTGAGGGACTCACACTTTCAGGCATATAAAGGATAGGCAGAAATAGATACTAAGGATAAAGTGTGGGAAAACATAAAATAAGTACCTGCCTTCATACATATACTATGAAAGAAAAGAAAATATAGATTAAATTAACCACAAAATAACTTCTGTGGGACAAAGGACATTACAAACAAAATTCTTAGAGCTTTAAAACTCACAAAGATGATGTTGAGTTAAAGAAACAATGTAAAATAAAATATATACATATAATTTAATGAATATATATAATATACACAATAACATAAATATACATAAATAAAAACATGAGGAATATTCATTAATTTGACAAAAATTAAGGTTTTGATAATATAAAATACTGCAAGAATGTTAAAAAATAGTCCCTATACAGTCACTTTGTAGAGTCATTCTGAAGTATAATTTGGAATAGTCAGGACATATTGTATGAAACTAGCCATTCAACCCAAAACTTTAAATTAAAATTTGCATACATTACAAGTAAGGAATTCCACTTGTGAATATACAACCTAGGAAAATAATCTCCATTCACATATGTGACTTTACAAGGGTGTTTATTTTGTCATTTTATTTTTGGTAAAAGTAAGAATTGGAAATATTTAGAAGGTAATCATATATATAAGAAATGTGATATATTTGCAAAGTTGGATTCTATACTGCAAATTAAAAATAAAAATTTTTCCAGTCATGTGGAATAACCTAGACAAGCAGTATATAAATGTAACATAGTTTCCATTATATTAATTAACGAAAATATTTAAAAGACACCACAGTAAGAAGTATCATTTATGGAAATATACATATACAGGTCAAATAAAGAATATTCTATACATGTCAAAATAAGGACAGTGATTACCTCTAGGCAGATGGAAATGAGGGAGTTGTGAGTTGCTAAATGATATCTTAAATATATTAATAATGTTTCATTGCTTACAAAGATATGAGAGGTAAACACAATCAAAACAATGGTTTTTACATCTGTACAATAAAAACTTGTTAAAAATTTAATGCATGTATATATGTATAGTTAGAGATTATATATTTTTCTATATTTTCATATTACTTTAAAAGAAAAGAAAAAATTATCAAATTTCAACTTTGGTGGTTGAAGAGAATATAACAAAGAATTATTGACAATTGGCTCATTGTTCAGCGAGAAAGCCAACATTAAGGGGAATTTAAAGTAAGCTGTCAATTTAACAAAGGGCTTTACAATTATAATTTTTGGCCATCATGTGGAAAATTGGCAGAATTTAGTAAGATATCCAATTAAAAAAACTTTACTTTTGTATGCCAATGAAAATCATTTATAACAAAACCTAGAGAAAAAAATTGCCAAATTATAGGTGTACTGTGGTTAAGCATATACTGAAAATATGGTTCTTTCTCATTTTAGAAATTCTTTTGCACCAAAGTATTTGTGAAACTGCTTAGGTTCTCTCTACATATAGCTCATGATTACTGTTAATATGACTGGTATCTTCCACTCCTTATTTCTGCCTCACAGCTTCCTTATGGGAAGCTCCATGTCATTTTGAGATTATCAGGCAAAGGTGACACCTAAGGGATTAAAGTAGGAACCAAGGAGGCTTGATCTTTGATAACACATTTGAACTGCTACAGCTCTGGCCTAATCTCCTTAAAATTGTTTTTTATGTGAGAAAAAAAAAAGTGTGTACATTTGCAGTTTTATTTATTATTGCATCTAATCAATCACATCTCTGACAATATTTTGCAAGTAAGTATATTTAGTAGATGAGTCTGTCTTTGAGATCTCACCTTTCTTACATATGATGTAATATAAGCCTCTTCTGATATTCTAAGTCAAGTTAGTATCATCATTTGCAAAATGAACAAATTTGCCTTAACCTTGTCTTGGGAAAGACAGAGAGGGAGGGGGATACAAATGCACCTTTTATTGATTAAGAAGTAGGGAATCCACTATATTGTGCTATTTTAGTCATGTATAATTGCAGAGTGGATGACCAGGTAAATTATATATAAATCCATGAAATGAGAGTTTCACAAATTTATATAAATCTTTTGGGGTGAGCTTGAACATGCAATGAATGGTATGATGAAAACTTTATAGGTCTTGCACCCAGCCTAGCCTGGTTTGTGATCTCTAATCAATTGTCTGACTTGAGCAGAATTATCAGCTTTAGCTTCTCATCTGTAAAATGAGGCAATAGATTTATTTCACAAGTTAGCACATGGAAAAATCATATATACATATTATAGATAGATACAGATATAAACAGAGTGCCTGATGAACTATGGATGGAGGTTCATGACATTGTACAGGAGACAGGAATCAAGATCATCCCCAAGAAAAAGAAATGCAAAAAAGCAAAATGGCTGTCTGAGGAGGCCTTACAAATAGCTGTGAAAATAAGGGAAGCAAAAAGCAAAGGAGAAAAGGAAAGCTATTCCCATTTGAAGGCAGAGTTCCAAAGAATACCAAGGAGAGATAAGAAAGCTTTCCTCAGCAATCAATGCAAATAAATAGAGGAAAACAATAGAATGGGAAAGACTAGAGATCTCTTCAAGAAAATTAGAAATACCAAGGGAACATTTCATGCAAAGATGGGCTCAATAAATGATAGAAATGGTAGGCACCTAACAGAACCAGAAGATATTAAGAAGAGGTGGCAAGAATACACAGAACTATACAAAAAAGATCACGACTCAGATAATCACGATGGTGTGATCACTCACCTAGAGCCAGACATCCTGGAATGTGAAGTCAAGTGGGCCTTAGTAAGCATCACTATGAAAAAAGCTAGTGGAGGTGATGGAATTCCAGTGGAGCTATTTCAAATCCTGAAAGATGATTCTGTGAAAGTGCTACACTCAATAACCTAACAAATTCGGAAAACGCAGCAGTGGCCACAGGACTGGAAAAGGTCAGTTTTCATTTCAATCCCAAAGAAAGGCAATGCCAAAGAATGCTCAAACTACCACACAATTGCACTCATCTCACATGCTCCAGTACTCTTGCCTGGAAATTTCCATGGATGGAGGAGCCTGGTAGGCTGCAGTCCATGGGATCACTGAGTTGGACACGACTGAGCGACTTCACTTTCACTTTTCACTTTCATGCATTTGAGAAGGAAATGGCAACTCACTCCATTTTTCTTGCCTGGAGAATCCCAGGGACGGGGAAACCTGGTGGGCTGCTGTCTATGGGGTTGCACAGAGTTGGACTCGACTGACGTGACTTAGCAGCAGCAGCAGCACATTGTAGTAAAGTAATGCTCAAAATTCTCCAAACCAGGCCTCAGCAATACGTGAACTGTGACCTACCAGATGTTCAAACTGGTTTTAGAAAAGGCAGAGGAACCAGAGATCAAACTGCCAACATCTGCTGGATCATGGAAAAAGCAAGAGAGTTCCAGAAAAACATCTATTTCTGCTTTATTGACAATGCCAAAGCATTTGACTGTGTGGATCACAATAAACTGTGGAAAATTCTGAAAGAGATGAGAATACCAGACCACCTGAGCTGCCTCTTGAGAAACATGTATGCAGGTCATTAAGCAGCAGTTAAAACTAGACATGGAACAACAAACTAGTTCCAAATAGGAAAAGGAGTACATCAAGGCTGTATATTGTCACCCTGCTCATTTAACTTATAGGCAGAGTACATCATGAGAAACGCTGGGCTGGAAGAAGCACAAGCTGGAATCAAGATTTCCGGGAGAAATATCAATAACCTCAGATATGTAGATGACACCACCCTTATGGCAGAAAGTGAAGAAAAACTAAAAAGCCTCTTGATGAAAGTGAAAGAGGAGAGTGAAAAAGTTGGCTTAAAGCTCAACATTCAGAAAACGAAGATCATAGCATCTGGTCCTATCACTTCATGGCAAACAGATGGGGAAAAAGTGGAAACAGTGGCTGACTTTATTTTTCTGGGCTCCAAAATCACTGCAGATGGTGATTGAAGCCATGAAATTAAAAGATGCTTCCTCCTTGGAAAGAAAGTTATGACCAACCTAGACAGCATATTCAAAAGCAGAGACATTACTTTGCCAACAAAGGTTCATCTAGTCAAGGCTATGGTTTTTCCAATGGTCATGTATGGATGTGAGAGTTGGACTATAAAGAAAACTGAGCACTGAAGAATTGATGCTTTTGAACTGTGGTGTTGGAGAAGACTCTTGAGAGTCCCTTGGACTGCAAGGAGATCTAACCAGTCCATCCTAAAGGAGATCAGTGTTGGGTGTTCATTGGAAGAACTGATGTTGAAGCTGAAACTCCAATACTTTGGCCACCTCATGCAAAGAGTTGACTCCTTGGAAAAGACTCTGATGCTGGAAGGGATTGGGGGCAGGAGGAGAAGGGGACGACAGAGGATGAGATGGTTGGATGGCATCACCAACTTGATGGACGTGGGTTTGGCTGGACTCTAGGAGTTGGTGATGGACAGGGAGGCCTGGCATGCTGTAGCACTTGGGGTCACAAAGAGTCAGACATGACTGAGTGACTGAACTGAACTGAATAGATACAAATATGATAGAAATGTTGTTATTTTTATTTAGTACCAAGTAAATATTTATAGTGATTTTTTCTTTTCATGGAGAATTAGTTTAATCCCTGGTGGCTCAGTTGGTAAAGAGACAGCTTGCAATGCAAGAGACCTGGGTTCAATCCCTGCATTGGGAAGATACCCTGGAGAAGGACATGGTAACCTACTCCAGTATTCTTGCCTGGAGAATCCCATAGACAGAGATGCCTGGAAGGCTACCATGCCATAGGATAGCACAGAGTTGGACATGACTGAAGCAACTTAGCATAAATGCAAGAGATAATTTAAAAGCATGACTATTATGCAGATTCATTGAAGAAATTCCCACTTCTCTCTAGTCAAATATATTTAGTAGTTCCATAAACTCTCATTAATCTCAAGTTCTTTGTGTACTTGTTAAAGCCCTGTGTAGAGTAGCATTAAGTCTTGAATTTAAGGGATTTATACTGATCGTTTGCATAGAATATGGATTGAATCAAATATATTTACAAGTTGTTATGTTTCCCTGGTGACTCAATGGTAAAGAATCTACCTGATAATGCAGGAGACATGGGAGATGGGGCTTCAATTCTTGGGTTAGGAGGATCTCCTAGAGAAGGAAATGGCTACCCACTCCAGTATTCTTGCCTGGGAAATCCCATGGGCAGAGGAACCTGGAGGGCTACAGTCCCTCGAGTCACAAAGAGTCAGACACAACTTAGCAACCCAACAAGAGAAACAACAAATTGTTACAAAGAAAAAAATCACATTGAATTTCCTCTTAGCATGTTACTTACACATACTTTTGCTCAATATTTTCAAATCTTGATGTTTCATGTACATAAAAACTTCATAAGACATAAAAACTTCATTTGAATTTCATGCTTGAGTTTGAGTGTGAAGACTAGTATTAATTACATGTTAAGCTGTGTGTATCCTAGTCTCAATGTGCCACCTACCTAAACATGTCATGAGCAGTCCTTTGATGGTTACAGAGCAAAACTATGTAGTAAAAAGACCATGTAGGAAACAAAACCAACTGGAACTCGAAATAGAAATTACAGTAATAAACATAACTAAATCATTTTTTGATCTCTTTGCTTGGGATGTTATCCAGTGAAGGCATATAACAACAAATGTAAATGTAGCATTGGGTACTAAGAAAGTATTCATGAAGATGTACAAAAATTGTATTTAATTACTTGAAGTTAAATGAGAAATACAAACAGAGATCAGCTTAAAGAGATATTTTTATTCAATATCACTCAAAAATACACACACACAAAAAGTCATGTGTTCCAATGGTCAGTGTATTTTAAAAGCCAGCTACACATAATAGGCACTAGGTAGATAATAAGTACAGATACAGTTTAAAGCCTCAAAATTTCTTCAGTGAGTAATCAGAGGAGTTAAGGGGTAAGAAAAAGTCACAAATCCCAACAGGATTCAAAGGAAATTAAAACCTATTAGAATACAGAGTTGTTATAGAAGACTTACAGGCAGATTGTACTTATTTTATTATGAGGAATGATTACTGTTTGGAAAGATAAGGTGGAATCAAGAGCAATCTCTTTTCTTGATTTTATTTCCAAAAAAAAGAGCCAGAGGGATGGGATGAGGAGGCAGGTGGGAGGCGGGTTCAGGATGGGGAACACATATAAACCCATGGCTGATTCATATCAATGTATGGCAAAAACCACCACAATATAGTTAAGTAATTAGCCTCCAACTAAAATAAATAAATTTAAAAAAAAAATAGCCATATACTCATTGGTTACTTCTAGAAACTTTTTATTAACAACATAGTTTGAAAATAATTATACCTTCCAAAAAAAAAAAAAACACTTTTCTCATGACCATTCTGAAAAAAAAAAAAAAAAATGTGTATTCTGTTACAAGTTAATAGCAAAATATACTCATTCAATTGAGAACTTTTTGAGAGGCAGTTTGTTCTGGTCAAGGTATAGGTTTGTTAGCTGACAGAGCTAGTTTGAGTCCAGGCTTACTAGATATGAAACATCTTAGTTATGTATATCAGTTTTCTCATCTGTAACATGGATTGTTTGAAGTGTTAAATGACTCAGCGATATAAAACATTTAGTGCAACACTTGGCACATGGTAAAAATTAATACATCTAAGTTTAAACTATTTTTCTTATTATATCAGGAGAAAAAGCCTATCTTTTCCTATCATTAAGTGATTTAATGTTTAAATTCTTAATTATTTGGGTACTAATATTTCATACTAAATATGTAGCACATAATGTAAGCAGAGGGTTAAGAGGAAACTTTCCTAAATACTCTTCAGATTAGCTGAGTAAAATTAGAGTTGAAGCATATTAAATAAAATACCAAGTTTTGAATCATGAATACCTATAAGTACTGATACCAGCTTTCAATTTCCTTCTTTTGAAAAATAAAATAATCATAGGTACCATTGTAATGCAAATAAACCATCTTCATATGAAGAAATATTTTTATTTTATCTAGACATAATACATAAGAATGCCCAAAGACCAAAGGACAAAATATTGGTAGTTCCTTTAAATTTTCTTTTTTTTAAATAAAGTACTTTCTCTTTTAGTAATGATAGACAATTACATTGTGTCTACTGGGATAAGCCAAGATATCATTATAATATCTTTTTAAAATTTACAATGTGTATTTTGCTATTTTCATAGAGCCTAATTTGTTTAAGGCAAGATACCACTGTTCTTGCTGTACCTAGACTAGTTCTTGGTACCTGGTAAGTGTTCAATGAATATTTGCAAAAGAATGAAAGTTCAAAGTAAACAACACTTTGAAAATGCTAAATCATGGGTTTTCACTTTCTAATTTAAATCATATTCCCGATAACCATTCAAACATTAAAGCCTGAGGAATAGACAGGAGGGCAGAACTATCTCACAAAAAGGAATATGTCATAAACAGAGTTCTCTCTATAAAGTTTAAAGAACTCATTTTGATTGATGAGAAATTTTATGAAAAAGAGATGTTTCAGGAAACAAAGTGATATCTCATTTATTTGATTCCACATCACACTAAAGTGTGGAAAATTCTGAAAGAGATGGGAATACCAGACCACCTGACCTGCCTCTTGAGAAATCTGTATGCAGGTCAGGAAGCAACAGTTAGAACTAGACATGGAACAACAGACTGGTTCCAAATAGGAAAAGGAGTATGTCAAGGCTGTATATTGTCACCCTGCTTATTTAACTTATATGCAGAGTACATCATGAGAAACACTGGGCTGGAAGAAGCACAAGCTGGAATCAAGATTGCCAGGAGAAATATCAATAACCTCAGATATGCAGATGATGCCACCCTTATGGCAGAAAGTGAAGAGGAGTAAAAAGAGAGAAAGTAAAAAGCCTCTTGATGAAAGTGAATGAGGACAGTGAAAAAGTTGGCTTAAAGCTCAACATTCAGAAAACTAAGATCATGGCATCTGGTCCCATCACTTCATGGGAAATAGATGGGGAAACAGTGGAAATAGTGTCAGACTTTATCTTTTTGGGCTCCAAAATCACTGCAGATGGTGACTGAAGCCATGAAATTAAAAGACGCTTACTCCTTGGAAGGAAAGTTAATGATCACATTACCTCCCGAAGGCCCTACCTCCAAATGTTGTAACAGTGAGAATTAGATTTCTGCATATGAATTTGAGGCTGTGGGGTTGGAGGTGGATACAAATATTCAATCATATCAGAGGACCACTGGTGTTAATTTTTTTTTTTTTTTTGGTTTGGTTTTCTTTGTGTTTCCCCACCCCACCCCCACCCCCCCCACTTTGGAGGAAAGAATTTTAAAGGCAAATATTTAGAATAAATATACAAATTAAATTCATCTTTGAGCTATTCCTATTGAAAATGAGCATATCACAGGCTTTGTGACTTCCTTCAGGTAAACAAAAAAACTTTAAAAATGAGATATGGAATTTTTTTCTTTCTTTCACACTAACAAAATTCTGTTTTAAGTGGACTCAAGTGTTTCCTATAACACATTTTTGAATGCAATGATTTATGCTATTAATTTCCAAACCATGTTCCAAGGAACACTAGGATTCTATGAGGCATTTCCTTGATTTCCAAGGACAAAAGTATGATCGCTATGTTTATGTTTAATTTATATCTGATCTGTCACCTGAGACTATCCCTGAATATTGCCACAGAACCTGAGCTTATAAAGCATAAGAAATTGCCCAGCAGGGTTTCCAAATTCCAGAAGCTTAAGAAGCATGATGCAGATGATGAAAGCTGGAAATATGAATTCTAACTTCATCTCTGCCACTTACTGTGCAATCTGAAATAACTAACTTTGTGATTTTTTGTTTTTGTATTTATAAGTAAGCTGAGAGGAGTCCTTTGTCCTACTGTCATATATATAAAGTTTTTTTGACAATTATTAAGTAAATTATTATGTTTATTGAATGAATATTGACTAATAAATGATTGTAAAACACTTAGTAAATAGCAATCACTATGTAAATATATATAGAAGGAGAAGTGAGCATGTAAACATTATATGACAAGAAAAGGCATGTAAAATTCTGAAATGCTCTCAAATTTAATAATGAGTGGAAAAATGTGTATGGGAAACTTGATTTAATGCTTGCCTAAGTGAAACATTAAATAACATACTTTTTTATATAACTTTATTTCGGGGGGCTCCAAAATCACTGCAGATGGTGACTGCAGCCGTGAAAGTAAAAGACGCTTACTCCTTGGAAGGAAAGTTATGACCAACCTAGACAGCATATTCAAAAGCAGAGATATTACTTTGCCAACAAAGGTCCATCTAGTCAAGGCTATGGTTTTTCCAGTGGTCATGTATGGATGTGAGAGTTGGACTGTGAAGAAAGCTGAGTGCCAAAGAATTGATGCTTTTGAACTGTAGTGTTGGAGAAGACTCTTGAGAGTCCCTTGGACTGCAAGGAGATCCAACCAGTCCATTCTGAAGGAGATCAGCCATGGGATTTCTTTGGAAGGACTGATGCTAAAGCTGAAACTCCAGTACTTTGGCCACCTCATGCGAAGAGTTGACTCATTGGAAAAGACTCTGATGCTGGGAGGGATTGGGGGCAGGAGGAGAAGGGGACAACAGAGGATGAGATGGCTGGATGGCATCACCGACTCGATGGACGTGAGTTTGAGTGAACTCTGGGAACTGGTGATTGGCAGGGAGGCCTGGCGTGGGACAATTCATGGAGTCGTAAAGAGTCAGACACGACTGAGCAACTGAACTGAACTGAATGAGATACAGCATATTTGACCTTCTAATGAATAATAATAATGTTAATGGTTATCATACCCTACATTTACATCATATATTTATTTTGCTGTGCTGGGAATACTTTCAGAACATTGATATTTTTCTTTTCTTGACATTCTTATGAGGTAAACAGTATCTGTAGCTCAGAAATAGATCTAAAATATAAACTAGATACAGTGGAGATTTGAACTTTGTGCTTAATTTTTATTCATGTATCATTTGCCTGTTAACTATTTACTTTCCATAAGTAAATTGCTCTTGTATTTAGCATTTTGTATTGTATGTCCATATAGAGATTTCATGTGTGTGTGTGCTAAGTCACTTCAGTCGTGTCCAATTCTCTATGACTCCATGGACAGTAGACGCCCGGGCTCTTCTGTCCATAATATTCTCCAGACAAGAAGAGTGAAGTGGGTTGCCATTTCCTCGTCCATGGGACCTTCCTGACTCAGGGATCAAACCTGTGTCTTCTGCGTCTCCTGCATTGGCAGTCAGGTTCTTTACCACTATGGCCACATGGGAAGCCCTGATTTAATAATATTTGAAACTCTCAAGTATTTTAAACTGATCAAGTTCATTAATTTTATTCAAAGTTAATGTCCTAAGTTTAAACTATGAATACTGAATATGACTTTAATCTATAAGCACTTACCAAAAGTGGATAAAAGTTAAGAAATTCATACTTAAAAACTAGACAGAGATTTTTGCGGGCTATTACAGAATAGAAAAATGTAGCAGTAGGTAAAGCTGGTGCTTCAAGCCTTCTAGACTTCAGAACTGTGTGCTGCATGGTCACATACTCCTTAAGAATAAAAGAACTTGAACCAAATCTATCGCTTAATGACCAAAAAGTGTAGGAAATTCCACTGCCCATAAAAATGATTTGATAAAAACTGTGGAGAAATACTCTTAAGAAAGACATATGAATAAAGCTGCTTTCTCAGAGAAATGAGATCAGTATTTTTCACACCTAGTCGAAACCCATTATTTGATTTGAAATCAATTTAGAATGGTATAATCAGTATTTTTAAAAGTAAAACAGAATATAATAAAGAATACTAGAGTACATGACATGAAACCTTGCATAATTTATTTGGTGGTTTATTCTCCTGATATGCATATAGGTACATATATAATTGTGTATCAGGTTAAAAGTTGAAATTTTTTTAAGTTGAAATTTATATAAGTTGAAATTTTTATGCTGGTTCCTATCAAAAAACACTTGAAACATAGTGGACTTGAGTATGTAGAAAAAATTTCAACAAATCTGGAGAATCCAACTTCCTTTTTAGTAGAGATATCAATGACATTAAAATTATCATTAGAATTTTATTAAGATAAAATATAATCCTAGTTGCCTTCATATACCTGGTTTTTCACTGAGAGCCAGGAGATCCTCAAGGACAGAACATTCACAAAAAGTGTAGGATAGGGATGTAAAGAAAAAGAGAGCAAGAGGAAATAGATGAAAACGTCAAACATATGACAAGCTCCCATTCACAATTAACCTATAAACTAAAATTTGAAGTACAAAAGAAGAAGTAAAACTAAGAAACATTAAAAATACCAGATGTAAACTTATTCCAACCCAATCAAATAAGAGAAGAGTAAGAAATGACCTCAGAATAAGGATGCTGTAAAACAATGGTGCCCTGAGAAAACAGATTTCACTTCTTCCAATCTGAACTCCAATTAACTGTCTCTGTGACCCAGAAGCATATGAAGCAATGATCATCTAAATTGAAGAGAGATTCTGGCTTCCAGTGGGTTTCCAGCAGAAATATCTTAAGGAAGATTTGTTTTCTCCAGGTCTCCCTTCCCCTATTTCAGAGGGGAATTAGAAGTCAGTTTAGTGAGAGAAAAATATCCTAGGAAGACTTGGCATCTCTGAGGTGTTTGGAGCAGTGAAGTGACATGTAAATGATCTGCATTCCCTTGTATCCTAGTCCAAGAAAGAGCTGGAAGGAAAGATGAGCCTTTCTTGCTGCTGAAGTTTGAAAAATAAAAAACAGATTTGGAACAGGGGTTTTTGCTTCAGGCACTCATCACTATGGCCCAGCCTATGATGGTACATAATGACTTGCCTGCCATCATTTAACATACTTTAAGGTCCTAACCCTTAAATCCTAACCCAAAAACAAAGATGGATTAGCAATCATGGAGAAGAACAAAAAGAAATTAAAAGAGAGAGAAAGAAAAGAATATGACTGTGAAAAAAGCTGCAGAGGAAAAGAAATAACATTTTGAACAAAACATCATAATATAAGCACTTTCTAGTGTTTGGGAAAAAAATTTCAAAAAAATAATAACAGTAGAGGAATTTAAGGAAGAAAACAATCACTGCTGAGGCTTGATTTTGCAGCTTAGAAAAACATAAGTGATAATTATCTTGAAATACATAGCAGCACATAAAGACAACAGAATCAAAAGGCAAAGGATAATTTGAAGAGATTAGAGATATATTATACAAAAATGGGTATTCTAATGAAAAATAAAACAGGTTTAAAAATGTAATATTTAAACAAATGGCATAAAATATTTTTTTGAGTTGGAAAAAGAGGAAAAAGTGCAGATGGAAAAAATCAAGTTATTAGCTCTTGCATGAGAAAACACATTCACTCAAGCACTTGAATTCTTGACCTCTTTAGATATACAAAAATTTCTTATGTGTTCCCAGAAAAGAAAAAGAACAGGTTATCATTTGGATTATAATAAAATTGGAATTGAACTTTTCATCTTTACCCCTGAAAACTAGATAGTAGAATGTCATCCACGAAACTGTAAAAGAAATGAACTGTAACACAAGAATCCTAGTCAATACATCATCTTTCTGCTAGAGTGAAATAAAGACATTTGTTGGGGATACACAAGATTGGAGAATAGATTTCAGTTATTTCTAACGAAGAACATTACTGAGATGAATACATAAAAGTCATTCACATTCTTTTTTTTTTCCTACTTGAAACAAAACATAAAACTGATTTCACTTATGTCCCTTGTAGATAATAGTGTACAGACTACATAATTTTATCCAATGTTATTTATCAGAAAACTACTGGTGCCAACTATTTATTTCCCTCCTGGTTCTTACTTATAACAAGAAATGAAAGCTCTGGAATATGAAGTGAACACCTTGGGACCAACTCTTTATTCTAAGAGTTAATCTTAAGATCCTGGTTTCCTGATGGCATTGTTGAATTCTGAACTTCCTACCACAGTATATTTTGTTGCTGCTAAGCTAAGTCGTGTCAGTCGTGTCTAACTCTGTGCGACCCAATAGACAGCAGCCCACCAGGCTCCCCCATCCCTGGGATTCTCCAGGCAAGAACACTGGAGTGGGTTGCCATTTCCTTCTCCAATGCATGAAAGTGAGAAGTGAAAGTGAAGTCACTCAGTCGTGTCCAACTCTTAGGGACCCCATGGACTGCAGCCCACCAGGCTCCTCCATCCATGGGATTTTCCAGGCAAGAGTATTGGAGTTGGGTGCCATTGCCTTCTCCCGTATATTTTGTTACATGTGATGAAAAAGTTATTAATTATTTAAAACATATTTTAGGTTTTCTATTATTTATAGCCAAAGTACATTGTAAACTTGATGCGATGTACAGTGTATCAAAGTGGAATTCTGCATGAAACAGAACTAATACATAAAATTAGCTAAGTGTAAGAGGTAGGATATTTTAGGGAATGAGGATTCTGCCACTGCAGTCTGGAAAGGTGATGGGATGTTTATGGCGTTTGTTTTCCAGTGATGGGATGGTTATATCATTTGACATATGTTGTATTTGGAGGTGTAAATCAATACCTTGTGAGATAAATTATGTGATAATTTGAAAATGATTGTCAGGTTACTCAAAATAATGATCATCTTAGGGCAGTAGTTACATTTGATTATAAAAGGCAAGGTATAGAACAGTGAAGACCATAAAAGTAAAGTAAGTTTTTATTAAATATCTAGTGTCCATATTAATGGTGATTTCATAGGTGTTTTAACATCTTAAATAAAAACTTCAATAAGATAATATAAAGAGTTATGTTGTTAGACATAAGAATGGGATATTTTATCCAGTACCAAAATTTTCTAATAATTTAGTGATTTAGTTCACTAGCATAAAAAAGGAGAAGAAAACCAAATACTCTTCAACTGGTGAATTGACAGACAAATTAGGGCATATTTATATAATAGAATGCTATTCATCAATAAAAGAAGCAAGAAATATTGATAAATGAAAAAAAGAAAACTAGATTAATGTCCAAAGTGTTATAAGGGAAAGCAGTTGGACTTAAATGGTTATAAAGCATATATGACTCCAATTAAATGATAAAATATTGTTCAAGGCAAATATCTTTTTGGAAGAGATAAAACTATAGGAAAGAAAAACTATCAGCGGTTACAAGGGGCTGAATGTTATGAAGGGTATTGACAGCACAGTACCAGAACAAGGGAATTCTTGGAGTTAATAGTGTCATATATTGACCTGTGTTCTACACAGAACTCATATGTTGAAGTCCTAACTCTCAGGGCCACAGAATATGACTTTATTTGAAGATAAGGTCTTTACAGAGGAAATCAGGTTAAAATAAGTTCATTTTAGTGGGTTCAAATCCAATATGACTGATGTCAAGGAAATGAAGTGAAAGTCGCTCAGTCATCCATGGGACGACTATATAGTCCATGGGATTCTACAGGCAAGAATACTGGAGTGAATCGCCATTCCTTTCTCCAGGGGATCTTCCCAACCCAAGGACTGAACCAGAGCCTCCTGCATTGCAGGCTGACTCTTTATCAGCTGAGCTACCAGGGAAGCCCAATATGACAGATGTCCTGATGAAAATATGGAAATTTTTATAGACAGGCCTGGACAAGTGTGATGTGAAGAGACACAGGAAGATGGCCATTTGAAACTCAAGGACAGAGGCCTAAAACACATGCTTCTTACACAATCCTCAGAAGGAATTGACCTGTTGACACCTTGATATTGGACTTCTAGCCTCAAGAATTATGAGATAATACATTTTGTATTTTAGGACACCTAGTTCATGGTCCTTTTTTACAGTAGCTGTAGCGAACTAACACAGTGAGACTATGCTCTATCTTGATTCTGGCAGTGTTTACATGATTGTTTACATTTGATAGAATTCATAGAACTGTACAACAAAAATAAGTTTTACTATATGTGGGTAAAAAGGTAGATAATTTTTAGAAGAAAAGTCATTTTATGTTTTCTCAAAAATGTAGCTTTATAAAATAAAAAAAGACAGGAGGTTAAAACAATTCACAAAGGAGATATGCAAATGGCTACTAATCACATGAAAAAATGCTCAACATCATTAGTCATCAGTAAAACCACAAAAAAAATCTCTGCATGCCCCATTATAGCATTTAAAATAAAAAATATTCATGATACCAAAGTACTGGTGAGGTTGTGGAGTAATTGAATTGTTAATATTGCTCATGGGAATGTAAATTGGTACAACCAATTTGCAAAAGAGTTTGAACAGAGAGAGGGAGAGAATAGAAAAGATCCAGAGACATGCAGAGAATACAGATAAACATGTTCATGAAAAGAAACTACCACAACTACTGCTGGGGGAAAACGACAACAAAACTGTAGATGTAATTCTAAGAACTCACTCATGACCAGGAGGAACAGTGCTGGATCTTAACAGATAGAGTAGAAAACCACTTAATACAAAGCACATGGTTAAAAAAATTAAAACCACTTAATTCAAGTACTTGGTTACAGTACTCAAGAGTGTTTTGTCTCAGTAATCAGAGCGAATTAATCGTAGATTAAGGCTGTTCTAGACTCTCCTGAGAAAATGCATAAGCAAGAATCAAAAGTATAAAACTGTTTATAACAAATTTAACTGTTCCCTAGGGGAAAAGAAACAACTTAAAAATATCTATAGGAGTTCCAAAAATATTCAGCAGAATCCAAGGTACAATTTATAATGGCTCACATTCAGTAAAAAATTACTATTCATGCAAAGAAGCTGAAAAAATGAGGCATAATGAGGAGATAAATCCACTAATCAAAACTGATTTGGAATTTATACAAATGAGGAAATTAATAGACAAAAAAACTAAAATAGTTATAAATATATATCTAGTAAATTGAAAATGATTGTGGAAAGATTGAGCATGTTAAGTAGAGACATTAGAAGATATTTTGAAATAGCCAAAATCCCCTTCTGTAGATGAGAATTGCAGTTTCTGGCGTGAGAAGTATACTAGATGGGACTACTAGCAGGTTCAATGAAAAATTAAAGATTTGTGAGAAACCAACAAGATAAATGAAACAGAATGGGAAAAATATTTCTCCAAAATAAAAACAAGAAATTTATGATGAATTCACATCTGTGAATATGTGGTATTAAAATGTATGAATTGAAAATAAAAGAATTGCTAGAAGAAATAGACAATTCCATAGTTTAAGTAGAGATTTAAACAAATCCTTGTTCAATAATTAATAGAACAGTAGAGAAAAAAACAATAAGAGCATAGAAGACTTGAATGACATTACCAAACAAATCAATCTACTTGAGGTTTATGGGAAATTCTATCCAACAGCAGGTTTTCTTTTCCACTTTTCCCAACATATTAATTTATATACACATAAAACATTTACCAAGATTGACCATCTTCTTGGCCATAAAACAAGCCTCTATAAATTTAAAGGAATGTTAAACATATAAAGTATGTTGTCTGAGAAAAGAATGGAATTAAATTAGAAATTAATACTGCAAGATATCTGGAAATCAATAACAGAAGATCTCTGGAAAGTCCCAACTTATTAAGGTTTCAGCATTTAAAATAAATGTAAAGGATCTGTGTTTTTGTATAGAAGAATCACATGGACAGAAGAGCCTGATGGGCTACAGTCCATAGCGTCATAAAGAGTCAGACATGAATGAAGTGACTTAGCATGCATATACACATAGCATACATATACACATTAACAACCAAGAACCAGAAATTAAAATTTTAATAAGAATATTATTTAATACTATCAAAAATGAAGTATTTAGTAATAAAACTGATAGGACAATATTGCTAAAATATTAATTTTATTGAAATCAATTTATATATTCATACTGTAAAAATTATTACACTGAATCTAAAATTTATTCAAAAATGAAAAACAGTCAAAACAACTTTGAAGAAGAGAGACAAACCTGGATTTCAAGAATTTCTATAAAACTAAGCCAGATTGCAATCATAGAATTTAAAGAGGCTAGTAGATCAATGAAACAGGTTTGAGGGTCTAGAAATGGATCCATACATACCTGATAATTTGATTTTTGACAAAGGTACTCTGATGGTTAATTTTATGTGTCAAGCTGGCAGGAACACAGGATACCAAGATATTTGATCAAACATTATTCTAAGTGCTTTTGTTAAAGTGTTTTGGATGAAATTAACATTTAAATCTGTGGACTTTGAGTAAAGCAGCAGCTGCTGCTGCTAAGTCACTTCAGTCGTGTCCAACTCTGTGCGACCCTAGAGACGACAACCCACCAGGCTCCCCCGTCCCTGGGATTCTCCAAGCAAGAACACTGGAGTGGGTTGCCATTTCCTTCTCCAGTGCATGAAAGTGAAAAGTGAAAGTGAAGTCGCTCAGTCGTGTCCAACTCCTAGCGACCTCACGGACTGCAGCCTACCAGGCTCCTCCATCCATGGGATTTTCCAAGCAAGAGTACTGGAGTGGGGTGCCATTGCCTTCTCAGGAGTAAAGCAGATTGCCCTCCATAATGTGGGTGGGCCTCATGAAATTAGCTGAAGGCCTGAACAGAACAAACAAATCAGCCGTCCCCAAGCAAGAGGGAATTCTATGGCACACCAGTTGACTTGAATTGGAAAGTCTGTTTTCCTGGTTCTTGGGCCTGCTCACCTACCCTGAAGGTTTTGAACTCTGCAACCTCCTTAAGCTAGTGAGCCAATTTCTTATAATAAAGCTCTTCCTATCTATATATGCTCATCTTATTGATACTTTTTCTCTGGAGAACCCTGAGTAATATAGGTGCTAAGATATTCAGAGGAGAAAGAATAATCTTTTCAATAGATGATGCTAGAATAATTAAACATTCAATAAAATTATATTTGATCTAAACTTTGCACTCTACATTAGCATTAACTAAAATATATCATAGCCTAAATGCAAAAACTAAAACTAGAAAACTGCTGGAAAAAAATAGGGCAAATTCTTTATAACTTGACTTAGGCGAGACATATGACAAAAGAAAGAAAAAACAAATTGAATTTTATTAAAATAAGCCTGTACATTCTGCATGATATACTGTTGTGAAAAGACAATCAACCAACTTGGTAAAATACTAAAAAGCACATAATTTGGTGAAGGATTTCTATTGAGAATATATAAAGGACAATTAAGAATCAATTTTATAAGACAACAGTAAAATATGGACAAAACATTTTAACAATTCATCAAGTAAGGTATCTGGATGGCATATGAAAATATATGAAAAATAATTTATCATTAGGGAATTATAACTACAATGAGATATTATTACATATCTTTTAATATATTTAAAATGAAAAGGACTAACAGTGTCAAATGTTAGCAAGTATGTAAAAGAAATGTGGAATGTAAAATGCTATAGCACCTTGTAAACAATTGGTTATTTTCTTTAAAAAATTAAACATGTAATTAATATATGACCTAAACAGTCTATTTCTGTTTCCACACAAGGGAATAAAAAGCATATGTTCATAAAAAGATTTTCACATAAATATTCATTCTTTCAACCAAAAATTGGAAACAATCCACTTATACCTCAAAAGTTGAATAGATAAATAATTTGTGGCACTAATTATAGTGACATAAAAGCAAAGCAGTGGTTGCCTGAAGATGATGAGCTGGGGATATTGGATAGAGGGGTACCAAAGAGACACGAGAAAACTTTTGAGAGTAATGGGTATGTGTTTGTTATCTTAATTTTGGATTCTGGTGATAGTTTTATAAGTGTATACCACTCAAAATATAACCATCTTATACTTTAAGTATGTGTGATTTATCAATTACACTTTAATAATCTGTGAAGGAAAGAAAAATGAGCAAATTATTTTTCCTGGTTAAGAGAACCAACATGTTTTGACATGTAATTTTATATTCAGAACACAATTCTTATGTATTTATGTGACTTTGCTTCCCTGGTGGCTCAGATGGTAAAGCGTCTGCCTGCAGAGCAGTAGACCTGTGTTCGATCCCTGGGATGGGAAGATACCCTGGAGAAGGAAATGGCAACGCACTCTAGTACTCTTGCTTGGAAAAATCCCATGGACAGAGGAGCTTGGTAGGCTACAGTATATGGGTCGCAAAGAGTCGGACATGACTGAGCAACTTCACTTCACTTACTTATGTGACTTTATTGGGAAGGGGTACCTGCCTGAAAGCAGCAGGGTAAGGAAACCCAAGAGGACTACTATACCACATGGCCCACAGTCTCAGGTTTTAGGGTAATGGAGTTATCTTTCTGGGTAGTCTCTTGCCTGTCCTGGCACCTTGCCATATTTGGTCTGACTCAGGCTGCTTCCTGGTGGCACATGCATCTCTCAACCAAGATGGATTCCAATATAAAGATTTCTGGGAGGTTGGTAGAACATATTATGGGCCAGTGTCTTCTCCCTCCTTTTGAATTATGTGTTCCTTATCTGGACCGCATGTTGTAAAAGTAATCATATAAGCACTTATTATCCTGCCTGGCCAAGGTGAGTGATTTCAGTCAACAATTGCCTAACATAATTATCTGAAGTCAGTATTTATCATTATGTTGTTTCATAGTGATGGATGCAAAATGTAGAAATCAGATAGTAAAAATGTCTAGATAACCACTTAGTCCAAGCACATACATAGTCAAAGATAGTTGCAATTCAAATGTGGCTTTGTTGTTGTCAATGGGCAATTATTGAGAATTCATTGCTTGTCTTTCAATAAAATTGAAACTGGAAATCATCTATTACAATGATGAAAGTTTCTCCTTAGTTTGAAATCTAAAAGATTACAAGAGCTACCTAATAAGTTAGACTGAACCTATGATGAGAAAACATCAGAATCAAAAGATAAAAAAATACATATATAGCTAATTAAGTTCTAGCCATGTAGTTGAAACAGCTGAATGTTTGACAGATGTATTTTTATTTATGATTTATAGTTCTCTGTTACTCACTTTTGTTAAAAAAGTTCAGTGTATCCAAGATAGTTAGGAAATTAAGTATTTTGGATCTGCATACAGAAGAAACATGGGTCAATAATATTCTCATTGATTTCAAATGGCTTTACATTTTCATTTCAGAAGTTTTAATAAATTGACAACTGACTGATCAAAATGATTAAAGCAGTATTTCATTTGGATAAGAGAATAATTTGATCCAAGTTTAAGAAAAATCACAATGCTAAGCAGTGCTTCTCAAACTGTAACGTGCATATGAATTAGCTAGATAGTTTGTTAAAATGCATATTCTTATTTGGTAAGTCAGAAGCGGGGCTCGAAACACGACATTTGTAATCAGTTTCAAATTGGGTATATTAACTTCTTATTACAGCTCTACCAAACTCCCACAAACACAGTGGTTAAAAGCAATATACTTTTATTTTACAGCTGTAGAGATCAGAAGTCAAAATCAGTGCCAGAGAGTAAAAAAAAAAAGTTTGAAGGTCTGCCTTGCCTTCTGAAGGTTTTAGATGTATACCTGTTCACTTGCCTTTTTCAGCTTCTATTTCTATTATTTCACTTATGACCTTACATCACGTCTATATCTACTCCCATAGTCACATTCCCTTCTCTGACTCATATAGCCTTGCCCCCCTCTTATAAGAGGCATCCCTGTGATTACACTGGGCAGACTGGGATAATCCAGTATCTTAATATAGTAACATTTGCAAAATTTCCTTTTCCATTTCATATAATTTACTCACAGATTCTGGAGATTAAACATGGATATCTTTGGAGCTTCACTTTCATTATAGTGGACAGGAATGCTAAAGTAGGAAGTCAAGAAATACCTGGAGTAACAGGCAAATTTGGCCTTGGAGTACAGAATGAAGTAGGGCAAAGGCTAATAGAGTTTTGCCAAGAGAATGCACTGGTCATAAGAAACATCCTCTGCCAACAACACAAGAGAAGACTCTATACATGGACATCACCAGATGGTCAAACCAAAATCAGATTGATTATATTCTTTGCAGCCAAAGATGGAGAAGCTCTATACAGTCAGCAAAAACAAGACCAGGAGCTGACTGTGGCTCAGATCATGAACTCCTTATTGCCAAATTCGGACTTAAATTGAAGAAAGTAGGAAAAAAACCACTAGACCATACAGGTATGACCTAAATCAAATCGCTTATGATTATACAGTGGAAATGAGAAATAGATTTAAGGAACTAGATGTGACAGACAGAGTGCCTGATGAACTATGGACAGAGGTTTGTGACATAGTACAGGAGACAGGGATCAAGACCATCCCCAAAAAACAGAAATGCAAAAAACCAAAATGGCTGTCTGAGGAGGCCTTACAAATAGCTGTGAAAGGAAGAGAACCGACAAGCAAAGGAGAAAAGGATCGATATTCCCATTTGAATGCAGAGTTCCAAAAAATAGCAAAGAGAGATAAGAAAGCATTCCTCAACGATCAATGCAAAAAAAAAAAATAAAGGAAAACAATAGAATAGGAAAGACTAGAGATCTCTTCGAGATAATTGGAGATACAAAGGGAATATTTCATGCAAAGATGGGCTCAATGAAGGACAGAAATGGTATGGACCTAACAGAAGCAGAAGATATTAAGAAGAGGTGGCAAGAATACACAGAAGAACTATGCAAAAAGATCTTTATGACCCAGATAATCACGATGGTATGATCACTCACCTAGAGACAGACATCCTGGAATGTGAAGTCAAGTGGGCCTTGGGGGGAATATCACTACGAACAAAGCTAATGGAGATGATGGAATTCCAGTTGAGCTATTCCAAATCCTAAAAGATGATGCTGTGAAAGTGTTCCACTCAATATGTCAGCAAATTTGGAAAACTCAGCAGTGGACATAGGACTGGAAAATATCAGTTTTCATTCCAACCCCAAAGAAAGGCAATGCCAAAAACTGATGTTCAAAATTCTCCAAGCCAGGCTTCAGAACTGTGAACTTCCAGATGTTCAAGCTGGTTTTAGAAAAGGCAGAGGAACCAGAGATGAAATTGCCAAAATTTGCTGGATCATGGAAAAAGCAAGAGACTTCCAGAAAAACATCTATTTCTGCTTTATTGACTATGCCAAAACCTTTGACTGTGTGGATCACAATAAACTGGAAAATTCTTCAAGAGTTGGGAATACCAGACCACCTGACCTGCCTTTTGAGAAACCTGTATACAGGTCACGAAGCAACAGTTAGAACTGGACGTGGAAAAACAGACTGTTTCCAAATAGAAAAAGGAGTAGGTCAAGGCTGTATATTGTCACCCTGCTTATTTAACTATTATGCAGAGTACACCATGAGAAATGCTGGGCTGGAGGAAGCACAAGCTGGAATCAAGATTGCTGGAAGAAATACCAATAACCTCAGGTATGCAGATGACACCACCCTTATGGCAGAAAATGAATAAGAACTAAGGAGCCTCTTGATGAAAGTGAAAGAGGAGAGTGAAAAAGTTGGCTTAAAGTTCAACATTCAGGAAACTAAGATCATGGCATCAGTCCCATCACTTCATGTCAAAAAGATAGGGAAACAGTGGCTGACTTTATTTTGGGGGGCTCCAAAATCACTGCAGATGGTGATTGTAGCCATGAAATTAAAAGACACTTACTCAATGGAAGAAAAGTTATGACCAACTTAGCATATTAAAAAGCGGAGACATTACTTTGTCAAAAAAAGGTCTGTCTAGTCAAATCTATGGTTTTCCCAGTAGTCAAGTATGGATGTGAGAGTTGGGCTATAAAGAAAGCTGAGCACAGAAGAATTGATGCTTTTGAACTGTAGTGTTGGAGAAGACTCTTGAGAGTCCCTTGGACTGCAAGGAGATCCAACCAGTCCATTCTAAAGGAGATCAGTCCTGGGTGTTCATTGGAAGGACTGATGTTGAAGCTGAAACTACAATACTTTGGCCACCTGATGCAAAGAGATGATTTATTTGAAAAGGCCCTCATGCTAGGAGGGATTGGGGGCAGGAGGAGAAGGGGACGACAGAGGATGAGATGGTTGGATGGCATCACTAACTCAATGGACATGAGTTTGGGTAAACTCCTGGAGTTGGTAATGGACAGGGACGCCTGGCATGCTGCAGTTCACGGGGTTGCAAACAGTCGGACATGACTGAGCTACTGAACTGAAGTGAACTGAACCACTAGTTGATTCTGAGGTCACTAGTCCATGAGCAAAATTTTGAGAAAAAAAGTCTCTATAACAAAATAGAGTCCAAAGAATGACAACTTCACAAAATATTTGATGGTGTGTAATTATATTCCTTGGATATTGTGTTTCCAAACTAAGAAATTTTAAAAGTCCTTCTGTTAAAAATGTCTTTGTGTGCAGAAAAGAGAGTGAGAGAAGGATGTGAAGAGAGAAGGAAAGGCGTGGGGAGACAGAGAGAGTGAAAGAACAAGAGAACTACAAAAATGCATACTGTAGATTCATACATAGGGACTTTGGTAGTTATCACTGCATCTAATCAATTAAAAACCTGGAAAGGCTGTAAAATTAATTCTTACTGGATCCAAAAGAGAGAGGAAGATGTAAGGCAAATGTGCCCCCCAAAACAAAGACAGTCAGGTGAGTGCAGGTCATCAAGACTTAGCAGAGCAAAGATGCACCAACAGAAATTGCTGAGAACCAATGCTGGGGTAGGAAAGTCTAAAGTGTAATAGACAAATTTCTGGAGGCTCAGTTGTGTCAACTATGAGAATTAAAATCTCAGAGAGAGTTTGGGAGGACCACAAAATACCATTATAATTACTTCCAAGTGTCCATCAGGTTCCCATAGCAAATATCTGAGGAAATACCTGGGCACTCTGGCAGGGAGAAATAAAAATAAGCCATTTTAATATACACCAGAGTATATTTAAAATATAGTGTTCTTCTTAACAACACCTGTTAAAAAAAACAAAAACAAAAACAAAAACTATTAACCCAAGGTTAAGCTAAAGTATTATCAGAGCCTAACTAAAGTGAGGAAGGGAAATATTCAACTCTGGTCAACTCAAGCCATCCTGTATCACCTAAGCATGGGGCAAAGATGAGACATATGAACTTATGAAGTTCACAGTCCAGAGCAATAGGTTTACTAAATGTTTGAGACATAAACATAGAACTAGAAACAAAATTAGAAGAAAATAATGAGTCCAAGAAAGAAAGAATCCAAGTTGGTTTGAAACTATATACCAACACTTCCAGGAATCTTAAGGAATTCTTCTGTTGTCTCTACCACATATCTTCCATTTTACTGAAGATATGTCTCTTCTTTTTGACTGTTGGGAACTTACTTGAATGATTCAAGGCCCTGTTGACAAGTTTTAGTTGGGCCTCCTAAATTTTTACTGTGTATGCAGATTGATATTCAGCCAAAGACTCTAGGGAAAAATTAAACAGATTTCTAGCACTTTCTCTGTCTCTATATGATCCTTGGAAGTCTGACGAGCAAAATCTAGATACCTCCAAACTATTTCCAAACTATGATCTGTTTCTCCTTAAGCACCAAAATTGCCATATTTTGTTGGATTATTTTCCCTTCGTTGTGGTCCGGAAATTGACCCTAGGCAGAAAGCTGAGGAGATTGTAGAGCTTTCCACCTTAGTTTCCTTTGTTTCAGAAATCAGAGTCCTGTTCTGTCTTTGTCTAATATTTGAAGAAACTTATTTTATGTATTTTGTCCATGTGTCCATTTGTTTATAACTGGAGATAATGCTGGGCTATATTGCTTCCTCATGGTAAAAGAGATATTTCAAATGCAGTTTTTAAATAAATTATTTTTAAAGAAAGAATTTGTCTTTTTAGATACAATAAATCCAATGTAGAAGTTATAATTTCCAACTAATGCAGCTTTCATCATATATTAATCCTAGTAAATAACCAAAAGAGTTTTGTTTTATTTTTTTAAATAAAAAAATTTATCTCTTAGTTTATTTCAAGAGACGGATTGAAACATTAATTGGAGGGATATATTTTCTTCAATATAAAACCATTAATTGGCAATTAACTTTGTAAAAACATCTTCTGCTAACATTGAACAGATATAATCATGCAGATCCATTTATGCATAACTTCTGAAGTCAAAATACGGGAATACCAATACTGGCCAAAAAATTGAGATATACTGAAGCCTTCAAATTTTACTCTTTTAACTTTTAATTTTAATTGTAGTAAACAATAATAAGGGATGTTAAAAATCTAAATAAGTTTGCATCATCTATCTATTATCACTAATTAAGACATGTATTTTATAAAGTTCTGGGAAATATGCCTGATACATATATATAATGGCATATGATGATACATCTTTTTTTCTTGAAAAAATATATGAATGATAAAACATTATATAGGAATTCTTTCTCAAATCCATCCATCAGCTGGACATTGAAAATATAAATGCCACTATTTTGTTATTTGAGAAAATAATAATAACCTTAAAAAGATTTTAAAGAGACACAATCATCATAGGTTTAGAATAGAATTGCGACTTTCCTGGTGGCTCAGACGTAAAGCATCTGCCTACAATGCGGGAGACCCAGGTTCGATCCCTGGGTAGGGAAGATCCCTGGGTAGGGAAGATCCCCTGGTGAAGGAAATGGCAACCCACTCCAGTACTCTTGCCTGGAGAAATCCATGGATGGAGGAGCCTGGTGGGCTACAGTCCATGGGCCCGCAAAGAGTTGGACACGACTGAGCGACTTCAGTTTCACTTTCACTTTCACTTTTAGAATAGAATTAGTATTGATCTCTGAGAATGGTCAATCATAATTCTGGCCTTTCTTTCAACTTTTGACTCATTCCATTGATATGTTATCACCTATGGAGCTAGAAATATTAAGAAGATTCAAAAATATCAATGATGTATTACCTGGGAGACTATATCTGTAGATATGTTAGACATTCAGTGTTTCTTTATTAACAACAAAAAAAAGTTTTTAGAAATCCTTTGTTTTATTTAGTGGTGTCACTATGTTGTTATTGCTGTTTTATTGAATTCTTTGAAACAAAGAATTGTTTCTTCCCCCTGCAAAAAAAAGCCTCAGTGATGGATTAGTTGTAAGAGCTGTGAAGGAGGGAAGAAAAGTATAATTACCACACATCCATAGTTGAAAAACAGATTTTGCTGTACTGTGTGGAATCTCCAAACACTTCATTGAGGTAAGGAGAGGGCTATGCTGCAACTGATATGAGGAGTGAAAGGTGTTCAAAAATCCTTCCCTCCTAAAATGAACCTGAATCTTCAATTTTAAGATCTGTTATGGCAAGAGCACTGGTTGCGCTGTTCACTAATATATCCCTGATTCCTAGAACAGTTTCTGTCATGTTATAATCACTCAATAAATCTTTGTTGAATTTTGAATGAATGAATGAACACTGTAGGTAATTAAAGAGAGAGAACACAGATAAATTCCCACAGTAAAACAAGTTGAATGTTAATTCCCTGGCTGTAAAGATTTCAATTTATGTATATGGAACTCTATTCCCCCCTTTCCTTATTCAAGCACTATCAAAAGTAAGTTGATTGCATGGCCCACCTTCTCAATCCATTATTTTGTATAGAAAACTTATAGGTAATTGATTTTTCTTCCACTGTAGCTTTAAGATAGTGATGATGAGAATATGGGAGAAAAATAAACCATTTTTTATACCAACTTAAAAAATGAAACTACAGATGCATCACAACTACAATCTTCAATGAGAAATGAGTACTTCTGGAAGAAAACTAAAATAGAATATGACTAAAATTCCCCTAACAAACCTGGACAACATTAGCAAAGCTTTTTGAAGATTTATCTAATATCTAGTTTCCAGGCCATCTCCCTTACAGTTATACAGTCAACTAACTGAAGAATAACTGTTCAATTTCTCATATCTAAAGTCAGATAGTGCAAAATTTTTGCTCTCAGTTGAAATGTGTTCACTTTTAAACAGTGGGGAAGTTTATGGCAGCCTTGTTGCTGGACTTTGAAAATACATATTCAGTAAAAGAATATAGATTCTAGTATACTGATAGGAATAATCCATCATATTTTACTTCTATGACAATTTGAGACCTGCATTTTGACATTCTGTTATAGCCTTTTTTCCCCAAGCCTATAAAATTATGATACTTTTAGAATGCTGTTTGTATTTTAAACACTGTATTCTTTGAAAGACATATGGTTAAAATGTACCTGATATTTTTCTCTTAAAGAGATTTTATTTTACACTAGAACTTATGTACTAGCTCTAACAATTTTTGAAAAACTGCAAGACTCTACAATACAGAAAAACACAAAATAAGAAGAATATAAATATCTCATTTGATCAGTTTTCATTCCAATCCCAAAGAAAGGCAATGCCAAAGAATGCTCAAACTACCGCACAATTGCACTCATCTCACATGCTAGTAAAGTGATGCTTAAATTCTCCAAGCCAGGCTTTAGCAAAATGTGATCCATGAACTTCCAGATGTTCAAGCTGGTTTTAGAAAAGGTAGAGGAACCAGAGACCAAATTCCCAACATTCACTGGATCATCGAAAAAGCAAGAGAGTTCCAGAAAAACATCTATTTCTGCTTTATTGATTATGCCAAAGCCTTTGACTGTGGTGATCACAATAAACTCTGGAAAATTCTGAAAGAGATGGGAATACCAGACCACCTGATCTGCCTCTTGAGAAACTTGTATGCAGCTCAGGAAGCAGCAGTTAGAACTGGACATGGAACAACAGACTGGTTCCAAATAGGAAAAGGAGTACATCAAGGCTGTATATTGTCATCCTGCTTATTTACCTTATATGCAGAGTACATCATGAGAAATGCTGGGCTGGAGGAAGCATAAGCTGGAATCAAGATTGCTGGGAGAAATATCTAACCTCAAATATAGAGATACCACCCTTATGGCAGAAAGTGAAGAACTAAATAGCCTCTTGATGAAAGTGAAAGAGGAGAGTGAAAAAGTTGGCTTAAAGCTAACATTCAGGAAACTAAGATCATGGTATCCAGTCCCATCACTTCATGGCAAATAGATGGGAAAACAGTGGAAACTGGTTGAATTTATTTTGGGCAGCTCCAAAATCCCTGCAGATGGTGATTGTAGTCATGAAATTAAAAGATGCTTACTCCTTGGAAGGAAAGTTATGACCAAACTAGAGAGCATATTAAAAAGCAGAGACATTTCTTTGTCAACATGGTCCTTATAGTCAATGCTATGGTTTTTCCAGTAGACATGTATGGATGTGAGAGTTGGACTATAAAAAATGCTGAGCAGAGAAGAATTGATGCTTTCGAACTGTGGTGTTGGAAAAGACTCTTGAGAGTTCCTTGGACTGCAAGGATATCCAACCAGTCCATCCTAAAGGAGATCAGTCCTGGGTGTTCATTGGAAGGACTGATGTTGAAGCTGAAACTGCAATACTTTGGCCACCTGTTGCAAAGAGCTGATTGATTTGAAAAGACCCTCATGCTGGAAGGGATTGGGGGCAGGAGGAGAAGGGGATGACAGAGAATGAGATGGTTGGATGGCATCACCAAGTCAATGGACATGAGTTTGGGTAAACTCCGAGAGTTGGTGATGGACAGGGAAGCCTGGCGTGCTGCAGTTCATGGGGTCTCAAAGAGTCGAACACGACTGAGGGACTGACCTGAACTGAAAGCTCATTTTTTCCTCTTTTAAAAACTGACATGTATCATTAGAAAGCAGGATGATTAAAGCTTAAATGTAATGGATATATAAAATGACAACCTGGTCAATGACTTGACATGCTCCTCTGTTACAAAGGGTGCTCTTTTGGGAAGGCTGTCATTTTGGCAATATTAAGACTGCATTTATAGGTAAGCTGCGCAGAGCAGAAATGATGCTTTTGAACTGTGGTGTTGGAAAAGACTCTTGAGAGTCCCTTGGACAGCAAGGAGATCCAACCAGTCCATTCTGAAGATCAGCCCTGGGATTTCTTTGGAAGGAATGATGCTAAAGCTGAAACTCCAGTACTTTGGCTACCTCATGCGAAGAGTTGACTCATTGGAAAAGACTCTGATGCTGGGAGGGGTTGGGGGCAGGAGGAGAAGGGGACAACAGAGGATAAGATGGCTGTATGGCATCACTGACTCGATGGACATGAGTGTCAGTGAACTCCGGGAGTTGGTGATGGACAGGGAGGCCTGGCGTGCTATGATTCATGGGGTCGCAAAGAGTCGAACACGACTGAGCGACTGAACTGAACTGTACAGTATCTAGTTATAGTTGACCTATTGGAGTTGAGATGATTCATTGAGATAATTTTTTATGACAAGATTAATAACTTTTAACAATTATCAGGGGTATGGACTTAGAAAAGGGAATTGGGGATATATACATAAATAGGGCTCCTGTTTTACTCAAAAACGTTTGTGTGTGTGCTCAGTCCATGTCTTACTCTTTGCCATCCTGTGTAGCCCACTAGGTTCCTCTGTCCATGGGATTTTATAGGCAAGAATACTGGAGTGGGTTGCCATTTCCTCCTCCAAGGGATCTTCTCTACCCAGGGATCGAACCCACATCTCCTGTGTCTCTTGCACTGGCAGATGGATTCTTCACTACTTCACCACCTGGGAAGTGGTCAGGACCATTAGAAATGGGCTATGTGGAAATTACCGTGAAATTAACTATACTACAGAACTCCTACATTAGTGTTTGTCTCCTCCTTTGTCACACTACATTAAAAACATCATTAAAAAGTCATGGGAATGGTGCTGGATTAATATACATGGAGTTTATTGTGCTACAGCAATAATCTGACTATGTTTCCTCACAGAGGGTAAAAAAAGGCTAGGTATGGACATGAGAACATTTTAACAACAACTCAAGCATTTAATGGGCTTCCCTTCTGGCTCAGATGGTAAAGAATTTGCCTGCAAACTCTCTGTGGGAGACCTTGGTTGGATCCCTGGGTTGGAAAGACCTCCAGAGAAGGAAATAGCAACCCACTTCTGTATTCTTGACTAGATAATTCCATGGACAAAGGAATCTGCTGGGCTCCAGATCATGGGGTCCCAAAGAGTTGGACAAAACTGAGCAACTTTCACCTTTTCACTTTCAGGCATTCAGCAAAATAGCAAGAGAACGTTTTAACGACACAATTTAAATATAGATATATAAGAATTCACACAGGGCTATTATTCATTCTATCCAAGCTTTTGAAAAGTAAACATCAAAGGAACAAAGTTTATCAAAATAATTAGAATATTTAAAAATGTTTCTTTTTTTTTATGTTGTTTAATCTCTAAATTGAATCTGACTCTTTTTTGAGCCTATGGACTGTAGCCCTGGCAGACAATGGGATTTCCTAGGTAAGAATACTGGAGTGGATTGCCGTTTCTTCCTCAAGGGTATCTTCCCAACCCAGGGATCAAATTTGTGTCTCCTGCATTGGCAGGCAGATTCTTTATCACTAAGCCACTTGGGAAGCCCTTAAAATGTCTTAGTTTAGGTTTACTAGGTAAAGTCTAGATATGCTGGCTAAAGTAAAAGAAATTTGTTTTCTGGTAGTTAGTACACTGTGTATTCTCTTAGAGCTGAAGTTATTTTAGGAGATTCTAAGAGAGGTACAGGTGTCAAATACTCAGAGCATGATCTCCATATTTGTACCCATTGAGAAGTTAAATATAAGAAATAGAAATGCTTTATTAGAGTGTCCTTGTATTCATTGTATTAGTTTCAAATATTTCAACTTGCAGTTATTTGAGATGTATCAAGTGCAATGGGCCCTATTTAGCATGCTATCCTTCTTATTGGGTGCTTCCCACACGGTCAAGGGCATACTAAACATGTTCTTGGAATGATTCCCTCTTTCAATCACTGCGCCAATAATCACTTAGAATACAAGTGGATTCTTTTTATTTAGAACAACCAGGTGGCTGAAGAGAGTCAGTTAATAAGCAATCAGCAAAATCAAAAGCAATAATGAAGCCCTTCAAGGTTTTGTGCTGTATTGCCTGATACATAATCTCTATTTTGTGAGTAAATATACGGTATGCCTAGCAGTTGAATGAGTTTGCTGATGCCACATTCCACTCTTTGTGAGTTTATTCAGCTTTGAAGATCTCACTGCCAGGAGAGATCTAACATCTGTTTGAAGGCACTACCTTCTGTTGTAGAAGACTCACTGCTGCAAAGTTGGGTTTTCTACTGATACTACCATTTTCAGTAGTGCCTGTCAATATATCTTTTATTTGTACAAAGAACACAGAAACTGTAGCCACAAAAACTATATTGAATCTATTTAAATTGGCAAAAATATACATCCTATAATTAGAGGAATTATATCTGAAAGCTGTGTTGGGACTGTTGGATGTTAACTTGTAAGATTTTTCATGCCCATCTACTTTGAGTGGGGAAAAAAATTCTTTATTATGTTTTATATTACATGTATGCAATATGTATTACATGTATGAAATATGTAATCAGAAATGTAACGTTCTAATCAACATTTCTTTTTCTCCTTTAATATTATCCTTTTGGGAATGTTAGAACCAGGGTCAATGTGAATAAAATTCAAATTTTAAATCAGAAAGAATCTTCAAAAGTGTGAATAGTTTCCATTTCTCTATTGTGTTTTAGACAACTTTAGTATTATTAGGTTATGATAATATTCCAGATTGATTAAAATTTCATATTTATTGGAAGAAATATAGGGACCTGTCTCAGATGACACTGTGAAAAAAAAAGTTTGTTGTCTCTTCTGCTTTACATTTTTCATTCCTCTATCTTTTTAAGTGCCCACTACTTACTCAAAATAGAGAATCAATTAATATCCCCATTTGGCTCTTGTGATTTCAAAATTCCAAACTATTTGATGACTGTTAGCTCTATTCCATGAAGAATATATGTACTCTTTTTATTATCATTTCAATAGCATGGTGTATGTGTCTGTGCATGACATTTTTTTCCCAGAAAATATGTCAGAGTTTCATCTCATATGAATGCATTTACTCCCTCATGATGTCAAAGAACTAAGATCTTAGAAGTTAAAAATAGGAGGAAGGCAAAACAACATCGTGGGGTACATAAAATATCCTGTTTGCTAGGGAAACTGTAGGGGATAGGATGGGTGATAAGTCTTCTTTTCTTCCCATTTTCTGAATATGCCATACTATACCATAAGTAATGAAAACATGCAAAATATCCTTTAAATTCTCACAAATCCTGCTCCATGTTTTATATTTGATAAATTCTAGATTAGGCTACTCAATGTGTTAGCTCCAAGTTCACTCAAGAATGGCAAACCCATTATTTCTTCTTTTATCTATAAGTTTCACTCCATGTAAATTTTAAGAATTCTTTTATTGCTACGATATCCTCAAAATCAAATATTTTCATTTCTTATTTTCTAACTGTGTATTTAGGCAAAACTTTAAGTTAGGCAAGCAAATTTGATTCTGTGGATTATGTTTAAATGTCAATTCCCTGCTCTACCTCCCTTATGGACAACTTAGATTCCAAGAAATATTAAAATAGGTAGAAAGTCCTGATCTAAATATTTTTGTCTTATAATATTTAAAATACTTTGGGGTCAGAAATTGTATGTGACCAGGAACTCCTATTCTTCAGGAAATGGATACCTCAGTTGACAGAGATAGAGATATTATGAAAAATGAAAATAGAATAAAGTGAACACTTTGTTAACAAAAGTCAAATGAATTTCTTACTAAGTGGCTTGTTAGGGATTTTTAATTTTTCAGACTTATGAATTTACAAGATAGAGAAATAGTATAAAGTATCCTTTATGTTTTCTGCATCTCTTATAGAATTCATTCTTATAATATGGTCTTTAATAGAATGGATACAAGATAGAAAATCCTCATGTACAAGAATTTTGGGTAAAAATTTGGGTTTTCATATTAATAAGTGATCTTCCATATTTATAAACTCACTTTAGCCAAAATGTATTAAGTAACAATAAATTTCTAAGCAGTTATAAAATAATTTGAATGGTAAATATCTCAAGTTCTTTAGTACAATCTTGTTCCTATAGTCACATTTTTGTCTTTCTGATAAGTTCTTATAAAACAAGAGTTTTTTTTTTAACCTGTTATATTCAAGTAAAAAGAAGTACCTCTGTATTAGTCAGTGCTGTTCTAAAACAACAGAAAGGGTGTAATCTTGGGAATAGATATAAAATTAAGCCAATCTGGAAGTTCCAGATTTGGTTTACAAGTATCCTAGTGGCAGTGATTTATTTCTATACACTGCAATGTCAAAACAAAGACAGAACTAGTCCAGAGTGATGGCATTGAAGACTGGCATCATTATTTTCTACTGCTTATAACTCAAAGTAACTGGCAATTTTGTTGTCAGAACTAGAACAGTGATATAACTTGGGAGGAGAAATTTGATTAGTTTCATGTGATATAGTTACTTGAGGGTGTTAGGGAAATTAAAATGGAAGTATTCTTGTTCAAACTTCAGAAGTAGGGGAGCAGGTCTCTGACCAACTTCTGACTTTGCCTGGATCCTGCCTGGACTACATACCTCCCTGCAAGCACACCAGTTGTTATCAGCAAGACAAGGGGCATCTTAGATAGGAGAGGGAGTGTATCTTGGAATTTCTTGAGCCCCTGTAGGCCTGGTCAGCCCCTTGGAGTATGGAAAATCTTGTCTCACAAAGTGAAACAAACTGCATTGTAAAGTTAAAGGAAAACCAAACCTCCATTTTTGCATGCAAACTGATGATGATATCAATTTGTCGCCTGGGATTATAAGCAGGAGTCTTCAGAATTGCAATTTGTGTCTTACCCTTGGAGTGGATGCACTGCCTGGAACCTTTCCCAACTAGGACTCCAGATTGCTATCATGTGAGGCTTCCCCGTACTATTCACATCTGGATATAGATTATCAGCCTAATTTGGTGATATATACACCATTGGTGTCATTTAGTCATAAAGTTGTGTCCAATTCTTTTGTGAACCCATGGACTGTAGCCCACCAGGCTCCTCTGTTCATGGGATTTCCCAGCCAAGAATACTGGAGTGGGTTGCCATTTCCTTCTTCAGGGGATCTTCCTGACCATTTCATGCACTGTAGGTGGGTTCTTGAGCACTGAGCTACCAGAGAAGCTGTAAACACTATTGCTTCTATTGTTTCTATTAATGATTATGTATTGAAATTAAGTAAAATAATCCTCTATTAAATACTGAACTCATTTATTGTGTGTGTGTAATGAGTGGTTTCTTTTGTTAACAAATCCTTCGAACCTAAAACAAAGGTAAAACAGAGGAAAAACAGACGGGTAAAGAGGGACTGGACAAATTAAGATATTTTAATTCTAAATAAGCACATTTAGAAACAGATAATCCCTGAGCTGGCATCAAGTGTGTTTTAGGACTTAAAACTATGCCTGGACTTAAAACCAGGCACTTTTCTAAACTGTAAAATATTTGAAAATAAATTGCTCAACTATTTGAAGATATCAAGCAAGAATAAAGAAAAATGAGAGAACTTGTGTATATGAATCTATAATGATGTGGGGACAGTAACATCAATTTCACAATGAAAGGAGATAATTTGATTCAATGCTTTGATTATGTTACTGGAGAAAAAAAACAGCAAACCGAAACCAAATGAATAAACAAAACAAACCAGAAATTAACTGAACAGGTCCACATGTTTCTACAAATAAATCCCCATCATTTCTATAGATAGGTGCTTACATTCTCAGCCTTTCCTCATATTTAAATTAATTAACTAGTCTCCTCATTTCTAAGATCAAACACTCTGTGTACAGATTCAATTTCCTCTCACTTTTCTTGAGAGACTCCTCACTATTTCCTTTCCTCTTTCCTACATCATCAAAATTCTCCTTTTCTACTACACTATTATCATCAGCATAAGGGCATGATAAAATATATTTCATATAAAATTTAAAAAAAAACCCTGATATCACCCCTATAATCTCTATCTTACCCATTTTGCTCAATTATACAAGAGAAAAAGAAATCTTCAAAAGTATTAAGTATACTTGTCTTCTCCTGTGTGTCCTCTTGAATTAACACTTGACCAGACTTTTGTCTCCATCATTCTAGAAACCTACTTTTGTTGAAAGTCACCACTGGTCACCTCATTATTATTCTATCGTCAGCACTTAGGCTTTACCTCACTGGAATTTCGACAAGAGTTTAGATAGCTGATCATTCTTCTCTGAAACAATTCCACTAATTGACTTTCATCCCTTTCTCTGTGTTCTTATCTCAGGGTGATCCTCCCTTATCACTTTGCTGGATATCTCTCATCTTTCTCCTGTGTAAAATTTGAAGTTCTCTAGGGCACAATACTCAGGTCTATAGTCCTCTTTATTGTTATCATTTTCCTCAGTAATTTCACTCAGTATTACAGCTTTACACAAATCTTTAAACAGACTATCCTCAAACAATGTCCTTAGTTCTGATTTTATTAATAAATATGAAACACAAACTCCTTCATAAGTAAATTGATAAATGGGCTTTATTAAAATTTAAACTTTTGTTCTGTGATAGACACTTTTAGGAGAATAAAAAGAAACAAGGCACAAATTGGAATTTGTTTCAAAATCACACATTTAACAATGAACTCGTATCGTAAATAAATGCTCTCAACTAAAACTCAATGTTAGAAAACGAACAAAACGATAAAAAAAATAGGCCAAAGATATAAGTATACATTTTACCAAAGAGAATGGATGGATAACAAGCACACAAAAAGATACTCAATTTCATTAGTAATTAAGGAAAAACATACACAATCCTTGAGAAACCACTGCATACTGATAACTATTTTTTTTTAATTGACATTAACAATTGCTGACAAGATTGCTGAACAACTAGAATCCTTAAAATGTAATGATGGAAATGTGAAACGGTATCATTCTTTTGAAAATTTGTCAATTTCTTATAAATTTAAAAGTATAATTATAACCCAGGAACCTCCTTCATGGTTACTTAGCTATAAAAAATAAGAACTTTTGTTCACACAGAATCCTGAAAGTGAATATTTATAGCAGTTTTATTCATAATCATGAAAAATTAGAAAAAGCCTAAATGTCTATAAGCAAACAGATACAGCCTCTAGGCTTCCCAGGTGGTGTAGTGATGAAAAGCCCATGAAGGAGAACTATGACACAAGAGTTCGATCCCTGGCTCAGGAAGAGCCCTTGGAGGAGAGCATGGAATCTCACCCCAGTTTTCTTGCCTGAAGAATCTCATGGACAGAAGAACCTGAAGAGCTGCAGTGCACAGGGTTGCAAAGAGTCAGACATGACTGAAGCAATTTAGGACACATATAGCCATATACTTCTATATTCCCATGCTTCAGGCTAAAACTCCTAGTTGTGACACCTGCTTTACTTGGACATTGTACTTGCAACTCTTACAACATCCACTGATGTTTCACTTTCAAAATACATCCAAGTCTTTCTTATCATTAGAATCCACCTGCCAATGCAGGAGCTACGAGAGATGTGAGTTTGATTCCTGGGTCAGGGAGATTCCTCTGGAGTAGGAAATGACAACGCACTCCAGTATTCTTGTTGGGAAAGTAAATGGACAGAGGAGCCTGGTGGGCTATCGTCCATGGGACTACAAAAGTTTGGAGATGACTGAGCACACACACACATCATCTCTAATCTGTCAGCACCATCTCTTATCTGGATTATAGTAGTGGATCATATATTGAACATTTATGGGCTCAGGGTAAGTAAAAGCCAAGTTGTTCCTCTTTGCCCATGGCTTCCAGTCTTTAGGCTGCCTTCATCTCTTCTTATATACCACTCACCCCAGCATATCCTATACATGAGGGCTCTCATCCAAATATTTTGACAATCAAGCTTGCATAAATTTAATCTACAACCTCTAAAAACATTTTTTTCCCCTTAGGCACCCCTCAGACATGAGGTACATATACTCAAGAGTGGTTAGACATGTGTGCTGTCCTATGCAAAATTAAAAAGTGGAAAAAAATGAGACACTGTTGAAGTTGCTAAATACAAAGTTTTTTTTTTCTTCTTTTTCTTCTTTTCTGCAGTCTCCCCCCTGTCATGGTGCTTTATTTGCGTTTTAATGTCATTCTAAATAAAGAAAAATTAATATTCTATATCAGCATATATTTTACCATTCATCTTTATATATTGCAATGCCAGTTTTAAACTCTATAGTATCAGACTTTACTTCCCTCACCAGTAACATCCACAATTGGGCATTGTTTTTTCTTTGGCTCTGTCTCTTCATTCTTTCTGGAGTTATTTGTCCGCTCTCCTCCAGTAGCATATTGAGCATCTACCGACCTGGACAGTTCATATTTCAGTGTTGTATCTTTTTGCCTTTTCATAATGTTCATGGGATTCTCAAGGCAATAATACTGAAGTGGTTTGCCATTCCCTTCTCCCGGGGACCACGTTTTGTCAGAACTCTCCACCATGCTGGGAAAGATTGATGGAAAAAGGAGAAGGGATAGCAGAGGATGAGATGGTTGGATGGCATCACCGACTCGATGGGCACAAGTTTGAGCAAGCTTCGTGAGTTGCTGATGGACAGGGAAGTCTGACATGCTGCAGTCCATGGGGTCACAAAGAATTGGACATGACTGGGTGACTAAACTTATCTGAACTGAATGCACAGGGCGGGAGTTCCTCTTCTAGTTTAAGGACAAAGGTTTCTTATTGTTTTTGTTGTTATTGTTCAGTTGCGATTGTTCAGTTCACTTAAGAAGGCCTTCCTATCTCTCCTTCCTATTCTCTGGAAATCTGCATTCAATTGGGGAGATCTTTCTCTTTCTCCTTTGCTTTCCCTTCTCTTCTTTTCTCAGCTATTTGTAAGGTCTCCTCAGACAACCACTTTGCTTTCTTGCACTTCTTTTTCTTGGGGTTGATTTTAGTCACTACCCCCTGTAGGATGTTATGAACCTCTTGTCCAGTTTTTCAGGCACTCTGTCTAATCCCTTGAATATGTCTAATCTAATCCTTTTTGTCTAATGCCTTTGTCTTTTCCATTGTATAATAAGGAATTTGTTATAGGTTGTACATGAATGGGTTCTAGTGATTTCCCCTATTTTATTTAAGCCTGAACTTTGCAATAAGGAGTTCATGATATGAGCCACAGTCAGCTCCTGGTCTTGCTTTTGCTGACTCTATAAAGATTCTCCATCTTCTACGGCAAATATAATCAATCTGATTTCAGTATTGACTATCAATGATGTCCATGTGTAAGCTCTTGTGTTGTTGGAAGACGGTGTTTGCTATGACCAGTGTGTCTCTTGACAAAACTGTTAGCCTTTCCCCTGCTTCATTTTGCACTTCAAAGCCAAACTTACCTGTTACTCCAGGTATTTCTTGACCTCCTACTTTTGGATTCCAGTCCCCTATCATGTTTGGTGTTAGTTCTAGAAGGTCCTGTAGGTCTTCATAGAACTGTTCAACTTCAGCTTCTTTGACATTAGTGGCTGGAGCATAGAGTTGGATTACTGTGATGTTGAATGGTTTGCCTTGGAAACAAACTAAGAACATTCTGTCATTTTTGAGATTGCATCCAAGTACTACATTTCAGACTCTTTTGTCGACTATGATGGCTACTCCATTTCTTCTAAGGGATTCTTGCCCACAGTAGTAGATATAACGGTCATCTGAATTAAATTTACCATTCCCATCCATGTTCACTGATACCAAAGATTTTGACATTCACTCTTGCATCTTCTTCTTGACCACATCTAATTTACCCTCATTCATGGACCTCACATTTCAAATTCCTGTACAATGTTGTTCTTTACAGCATTGGGCTTTACTTTCACCACTAGAACCATCCAGAACTGAGTATCATTTCCATTTTGGCTCAGCCTCTTCATTCTTTCTGGAGCTATTTCTCTGCTCTTCTCCAGTAGCATATTGGGCACCTACTGACCTGTGGGGCATATCTTCCAGTGTCATATCTTTTTGCCTATAGGAGATCATTGAGACAATGTGACATTCCATTGATCCAAGAGTAGAACCCAAGCAACTGGAGTCACTCCCTTAACTTTAGAGTGTGTATTCTATGTTCCTTCCTTATTCCTAGAAGCTGCCATAAGGATACTGGCATGAGATGGAAATATGATGCTGAGACTTTCTGAATAGTGTACAGGACTGAATCTGGTTGAAGCATCTATATAAACTTTTAAGACTTGGTGGATAGTGCAGAGATCTGTTCATCTTGTGAACAGATGACAAGTCTCATATATTCTCTTGCTTATTAATCCAGTCATCTACCAGTGTGGAGTGGTCCACCTTTTTCTTCAGTCTTTCCCTATCCTTTATATGAGGCCAGTTTGCAAAACAAGATCCAACTATATTTTATCCACATATCATCAAAAGTAATTCTCTTTAAAAAAATGTCAAACCATGACACTTCTGTAGACAAAATCATTGATCACATTGTCACAATCAAGACTAGAGTCCTTATAATGGCCATCATTTGCCTTGATGACCTACGACACCACAGTTATACTGGCCTCTTTCTGGTTCCTTGAATGCTGTTAGCTCTATCTTCATTATTAGTGACAGCAATCTTCCTGGTCTCTTTAGGTCATCATTGCTTTCCAATCATCTGTTATTGATCTTTAAATGAAAGTCTGGGAGTTGCCTAGAGGTCCAATAGTTAGGACTTGGTGCTTTCACTGCCATGGCCCTGGGTTCAATCCTTATTTGGGGAACTAAATTCTTACAAGCCTCACAGTGCAGAAAAAAAAAAAAAAAAAGCACAAATCTGGTCATCTTTTGACCGTACTTATACTTCCAATGATTACCCATTTCCTGTAGGATAAAGTCCAAATTTCTTAACATGGGAACTAAATAATCCATTCATAATAGTTAAGCATTTACACATATTAAGCATTAAATTAATAAAAGTTATTTTTATTAAGGAAACATCTACTGATGAATTCAGCACTGTCTTTCATAGGACATGGTATAATTTTTATCTTGCTATTGTGAAAAATTCATGGACTTTCCTCTACCCCAAATGATATTGCATTTCTTATATCCTTTTCTTTGATCCTTCTTCCCCTCTTTTCTCTTTCTCTTCATTTCCCTGTTTCTCATACCTTCTTGCTCATTCTCTCTCTCCCATCCCTACCACTTAATGGCATTTGCATGATAACTGTTTAATAGAGAAATTGTTGCAGTTCTAAGAGAAAGATTTTTTAAAGAGTGATAAATGTTAAGAAATAATAATGCCCTATTGAAACTGAAAGAGTAGATAATCTGCAATGCAGATTAGTAAAGACCTACTGTCTCTGAGTGTGAAAGAAATTGAATTCAGTCTAAAATCAATCAAATGGTAAGTAAGCTGTCACTAATAATGAGAGAAATACTAAGTTCCAAGATTAAATTCATAACTTTTTGGATTACTGATACTTTCTGCTGCCAATATGTTTGACTTTTGTTAGCATATATGGACATTAATGACATATTAGTGGGTGCAACTACAATTATGCAGCATTCTCACTAGCGATTGTATTTTTTCATATTACTTTATGATATTCCACATATCTTAAAGTTTATCTAACTAAAATAGCAACCTGAATGTATTTTGTAATATTTAACAATCATTCCTGTGTAGCAGAGCTGAAATACCCTCTTTCTCTTGGAATCCATGCTAGATAGATTCCAAATCACTTAACTCCTTAAGAAAACATCAGAAAACAATTGTTTCAGTTGCAAGTTTTTAAACTGTCAATTTTATGAAATTAATTGAGATTCATTTTGATAAATATCTTTTGATGATAAATAGATTGTCCTCTACCATGTATTAAAGAACAGCTTGTTTCTTTTGGATTAAATTTTTATGGTAAAATGCAAATAATTTTCCATTTCTCATAATTTATGATATTATTACCATATCCTGTTACATAAAATGACAATGAGCAAAACACTCCTGCTGCTGCAATCTGTGCTGAAAAGCTTCCTCAAAATATATTGTCTCCATTTCTATCGGTAGATATAGCTGTAGGAGGTAGGAATTTTCTCATAGTGTTTGCTGGATGATGCTAATACTTTGTTATAATAGGCACTAAAACTATAACATTTACTTGCTCAGCTCAAATTATAAACAGCCAAAGCTCTCTGAATAAGAATCATATGCTTTTAAGATTCATTTCTGCCTGTGAGTGTTTTCTATTTATTAGCATTGGTGTTTATTTCTCATTTATATACAAATAAATTCAATAGGAATTGCTATACTCTACAATTAATATGATACACAATCAAAGTCTAAGTATAAATGCATACAGGCTCCTAACAACCATTTTATGATTTGGAGAACTATACATAATTGAAAGAAAATAAGTTTTAAAGACTGCAAATAATTGACAAGCTCAGTGTTTCTTCATACATGAGGATACAATGACCTATTGAGTAATTTACATCTAGATTTGAAACTGAGACCATGCATTTGGTAATATTGTTTTTGAAACAAGAACTACTTCTTCATGGAAATTTAGATTGTTAGATTGGGAAAATATAACATAGTTTGCAGTTCTATCTCTGGAGACAAATAACTTATATTCACAGTTGGCCATTTCCAATTATATGATCCTAGGTCTCAGTTTCATTGCTTATAAAATAAGAATAAAGACAGGTAACTAGAGAAGACTAAATGAGAAAGCATGATATATCTAAAACTGGTATTCTTGACATTTTATAAGTGTTCAATAAATATTAGTTACTGCCATGTTAAATTGATTCTAAGGTGCATGCATTTCTGAAATAGCATGCGTACTACAGCCTATAATTCTCCCAATTACTGTAGGCCAAAATGCAGTCATAGAATAATACAAACACCAAAGAAATTCCCTCATGGTTCAATGGTTAGGACTCACTGTCAGTCTGGTTTCAATCTCTCTAGTTGGGGAACTAACGTCCTGTAAGCCATACATTGCAGCCAAAAAAAAAAAAAAAGATATAAACATCAAAAGAACTAGCATTAACACTTAGAGGTTGGACACATATCTCTTCGTTTTTCCAAGGTCTTAATTTCTCTCAGGAATTTGTTTTTAATGTAGTCTTACACAATTTTTGATACTATTATGTCGAATTATTTCATGTTTTTAGATAGCACTATAAATGATATTCTGTTTTCCAGTTTTTTATTCCATATCTGTAATTGATATCAGTTCAGTTCAGTTCAGTCGCTCAGTCATGTCCAACTCTTTGTGACCCCATGAATTGCAGCACACCAGGCCTCCCTGTCCATTCACTCAGACTCACGTCCATCGAGTCAGTGATGCCATCCAGCCATTTCATCCTCTGTTGTCCCCTTCTCCTCCTGCCCCCAGTCCCTCCCAGCATCACAGTCTTTTCCAATGAGTCAACTCTTCACATGAGGTGGCCAAAGTACTTGAGTTTCAGCTTTAGCATCATTCCTTCCAAAGAATACCCAGGGCTGATCTCCTTTAGAATGGACTGGTTGGATCTCCTTGCAGTCCAAGGGACTTTCAAGAGTCTTCTTCAACACCACAGTTCAAAGCATATATATATATATATATATTAACATAATTGATTTCCATGTTAACTTTGTATCTTGTGATTTACACAATTTATTTGTTGGTTCTAGTGGTTGTATTTTGTAGATTACATAAGATTTTCTATGCACTTGCTTATGTAATCTACAAATACAGTTCTACTTTTTCCTTTCAAGTTGTTTTGGTACACATTGCTTACTATGAAGTTAGAGGCATCATGTACAATGACAAATAGATATCATTTCTGTGTTTCTAATTTTATAGGGAAAGTCTTCAGTGTCTCACCATTAAGTAAAATATTAGCTATAGATTTCTCATAGATGTCTTTTATCCGATTGATAAAACTGTTTTCTAGTTTTAGTTAGATAAACTTTTTTTATCATTATGGGTGTCGAGTTTTGTTAAAGTCAAATACATTTTTTACATCCACTGAGATTGTTATATAATTTTTTAGTCTATTAACATAAATTACATTGATTTACAAATATCAAACCAACTTTGCATTATTGAAATAAATCCCAATTAAAGTAATCTTGCAATATCATTTTGTATATATAGCTATATTTAATTCTCTAATATTTAGTTAAGGGTTTCTAGCATTGATATTTATGAGGAATGAGTTCTTAGACTTTATATCTTGCAAAGCATTTTCCTGGTTTTGGTATCATGGTAATAAAAGCCCTAGGTACTCAACTGGGTAGTGTTTCCATTTTGTCCTTCAAAGTTTTCTGAAATTATTTATGTGATATTGAAAGAATACAACAATTTAGTTCCTTGGGCATAGATTTTTATCTCCTGGAAAGGGAAAAAAATTATTTAAATATTCATTTCACAAACTCAATATATTTAATAACTAGAGATTATTCAAACTTTTGTATTACTCAAAATCATTTTTTACTTCTTGTTTTGAAAAGCATATGTCAATTTTTTAAGTTGTTTGTCTGAGGCAGTTTAGACTGCTGTAATGAAACACCATACACCGAGAGGTTTAAACAACAGACATTAATTTCTCATACTTCTAAAGGCCAAGAAGTGGAAGATCAAGGTACCAGTCAGTTGGTTCCTGGTGAGATCACTTTACTGATTTGCAGACATCTTCCTTATTGCTGTATACTCACTAGGCAAAGAGAACATCGTCTCTCTCCCCTCTCTTATAAGGTTCTGCCCTCATGATCTAATTGTCTCCAAAAGGCCCCACAATATATTTACAGAATATTCCATCCAACAATAGCAGAATATACATTTGTCTCAAGCACACGTGTGCATTGTCCAAAATAGGTCACACATAAGCCACAGAGTAAGTCTTAGTAAATTTAAGAAGACTGAAATCATATTAATATCAAGCACCTTTTCTGACCATAATGACAGTAAACTAGAAATCAATTATAGTATAAAAACTGGAAATTCATTACTATGTGGAGATTAAACAACATGCTACTAAAGCAACTATTGGGACAAAGAAGCAATCAATACAGAAATCAAAACACAAACCTGAGAAATATGAAAATGGATCTAATGTAAAACACTGTTGTTCCAGTTGATGATACTACATTGAGTGAGTGAGTGAGTGAAGTTGCTCAGTTGTGTCCAACTCTTTGCGACCCCGTGGACTGTAGCCCACCAGGCTCCTCCGTTACATTACATAACTAAAATTTGCTAAGAGAGTGAAACTTAAACGTTATCACCAAAAGAAAAAAAAAAATAGCAGAAATCCTTTCATAGAGTATATATATCAAATCACCATAATGTACACTATAATATATTACAATTATGTTTTCAATTATACCTAAATAAATATGAAAATAATTGAAGAAAAACGAGGAAAACAATAATTCAGCTTTGTCCCTATGATGAGTTGTGGAAATGAAAAGTAGCATATATATGTTCTTCCATTTTGTGTAGTATGCGAAAGTCGTGCAATTGTGTCTGACTCTTTGCAATGCCATGGACTGTAGGCTTCCAGGCTCCTCTGTCCATAGAATTCTCCAGGCCAGAATACTGGAGCGGGTAACTGTTCCCTTTTCCAGGGGATCTTCCCAACCCAGGGATCAAGGCCAGGTCTTCCATATATGTTTACACGTTTAAATGATATCCTTTATTTTCTTCTCCATCCTTCTTATATTTTTAGGCATGATGTGGCAGTGAACTTAACAATTTTATTAATTTTAACTCAAAATTTATAAAATGAGAGCATGTGTCAATCTGAAGGAGGAATGGACCACCCAAAGTTTTTCTTCCTGATACCTGGATAATACCTTCATAGAATTTGGGCTGTTACAATTTGGACAGCAGGTGAGCACTTTTATGTGTTATGTGGTTGTGCTAGACTTTTATTGATGCTATAACAAGTCATCAAGCTTAGTTTCTTACAACAGCACAGATTTATTTCTTTACAGTTTTTTAGGTCAGAAGTGGAATAGGTCTCAGCAGCCTAAAATAAAGATGTTAACAGATTGTATTCCTTTTCAGAGTCTTTAGAGAAAAATCCTTTATCTGTTCATTTGGCTTGTTAGCACAGTCCAGTTCTTTGTAGGCAGAGCACCAAGGCAGATTTCCTTGCTGGCTGAAATTCGAGAGAAGTTTCTAGTTGCTAAACCCACTGCATTCTGTAAGGAGTGATCTTCTCTCTCTCATCTTCAAAGTCAGAAATGGTAAGTCAAGTCTTCTTCATGTCACCTCTCTCTCTGATCAGAGACTGGAAATGTTCTCTGCTTTTAAAAATTCATATATTTGGATTGTGTCCAACTAGATAATTCAAGATAATCTCCCAGCCCAAGGACCTTAATCTTAGTCATGTCTGCAAAGTTTTTTTAGTGATGTTGGGTGATACATTCATTGGTTTGAGGAATTAGATTCTAAGGATATATTTGAAAAGTGAAAGTGAGTCACTAAGTCGGGTCCAACTCTTTGCGACCCCATGGACTGTACAGTCCATGGAATTCTCCAGGCCAGAATACTGGAGTGGGTAGCCTTTCTCTTCTCCAGGGGATCTTCCCAACCCAGGGATTGAACCCAGGCCTCCCACATAGCAGGTGGGTTCTTTACCAGCTGAGCCACAAGAGAAGCCCAATAATACTAAATTGGATAGCCTATCCCTTTTCCAGCCGATCTTCCCCACCCAGGAATTGAACCGGTGTCTCCTGCATTGCAGGATGATTCTTTTTTTTTGTTTTTCCTTCAGTCTTTAGATTTACTTAAGCATGTTCCCCATATTCTTAAAGTTATAAGTACATTCTCTTAAAATTTGTTATAAACATTGAAAATATTTTCTTTCTTACATTTGAATTTTTAATCAATTCAAAATTTAATTCTATACATGTGAATAGGAAGCTAATATTTTTCTTCTCAAAGGCAGTTATCCTAGTAGTATTTTGCAAATCAACAATCAAGTCCTCACTAGAATTAAAATCCCACCTTTGTCATTTATCATTATCAAACTCTTCCTCTTAGTTTTCTTTTTTTTTCTTATTTGGAGAACATTTATTTTGCCTTCCACAGAAGAGAGAATTGCATTTTGGTGGTTTTGATTATTGTAGCCAGGATATTGGCCTATGACCTAGGGTGTACCAATCCAACACGTGGGCCAAGACTTGAAACGAGCGACTAGTGACACAAACAAGCATGAAAACTTATAGCACTGTCTTTGGCAGAAATGAAATTTTTAGGAAATTTAGTTCCTGGGGAGCAGTGGTTAGCAGTGGTTAGTTTTCTCCAGTTTTTCTACTTTCCACAATTAACCTGCTTGTTATATATGTTGGACCAGTGCCATAGTCAGAACTATAACGCATATTACATTTTAACCCCAAACTATTGGTCTCTGAGAGTGGAACCTATTTTATCATCTTAGGAATACTATGCCTCTGCTAGCACAGCCCTGAACCTATGTCAGTAGCCTTCAATCAGGGCACTTTTGGCATTTTGGATGGAAAAGATTTTTCTTGTGCCAGACTGTTGTACACACTGCAAAGTATGTATTGTCTTCAATCACCACACATTAAATATCTCCTGAGCCATCACTGGACAACTCAAAACAACTCCATGCATTTCAACCTTTTCCTTAGTAGGGGTTTATAAACCCTGGTTGAAAACTACTGTTCAAAACATTCAATGCATATAAGATAAGAGAGGTAAAATGAAGTCCAAAGTTAGTAAAGTTTATTTCCCATTTACATATTTCTTTGATTATTTGTTTATCAAAATACTGTTGAGAAATTCTAGCATGACAAATTCTATGTTGGACACAATATATACTAGTCATAGAATGCTCTTGACCCAATGTCCATTTCTATGTGCGCCTACTCAGATTAGAGGAGCAGTTAACACTGTTACTCAGATTTCAGGACACTGAGGGCACTTCATGTACCATTTTGTGCTAAAAAATTTTTAACACACAAAGTTCTCTCTCTTTTGTCTTCCATGCCTTATGTCTTCTGGATAATACTGCATCGTACTGCTTTGTCTTTTTCCACTATATGTGCCAAGTGACACACTTCCTTCAAGTAACAAATTTGTAGCAAGATTAGAAGAAAATGGGGAAGAATGGCTTTATTTGAGCTTTGAATTCAATTGACATGTTCTCATGGAACATTATTAAAAATTGCAGTAGAATAAAAGGACGACTCAGGTTAATACTTTCCCCTATTTCTTATTTATTTGTATGAATAAAACCCTTAGGGGTGCCACATGATCAGTGATCAAACTAAGCCAAGATTACAACCCTCTAATAGTATGATTCTTTCCACACTATAAACTCGTCATGGTTTGCCTTACTTGAAGTGCCTCCTCTGCCCACCCACATACGTTGTCTTATGATGATGTTAATTGTTGAAATATGAATGTCTCTACACAGACTCTGTGAACTTCCTGATGTTCAAGCTGGTTTTAGAAAAGGCAGAGGAACTAGAGATCAAATTGTCAACATCTGCTGGATCATAGAAAAAGCAAGAGAGTTCCAAAAAAAACATCTATTTCTGCTTCATTGACTATGCCAAAGCCTTTGACTGTGTGGATCACAATAAACTGTGGAAAATTCTGAAAGAGATGGGAATACCAGACCACCTGATCTGCCTCTTGAGAAATTTGTATGCAGGTCAGGAAGCAACAGTTAGAATTGGACATGGAACAACAGACTGGTTCCAAATAGGAAAGGAGTTCATCAAGGCTGTATATTGTCACCTGTTTATTTAACTTCTATGCAGAGTACATCATGAGAAACGCTGGACTGGAAGAAACACAAGCTGGAATCAAGATTGCTGGGAGAAATATCAGTCACCTCAGATATGCAGATGACACCACCCTTATGGCAGAAAGTGAAGAGGAACTCAAAAGCCTATTGATGAAAGTGAAAGTGGAGAGTGAAAAAGTTGGCTTAAGGCTCAACATTCAGAAAACGAAGATCATGGCATCCAGTCCCACCACTTCATGTGAAATAGATGGGAAACAGTGGAAACAGTATCAGACTTTATTCTTCTGGGCTCCAAAATGACTACAGATGGTGACTGCAGCCGTGAAATTAAAAGACGCTTACTCCTTGGAAGGAAAGTTATGACCAACCTAGATAGCATATTCAAAAGGAGAGACATTACTTTGCCAACAGAGGTTCATCTAGTCAAGGCTGTGGTTTTTCCTGTGGTCAGGTATGGATGTGAGAGTTGTACTGTGAAGAAGGCTGAGCACCGAAGCATTGATGCTTTTGAACTGTAGTGTTGGAAGACTCTGAGAGTCCTTGACTGCAAGGAGATCCAACCAGTCCATTCTGAGGGAGATCAGTCCTGGGATTTCTTTGGAAGGAATGATGCTAAAGCTGAAACTCCAGTACTTTGGCCACCTCATGCGAAGAGTTGACTCATTGGAAAGACTCTGATGCTGGGATGGATTGAGGTCAGGAGGAGAAGGGGACGACAGAGGATGAGATGGCTGGATGGCATCGCCGACTCGATGGACGTGAGTCTGAGTGAACTCTAGGAGTTTGTGATGGACAAGGAGGCCTGGCGTGCTGTGATTCATGGGGTGGCAAAGATTCAGACATGACTGAGCGACTGATCTGATCTGACACAGACTCCAAAAACCATGCAAGAAAAAAAGGCAGGTAAAAAAATAATATGGAAGCCATACATAAAAAGAGACATAGAAATGGGGAAATAAACATCCAAGACCAGCAGAGGAGGCTCTGGAGTCCACACCAGACCCTAGAATCAAGCAGGGATTTCACAAAAAAAGCAGAAGGCTTAGGGGTTCCAGTGATGGAAGAATGTGAAAACAACAAGGGCTCACTCTCAGTGGGGGAAATAATGAGAACAAATGTGAGATCTTGTAGATCAGTGTTCAGGTTAAAGGCGATGTGCAAAAGAGGAAATTACAAAGTGACTGGTACCAGACTCTGAGGCAGACATAGCCTCTAGGGAAGAACAAGACATGGTGGATGAGGGTAGAGTACCCTGGAACCTTGTCAGTAAGAGAAAAAGGAACATGTTGAAGATAAGAGTTTTATTGAAACAAGATTGTCTCAAAGCATCATGAAGAAGTTTAAAGAAAGAATCTTCTACTTCTAAAAGTGCTGAAATCATCAGAGGAAAAATGCTTCTTTTTATTCTATTCTTAAAGTTTGCCTCTGTCATCTCAAGGGTTTCTCCTGTCAGCAGCAGTGAAAGTTCTACGTAGGAACGTGAATACACACAGATATATTTCAAAACCTGGAAAATTTAACCTAAAGTACATTTTAGCTTTGGAGTGCCCTCAAGGGTGGAACTGAATTGCTCAGGAGATGAATAATGGGATTCATTACTATGACCAGTTGAAATCTAACCTAACCCAAGGTATTCCCATGCTGTTGAGCAGCTTAGAAACTGTGACGAATAATGCAGTCCTGCTTCAATTGATTTTTTATCCTACCACTGTAGCCATCAACAAAGAGGTATTTTCTTTCTACCAAAAAAAAAAAAAAATAGGTGCATCTGTGTTCATTGAAAAAGAAAAAAGTAACAAAGGCCATCCTCTTGCATATTCAGATGATCTTTGTTTTAGCTCATTTTAGTTCTATGACACAAAAAAAGTGCTTATTTATCATGTACTCTGTAAAGTTAGATTGGATCAATATCTTATGGATGTAAATATTTACCTATACAAGTTGCTTTCATTATTGTGTCTAAAAAGTCATATGACTGATGTTAGATCATCAATTAAGAGACAATTTTTTGTCCTTTACTCTGTTACACATGCAAATAAAAATATATTATATAAAACATAAATTCAACACTGGAAGGCCACCTTTTCTTTATAGTATGAAAAGTTCAAAGCCAGGTTGCTTCTACTGAAAGTTTTAGCAAATGTTAAATTAAAAATTAGTTGTAATAATACACAAATTTTTCCAGATAGTAGGAAGAGAAGGTTTTTCTGCCTTTATTTTTATGAGCCTAAAATTTATGCAAATACCTAACTGCTGTGGTATAAAAAAAGAAAAATTTTAAGTCAACCTTATCTATGAATATACATAAAAATAGGGTGAGGCTCAATAATTTGTATTTAAGAAGCCTTAATAAAGGGAAATTGCCACCCTTAACAGGTTTCCAAGTGGCGCTAGTGGTAAAGAACCTGCCTACAATGCAGGAGACTTAAGAGACGAGTTCAATCTCTGGGTCAGGAAGATCCCTTGGAGAAGGGCGTGGCAACTCACTCCAGCATTCTTGCCTGGAGAATCCCATGGACAGAGGAGCCTGGTGGGCTACAGTCCATGGAGTCACAAAGAGTTGGACATGACTGAAGAGACTTAGCACGCATGCCACATTTAACAACAGCAGCTACTACTGGGACCTCGGGATATTAAAGTGATTTGTCCTAGTCTTATTTATTTTTCAAAGTGTGTATCAGAACCCATATATGCTAATATCCAGTTCTAGTCTTTTACAGTAAGCCATCTTTTCAATTCTGTGATTAGATCTGTTTAAGATAATATACGCCATTATCACAAATACACTCACAAACTCTATACTGTAACACAATTAAGGTTGGTTCCTTGCTCACCTAAACTGACAAATCCCCTTCTACCTGGGGATTAAGGCTAAACTGTCACCTTACAACATATGGCTCTGGCATTCTCCAGGTCCTTTGGTCCTATGCATACAGCTGAGAGAAAGGAGGAAGAGAGGGACAGAAAACCTCATCTTCTTGACTATTCTACCAATTGTGACACTAATTACATTCACATTTCATTACTGAAGAGCAGTCAGAGGATTTCAAGAGACCCAGAATGGGGTCTGAGAGGTGGAATTCCTAACCAATAGCTCCTCAAAGTTTGCAGTAAAGTGCTAGCTATGTTTGTATGGTAACCATACAATGTTCTAGGTTATATTTTTTGTCCTGCTTAAGCCTAATTATTATCATACAATAATTAAGAACACTTTTTTAGAGTGTTAATTAATAATAAGAACACTTTAATAGAGTTGCCTGTCTCAAAAGATTCCTGATTTGAATGATAGATTATATGATCATCTTATGTTCTGCTACAGTGCTCTTAGACAATTACAGAAGATTTTTGTAATTGCTGTTTTTAATGTATAAAAATATGAATATGGAAACATTATAATGTTTTGTTGTAGATATCATTAACATATTTACTGTGTCTGGCTCATAGAAAATACTTATCACCTTTAGCAATCCAAAATGATATGACTATTTTTTTTGTTAATTTCCAGATACTTAAAAAAATTATTTTTAAAAATCTCATCAAAATTTTTATCAGAAATTTATCAAAACCACCATGCTTGGGATTTTTTTGGACCCTAGATAATATAGCTTTGAACAAATTCACAAGTAGATTAGAAAACACAGACAGATGTTCTAAGACACAGTGAATATTTTAAGAACATATTGGAGGAAAATTTAAATACATAGTAAAAGTATTTCTAAAAGGAAGAAGACAACTGAGTTACTTTGTTGCCTGAAGGCAAAAGAATTAAATATGTATCCCTTAAGAATCCCTTACAGTCCCTTAGTGCTATCATAAACTCCCTTGCAGAGTATAATTTTAGTATATAAAAATGTTTAAAAATGATATGCTTAAGTAAGTGATGATGTAGTAATAGACCCTTTAAGCAATAACATGCCCTGTATCTTGAATACTAGCATCTTGTGATATCGTGGAAGATTTGCTAGCAAAATCTATCTGAGAAATGGAACTTAACATGACAAAGTGTTGAGTTCCCAGGGTAAAGGCAATATTCTATCTCTTGAAATATAATGAGGATGACACTTCACTAAAGTGTAATTGTCAGCTTGGGGAAATGATACAGCTTTCCTATGTCAAGATAACAAACAAATAGTACAGAACATGCATTTAAAAAAATTCTTAGGACAGCAGCATGTATAATTTAATAAGATGATTCTACTATGACTTTTTTGGAATGAAAAAATATTAAAGAAAGTGGTAAACACGACCCACTCAATTTATTTTCTTCCATTCTTCCCACCCTTAACCCAATGTCCTCTTTGCTTCTCATCGTCATTCCAAAAGTAAAATAAACGTAGTTCTCAGATGTCAATATCACAGTGAAGATTTTATAAAATCTTAAATATTTTCAACTCCAAAATAGCAGCCTGACCAGTGCATTCTGAACTGAAAACTCTTAAATTCTTAAGTGTACTTCAATGGCAAATGTTCTGAAAACTTCTTAATAATGACTCATACCATAAAAAAAGGAAAAGAAGAAATGGATGTCTTTATCCTTTTAATATAAAATGTCATTTTTTTAATGTCTTGGCAAACTGTACAATCTGCTACTTTTGAATGTTTATGATTTGTACAATTCCAAAGTTTTAGGACTGTCTTTGAGAATTATTGTCCATTACATCCACCTTCATTCACTAAGATGCCACTAACCTTTGAAATCGGAGAGTATTAATTAGCAATATTTTTAATGTAATATCTATAAACATGTTACTAGGATATAAAAGGCAATGTAAGAGGAATGATTTTTAACAATTTAATTGCCTTATCACAAAGAAAGTTACCTGAAAGGGGCCTTAAGTATTACAAATCCCGAACACTCACTTTTTTTTTTTTAATTTTTTTTTTAATTTTATTTTATTTTTAAACTTTACAATATTGTATTAGTTTTGCCAAATATCGAAATGAATCCGCCACAGGTATACCTGCCAAACACTCACTTTTAAAACAAAAGACAAAAGAAGTTCAACTAACTTAAAAAATTACTTGAAATTTTGTTGGCAGAGCTAGGCCAGTCAGATCTGACCATTTGCGACCCCATGGACTGCAGCATTCCAGGCTTCCCTGTCCATCATCAACTCCTGAAGCTTGCTCAAACTGATGTCCGTAGAGTTGGTGATGCCATTCAACCATCTCATCCTCTGTCGCCCCCTTATCCTCTTGCCTTCAGTCTTACCCAGCATTAGGGTCTTTTTCAACAAATCAGCTCTTTGCATCAGGTGGCCAAAGTACTGGATCTTCAGCTTCAGTATCAGTCCCTCCAATGAATATTCAGGATTGATTTCCTTTAGGACTGACTGGTTTGATTTCCTTGCAGTCCAAGGAACTCTCAAGAATCTTCTCAAATATCACAATTCAAAAGCATCAACTCCTCAGTGCTCAGCCTTTTTATGGTCTAATTCTCACATACATACATGACCAGTGGAAAAACCGTAGTTTAGACTATACAGACATTTGTAGGCAAAGTAATGTCTCTACTTTTTAATACACTATTGGCTGTTATAGTTTTTCTTCCAAGGAGTAAGCCTCTTTTAATTTCATGGCTGCAGTCACCATCTGCAGTGATTTTGGAGCCCCCCTAAAAATAAAGTCTCTAACTGTTTCCATTGTTTCCCCATCTATTTGCCATGAAATGATGGGACCAAATGCCATGATCTTAGTTTTTCGAATGCTGAGTTTTAAGCCAACTTTTTCACTTTCCTCTTTTACTTTCATCAAGAGGCTCCTTAGTTCCTCTTCACTTTCTGCCATAAGGGTGGTGTCATCTGCATATCTGAGGTTATTGGTATTTCTCCTGGCAATCTTGTGCTTCATCCAACCTGGAATTTCACATGATGTACTCTGCATACAAGTTAAATAAGCAGAGTGACAATATACAGCCTCCATGTACTCCTTTCCCAATTTTGAATCAGTCTGTTATTCCATGTCCAGGTCTAACTGTTGTTTCTTGACCTGCATGCAGGTTCTCAGGAGGCAGGTAAGGTGGTCTGGTATTCCCATCTCTTGAAGAATTTTCCACAGAATTTTGTGATCTGCAAATTGAAAGACCTTAGCATAGTCAATGAAACAGATGTAAATTATTTATAATAATTCTCTTGTTTTTTCGATGATCCAACAGGTGCTGGCAGGTTTATCTCTGGTTCCTCTGCCTTTTCCAAATCCAGCTTGATTATCTGGAAGTTCTCAGTTCATGTACAATAGTACATGAAATCTAGCTTGGAGAATTTTGAGCATTACTTTCCTAGCACGTGAAATGTGTACAATTGTTTGGTAGTTTGAGCATTCTTTGGCATTGCCTTTCTTTGGGATTGGAATGAAAACTGACCTTTTCCAGTCCTGTGGCCACTGCTGAGTTTTCCAAATTTGCTGGCATATTGCATGCAGCACTTTCACAGCATCATTTAGGATTTGAAATAGCTCAGCTGGAATTCCATCAGCTCCACCAGCTTTGTTCATAGTGATTCTTTCTAAGGCCCACTTGACATTGCAGTCTAAGATGTTTGGCTTAGGTGAATGATCACACCACCATGGTTATCTGAGTCATTAAGATCTTTTTTGTATAGTCCTATGTATTCTTGGCACCTCTTCTTAATATCTTCTGCTTTTGTTAGGTCCATACTGTTTTTGTCTTTTATTGTGCCCATCTTTGCATGAACTGTTCCCTTGCTATCTCTAATTTTCTTGAAGAGATCTCTAGTCTTTCCCATTCTATTGTTTTCCTCTATTTCTTTGCATGTTTACTTAGGAATGCTTTCTTGTCTCTTCTTACTATTCTTTGGAACTCTACTCAGGTGGGTATATCTTTCCTTTTCTCCTTTGCCTTTTGCTTCTCTTCTTTTCTCAGCTATTTGTAAGGCCTCCTCAGACAACTATTTTGCCTTTTTGCACTTTTTTTTTTTTTCTTGAGGATGACTAGGCCTGATATTGGTCATCAATCATTTCTGATTTACCATGTGTCCAGCACTTTATGTCTCTTATCTGATTTAATTCATACAACAACCCTATAAAAAAGTTAACCTGACTACTAATAGTTCCATTTGGCAGATGAGGAGGCAGAGATATTACCTTCACTAATCTGCCCAATTTGGAAAGACACCATAAAACTAAAATTTATAAATCATGTAGAGGATGTCTCCTTTCAGGTATTTGCTATAATATAGTGCTTAACAGTGTAGTGGCCTACACTGTTAAGCATATTTTCCCCTTACATTGTTAAATGTGCTTGCTGTACACTGTGCTATCTTGCCCAAAGACAGAATAATTTTCTCAATAAGTCTGCATCGTGTAGGTTACTTTGATATAAGTAACCTGAAATTTTAAACATGTTTAAGTAAAACATAATTTTTAAACAAGTAACATCTTTTGGGTTAATGAGCTAATAAGGATGATACAATACTAAACCAACAGAATGCAAAATGTGTCTAAGATGCCCAGAACTCCAGTTAGTGTAGAAAATTTCATCCTATCATCAAAATATGCAAAGAATGTCTGCTTGAGTCTCTTATGAGTGCACTGAGAGGTCTACAAATTAGTTCACAATAAGTCATAAAATTACTCCAATCTCCTCGTTCTCCTTAAAGTAAATGACATCTATGAGTAAAGATCAATGGATATTTCCGCTTGAAGTGGTGACTGAATGCAAAGAAAGCAACTCTAATTGAATCCTCCGAAAAGATAATGCTTGACTTTTTTGTTGTTGTTGTTAGCTTGTACAGTCACTTCGTACCCTAATTCAATAGTTCTTCAACTTAAGTGTGTTTCATTATTATTTGGATGGTTTGTTTAAACACCATCTGCTGGGTCCCAATTTCATACTTTCTGGCATGGTAAGTTTGAGTTGGGCTAGAGAATTTACATTTCTAAGTTTACAGTCAAAAGGTGTTTTTCTGGAACTCCCTTGCAGTATCTTAAAGATCTTGATTTTTCAGGACCAGCCTTTGAGAATTAGTTTATTTATTTATTTTTTATTTGTTTGCTCTAATTGTTTAAAACAAAGATTGAATGTTTATGTAGTGAAGAATAAGACATTTCTGGTTTTCTTAGTTGTCGATTCTGATTAGTGTATGTGAATCGGGTATTTAATAATTCTAAATCTAAATTGTGTGTATCTTCAAACATAATAATACGCTTTTGGCTTATATTACAGCAAATACTAATCAGAAGAATCAAGATTTGAATCATCATTCCTATAACTATAAAATCTGTGCTCTTTTTACCCTACCATATGTTTATTTTTAAGAAACAGCATAATAACATTAGAACTTAAGTCAATCTTTGGGAAGAAAATTCATTTAGCCAAAAAATGCATAAGTTGAATTTCATTAAAATTCTGTTTGAAAACTAAGAAAATTTTTATGGTTGATATACATTTAATTATAAAATTTTAAAAACTGTGATAGCATCGTGGCAGCATAAGATATGTCTTGTTTGTTTCCAATCTCAACAACATAGATTTGGCATGCATCTGTAAGAAAAAGAAAATGCCTCTGTAGGATTTGTACAATGTAGCACAATACACTGAGGGACAGAGGAGGGTCTTGCCCACCAGTGCATCAGGAAATAGCACACAGACCCTACTACCAGCAGTGAATCTAGTAGAAGCTTATGAATTCACTATAGCCCCTCTCGGTGGGTACACCTGGAGTACAGCAACATGGGAAGTGACCAACAAAAAGAGACTTGGTAGAAGCTCAGGTTTCCAGAGAATCAAACTAAAATTCTATGGCTGAAGAAGTCAGTGAAACGAAAAATGATAGAAAACAATAAATAGAAGACGTTCTCTAAAAAGCAGAGTAGATCAAATAGAAGAAAGAATCAATAATTTAGAAGATAGAAACTTTGGAATAACCCAGATAAGCAACCTCATTGAAAATGGGTAAAAGACCTGAAAACACATCTTTCCAATAAAGACAAGCAGATAGCCAACAATCACATGAAATTATAAGGGAAATGCAAATCAAAACAATGAGCTAATACCTCACATTTTGCAGAATGACCATCCTCCAAAAGAGCACAAATAACAAAAGTTGGGGAGAAGGTAGAGAAGAAAGAACCCTAGTCCAAAGGAAATGAAAATAGAATATTGAGGAGATATCTGCACTTTCATGTTTATTGCAGCATTATTTACAATAGCCAAGATACATACATACATATATATATAAATCTGTGTCCTTTAAAGGAGAAAGGATAAAGATGTTTTGCACACAGAAATATACACACAATGGAATATTATTCAGGCCTAAGAGAGGGAATCATGCTATTGGGAAAACCTAGATGGACCTTCAGGACCTAAGTGAGATAAGTCAGACATAGAAAGACAAATATAGTATATTATTCATATGTGGAATCAAAGAAATACAAGCTTATAGAGATGAAGAATAGAATGGTGGTTACCAGGTATAGGGGTGTGGGAAAATGGATAGAGGTTGATCAAACTGTACAAACTTCCAGAAAAGACAAAAAAATTATGGAAATCTAATACACAGAATTGTGGAAATAATTTAAAATATTGTTTTATATACTTGGAACTTGCTCAGAGGGTGAATCTCAAATGTACTCACCACAAAAAGGAAATGGAAATTCTAGGTCTTTCACATCTCCATATAAAGTTCAGAATTGATTTGTTGGCTTCCCTGGTGGTTCAGATGGTACAGTCTGTCCACAATGTGGGAGACCTGGGTTTGACCCGTGTTGGGAAGATCTCCTGGAAAAGGAAATGGCTACCTACTCCAGTATTCTTGCCTGGAGAATTCCATGGGCAGAGAAGCCTGGTGGGCTACAGTCCATAGGGTCATGAAGGGTCAGACACACCTGAAGAGACAGCACAATGGGACCAGAGGCCTTGATCTTCATTTTTTAAATGTTGAGTTTAAGACACCTTTTTCACTCTCCTCTTTCCCCTCATTAAGAGGATCTTTAGTTCTTCTACTTTCTGCCATTACGGTGATATCATCTCCATATCTGAGGTTGTTGACATTTCTCCCAGCAATCTTGATTCCAGCTTGTGATTTATCCAGCCCAGCATTTTGCATGACATACTCTGCATATAAGTTAAATAAACAGGGTGACAATATATAGCCTTGTCATGCTCCTTTCCCAATTTTGAACCAGTCCATTGGTCGATGTCCAATTCTGTTATTTTTGACCCACATACAGGTTTCTCAGGAGATAGGTGAGGTGGTCTAGTATCTCCACCTCTTTAGAAATTTTCCAGTTTGTTGTTATCCACACATTCAAAGCCTTTAGCATAGTCAATAAAGCAGAAGCAGGTGTTTTTCTGGAACTCCCTTGTAGTATCATAGAGACTAGTTTAATTGTCTTAAAAATCCTTTCGCCTTTGCAAAACCATCCTTCCCCATCCACCCCCAACACCTGGAAACCACTAATATTTTTATTGTCTCCATATTGTGGCTTTTTCCAGAATGTCATATAGTTGGAATCATACACTATATAGTCTTTTAGGTTCCTTTCCTCTAGTTGATATACATTCATAATCTCTCTATGTCTTTTCCTAGCTTGATAGCACATTTCTTTTTAGGCTAAATAATATTCTGTCCTAAAGTGCTCTTCAGTTTAAGGAGTTCATGATCTGAGCCACAGTCAGGTCCTGGTCTTGTTTTTGCTGACTGTATAGAGCTTCTCCATCTTTGGCTGCAAAGAACAAAATCAATCTGATTTCGGTGTTGACCATCTAGTGATGTCCATGTATAGAGTCTTCTCTTGTGTTGTTGGAAGAGGGTGTTTGTTATGACCAGGGCATTTTCTTGGCAAAACTCTATTAGTCTTTGCCCTGCTTCGTTCCACATTCCAAGGCCAAATTTGCCAGTTACTCCAGGTGTTTCTTGACTTCCTACTTTTGCATTCCAGTCCCCTATAATGAAAAGGACATCTTTTTAGGGTGTTAGTTCTAAAAGGTCTTGTAGGTCTTCATAGAAGCTTTCAACTTCAGCTTCTCCAGCATTACTGGTTGGGGCATAGACCTGGATTACTGTGATATTGAACGGCTTGCCTTGGAAATGAACAGAGATCATTCTGTCGTTTTTGAGATTGCATCCAAGTACTGCATTATGGACTCTTTTGTTGACCATGATGGCTACTCCATTTCTTCTAAGGGATTCCTGCCCACAGTAGTAGATATAATGGTCATCTGAGTTAAATTCACCCTTCCCAGTCCATTTTAGTTCACTTATTCCTAGAATGTCGACATTCACTCTTGCCATCACTTGTTTGACCACTTCTAATTTGCCTTGATTCATGGACCTGACATTCCAGGTTCCAACATCCTGGAATGTGAAGTCAAGTGGGCCTGAGAAAGCACCACTATGAACAAAGCTAGTGGAGGTGATGGAATTCCACTTGAGCTATTCCAAATCCTGAAAGATGATGCTGTGAAAGTGTTGCATGCAATATGCCAGCAAATATGGAAAACTCAGCAGTGGCAACAGGACTGCAAAAGGTCAGTTTTCATTCCAATCCCAAAGAAAGGCAATGCCAAAGAATGCTCAAACTACCGCACAATTGCACTCATCTCACATGCTAGTAAAGTAATGCTCAAAATTCTCCAAGCCAGGCTTCAGCAATACGTGAACCATGAACTTCCTGATGTTCAAGTTGGTTTTAGAAAAGGCAGAGGAACCAGAGATCAAATTGCCAATATCTGCTGGATCATGGAAAAAGCAAGAGAGTTCCAGAAAAACATCTATTTCTGCTTTATTGACTATGCCAAAGCCTTTGACTGTGTGGATCACAATAAACTGTGGAAAATTCATCAAGAGATAGGAATACCAGACCACCTGATCTGCCTCTTGAGAAATTTGTATGCAGGTCGGGAAGTAACAGTTAGAACTGGACATGGAACAACAGACTGGTTCCAAATAGGAAAAGGAGTTCATCAAGGCTGTATATTGTCACCCTGTTTATTTAACTTCTATGCAGAGTACATCATGAGAAACGCTGGACTGGAATAAACACAAGCTGGAATCAAGATTGCCGGGAGAAATATCAATCACCTCAGATATGCAGATGACACCACCCTTATGGCAGAAAGTGAAGAGGAACTCAAAAGCCTCTTGATGAAAGTGAAAGAGGAGAGTGAAAAAGTTGGCTTAAAGCTCAACATTCAGAAAATGAAGATCATGGCATCCGGTCCCACCACTTCATGGGAAATAGATGGGGAAACAGGGGAAACAGTGTCAGACTTTATTTTTCTGGGCTCCAAAATCACTGCAGATTGTGACTGCAGCCATGAAATTGAAAGACGCTTACTCCTTGGAAGGAAAGTTATGACCAACCTAGATAGCATATTCAAAAGGAGAGACATTACTTTGCCAACAAAGGTCCATCTAGTCAAGGCTATGGTTTTTCCTGTGATCATGTACGGATGTGAGAGTTGGACTGTGAAGAAGGCTGAGCGCCGAAGAATTGATGCTTTTAAACTGTGGTGTTGGAGAAGACTCTTGAGAGTGCCTTGGACTGCAAGGAGATCCAACCAGTCCATTCTGAAGGAGATCAGTCCTGGGATTTCTTTGGAAGGAATGATGCTAAAGCTGAAACTCCAGTACTTTCGCCACCTCATGCAAAGAGTTGACTCATTGGAAAAGACTCTGATGCTGGGAGGGATTGGGGGCAGGAGGAGAAGGGGATGACAGAGGATGAGATGGCTGGATGGCATCACTGACTCGATGGACGTGAGTCTGAGTGAACTCCGGGAGTTTGTGATGGACAGGGAGGCCTGGCGTGCTGCAATTCATGGGGTCGCAGAGTCGGACATGACTGAGCGACTGAACTGAATTGAACTGAAAGTGCTCTTTACTTTATCTATATCCAGATTTCTAGCTCATAGTTGTTGTTGTTGTTGTTTTATGCCTCAGGCATTTATTGTAATCATTTCTTGTAATGCAGGTGTTCTTTTATTGCTTCTTTACTTTTATTTTAATTGAAAGATAACTGCTTTACAGAATTTTTTGTTTTCTGTCAAACATCAACAAGAATCAGCCATAGGCACACTCATCCCCTCCATCCCAAAGATCCCTCCCATCTCCCTCCCCAACCCACCCTTCTAAACTATCACAGAGCTCCTGTTTGAGTTCCCTGAGTCATATAGAAAATTCCCATTGGCTATCTATTTTACATATAGTAATATAAGTTTCCATGTTTCTCTCTCCACACATCTCACCCTCTCCCTTCACCCTTCTCCCCACATCCATAGGTGTGTTCTCTATGTCTGTTTCTTCATTGCTAGGCAGGTATTCTTGTGATGAATATCGTCAGCATTGGTATATCTGAAAAGTTTATTTTGGCATACGTTTTTCTTTGTATTGCACTTTTTGTTTGAATTTTTAAAAGTATCCCCCAGTAGGAATGTTTTTCTTTTCTTTTTGTGTTAAGCCCTATGAGTTTTAATGCATGTGTTCAGTTCAGTTGTTCAGTTCAGTCGCTTAGTCATGTCCAACTCTTTGTCCAACGCAACCCAACGCACGTCAGGCCTCCCTGTCAATCACCAAGTCCCAGAGCTTACTCAAACTCATGTCCACTGAGTCGGTGATACCATCCAACCATCTCATTCTCTGTCATCCCCTTCTCCTCCCACCTCAATCATTCCCAGCATCATGGTCTTTTCAAAGGAGTCAGTTCTTCACTTTGGCTGGCCAAAGTATTGACGTTTCAGCTTCAGCATCAGTGGATATATGTAAACACCAGTATACTCAAGATACAAATCAGTTCCATTATTTCATAGACATCATATTTGAATAGTATTTAACTGTGTATAGAATTCTAGAATGAGGGCTTTTGTTCATTTTCTGTTCTTTCAGCATTTTATGAAATCTTATTTCTGCTGTATTTCCAAACCTAGATCACTTTTTAAAATTTCCTCTTCCATGTACAGTTCAGTTCAGTCACTCAGTCATGTCCAACTCTCTGAAACCCCATGAAATGCAGCACACCAGGCCTCCCTGTCCATCACCAACTCCCAGAGTCCACCCAAACCCATGTCCATTGACTCAGTGATGCCATCCAGCCATCTCATCCTCTGTTGTCCCCTTCTCCTCCTCCCCTCAATCTTTCCCAGTATCAGGGTCTTTTTCAATGAGTCAGCTCTTCGCATCAGGTGGTCAAAGTATCAGAGTTTCAACTTCAGCAACAGTCCTTCCAATGAACACCCAGAACTCATCTTCAGGATGGACTGGTTGTATCGCCTTGCAGTCCCAGGGACTCTCAAGAATCTTCTCCAATACCACAATTGAAAAGCATCAATTCTTCAGCACTAGGTTTCTTTATAGTCCAACTCTCACATCCATACATGACCAATGGAAAAACCATAGCCTTGACTAGACAGACCTTTGTTGACAAAGCAATGTCTCTGCTTTTTAATATACTGTCTAGGTTGGTCATAACTTTCCTTCCAAGGAGTAAGTGTACTTTAATTTCATGGCTGCAATCACCATCTGCAGGGATTTTGAAGCCCAGAAAAATAAAGTCAGCCACTGTCTCCACTGTTTCCCCATCCATTTGTCATGAAGGGATAGGACTGGATGCCATGATCTTAGTTTTCTGAATGTTGAGTTTTAAGCCAACTTTTTCACTCTCCTCTTTCACTTTCATCAAGAGGCTCTTTAGGTCTTCTTTACTTTCTGCCATAGGGTAGTGTCATCTGCATGTCCAAGGTTACTGATATTTCTCCCAGCAATCTTGATTCAAGCTTGTGCTTCATCCAGCCCAGATTTTCTCATGATGTACACCGCATATAAGTTAAATAAGCAAGGTGACAATATACAGCCTTGACATACTCCTCTTCCTATTTGGAACCAGTCTGTTGTTCCATGTCCAGTTCTAACTGTTGCTTCCTGACCTGCACTACAGATTTCTCAAGAGGCAAGTCAGATGGTCTGGTATTCCCATATCTTTCAGAGTTTTCCAGAGTTTATTGTGATCCACACAGTCAAAGGCTTTGGCATAGTCAATAAAGCAGAAACAGATGTTTTTCTGGAGTTCTCTTGCTTTTTTGATGATCCAGCAGACGTTGGCAATTTGATCTCTGGTTCCTCTGCCTTTTCTAAAACCAGCTTGAACATCTGAAAGTTCATGGTTCACGTATTGCTGAGGCCTGGCTTGGAGAATTTTAGGCATTGCTTTACTAGCGTGTGAGATGAGTGCAACTGTGTGGTAGTTTGAGCATTCTTTGTCATTGCCTTTATTTGGGATTGGAATGAAAACTGATATTCTCCAGTCCTGTGGCCACTGCTGAGTTTTCCAAATTTACTGGCAAATTCCGTGCAGCACTTTCACAGCATCATCTTTCAGGATTTGAAAGAGCTCAACTGGAATTCCATTACCTCCACTAGCTTTGTTTGTAGTGATGCTTCCTAAGGCTCACTTGACTTCACATTCCAGGATATCTGACTCCAAGTGAGTGATCACACCATTGTGATTATCTGGGCCATGAAGATCTTTTTTGTATACTTCTTCTGTGTATTCTTGCCACCTCTTCTTAATATCTTTGATTCTGTTAGGGCCTTACCATTTCTGTCCTTTATTGAGCCCATCTTTGCATGAAATGTTCCCTTGGTATCTCTAATTTTCTTGAAGAGATCTCTCAATTCAGTTCAGGTTCTCAGTTGTGTCCGACTCTTTGAGACCCCATGAATCACAGCACGCCAGGCCTCCCTGTCCATCCCAAACTCCCGGAGTTCACTCAGACTCACGCCCATCGAGTCAGCGATGCCATCCAGCCATCTCATCCTCTGTCGTCCCCTTCTCCTCTTGCCCCCAATCCCTCCCAGCATCAGAGTCTTTTCCAATGAGTCAACTCTTTGCATGAGGTGGCCAAAGTACTGGAGTTTCAGCTTTAGCATCATTCCTTCCAAAAAATCCCAGGACTGATCTCCTCAGAATGGACTGGTTGGATCTCCTTGCAGTCCAAGGGACTCTCAAGAGTCTTCTCCAACACCACAGTCCAAAATAATCAATTCTTCAGTGCTCAGCCTTCTTCACAGTCCAACTCTCACATCCATACATGACCACAGGAAAAACCATAGCCTTGACTAGATGGACCTTTGTTGGCAAACTAATGTCTTTACTTTTCAATATGCTATCCAGGTTGGTCAAAACTTTCCTTCCAAGGAGTAAGCGTCTTTTAATTTCATGGCTGCAGTCACCATCTGCAGTGATTTTGGAGCCCAGAAAAATAAAGCCTGACACTGTTTCCACTGTTTCCCCATCTATTTCCCATGAAGTGGTGGGACCGGATGCCATGATCTTCGTTTTCTGAACATTGAGCTTTAAGCCAACTTTTTTACTCTCCACTTTCACTTTCATCAAGAGGCTTTTTAGTTCCTCTTCACTTTCTGCCATAAGGGTGGTGTCATCTGCATATCTGAGGTGATTGATATTTCTCCAGGCAATCTTCATTCCAGTTTGTGCTTCTTCCAATCCAGCGTTTCTCATGATGTACTCTGCATATAAGTCAAATAAGCAGGGTGACAGTATATAGCCTTGACGTACTCCTTTTCCTATTTGGAACCAGTCTGTTGTTCCATGTCCACTTCTAACTGTTGCTTCCTGACCTGCATATAGGTTTCTCAAGAGGCAGGTCAGGTGGTCTGGTATTCCCATCTCTTGAAGAATTTTCCACAGTTTATTGTGATCCACACAGTCAAAGGCTTTGGCATAGTCAATAAAGCAGAAATAGATGTTTTTCTGGAACTCTCTTGCTTTTTCCATGATCCAGCAGATGTTGGCAATTTGATCTCTGGTTCCTCTGCCTTTTCTAAAACCAGCTTGAACATCAGGAAGTTCACGGTTCACATATTGCTGAAGCCTGGCTTGGAGAATTTTGAGCATTACTTCACTAGTGTGTGAGATGAGTGCAATTGTGCGGTAGTTTGAGCATTCTTTGGCATTGCCTTTCTTTGGGATTGGAATGAAAATTGATACTTTCCAGTCCTGTGGCCACTGCTGAGTTTTCCAAATTTGCTGGCATATTGAGTGCAGCACTTTCACAGCATCATCTTTCAAGATTTGAAAGAGCTCAACTGGAATTCTATCACCTCCACTAGCTTTGTTCATAGTGATGCTTCCTAAGGCCAACTTGACTTCACATTCCAGGATGTCTGGCTCTAGGTCAGTGATCACACAATCATGATTATCTGGGTCATGAAGATCTTTTTGTACATTTCATCTGTATATTCTTGCCACCTCTTCTTAATATCTTCTGCTTCTTTTAGGTCCATACCATTTCTGTCCTTTATCGAGCCCATCTTTGCATGAAATATTCCCTTGGTATCTCCAATTTTCTTGAAGCGATCTCTAGTCTTTCCCATTCTGTTGTTTTCCTCTATTTCTTTTCATTGATCACTGAGGATGGCTTTCTTATCTCTTCTTGCTATATTTGGAACTCGTTTTCTCCTTTGCTTTTCACTTATCTTCTTTTCACAGCTATTTGTAAGGCCTCCCCAGACAGCCGTTTTGCTTTTCTGCATTTCTTTTCCATGGGGATGGTCTTGATCCCTGTCTCCTGTACAATGTCATGAACCTCATTCTATAGTTCATCAGGCACTCTATCTATCAGATTTAGGCCCTTAAATCTATTTCTCACTTCCACTGTATAATCATAAGGAATTTAATTTACGTCATACCTGAATGTTCTAGTGGTTTTCCTTGCTTTCTTCAATTTAAGTCTGAATTTGACAGTAAGGAGTTCTTGATCTGAGCCACAATCAGCTCCTGGTCTTGTTTTTGCTGACTATATACAGCTTCTCCATCTTTGGCTGCAACAAATATAATGAATCTGATTTCGGTGTTGACCATCTGATGATGTCCATGTGTAGAGTTTTCTCTTGTGTTGTTGGAAGAGGGTGTTTGTTATGACCAGTGCATTTTCTTGGCAAAACTCTATTAGTCTTTGCCCTGCTTCATTCTGTATTCCAAGGCCATATTTGCCTGCTACTCCAGGTGTTTCTTGACTTCCTACTTTTGCATTCCAGTCCCCTATAATGAAAAGGACAGGTCTTCATAGAACCATTCAACTTCAGCTTCTTCAGAATTACTGGTTGGGGCACAGACTTGGATTACTGTGATATTGAATGGTTTGCCTTGGAAACGAACAGAGATCATTCTGTCATTTTTGAGATTGCATCCAAGTACTGCATTATGGACTCTTTTGTTGACCATGATGGCTACTCCATTTCTTCTGAGGGATTCCTGCCCGCAGTAGTAGATATATTGGTCATCTAAGTTAAATTCACTCTTTCCAGTCCATTTTAGTTTCCTGATTCCTAGAATGTCGACATTCACTCTTGCCATCTCTTATTTGACCACTTCCAATTTGCCTTAATTCATGGACCTGGCATTCCAGGTTCCTATGCAATATTGCTCTTTACAGCATCAGACCTTGCTTCTATCACCAGTCACATCCATAGCTGGGTATTGCTTTTGCTTTGGCTCTATCCCTTTATTCTCTGGAGTTATTTCTCCACTCTCTGTAGTAGTATATGAGCACCTACTGACCTAGGGAGTTCCTTCTCTCAGTATCCTATCGTTTTGCCTTTTCATACTGTTCATGGGTTTCTCAAGGCAAGAATACTGAAGAGGTTTGCCATTCCCTTCTCCAGTGGACCACATCCTGTCAGATCTCTCCACCATGACCTGTCCATCTTGGGTTGCCCCACAAGCATGGCTTAGTTTCATTGAGTTAGACAAGGCTGTGTTCCTAGTGTGATTAGATTGACTAGTTTTCTGTGGGTATGGTTTAAGTGTGTCTGCCCTCTGATGCCCTCTTGCAACACTTACCATCTTACTTGGGTTTCTCTTACCCTGGACCTGGGGTATCTCTTCACGGCTGCTCCAGCAAAGCTCAGCCGCTGCTTCTTACCTTGGACGAATGGTATCTCCTCACTGCCGCCCTTTCTGACCTTGAACGTGGGATAGCTCCTCTAGGCCCTCCTGTGCAGGCACAGCCATCGCTCCTTGGATGTGGGGTTGGTCCTCCCGGCTGCTGCCCCTGGCCTTGGGCATGGGGTTGCTCCTCCCAGCCACCGCCCCTGGCCTCGGTTGTGGGGTAGCTCTTCCCAGATGCTGCCCCTGGCCTCGGGTGTGGGGGCGTGGGGTAGCTCCTCCTGGCCTCCACTCCTGACCTCGGCCATGGGGTAGCTCCTCTCGGCCGCTGCCCCTGACCTCGGACTTGGGTAGCTCTTCCAGGCCATTCCTGTGCCGTCACAGCCTGGCACTCTCGGCCGCTGCCCCTGACCTCGGACATGGGGTAGCTCCTCTTGGCCGGGCTTAGTGCACCTGTCGCAGCCTCCCGGGCTTAGTGATCTCTGCTGCTGCTGCTGCTGCTGCCAAGTCGCTTCAGTTGTGTCCGACTCTGTGCGACCCCAGAGAGTATAGCCTACCAGGCTCCCCCGTCCCTGGGATTCTCCAGGCAAGAACACTGGAGATCTCTAGTCTCTCCTATTCTATTGTTTACCTCTATTTCTTTGCTTTGATCACTGAGGAAGGCTTTCTTATCTCTCCTTGCTATTCTTTGGAACTTTGCATTTAAATGGGTATATCTTCCCTTTTCTCCTTTGCTTTTTGCTTCCCTTATTTTCACAGCTATTTGTAGAGCCTATCAAGTTTTTTGAGGTTTGATATGTATACAATTTAGAGAGACACCTTTATGAAAGTGTAATAAAACTATGGGTATTAAGTTAGATACAGAGCTTGTACCACATTGTGAATGTACTTAATCTCATAGAACTTTACACTTAATAATACTTAAACGGTGAATTTTATGTTATATAGTTGTTGTTGCTCAGTCACTCAGGCACGTCTGACTCTTTGTGACCCCATGGACTATAACCTACCAGGGACCTCTGTCTATGGGTTTTCCAAGGCAAGGTTACTGGTGTAGTGTGCCATTTCCTTCTCCAGGGCATCATCCTGACCCAGGTATTGAACCCATGTTTCCTGCTTTTTAGGTAGATTCTTTACTGTTGAGCTACCAGGGAAGCCCTAAAAAATCAAAATAGGACAAAACGATCAGGTACTAAGGCTTTAAAGGAACTGAGTGGTACTAAAACTTAAGCTTTATTCACTTTACAGCAAACTCACCTCTACTTCTAAATATTATCAATGTATAATCTCATTAGTCAAATAAACATAGACATTTTAAGTTTATTTCAAATAATTCTAATATCTGAGATGGTCTAATATCTGAGACTGCCAAAACAACCTTCAATGCCTTGCCCTTCGAGTGATTTGAAGACATTTTTATCGAGTATCTTTCCCTTTGAAACTCCAAGTGAATGTGGGGAAAGTCTGTTATATCCATTAACTAAAAGCTGCTGACCTTTCAATCCTACCCTTTTTTAATTATAGGTCTTCCCATATTTCCAGAAATAGAAAATTTTTGTAGGTCAAAAAAATAATTTGCTTGTTTGCTTTCAATGCTAAGTAAGCTTTCTGGTTTTCTACTTTCCATCATAAATTTCCCTGGTAGCATATTTAAAAGTTCTTAGGAAATGCATTTTATATGTGTTGTTTTGTCGTTTAGTCGTGTCTGACTCTTTGCAACCCGATGGACTACAACACGCCAGGCTTCCCAGTCCTTTACCCTTTCCTGGAGTTTGCTTAAACTCATGTCCATTGAGTCTATGATGTCATCCAAGCATCTCATCCTCTGTCACCTCCTTCTCCTCCTGTCTTCCATCTTTCCCAGCATCAGAATCTTTTCCAACTAATTGGCTCTTTGCATCAGTTGGCCATAGTATTGGAGCTTCAGCTTCACATCGGTCCTTCCATTGAATGTTCAAGGTTGATTTTCTTTAGGATTGACTGGTTTGATCTCCTTGCTGTCCAAGGGACTCTCAAAAGTCTTTTCCAGTACCACAGTTCAAAGCCATCAGTTTAGTAATGTGTACTAAACTTTATGTTTTTCCATTAGAAAATTTGCTCTAAGTAACCTAATTCAGCATATTTTCCACTGTGAATGCAACTTCATTTAATACATTTGGACATTTTTAAAGATATTTTCAAATACAAATAAAAATAAATAAAAAAAAGTCCACCAACAGTTTCATTTTCCCATTACTCAAATATAGCATTATCATTCTGGCTTTTTTTCCTCCCTCCATTTTTTTTTTTTTCCTAAAGAATTTTTTTCATAGTTGCTATGCTCCATGTACAATTTCTAAATATTTTATTAAGGAATATTTTTCATGCTACCTCTTTTTCATAAACATTTTAGATGGCTGCTTGAGGGCAGAGAACACGCCCTTTGCATCTCCCCTGCTGTTGAACACAGATATCTACTCTTATTAGGCATTCAGTAATGTTTGTTAACTTGAATGAGAGTACAGGCATTTTAAGTAGAAAAACTTTCTTGGACAGTTAGCTCTTTCAACAGCACTACTCAATCTAGTAATATATTTCAAAGGCTGACAGTCAATAAACAATCGCTGAATTAAGTGCTGTAAGACTTGGACTCACATTGCTGCAATAGAGAAAGGAAATGCAGTATGTGCACATGGGTTTCTTCCATTCTCTACCATCCCTGATATATTCAGTTTGGCAAAATAATAATGAATTTCCAAAACAGTAAATCATCAAGATAAGGGATATTCATCCCCTGACAAGTCTAAGTGCTTTTGCCTTTGCCTCTGTATGTCAGTTCTCAATTCAGCAGCCATAATTATCCCTTTAAAATTTCAAAATGGTGCCACTCCTCTTCTTATACCTTCCAATAAGTTTTCATCTCAGAGTTATACCCAAAACACTTAAAGTGGTTTATAAGATATTACATAACTAATTGTGTTGCCTCTTTTACCTCTTCTTTCATTGCATGTTCCTGCTTTGGCCTTTCCTTTGTTCCTTAAGCACACAAATTATGCTTCTGCCTCAGGGATCCTGTGTTTGATAATCCCTCTGTCAGGAAACATCACATTCTCTCACTCCCTTAAATATTTCACATGCTAAGTCACTTCAGTTGTGTCCGACTCTCTGTGACCCCATGGATTGTGGCCCACCAGCCTCCTCTGTCTATGGGGATTCTCCAGGCAAGAATAGTTGAGTTAGTACCATGCCCTCCTCCAGGGGATCTTCCTGACCCAGGGATTGAACCCACATCTCTTATGTCTCCTTCACATCCGTATTCAAATATTACCTTCCCTTTCTTCAAGCTGGTACTTCTTGACCTCTCTGCTAATTTATTTCTTCCATAGTCCTCAAAAAACATTTCATATTGTATATTTTTACTTGTCATTTTGACTTTGCATTCTATGAACTATTAGAATATGAACTTCTTTAGCATAAGGACTTTGTTTTTTCATTAATATAAACTCCAAATGTAATGGCTAGAATATCTAATTGCTTGGTAAATACTTGTTAAAGTTATGATGAATTCTGAAAACCACATGTACCATGTAGTCAATTCTTTTACTGCACTATACTTTTCTCTAGTACCTAGAACAACTCTATTAAATATTACTAGTGCAGTGTTACAGAAAATGAAGTTGAGAAGTAGAGAAGTTTAAGACCGTGTTCAAAGCTATGCCAAATATATATATACATACTTTACATCATGCTGAGATATTAATTGACTGCAAAGAGTTTAACAATTTTCTGATAATTTCACAATCTAATTTAATGTTAGCTTCTGGGTTGTACTTGTCACTGACATAAAGGAAAAATCCTATGGCTAAAGATCTTGAAACTTACACCATAGTAGAAGAAGATAAAATCTTTGAAATTCAAAGGAAAATAATTTGTCTATGATTTAATTTTTTGTAATGTTGGGATAATAATACTTTGTAGATACAAAACCATTGTACTCCGGGGTTTTTAGGCTCAACCTCAACATTTGCTCTAATAGCAGTACAGTAGGCATTGAGGTTTATTTGTAATTAGGTCTTCCCTCCCATTAACATTCACTTTTAATGAATTAATCAATTTGAATAATGTTGGAATCAGTGGGGACTATCTCAGAAATAAAATTATTATTAAACAAGAACTCTGAAAGGAATTATTTTAAATTTATGTCACACGCTTTGAAGATTATCACTTTTCTCTCTGTATAGCCAATATTGTAGGAACATGGATTTTTTTTTTTCTAAAATAAGAGAACTAATAAGCCCAAAATTAGGCCTACATCCAATTTCTACACTCTTTTCTTTTGCAGTTGTAGTTGACAATCGGAGAAGGCAATGGCACCCAACTCCAGTACTCTTGCCTGGAAAATCCCATGGATGGAGGAGCCTGGTAGGCTGCAGTCCATGGGGTCGCTGAGAGTTGGACACAACTCAGTGACTTCACTTTCACTTTTCATTTTCATGCATTGGGGAAGGAAATGGCAACCCACTCCAGTGTTCTTGCCTGGAGAATCCCAGGGACGGCGAAGCCTGGTGGGCTGCTGTCTATGGGGTCACACAGTCCGACACAACTGAAGTGACTTAGCAGCAGCAGCAGCAGCAGCAGTTGACAATAAGATGCTTATAAAATGAAAAAAAAAATGTGGTTCTCTTTAGATACTGAGATCATGTATGTCATAGCCATGTATAAGACAAGACTTTCAATTGACTTGTCAATTCAACTAACCTCTTGATGATCCTGTTACAGAGGAAGGTAAATATATAGAAGATTTAAAATTGGATTAAACTTATTCAATTCAAAAGCACTTATTATTTTTCTAATATTTTACCAGATGGTTTTAGAATCATGTGGCAGTGGAATAGAACAGACAGAATTTGACTGATTCACACAGAAATCAAATCAAAGTCTTGGTCCCATTTTCACTGATATTTTTACCAATGAGGCCCCAAAACATTCCCTGGTAAGAATCTTGATTAATCTTACATACTACCAACTCTGCCAAGACCAAGGCCATGAGAATTCTAACTAATTACTGTAAAGTTACTGACACATCAATAAGCATATAAAGTTATCACAAATCTATCAGAATATTCAAAGTTTAAGGTAAATAGCAGAGAGCTTGGTTCTTCTACCTAAATAAAAATCTTGAAAGCATTGAATCTGAAGTAGAAGGTGTTTTGTTTTAAATTCTATTATTAAGACCTCATGATCAAAACTGTTCATCATCAGATCAGATCAGATCAGTCGCTCAGTCGTGTCCTACTCTTTGTGACCCCAAGAATTGCAGCATGCCAGGCCTCCCTGTCCATCACCAACTCCTGGAGTTCACTGAGACTCACGTCCATCGAGTCAGTGATGCCATCCAGCCATCTCATCCTCTGTCGCCCCTTCTCCTCTTGCCCCCAATCCCTCCCAGAATCAGAGTCTTTTCCAATGAGTCAACTCTTCGCATGAGGTGGCCAAAGTACTGGAGTTTCAGCTTTAGCATCATTCCTTCCAAAGAAATCCCAGGACTGATCTCCTTCAGAATGGACTGGTTGGACCTCCTTGCACTCCAAGGGACTCTCAAGAGTCTTCTCCAACACCACAGTTCAAAAGCATCAATTCTTCGGCGCTCAGCCTTCTTCACAGTCCAACTCTCACATCCATACATGACCACAGGAAAAACCATAGCCTTGACTAGACGAACCTTTGTTGGCAAAGTAATGTCTCTGCTTTTGAATATGCCATCTAGGTTGGTCATAACTTTCCTTCTAAGGAGTAAGCGTCTTTTAATTTCATGGCTTCAGTCACCATCTGTAGTGATTTTGGAGCCCCAAAAAATAAAGTCTGACACTGTTTCCACTGTTTCCCCATCTATTTTCCATGAAGTGATGGGACCAGATGCCATGATCTTCGTTTTCTGAATGTTGAGCTTTAAGCCACTTAATTTGACTTCTTTTGATTTGAATTTACTTCTTGACTGCTTCTGCTTCCTCTGGGAGTGGATCTGAGCACTTGACAAGCAGAAGGAGAAATTCAATTATTGCTGTGGTAAATCCGTCTTCAATTTGACATTTACCCTCTATTGAATATTTTCACTGAGATAGAAACTCCATTAACTATCCCCTTCCTTTTTTTCCTCATTATTCATGTCTCCAGATTTATCTCTTACTCTTCATAAGAAATCTTTCTGTTTTAACAAGCTTAAACAACCTGCACAGAAGTTCTCTCTAGGAAATTTACCTGTCTGACTTCATCTTTATATATATATATATATATATATATATATATATATATATATATATATAATGGATACGATATTTAGCTTACAATGTTTTATAGGCTAAATATATAGGAGAAATTGCCTCATAAAAAATAAAATATATATATTACAATGTTAAATGTATGATCCATGGACAGATGGTAATATTTGACTATTTATATACTTTTAATAATTAAATGACAACATGATTATGTGGTTTAGAAAACAGATAGTTTTGGTGATCCAGGGTTGAGGTATTAATTAATGGTAAAATATCAAGGGTTAGAGGAATGAACCATAGATAAGAAAATAATTTACAGAGGCAATCAAAAATTATAGAATGAAAAATACCTTGCCCAAGGTCATATGCTATTCATTAATTCATCTATCATTCATCCATGCATTCATCCAACCATCAAGCATTTATTAAATACAAGTATTATGATGATGAGCAAAACACATCATATGTTTTTGGGAGGTTGCAGGATCCAAGAAGGAACTCTTCCCAGAAAATAACAATGCTTTCTCAAGCCACAACTATCTCACACTCTGGAAGCAACTGAGATTCTTTAAAAAGAGAAATGAAAGCTCACATACAGAAGCCCTCAATCTCAATAGGAGTATATATATATATTGAACCTAGTCATTCTAGCCAGCTAATTTAAATTTCTTCCACCAGTAAGATGATATGATTACGTAGTTTTCTCTATCCATTAGGAGACCATTTTCTTTAATGAAAAGTACACCTTCCCTTTAATGAATTGAAAAACCTCAAGAGACACCTGTTTGTAAACCCTTTTTCTCCTCAATATTCCTTATTGTTTTGCTGAATGACACTGAAAGATATTAATAACAAAGATTAGTAACATATGATTCCTGTCCCAAATGATTCAAAATCTAATAAGGAAGATAAATCTGATGCACACTTGCAAGTAAATGTGGCACATGCAATCACATAAGCTTAGGAGGGCTAAATTCCATAGGAAAATTCAAGAAAATAATTGCATAGAACAGGGCCTATTTCTTCCAAATACTGACCAGGCTTGACCCTGAAAGGAGATCAAATCAGTCAATCCTAAAAAAAATCAACCCTGAATATTCATTGGAAGTACCAATGCTGAAGCTGAAGCTCCAATAATTTGGCCACCTGATGCCAAGAGCTGATTTATTGGAGAAGACCCTGATGTTGTGAAAGATTGAAAGCAAAAGGAGGAGGTGGTAGAGGATGAGATGGTTAGATAGCACCACTGACTCAAAGGACATGAATTTGAAGGGCAGAGGAGCCTGGTGTGCTACAGTCCATGGGGTTGCAAAAAGTCAGACATGAATTAACAACTGAACAACAGCAATTTGAAAATGTAGATGTTACACTTGTTTGACAAATGTCACTTGTTGCTACTGAGTGAAATAAAGCAATGACCTTAAATGAAAATTTATTTGTGGGATAACAGAGACATTAGATATTTGAGATTTTTTTCTTAGTGTGATTATTAAAGGCCTGAATAAAATGAATGGTGTTATGATAAAATACAGTAACAGAAGTAACAGAAGAAAATAAAGAAACCATACAAAAAGTAATACTAATATAAAACTAGTAGTAAATCTAGGCACCTTCCCAGATTAGTTATATAAAACTTCTAATAAATGGGGCGTTCACAGACTACTAAACTCATACTACAAAGAAGAAAATTTTCCGAAATACTAGAAGGAAAATAAGACTTTGGATTAGAAAGTTAATTTCAGGAATGATAAAAATATTATATTTAAAATTACCAAATGGTATAGAGGTTGAAACATAAAATTGATGATATGTGATCATTTTTAACTTATAAAAATAATTATTTCATGTGTTGACATATCATATTAAAACATCAAAGAAAAAATGTAATATACATTATTTTATTAGGTGACAACAAAACATTTGAAAAAATCAGCGTGTACTTTACCTTAATAATTAATAGCTTATTACTTGTTTTCTGAGTAATAAATACACTGCTGTATAAATATACTCGAATTTGTGTGTCCATTCTACTGAAGGACGTTGATTGCTCTTTTTTTTTTTTTTACTTTTTTTCCATTATTAATAATATTGCTATAAGCAATTGTGTAGAAGTCACTTCATAGACATTTTCTTTTTTCTCGTGGTAAGATATCTAAGAATTGAAGTGCTGAATGATTTTTCACTTTATAAGAACAGTCTTTTGGACTCTGTGGGAGAGGAAGAGGGTGGGATGATTTGGGAGAATGGCATTGAAATATGTATAATATCATATATGAAACGAGTCGCCAGTCCAGGTTCGATGCATGATACTGGATGCTTGGGGCTGGTGCACTGGGATGACCCAGAGGAATAGTATGGGGAGGGAGGACGGAGGAGGGTTCAGGATGGGGAACACGTGTATACCTGTGGCGGATTCATTTCAATATATGGCAAAACCAATACAATATTGTAAAGTTAAAAAAATTAAATTAAATTAAAAAAAAGAAATTCTCAGTTTTGCGAAATCTGTGTATCGTTTTACTACTACCAGAAATCTAGGAGAGTCTATTGCTCTTCTGCTGCTAAGTCACTTCAGTCGTGTCCGACTCTGTGCAACCCCAAAGATGACAGCCCACCAGGCTCCCCTGTCCCTGGGATTCTCCAGGCAAGAACACTGGAGTGGGTTGCCATTTCCTTCTCCATTGCTTCTCTATTGTTCTTCATCCTTGCAACAATGATTAGTCATTATATTTATCCATCATTGTGGGTCTACCACACCATGGTATTATTGTGATTTTAGTTTGCATTTTCCTGATGATTAAATGGTGCTTGCCACTTTTTTATGTGCTTATTGATCATCTTTATATATTATTTTGTGAAGTGTATTTAACTTTTGCCCATTTTTATTATTTTTAAATGGAGTTATAAGAGTTCTTTATATATTCTGAATATAAGTTATAAATCAGATATCTACATTCCTAATTTTTTTCTCTCAGGATATGGTTTATCCTTTTCATTGTACTACAAAGCAATTTAATAGAAAAATTACCACTGACTTTAGCTACTCCTTAAATGCCTTGAAAATAGAATGACTTTATTAAATAGTTCCTGTTTTTTAAAAGTTGTTATTTTAATTTTTTGCAGTGTATTTTTTATTAGAGTTTTGATGTTACAGTCACTCAAATTTTTTATCTCCACAATTTATTTTTATTTTTTTAAAAAGCAATTACTAAAAAAAAAAAAAAAAAGCAATTACTTTATTTTAATTGGAGGCTAATTACGTTACAGTACTGTCATGTTCACCTCAGTTCAATGGCTCAGGCATGTCCAATTCTTTGTGACCCCATGGACTGCAACACACCAGGCTTCCCTGTCCACCACCAACTCCCAGAGCTTGCTCAAACTCATGTCTACTGAGTTAGTGATGTCATCCAACCATCTCATTCACTGGCATCCCACCATCTCATTCACTGGCATCCCTTCTCCTCCTGCCTTCAATTTTTCCCAGCATCAGGGTCTTTTCAATGAATCAGTTCTTCTCATCAGGTGGCCAAAGTATTGGAGCTTCAGCTACAGCATCCGTCCTTCCAATGAATGATCAGAACTGATTTCCCTTAGGATTGACTGGTTGGATCTCCTTGCTATTCAAAGAACTCGCAAGAGTCTTCTCCAACACCACAGTTCAAAAGTATCAATTCTTTGGTGCTCAGCTTTCTTTATGGTCCAACTCTCATATCCATACATGACTACTGGAAAAGCCATAACTTTGACTATTCAGAACTTTGTCCACAAAGTAACGCTTCTGCTTTCTAGTATGCTGTCCAGGTTTGTCATAGCTTTTCTTCCAAAGAACAAGTGTCTTTTAGTTTCATGGCTGCAGTCACCCTCTGCAGTGATTTTGGAGCCCAAGAAAATAAAAAGTCTGTCACTGTTTCCATTGTTTATCCATCTATTTGCCATGAAGTGATGCGACCAGATGCCATGATCTTCATTTTTTGAATGTTGAGTTTTAAACCAGCTTTTTCACTCTCCGTTTTCACTTTTACCAAGAGGCTTTTTAGTTCCTCTTCGTTTTCTGCCATAAGGTTGGCGTTATCTGCGTATCTGAGGTTACTGACATTTTTCCTGGCAATCTTGATTCCAGCTTGTGCTTGATCCAGCCTGGCATTTCTCATGATGTACTCTGCATATAAGTTAAATAAGCAGGATGATAATATACAACCTTGATGTACTCCTTTTCCAATTTTGAATCAGTCAGTTATTCTATGTCCAGTTCTAAATGTTTCTTTTTGATCTCCATACCAGTCCCATCTTTTTCAGAATTTTCCACCATTTGTTGCGATCCATATAGTCCAAGGCTTTAGCATAGTAAACATTGTGATGTTAGTTTTAAAATAAACTTCTCTCAGCCACATCACAACTTTGTCCTGGTTCCTTTGTCCTCTCTTTAGGTACAGAAGATATTACTTTTTAAAAGTTCTTGATTTTTCTGTGCCAGGACCCAACTCAACACTTAACATTGGAAAGCAAGATTGTTTCTTACATCAATGATAATAATCTTGCTAACTACAAATGAAAAATCCTCTTGCCTTTTTTATTTAAGAGTGTTTGAGCTTTTCCCACATAACCATCTAAGAAATATGTATGTTATATTTTGATCTAAATTTAAATCTCAAAAGGGAGACAGACACCATGACCTCAGTAGCAAGTAAATATTATTAAAATCATATAGGTCACATATTTATTTTTTAGTATAATTCACTGTAGAAATCAAAAGTCAAGTTCATGTGAAATCTTTGCCCATACCTCATATATTTTATTAACTAATTTCTGATGTAGGTCAACAGTTTTACCTTGTATCTTTGTTTTTCTTATAACTGTTTTCTTGCCCAAAAAAGGATTCCATGAGATTATTATAATGAAATATGCATAAAATTCTCCCATGAGATTATTGTAATGAAATATGCACAAACCATATACAGTTAAGAACTATTTTAACAGCACGAGACTGAATAAAAACAAAATTGATTTGTCGGAAGTCACATTACACTCATGTTTGTATCAGACAGAAGTATGTATAAATTATATGACTGCCTAAATTGTTTATATTCCACATATTGTAAATTTTAACATCTTATGTACAAATATGAATATCCCATATTAGGAGGACTGAACACTCAGATATATTATCCTTGCCTTCTTTTTTGTTTTCTAATTTTTACACATACTGTTCTCTATATTGAATGATATCACACTTACCATATTGTATTTGAATAATGTGCTTACGATTCAAATTTGCATTTTTAATTCTTGTGGTAGAAAAGAAGAAAATACATTCATTCTACAGCTCTGTAAGGTAGACATTAGCCATTACAAAGATAAGATACAGAAAGATCAATTGTTTGCCCAAATTCATACAACTAGTTCAGAATATAAGCCATCTGTTTAAGTCACAAAATCTACATGATATCAGTGCTGTCAATATTAATAAATTGCATTAACTGAAGTTGTATTTTAACACCAATGGGATTTAAAATTAACTAGTTTATTATCAAAATTATTACATTAAAACATTTGTAGAAAACAATTACAAATCATGAGGCTCATTTCAAGCCAAACAATGATCCTTACACATTCCTTTATGATTTATTCCAATCAAAATTGTCCTAACCCATAGGAAAATATTATTTTCATTATTTTAATTGCAGAATTCTCTAACTTAAAATAATATATTATAATTCATTGTTTTTTTCTTAAAATAATTTTGTATTCATCAAGCAAGTGTACTTAATACTTGTTGATGCTTTGTTAAAAAATAAATTTGGGTTATAATAGTGAAGGAGAGAAAAGAAGCACTTTGTAGATGACACAAAGTCAATTTTATGTTGTCTGTTCTAAAAAGAAGACTAGAGGAAGAAAGAACACTGACAAGTTTTGAGGGTGTCAGTGTTAAGTAAACCCTTACAGGCACCTTTATTATACAATGAACAGAATATAAGAATCAAAGAGCAGTGTTGAGTAAACAATGAGAATGGCTCTTGGCATCTTCCGTTTGGCCCATAAGATGCAATGCCCACCTTTTTCCTTTTCCCCAGCCCAATTCTGTGCCCCAAAAGGCTCGCCCTGCCCATCACTCTGGTGCCACATGACTACATCAGTGGACTTCCTTAATCATCAACTTCCACTTGAGTGAGTCCAAGGGGAGCCACCACAGAAAACACTGTAAACACATTCCCCACTCCATTTCTGCTAGATCTCCAAAGGTCGACTATGGAGATTCTCTGGTTTTAATCTGTCTCCTAGATCATCAGCTACTTACTCCTCTGTCACCACCACCAACTTATTTTGTGTGGGTCTCTGGAGTTTTGCCACATGAAGTCCCAACTCTGACTCCTTTACCATATCAGATACCAGAAAATGCCACATCAGGGAGTATATGAATTGGCTTGTGGAGGAGCTGCCACAGGACTAATCTTGTGATAATGGAAGTTAACTTCCTTGGGGGAAAACATGAGAGACAAAGGAGGATAAGCTTCCTCTCCTTTATCTCTTGGACAGACTATTCCAAGCTATGATTTGGGTGTCACTAGGCCTTGAGAATTCTTCCTTCAGGGCCGAGCAATTTTATTTTCTAAACAATGACTCTTGTTTCTTTGGATTGTTGTGAAAAAGTGCACATAAAATTGATACATCATCTTGAATTCCTTTCCATTCTTAGAATTTCACTCCCATTTTTCACTATCTCTGCTGCTATGAAATGGCACACATCAAATAATTAGCACTAGTCCTTATATTCTGAAAGAGATGGGAATACCAGACCACCTGATCTGCCTCTTGAGAAATTTGTATGCAGGTCAGGAAGCAACAGTTAGAACTGGACATGGAACAACAGACTGGTTCCAAATAGGAAAAGGAGTTCATCAAGGCTGTATATTGTCACCCTGTTTATTTAACTTATACGCAGAGTACATCATAATAAACACTGGACTGGAAGAAACACAAGCTGGAATCCATGCCGGGAGAAATATCAATAACCTCAGATATGCAGATGACACCACCCTTATGGCAGAAAGTGAAGAGGAACTCAAAAGCCTCTTGATGAAAGTGAAAGAGGAGAGTGAAAAAGTTGGCTTAAAGCTCAACATTCAGAAAATGAAGATCATGGCATCCAGTCCCATCACTTCATGGGAAATAGATGGGGAAACAGTGTCAGACTTTATTTTTTTGGGCTCCAAAATCACTGCAGATGGTGATTGCAGCCATGAAATTAAAAGACGCTTACTCCTTGGAAGGAAAGTTATGACCAATCTAGATAGCATATTCAAAAGCAGAGACGTTACTTTGCCAACAAAGGTCCATCTAGTCAAGGCTATGGTTTTTCCTGTGGTCGTGTATGGATATGAGAGTTGGACTGTGAAGAAGGCTGAGTGCCGAAGAATTGATGCTTTTGAACTGTGGTGTTGGAGAAGACTCTTGAGAGTCCCTTGGACTGCAAGGAGATCTAACCAGTCCATTCTGAAGGAGATCAGCCCTGGGATTTCTTTGGAAGGAATGATGCTAAAGCTGAAACTCCAGTACTTTGGCCACCTCATGCGAAGAGTTGACTCATTGGAAAAGACTCTGATGCTGGGATGGATTGGGGGCAGGAGGTGAAGGGGGCGACAGAGGATGAGATGGCTGGATGGCATCACTGACTCGATGGACGTGAGTCTCAGTGAACTCCGGGAGTTGGTGATGCACAGGGAGGCCTGGAGTGCTGCGATTCATGGGGTCGCAAAGAGTCGGACACGACTGAGTGACTGATCTGATTGATCTGATGTGAGTCCTTATATGGGGTTCTGTTTTACAAGGGATGTGATGATGCATATATAATACAATTATACCATATATATTATATATGTAATATATAATCACCCCTAATAATATCTTTCAAACTTTATTCATGATGTTACTTATCTTTGTAACCTTGAAGGTTATAGAAGCATGGATGTTTTTTTCTTGTTTTGTACAGCCATAGTTAGTATCATTCCCACTTTTAAAATGAGCTTTCTCTTCATCAGTTCTACTCAGTTTCCTCTCCTAAATTCTGTCGACTGTACATTCATTTTTTTGCATTGTGAAGGCTAAAAGTATTATGTATTAATATTTCTTGTCATAATTTTAAATTTAAATTCAATGTGTATTTTCCATAGGCCATTTAGGAAATTTAATATAAGTAATGCTTATATCATGATGAATGTGTAAACATTGTTCACTGCAGACACAGCAATGTTATTAAATTATTTTCTTATACATTCATTTATGTGGAATTTTCCCTTCCTTATTTTAGATTATTTGAGATATATACACAAATAAATGTATGTGTAACAATATATATGTAACTTCTCTATATAAGATAATATTTTACAAAACTTTTTTGGAGGGTCTTCCATCATCCTATACTAGATTAAATGATTTACACCAGATTAAGTCTTAGGTCTGTTGCATAGTACCATCTAGGACTTCACTCCCACGATTTTACTCTTTGCCTTCTTAAGTCAGCTTTTCTGATCTTTGGAACTGACAAAATTCACCATCCATTTCTGTTACAAACTCTCAGGAAAGTTGAAATAGATGGGAATTTCATAAACCTAATAACTACACTGGAAACAATTTGGGAGTTTATTAACAATTTAAATACACAACCACAATAGAATCTGGGTTTTCCCAGGGGGCACTACTGGTAAGAACCCACCTGCAAATGCAGGAGATATGAGATGTTGGTTCGATACCTGGGTCAGGAAGATCCCCTGGAGAAGGAAATAGTAACCCACTCCAGTGTTCATGCCTGGAGAATCCCATGGACAGAGGAACCTGGCAGACTACAGTCAATGGGGTCACCTAGTGGGACATGACTGAAGTGACTTAGCACACTTAGCACACAATAGGATCCAGCCATCTAACTTTTGGGCATTTTCTCAAAAGAAATGAAAGACATGTCTGTACAAAGATTTGAACATGAATAGTAGCTTTTTAAGAATAGCCTCGAACTGAAGGCAATCCAAATATTCATGAATGGGTGTATAAACAGTGGTATATCTACACATTGAAATACTACTTAACAATACAATGTACGCTATATCATGTTGGTGTTTTTGTTCAGTTTCTAAGTCATGTATGACTCTTTGTGACTCCATGAACTGCAGCATCCTAGGCTTCCCTGTCCTTCACTATCTCCCTGAATTTGCTCCAGCTCATGTCCATCAAGTTAGTGATGCCATCCAACCATTTCATCTTCTGTCGCCCCCTTCTTCTCTTGCTTTCCATCTTTCCCAGCATCGGGGTCTTTTCCAGTGAGTCAACTCTTTGCATCAGGTGATGAAAATATTGGAGCTTCAGCTCCAGCACCAGCCCTTCCAATGAATATTCAGGGTTAATTTGCTTAAGGACTGATTGGTTTGATCTCCTTGCTAAGGGAGTCTCAAGAGTCTTCTCCAGCACCACAGCTCAAAAGCATCAATTGTTTGGTTCTCAGCCTTCTTTATGGTCCAACAAGACTATGGTCTATACAAGACTACTGGTCAAAGCTATGGTTTTGTCAGCAGATGGACCTTTGTCAGCAAAGTGATGTCTCTGCTATATTATGGGGGAACCTCAAAATAATTATGCTGTGTGAAAAAAGTCAGAAAAGTGAAATATATTATGTATGTTTTCATGTATATGCTTCTTAGAAATGCAAACTAATATAGAGTGACAAAAAAAAATAAATCCTTTGTTGTGTGATAATGGAGACAATGATGGGAATTATGGGGAAGGGAGCACAGGAAGGTTAGCTAACAAACAAGAGGAAAGTCTGGCATTTTATGAAGCAGTCAACATGGAAAACATTAAATGCTCAGAGATACTGGAAGCCACATTTTTTCATTTCTTCTGAAATAGCATTAGCTCAGAATAGAAATATCAACAGAAAATATTTTCTCCCAAAAATTGAACTAAGGAATCTAGCAATTGGATTAAAGTAATAATGATAATAATAAAACTCAACATTCCAGTTATTGTGCCGAGAACTCAGAGTATATACTATTCCATACAATTTTCTCATAAAACAGCCCCTTGAAGTAGGCATTCATTCTCCTAACTTAATGAGGAAGAAACTATAGATTGAAGAAATTAAATACCTTGTACAATAATCTTAGTGGAATTGATTTTTGATTCTAGAGACAGGGATCTCAAATTTTAAGTATTATGTGAACATCAGTAAGTTACAAATAACATTCTTTTGTGTGATTCTAATAAATGTGAATAGTGATCATGAAGTTGTATTGGAAGTCTTCATTATTTTATAACTTTTTTCAGGGTTATTTTATTTTAAGGGCTTTTAAAAAATCAGGTGATTTTTATCCAGGTGAATTCCACAAAGATTTGCATGCAGTGAGAATCAGTGCCAATCTCCTTTAAAGTATCAGTAGTTATGTACAACTGATTGAACAATGAACGCACCTTCATTCAGCTCCCCATTCTTTTAGCTTTGAAGAAGATGCTCATGCAGCACAGTGCTACATGAGTTTTCACTTACTTAACTTAGGGCTATTTTATGTTTATAGGTATCTTGTTCATCTTCTATCACAGCTGGAAGACTGGAGTCTCTCCTAGAGATACTTCATCTGTACGTTATGGAACTCTAATGACCACATGTATTTAAACCTATCTGATATATTTCTTTTCAATTTTCTGAGTGAATATATTTCAACTGAACTCTAGCTCAAGTGAGTAAAATGGTATTGGCTTGCAAGATCCATGCATAGATACAAATAGAATATGATAAATTACAATATGAAAAAAGAAATAAAACTAGTTCATTTGCAATGCCAAATCAATAGCTTGCTGTTTTATTACATTATATGGTAACAGAACTGTTTTGACTGAATAATTTATCTCAAAAGGAATATTCGACTTGTTTTATAGAACATACATCAAAGAACAGTTAAAAGATAAAAGGTTAATGGAATTGGGCTGCCAAGAAAATAGAATATTTCTCTCCTTAAAAAAAAAAAAAAAACACTCTTGCCCAATTCTTGTACATTTTTAATTAATGAACTGTGGAAATACATCAGGAAACTATTTCTAGAATTCAGGAAATTAAAAATATAATTAAGAGTACATATTATCATGCTGTAGAAAGATAGTGTATCTGTCATCAAAAAGTAATTTGATCTTTCAAATTTCTACTCATCTGCTGCTGCTGCAGCTGCTGCTACTAAGTCACTTCAGTCATGTTTGACTCTGTGCGACCCCATAGACAGCAGCCCGCTGGGCTCCTCCATACTTGGGATTCTTCAGGCAAGAATACTGGAGTGGGTTGCCATTTCCTTCTCCAATGCATGCATGCATGCTAAATTGCTTAAGTCATGTCCGACTCTATGCGACCCCATGGACAGCAGCCCACCAGGCTCCTCTGTCAACAGGATTCTCTAGGCAAGAATACTGGATTGGGTTGCCATTTCCTTCTACACTCTACTTATCTATATGCAAGAAAATAAACTTGAAGTATTGAGGCATAACCTATCTCAGAAGAGGTACATTTTGAGATTTCTACAGCCCATCTCACTCTCTCTCTCACACACACACACACACATGCACACACACACCTTCACCTTTTGGTAAAAGCATTCAGAAAAAGACTTGACTTGAATTTTAAGAAATGTTGGTGTTTTCTTTAAAAAATCTGGCCATAAAATAAGAAAAAAAACATAGCCAAAAATATATAAAATATGACAGATGATATAATAAAAATATACTTCCTTTAACTAAATCTCATATCACCAAACAAAAGGTGGAAATGTTTGGGAATTAATATTTTACCAAAATTCTGGTCCTCTTTTTTTGATCCAGATACTAATTTTAACTCTAATTTGTATTTTACCACATATTTCCTTTCAGACTCCTCTCCTCAAAAATAAACCATTCTTTTGTGCCTAATACTTTCTAGAGGAGGGCATGGCAATCCACTCCAGTATTTTTGTCTGGAGAATCCCATGGACAGAGGAGCCTGGTGGACTGCAGTCCACAGAGTAGCAAAGAGTCAGACACGACTGAAGCAACCTAGCACACATACACATTGAGCCTTACTGTTATCCACACTGTTGCTTCTCAGTACAGTTGAGTGATGCTTTTATAGATTCCAATTTACTGAATCAGAATATATATTTTAATGAAATTCCATAATGATTCTTAGACATATTAAAGTCTAAGAAGCCCATCTCACTCAGTTCCACATACATTTAATTATATGTCTTTACTCTTTTTTTTTTTTGCTTAAGTATATTTCTTTCCTTTCTAAATATAAATCCCTTTGACATAGAAAAATGCTAAAGTAATTATCACTATTACTTATTGTATTGCTAGCACATAGTAGGATTTAATACCTACTTAAGGAAGATATGAAATGCATTATCACACCAAGCTTTCTTACTGAACAAGCTTCATCTTTCAATGTTATCAAAAAATTGAAGAATTTAGACTCTTCACATTGATTGTCTTGTAAGAATATAAACTCATTCCTCTGAAGTGCTTTTACTGGCCTTGTGACTAAGGATTCCCATTTTGACTAAGACCAGAAACTAAGGCCGATTATAACCAGACTTATTTCTTAAACTAATAGTGAGTGCTGCCATAGCGTCATGAATTCAATGACAAGCAAGAGGTAGCTTATCATAGTACTTTAGTGTTATGGAAAGGTACCTTGTGTGTGAATTAATGATCAACCATTAGCTATTTTTATTACACATAAATATATAATCTCAGAAACATTATTGTTTAAGATCAAGAAAAACTTTTTTCTTCGTGTGTAAATAGAGACACAAAACAAAAGCTCAAACAATTGTGTAAAATTGCATCAAGAATAGCAGGCAAAGGTATCATGTAGCAGTAATAAATTTCAAAAGCCAGAATAATGAACTCACCCTTTAGAGGAACTCACTAATAATATAATATTTCTTTCTGTTCATATGCTACACAAAATGCAATTTTATGGAAATTGAACTATATGAAAAATAAGATGATGGCAAAAGCATACCCAGCACCCAGATGTTGGTTTCTAAAGCTAAGGTTTTTTGAAAAAAAAAAAAAAGATTATTTCAATGACTGGGGAAGAAAATACACAAGGTAAGGGTTTCAAAAGGATACCAGAGCCAGCTGGAATTGCTTCTAATGGCCAAACTTGGAACAATTTGAGAAGCAAAATAAAGTAGTGTTGGATTATAACTTAAAGTATACAATAAATATCCCTGAATCCATACTGACATAAATAAGCGATTCAATAAATAGATGGAGTAGAAGAATTATTTTCTTATAGAGAAGAATTCCAAATAATTTGTTTGGGTACTCTGTTGTTAAGCAGGTCGAATCTCACTCCCCGTTCCCTGTGTGTATCCTGTGCATAGTGACTTTGTTTCAAAGAATTAAGTATCTAACAGAGGAATAGAGAAAATTTACAGTGGAGATACCTGCCAAACACTACCTGAACAAGGTAATTAAGGTCAACATCAACAGTAAGCCATCTCTATAGTATGTACCCTTGTTATAATATGATGAATATAGAATTTGACCACCTTGATGCTCCTCCTCCACACCCATAAACCCAATCTAATTATGAAAATCATTAGGCAAATTTCAATTGAAAGATAATCTACAAAATATCTAAGCAGTAGTCTTCCACTGTCTAGTTCATCAAAAATAAGGAAAATCCAAGAAACTGTAATAGTCAAGAGATGCCTAAGGGCACATAACAACTTTACAAAAACTTGATAACAACCAAGTTATTCTTCGTTAGGTGAATGGATAAGTAAACTGTAATAACCTAGATAATGGAATATTATTTAGCACTATAAAGGAGCTGTCATGGCATGTAAAGATATGGAGGAAACTTAAAGGAATATTTCTAAGTGAAGGAAACAGTTTTAAAAAGGACTACAATCTGTGTGACTCCAGCTACATGACCTGTCAGAAAAGGTAAAATTATGGAGACACAGAATGGTAGGTAAGTGGTTGCCAGGGGATAAAGGAAAAGAGGGATGATTGGACAAACCCAGAGAATTACCAGGGCAGAGAAACTATTTTGTACACTAGTCAAAACCCACAAAATGTACAACATCAAGAATGGACTGTAACATTAACTATGAACTTTAGGTGATATTGTATCATTGTAGGCTTATCAACTGTACCACTGGGGTGCAGGATGGATGGTGAGCTTGGGCAAGATTGTACTGTGTGAAGAAAAGGGGTATATGGGAAGTCTGTTTTTGCCACTCAATCTTGTTGTGAACCTAAAATTGCTCTAATAAAAAATAATTTATTAAAAAAAAATATATAGTACTGCATCCTTAATTGTATCCTAGAACAGAAAAAGCACATTTGCTAAATACTAAGGAAATGGGAACATAGATTTAGTTAATAATATGGCACAAATATTACTTTACTGTTGTCAAAAATGTACCATAGTGATATAAGTTTCTGAGCATAAGGGAAATTGGGGACAGGATATTTAGGAGCTCTATTTGTATTTTCATAATTTTTCTATAAATCTGAAACAATTCTAAAATAAATATTTTTACTGAAAAAGATAGATGATAAAGTTCAATTACCATTTCTACTTCTTGCCACCAAATGATGTGAACCATTCAATGTCAACCAGTCAATCCTAAAAGAAATCCGTCCTGAATATTCATTGGAAGGACTAATGCTAAAACTGAAACTCCAATACTTTGGCCACCTGATGGGAAGAACTGACTTTTTGGAAAAGACCCTGATGCTGGGAAAGATTGAAGGCGGGAAAGAAGGGGAGGACAGAGGATAAGATAGTTGAATGACATCACCGACTCCAAGGACATGAGTTTGAGTAAGCTCTGGGAGTTGGTGATGACAGGGAAGCCTGGCGTGATGAAGTCCATGGGATCGCAGAGTCCAACATGCCTGAGGGACTGAACTGAACTGAGCCTTTGCTTATAATAGTATTTTATATAGGACTCTGTCTCTGTGATTAGGTTGAAAGTCCATACAGGAGGAAAACTATTGGATTTGAATTCCCAGAGGTTTAAATATATTTTTTTGGCATATGAACTATTCTTAACATATTTGTAGTATATTTGTAGTATATAGGAATAAAATATTTGTAGTATATAGGAATAAAACTAGCCCAAAGAGTTAGAGGGCAGGTCTAAAGGCATGTAAATCAAGTTGCTTGATCTAGATTTAGTAAGATACCAAAAATTAAATAGCTAGATAGCAATGCTTGAAACACATCTTCTTCCTTATCAACAATGGTTTAAATAAATTAATTTTAAAAAGCATCACTGAAGAAAATTTCAACTAGACTTGTTTTGGAAACATATCCTCAAATGAAAGTTACAAAGGAATAGTATATTTATAATTGGAATGTGGCTGGTTCCACATGGGAAAAATGTTCTTGAAATATACATGTTACCTTTATGGAATCACACTGAGAATTATTCCTACAACTGTCCCTTCCCTTGGGTCATTTAAATGGTTTAAATTCCATTTAGATATTAGTACTACAGAAGCACCATAATTACCAAAGATAAATGCCTCATCTACTTTCAAATCTTCATTAAAATTAGCTTTGTTATTTTTGTGGTGCCCAATAGCACAGCTATTAGAGTTAAGAGTCTGTCAGCATTTCCATTTACAAACTCTGTTTTTTTAGGGTTCATTATCTTTTCTGTTTTGAATTGCATTAGCCTGAAAATTAGCTGTCAGCATGAATATGTATTATATTACCCAAACTCCATGTACACATCAGTTTGGCAATATAGAAAGCAGAGAGCAGTGACCTCTTTCCTCCTTCTTCATAAAATTCTAAAGGTGTGTTGACTGCTTGATAATCTCATAGCCAGGGACTAACTGAGCCTTTTAATCATGAACTTTCTCAGGGAATTGGTCCTAAATCTGACCTAATCACTTTGATATTTAAAAAATTTATGAAGAAGTCAAATTGAATATGAACTGTACTTGCTTTTCATAATATACAATGCATTTTAAAGCTTCTGGACTAAATTATAATCCTACATAATTAGAGATATAGGAGAGACACGATTCTGGGGAGAGGGGAAGGATCTGTGATTTGTGGTATTTCAACCAAAGAACAAAAACAAAATGAATCACAGAGAGTGCTGTTTTGTTCATTTTGTTAGATCCTTTTCTTCACTTTCAAGTGGGCAATGACAGGAGGTGATGCAGCAATCACGACAGAAGTAGCAGCTGCAGGGCATGTGAAATGGTGTAAAAAAGCATCTGGAATACGGGCCACAGGATGTACCCCTTCTGTCCAGAGTAAAAGCTACAACTACAATTCTATGTTTTGCAGCTTCTCAATCTCTTTTTCACAAACACATTCCTCATTTAGTTAATTTGTTACCGCCTGTTTCAACACAAAATGTCTTTCAAATATCATCCAATGTTTATCAGAAAACAGACCTCATCATGCATTTAGCCTTTGTTAAAAAAAAAAGAAAGCATGGAGTTGGATGAAGGGAGAAGGTAAAGTAGCAGTGAAAGAACTAGCCTTAGTATCATATGTAAATATAATAGGTGTCACAAATAATCTGTCAGAAATAAATAATAAATCTGTCTCAGATCACCATGGCCATAGGCAAGTGGTACTGATATGAGAAAAAATATTGTCTCAGATGAAGTGTTTGAGCAATAGAGCTGTCATATGACCTATCTGTAAGGGAACTGAAAATTAAAGATACAACAAAAGAAGGGAGGGGAAAGTATTATTTTTATTTTTGCTACAAAATATACCCATGTATTTTAGCCAGTGCAAAAGAAAAACAGTGGTTAATGTTCAGAGAAAGAAATAGGAACAAATTCCATTTATAAGCCACACATGCAATAAACCACCAATTCTGATTTTTTCCAACATATTAGCAATATCCTAGCTTAAACAAAATAAAATACTTTTTCTCTATTACAAGAAGTTCAATGGAAGCTGAAGAAACATAAAATGCAAATTTTAATATGTTATTAAAATAGAGGATAATATTCTGTCACTTAAACTGTTAACCTCCCCAACAGAACTTTAATTCTTGCATAAGGGTTCTTTCCTAATGTTGGATATTAATGTGTCCTTATCATGATCCATGATGAACTTTGAAATCTTCATTACTATAATTCCCCTCTTCTGTATATGACAGTTATACTTACAAGATAATCCAAACAATTTGTAATAGATCTCCCATCCTTCCTCCATTTAAGAGAACAGATTGCAGCTACCAATTGTTCTAGTTAATGCAGTTCAAGCTTATTGATCCATCAATTCAAATGACAATTTCTGTGGATCTCTGTTCTCAATGTAGTACTCTCGAGACCCTGCATAAAAAGAGGGAGACGATACATCCACTATCCTTAAGCAATAGTAGAGAAGAGACAAAATTATAAACAAAATTATAAATACATAGTTCACTCAAATAAAACTATGAGTGTTCAGAGGCCAAACATAGTTTAGTATATCCCTCATAAAACTGGTGATATTCTAACAGGAGAGCTAATTCTCTATTGTTGAGAGCAAAAGAAATATTCCAAGTTATGCAACGTGTCTGACATATGAGTGAACAAAAGTTAGTGAGCAAACTAACAGCAAAGAAGACAATCTGTAGAATAACAAGTATCATGTGCCTGGCACTTATGTTATAGTCTCAAAAAAGTATTCTGGGTATATGAATGAGGTAATGGTTAGTAAATTAAAGTCCACATTTATTTCACATTTTGTGACATGCACATTAGTAAGTGCTATACATTTAGTAGGTCAGTTATATTTTTATTTACATTGTACAGATGGAAAAAAGTGACCATACAGAGTTTATGCAGATTACCCAACATTATATTGTTTTAATACAGACTTTAATACAGGTAGTGAATTTTCAAACAGCCTTTTTAAATAATATTTAATTTTTAATTAAAATATTTAATTTTCCTATATAAGAGTTATTAATATGGTATTGTATAGACATTTCTTAAATTATCTGTTCTTGATTAAACAGTAATTTGTTTTTGAATTAAAGTTTTGCCAAAATGGAATTATTAGTATTTCTGTATCTACTTGTGAAAGCACATGTACTAATATGACAATTTCAGGCCTCATAGGTCTTGTCTAAAATTTTCTGTAAAAATTAATTTTGTTTATGAGGTACCATTTCACGCCAGTCAGAATGGCTGCGATCCAAAAGTCTACAAGGAATAAATGCTGGAGAGGATGTGGAGAAAAGGGAACCCTCTTACACTGTTGGTGGGAATGCAAACTAGTACAGCCACTATGGAGAACAGTGTGGAGATTCCTTAAAAAACTGGAAATAGAACTGCCTTATGATCCAGCAATCCCACTGCTGGGCATACACACTGAGGAAACCAGAAAGGAAAGAGACACGTGTACCCCAATGTTCATCGCAGCACTATTTATAATAGCCAGGACATGGAAGCAACCTAGATGCCCATCAGCAGATGAATGGATAAAGAAAGCAGTGGTACATATACACAATGGAGTATTACTCAGCCATTAAAAAGAATACATTTGAATCAGTTCTAATGAGGTGGATGAAACTGGAGCCTATTATACAGAGTGAAGTAAGCCAGAAAGAAAAACACCAATACAGTATACCAACGCATATATATGGAATTTAGAAAGATGGTAACAATAACCCTGTGTACGAGACAGCAAAAAAGACACTGATGTATAGATCAGTCTTATGGACTCTGTGGGAGAGGGAGAGGGTGGGGAGATTTGGGAGAATGGCATTGAAACATGTATAATATCATGTATGAAACAAGTCACCAGTCCAGGTTCGATGCAGGATACTGGATGCTTGGGGCTGGTGCACTGGGACGACCCAGAGGGAGGGTGTCGGGAGGGAGGAGGGAGGGGGGTTCAGGATGGGGAGCACAGGTATACCTGTGGCGGATTCATTTCGATGTTTGGCAAAACTAATACAATATTGTAAAGTTTAAAAATAAAATAAAATTAAAAATAATAATAATTAAAAAAAAGAACGTATACAGATGAATGCTCTTTAAAAAAAAAAAAAAAAAGTTCTAAAACCCTTCCTATGTTTGGCACATGGAAGAGAAGTTCTTCCCCAGTGCCAATTTCCAAGCTATTCTTTTGTATGCAAGTTGTTAGTTTTAATTTGAAAACTGTATCAAATTATGACTAAAAGAAACCAAAATAATATTTTGTTTAATGATGAAAAGCCCCTTTCTTCTTTCCACTTGTACCACACCTTTCACCAAGTTCTGTATTAGCATTCAAACGTGAATTTGTTATTCTTAATAAATAATAAAAGTGAAAAAGCACCATTAACCTGTTAGAGCAGCTATGCCAAAAAGTAAATGACAGTGGAATGCTGAATCAGTCTGTAACAAGATCATAACTGAGAACTTGCATTTTCATGTAAAATTCCAGTTCTATTTTATGCAGTAGAAATCCTGCTTAGTATCACAGATTTTATTGTTACTTTTGTATTGTGATGTTTCCACTTCTGAAGTAAATTAAACACTTAGAGCCAAATGTGAGTACTTCTCTTAAGAAAGTAATGTAAAATTCAAATTGAAATCAGATAATTGATATTATCTTGTTTTATTGAGCTCTTAATTGGTTTTTATGTACTTTTTGAGTATTATAATAACTTTGTGAGGTAGACATTTTATCAGGACAGGGATGAAGTTGGGGTAATTGAAATGATGTGTAAGGACAGGGTCAGACCTTAAGTTTATGTAAAAATTTGAAATTTTGTTCATCATTCATATTTTGAAATAATTTTGATTTAAAAAATATTGTATTTAAAAATATGTTAGTTATGTACAAAATATATTTGGAAGTGCCCACTTAAAACTTACACAGAAGTCAACCAGAGTTCCAGTTCTACATTTTATTTTCTACATTTTATAAATGCGATTGAAGATTAGCTGTTTGAAGAGAATTTCCCAGGGTCACACAGTCAGCAAGAGACAGAATTGGTCTTGCCCTTCAGCAGGAAGTTGTACTCATCCTCAGGTTGCTGAGTTCACCTTATACTCTTTCCACTTTATACTGTCTCATCAAAAACATACCACAGCTTGTTTTTGATTTAAAAAAATGCTGGAGACCTATTATAAAATAATTATTTCCCTACTGCTTTTTTAATGTCTTGACTTTTTTCCCTTATCTTGTTTTTGAAAGATAATTTTAATTTTATTTTCCCCCTATATTACTCTTGTGTTTATATGTTGTTTTTCTATTCAGTGGCTTAGCAAAACATTCATCCTTGCTGTACATTAACTGACACTTTGATTTCTACTATTTGTCAACTCTTCTATAAAAATGATAACTTAAAATGACTACATATCCCAAGTTTCTAAAGCAGCTATTAACAGTTGTAGTTATTCTTGTTATTCAGTTGCTCAGACATGTCTGGTTCTTTGCGACCCCATGGATTGTTAACCCCCAGGATCTTCTGTCCATGGGATTCCCAGGCAAGAATACTAGAATGGGTTGTCGTTTCCTTCTCCAGGGATCTTCTCCACATCACATGGAGTTGAATCCACAACTCCCATGTTGGAAGGTGGGTTCTTTACCACTGAGCCACCTGAGAAGAACCAGTTGTAGCTGTATGATTAAGTAAATTTAATGTAAATAGAAGTGCCCTGCATCAGTTTCTGGAATCCTCCCTTAAAAGGCATGCTGAGATATGCAAACTACCCCTTCTCCTCCTGTTTTCTTCTCTTTGAAATGTAGATAAAGTAGTTGTGGCTGAAGCAGATCACCTCTGATCATGAAGTAACCTCAGCAATTAAGGCCATGTATTGAAAAAAATAGAATAGCTATGGGACAGAACTATTATATATAGCCTAGGGGCTCCCTTGGCTTCCTGGGTGGTGCAGCAGTAAAGAATCCTCCTGCCAATGCAAGAGAAATGGGCAACCCACTCCAGTATTCTTGCCTGAGATGTCCCATGGACAGGGGAACCTGGCAGACTACAATCTATGAAATTGCAGAGTTGGACACAACTGAGCACGCACACATGCAGAGGCTCCCTACCTATCTGAAATTTTACATGAGACAGAAATTCATGTTATATTATTTATTCCAATTTAAGTTTGAGTCATACCTACTCTAAATGAACATCTGAATACTAATGCCAGAGAAGCGGATAAGATTACTTTGTGACAATGTCATTTAAGTTTAATTATTTTAAAGCAAAAACATCAGATTTCTGTAAAAGATGAAGAGTTATCAAATGAAATGAATGAGGACTTTTTCAACAAAAATACTTTCTTTTAGACCCAGGTGAGACTCTTACCTTTATGTCCATTAAATATCTCTCCATATTCCCGCTCATTCTGAGTTTGCCTCTCCTATAGCCCCAATCCCACCATTCTTTTAAGTATCTGTTAATTTGTCTGGCCCTTTCACTAGACTGTGAGATCCTCATTTTGAAATTTCAGCACAGAATACAAGGTTCACAAAGGATCTCAATAAAGATTGCAAAGATAATGAAAAATAAAATTCATTTTCTCTTTTTCCAAGGTCAGCATTATTCAGATGAATCCAAAATAAAATGAAGGAGATAATATTCTAAATAACTTTTCTTTAAATTATCAAGGTAACTGAGACCAATCTGCTATGTACAGTATGAAACACCAAATAATTCGTTTTATATACAACTTTACTATCTCAATGCCAATGTTATTCTTCCCACTTGCTATGGATTTCAGTGTTCCCTTATGTGATGCTTTGGCCTAGCAATTCCTGTTAGCTCATATCAATCTCATATATATACTTCCACTTAGAAATAAAAGTCATGATAATGGACTAAAATTACTTCAATTCTTGGACAATGGATATGGAAGGGATGGAGGGCTAAAATAGCATTAACATCTTTTAACTGAAATCAATTTAGTACATTTTAATGCTCAGAATTTTTCATTCATATTAAAATGAAAATTTCTTAAAATGTACTCTCTCCAATTGCAGAGCAAATCATTATAGAGAAAAGTGTATGATATCTATTCATATCTAGCATATATTTTGAATTTCAAGACATGTGTCAGCATGAATGTATTTTTTTCCTTTTCTTTTATAAATTATTATAAAATGTTAAATCAAGTTTGAACTATAAGCATCATACAAATGTCTTTGTACTGCCTAATAAATTATGCTAGCTGAACTCTTTTCTTAAATTATTTTTAATAAGTAAGGAATCTAAATGGAAATGAATCATATGCTTGCACCACTGCTGTCAAAATGAGTTTGCATAAAAAGAATATATATTAATATTGCATAGCGAGGCCTTTAGGAAAAAAAGAATGTGGTTGTAGTATTTATGAAAGGAATAATTTTCTGAGTTAAATTTTAAGAGTAGTTTTATATTCTTTTATTCTGTTACATTAAATACTATCACATTAAAAATGTCAAAGTGAAATGCTCATATTAAAATATTATATATCACATTTTAAAGAATATACCAATCTTTCACATTCCTTTTTCAACTCTTCCTCATTTTCCTAAAATGAATCAAATGCAGATTAAGCTTTCCTTGTGATCTTCCTACACTTTTTCTAGAACTTTGAGTTCAAACTCCACACCTAAACTAGATAACTTTGTATGGTACTATAAAGAAAGGATAAACAAGTTGTAGGTTATCTTACTTATTACATTTTTGGGGCAATTTCCCCAAACTTTGCAAACTTCAATTTTCTATAATGTATAAGACTGCTTCCAACCCTGTGAAAATTACTTTAATACATTTGAAAATTATATATTTAAGAATTACTTTTATTCAAGGAGTCATCTCTGAATAGGCAATTTGGGATAAGCTTGCCTAGGCTTTCATTGGAAAATTTGGAGGAAAAAGTAAACATTCCTTTGTTCCACAGTCAAAAACCTAGTATTCCATTAATGTCATGGAAAATGGCAGAGTATGAAGCTCTAAGAATAAGTCCCTCCAACAAAACAACTATTGGGTTGGCAAGAACTATGGAATCAACTATTTTTGAACTTTGCAGTCTATTGGAACACTTGCAGCATCCAGAATACCTGATGAAAAAAGGCTGCTGCTACTGCTAAGTCACTTCAGTCGTGTCTGACTCTGTGCGACCCCATAGACGGCAGCCCACCAGGCTCCCCGTCCCTGGGATTCTCCAGGCAAGAACACTGGAGCGGGTTGCCATTTCCTTCTCCAATGCATGAAAGTGAAAAGTGAAAGTGAAGTCGCTCAGTCGTGCCCGACTGTTAGCGACCCCATGGACTGCAGCCTACCAGGCTCCTCCATCCATGGGATTTTCCAGGCAAGAGTACTGGAGTGGGTTGCCATTTCCTTCTTCAATGCATGAAAGTGAAAAGTGAAAGTGAAGTCGCTCAGTCGTGTCTGGTTTCAATTATACTTAGACACAATTTTAAGTAATCTGTGATAATTCTAAAATGCATACTGTAATCTCTAGGAAAGCAATGAAGAATCAGTGACAAACAAAAGAGTTCTGGATAATAAGCCCATAGAACAGAGAGACTGGCATTTAAAAAAAAAAAGACTGAAATGACACAGAACACAGAAGGAAGGCAGAAAAAGAGAAAGAACAGTGTGGCAAAAAGATTCTAAATCAAACATACCCAGCCCCCATCAATCCTATAAATGTAAATGGGTTAAACACTCAACAGTTAAAGTTGATATTTTCAAGCTAGAGAAAAATAGATGTTAGATAAATTATGAAAAGTCAAAGGACAGTAAAAGAATCAAACACTAAGCATAAGCAGGCTAGTGGGACAATGAAGTGAAGTGAAAGTCACTCAGTCAGGTCTGACTCTTTGTGAGCCCATGAACTATACAGTCCATGGAATTCTCCAGGCCAGAATACTGGAGTGGGTAGCCTTTCCCTCTCCAGGGGATCTTCCCAACCCAGGGATTGAACCCAGGTCTCCTGCATTGCAGGAGGATTCTCTACCAGCTGAGCCACAAGGGAAGTCCAAGAATATGGAAGTGGGTAACCTATCCCTTCTCCAGCGGATCTTCCCAGCCCAGAATCCAACCAGAGCCTCCTGCTTTGCAGGCAGATTCTTTACCCACTGAGCAATGAGGGAAGTCCTCGTGGGACTATAACAATGTCAAATAATGTAGGCAAGGAAAGGAGTATTACCACTAGTAACGAGACATTTTATGATGATGATGAAAGAAAATATTGACAAATAAAATTCAGCAGGCTTAAATGTATAGCAACTATAATTGAAATTTAAGATATATGGAAGACATTTTCAGAAATACAAAGATAAATAGACAAATCCACATTCATAGTTGTGAATTTTAACATAGCTTTTAGTAGGTGATGGTAGTAGGTGATGGACAAATGGTCAACAAATTTGTAAAAATGAAGATTTGAATGATGCTCTTATCTAAAGTGACCTAATAGAAATTAATAGAACACTACATTTCTAAATAAGGCAATGTACATGTAATATTCATATAAATCTTATTTTAAGCCAAAAAACAATTTTCAAAATACTTTAAGTCTGAAACTTTACTGAATATGCTCTCTAAATATAGTAAGATTAAAGTAGAATTAAATAACATTGGCATAGCTAGAAAACCTCTAAATACTTAGAAAGTAAGTCACTCAATTCTAAATAGTCCAAGAATCAAATAAAAATTACAAAGAAAATTATGTTTGTGTGTGAATGGTAATTTAAAAATCCATTGGTATTTGAAGAATTTAGCCAAAATAGTGCTTAAGAGTAAATCTATACCTTTAAATGCTTATTGTAGAAAGGAATACAGGCTTACAATCAATAATCTAAGAATACATAAATAAAAGGAAAGCTATAACATGATTATGGATTGGGAAGCTCAATGTTAAGATAGCCATTATGATCAAATTAATCTATAATTTCAATTTAGTGCCAGTCAATATCCAGTACACATTTTTCTCAAAATTAACTGATTCTAAAATTCATATGGAATTTCAACATATCTAAATAGCCAAGACAATCTTGTAAAAAGAACTTTATCCAAATTAAGGCCTTACTATAAAGCTATGCTAATCAAGACAGGGTGATGCTTATGCAAGAATGAAAATATAGGCAAATGATATGAAAAAGGTAGTCTGGAAACTGATTCAAAGTTATACATCTAATAGATTTTACTAGGTACAAAAATAATGTTTATATATATATGACCCATGACACAAGATAAGATGCATAAAATCTTCAAAATCATTAATAGTGTCAAAAGTTAATAAAAAAAAATAAAACCAATGATCCACTTGAGCAGTAATTAGTAAAAGTTGATAGTGCATACACAGAAAGGCAGTTTGCAAAACAGGAGCACTCAACTAAAGGATGGGATAGGCTCAAGGTATATTTCTATAAAACAGATCATATAGTGTGAAGGCAGTGAGGGCTTATTATTTACACTGAATGATTACAATAAAATTTTCTTAAATAAAAGGGAATTGAGTACAGGTTATCTCATGTCAATTTTGGTTGCTATTTAAGATTTACTTATCTTTTCAAAGGCAAAAGCAAGTAGTGACTCAGGTGAAGTTAACCTCCCTTATCCTGCAAATTAGCTGTTATTAAATTAAGTTGTACTTCAGTGACTAACTGGTCTGTCTGCTCAGATAATTTTCAGTTATGATCTCTGTTTCTGTCTGATTTTAATAGTAGTAAAAAAAAATTCATGTCAAAATCATAAACTATTTTAAATCTGAGAATAAGTGTTGAGGATGGAGATCAAGTGGAACTTTAATACAATCAGTTTAGAGAATACTTTATCCTGATTCTGTAAAGTTAAATATAATCCACTCTATGACAATACTCCCAGATATTTAAGATACATGAAAATATATGTTCATAAATGATCTGTACACAAATGTTCATTTCAGTTTTACTCACAGAAACCAAATGTCCATAAATGAGTCAAGGGACCAGCCAATTGTAATATGTTTACTGAGTAATAGAAAGGAACATAGAACAATATAGCTAAATCTCAAAAATATGCTATATATACATACTATTTACTATACAAACTATATGGTTTCATTTATATTAATTTCTAGAGCAGACAAAATGAAGATTCGGTAATAGAAATTAGAAAAGTAGTTGCCACTTTGTAGGGGTCAGAGGTTGACAATAAAAGAGTCACAATACACTTTCTAGGTTGATGAGACGGGGGTTATACAACTGTCAAAACTAACACAATTAAAAGGTCTGCATTTCACTTATATAAAGAATACATCAATTTGAAAAAAATGAAAAAGTAACAAAATAGCCTAAAACAAATATAGATTAAAATGTTTCCAAGAGTATTAAAAGAGAGTTTGTCAATATTTTCATTCAAAAAAGAAATGATAGTATAATTAAAGATGTTGGGTACAAATGTCTGTAGGCAAAATGAAATCATGAGCTCTATCAGCTGTCTGTGTAGAAAGTTTTCACATTAGATTTATCACCAGTGATGAATGGATTTTAATATTACCAAAATCAATACTAATAGCACCTGTGAACTTGATTACAGCATTGCCTGCATAATTATGTGAATTTTAAAAATGTATTCCTCTAGATTTACAGTTTTCCTTTTTCAAGAAGATTGAATATTTTATGAAGAGGCAACCTGTTAACTCACCAATAATGTACTCTCTAGTTTCAAAACATCCATATTTAGGAGAGTAGAAAAAGGTATAGTAATTGTTTTCAGTATCTTCCTGAGATAACTGGGTTTCCTGAAGCTTTATCCACATCATGGCTAGAGATAACTCTTAAATTTACTCTACCAATAAATCTGCATTTATTTGCTTTATACTGAGGCTTCTTAAAATACTGTATTAATGTATTGTTGGATTTGGATTGCTAGGATTTTGTTGAGATCTTGTGTATATTTTCATCGGTGCTATTGGACTGTAATTTTCCATTTTTGTAGTGTCTTTCATTTTGGTATCAAGGTGATGATGGCCTCATAGAATGAGTTTGGGAGTGTTCCTTCTGAAATTTTGGGGAAATAATTTCAGAAGGATAAATGTTAATTTTTCCTTAAATATTTGACAGAATTTGCCTGTGAGGCCATCAGGTCCTGGACTTTTGTTTGTTGGGATTTTTTAAATCGCAATTTCAATTTCAGTACTTGTGATTGATATGTTCATCTGTTTCTTCCTGGTTCTATCTTGGGAGTTATACCTTTTTAAGAATTTGTACATTTCTTCCCAGGTTGTCCATTTTATTGGCATATAGTTACTTATACTAGTCTCTTACAATTCTTTGTATTTCTTTACTGTCCTCTGTAAGTTCTTTTCATTTCTAATTTTATTGACTTGAGCCCTTTCCCTTTTTTCCTTGATGAGTCTAGCTAAAGGTTTATCGATTTTGTTTATCTTTTCAAAGACTAGCTTTTAGTTTCATCAAACTTTTCTATTGCTTTGTTCATTTATATTTCATTTATTTGTGCAGTGATCACATGAATGGATAAAGAAGATGTAATACATATATAAAATGGAATATTACTTAGCCAATAAAAAGAATGAAATAGTGTCATTTGTAGCAACATGTACGGACCTGGAGATTATCTTAGTAAGTGAAATAAGTCAGACAGAGGAAAAACAAATATATGATATTACTATATGTAAAATCTAAAAATGATGATACATGTAAGCTTATTTATAAAACAGAAACAGACTCACAGGCTTAGAGAATAAACTATGGTTATTGGGAGGAAAGGTAGAGGGGAGGAATAGATTGGGAGTTTGAGATTGACATATACATACTACTATATTTACAGTTTTCCTTTTTCAAGAAGAATTTATTTATTTACAGGGAATTCTGCTCAAGACTCTGTAATAACTTAATTGGGAAAATAATTTGAAAAAGACTAGATACCTGTATATGTATAACAGAGTCATTTTGCTATACACCTGAAACTAATACAGGACCTATTTATTTACAGGGAATTCTGCTCAAGACTCTGTAATAACTTAATTGGGAAAATAATTTGAAAAAGACTAGATACCTGTATATGTATAACAGAGTCATTTTGCTATACACCTGAAACTAATACAACAATGTTAATCAACTATACTCCGATACAAAATAAAAATTATAAAAAAAGAAGAAAATAAATAAACAAATACAAACAAAAGCTACCCATCCTTAGATATAAAACAGATCAGTATTTGCCAAGGGCAAGGGTGGGAAGAACTTAATGCAAACAAGCACAAAAGCTTTCTTTGGTTTATCAAAATGTTCTACATCTTAATTGTGGTGGTACTTACACAACTGTATATAATTTTTTCAAAATTCATAGACAGTATTTGTAAAAGTTGAGAAAATTATGTGCATCTAACCTTAAAAAAATTCAAAGCTTGATTGAAGCAGATGCTCTACATTCTGGCAAAAGCCTTCCCAAGAAATTATACACAAAATGTCAAATGTTTGTTTACTTTTGCCATCCCTTCTCATCTCGGATATTTAGTATGCTATGTATACAGGATTGAGCTAGTAGACAGGGAGACATGCCTAGCATTTCCTAAAATTAAGTAACACACACTAGAAAACAATAAGTAAATGAGAAAGGAAAGAAGGAAGGAAATAAATAAGGAAGGAATTATTTTCTCTTAATATCACACTGTATCCCCTTTATCTTTCTTACACTAGCAGAAATAGGCATTGAGAAAGAAATCTGGGAAAATATTGCCTCCATTTTCTTCCTTCCCTCTCACTTTTTATCTCATCAAATACAGCCTTTTTTCACATGTCATTTCTTTCTTTTATGGTCAGATATTTTTAAGTTACTATTTTAATTACCTACAATCTGTTGATGTTGTCTTATTGTCTAGGTTTTTGCTTTGTTTTGTTTTGTTTTTTTAGTGTTCCATGTGCTCCTGAAAAAAAAAATGTGTATTCTATTACAGGTGGGTGAAATAGTCTCCATAATTGTCAATTAGATAAATTTGGTTGAAAATATTGTTCAGGTCTTGGATATCTTTACTCATTTTCTGACTGTTTTGTTGATTACTGAGAAAAGACTGTCGAAGTCACGAACTACATTTGTGATGTGATGTACTTCACTTTTCAGCATTGTCAGTGTTTGTTTCATGTATTTTGGAGCTCTGTTGCTTGATGTACACACGTTTAGGATTATTATGTCTTTTTTTATCCCTGGTTATATTCTTTTCACTGAAATATATATTATTTTATATTAATGCAACCTCTACAGCTTTCTCTTGGTGTTGGTGTCATGGTTTTCTATCATTTTATTTTTAATTTTTATTTAAAGTGAATTTCTTATGGACATCAGGTGGTTGGGTGATGTTTTCTAAATCACAGTCTGACAATCTCTTTCCATTTTTTTAGATCATTTAGATTTAACTTAATTTTTTTATAAGGTTCAATATAGTGCTCTCATTGTACTTTTTTTTCTGTTTGTCCACTCTGTTTTGTTTTTACTTTGGTCCTGCATTTGTGGCTTTTTTTTTGATTGTATGAATTTTTTAGGTATTATTTATTTACCCATTGGAATTTTTATTTTTATATATACCCAAAGATTTACTGTTTCTGTTGCTCTTCCATCATTCTCAAATTTCCAAGTAACTCTCTTATATTTTTCCCTTTATCCTAAACTATATTCTTTAGTTTTTCTTTTAGAACAATCTCAATGGAAGAAAATTTTCTTAGTTTTCCTTCATTCAGGACTTCATTAAGCTTTCATGCCTGGACTTCATAATTTTTGTTGCGAAATAGCTCTGATAAAACCCCAAGATAAGACCTGTAGATTTATATACATATTTAAAAGATCTTTTTCAGCTTGCTATCTCTCTCAGAGTTTTACCCACATTCCTTGCCATGCAGGGGCCATCTTTTCACTTTTCCTGGCTAGAAAATTGGTTCTATATTAGAGTTTTGGTTACTGTGTCACCAAGAAGCAACATGATTGGGGCCAAGCCTTGGTCCGAAACCAACAGGGATAAAGAAGTGTAGGGGCAACAGAAGTAATTTTTATTCTATGATAATTGTTTGTGCAAGTTTTCACTACCCTTCATGATACATGTGTTTTTGAGTACTTTTAATAGCCCTCAGCTAATTGTTTCTCTTGTAACTTTTTCTTTTACTTACTGATTGACTGCGTTGCTTAATGTCCACTAGTCTGCAAATTTCCCAGTTTACTTGCTATTATTGAATTCAAACTTTATCCAACTTTGTAGTTGGGAAGTTACTTTATTCAATAATTTTTAAAGTTTATTTAGATTCTGATTTGTAACCCAATATATGGTCTATCATGAAAAATGCTCATGTGCACTTGAGAAGAATTTGTATGCTTTTATTATTGGGTAGAGTGTTTTCTATATGTTTATAGGATTTAGTTGGTTTTTTGTATTATTTAGTTTTTCTGTTTACTTACTTATCTTCTGTCTGGTTGTTCTATAATTATTGAGAGTTGAATATTGAAATCTCCAACCATTTTTGTAGGATTGTCTAGTCCCTTAAGCTGTACCATTTTTTTTTTTTTTTTGCTTTATATGTTTTGATGGTATGTTACTAGATACATAAATATTTATAATTGTTAAAGCAACTGACTGTATTAAACCTTTTATTAAATATCTATTGTCCCCATCTCTCCTTTTTTTTATTTAAAAATCTATTTTTTTCTGATATTAGTAAAGCCCCTATTGTTCTCTTTTGCATATAACTATTACATGGAATATCACTTACCATCCCTTTACTTTCAATCTACTCATATTTGGATCTAATGTGACTCTCATAGATACTATAAAATCAAATCATGTTTCATCCATTTAGCCATTCCCTTTTTTTTTGTTGTTGGAGAGTTTAATCGTTTAATGGTTAAAGTGATCACCAGTAAGGAGAGAATTGCTTCTGTCATTTGCTATTTTTTATACACCCTATACATTTTGTTCCCCATTTTTGGCATTATAAATATTTTGGGGTTTAACTAATTTTTTTGTAAGAAAATATTTAAATTCCTTTTTATTTCATTTTGTATATATTTTACAGCTATTTTGTGGGTTTCTATGGAGATTACATCTAACCTTCTAAGTTTATAACACACTAATTTGAATAATTAGCATCTTAACCTCAATAACATACAAAAACATTACTCCTTTACAGCTCTGTCCACACTTCTTTGGTTATTGATGTCACAATATTATGTCTTTATACATTATGTGTTCCAAAACATAAACTAATAATTCTTTTAAACTTTAATCTCTTAAATTATGCAGAAAGCAAAAATTATGCAGAGTTATAAACCAAAGTTGCAATAGTATTAGCATTTAGATGATTTATATATATATATATATATATATATATATATATATCTGAGATCACATTTAAAACACAGTAGAACTGAAAATATTATTACAATATTACTGGCTTTATGTATTTTACAAATTTAATGCATTTATGCAGATGACACCACCCTTATGGCAGAAAGTGAAGAGGAACAAAAAAGCCTCTTGATGAAAGTGAAAGTGGACAGTGAAAAAGTTGGCTTCAAGCTCAACATTCAGAAAACGAAAATCATGGCATCTGGTCCCATCACTTCATGGGAAATAGATGGGGAAACAGTGTTTCTGGGCTCCAAAACAGTATTTTTCTGGGCTCCAAAATCACTGCAGATGGTGACTGCAGCCATGAAATTAAAAGACACTTACTCCTTGGTAGGAAAGTTATGACCAACCTAGATAGCATATTCAAAAGCAGAGACATTACTTTGCCAACAAAGCTTCATCTAGTCAAGGCTATGGTTTTTCCTGTGGTCATGTATGGATGTGAGAGTTGGACTGTGAAGAAGGCTGAGCACCGAAGAATTGATGCTTTTGAACTGTGGTGTTGGAGAAGACTCTTGAGAGTCCCGTGGACTGCAAGGAGATCCAACCAGTCCATTCTGAAAGAATGGGATTTCTTTGGAGGGAATGATGCTGAAGCTGACACTCCAGTACTTTGGCCACCTCATGCGAAGAGTTGACTCATTGGAAAAGACTCTGATGCTGGGAGGGATTGGGGGCAGGAGGAGAAGGGGATGACAGAGGATGAGATGGCTGGATGGCATCACTGACTCGATGGACGTGAGTCTAAGTGAACTCCGGGAGTTGGTGATGGACAGGGAGGCCTGGCGTGCTGTGATTCGTGGGGTCGCAAAGAGTCGGACACGACTGAGCGACTGATCTGATCTGATCTGAATGCATTTTTCATGTTTTTAAGTTTATTGAGTTCTCTATTTCTTCATATGATTTCAAGTTATTGTCTAGTGTCTTTTTATTTCACCCTGAAGAATTCTCTTGAACATTTTTAGAGGGCAGTTTTGGTGGTAAGAAAGCTCAGATTTCATTTAAATAGATAATCATTTATTCTCTATAACTCTTGAAGAACATTTTTAAGGGATATAGGATTCTTGGTTAACTTTTTTTTAGCACTTTGAATATATTGGTCCACTGATCTCTAACCTCACTATTTTTGATGAGAAATCTGCTCATAATATTTTGATGATTTCTTGTATGTGATAAGTCATTTCTCTTGCTGATTGCAAGACTCTCTTTTTCTTTCTTTCAGTTTCTAAAGGTTGACTAAAATGTCTAGGTGTGTTCCTTTTGGAGTTAATAATATTCAGAATTTGTTAAACTTCTTTGATATTTTTATTCATGTCTTTTATTAAATCTGGGAAGTTTATAAGCATTGTTTCCTCTATCTTTTCTCTCTAGATCTCCCACAATGAATATTTGGATCTGTTTGATTGTGTCCCATGATTTTCTTGGACTCTGATTACTTTTTCAGTCTTTTTTGTGTTCCTTATAGAGAAAAATTTCCATTTTCCATCTTCAAGTTCACTAATTATTTCTTCTGTTTGGACAAATCTGTATTCAAGTCCCTTCCAAGCCCAGATTTTTTCTTTTGCAATATTTTCTCTTTATTGATATTTCCACTTCGCTTATTAATCATTCTCTAACTTACTTACATCTTTTTTTGTTTATTTAAACATTGTCAAACAGCTGTTTTAAAGTTTTTCTAAATTGATCTGCTGGCGGGCCTTTTTCAGGTTTCTGTTGGTTACTTAAATCTGTTTTTTCCTTTGTTTGTACTATAATTTTCTACTTTTTAGAATACCTTGTGGCTTTTTGTTGAAAACTGGACATTTATATATAATAGCAAGCTCACTCTGGAAATCAGATTCTTCTTGTTCAACAAGGTTTGCTGTTTTTTGTTATTGCTTTTTAAAATTCTTATATCTTTATTTTGTATTCTTGTGAGCTGTCTCTGTACTAAATAAGAATCACCTGAGGTGTAAAAGTAAGGTATTCATTGGTTTTTTCTAAGTCTGCACCTTTTCCTCGGCTTGCATGATTATTTCCTCATTTTCTCTGTTTATATATTTACTAAAAAGCCTCTTGATGAAAGTGAAAGTGGAGAGTGAAAAAGTTGGCTTAAAGCTCAACATTCAGAAAATGAAGATCATGGCATCTGGTCCCATCACTTCATGGGAAATAGATGGGGAAACAGTGGAAACAGTGTCAGACTTTATTTTTGGGGCTCCAAAATCACTGCAGATGGTGACTGCAGCCATGAAATTAAAAGATGTTTACTCCTTGCAAGAAAAGTTATGACCAACCTAGATAGCATATTCAAAAGCAGAGACATTACTTTGCCAACAAAGATTCATCTAGTCAAGGCTATGCTTTTTCCAGTGGTCATGTATGGATGTGAGCTTTGGACTGTGAAGAAAGCTGAGCGCCAAAGAATTGATGCTTTTGAACTGTGGTGTTGGAAAAGACTCTTGAGAGTCCCTTGGACTGCAAGGAGATCCAACCAGTCCATTCTGAAGGAGATAAGCCCTGGGATTTCTTTGGAGGGAATGATGCTGAAGCTGACACTCCGGTAGTTTGGCCATCTCATGAGAAGCGTTGACTCATTGGAAAAGACTCTGATGCTGGGAGGGATTGGGGGCAGGAGGAGAAGGGGACAACAGAGGATGAGATGGCTGGATGGCATCACTGACTCGATGGACGTGAGTCTGAGTGAACTCCGGGAGTTGGTGATGGACAGGGAGGCCTGGCGTGCTGCGATTCATGGGGTCGCAAAAAGTCGGACACGATTGAGCGACTGAACTGAACCTAGTCTTTAAAACCTGACTCACACACACACACAAAAAAAGTTTTTAAAAATATAGAGGATGGAGAGAAAAGGATGGAACTTTAAATTCCCTAGATGTCACTTCAGCTGTAGAGGGAGGAGTCTGCAACATGGAAGGAAGTAATAACAATGTACACTGGGCTTGCAATCTGTACCTTTGTGATCAGAAGCAGCAATCAAAGCACAGATCCCATAGGTTCTGTTTTTCAAACCTTACCCTTTGCAAGCTTTGTGTAAGCTGTTCAAGGACTATGTGCCCAACTACCTACCATAGATCTGGGGTGGAATAAGGGTAGCTGCTAATGTGTTAAGAGCTGAAATTAACAGAAATTAGTCTCAAGTTACCCTCCAAGTCTTCCCTGCAAAATGCAAGCCTTCTATACACTCCAGAATTACAAAATGGTCACATCAGGAAAAAAACAAAGTTCATGGCATCTGGTCCCATCACTTCATGGTAAATAGATGGGGAAAAATGGAAACAGTGGAAGATTTTCTTTTCTTGGATTCCAAAATAACTGTGAATGGTGACTGCAGCCATGAAATTGGAAGAAAAGCCAATGCAAACCTAGACAGTGTATTAAAAAGCAGAGACATTACTTGCCAACAAAGGTCCATATAGTCAAAGCTATGGTTTTTCCAGTAGTCATGTGTGGATGTGAGAGTTGGACCATAAAGAAGGCTGAACACCAGATAATTGATGCTTTTGAATTGTGGTGCTGGAGAAGACTTTTGAGAGTCCTTTGGATAGCAAGGAGATCAAACCAGTCAATCCTAATGGAAATCAATCCTGAATACACATTGGAAGGACTGATGTTAAATCTGAAGCTCCAATACTTTGACACCTCATGCAAAAAGACCCTGATGCTGGAAAAGATTGAGGAAAGAAGGAAAAGGGAGCAATAGAGGATGAGATGGTTGGATGGCATCACCAACTCAGTGGACATGAGTTTGAGCAAACTCTGGGAGATAGTGAAGGACAAGGAAACCTGGCCTGCTGTAGTCCAAGGAGTTGTAAAGAGTTGGACATGAAGTTAGTGACTGAATGACAACTATACAGCAGGCAAATTCTGCCAGTGTGATTATTATTTAGATGGGGAGACAAATTCCTGGTGCTTCCTATGACACTATCATCCCAGAATCTTCTCTGTTGGCTAATTGCTTTTTGTATTTTCTTCAAAATTTTCTGTTCTGTTCAGCGGGAAAGAAAGATTATGGTAGACATTTAATTTTAGGCAGAATCATTTATATAGTTGTTTAAAGCCACATGCATGTGTAACTTTGATTGAAATAAATACAAATGAATAATATAATTTGATTTCCTGCCAATTTTCAAAAATATAAATTCAATATCATTATACAGATAAATATAAATTATATTGCCTATCCCATCATTAGTATTATCAAATGTATTATGTACAGGAAAAATGAAAAGTGAAAGTGAATGTCACTCAGTTGTATCTGACTTTTTGTGAGCCCATGGACTATACAGTCCATGGAATTCTCCAGGCCAAAATACTGGAGTGGGTAGTTGTTCCCTTCTCCAGTGGATCTTCCCAACCCAGGGATCGAACCCAGGTCTCACATATTGCAGGCATTTCTTTACCAGCTGAGCCATCAGGGAAGACGTACAGGAAAAAAGAAGAAAAACAAATGTATTTGTTCTCTGTATTAAATTTCTTTGCAATTTTTTTGGTTATAAATAAATTGTCATTTAAAACAGTTTTTTCTCAAGACATACAGATGGCCAGAAGGCACATCAGAAGATGCTCAAAATCATTAATTATCAGTTCAGTTCAACTCAGTTCAGTCACTCAGTCATGTCCTACTCTTAGCGACCCCATGAACTGCAGCACACCAGGCCTCCCTGACCATCACCAACTTCCAGAGTTCACTCAAACTCATGTTCATCAAGTCGGTGATGCCATCCAGCCATCTCATCCTCTGTCATCCCCTTCTCCTCCTGCCCCCAATCCCTCCCAGCATCAGAGTCTTTTCCAATGAGTCAACATTTGCATCAAGTGACCAAAGTATTGGAGTTTGAGCTTTAGCATCAGTCCTTCCAAAGAACACCCAGGACTGGTTTCCTTTAGAATGGACTGGTTGGATCTCCTTGCAGTCCAAGGGACTCTCGAGAGTCTTCTACAACACCACAGTTCAAAAGCATCAATTTGGCGCTGAGCTGTATTCATAGTTCAACTTTCACCTCCATACATGACCACTGGAAATACCATAGTCTTGACTAGACAGATCTTTGTATGCAAAGTAATGTCTGTACTTTTTAATATGCTATCTAGGTTGGCCATAACTTTCCTTCTAAGGACAAGCGTCTTCTAATTTCATAGCTGCAATCACCATCTAAGTGATTTTGGAGCCAAAAAAAATAAATAAATAAAGTCTGACACCATTTCCACTGTTTCCCCATCTATTTCCCATGAAGTGATGGGACCAGATGCCATGACCTTAGTTTGCTGAATGTTGAGCTTTAGGCCAATTTTTTCACTCTCCTCTTTGACTTTTATCAAGAGGCTTTTTAGTTCCTCTTCACTTTCTTCCATAAGGGTGGTGTCATCTGCATATCTGAGGTTATTGATATTTCTCCCGGCAATCTTGATTCCAGCTTGTGTTTCTTTCAGCCCACCGTTTCACATGATGTACTCTGCATATAAGTTAAATAAGCAGGGTGACAATATACAACCTTGATGTACTCCTTTTCCTATTTAGAACCAGTCTGTTGTTCCATGTCCAGTTCTAACTGTTGCTTCCTGACCTTCATATAGGTTTCTCAAGAGGCAGGTCAGGTGGTCTGGTATTCCCATCTCTTTCAGAATTTTCCATAGTTTACTGTGATTCACACAGTCAAACGTTTTGGCATAGACAATAAAGCAGAAATAGATGTTTTTCTGGAACTCTCTTGCTTTTTCAATGAACCAGTACATGTTGGCAATTTGATTTCTGGTTCCTCTGCCTTTCCTAAAACCAGGTTGAACATCTGAAAGTTCACGGTTCACGTATTGCTGAAGCCTGGCTTGGAGAATTTTGAGCATTACTTTACTAGCCTGTGAGATGAGTGCAATTGTGTGGTAGTTTGAGCATTCTTTGGCATTGCCTTTCTTTGGGATTGGAATGAAAACTGACCTTTTCCAGTCCTGTGACCACTGCTGAGTTTCCAAATTTACTGGCATATTGACTACAGCACTTTCATAGCATCATCTTCCAGGATTTGAAATAACTCAACTGGAATTCCATCACCTCCACTAGCTTTGCTCGTAGGGATGCTTTCTAAGGCCATTTGACTTCACATCCAGGATGTCTGGCTCTAGGTGCGTGATCACACCATCGTGATTATCTGGGCCATGAGATCTTTTTTGTACAGTTCTTCTGTGTATTCTTGTCACCTCTTCTTAATATCTTCTGCTTCTGTTAGGTCCATACCATTTCTGTCCTTTATCGAGCCCATCTTTGCATGAAATATTCCCTTGGTATCTCTAATTTTCTTGAAGAGATCTCTAGCGTTTCCCATTCTGTTGTTTTCCTCTATTTCATTGCATTGATTGCTGAGGAAGGCTTTCTTATCTCTTCTTGCTATTCTTTGGAAATCTATATTGAGATGCTTATATCTTTCCTTTTCTCCTTTGCTTTTTGCTTCTCTTCTTTTCACAGCTATTTGTAAGGCCTCCCCAGACAGCCATTTTGCTTTTTTGCATTTCTTTTCCATGGGGATGGTCTTGATCCCTGTCTCCTGTACAATGTCACGAACTTCCATCCATAGTTCATCAGGCACTCTATCTATGAGATCTAGTTCCTTAAATCTATTTCTCACTTCCACTGTATAATCATAAGGGATTTAATTTAGGTCATACCTGAATGGTCTAATGGTTTCTCCCTACTTTCTTCAATTTAAGTCTGAATTTGGCAATAAGAAGTTCATGATCTGAGCCACAGTCAGCCCCTGGTCTTGTTTTTGCTGACTGTATACATCTTCTCCATCTTTGGCTGCAATGAATATAATGAATCTGATTTCGGTGTTGACCATCTGGTGATGTCCATGTGTAGAGTTTTCTCTTGTGTTGTTGGAAGAGGGTGTTTGCTATGACCAATGTGTTCTTTTGGCAAAACTCTATTAGCCTTTGCCCTGCTTTATTCCTCATTCCAAGGCCATATTTGCCTGCTACTCCAGGTGTTTCTTGACTTCCTACTTTTGCATTCCAGTCCCCTATAATGAAAAGGACATCTTTTTTGGGTGTTAGTTCTAAAAGCTCTTGTAGGTCTTCATAGAACCGTTCAATTTCAGCTTCTTCAGCATTACTGGTTGGGGCATAGACTTGGATTACTGTAATATTGAATGGTTTGCCTTGGAAATGAACAGATCATTCTGTCGTTTTTGAGATTGCATCCAACTACTGCATTTAGGACTCTTTTGTTGACCATGATGGCTACTCCATTTTTTCTAAGGGATTCCTGCCCACAGTAGTAGATACAATGGTCATCTGAGTTAAATTCACCCATTCCAGTCCATTTTAGTTTGCTGATTCCTAGAATGTCGACATTCACTCTTTCCATCTCCTGTTTGATCACTTCCCATTTGCCTTGATTCATGGACCTAACATTCCAGGTTCCTATGCAATATTATTCTTTATAGCATCAGACCTTGCTTCTATTACCAGTCACATCCACAATTGGGTATTGTTTTTGCTTTGGCTCCATCCCTTCATTCTTTCTGGAGTTAATTCTCCACTGATCTCCAGTAGCATATTGGGCACTTACTGACCTGGGGAATGCCCCTTTCAGTATCCTTTCATTTTGCCTTTTCATACTGTTCATGGGGTTCTCAAGGCAAGAATACTGAAGTGGTTTACCATTCCCTTTTCCAGTGGGCCATATTCTTTCTGACCTCTCCACCATGACCCGCCCATCTTGTGTGGCCCCACAAGCATGGCTTAGTTTCATTGAGTTAGACAAGGCTGTGGTCCATGTGATTTGATTTGTAAATCAAAATTATATTGAAATACCACCTCACACCAGTCAGAATGATCATCATTAAAAAGTCCACAAACAGTTAATGCTGGAGAGGGTGTGAAGAAAAGGGACACCTACTCCATTGTTGGTAGGAATGTAAATTGGTATAACAAACATGGAGATTGGTTTGGAGGTACCTTAAAAAACTAAAAAGGGACTACCACATGATATATCAATTCCATTGCTGGGCTTATATCTGGAGAAAACCCTAATTCAAAAGGAATTATGTTACTGAATATTCATTGCAGCACCATTTAAAATATCCAGGAAATGGAAGTAACCTGAATGTTTGTAAAAGTTCATCAACAGAGGAGTAGATTAAGAAGATATGGTACATGTATGCACTAGAATACTACTTAGATAAAAAAGAATAAAATAATGCCATTTTCAGCAACATGGATGGACCTAGAGGTTATCATTCTAACTGAAGTCAGGCAGAGAATAACAAATATCATAAGATGTGGCTCATACATATTACCTAATTTTTAAAATGACACAAATGACTTATTTTCAAAGAAGAAACAGACTTATAGATATTGAAGCAAACTTATGGTTACCTAGGGCTTCCCTGGTGGCTCAAAGGGTAAAGCATCTGCCTGTAGTGTGGGAGACCACGGTTCAATCCCTGGGTTGGGAAGATCCCCTGGAGAAGGAAATGGCAACCCATTCTGTTACTCTTGCCTGGAAAATCCCATAGACATAGAAGCCTGGTAGGCTACAGTCCATGGGGTCACAAAGAGTCTGACACGACTGAGTGACTTCACTTTTCACTTATGGTTACCTAAGGGGAAACATGGGAGGAAGAGGGATAAATCAGGACCTTGGAATGAACATACACACACTACTATGTATAAGATAGATAACCAACAAGGACCTACTGTATAGCAATACCAACTGTATTTTGATATTGTAAATCAACTATATTCCAATAATTTTTTTAAAACTCAGACAAAAAATATAGTTTCTCACTCTGTTCTATACATTTCAGTATTTATTTTTATGAATTTTAGAAATCCTGAATTGAGAAAAATTAGCACAATATTCTGTAGCTTATGAGGGCATTATATTTTATCATGGCAATCTTTCCAAATTATATCTAAATAGTTTAGAATTTTACAAAACCATTTTAAAGTATCTCTTAATTGTCCATCTGTATTAATATTATTTATTTTTTTGTATTAATATTATTTAATAGTCTTAATAAAAAATCATTCCATCATTCCATAGAATTACTTAGGAAATTAGTTGACTCATAGGATTCAAGATAGCACTGTTAAAATAGAAATAATTCTATGTTGGTATTGAATTGGATTTAACAGGAGGTATTCATTTTACTGTGAAGTGCTAGAAGAAAAATGAAGATTAATTTTAGTAAATTATATCAAAGTAACTCTGCATTCAATGAGCAATAAGCAGTCATGTACAGAAAGAGAAATATCCATATTGGTTTGACTGTTATGATTTTTGCTTTATGAAATGATGCATTAGTGTGGTGATTGGCAAAAAAAAAAGTAATTGCAGTAAAACTGCTACACTTAAATAAATGAGTTATTCCTTATATACCGGATGAAAAATTACTGCAATAGAATGTTATCTATTTTAATATTTTCTAGTGGGCTTTGGTTTTATACTGTTTTACCCTACCAGTTATGGTGAAATTAGAGTGCTCACTACTATCAATTTGCACACCTGCAACTCTTATTTTCATGTTTTGCAAACATTTGCATACCTACTCTTAATAGAGGTAATCAGTGCCAAGCATTGTAGATAGCAAAACAAGACTAAAATTTACTTCTGTGCATTTTGACATTTAATGATCTAGAAGCATAGAAACATTATCATCCAGAAAGTGTTTTATTATAAAAATTCATATATGTATGTTTTTAAATTACCTGTGGCAGATTCATTTCGATGTTTGGCAAAACTAATACAATATTGTAAAGTTTAAAAATAAAATAAAATTTAAAAAAAATAATGAGAAAAAAAAGAAAATAAAAAATACAAAGTTCTCTTCTAATCTTGTTTTTATAATGAAATTTAATTGTGTAATATAAGCATAAAATATAGTAATGTGTCTTCTGTATCACAAAATGCATATAGAGAATAAATATATTATTTCTTCTTCAGCAGATCTCTTTTTAATCTCAAAGACAGAATAATTTTTTTCAGTGACCACACTGAAGATTTCAAACTAATTTTTAGTAAAATGAGAAGTCTTATAAAATATGGTTTTATCATATTTTGCAGCCTCCTCAACTTCCTATTTAATCCCAGCCATAATTTTAATGTGATATTATTCATCTTGCATTATTAAATATGAGATAATGTATGTGAACATTGAAACTCTCTGAAGAAAAATATTTTGTAAATATTCTCTATTTGATAAATTCCTTTTATCCAGTATTCCTAGTTTTTACATTATTTTATAAGTTAATTTTAATAGTACAGAAATATGATATCATAAGTAAAACTATTTTTCTTTATCAGCTTCATTGTCTTTGCAATATGATCTCTTTTGTAGGATTGGTTCCTTCAAATGACCTAGACACTGGATTGTTTAAAAATAATTCATATGGCAATATAAGTATCTGTGAAGGAGGTAAACAGTTGTATTTGTTTCAAATCCAAACACAGAGTTATCTCTCCCAAAATGCTGTTCATATTTATGTATGGTTTTAATTTCTTAAAATATAGGCATTATAATTTATTTTTTTACCAAAATGAATATTTTTGTTCTGTTTTGCTGTTATGCTTCATTACCCTTTAACACAGGAATCCCGTAATAAGTGATTTCCACTTAATTAGGAAACAAATACAGGAAATTTCAGACTTGCACTCTGAAAATTCTGTCATGAGTCAGAGAACAGAAGTACATTTGATCCCTTTGCTGGGTGCAGGGGCTTCTCTACTTGAGTTTTTAGGAATACATAGGTTTACAACCAGACATACCTCATGATATTAAAACTTTTACAAGACCAAACTCCCTATGTATTACAAAGAAAATTTATATGTGCATTGTTCTTAGCTTCCTACACTTCAGAATTGATTGGTAGAAATACATTTTAAAAGCAGAAAGTACAATCATTGTAAAAGCAGCTATTATTTAAGAATGATTAACATATAATTTTCTTTTAATAAAAGATTTTTTGAAGAAAAATGTATTCTTGATGCTTTAAAAAATACTAAGTACTGATTAAACAGATATGAAATCAATTGATTATATGCAAAACATACAATTTATTTTAAAACTATGATGTATATTAATTTATGGCATGGTGAATGTGATCCTAAAATGTACAGTTTGTTAAGTTTTGACAAATATATCCAGTTGTGAGTTCATGTCACATTAAGATATAAAATATTTTTATAGCCCCCCAAATTTACCTGTGGCTTTTTGTATAGTCTGTTCCTTCTCCATTTCTCCATCCCCACAGTCCCTGGTAACAATTCATTTGTTTTTTGCCCATAGTTTTTTTTTTTTTGTCTTTTCTATGAGTTTGTGCTAAATTGCTTCAGTCATGTCAGACTCTTTGCAACCCCATCTATCATATGTAGTCTGCCGGGCTCCTCTGTCTATGGGAATTCTCCAGACAAGAATACTGAAGTGGGTTGCCACGCCCTCCTCCAAGTGTTCCTCCCAACCCAGGGATTGAGCCACATCTCTTCTGTCTCCTGGATTGGCAAGTGGGTTCTTTATCACCACTGCCACCTTGGAAGCCCATCTTTTCTTTGAATAGTGGAAAATGAAAGTCACTCAGTCATGTCCAACTCTTTGTGACCCTATGGACCATAGCCCACCAGGCTCCCCTGTCCATGGAATTCTCCAGGCAAGAGTAATGGAGTGGGTTGTCATTTCATTCTCCAAGGGATCTTCCCGACCTAGGGATAGAACCTGGGTCTCCTGCATTGCAGGCAGATTCTTTACCACCTGAGCCACCAGGAAATTATCTTTTTGCAGATACAGGTTTTCATTTGTGGGGTAAAAACCAGAAGTGGGCATGCTGGATTGAATGATAGGTGATATATTTAATTTCATAAGAAACTTCCAAACTGTTTTCCAAAGTTGCTTTGTAATTTTGCATTGCTACTATAAACAGGTGGGAATTTCAATTATTCCATATCCTTAAGAGCATTTGGTATCGTCAGTCTTTTAATTTTAAATCAATCTAAAAGAGATTAATGATATTACATTGTTTTGTTCATTTGCATTTCCTTAATGACTAATGGTATTAAGCATCTTTTAGTATTGTTGTTTGTTAGTTCTAGATCTTATTTGGAAAAGTTTATGTTTTTGGCTGTGCTCTGTCTTTGTTACAGTAGGCAGGCTTTCTCCAGTTGTGGCTAGCAGGAGCTCCTCTTCATTGTTGTGTGTGGGCTTCTCACTTTGGTGGCTTCTCTCCTTGCTGAGCACAGGTTCTAGGCATGTGGGCTTCAGTAGTTGTGGCTTTCAGACTGTAGAGCATGGGCTCAGTAGTTGTGGCATATGGGCTTAATTGCTCCATGTGGAATCTTCCCAGATCAGGAAATGAATCCATGTCCCCTGTACTACCAGGGAAGTCCAACATAAGGATTATTCTTCACATTTTGTAGTTTTAACTCTTCCATTTATGGCTATGTGCTCAATCACTCAGTCATGTCTGACTCTTTGAGGCCCCATGGACTGTAACCCATCAGATTCCTTTGTCCATTTAATTTTACAGGCAAGAATACTGGAGTGGGTTGCCACTTCCTACTACAGAGGATCTTTCCAACCTAGGGATTGAACCCACTTCTCTTACCGCTCCTGCAATGCCAGGCAGATTCTTTACCACTGATGCCATCTCTCTTTTCAGTTAATTATTGGACTATAAATTAATTAAGGTAAGGATTGAGATTCATTTTGGGGGGCATTTTATTTGCAATTTTTCCATCATATGATGAAAAGACTTTTCTTATTGAATTACATGGCCGCTTTTATTGAAAATAAATTATATGTGTGAGTTTTTTATGAGCTTTCTATTTTGTTGCTTTGTTATATTTTATGTAATCGCAAGTTAAAACCATGAAGTCTTGACATCTATACATTTACCATAGGTCCAGAAATAGGAAGTATGATTTCTCTCTTCATTCTTTGTATGTATCATCTTAAATGGCAGAACAATATACTTAAAAATTATAAATCTAAGACAGCAAAGTACTAATAAGAAAAATAAAACAGAAAGAGTACCATCAGTTGTATAAAAACATTGAAAAGGTAATTAAGAATATAATAAATGTAATATTAGTGAATTTTTAAGAAAGCTCTATTAGAAAGAGAATCAATAGAATATATTTAATGGAAAAGATACATATTTTTATATAAGATATGTATGTATATATGTATACACATATAAAGAGGGATCTAACTATGATATATATAGATATGGATCTGTATATTTATAGATTTGATTAACTTGCATTTAATTAAATATGCTATAATTATACTTTAGGTATAATAAATCTATATATAATGAGATTTATTATAAGGAATTGGTTCACATTGTTATGGAAGCTGAGAGGTCTTACAATCTGTCATCGCAAACTGGAGACCTAGGACAGCAATGGGATAGTTAGAAAGTCTTAGAACTGGAGAGTCAATGGGGTAGATTTCAGTTCAAGTCTGAAGGCCTGAGAACTTAGTAATGCTAGCGGCAGGTAAAGACTGATGTTCCAGCTTAACAGGCAGAGAACAAATGCAGCTTTCCTCTGCCTTTTTGTTATATTCAAGTCCTCAACAGAATAGGAAAATGCCCACCCAAACTTGGGAAGACAACTACTTTGCTCAGTCCACCAGTTCATATGCTAATCTCTTCTGCCCTCACAGATCCGCAGAAGTAATGTTTAAACAGATAGAATCTAGACATCTCATGGTCTGGCCAACTGACACATAAATGTAACCATCACAGAAAACTATAGTAAGTCATAGCACACAAATATGGAAGAAATAAACTATAACCAAGATCAAAAAAAAAGATTAGTGATACATAAAGATAAAAATCAACAAATACCAAAATTAAGGAACATCTCTGAAATGCTAATCAAGATGGTTTATTAAACACCACATTCAAAACACAGGTGGAAATCATTTCCCATAATATTAATAGATCTCCAATATCAACATATATACACATTTTCACCACGATGTAATGTAGTGTAATTTTGACTACACATAGAAAAGAACCTAAAGACAGTGGCTTTACCTATATAAAAGTTAATTTTTCCACATAACAAGGTATCAGAAGAAAGGAGTTTACAGTGGTTCATTGGTAAGACGAGGTATTTTCACATCTATGACTCTTTTGGTTGATCCTCTTGGTCAAAGGAGAACTGACAGTCATTTAAGCAGGATGGATAGTTGGAAAGGAGGCTTCTCCTCAGATTCTGTATTTTCATCTAAGAAGAAAATATATTTTCCAGCATATTGTTGATCAATGTTTGGCTGAATCCACAGATGGGAAACCTGTGAATATAGAGAGCTGACTGTACTCTTGGGATCAATGTCTAAAGAAAGGGAGGGAGAAGAAACAGGATTGGACATAGGCTGAAATCGGGCTTCAGTGCAGGTACATGAAGGTATCTTCTGACCTATAAGTAGCTTTGGAAATGAAATAACCTTTTAAGAGTTCCCAAGTTGGGGTGAAGATTGTGGACTTTCTTACATTCAAGCTGATCAAGCATTAAATGAAGGCTCTGCTGGAAAGAGGACTGACCATTGATGAGATGTCTGTTTTGAGCCAAAGCAATTCTCAAAGAGAGGTAAGGTGTTGATTCTCAATTTCACTAACCAAAAGTTTAAAAAAATTTTTTTAAATAAAAGAAATAGTGAAAACAAAAAAAAAAGAAGAAGAAGAAGAAAAAAAAAAGTCAACAGAGTAAAACCCATAAAGAGCTGAGTCAGAAGTCCCATCAGTCTAGATTTGTAAACTCTTATTCAAGAGTATTGTCGATTCATATATTTCACTGAAAGGCCATTTTGCAGAAGGAAGGGACTCAAAAGGAGGAGAAAGCTGTAAGAAGGAACAGAATGCCAAGGAATCAGTGAACAGGTAGATTTTTAAAAATCATAGAATATGGGAGGTAGGTATCATAGTTAATGAACTCAGGGTCCTGCATTTTTCTGGAGGACAGAATATTGATTCTTAAATAGCTTTAAATTTTATGTTAAATACATATGTTGAAATTTGAAGGTACCTGAAGAAATCTGAGTGCCGAAGAATTGATGCTTTTGAACTGTGGTGTTGGAGAAGACTCTTGAGAGTCCCTTGGACTGCAAGGAGATCCAACCAGTCCCTCCTAAAGGAGACCAGTCCTGGGTGTTCTTTGGAAGGAATGATGCTAAAGCTGAAACTCCAGTACTTTGGGCAGCTCATGTGAAGAGTTGACTCATTGGAAAAGACTCTGATGCTGGAAGGGATTAGGGGCAGGAGGAGAAGGGGACGACAGAGGATGAGATGGCTGGATGGCATCACTGACTCGATGGACTTGAGTGTGAGTGAAATCCAGGAGTTGGTGATGGACAGGGAGGCCTGGCGTGCTGTGATTCATACTGTGATTCACAAAGAGTCGGACACGACTGAGTGACTAAACTGAACTGGATAAAAAGCAGTAATAGAAGGTCTAATGTCCAGACCAGTAGAGCAACTAAAAATGCAAATTTGGATTAATATATTTTAGGTAAAAGTATGAAAATATTGAGAAGAATGTACACTAGCTCCAGGATATTGGTTATTTTTTTTAGAAGAAAAGGAAAGAATAGGATGTAGTAGGGGAGGATATTCATCAACCATATGTGAAAATTTTATTTATTTAAAAAACTGTAGCAAATAGGCAAAATATCAAAGTGTTAAATCTGGAGAGTGGGTACATTGCTTACATTACAATGTAACATTAATGTTTTAAACTGTTTTATGCTTCCACTTTTCACAATTAAAAATTATAATAATTATGAGTAAATTCAAATGGCTACAAGCCAGTAAAATGATGCTAAAATTCACTAGTAGAGAAACACATATTCAAATAATAATGAGATATTAAATATAGGCCATTAAATAGGCATAACTTTAAAGGAGCTCTAGTAAGAATGGGTGAAAGAGATGTATGAAAAAGAGATAGGATAGTTTTTTTCTTCTGGTTGAAAACATTATAACTTTATTGGAAACTGAAATCAAGGTATATACATTCAACATACATGAGGGATCTATCTCATCAAAATTGCATAAATATTGGTATGTGCAAATGTGTTTTGTTAATTCAAATATTATTTTCTACAAGTGGGAAGGTTGTATACATATCTGTCTGGCCTAGTGTTGTCCAGTATATTCTGTGCCAATAATTAGGAAATCTTTTTCTTTTTTTTCCTATTGTATAAACCCTTCAGATGTCATTCTGGCTGTGGCATCAGAAATAAGTTTATCCAGTTAAAAAAAATACATGAAAAAGAATTAACATTTAATTATAGAGTATGTTAATATATCTTATTTACTTCAGTATCATCTTTAATTTACTCTCATTTTCTCAATTGATATTTACAGGATTCTCTTCTTTACCAAAACAGGAATTTAAAATCTACTGCTTCCCTCACCCCATGACCATATTGTTCCAGTTTTACTTTCTACGTATATTTTGAATTTGATCTTTTATCCTTATTATTATTATCCTAGTTCTGGCTGTGCTCATTACAATTCTTTACTACTGAAATAGTCTCCTAACCAGTCTCCTTAGCTACAGTCTAGCTCTTGTTTTCCTCAAATACATTCTCTAAATATATATTACAATCATCCATGCTAATTTGACCACATCAATTTTAGGATTAAAGTTCTTCATTGGAATGATGATTCCTACAAGATGATGTATAAATTCTTTAGCATAACCAGTCAAAGTGCTCATTTCCTGGCCTCTCTGCTTGTCATCAACTTCCTCAACGTGACCCCTTTCATTTTTCACAGTTTAAATTTCAGCAATAAAAACCTTCATGCAGTTACTCACACATGCCATGCTCTGTCTCGATTCTGTTCTTTCCTCCATGTATATTACTTCTGGCTGAATGTAAATAGACATAAATCATATGTGCTTAATACAGTCTAGGGAATGGTATGGAGACACGAAAATAACTTTCTGAAACCATTTATGTTTAATTTTGGTGAATACTTTTAAAGTTAAGATACACCTTGTGCCCTGGTTGTATCTTCATAAGTAATAGAAAGTAATCTCTGACTTTTAATTGTTATGTTTTACTTTAAATATTTTTGCTTAGTTTCAGGGACAGACTAAAGAAAAATTATTCATAGAGAAATTTATTTGAATTGATTCTAACTTTAAAACTTGTGGCAAATTCTTAGTAATTCATAAGTAAAGAGGGTGCTGAATCTTCATATTAATCCCAAACATGCCTTTCTTATTAAACCTCAAGAGATAGCACACAATTTTCAAACAGAAGGCAATTTAGCCCTTTTTGTGCTTAGAATATTACCCATCACTTTGGATAGGCAGGCTTCCTTAATTGCTTTGTTGCAAAAACAATTTATGTGCTTTTTTAATGAGTTTAATTTTCTTTTAAGTTTTTCTTATAAAAACATGCAGCATGGTAAAATCAAATAAATTATCCACATAACCAACTCCATTCTTTCTTCTTCTATCAATAACACTAAATCCCTCAAGAATCAGACTCAGCAAGGCATGTTGTATAGAAAAATCATATGTTGGTAGAAAATTCAAAAAAGGAAAAAATTACTACCTCTGTTATAAATCTCTCCCTTCTTCTCTTGAGTTGTCATTCTAAATAAGGCAATTCTCTAAACCTAAATTGTAAAGATTATGGCCTGAAATACTACTAAAGATAACTGAGTTTATAGTGTGTATATGAAGCATTTTCATAGCTAACTTTAGAGAAATTTTCTTTTTAAAAACCATGGACATCTTTCAACTGACAACAAAAATGTTTTCATTTCATCTATTTTATTTTCATTCTGAAGTAGCCATGAATGGGAAAGAAAACATTGGACATGGGATACAAAAGAGGCCCAAGATATTAAACTATTTGACTGATCCCACTTAGATATTATTTATAGCACAGGAACTTAACTAGTCGTGTCCACGTCTTTGGGATGGTGGCCCACAGGCTCATCTGTCCATGGGATTTTCCAGGTGAGAATACTAGAGTGGGTTGCCATGCCCTCCTCCAGGGGATTTTCCTGACTCAGGAATCTAACCCACATCTCTTATTCTCACATTGGGTGAGTTCTTTACCACTAATGTCCCTGGAAAGCCCTGTATGATGCATACTATACTCAAAAATTTCTGCTGGAGTTGAAAAAATTAATGCAGATACTCCAGTTGACCAAGGGATACTAATGTGCATTTCTTTTCATAAGAAAATGACATCCGAGGACACCATTGGTGAAGTGAAGTTGCTCAGTCGTGTCCGACTCTTGGCGACCCCATGGACTATAGCCTACCAGGCTCCTCCATCCATGGGATTTTCCAGGCAAGAGTACTGGATTGGGGTGCCATTGCCTTCTCCAGAGGATCTTCCCAACCTATGGATCGAACCCAGGTCTCCTGCATTCACACTGAATGCATGAGTACCCTTGCATATCCAAGCTTTAGCTTTCACTTAGGGGCTACACAGTCCTGTACTTCCTTTAGATATTAAAGTCTTACAGTGGGCTGGGAAATGTAACACCTTGATGTTGGACTTTGCCAAATAGATCTCTGGGGTGCTGCCTAAACACTGTCTTTCTCCATCCTACTCCTGCCAAAAGCTTTTTTTTTTTTTTTTCCTCAGGGCGGCAAGTCATACATCTCAAATGGCATGTTCCTTGACCTCCTTCCAAGGGTGAATGAGGGCAGACATTAAGCTTCTGACATGACTTACCAGGGATCTCTCCTTCTGAACTGGCCACTTTCAGTGGAGCTCACAGCCCACTAACAAATCTTATTACACTCTGTAGATTAAAGCAAATCCAGGAAACTGAACAAAATGGCCATCTTTGTGACATTTACTAGTACTATTTTTATGATCCTTATTTAATATAAACGCTCAGACAGCTTTTGCTTCAGAGCAGATGAAATGACTGGTTCAAGCTGCTAGCATTAAAACAAAGAGTGGTCACATTTCCCTTGTAAATCAGAATTAAGTGGTCTCTACACCTTGCAGGGAATAAGAAGGCCAGTAATGACTGCCATGGGTTCCATGTGGTGGCCATATTTCTAAGCAGAGGAACAACAGCCTGGGTACAACGAGTTATCACTTGATAGATTCTGAAACAGATCCAAAAATAGTCCCTGAAACTTCCGGAAACAGTGCTGGTAAACAGTTAGGTTTGACATTCAGCAAAAGAGTCAACTAAACAAAGGCATCACACACACACACACACCATAATTAAAGTAGAAAGTTTAGTCGTAAAGCAATTTTTGAAGTTCAGTTCAGTCACTCAGTCGTGTCTGACTCTTTGCGACCCCATAAATCGCAGCACACCAGGCCTCCCTGTCCATCACCAACTCCTGGAGTTTACTCAAAGTCACGTCCATCGAGTCGGTGATGCCATCCAGCCATCTCATCCTCTGTCATCCCTTCTCCTCCTGCCCCCAATCCCTCCCAGCATCAGTCTTTTCCAATGAGTCAACTCTTCACATGAGATGGAAAAAGTATTGAAGTTTCAGCTTTAGCATCATTCCTTCCAAAGAATACCCAGGGCTGATCTCCTTCTGAATGGACTGGTTGGATCTCCTTGCAGTCCAAGGGACTCTCAAGAGTCTTCTCCAACACCACAGTTCAAAAGCATCAATTCTTCGGTGTTAAGCTTTCTTCACAGTCCAACTCTCACATCCATGCATGACCACTGGAGAAGAATAGGACACAAAAATCTTTAAGAAAACCCAAAAGTAATTTGTACTAAACTAATGTACAAGCCAGTATCAAAGGCTCTCTACATTTTTTTGCCTTAATGTCAAAATCTATTTGACAATATATTTCTTAATCCCTATATTAGAATTTACACTTTGCGAATGCAGTATCTTATCTTTCTATACACTATTGGTGTTATATTGTGTTATTTTAAGAATCAAATGACAGAACTAAAGATGGCTAATTTTAAACTTTCTTTTCTGTTATAAAGCAGATGAACAGTTATTCATTGCATGAACATGTTCATTCAAACAGGAATCAAATAATCATGACCAGTGGTAAATATCCCTACTCTTTAAAGTGAAAATTGATTGTCATCTGAAATTTGCTCATTGTGTGATTCTTCATCTTTATTCACACTACTTTATGTAACTTCAAAGAATTTAAACACATGTCTGTACTTATCCTAGATGAATGAAAACTTGCTTTTCTCTACTTCCAAGTCCTCAGTGAGATTGGTTAGAGAAAGTCAAAGTGGGGGTGAGAGATGCTATTACTGTAGATCCACGATCAAAACACTGTCTAAATTTTCAGTTTCCCAGTTACCTTGACTTTGTTTCTTTCCTTGCTTATTAATTAAGTTATGAAGTGGAACTAACAACAATAGCAACAATGAAAACAGAAACAGAAATTTCATCACAATTGAAGCATCACCTGATTGAAATCTACTAACAACTTTGCCATGAAAGGGTTCATTGAATTGGCACAATTCATTGTTCATCTGTATTTCCCTCTCTTTAAAATAGTTTTGAATGGAGTAATTTCTTTTTGGTAAAAATATAAGAGATATAGTTCTTTTTTCTGCCTCCTGAATTTTCCTCTCAGACAGGCTTGTATTTTTGTGCTTCATCTTGAAAGGCTTCTTCTCTCTAAATTAATGATCTGTGTGTGCCTGCTGCTTTTACTTTACAATTGTTTTGAGTGAGGAGAGAATACAGAAAAGCAAAGACATGCTTTCTTCTCCTCTCATTTGAAGGGCTTGCCATGAATTATTTTGAAATATCAGACTCACAGAGAAGCATGAATCATGCCAAGTGTAATATAATGTAATTTTTTACATCTTAAGGATAGTTTGGATCATATTCATTCACTCATTCATTCATTCAACAAATATTGATTGAGAATCTTCCATTTGACAAGTATTTTTCTGTATGCTGGGGATATAAAAATACAATCTCATACTCAAGTAACTTAAAAAGTCTAAAGGCAAAAAATTTAAATAAATCAACAATGTAAAGAAATGTGGCTCAAAGACAAAGGTTTGCTGTGTATACCATAGGAGCACAGAGACTGGCAGAGAGTATCTACAAAAGCCTTGGGGTATATAAGCAAGATGTTACCATACACACATGCATACACACACACACACACACACACACACACACACTTCATGTGACCATTAGATATTTAAGTAAACTAAATTTCTGGATTGTCTCTGAAGCCAGGTTGCCTGGGTAAACACCCTTACCTTTGCTGTGGCCATGCTCCATACCCAAGATTTGTCACCTGTAAAATATTTTTTAAAATAGTACTAATATAATAAGGTTGTTGAAAGTATTAATGAAAAATTACACAGCATGTGCTTTGAATAGATCCTGGCATGTAGTAAGCAATCAACAAATGTTAGCAGCTATTACTTTTGTAATCCTGCTTTGTGTGACTGGACTTCCCTGGTGGCTCAGATGGTAAAGAATCTGCCTGCAATGCAGGAGATCTGGGTTCAGTCCCTGGGTTGGGAAGATCCCCTAGAGAAGGAATGGCTACCCACTCCAGTATTCTTGCCTGGAGAATTCCATGGACAGAGGAGCCTGGCAGGCTATAGTCCATGGGGACGCAAAGAGTCAGACACGACTGAGCAACTAACATACTTCACACTTTCTGTGACTAAAAAGAAATATGTATTGATTTTAAAAACAATGAGATCATGTTGATAAGCAACATATTTGCTAAAATATAAAATATCCCCCAAGATAATTACTGTGAACAATATGTTTAGAAAATTATTCAGTGTGCTTTTGCTTGTGTCTGTATATGCATGTGTTTAAAACATATTGACATTTCATACATTAAGGAATCTTATTTCACTTACCAAATTACTGTAAACCTCATCTCAAAGTAATACACTTAATTTGCAACATTTTTGATGATAATAGTATTACATTGAATAGGCATCTGATAGCACCTTCCTGGGTGTCTCAGTGTTAAATAATCTGCCTGCCAATGCAGGAGACATAAGAGATGTAAGAGACTCAGTTTAGATCCCTGGGTCAAGAAGATCTCCTGGAGAAGGGAATGGTAACTCAATCCAGTATTCTTGCCTGAAAAACCCCATGTTAATCTTCTATTGTGGAACACTTATGTTGATTCCTTATTTTCACTTATTAAAAAAAAAAAAGGCTATGATGAATATCTTTGTAATCTAATTTATATATGGTATACTTGTGCCTTCAGATTGACTTCTAGAAGTTGGGATTGCTCTCTCAAATGCAACACAACTTTACAAATTCATTGAGTATTATATTTAAGCTTTAAAATGAAACTCTACTATAAAAGCCATTTTAAATCTACAACTAAGTGTAAACTAAATTTTTTTAAAGTGCCAATATACAGCTAATATGAATAAAGAATGTTCCTACACTTGGCATCCAGCCAATCACCACTCACTCAACTCTATATAGCCATTAAGTTTCATAGAAAAAGTATGGAAATTGTACAGGTTTACCTCCCTTCCTATGTAAAGGAAGCATACTTGTATGAGTCAGTATTTCTTTTGTGATTCTGTCTCATACACTCTTTGCATAAATTTAAACTCCAGGCTTTTTTAACGGTGGTTGTCGATTGTTGGGAGTGAGAATAGGTATTTGTGAAAAAGCTTTCCTAAAGTCATGACAGAATTGACTTGTATTATTACTTTCTAGAAAATAGGGACATTTAGACCAGTCTTAATTTCTTTGTTCTCTGTTGAAAAATAATTAAGCTCCATAAATTTCAATACCCTTTTGAAGCTTTATATTTTACATCGAAGTTACAAAACTTTAAAAAGTATTTTTTAAAAGCATCCTTTCCTCTTAAGGGGTGTTGCATCTTTTAATTTGGATGATAACTAAATATTTGATTTGTGCTCATGAATATTTATATGATCAGGAAGTATCTGAAAAACAACAACAATATTTCAAAGCAACTAAATTAAAAATAACACTTTTTTTCATCTGCATGTTTGGCATGAACAATGAGTCAGACTTTTTCTCCTGATCCTGTGCCAGTTACTTATCTCAATATGGAGATGAGTCTGGTGAAGCTGGTGCTGGGGGAATCTTCACATATTTACAGCTATTCTTTCCCTAAATCAAGCATGTGTGCTCTATAAGGACATACATTCTGTGATTTAAAGTTATCTCTTTCATTCTCAAAACAGCCCTGTGATTTCAACATTTGAACTCCATTTCTCAGATGAGAAAAAGGAGGATTGGAGAGAGAAGCTAGATTTTGAAACCTAGTATCTTAAATTCAAAATTCCCAAATTTCCATTTCAGATTACTGCATCTCATTTTCTTATTTAACTTCAGTTCAGTTCAGTCACTCAGTTGTGTCCAACTCTTTGAGACTCCATGGACTGCATCATGCCAGGCCTCTCTGTCCATCACCAACGCCTGGAGTTTATTCAAACTCACGTCCATTGAGCTGGTGATGCCATCCAACCATCTCATCCTCTGTCATCCCCTTCTCCAGACTTCAATCTTTCCCAGCATCAGGGTCTTTTCAAATAAGTCAGCTCTTCTCATCAAGTGGCCAAAGTACTGGAGTTTCAGCTTCGGCATCAGTCCTTCCAATGAATATTCAGGACTGATTTCCTTTAGGATTGACTAGTTGGATCTCCTTGCAGTCCAAGGGACTCTCAACCAGAAAGATTATTTATATCTCAGACAACACACTCCCAAGATAAGCAAAATGCTACCGTGTAACTTAGTTGGCTAGGGTACCAATCTTTGTTCCCGTGCCCTGATTCTCTTTCTTTAATTTTTATACTTATTAAATTTTCCACTTATACTGCAATTAATAGAATATTATTTGTAGGGTACAGATATTCATGTTTTTATAGTTGTTCCCAATCATAAACAATTTTTGTAATGAAAAATTTCCTGTTTGTGTATCCTTATATGGAAATACTTTGCAAATGTAAGATAGATTCTAATATCATATTATCTTCTAGAAACATTGTATTTATTATAGCAACTCACCTCTCCAAAGTGACCTATGAGAGAGCCCAATTCTGTACATTGCTGACAGAATACATGACTTTGATTTTTTTTTTTAAGATTTCAAATTTGATGAGTAAACACTCTATTTTCTTGTTTTTTGACTGTATTTCCTGTCATATAATTAGAGGCTTCTTAATTTTTGGTTACTGACCAATTGTACTTCCTCTTTGTGAATAGCCTAGTTATAATCTTTGACATTATTTCCTCTTGATTGTGTCTTTTTTTAAATCAATTTTTAGAAGGCTATCAAATATTAAGAACACACAAAGTATCAATTTGTTATGTCAATAATAACTATATTTTCTCAATTTATTGTGTGTCCTTTTGTTTGGGTATATTTATCATTCAGGCATTTTAACTTGTGTATAGTCAAGTCTGCCAGTCTTTTTGTGGTTTCTGGGTTTTCTGTCCTATTTAAATGCTCTTTCTCTCTAGAGAGCATTCAGATATTATTTTATATTCTTCTAACATTCTTATTACTTAATATGTTGCCCTTCAAATGTATACACCAAGTGCCTCATTCTGAAGAAAGCAGTTTATAGTCACTTGTGATCACTTATTAAAACGCGCCTTCCTGTTCAAATCACCTCTTCTATTTGGTCTTATACACAGCTCTCCTGGGGAGTGTGTCCTGAGATTGTGCTTTTCTGCCATAATGTAATCTTCAGTTCTTTTCTTCCACATGAATGATGAACAATAGGATGAACCATTAATTCAATGTGTGCAAATTGAAGCCATTTTCCTAAGTAGCTTTAGGAAGATTGTATTTAGAATAAACATAATGACAATAAGCATGCTTTCCTTGCATCTTGTGGTCTTTGGGAGAACTTTGAGTATTGCCACTAAACAGACTCAAGGTTCATTGTATGTGTTTTTTATATTTTACCTGGGCAATTCTCTTTAACCCCAAACTAAAATATATTTTAACATCTATTTCAGATGTTTAACTCCACATGTATTTCAGTTGTGCAGATCTGTGTGAATTTCAGTTCTCTTCTCCCCTGTCTCCAATCTGGTTTATTGTCCAGTAGATGCTGTGTGAATTTACTTATATATCTTTTCTCACTGGTGTCTCTCCTAGTTGAGCATATAGATCTTCAAGCTGCCTTTTACTTATGACCCATGATCCTGAATACTTTGCTAACTGACTATTGCTGGTCCAGTTTCATCTCTTTTTTTTTTTTTTTTTCCACATTTTTAAGGCAATATCCTGAATTTTGTAAAACTGGTTTGGGGGCTCATAAGAACAGCACTACTCCATTCCTTCTTGGAAATATGACAAACATTTTTATTGACCTATATCTATATATGATGTCAGTGCTCCAGTATTTCAGTTACCTGATGTAAACAGCTGACTCATTGGAAAACTCCCTGATGATGGTAAAGATTGAGGGCAGAAGAAGAAGAGGGCATCAGAGGACGAGATAGCTGGATGGCATCACTGATGCAATGGGCATGAACTTGGGCAAACTTCAGGAGTTGGTGAGAGCAGCGAGGCCTGATGTGCTGCAGTGCATGGGGTTGAAAAAATTTGGACATAAATGGGTGACTGAATAACAACAAATCTATATCAAAAGCTCTCTCTTTTCCTGCAGATAAGCAGTGAGGCATGAGGCAACTGTGACCATCACCCTATTAACGCATATATACATCTAAGGTGAGAGAACATAGATCAACTTATAATGAGCTATATCTGATCAAACTGTTAAAAGTACATCTAAAATAAATATATAAGCAAGCAATGCCAGTTCTAAAAAAAATAGTAATTGTTAACACCAGAAGCAAATAAGCAGCAAATAAACATTTTTATGAGCACCGAAGAACTGATGCTTTTGAACTATGGTGTTGGAGAAGACTCTTGAGAGTCCCTTGGACTGCAAAGAGATCCAACCAGTCCATCCTAAAGGAAATCAGTCCTGAATATTCATTGGAAGGACTGATGTTGAAGCTGAAGCTCCAATACTTTGGCCACCTGATGCAAAGAGCTGACTCATTGGAAAAGACCCTGATACTGGGAAAGATTGATGGGGACAAAAGAGGATGAGATGGTTGGATGGCATCACCAACTCAATGGACATGAGTTTGAGTAAACTCCAGGAGTTGGTGATGGACAGGGAAGCCTGGCATGTTGCAGCCCATGGGGTCACAAAGAGTTAGACATGACTGAGCGACTGAACTGAACTGAAACGAAACATTTTTATCTGTATGCATTTTTTGCATAAAAAATGGAGGGATATCTTTTCCTTTCTTTGGCACCTCAAATGGAGGCCTAGAGAAGAAAGGCAATAGAGCAAATTACCAAAAAGTGGAGTTAAAGCTTGAGTTCTACAAAAGATCAAAGGATTATTAAAAGAGGGATGTATGAAATTCCATTTTAGGATATTTGTTCCACTAAGACATAAACTGGAGTTTTACCTTTGAAAAAGCAACTCCCAGCACTTACTGTGTACATACTGTATGCCTAGCACAATTACAGTATAAATAATATTTATATAATTTATAAATTATATAAATGTCACTTTGTATAATGTGCTATGTCTCTTTAGTCATGTCCAACTCTTTGTGACCATATGGATTTTAGCCCTCCAGGTTCCTCTTTCCATGAAATTCTCTAGGCAAGTATACTGGTGTGGGTTGACATTTCCTCCTCCAGGGAATCTTTCCGACCCAGGGATTGAACCCGGGTCTCTAGCATTGCAGGCAAATTTTTTACCATCTGAGCTACCAGGGAAGCCTTCTTAGAAACAATTATTTTTAAAGGTAGGTACCGTCATTACCTACTTATTTACAGGTGTGAAAAATGAACAGAAATTTTGAGTGATTTGCTGAATGTCACAGAGGTAGTAAATATGGAGGTAAAAACTGAAGTGAAGTGATTTAGCCCCTGGAGTTCACCTCATTAGCAGCATACAAAGTATGCATTAAAGGCTGACTCACACACAAAAAGAGATGTATTTCTTTAGGTGGAATGGGCATTGAATATGAAACGTGAGTTGTATGGCTTGGTCAGTGTGTAGCAAAACACAGAGCATGCTTAGGATATTAAGGCGATTTCTTCTCTGTGCTCTCCTAGTCCAAGACACCATCCTCCCCACAGCCTAGACTAGATGGCTGTACATACTTTCTACCTGGTTTTTCTGTTTCCACCTTCCTTCCATGTAGTAACAGAATTACAAAGTTTAACTGAGTATGTGGCCACATAATTAATTCTACCCTATGAAGTGTGGGCAGCAGTTATGTGTGCTAACTTTCACTTAAGAGAAATTGCTAACTCTCCATTTTCTTTCTCTGTAGTCTGGAATAAGGATCTGATGCTTGTGAATGGAGATAATGAAGAATAATAGCACCACTGAAGGCTACAAAGCAGAAGGAACCAGGTCTTGGGATGATCCTTTGGAGAGGAGATGCATACCTGCAGTGGAACTCCTTCCTCTCTCTCTAGTGAGGAGGTGAATATTACAGAAATTAGTCTCTACCCTAAGGATTCATTCCCCCACAATTCATTTACTATAGAGTAGCCAGAGCAAACTTTCAAAATATATTTCAGGTTTCCTCTCTGCTATACTTTATGCTAGGGCTTCCCTGATGTCTCACCAGTAAGAATCCACCTTCAATACAGGAGACTCTGGTTCAGTCCCTGGATTGGGAAGATTCCCTGGAAAAGGAAATGGCAACCCACTCCAGGATGGATGCCTGGAGAATCCCAAGAACAAAGAAGCCTGGCAGGCTACAGTCCAGGGATTGCAAAGACTCAGACATGACTTAGCAACTAAACACAACAATATACTTTATTCTAGCTTCAAGTGCACTTTATTTAAAATAAAATCCACACTTTTTACCATCACTTACAAGGCCCTTCAAAAACTGGAAGTACCTTCCTTTTTATCTCTTACTCTTCTTTCTCACCTTAGGCCACACTGGTCTTTTTGTTGTTCCTTGAAAACAACAAAGTCTAGAAAAGCTTGTTTCTAGACTTTGGTGCTTGAAATTTAATATTTCTTCTGGCTAAAGACTTATTTCCTCATTGCTTTTTGCATAACCAAAACTTCTTCCTTATTTGGATCTCTTTACATGGGTCTTCTCTAGAGTTACTGCCCCTCTTACTCATTCTTTTATATCACTAAATTTATGTTTATAACACTCTTCAATTTCTGAAAGCATTGTTTTTATATTTGCTTATCCATTACCTTCCTTTTCCTCCCAGAAGTAAATTCCTTGAAGGCAGGAACTCTGCACTTTTGTTTACTTTAATATGCTGTCATCTAGAGCACAGTATTCCTCCTTATAAACATTCAATAATCAATAATTCAGTATATGAAGGAACCAAGAGGTGTTCCATTCTTGTTCATCCCATGTAATATATTATATTTCCATGAATCTCAGTAGTACATTGGGATTATAATGGTTATAAAAAGAATGGAATAATGGAGAATTCCATGGACTGTATAGTCCCAAAGAGTCTGACACAACTGAGTGACTTTCACTTTCATTTTTCAGTTTGATGTGTGAGAAAAATATTTTTAGCTACATATACACCTTTCAGTCTTCATTTTTAAAAATCAACTTCTTACTATAAATGCCCAGATGGAATACCACTCCAGATTTAACACCCTAAGACCAGTCTATGTCTAATTTGCCTTTAGATTCTTCATAACGACATAGTGTGATGATAATACTGTATATGTGGCAATAGATGCTTTTTATGATAGATTATTTGAATAAGTATATTTTTTATTTTCTATCTTGAGAAATGTAGAATTTTTATACTTTCATTTAAATTATGGAATGATAAAATTAATGTTTCACAATTTGCATAGCTAATTTTATTTACCTTTCATGTTTCCATCACATTTTCAAACATTATAATTTTTCCTCTTTAATGACACAATTTTGTCTCTGATAGCACTTAACACAGAGTTTAGCATATAGCAAGTGCTAAAAATTTTGTGGAAAAGATTGTCATCAGGAAACATCTTACATATAAATTATATTTTCCCAGAGTTTGTGTACTAAAAAAAAAAAGTCTCTTGTCTGCAGGAGTATAAAATCTATACCTCTTTATGAAGTTGCACAGTCGTGTCTGACTCTTTGCTATCCTATGGACTGTAGTCTACCAGGCTTCTCTGTCCATGGGATTTTCCAGGCAAGAGTATTAGAGTGGGTTGCCATTTCCTTCTCCAGGGGATCTTCCTGACCCAGGGATCGAACCCAGGTCTCCTGAATTGTAGGCAGACGCTTTACCTTCTGAGCCACCAGGGAAGCCCCTCTCTAAATTCAGTATAGCCTATATTGTTATCTTTATAGAACCGTGGCATGTGTTCATGCATATGTGTTTAATGTATTAACTTCATATTACCTTAATTCTGGTGAATTACATTAAAGAGAACATGAAAAGAAATCAAGCTTGAAGCCAATATTATAAGTTCATACATCCAAGATTTCAAATGTTTAATTAGCTATCCCGGTGTGATTCCTTCCAGGTATAGTTTTGTTTAATTTCCCGGCAATACACAGCTTTCTTCTTTCCTCTTTTTGGTATTAAGATCTTTTATTGAATTATTTGATTCTTTTTATTTCAGGAAACGAAGAAGAGGTCAAGAGAAAACTTTAAATGTCTCCCTCAACATTTTTGCAGAAAAAAGACAAAACACACATTTAACTTGTCTTTGAAACAGAAACTCTTCAGCGAAAAGTCTACTGATATTTCATGTTAATGCCAATGTATTTGGGAGATGGCTTTGATTGTCTTATATTTGCTATATTTGGGTACAGCCAGGTGTATGACCTATGGTTTGGTTCTTCAACTGTATGTCCAGTGAATTCTGTAAAAATAAGTAAATAAATAAGTATTATAAACAAATTAAGTAGAGTTGAGAGACCAGCAGGGGAAGCTCTTATACCATGTGATAACAACAGAGCCCAACAAGACATCTCCTTTTCTTTCCTGGTGAGGACTCAGCCAATGAAAAGCCATGTGTCTTTGTTCACTATAGCCCTCTCAACTTCCTTTTCCTCTCTGTCAAAATGTTAGCCTTGCACTGTACAGGGGCATGCACATGGCTCCCTATGGTTGCAGACCTAAATTGCAATTCTCTACTGAACCTGAATAAACCTATCTTTGCTAGAGAAATATTTGCCAGTCTATTTATTTCAGACCAACACTTCAGTGGCACTTACAGGGACCACAGAAAACCTCTGATGGCCCCAGGGCTGATGAGCAAATGAATCTGATTTCAGCAATGGACTTCACTGTCATTCACCAACCCTGAAGTTGAAAGATACAACTTGCTCCTGGATCTGAGCCCAAATCCCCTTTGTGTTTGAAGCTCTCCAAACTTTGTTCCAGATCAATTTAAAGATTTTATCTTTCTGGTTAAAAGATTTTGTTCTGTATGGGAGTACTCTTTTACCACTTCAGTTGATTTTGAGATCAGACTATTTCACTGAAACTGACTGAGAAGGCTTTGGCTCATTCTCTTAAGGACAAGGACTGTTTTCCTGAAACTGGCTAGCCTTCAACCTATTCCTTTAGGAACAAAGGTTGTTTCTCTGAAACTGTGCCAGTTTTCAGACTTTATCCTGTTCCTTTGGAAGGAGTTTTCCTCGAGACTGACTAAGAAAGCCTTCACCCTGGCTCCTCCAGGACCAAGCTATCTCCTTAGGACTGGCTGGTATTAGCTTGCAAGCTGTTTGAACTGAACTGTTTGTGCTATAAGCTTTTTGAGTTGTTTGAAAGTGTTTTGGTTTTTGTTTTGTTTTGTTTTCACTCTAGAGAAATAGCCTCTATTTCTCTAATGAGATTCCTAAGATTTATCTATATATCTTGAGGGAGTGAGCACAACCAACAGGGACTCTCAACCATTTGATGTTTAAAACTTCAGTTCTGGGACTTCCCTGGGAGTCCAGTAGCTAAGACTCTGTGCTCCCAATGCAGGGGGCCAAGGTTCAGTCCCTTGTTGGATAAATATATCCCACATGGTACAACTAGGAGTTTGCATGCCATAACAAAGAATTGACATGCAAAAACTAAAAATAAAAGAAAAAATAGATCCCACATCCTGTGGCTGAAGATTCTGAGTGCTACTACTATGACCCGATGCAGTCAAATAAATAAGTAAAAACTTTAGTCCTTCCTCGTGTGCATTTCTAACTTAAATGGGCTGCCCTTACCAAAGCCAATTTAGAATATCCATGGCCATTATGGGAAAATTCTGAAACCTCCAGACTTAATTTCCATAAAAATGAATTGGACTATAATAGCTCAAAAAGTTCTAGGACTGAGAGGAATGCTTACTCTGATTGGTATTTTGAGACTTGCCAGTGTTACCAGGAGTCTAAAATTACCTCTTTGCAAAATAAGATTTTAAGATTAACTGAGATAAATAAAAAATGAAAGAAAGGTAAAATGGCTTCTGAAGCCTCAATCTAATGTCCTTGACTTTTTTGTCTCAGGTTCCACCTCTGATGCCATGGTGTCTCTCTCCTTGGAATCTCAATATCAAACTCTGCCTCAGACATAATCTTTCTTCTTCCACTTTATACCAACTACCTCTAAACCTTGATTTCTCCCAGACTAATTCTTGGACTTCCCTGGTGGCTCATCTGGTAAAGAATCCACCTGTAATGCTGGAGACCAGGATTCGATTCCTAGGTTGGGAAGATCCCCTGGAGAAGGGGATGGCTACCCACTCCAGTATTCCAGCCTGGAGAATTCCTTGGAGTCATAAAGAGTCAGACAGGATTGAGCAACTTTCATTTTCACTTTCATACTAATTCTCTTGCTGGGATTCTCACATGGCTCAGCAAAAAGGAATCCAGCTGCAATGCAGGAGATGCAGGCTCTATCCCTGGGTTGGGAAGATCCCCTGGAGAAGAAAATAGCAACCTACTCCTGTATTCTTGCCTGGGGAATCCCATGGACAGAGAAGCCTGATGGGCTACAGTCCAGCGGGGGCAGGGAGGATCCACAAATAGCCAGACATGACTGAGCATACACACACACACACAAAATTCTCTAGCTAAACTTGCCCTTTCCTCTGAAACTCTCTGTACTCTGTAGTTTTCTCAGAACCTGTCTCTTAAAAATTAATTTGTCTGAAGATCCAGAGTCTAAACTTTTAATTCATATATTCCCTGGATCAAAGGGGAAGTACAGGACAAGTTGTGTTTGTTTTTGTTTTTTCAGTTAAAGATTTTCCAAAGTAACCAAAGATCCTCAGAGGTTTTTGAGGAATTTAATCTGGTCACTCAAACTTGTCAACCTGGTTTCTTTGACTTTCAACAGCTAAATTCAGATGCTAGTCAATAAAGGCCAGGCCCAGTAATGGATAAAAAGTGCTAACTGGAAATATCCTGAAAAATCTCTAAAATTACAACTGGGAGACCAGTCTAACTTGTTATATGATCAGGCTCCAGCAATCACTGGGCAATTTCACTGAGCAAATCCTAGGGCTTTCCCAAAGTCTGTTGATTGGAACAAAATTCAGGCTTACACTCAAAATTCTGCTGAACCTCTTCACAACTTTTATAATCCACTTCAGAATGTTTATAAAGAAAATTCTGGTCTTCCTTCAGATGTTGATTCCATCCAGATACCTTTTAATTCTGTTTATTAATAGGTTGAACCGAGATCTTTCCCTTCTAGTAATAAGGACCAGGATGGAATGGGAATCCACGCCCACTGCAGATTTAGTTAATCTGGCAAACCAACTCTCACATTCTAGATGGGTTACCTTAAAGGAATACTACCAAAATTCTTGATAACTCCAGCAAATGAAGGCTCCTAAACAAAACCTCCTAGTTTCTGCTATTCTAAACATCCAGGACACCGGAGAAGAGACTGTTACAAATTTAAGCATTTTGGTTACCTCTAACCAGTCTTTCTAAAATACTCCCAATTCTCCAAGATAATTCTAAGGATCTGTGGGGTAAGGGGATCTTCCCAATCTTCCCTCTTAATCAGCTTGAAAATGCATTTCTCCAGATTGGGGATGAATCTCTCCCAGTTCAAAGTAATACCAGAGCCACAAACTCTTTGCTTACCTCAATATTATGAAACAATCCTCACCTCTGGTGCAGTGTTAAAACAGTTCAAATAATGGGTGTCTCTAATGAACCTCAAGATGTTTCTTCCTTTTCCCCTTTGTTTAGGTCTTATGAAAGACATATACCCTTTTCTCCTTAATCTTCCTCTTCCCCTTCCCCATCCATTTATTGGGCAAAGATTTCTTAGGAGAAGCATCATGCTGGAATTTCCTTCTCCTGAAAGAAGAAGTTCTAGAAATTGACAGAGTTATTAAAGTAAACCATCAGCTGAATTAAATGATCCTTTGACGTCTTTCATTTGCTCCATTTCTGACAGAGTTTGAGTAGATTCCAGAAACAGTGATTCATTTGTCCTTATTGAATCAGCTACCGCTTTTCTTATCTGCAAAGTCTCCAGAGAATGTTGATAAAATTCCTTCTGCATCTCCAATCAAAACTCAAACTGACTTCTCAAAAATCTCTTCCCAGGATTACTTACTTTGTAAAGAAGCCCTTCAAAACATAAGGCCCATAATAGAAGATTACAAGTTTCAATGCCTCATTATCCCTTGTTTTGGTGGCTTAACACTCCCCTGTTACTGGTAAGAGAATCTAAGGGATAATGGTGGAGCTTTGTATTGCTATCCCTCATCACCCTGTTTTTCCTAACCCTAATAGATCACTGGATGTAAATTCTTTACTGTAATACCCATGCAGTACATTCTTTGGTATTTCAGCTGATGAATCTAGCCAATACCTCTTTACCTTCACTTGGGAAGAAAAACAATTTGATGGTAATGCCTCAGGGTTTTACTGAGAGTCCTTATTTCTTGCAAATCCTGAAGGCTGATGGGGATGATATAACTTTCCCTAGAGGTTCTACTTTGTTGCAATATATTGGTGATTTGCTTCTTTGTTTTTCTCAAACCTCCTCACAAGAAGACCATAGCCTTAAAGGACATAAGGTCCTTTAAAGGGACATAAGGTTACCAAAGAAAAACTGCAGCTTGCCCAAACCTAAATTCAGTATTCAGAGCATCTAGTATTGGAACAAGCACTACACGTTGATCATGATAAATTTCATTGTGCTCTAAGATTCCCCATACTAAGTATCTACTGTGAGATTTTCTTGGGCTAGTTGTTTTTGCCAAAATCGGATCTCAAATTTCTTTCTTATGAACAAAATCACTTTAGTCAATAATAATAACCTCAACCCAATCTTTCTTTCAAAAGCCATAAACTCTGTTCACTAGCCCTCCTAATTCCCTTTTCTTCTGTATAAAAGCATTCTCTTTCCCTTGTTGTGGTTCACCATTATTATGAAAGTGGAATTTATCTTGAATAAATACATTTTTGCTGGAGGAATATCTAGCAGTTTTTTTTTTTTTTTAATTCCAGGTCAAAAATGTTATCTAATAATTATGCCCACCTGGCTAGTGATAGAAAAGAAGTCTCAACAACTGGCCAATGACTGTGCTTAAATTAAGCCTGAGAGACTGACTTTGAAAAGCTCAGTAGCCAATGGTGCTGTGGAAATCACAAGAGCTTTTTGGAATGATAACTTTGTTTGAGAACTTTTAGTGTGTGAACATCAGCTGGTCTCCTTAGGCACAAAGAGAAGAAGTAAAACTGCTAATATCTTCCAGGATGCAATGCTAATATCCTTCAAAAAGTTGAAGGAAGAAAGTGACACCAATTTTTTTTTCCCAGATATAAAACGTTCTTGTCTTTTCCATATAAACAACAATAAAAGCTAGAACTGGAGTGCATAGAAAATATAAAAGAGATTAACTAAGCACCTGGATTGGGTTCCCCTTATGGATTAGTTGTGGGTTAAATTCTGTCTTCCCCAAAAACATATAATGAAGTCTTAACAACAAGTACCTGTAAATATAATCTTATTTATAAACAGGGTCTCCATAGATTTAATCAAGTTAAGATGAGGGCATAGGATAGACCTTAATCCCATGTGGCTGATGGAGAAGAGGGAAATTTGGACACAAACACACAAAGAGAATGTCACATGACAACAGAGGCAAGGATTGGAATCATGCTTCTACAAACTGAGGGACACAAGTAATTGATAAAGACAACCAAACGCTAGAAGAGACAAGGACACATCCTCTCCTACAGGCCTTCAGAGAGAGAGGATGGCCATAACAATACCTTGATTTCAGTCTTCTACCTCCAAAATTGTGAGAGAATACATTTCCAGTTTTTGTTTGTTTGTTTTAGCCATCCAAGGTGTAATACTTTGTTATGGCAGCTCTAGGAAATTAATGCAAGATTATTTTTACTTACAATGCTATGTATATATCCATCTAAAATTACCCTCATAATCCCCATTCCAATTATCTGTGGCAAAAATGAGGTACTTAGCCAGAAACCCAGGTCACTATCTTGGTTTCTTTCTTTCTTTTCAATTAATTGCCCTAACTTTGTGGGCTCAGTAGGTTCAGTTGCGTCTGACTCTTTGCAACCCCGTGGACTGTAGCACACCAGGCTGCTCTGTTCATGGGATTTTCTGAGCAAGAATGCTGGAGTGGATTGCCATTGCCCTCTCCAGGGGATCTTCCCAACCCAAGGATTGGACCCGCATCTCTTATGTCTCCTGCACTGGTAGGCAGGTTCTTTACCACTAGCACCACCTTGGAAACCCTAACCTTGTGTATCCAGGATTCCTTTTTTAATTGAACTATGTTCATTTGTTACATAGATGCATATTTACATTAATAGTTACATACTATAATAAAAATAACATAGCAATGAGTAGACCTTTGGCTTATACATTAAAAACAGCATATGGTCATATTTAAGTCTTTTAAATGATTGTGCTTAATAATTCCTGAATAAAAAAGTATAATCGTACCAATGATTTCTAATAAAAGATCACTGGTCAAACATTACATTCAAGATTATTGTTGGCTGGTTTTTAAAATTTAGATTCTTCCCTGTATTCATGAGAGTGAAAATTTTGTAAAAGATTTTTAAAATTCCATTTTACTTCCCTTAACATTTCATCACCATTTCCTTTTCTCTCTTTCTTTCTCCTTCTTTGATAATGGTTGTTGTTCTTTGGTCACTAAGTCAACTCCAACTCTTTTGTGACTCCGTGGACTATAGCTTGCCAGGCTCCTCTGTCCATGCAGTTTTCCAGGCAAGAATACTGGAATGGATTGCCATTTCTTCCTCCAGGAGATCTTCCCAACCCAGGAATCAAACCTGCATTGGCAGACAGATTCTTCACCACTGACCTACCAGGGAAACACTTTGATAGCAGAGCCTCCCCTATTTCTAAAATTCTAAGTCACAAAGCTTGTTTCACATTTTGTTTAATGATTCTAAAGTTAGCCAGGCAAATTTCCTATAATTTAATATATTTGGATGATATTCATTAATTATATAAAGCACAAATATTTATCGTACACCTACTACATGTCAGAATGATACGTGCTGGAGATAAAAAGATAAATGAAACATAGCCTCTTTTCTCTAAGAGCTCATAGTCCTCAAAAGGAAGTAAATATGAAAATAAATAAATTGCAGTCCATGTGGCATATAGCACTACAGGGCCAAACACTGTGCCATCATCAAGAAGAGAATAAATATTTCTGTCTGAGAGGCATTTGAAGGAAACACTGAGGTGGTAAAATATAAACTGTTTTGGCTGAAGTTTTATAGGTGTTTACCAGTTTTTCTACAGTTTCTCCATTGAATCTTCCTTCTAGGCTGCCTTTCCTGGGCCTTTGCAACTAACTGGATGAGCCCATGTGATTATATCTCACTAGTAGAAGCAGAAATGAATATATCATTTCCAGGAACTGGCCTTTAAAAAATCTCTCTAAAGATCTTCATTTTTTCAACACATGATTGAATATAGCAGATCCAGTGGAGGACTCTGAAGTCTACATTAGAAAGTCACGTTGTTGAGCTAAAAGAAACTTGAGTCCCTAAATTACTGTGTGAAAGGCAGGCGGCCAAATACTCAGTAAGGTGAAATATATCTTTTGCATTATATTTAATCATTGAATTTGTTGTTGTTCAGTCGCTAAGTCATGTAGGACTCTTTGTAACCCCATGGACTGCAGCACACCAGGCTTCCTTGTCCTTCACTATCCCCTCCTCAAACTCATGTCCATTGAATCAGTGATGCCATCAAACCATTTCACCCTTTTTCACTCCCTTCTCCTCCTGCTCTCAGTCTTTCCCACCATCAGGATCTTTATCAAAGAGCTGGCTCTTTGCATCAGGTGGCCAAACTACTCGGGGGCTATTTATTATTTTAACAACAATTGGGCTTTCATGGTGGCTCAGTGGTAAAGAATACACAAGTAATGCAGGAGATGTGGGTTCAATATTGGGTGAGGAAGATCCCCTGGGGAAGGAAATGACAGCCCATTCCAGTATTTTTGCCTAGGAAAATCCAGGGACAGAGGAGCATGATGGGCTACAGTCCATAGGTTTGCACAAGAGTCAGACATGACTAAGTGATTAAAACAAACAAAAAGCAATCATAACAATTGGTCCACCCTTACTAATATACTGCCGGGGACCAGCCCCGGCTGATCCAGGGTATTCGAAGGAGAGACGGCGTAGGCGAAGATCAGGAAACAATTGCTTAATTAAATGTTAATTAAGGATATAAAGAGTAATAGAATGAGGATAGCTCAGTAAAATTCAGTGAAGAAAAGAGGCTGAAATAAGGATAGCTCAGTGAGGAAATTCAGTGGAGAAAAGAGGCTGAGTAGCTTGGTTTACACGGGAGACCAATAAAACTTCAAGACAAGAAGTTTGCACCACTTACGTAGGCCGCAGGCGTCCTTCCGTTCTCCCAAAGGAGAGGAGACACTGAGGCCTCCCCCGGTCGGATCTTAGAAGCCCAGGCATAATTAGTAAGGATGGCGGGTTCCGCGCTCCAGATGGAGACTCAGCCAGAGTGAGAGAGAGAGCGACATGGGGAGACCAGTATTTCGAGAAACTGATCCCAATTCTTTATTTTCCATGGTCTACTTTTATACACTGAGATGTTATGCAAAAGTCACGTGGGGACAGCAGTCCTGACCTTTATCAAAGTCAGGTGCTTCACACAAATGTATACAGAGGTCTTAGGGGTGTTACATCATCTTCTGGCCAGGGGCGGCCTGCTGACAATTTACGACCCTCTCCTTGTGACAACGGTCAGTCAACCAGGACACTTATTTCTCCAGGGGTGATTATTCTTAAAACAGACACCACCAAATAAAGTTACATTCCTATAGGGTGACGGTGTAGTGGGTTTTAGTTAAGGAAAGAATTTACTTAGCCTAAGGTCTAACGTGATTAATATCAAAGGTTAATACTTATTTCTTCTATATATTCATTAATGTGTGTAAGGGCAGGGGATGTGGAGACTTAGCAACAAACATTGGCTCAACAAATGAAAAACCCTTCACCAATACAATTTCTAATCAGCCCATTATACTTATACTAATAGTTTTCTAACTTCTCTAAAGAACCTGTTTTTAGAGGGTTTAAAGCATCTCGTGCCTCTCACGGTTGGGAGGCTGTGAGCAATCACATGTGGCTGGATGAGCCTGTCAGGCAGGCTAGAGAACCTTCAGAGGAGTTTGTAGGTTAAAACACTCTTGTCACGCCCAAGAGTTATTAACTGGAGCTGTAAGCTAACTTTTTTCAGAGAGGTAGTGGAGGACAGCCCCCCATAAAGTCAGAGGTGTAGGTGAAAGCACAAAGCAGAAAGTAAGCAGACTCTGGTTTTGGGGGTATATGCTCGAGAATTTCCAGGGGGACTCCTGAAGCTCGATCCCACCTTTGCGTATGCCGAGCCTCCTTCCTCGTGACCTTTGTCATGGGCGGAGTTCCTCATGCTGGCTACCGGCAGTGATAGAATTCCAGATGAGCTATTCCAGATCCTGAAAGATGATGCTGTGAAAAGTGCTGCACTCAATATGCAATATGCAATATGCACTCAATATGCAATATGCCGGCTCCTGGCATCTCCCCCTTTTTTATTTCTTAAAACAGCCAGATGCAGCTCAGTCGCGAGCTTTTGAATGTTCTGCCAAAGAATCCTGACAATACAAGGAAGAATGATTATGAGAAGCAAAATTAGAACTAAAGATATTAGACAGAATGTTTTTTTTCCAGAAATAAAGTTAGAGAAGGTGTGAAATAAGTCATTAGCTGCTCCAGCGGTGGTAAAATCCAGTCGACAGTGTTCCAGGGTCTGTATTTGATTATGAAGTTTCCCTAAGTCCAGGCCAATATCAGAACTGCTCCAAACACCTGAGATATGATTTTTAATCTTTTCCCATTCATAATCTGTCTCGTTTACCTTCAAAGATGTCACGCATATCCACCTGTAATCAGCGTGGCATGTCAAAGCCATCTTCACCTTTAAAGCCTGTAACTCAGTCCCAATATGCATAATTGCTTCTTCTAAGGTGTCTACTCTCATCTCTAATTTCCTATCTATAGCTTCCTGAGTTGCTAGAGTTAAAGAAACATTTTTAGACATGGTATCAACATATTGGGCTGTATGCACTTGTTGAGTCAATGATATTGCTGCCACAGTAACAGAAGTAATTGTTGCTATCAAAGCTGATATTCCTAAAATAAGTAAGCCCACAAATCGTCGTTGTCGCATTAAATCTTGTAGTTGCTGTAACACAGCGAGACCATAATTAACATATCAACAAGTGGTTACATCATAAGATAAGGTGGACGTTGTAGCACTACAAAGGAGCAAACATTATATTGAGGGTTTAAACAAGATGAGAGCATGCATTGTTCACAAGTCACTACATTGGGTCCACCAGTGAAAGTCACATGTACATTAAGTTTTCCAGAATCATTGGTAAAGAGAAAAACATAAGGAGAGGGTAGACAAGCCAAAACAGAATAAGTAGAATTATTTTCTGGTTGGAGTTCGCACTGCAGCAGCCCCATCGGTCCCGCCGGGATCTCGATGTTTATCTTGCCTCCCCTTCCGGTGGGCTCCTCTTTTGTGATCGAAGCTATGGGGGAACTGGATGTCTGGGGGTCTGCAACATGGCGAATCAACCTGTCCTGGATCTAAATTGGAGAATCTGCATCCTGTGGAAAAATACAAGCACATCCTCGACCGCTAGTTAATAATGGGTCAGGACCCTTCCATTGTCCTGAGAGGAGGTCCTTCCATTTGACTAATGGTTTTGCATTTAATTGCTCCAGGCACCAATGACGAAGCATTGCAGTAGTTCCAGCCAGATCAGTATTTAGAATATTTATTACGAAAAGAGCATGTTGCAAGATTTGATGGGGAGAACTATACTTAAACTCCCCTTCTTTTAGTTTTTGAATTTGGATTTTTAATGTTTGATGCGCTCTTTCAACAATGGCCTGTCCCTAGGGATTATAAGGGATGACAGTATTATGTTTAATTTGAAACTTTATACAAAATTCCTGAAAAGACTTAGATGCAGGAGCATTGTCAGTTTTCAGAGCTTTTAGCAGGCTCAAATATGAAAAACAAGTAAAGAGATGTTGTATCACATCTTTAATTGCTTCCCCTGTATGAGCAGTTGCAATAATAACATGAGAAAAGGTGTCTACAGTTAAAGAACAAAGGACAGTTTTCCAAATGAAGAGACATGAGTTACATCCATTTGCCAGAGTGCGTTAGGTTTGAGACCGCGAGGATTAACTCCCATAGGTAGACTATTATAAACAGTGGGGCAATATAAGCAAGAATGCACAATTTCTCGAGCAGTCTCTCTGGGAATTTGGAATTGATATCTTAAAGCAGTAGCGTATTGATGATGAAGTGAGTGAGAGGCTCTGGCCTCCTCAATCACAGTAGCCACTGTATTTCTGGTTAACAAGTTAGCCAAATCATTAAAGGCATTTTAAGGGCCGGGCAATCTGGAATGAGCCTGAATGTGTCCAATGAAAAATATTTTATTTCTTTTCCAAATTTGTTGCTGTAATTTAGTTAACAAATGAAATATGGTAGTTTTATTTTCAGACAAAACCTCAGTTTTAATATGTGGAAACAACCTGACAATATACTGAGAATCAGAATAAAGGTTAAATTCCTCATCTGCAAACATAGGAAAAGCCTATATGACTGCTGTTATTTCAGTGCTTTGAGCTGAAGTTTCCTGTGTTTCTAAAACCTTTTGGTGATTTTTGGTAACTATGGAGGCTTTACCATTTGCTGACCCATCAGTAAAAACTATCTGAGCATTTGGAATAGGAGATTGTTTACATCTGACAGGAAAAATAACTGGATGTCTGGATATAAAATTTAGCAAAACATGTGAAGGTAAATGATGCAAAAATTTTGACCAAAATAGTTTCCTATAGCAATCTGCCAATTTTCAAACATTAGAAGAGCATCAAGTTGTTCCTTATTATATGGAATTACAATTTCTGATGGCTCTTTACCAAATAATTCAATGTTCCCCTTTTTTCCTTTAATATCAAAGTAGCTATCAATCCTGGATAAGAAGCCGCTACTTTTTGATTTGAGCGGGAAGATGGACCCACCCTAGGGGACCGTTTTGCTATAAAACCAATTTTTTGTCTGGTTACCCCAATTACACCTATGGGGGTTTTATGGCAAAGGAATTATCAAGCAGTTGTCAATTTAATTTTTAAAATTTACATTTTAACAATATAAGTTTAGAGATATGTTAATTTAGGTCTAATGTTTAGTTTAGGTCTCTATAAATTTAAATAATAAATGTATAACCTCCTTATCTCATTTTAGTATACAGATATACCTAAATGTAAAATGTATTTATATATGGCAACAAGTATAAACTTATTGACATACAATATATAAAAATCAATATAATTGAATTAATCTTATAATTAATATATCAATTCATATATATTACAGCAATACAACACGCACACAGCCAATACCAACCAACACAAACCAATGTACTGCAATAATACATGTCACACATATGTAATATAATTATACAGTATATAGAACATATATCACAGCACATCAATCCATACCAATTAATATCAGCCACACACACATTATATTACTGCAATATATATTTAATTATACAGTATATATATAATACATATATTGATTTATATACAAATTAAGTAAGTATAGATCTATAAATAGAATTAGGTATACCTTTATTATGTTTTATTTATACCCATACCTAATTAGGCAAACTGTAGTTAGGCAAATATATTTATATTACGTATTTATAACAATATATAAAGTATTGTTAATTGTACCACCTGTTGATAACTAAGAAATTGAGAAAACCCTTCTCTGAGTATCTCTTATTTGAGACAGCACGTCCCTCCCCCATAGGGTAAAGGGGAGGGTAGGAACTACATAGGGTTGGAAAGTTCCACAGGTATCCTCAAACTGCCAATCTAACATTTTTGAACTTTTAACTACTGTGGGCTTGAGGGCAAATGAAACAAAATTTGACCCCTGAAATCTATCAGGGCACCTTGCCAATCATCACTATTTTGTAAAAGACTTGCAGTTGATCCTTATTGAGTGAAATTATTATATTTGCTACTTCTTTCTAAAAAGTTCCACACTTCTTTTTTCCTCCTTTTATAATTAATTGTGCCACCAAGCTGGGATAAGATAAAACTATTTTTCTTGGGGTCACTGGTAGATGGAACCAATGGGCCTTTTTGTCACAAGCATCCTGTAGGTGTATGTTTTATGGCAAGAATAATTTAATCTCATCTTTTGGTAGTATTAATCTTAATTAACTGATCATTTAAAGTCTCATACACTTCAACAAGAGCTAACTCTGTCTCATTAGTCAACTTTCTCTTAGAACTGGAATTAGGATCAATTTTTAAGCAATCAAATAAAGGCTTTAAATCTGCAGTAGTCAGTTTTAAATGAGGGCGTATCCAATTAATGTCCCCTAATAATTTTTGGAAATCATTTAAAGTTAGTAAACAATTTCTCCGCAGCTTCAAAGGGGCATTATCAGTTTTTAAAACTTTTGGCACACCTAAATATGAGAAGCAAGTAAAGAGGTGTTGCACAACAAGTTTATAAGTTTCTCCAGTTATCGTTTTGTAACCTAAATCTGATCTATAGCTTTTTAGATGACAAGCAACCATCTAATCTTTGCTTGAATACTTCCAACAACAGGAAACTCACTACTCTTCAAGGTTTTAAACTCTCCCTCACCCTTTTCTCTACAGCATTCCCACCCCGCACACCAGTTTCTCTAATCTCAACTCATTTTCAGTAGTATGTGTTGGCCAGGAGCTGGGTCAGTCTTTCCCAGAAATGTTAAGAGACGTCTGTTCCTGTGTCTAATAGCCCTGACATTTTACTTTCTTGAATTAAAAGATCTTTTAAAGGCCTTGGAGCTGTAATTTCCTGCACCCAAAAGGCTAGATCACTAGATCTAAATGCTCTGTGGCTCTTAGCTTGAGAAGTCAAGTTTTTTCCTGCCTGATAAGGTAAAAGCAAAAACTGTGTTATTCTTTGACCTTTATTAATTTGCACAGTTTTGGTAAGCGGCGAGATCAAAACTATAATTTCTCCAATATAATCAGAATCTACCACACCGTACACCACCGAAATTTCTTGAAAGCGAGCTACACCCTAGCACAAGTCCTACAATGCCCTCAGGCAGGGGGCCAGCCACTCCCATTGGAATCGGAGCAACCAGCATAGCAGGGGTTAATATTGTTGCTAAATCCCTTTACCGTCCGCTTTTTTCTTAGCCTGGGTGAGACCCCCCTGAGGGGTTTTCTCCAAGGAGCACATTCTGCACATTGTGCACGCAGTCTGTTTTAAAATCTCCACTGTTCAAAAAACTTTTTATCTTCCTCAGTCTTAGGCAACACTTTGAGAGGCTTTGGGGGCAAAGTGGGGAACTCTTGGATCCTGGAAGGCGCAAACGGAGGCGGCAGCAATGGCCTTAAATCAGAAAGTGGTGGATAAGTTTTTTTTTTTAAAGGTTTGTGCAGAGGGGGAGGGAGCTCGCCAGGGCACCTGGTCACAGCGTCTCTTACAGTCTCTCTCTTCCTCTCTTCCTGCTTTTCTCACTTTTCTCTCCCCCTTCATTTTTCGCTACCCTTCTCTTTCCTTCGTTTCTTTCCCTTTACCCTCTTTCTCTCTTTTTCTTCCCTCCTCCCTCTCTTTCTCTCTGTATCTCTTTTTCTAACTTCCTTTCTTCCTTTCTCAATCTTGCTGCGTTCCCTGATTCCTTCCTTCTCTGTTCCTCTCTCCTTTTCACTCTTTAGCTTTTTCTCTATCTTTAGATCTTTCTCTATTTTCTTTTTTTTTTTTTACTTTTTTTTTTTTTTCTCTATTTATTTATTTATTTATTTATTTTTGCTTGGGTGAGGCCCCCCTGAGGGGGTTTTCTTCAAGGAGCAGGCTCTGTATATAGTGTATTTTTTAAAAGCTCCTTTGTTTAAAAGAAGTCTTTTTTTATCTTTTTCAGCTTTAGGCAATGCTCTGGGAGACTTTGGATGTAAACTGGGGAATTTTTAGGCCCTGGGAGGTGCAAGCGGAAGTGGAGTAGTCGCCTTAAATCAGAAATTGTTGGATAAATTTTTAAAGGTTTGTGTAGAGGGGGAGGGGGCTCGCCAGGGCGCCCGGCCGCAGCGTCCTGTAAGTCCTCTCCTTCCTCCGGAGGTAGAGCACAGTCTCCCTCCTTTTCTTCGTCAATGGCAGAAAATATGATCTGCGCAGAAGGTGGAGACCCACTACCATCCACCACTATAGCCTCTCCCATAGACTATCCCACAGCCTCATGACGAGGGTCCAGAACATTTTTAATCATATTTATAGGATAAGTTTTCAGTTGTTTTTCACCTTCACCCAAGTATCTAAATTAACAGTAGCCTCTTTAACACTTTCAAGATTACTTGTATAAAGAGTTGCCATTCTTAGTTTCAGTGTTACCCATGTCAGAAAATTAAGTATAATAGAAGATAAAGCTTTCAGCTTTTAAAAGATCAGGCTCTTCTTTGGCCTTTTAACTTCAGAAACTGTTTTCTCTCTCTAAGTCTAACTCTTTAACACTTTCAACACTTCCCACTCCTCTCGCCCTGTCTATCCTACAGGGGGGTCCGCGGCACCCTTGAGTGGGGTCCTAGCCGTCCCAAACACTGGAAGAACAACAGGGCTGATGACCCAGATTGTTCCGGGGGAGGAACAGTAGGCTGATGACCCGAACTGTTCCGAGGGAGGAGCAGTAGGGCTGGTGACCCAAACTGCTCCGTGGGGGAACAAGAGGGCTGGTGACCCAGTTGTTCCGAGAACGGGGAGCAATAGGGCTGGTGACCCTGATTGCTTTGGGGAGCTTACCTTCGAAAGTCCCTGTTCGGGCGCCACCTGCCGGGGACCAGCCCCGGCTGATCCAGGGTATTCGAAGGAGAGACGGCGTAGGCGAAGATCAGGAAACAATTGCTTAATTAAATGTTAATTAAGGATATAAAGAGTAATAGAATGAGGATAGCTCAGTAAAATTCAGTGAAGAAAAGAGGCTGAAATAAGGATAGCTCAGTGAGGAAATTCAGTGGAGAAAAGAGGCTGAGTAGCTTGGTTTACGCAGGAGACCAATAAAACTTCAAGACAAGAAGTTTGCACCACTTACGTAGGCCGCAGGCGTCCTTCTGTTCTCCCGAAGGAGAGGAGACACTGAGGCCTCCCCGGTCGGATCTTAGAAGCCCAGGCATAATTAGTAAGGATGGCGGGTTCCGCGCTCCAGATGGAGACTCAGCCAGAGTGAGAGAGAGAGCGACATGGGGAGACCAGTATTTCGAGAAATTGCTACCTTTCCTATATACAGTTCAAATATTGGAGATTGAGAGCTTTCCAGACAAAGAAGTTCTGAAGGATATTATAGGACTAAGCAACACCAAAAGACTGAGTCAAAAAAGTGAAAGAATAATCAGAAAACAGTGGCCATCAGTGAAGAATGATACATTATTCTTCAGGAATGCACTGTGGGCTCTTAGATGAATGTCAGGAAATGGAACAGTAAGTTAGATAGATTTTGGAGGACTTTATGGCACCCGACTCCAGTATTCTTGCCTGGAAAATCCCATGGACAGAGGAGCCTGGTGGGCTGCAGTCCACGGGGTCGCGAAGAGTTGGACATGACTGAGCGACTTCACTTCCACTTTTCACTTTCGTGCATTGGAGAAGGAAATGGCAACCCACTCCAGTGTTCTTGCCTGGAGAATCCCAGGGACGGGAAGCCTGGTGGGCTGCCATCTGTGGGGTCACACAGAGTCAGACACGACTGAAGTGACTTAGCAGCAGCAGCATATACCATAAAAGAGATGAAAACGAGCAAAAAAAGAAAAGTTTTCTAAACAGAAGAAATGTAAATGACATGAATAAATTTAGTTTTCTTCCACCTTCCCTTTCTCCCTCTTTTTCCTTTTTCTTCTTTGAAAGGAGATGATTCTTGACAGTTAATCATCTTAAAGTGAGAAACACTGTGTGTGGGTAACTGAAAAGAAAGTTGAATACCACCAATAATTTAGAAAAGGCAGAGGAATCAGAGATCAAATTCCCAACATCCACTGGATCATAAAAAAAAGCAAAGGAATTCCATAAAAAACATCTGTCTCTGCTTCACTGACTATGCTAAGGCTTTTGACTGTGTGGATCACAACAAACTGCAAAATTCTTTAAGAGAGGGATAACAGATCACCTTATCTATCTCCTGAGAAACCTGTACGCAGGTCAAGAAGCAACAGTTGTAATTGGGCATGGAACAATAGACTGGTTCAAAATTGGGAAAGAAGTACACCAAGGCTGTATATTGTCACCTTGCTTATTTAACTTATATGCACAGTACATCATGTGAAGTGCTGGACTGGGTGAAGCTCAAGGTGGAATCAAGATTGCCGGGAGAAATATCAATAACTTCAGATATGTAAATGACACCACCCTTATGGCAGAAAGCAAAGAAGAACTAAAGAGCCTCTTAAAGGTGAAAGAAGAGAGTGAAAATGCCGGCTTAAAATTCAACATTCAAAAACCTAAGATCATGGCATCCAGTCCCATACTTCATGGCTAATAAGTGGGGAAACAATGGAAACAGTAACAAATTTTATTTTCTTGGGCTCCAAAATCATTGCAGATGGTGATTGCAACCATGAAATTAAAAGATGCTTGCTCCTTGGAAGAAAAGCTATGACAAACCTAGACAACATATTAAAAAGCAGAGACATTACTTTGTCTACAAAGGTCTGTATAGTTAAAGCTATGGTTTTTCCAGTAGCCAAGTACAGATGTGAGAGTCGGACCATGAAAAAGGCTGAATGCTGAAGAAATGAAGCTTTCGAAATGTGGTGCTGGAGAAAATTCTTAGAGTCCCCTGGACTGCAATCAGATCAAATCATTCAATCCTAAAGGAAATCAATCCTGAATATTTGTTGGAAGGACTGATGCTGAAGCTGAAGCTCCAATACTCTGTCCACCTGATGTGAAGAGCCGATTCATTGGAAAAGTCCCTGATACTGGGAAAGACTGAGAGCAAGAGGATTAGGGAGTTACAGAGGATGAGATGGGTGGATGGCATCATCAACTCAATGGACATGAGTTTGAACAAATTCCGGAAAATAGTGAAGGACAGGGAAGCCTGGAGTGCTGTAGTCCATGAGGGGTCATAAAGAGTCAGACATGACTGAGTGAACTGAGTGACTGAACACCAAGGATTGACTGATTTGATTTCCTCCTGGTCCAACCCTCATATCCATATATGACTACTGGTAAAACCATAGCTTTGAGTATACGGATATTTGTTGGCAAAGTGGTGTGTCTGCTTTTTTAATATGCTGTCTAGTTTTGTCATGACTTTTCTTCCAAGGAGCAAGCATCATTTAATTTCCTGGCTGCAGTCACTGTCTGCAGCAAATTTGAAGCCCAAGAAAATAAAGTCTGTCATTGTTTCCATTGCTTCCCCATCTATTTGCCATGAAGTGATCTGACCAGACTCCACGATCTTAGTTTTCTGAATGTAGAGTTTTAAGCCAGCTTTTTCATTCCCTTCTTTCATCATCAAGAGGCTTCCTTCATTCTTCCTTTATTGAGAGGCTCTTTAGTTCCTCTTCACTTTCTGCCATTGGAGTGGTGTCATCTACATATCTGAGGTTATTGATATTTCTCCTAGCAGTCTTGTTTTCAGCTTGTAATTCATCTAGCCTGGCATTTTGCATGATGTGTACTCTGAATATAAGTTAAATAAGCAGGGTGACAATATACAATCTTGACATACTCCTTTCCCAATTTTAAACCAGTCCATTGTTCCATGCCCAGTCCTAACTGTTGCTTCTTGACCTGCATACATGTTTCTCAGGCGGCAGGTTAGGTGTTTTGGTATTCTCATCTCTTTAAGATTTTTTTTTTTTTCACTCTAAAGAAATGTCCCCAGGTGGAGACAGCCACATCCTATAGTATTAGATAGAAATTGATTATAAAGCTCAACTATATAATATTAGGTAGGGGGCTATGGATGTTGCAAAGTCAGTCAACCCAGAGACTGAGTCCGATTTAAAAACCAAGCGTGTTTTTAAGTTCAGCATGGGCAGTTGATCAATCAATCATGCCCGTCAATCATACATAATGTTTCAATAAAAACTCTGGTCACTAAAGCTTGGGTAAGCCTCCAGCATTGGCAACACTGTGTGTATTATCATACACTGATGCTGGTAGGGTAACCCAACCTGAGGACAATAGAAGTCTTTCAGTTGGAATGTTCTTAGATTCCACCCTGTTTGTCTCTTCCTCTGGCTGGCTTTCTGTATCCTCTTCAGTAAAAATTATAACCATGAATATAATAGGTTTCAGGAAGTCCTGTGAACCTTTTTTATTGAATTATTGAACCTAAGGTTTGTTTTGAGAAACCCTCAGACTTGCACTTGTTGTCAGAAACTTGAATCACTTTGTATGACTCTTCCCTCTAACCTTGACATTGAACCCTAAATGTTTGAGTTGGAGTTAGACGTATTGGATAAAAGTGGCAGAATGGAGAACTGTGCCCTTAACCTCATAGTTCAACTAGCTCCAGATAGTCTAGGTTAGGAATTGGAAATAAACTTGGTCTTCTGAGTCATCTTCAGTGATATTAGTGAAACACTTCCTCCATTTTGTTCTAAATAATACTGACTTCTTTGTATTATCTCTTACTACTGCCTAGGGAAATGGAGTAAGGCAACCTAAGTACCTCAAGAGACAAACAGGGCCTGTAACTCACCCTACTGTCTCTTCCTGCTTTTCCTTCAGAGACAACTTCTTACAGGGAACAAGCATGCTGGTTTGCTGTTCTCCACTTAAATTGTATTAGGCTGGCCACAGTGAAGAGGGTGACTTAGATTCTGAATGTAGTAATGTGTCTACTTCTGAGATTCAGTACTAAAATTCATTGTTCCCACACATCTAAGCCAGTTTCTCCTACCTACATTATTAATAAAATTATGCATTTATTTCCATTTTCTGAGCCTATCCATTCTTCAATTCATCCAGAATGTGGACAGGGTAAATGGAGTTAATTACTACTCCTCCTTCATCCTGTCCAAAATCTCAGTAATTAGAAGAAGATAACTGGGGAACAGTTTTCTTAATGAGAAAGAGTATATAATAGATTAATGAAATTGTCATGATGTAGACAGCATATTTCCACTAGCCACTAACCCAGACATTTTTTGCACCTATTTACTATCATCTATTAAGACAACTACAGCAAAGATGTTCAAGAAAGAATAATTTAGGAAAGCATTTTAAAAATTAGAATTCATATGATTTAAGAGCTATCAGGTTTGAGGGAAAAAAAGAGGTATGGAAGTTTATAGCTTGAGAGTTTGGGATATGGTAAAATAATAAATTTTAATGTGACTCTAGGGAGACAATGATGATTCACGTATAAACATACGCATTTTGAGGTTTTATATAGGACATGTAAATGAGAAGTCTGCAGGTAGCCTGGACACCTGGATAACAAAGCTACTAACAAAGGTTAAAATAACTAAATTTTTTCTCTTAATCTTTGGAAAACTATACCTTCACGTTCCTATCTCATTTACACAGAACTTCATTTTGATATCATTCTTCAGTCAGAAAAGCATATAGAGTTTAATCACATTTAGAAACTAGGTAAGTTTTTAAGTAATTTCTTTCTGTCCAAGGCATGGTATATTAGCTCTATTAAAGCCTCATATCAGAGGAGCAGAATTATCAAGGTTTTGGAATAGTAAGTTCCAGTGCTTGTCTCCTCCAAGAAACATCAATTTGAATAATTGCTGATACTCAAAACTACCTTTATAAGAGCTAAGGATTCCTAGTGAAAGATTATAGCAACTGAGTGAAACACAGATGCATGGAAGAGTATATGAAAGACAATTTCACATTATCCATATTAGATCAGTCGCTCAGTCGTGTCCGACTCTTTGCGACCCCATGAATCACAGCACGCCAGGCCTCCCTGTCCATCACCAACTCCCAGAGCTCACTTAGACTTACGTCCATTGAGTCAGTGATGCCATCCAGCCATCCCATCCTCTGTTGTCCCCTTCTCCTCCTGCCCCCAATCCCTCCTAGCATCAGAGTCTTTTCCAATGAGTCAACTCTTCGCATGAGGTGGCCAAAGTACTGGAGTTTCAGCTTTAGCATCATTCCTTCCAAAGAAATCCCAGGGCTGATCTCCTTCAGAATGGACTGGTTGGCTCTCCTTGCAGCCCAAGGGACTCTCAAGAGTCTTCTCCAACACCACAGTTCAAAAGCATCAGTTCTTTGGGGCTTAGCCTTCTTCACAGTCCAACTCTCACATCCATACATGACCACAGGAAAAACCATAGCCTTGACTAGACGGACCTTTTGGCAAAGTAATGTCTCTGCTTTTGAATATGCTGTCTAGGTTGGTCATAACTTTCCTTCCAAGGAGTAAGCGTCTTTTAATTTCATGGCTGCAGTCACCATCTGCAGTGATTTTGGAGCCCAGAAAAATAAAGTCTGACACTGTTTCCACTGTTTCCCCATCTATTTCCCATGAAGTGATGGGACCAGATGCCATGATCTTCATTTTCTGAATGTTGAGCTTTAAGCCAACTTTTTCACTCTCAATTTTCACTTTCATCAAGAGACTTTTGAGTTCCTCTTCACTTTCTGCGATAAGGGTGGTGTCATCTGCATATCTGAGGTGACTGATATTTCTCCCGGCAATCTTGATTCCAGTTTGTCTTTCTTCCAGTCCAGCATTTCTCATGATGTACTCTGCATATAAGTTAAATAAACAGGGTGACAATATTCAGCCTTGACGAACTCCTTTTCCTATTTGGAACCAGTCTGTTGTTCCATGTCCAGTTCTAACTGTTGCTTCCTGACCTGCATACAAATTTCTCAAGAGGCAGATCAGATGGTCTGGTATCCATATTAACCCTTCCCCAAATCTGGGCAAGCCAGCTCCGGGAAAGATACCGTTTCCATTGGGAAGGAGAATGAAGTGAGTACCAGAGTTCACCACAGACTCTAGCACTATACCTGCCTCAATGGGTCCCAGCATCAGATTAGCACCTATGCACTCAGGACTCAGCATGTCCCCAGGGACCAAGGCATTAGATCCACTTAAATGCCAAATGCCAGGCCAGTTTCCACAGACTTAAGGCCCTTCCCACAACCAGGTTGGGCCCTGTAGACCAAGGCTCCAGGCCCATTCCTGTGGACCCAGTCTCCAGACTTGACACAACGGATGCAGTCATAACTTCCCACAGTGGTCCTTGGTGCAAGCTAGGTACCCACAGACCCAGGATCCAGGTTCACTCACATGAACTTACTTCCCGAGACTGTCACTGTGAATTCAATTTACAAGCTTGTCCTTTGTAACTAAGTACCATATCTGTCCATGAGGACTCAGGCTTCAGGCCTCTTCCCATGAATTCAGACACCAAACCTGCCCGCCTGCTGACATAGGCACCAGATGAATCTGCCCACAGACTCAACCAAATGGCCTTCCAGAATCTGGTCAAAATGATTGGTGAAGGGCTTTAGCTGCTAAAACAAGTTTGTAAACACTTAAAGAGATGCCTTCTTGTTTAAATGTGTAGACAACAATTCAAAGCCATAGGAATTACAAGTAATCAAGGAAATATAATACCATTGTCGGGTTGGTTTATTTCTCTTCCTCGATTCTTGTCTCGTCACAACAAAAATTTGGAGTGATGGACTAAAAACTGTGGAACAGCAGATAAGTTATAGCTCAAGCATACAGATCTTTTATTAGTCAGATGCTCCCAAAGGAATCCTCCTTAATCCTTCCTATTGATCCCTGTTTGCCCCTTTTGTACTTTCATGCTCTTACTTTTGGTTATGCCCAGTGTAAGGTAAGGTTTGTGCTCACCACCAATCAATGAAAGGCATTGCAAATGGGCATACACTCAAGGCCAACTGACAATTTCAAGTTATGTGACAGTAGGCTGTGCTGTTTATATCTTCACATAATTCAGTCTATTATAATTAGATGTAGGACAGTCAATATTCATGAGCCCCTAATGGGCTCCTGACTGCCTCACTGGCTAAGGTTACTTGGAGGAGCCCCCATGGTTACTTTGTATCCACTGTGTGCCTAGTGTGCATGTGCCTGAGTTGAAAATCTCTGTGGTTATTTTGTAACATCTGTGAGCTCTACCGGGTATGTCTGGGATGGACTTTAGAGATCAGCTTGCATCCCTTTCAGCCAGATCTCCCCTCATTGCTTATGTCTAACTTCCTATCTAACATTACCATACAAAACAAAATATGCATTATAGTAGCCCAAGAGAAAGGAGCAGAAACCATTCTAAATAAATAATTACAGAAAACCTCCCTAACCTAGAGAAGGAGAAAAATATCCAGATCTGAGAACCCTGAAGAATTTCAAATAGGCTAAATATAAATAAATCTTAAATGAGACACATTTAAATAAATTCTCAAAAGTCAAAAACCAACAGAGAACTTTGAAAGCAGAAAAGGAAAAGCAATTCTTCATATATAAAGGTATCCCCATAAATACATAGTGGATTTGTCAGCAGAAACCTCATGGAGGACAGATTAGGATGATATATTCACTGTTCTTAGAGAAAATTCCTGACAGTCAAGAATACTGCACCAGGCAAAGCTGTTATTTAGAAACAAAATATATTTTAAAATATTTCCCAGAAACACAACTGTCAGAGTTCATCACCATTATATCTACCTTAGACCAAATACTAAAAGGAGTTCTTTAAGTCGGAATGATAGGATTCTAACAATATGAAAACATTATGCTAAGTGAAATAAACCAGGCACAGAAAGCCAAATACTGCATTATCCTACTGAAATGTGGAGTTTAAAAACTCTTGAGTTCATGGAAATAGAGTAGAATAATAGTTACCAGTGGTGCAATTGTGTGGGGAGTGGGAGATGTTAGTTAATGAATATATGCATTTTTGTAGAGAAGATAAGATTGGAAATCTAACGTAGAGCATGATGAAAATCTTTAATAATAATATTATTATATAGAATTCTGGAAATATACTATGATAGTAGACTTCAGGTGCTCTCATCACACACATACATCATGTAAGAAAACAACGCGTTAATTAGCTTGACTACATAATCTTTTCACTATCTATATTGAATGATCATGTTGTACATCTGAAACATACAATTTCTATTTAAAAGTAAATAAATATATACAAACTCATTTTATATGTTAAATATTTTTGAACTCATATAACTTTGGCAAAAGTTCAGAAAAAGTGAAAAGTATGGCCAGAAACTACTTTTTTTTATATCCAAGTGTCCAGGAGAAAGGTTCAACAAGGCACCAAGGAAAGAGTCATGTGAATAAATGATTTTAAAAATGGATGATTTGAAAGACATCAATGAAGGACTGTATAGCCACAATAAAATCAATTTTCTGATTTTAAAAGTAGATAGTAAAACTCACTTGGGGCTAAATGTGACCTGAGACATGTTTTCACTTCTTGATCATTAATAAACTTTTTTAAAGTGTTAAAAAACTAACTCAGAAATTTTAAACTCTTCAGTAAAAGCTCTAGTAAATCATTATTTACTTCAAAGTGCTTCAAACTATGTCTTACTTTTTCATCTGGAAATAAAATCAGGGCAGGCATCTAATTTTAGTATAGTGTTCACCCTGATCTCTGGCCCTGTGCACAGCTAAGGAAGAGTAAGAAATTTCAGGTGTTCCGGAATCAGGTAGCCTGTTTGAGTTGAGAATTTATAACTTGATGGGTTATTTGTTTTTTGTTTGTTTGTTTTCCCTTGCAATCTGGAATGTATTTGTAGGTTGTTATTGTTCAGTAACTCAGTTGTGTCTGACTCTTTGCAACCCCATGAACTGCGGCACACCAGGTTTTCCTGTCCTTCAATGTCTCCGGGAGTTTGTTCAAGGTCATGTCCATGAGTTGATGATTTACAAGAGGTTATGAAAAAACATAATGAGAAAAAAAAGGAAAAAGACCAGTCACCACGGGTACCAAGATACTCCATCCCTGTGAGAACTCCTCACTCTCATCTTTGTTAACCATATACTCTGTGCTCATTTATTGTATTTTATATTTTATGTTATTTGTTTGGCTGTATTGGGTCTTAGTTGTGGTATACAGGATCTTCATTGTGTCATGTGGGATCTTTCACTGTGGCACATGGACTGGTTGCAGCATATGGGCTCACTAATTGTGTCCCACTGGCTCCAGGGTGTGTGGGCTCAGTAGTTGTAGTACACAGGCTTAGTTGCTCAGAGGCATATGAAATCTTAGTTCACTCACCAGGGATTGAACCTGTGTCCTCTTCATTGCAAGGTGAAATCTTAACCAGTGGACCCCCAGAGAAGTTCCTGTGTGCTCTTCTTCATAATCCTTCTCCAGGGTGACTAAGTCCTTTTGGGACTCAGAGAACTGAACTCCCCTTTCTCTATGTCCTTGGCTACTTATTAGGGTACTAATGCTCATTTGGCATATAGAACATATTAGGAAAGGAAATATGCAAGACAATGCTTAAGGGGAATGGGATATGCAAAAATAAAAATGAATGCAATTTATCTGTTCTTGTTTAGAACCAAAGACCTTTGGTTTCAATATCTATATCTTCAGGAAAAAAAAATGCATTTTTTATTGTGGTGGAATCTTTCTGGTGGCTCACATAGTAAAGAATCTGCTTGCAGTGTACGAGACCCGAGTTCAATCTCTTGGTTGGGAAGATCTCCTGGAGAAGGGAATGGCAACCCACTCCAGTATTCTTGCCTTGGACTCCTAGGAGATCCAACCAGTCCACCCTAAAGGAGATCAGTCCTGGGTGTTCTTTGGAAGGACTGATGTTGAAGCTGAAACTCCAATATTTTGGCCACCTGATGCGAAGAGCTGACTCATTTAAAAAGATCCTAATGCTGGGAAAGATTGAGGGCAGGAGGAGATGGGGATGGCAGAGGATGAGATAGTTGGATGGCATCACTGACTCAATGGACTTGAGTTTGGGTAAACTCTGGGAGTTGGTGTTGGACAGGGAGGCCTGGTGTGCTGTGGTTCATGGGGTCACAAAGAGTCGGACATGACTGAGTAACTGAACTGAACTGAACTGATATATATGCAATATGTGTCATATAATTGCTCATGCAATTGTGAGTGAGTGAGTGAAGTCACTCAGTCGTGTCTGACTCTTTGCAACCCCATGGACTGTAGCCTACCAGGCTTCTACATCCATGGGATTTTCCAAGTAAGAGTACTGGATTCGGTTGCCATTTCCTTCTCCAGGAGATCTTCCCAACCCAGGGATTGAACCTGGGTCTCCCATATTGTAGGCAGACACTTTATCGTCTGAGCCACCAGGGAAGTCCATGCAATTGTGGGCACTGGCAAGTCCAAAAGTCTGGAGTTTGGGGGAAGAGCTGATGTTGCAGCTTGAGTCCAGTGCAATCTGGAAGTAGAATTTAAACTTCTTTGGGGGAACTTTATTAAGATCTTCACCCATTGGATTAAATCACTCATGCAAAAGAAGGTAATTTGCTTTACTCAAAGTCTACCAATTTAAATACCAATCTCATCTAAAAAATACCTGTTCAGCAACATTTAGGTGTTGTGGCCTACCAAGTCGATGTATAAAATTAGCCATTATATCTAATTAGTAGAATAAGAGTATAATCCCAAACAGTGTTCATGAAACTTTAGAAAGCTCTAGTTGAGGAGTGAAGAATTAGTGACAAGGAAAACTATTTAGCTCAACAGAAAATCTGGGGAGTCTATTATTTTTACCTTGTCTTTCTGTGTGAATGCTACCAAAATATCCACTGACAATAGATGAAGGTTCACCAAGTCAAAATGATTTTGTTTTCATCATGGGATAGCTTGATAGAATAAGAAGATATACACATATTTGGGGTCAGTTCTTATTTCTATTTTGGTTTCCCTGGTGGCTCAGCGGGTAAAGCATCTGCCTGCAATGTGGGAGACCCTAGTTCGATCCCTGAGTCTGGAAGATCCCCTGGAGATGGCAACCCACTCCAGTACTCTTCCCTGGAAAATCCCATGGACAGAGGATCCTTGTAGGTTACAGTCCACAGGGTTGCAAAGAGTTGGACATGAATGAGTGACTTCACTTTCTTATTTCTATTTTAGTTTCTCATAATAGTTGTGGCATGTCTGCATGACCATGGACAAGACAGTAAATTTCATGCTCACTTTTTTTTTTAGAAAATGTAAATTAGTGTAATAAAAACTACTTTATTAAAAACTTTTAAAATTTAAATGAAAAAAAAAAAAACATGCAATGTACCCCATTCAGTGTGTGTCATATACATAAGCATCCAATAAATGTTAATTATCTTCCCCTTGAAGCATGCACAATTGCCAAAATTATTTCAAAACTCAAGTGAAACAATTTCTAATTGGTGGAATTTTTAATTTAGTGACTGGATGCCGGGGTCCAGCCCCGGTGGATCCAGGGAATTCGAAGAGGGGACGGCTTCGGCAAGGATCAGGAAACAATTGCTTAATTAAATGTTAATTAAGGATATAAAGAGTGGTTAAATAAGGATAGCTCAGTAAGGTAATTCAGTGGAGAAAAGAGGCTGAATAATTCAGCCAGAAAGTGAGAGAAAGAACGACATAGAGAGACCAAGTTTCGGTGAACAAGGCCCATACTTTATTTTCCAAAGTAGTTTTTATACCTTAGGTTATGCATAGAGGATAATGGAGGAAGGGGTAGAGTCAAGCAGTAAGCCAGGCTTTCTTCCTGCAAACTTATCATATGCAAAAGTTTAGGTGATTTGCATCATCTTCTGGCCTGGAGGCCTGTTAACATTTTAAGACCCTTTCTTCAGAAAACTTATTTTTCTCTAAAGGTGATTGGTCAGGCACCACCCTCCAAAAGCATTAGATAAAGTTGCATTCCTACAGGGCAAAGGTGTGGTGGGCTATAACAAGAAAAAGAATTAACTCAAGTGTCCAAGGTTGCAAACATTAAAGCTGCTACTTACACCAGTTATATTAATCAATACACTGCCAGGGACACAGCAGGTAAGGGATATGGAGACTTAGAAGCAAACATTGGCCCAAGAAGTGAAAAACCCTTCACCAATACAATTTCTAATCAATCTTTTGACTGCTCAAAGGAATCTGTATTTAGACAGTTTAGAACATCTCATGCCTCTCACAATTGGGAGGCTCTGAGCAGTCACATGTGGCCGGAAAAACCTATTCAGGCAGGCTAGAGGACTTTCAAAGGAGTTTGTAGGTTGAAACACTATCACACCCAGGAACTTTATTAACTGGAGCTGTAAGTTAACTCTTTTTTCAGAAAGAGGTAGTGGGGGACAGGCCCCCATAAAGTCAGAGGTGTAGGTGAGAGCACAAAGCAGAAAGTAGGCAGACTCTGGTTTTGGGGGTAGATGCTCGAGAATTTCCAGGGGGACTCCTGAGGCTCGATCCCGCCTTTGCATATGCCGAGCCTCCTTCCTCATGACCTTTGCCACAGGCGGAGCTCCTGCTCCTGGCAACTGGAGGAGATACTTTAAAGAAAGAAGGATCTGCTTTTTCAACCCTTTCCCTCTAATTGTCTATGTATCTATTTTCCTATTATTATCTACCTAAAAAAGAAATAAAACTACATTCATACAGTACTGATTCTATCTATGAAGCACTGTTCAGGGAAGGCATATATAATACACATCATTTTATCTGGCAATTCAACAAATATTTATTAAGCATACTAGGCACATTATATGTCCTATTCAGTGGCCTATTCAGTGGCCTTTTATAGCAATTTTATTTTCACTTTACAAAAATATTATATATTTTATCCATATCAGACAGGCTACTGGGGCTGCTGCTGCTAAGTCTCTCCAGTCATGTCCAACTCTGTGCGACCCCGTAGATGGCAGCCCATCTGGCTTCTCCGTCCCTCGGATTCTCCAGTCAAGAACACTGGAGTGGGTGTCAGACAGGCAGGAGATAGTAAAGCTGGTTAGAACTCATAACTATTTACTCTCATTGACCTCATTTCTTACTATGTAACTTCCAGGCACTAAAGCAATCTATATAAATCCAATCCTATTGAAATGACTCCAGAACCAAGGCCGTCAGAAATGTTTTTGGTCCAGTCAGTTTTTACTCAAACTATTTCTGATTTTCTCTTTTATTGATTTGCTTGCTTCACGTCAAGTGGTAACATGATACTACTTATTTGTCAGGGTACCAGTATCAGTTAAAATCATGTTCTGAACACAAATTGAACTCATTTTAAACAGAAGCACTGCTGTGATAAGAGTAAAGATAATTATTGTTACCCGATGCACTAGCCATGAAGATTAATTAAATAAATCTCCCAATTGCCCAGCCTATTAATATTGAAAAACTTATATGTGAACAGATGGACCAGATTTGGCAGGGTTTTTTCCACAATCTTTAAAAAAATATATCCTGACAGAATTTGTGCAACCCTGCCATATTCCATTCCAGCCAGGCTTGTTTTAGCTAATCAAGCTTTCCAAAAACTTAAAAGTGTTACTAAGAACTTGAAGCAAACAGAATACTTTTTATAGTGCAAACAGCATACCAAGCAGTGGTCACATGAACTGTATATGTGCTTCAGACTGACTAGCCATGCTTCAAACACAGGTAGGAACATGGTTCAAGAGTGATTGCCCTCAGTTCTGAGGTTTAAGCCAAACACTAATAAGAATAATTCGACGGAATGCAATTCCCCTTGTATTATGCATCATGAATGGAGATATGCATAGTCCTGTCATTGATACTTGAAATTTATTGCTCTTGGTAAGTACATATGTCTATTCAATAGGAAGGCACAAAAAGTAATGCAGGCAACAAAGAGAGAAGCTTTGAATTCAATATGGGGGCTATCTTAAATGTCCTCTCAGAGAAACCTAAGAATAAATATTTTTTATGAAGTCAAGTACAATATGACTTGCATTTATTTGGCAATGCAATTTAAATATATTATCTTATTTAATCCTAGGGACAACACTGAAATGATGATATTTTGTATCCTTATTTTTAAGATTAGAATACTGAAGTTTAGAAAGATTAATTAATACACCATTTGTAGAGCCAAGATTTGAGTTCATTTGTCTAGCTCAAAGTCCAAATGCTTATCCACTAAATCATACTATCTGTGTGTTTGTCATTCAGTTGTGTCTGACTCTTTGCGACCCCATGGACTGTAGCCTACCAGGCTCCTCTCTCCATGGAATTCCCAAGGCAAACATACTGGAGTGGGTACTCATTCCCTTCTCCAGGGGATATTCCTGACCCAGGGATCAAACCAGGGCCTCCTACATTGTAGGCAGATTCTTTACTGTCTGAACCACCACAGAAGTTCCTTGCCCTTTTCACTTTTTCTTTTTTTTTTTAATTTAAATTTATTTATTTTAATTAGAGGCTAATTACTTTACAATATTGTATTGGTTTTGCCATACGTCAACATGAATCCACCACGGGTGTACACGTGTTCCCAATCCTGAATCCCCCTCCCACCTCCTTTTCACTTTTTCAAGTCATACTATCTCTCTGTAAAAAGGCTTTGGAAAAATAAGGATAGAAAATGGATTAGGGCTAATGTTTATAGTGTCTGATATTGTCTGTTAGGATCTACGGTAGTTATTTTTATGGATATACTATTGTTTAATACACAGCAATACTAAGTGGGTAATGCTATCATTCTGCAATCAAGAAAATTAACTTTCAAACAGGCTGGTTAAGTATCTTGGAGAATGTAGGTGATAGGAGATGAGGCCAGGATCCAAAACCAGGTTGGTTATCCTCTTAATATTGCAGTGTCATTATGGTGCAAATAGTCATCCAAAACTGAGACCATAACTGAGATAGTTCCTTTAACTTCTCCCTTTTCTCCACTACCCACAACAAAATGATGCCTAAATGCTACCAATTTTACCTTTTAAAAAGTACAGACTCCACTTTTCCTTCTGCAAATTCTCAATCACTGTTCATTTCAAGAACTCCCCATTTTTTTTTTTTAACCATAAAAGTTCTATTTGCCAAGAGTATGGCTGGTATTAATATTTGCTGAATTTCTCATTCTTCATTGACGTCAGATCATTACAGACCCACCTTCTTTAGAACAAACAGATAAACAAGTAACTAATCTTGTTTTTTAAGGTTTATGACATCTTTTGAAACCATCTTTTCCTCATCTCTGTCCCCAAACTTAGAGTCACATTCCTTATTTACTGTGTTGGCTCAGTGGGTAAAGAATCTACCTGAAATGAAGGAGACACAGGAGACTCTGGTTCTACCTCTGGGTTGGGAATATCCCCATTGAGGAGGAAATGACATCTCACTCCAGTATTCTTGCCTGAAAAATCCCATAAATAGAGGAGCTTGGTGGGCTGCTGACCAAAATGTCACAAAGAGTCAGATACAACTGAGTAACTATCACTTTCACTTTCAATGCAAAATAACTGCATTGTAATCACCAGAGTTTTTCCTTATTTCTTTATTTTTGCATGTAACTCTGACTCTCCCTGGAACATTTTTCTTATTTTATTCACCTGGCTAAATCTTATACATCCTTAAGAGTTTCTTCAATTTTGCCTTATCTACTTGCCCTATATCAATGTTAAAGTCCAAGTTCTTTGAACTATACCATGATGACTCTAGGTGAGAAAACACAGGGCTTCTCATCTGTGATGCCCTGAATGTGTTTTCCCTAAGGTGGTTGTAATACTATGGTCTCTTAATGAGATATTTCAGAGTTCAAGTTGCTAGTAAAGTTCCTTGTCTCCATGGTGGGAGACTCAATTATCAGATCAAACAAACAAACAAACAAACAAAACCCTGAAGACCATGAAAACAGGGCTAGAGAGAAATGGCATTCAGAGTGATAAATATCAGAAACAGAAAAAAAGTCTTATTTCAATACTCTTGCTCTATTAGGGGTTATATTGAGTTGTAGCTTTGTTAGAAGCAGATGTTTCTGGGGAGTATAAAATTCTTGCCTCTATTGCTCTATTACACATGTGTGTGTGTACTCAGTCATGTCTGACTCTTTGCGACCTCCTGGACTGTAAGCCCATCAGGCTACAGGATTTTCTAGGCAAGAACCCTGGAGTGGGTTGCCATTTCTTATTTCAGGGGATCTTCCCAACTAGGGACTGAACCTATGTCTCTTGCATATTGTGCATTGGCAGGAAGATTCTTTTTGACTAGTGTCATCTGGGAAGCACAAATACATACACAAATACTCATCTTAATGTTATGCACTTTAATGCATCTGTTAATTCAGAATTTACTGGATACATATTACAGCAAAGTATTAGACATTAAAATTTAAATACTGTGGTCCAAAATTTCAAAATCATCCTACAGTAAGGGGAATAGATGCCTACAACTGTATCTTAAAAAAAAAAAAAAAAAAAAAGTTTATACTATTCAGAAGGAAGTTCCAGAGAGAGAACAAGATGTCAGAGGAATAGGTGGATGTGGAGTACATCTTTCTCCACAGATACATCAGGAATACACCCTCATAAACAGAAGTGCATGCAGAACACCAGCTGAGAGCAGACTAGGGTACCTGACCAGCAGAAAAGAATATACAGACCCATGAAAAACTCGGTAGGATAAAGAAACTAGGGGAGAAAACAGGAGTTGTTAGTAGGACTGGATCTGCCCTTAGCAGGTGGGGGAACTGAAGCAGGGGTCTGATCTCCACATCACCTCGGGGCAATTGTCTGAGTCAGAGGAAAAATACTTAAGGTTCAGACTGAAACAGATGATCTGTGGCAGGCTAAATGGAATGAGAATCAGACAGTCCTTGCCACAGCCATACATACCACAGACAGGGACATAGATCTCCTGGAAGGTGCAGCAGCTGGGAGCTGGAGTTTGAGGATTGTGGAGCAATTCCAGGGGAGGGCTGCTGTTAACTGCGGAGAGAAAGATCAAAGGGATGTGAGCAAGGAGATTGTGGTGGGAAATGCCTGTGGAGGAAAGCCGGGCAGCCATGGAAGCAAGGCGATACAGCTGAGTCATATGTAGGGGGTGGAGCCATCACCATGGCCTCTCTTCCCCGACACGCCAGCATCAGCAGCTGAACAACAGAGAGGCTGGCTCATCAAACTCCTGATGCACTGAACTACAGAGTAGGACCCCACCAGGGTGCTCCTTTAAGTGACTGATGCCCAGAACTACAGAGTAAGACCCCAGCCAGGGGGCCCCCTCTATGTGCCTGACATGCTGAACAGCAGAGAAGGACTCCAGTCAAGGGAGCCCTCTAAGTGCATGAACAAGCAGCCCTATGGTGAAAGACTAGCCCAAGAGGCCTTCTGATCATCAGCTACAAGAGGCTCAGAAAAATATTCTGATAGGGCCATAACTCCTGCAGGAGAGGCAGTCCATGTCCTTGCACACTTGGCACTACCAGGGTCCCCACAAGCTAGGCAGCAATGCCACGTTCATGTTCAGCTCTCCCTGGGACAGAGATGCCACAGGCAAAAAAAGTCTTGTGTTTTTGTGTGCAGGGTCACTTCAGTAGTGTCCAACTCTTTGCAACCCTGTAAACTGTGGCCTGCCAGGCTTCTCTGTCAGGGAGGGGAGTTCTCCAGGCAAGAGTATTGTCCAATACTGGTTGCCATACTCTTCTAGAGCACTATATTTCCTGTTGCCCTAGCCACCAACTCCTCTGAGTACCTGGTGCTGCCAGAACCCCTGCAACCTAAGCAGCTGCACCACCTCCACACCTGGCCCTCACAGAGGCAAACCCAAGTCCTCCAGGGAAGACTCAGAGCAAACCCCAGTGGACAACCCACATGCAGAAGTGGAAATAAAACCACAATTGAAATCTAGGGGCACTGTGACTAAGGAAGAAGACCCAAAACCTTCCCACCAGCTCTACAAGCTGCAGATTAAATCCACAAGGTCAACTAGGCAGACTCTGTGTCTGTGGAATATATAAAAGGTCAGTGAGAACTCCCACAAAAGAAAACACACTAGTTCTGATTGCTGCAGACATTGGAGACAAGGACACATTGGAGTAGGACCAGATTAAAATCTGGGCTGCCCTGCAACAGGTCCAGAGATCAGCATATTGTTGGAGGGTGTCCTAGCAGGGTGAGGTGGACTGTGACTCCCAGAAAGGGAAAGGACTCTGACAGCAGTGACTCAAGAAAAACATTGATTATTCTTATGTTTTGCCTTGTTCTGTAGATTGTTTTAGATTCTTTTTCTTTTTTCCTCTTCCCTCCCTCTGTTGTAGTTGTCCATTTTATTGGCACTATGAAATCTAATTAAGGTTTTGAGTTTTTTTTTTTTTATCAGTCACATTTTTTATTGTTACAAACCTCTGCCTATACGTTGGACTTTTGCACTTCTGGGGAGTTTTTTTAAACCTACTCTTCTTTTCCCATTGCAGTTAACCTTTAATGTATATATATAATGTATATATAAATCTTCTTTATCTACCTCTATTTAAATTTGTGTACTTATTCAATTTTATTTCTTTTTTTTTTCTTTCCTTTCCTCTCAACATATTTGTTAGTTTTATTTTCATTGCTTTATCCCCCAATTGGCACTTTTCTTTAGTTTTGTTTTCCAGTTTGTGCTTTAGTTAGTTTTGTTCTGGTAGACATAATTTTTGGTTTCCTCTGTTCACCAGGTCAATCTATTATACTTTATTTTTGTTGGACTGTTTTGATTTTGCTTATGGGTGTATATATATATATGTGTGTGTGTGTATATTCAGTCACACTTTTTACTGTGGCTATACAACTCTGCATCTGCATTGAGCTTTTGCAGTTCTGTGAAGGTTTCCTTATTATTTTTTTTTGTTGTTGTTCTTCTTTCATTTTTTTCTTTTCTCTTTTTTATAATTTTAACTTAATTTTTTTAAACCCATTATATTTTTTCTACCTTATTTCCTTTGTTTGCCTTTCCTACTGTTCTTTTCCCCTTGAAGTTAATCTTTAATGTATATAAATCTTCTTTATCTTCCTCTATTTAACTTTATACCTATTCTTTCTTTCTTTCCTCTACACATATTTGTTAGTTTTGTTTTCATTGCTTTATCCCTCACTTGGTACCTTGTTTTAGTTTTGTATTCCAGTTTGTGTTTTAGTTAGTTTTGTTTTAACTGGTAAATATAATTTTTTATTTCCTTTGTTCGCCAGGTCAACTTATTGTACTTTATTTTTGTTGGGCTGCTTTGACTTTGCTCATGGGCTCATATGTATATGTGTATTTTCCATTATTTTAATCCTCATTTGCCTGATTTTGTACTGCCATTTGTCTGGTGTTCATCTTTGGTTTATTGTTTCTGGATATTTGTTTAAATCTCACTTAATGCCATAACAAACCACTTGCAGAATCTTCATTCTTGAACAGAGATCAAGCCTTGAACCTTTGGAATGGGAGCACTGACTCCAAGACCCTGGACTACCAGAGAACTAACACTAGGAAGTATTAAATAGTGAGAACTCACACAAAGGAAATCAGTTGAATATAAGACCTGGCATCACCCAACTACCAGTAGCACCCTGTACAGGATGCCTCATCTAAACACCAAATAAGACAAAACCACAAACCCAATCATCAGCAAACAGAATTACCACATCACTCAGCCTTACCCATCAGAGAAAAATCCAAACAAAAACTCAACACAAATCTCACCCTATACAAAGCTCACACAAACCACTGGACCAACCTTAGGAGGGCAGAAACCAAGAAGAAGAAAGAATTCAACTTTGAAGCCTGGGAAAAGGAGACCTCAAACACAATAAGTTTAAAAAAAAAAATGAAAAGGCAGAATAACACTACACAAATGAAGGAACAAACTAGAAACACAGAAGTCCAAATAAATGAAGAGGAAATATGCAAACTACCTGAAAAATAATTCAGAATAATGATAATAAATATGATCAAAAAACTTGAAAACAAAATGGAGAAAATGTAAGAATCAATTAACAAAGACCTAGAAGAATTAAAGAATAAACATACAGAGACAAAAAACACAATTACTGAAATTAAAAATACTCTGGAAGGAATCAATAGCAGAATATCTGAAGCAGAAGAACGAATCAGTGAGCTGGAAGATAAGATGGTAGAAATAACTTCTGAAGAGCAGAATAAAGTAAAAAGAATGAAAAGAACTGAGGATAGTCTCAGAGGCATCTGGGACAATATCAAACACACCAACGTTCAAATTTTAGAGGTCCCAGAAGAGAAAAAGAAAGAGTACGAGAAAAATTTTGAAGAGATTATAGTTAAAAATTTCCCCAACATGGAAAAGGAAATAGTCAATCAAGTCCAAGAGGGACAAAAAGTCCCATACAGGATAAACCCAAGGAGAAACATGCCAAGACACATACTAATCAAACTAACAAAGACTAAACACAAAGAAAGAATATGAAAAGCAACAAGGGAGAAGCAACAAGTAATATACAAGGGAAACCACATACACATAACAGCTGATCTTTCAGCAGAAACTCTGCAGGCCAGAAGGGAATGGTAGGGGATATTTAAAGTACTGAAAGGGAAAAATCTACAACCAAGATTAGTGTTCCTGGCAAGGATCTCATTCAAAATTTTTGGAGAAATCAAAAGCTTTTCAGATAAGCAAAAGTTAGGAGAATTCAGTACCACCAAACTAGCTTTACAACAAATGTTAAAGGGATTTAAATAGTCAAGAAATACAAGAGAAGAAAAAAGATCTACAAAATCAACTCCAAACAATTAAGAAAATAGCAATAGGAACATATATATCAATAATTACTTTAAATGTTCCAACTAAAAGACACAGACTGGCTAATGGATACAAAACCAAGACCCATATATATCCTGCCTACAAGAAACCCACTTTAGACCTCAAGACACATATAGAAAGTGAGAGGATTGAAAAATATATTCCATGCAAATGGGAAGCAAAAGAAAGCTGGAGTAGCAATTCTCATATCAGACAAATAGACTTTAAATAAAGAAGATTATAAGAGATAAGGAAGGACACTACATAATGATCAAGGGATCAATCCAAGAGGAAGACATAACAATTGTAAATGTCTATGCACCCAACATAGAAGCACCTCAATACATAAGACAAACACTAACAGACATAAAAGGAGAAATTGAGTAACACAATAATAGTAGAAGACTTTAATCCTCCACTCACATCAATGGACAGATCATCAAAACAGAAAATTAATAAAGAAACATAAGTCTTAAATGATACATAAGATGAGATGGATCTCATTGATATCTTCAGGACATTCCATCCAAATGCAGAAGAGTATACCTTCTCAAGTGCATGTGGAACATTCTCCAGGGTAGACCACATCTTGGGTCACAAATCAAGCCTCAGTAAATTTAATAAAATTGATATCATATCAAGCATCTTCTCTGACCACAGCACTGTGAGATTAGATATCAATTATAGGGAAAAAAAGTGTAAGAAACAAAAACACATGAGATTAAACAACATGTCTCTAAATAACCAACAGGTTACTGAAGAAGTCAAAAGGGAAGTCAAAAAAATTTCTAGAAACAAATGACAGTGAAAACATGACAAGTCAAAACCTATAGGATGCAGCAAAAGCAGTCCTAGGAGGGAAGTTTATAGCAATACATTCCTACCTCAAGAAACAAGAAAAATATTAAATAGGCAATCTAACTTTATACCTAAAATAACTGGAAAAAGAAGAACAAAAATACCCCAAAATTAGTAGAAGGAAAGAAATAATAAATATCTGAGCAGAAAAAAATTTTTTTTAAATGAAAGAAAAATAGTAAAGATTAATAAACTTAAAAGCTGTTTCTTTGAGAAGATAAACAAAATTGACCTTCAGTCAGACTCATCATGAAAAAAAGAGAGAATAATCAAATCAGCAAAATTAGAAATTAAAAAGGTGAGGTTACAACATACAGTGCAGAAACACAAAAGATTATAAGAGATGATTATGAACAACTATATGGCAATAAAATGGATAACCTGGAAGAAATAGACAGATTCTGAGAAATGTTCTATCTTCTAAGACTGAATCAAGAAGAAATAGAAATTATGAACAATCCAATTACAAACACTGAAGTTGAAACTGTGATCAAAAATCTCCAAAAAAAACAAAAGCCTAGGACCAGATGGCTTCACAGGAGAATTCTACAAATTATTTAGGGAAGAGCTAATGCCTATCCTTCTAAAACTCTTTCAAAAATACACAGAGGAAGGAACACTTTCAAACTCATTCTACAAGGCCTCTATCACCCTGATACCAAAAGCAGACAAAGACAACACACAAAAAAGAAAGTTCAGTTCAATCACTCAGTCCTGTCCAATTCTTTGCGACCCCATGAACCACAGCACACCAGGCCTCCCTGTCCATCACCAGCTCCTGGAATTTACCCAAACCCATGTCCACAGAGTCAGTGATGCCATCCAGTCATCTCATCCTCTGTCGTCCCCTCCTCCTCCTGCCCCCAATCCCTCCCAGCATCAGGGTCTTTTCCAATGAGTCAACTCTTCACAAGAGGTGGCCAAAGTATTGGAGTTTCAGCCTCAGCATCAGTCCTTCCAATGAACACCCAGGACTGATCTCCTTTAGGATGGACTGGTTGGATCTCCTTGCAGTCCAAGGGACTCTCAAGAGTCTTCTCCAACACCACAGTTCAAAAGCATCAATTCTTTGGTGCTCAGCCTCCTTAACAGTCCAACTCTCACATCCACACATGACCACTGGAAAAACCATAGCCTTGACCAGACCAAGCCTTGACCATAGCCTTGTAGTTCCCTACAGGAAAAACAAACAAACAAACAAACAAAACTACAGGCTAATATCACTGATGAACATACATTAAAAAATCCTCAACAAAATTTTAGCAAACAGAATTCAGTAACATATCAAAAAGCTCATACACCATGATCAATTTGGGTTCATTCCAGGGAAGCAAGGATTCTTCAACATAACCAAATCAATCAATGTGATACACCGTATTAACAAGCTAAAAGATTAAAAACCATAAGATCATCTCAAGAAATGCAGAAAAAGCCTTTGACAAAATTCAGCACCCATTTATGATTAAAACTCTTCAAAAAATGGACATAGAAGGAACCTACCTCAACATACTAAAGGCCATATATGATAAGCCTACAGCAAACATTATTCTCAATGGTGAAAAACTGAAAGCATTCCCCCTAAGATCAGGAATAAGACAAAGATGTCCACTTTCACCACTATTATTCAACATAGTTCTGAAAGTCCTAGCTACAGCAGTCAGAAATAAATAGAAATAAAAGGAATCCAGGTTGGAAAAGACATAAAGCTCTCACTGTTTGCAGATGATATGATACTGCACATAGAAAACTCTAGAGATGGTATCAGAAAATTACCAGAGCTAATCAGTGAATTTAGCAAAGTTGCAGGATACAAAATTAATACACAGAAATCACTTGCACTTCTATATACTAACAATGAAAAATCAGAAAGAGAAATTAAGGAATCAATTTCATTCACCATTGCAACAAAAAGAATTAAATATATAGGAATAAACTTACCTAAGGAGACAAAATAACTGTACACAGAAAATTATAACACAGTGATGAAAGAAATCAAAGATGACATAAACAGATAGAAAGCTATTCCATGTTCCTGGGTAGGAAGAATCAATTTTGTGAAAATGACTATACTACCAAATGCAATCTACAGATTCAATGTGATTCCTATCAAATTACCAATGGCATTTTTCACAGAACTAGAACAAAAAAATTTCACAATTCATATGGAACCACAAAAGAACCTGAATAGCCAAAGAAGTCTTGAGAAAGAAGAACGGAGCTGGAGGAACCAATCTTCCTGACTTCAGATTATACTACAAAGCTACAGTCATCAAGACAGTGTGGTACTGGCACAAAAACAGAAATATAGACCAATAGAACAAGATAGAAAGCCCAGAAATAAACCTATGCACCTATGGATACCTTATTTTTGACAAAGGAGGCAAAAATATACAATGGGGCAAAGATAGCCTCTTCAATAAATTATGCTGGGAAAACTGGACAGCTACATGTAAAAGAATGAAATTAGAACACTTAATACTATACACAAAGAAAAGCTCAAAATGGATTAAAGACCTAAAGGTAAGACTGGAAACTATAAAAATCTTAGAGGAAAACATAAGCAAAACACTCGGTGATATAAATCAAAGCAAGATCCTCTATGAACCACATCCTAGAGTAATGGAAATAAAAACAAAAGTAAACAAGTGGGACCTGATCAAACTTAGAAGCTTTTGCACAGCAAAGGAAACTATAAGCAAGGTGAAAAGACAACCCTCAAAACTGGAGAAAATAATAGCAAATGAAACAAGTGACAAAGGTTTAATTTAAAAAATATATAAGCAGCTAATAAAACTCCAAGCCAGAAAAACAAACAACCCAATCAAAAAGTGCGGAAAAGACTTAAACAGACATTTCTCCAAAGAAGACGTACAGATGGCTAACAAACACATGAAAAGATGCTAAACATCGCTCATTATTAGAGAAAGGCAAATCAAAACCAAAATGAGATATCACTTCACACCAGTCAGAATGGCCATCATAAAAAAATCTACAAATAATAAATGCTGGAGTGGGTGTGGAGAAAAGGGAATAGTCTTGCACTGTTGATGGGAATGTAAATTGATACAGCCACTATGGAAGATGGTATGGAGATTTCTTTTAAAACTAGGAATGGAACCAACATATGACCCAGCAATCCCACTCCTAGGCATATACCCTGAGGAAATCAAAATTGAAAGAGACACATGTATCCCATTGTTCATTGCAGCACTATTTACAATAGCTAGAACATGGAAGCAACCTAGATGCCCATCAACAGATGAATGGATAAAGAAGTTGTGGTATATATACACAATGGAATATTACTCAGCCATAAGAAGGAATGCATTTGAGTCAGTTCTGATGATGTGGATGAACTTAGAACCTATTATACAGATTGAAGTGAGTCAGAAAGAAAAAGATAAATATCATATTCTAACGCACATATATGGAATCTAGAAAAATGGTACTGAAGAATTTATTTACAGGGCAGCAATGGAGAAACAGACATAGAGAATAGTCATGGACATGGGAAGAGGGGAGGAGAGGGTGAGATGTATGAAAAGAGTAACATGGAAACTTACATTACCATATATAAAATAGATAGCCAACAGGAATGTGTTTCATGGCTCAGGAAACTCCAAAAGGGGCTCTGTATCAACCTAGAGGGGTGGGATGGGGAGGGAGAAGGGAGGGAGGTTCAAAAGGGAGGGGATATATGTATACCTGTGGCTGATTCATGTTGAGGTTTGACAGAAAAAAAAACAACAACAAAATTCTGTAAAGCAAGTATCCTTCAATAAAAAAATAAAACAAAAATAAAAAAAAAAATTTTTAAAGGAAGAAAGTTCCAAATTAAGTGCCATCGCTGTTTTGAGAAAGAGAAACACTTCTGGATGGAAAGTCAATTAGGAAGTCATAAAGCACATAATATTTATGCTGGGCCTTCTTTAAGAGCAGTCAATATTTGACTAGAAATTTAAATAGAGACCCGAAAATCTGAATGAATATGATGCACTAAGAACCCTTTCAAAAAGCATTAACACAATTCATCTTTTTGCTTATTATATATAAAGTGAAGAGTGAATTTGTACAGTCACGAAACAGAAGCTCAGAGATTGCATTAATTAATTAATACATCTGGTAATTTTTAATTGCTATTGATATACAACAGATTAGAAATATTGTTATGATCATGTGTTAATTGCAATTAAATAATACTTTAATAATCATGGAAATGTTTGGTTTTCCTTTTAGTTATTCAATTACATGAAGGCAAATACTTTTTATCATGAGGCAAATCATGGAATATAATACATAAATACTTGTTAGATGAATCAATAAGGAAATAGACCATTTTTCCTTTTCTTGAATATTGACTGAGTAGTTGATCTGGAGTATAAAAGTCTTTGGAGAACCTGGAAAGTGATTGTTGAAATTTAAATGTGACTGAGATAATTTCAGGGCTTTGAGTATCTTCCTAAGGCGAGTGTATTTTTTCATAACAATGTTATGTATTCATGAAAATTGATTAAATCCCTTGAACATAAGCAGAAACAATCATAAAACAGGGTGAAATAAAGTGTATCACAAAAAGGATAAGAATGCCAGAGAATTATAGCGGCATAAAATAGATGGCTGTGGAAAATTCTTTAAGGGATGGGAATACCAGCCCACCTGACCTGCCTTCTGAGAAATCTGTATGCAGGTCAAGAAGCAACAGTTAGAACTGGACATGGAACAGTAGACTGGTTCCAAATCAGGAAAGGAGTACATCAAGGCTGTATGTTGTCACCCAGCTTATTTAATTTATATACAGAGTACATCATGTGAAATGCTGGGCTGGATGAAGCACAAGCTGGAATAAAGATTGCCAGGAGAAATAACGATAACCTCAGATATGCAGATGACACTACCACTATGGCAGAAAGTGAAGAAGAACTAAAGAGCCTCTTGACGAAAGTGAAAGAGAAGAGTGAAACATTTGGCTTAAAACTCAACATTCAGAAAACTAAGATCATGGCATCAGTCCCATCACTTAATGGCAAATAGATGGGGAAACAATGGAAACAGTGGCTGACTTTATTTTTGGGGGCTCCAAAATCACTGCAGATGGTGATTGCAGCCATGAAATTAAAAGATGCTTGCTCCTTGGAAGAAAAGCTATGACCAACCTAGACACCATATTAAAAAGCAGAGACATTACTGCCAACAAAGGTCTGTGTAGTCAAGGCTATGGTTTTTCCAGTGGTCATGTATAGATGTGAGGGTTGGACCATAAAAAAAGCTGAGCACCAAAGAATTGATGCTTTTGAACTGTGTTGTTGGAGAAGAATCTTGAGGGTCCCTTGGACTACAAGGAGATCCAACTAGTCAATCCTAAAGGAAATAGTCCTGAATATTCATTCAAAGGACTGATGCTGAAGCTGAAATGCCAATACTTTGGCCACCTGATGCAAAGAACCAACTCATTGGAAAAGACCTTGATGCTGGGAAAGATTTAAGGTGGGAAGAGAAGGGGATGGCAGAGGATGAGATGGTTGGATGACATCACTGACTCTATGGACATGAGTTTGAGCAAGCTCTGGGAGTTGTTGATGGACAGGGAAGCCTGGAGTGCTGTGGTCCATGGGATCTCAAATAGTTGGACACGTCTGAATGACTGAACTGGACTGTAGTGAACTGAAAATAGATGGCAAAAATTACATGTATGTGTATCTTCTAAAAGAACTACCTATTTCAAGGAATGTCATATAAATTGTCTGAAGTATCAAGTGGCACTAAAAGATCAGGACTTACACAGTGATCTTTCTATATTGATTAACTTCAGAATTTATGAGTAGAAATAAATAGCTTAGTTGTTTTGTTTGCTGGAATGACAAATTTGCAATACATTTAGCTGAGATTCCCTTGGTAAATTTATAGCAATATTAAATCAGACTTCTTGGAACCCTTATTGTGGATAATTTCTGTGCATAAAGATCAAAAGGCAATATACAAACTGGCCTGTCCCCTAAGTTAGTCAGCTTAATTATACCTTGTAAACAGCACACTAACTGGTAACTATATATGGGCATTTGGGCAGTTATCTATTAGAAGGTCATTCTAAGAATTCATCTGTGTGTTAGAGGAGTCCTGGTTACCTCACCATTCCCATAATTTAGATAGACAATTTAGAAGATCATATTTATTTTAATATTACATAAATCAAAGGAATGTGACTAGAACATACAACTGTTCTACAGAATCTGTTATATTGTCAAATGGTCTTTGAAAATATTCATAGCAGCCTAATATTATATCACATATATATGCCAATAATTTTTTGTGAAAATATTTGCCTATTTACTTATTTTTGGCTGTGTCAGTTCTTATTTGAAGCACACAGGATCTTTGCTGTAGAATTTGGGATTTTTACTTACGGTATGTGAAATCCTGGTTGCTGCCTGTGAGATCTGGTTCCCTGACCAAGGATCAAATGCAGGCCCCTGGCATTGGGAGTGCAGAGTCTTAGCCACTGGACCACCAGAGAAGTCCCACCAATAAGTTTTAACCAAACACACATCATTGATTATTAGATTTATTACTTTTTGCATTATAAAAATAATTCTGAGTATCCTTTTATATAAAAAGCCTAATAATTGTACTATTATTCTTTTGGAAGTCTTAGAATCTCAAAGGATACATATGTTAAGTTTATTTATATAAATGGCCAAATTGCTTTATGAGAGGATATAATACTAAAAACAGTAGAATGGAAGAGCATTCTTTAAACTACATAAATAACTAACCTTTCTAAATAATGAGTTTTGGCTGATTGAAGAAAAATGGGTCTTTATTTTTATTTTAATATACAGTATAGTTTTGCTGCTAAGATTTATATCGTGCCATGTTTACTGGCAATTTATATCTACTATTTTACAAATGACCTACCCGTGTACATTTTTAAATCAAGTTAGTTGTTATTACTGTTGTCATTGTGTATGTCTGTATATGTTATTGATTTGTAATGTATTATTTATTAAGAAGATTAACCGATTAATGTTACAAACATTCAATCTTAGTTTATCATTTTCTTAAGATATATTTAAAACATTGAATTTCAACTATATAAATGAAATGACAAATTCTTAAGGAATGATTCAAACAGTGACTATTTATCATTATTTGGATAACTAGTCCATTGAGGGTAGCTTATCCATAAGATTAAAATATCATAGATTTCTGTTTGGGGCATAGAGATCAAATTAGTCATTATTGATGATCAAATTAGCTAAATGATTACTTGTCTCCATTACACAAACTTCCATAGCCCTATTTGAAGAATGACTATGTAGCTAAAGAAGAACACTTGAAGAAAATATTTAGATCAAAATCACTAATTTGGAACCAGATTTTAGAATATGGGTAAACAATAAAAATATGAAGTGGATATTATTAATTACATGCTACATTTGATATATGAGTCCAAAATAAATGAGTCACTTCTGGAACTAGATTGCTAATTATCTTCAAACAAAACTCTCCACCTTAAATTACCTCATTTCAATTAACATTAGGCTTTCTTTACTATTCCATGCACATTTATCTTAAAGTAACTCTAATTAAAAATTATACAGGTACAAATGTGTATAATAATGGAAATAAGAAAGTAAACAAAGTATATATATATATACTTAGAATTAAGCTATTGCAATGTTTTATAATCTGCCTCTATCTCTACTTTCTGATTAATAGGTTGGAAACTTTAGTGCCAGCCTTATATGGCCTCCTCACTCTATTCTCTCCACCTGTTATCAAATCATGCCATCACTGTCTTCTAAAACATTTCCCAATCTTTAATTTCTCTCCATTTTATTATAAGGAACTAACACCAGGTCCTCTTTGCTGCCTGGAGTAATTCATCAGCTTCAAACTTGATTCCCTCCTTCTTGTTTGAGTGTTCTTGATTTATCGCACCTTACGGTAAGGTCTTCTTCAGACAATTCTGTTCTGGCTGATCTCTTTAGCTTCATGTTGTTTTCTCTAGTCCTTAGGATAAAATTGAAACATTTTAAAGTAGTTATAAGTCCTTCTAGATCTTGCCCTGCTTTTGTCAGGATGATTTTTCCCAATTTTCTCCCTGTATTTTTACATCCCAAACACACAGAATATCTTTCATTTCCTCAAATGTGCCATTATTTTTCTTATCTGTATTCCTCCAGAGGAAAAAAAAAAAGAAAAAGGCCTTGAGAAAGTAATTTGAATGTTAATGGTTTATTTTCGAGGTGATACTAGGCAGCCAATTCAGCTGGGTTAATGAGTAAGTTACTATCGTGAGTAACTGACCAGGGCCTATGGGAGACTGTGTCGTATAAACTCTATAAGAATTCTCACCCAAGTGGAGAGGAGACGGAGTATTTATCTACCATTTCCCATGCAAGCCAGGCTTCAGCAATATGTGAACCGTGAACTTCCTGACGTTCAAGCTGGTTTTAAAAAAGGCAGAGGAACCAGAGATCAAATTGCCAACATCTGCTGGATCATGGAAAAAGCAAGAGAGTTCCAGAAAAACATCTATTTCTGCTTTATTGACTATGCCAAAGCCTTTGATTGTGTGGATCACAATAAACTGTGGAAAATTCTGAAAGAGATGGGAATACCAGACCACCTGACCTGCCTCTTAAGAAATTTGTACGCAAGTCAGGAAGCAACAGCTAGAACTGGACATGGAATAACAGACTGGTTCCAAATAGGAAAAGGAGTACCTCAAGGTTGTATATTGTCACCCTGCTTATTTAACTTATATGCAGAGTACATCATGAGAAACGCTGGACTGGAAGAAGCACAAGCTGGAATCAAGATTGCTGGGAGAAATATCAATAACCTCAGATATGCAGATGACACCACCCTTATGGCAGAAAGTGAAGAGGGACTAAAAAACCTCTTGATGAAAGTGAAAGTGGAGAGTGAAAAAGTTGGCTTAAATCTCAACATTCAGAAAACGAAGATCATGGGATCCGGTCCCATCACTTCATGGGAAATAGATGGGGAAACAGTGGAAATAGTGTCAGACTTTATTTTTCTGGGCTCCAAAATCACTGCAGATGGTGACTGCAGCCATGAAATTAAAAGACGCTTACTCCTTGGAAGGAAAGTCATGACCAACCTAGATAGCATATTCAAAAGCGGAGATGTTACTTTGCCAACAAAGGTCCGTCTGGTCAAGGCTATGGTTTTTTCTGTGGTCATGTATGGATGTGACAGTTGGACTGTGAAGAAGGCTGAGTGCCGAAGAATTGATGCTTTTGAACTGTGGTGTTGGAGAAGACTCTTGAGAGTCCCTTGGACTGCAAGGAGATCCAACCAGTCCATTCTGAAGGAGATCAGCCCTGGGATTTCTTTGGAAGGAATGATGCTAAAGCTGAAACTCCAGTACTTTGGCCACCTCATGTGAAGAGTTGACTCATTGGAAAAGACTCTGATGGTGAGAGGGATTGGGGGCAGGAGGAGTAAGGGATGACAGAGGATGAGATGGCTGGATGGCATGACTGACTTGATGGACGTGAGTCTCAGTGAACTCCGTGAGTTGGTGATGGACAGGGAGGCCTGGGCATGCTGCGATTCATGGGGTCGCAAAGAGTCGGACACGACTGAGTGACTGATCTGATCTGATCCCATCCTAATTTTTATGAACTTTTTATAAGGCTCTGTTAAGGGAGGTCATCAAGAAGACATGACCACCAATGACCCAGAGGCCAGTTTTGGACAACTGGAAGCTTCCCATCCTCCTCCTTCTCCTTAGAATGTGCATTGCAATTTTCTCACTCACCTCCAGAAGCTTCCCCAAATATATAGCTCTGAGATAGAAATATGATCTTAATACTGTCTGGAGTGTATATATATGACAGAACCCAGTTAAGTACTATATATACATTTTAGTGATTTGGCAGGAAGTTGTAGAGATCTATTTATTTTTGGCCACCTAAGACAAGCCTCAATAAGTTCCCTTGCTAATTAAACCTGCGCCTAACATTTGGAGTAATTTGCCTCTCATTTTGGCCTCTCCTTGCCTTCTGAGCATGGGGGTTCATTTCAGATTACACCTGGGAAGCTCAAGGGTTGAAAAGCAATGATTGGTGAGCCTGCCAAGATGCCAAATAAAGGAGTTATGTTCTAGAGGCATCCTTGCGGGAAATCCCGAGTTGTCCATTGACATCCGTGTGGGTAGGGATGACTCTTGTGTTAGTGCTTGTGAACTGCTTTGTGAGTACAGGGATTCCTTAAAGGTGCCAACTGCTTTAATGCATCTGTTTGAGGAAATGTGCATAGAGCACTGTGACAAAGAAGTGAAACAGCGATTGTTGCAGAGAGCTGGCCTCTAATGCAGGAAGTTCAACCGGACACATGCCCAACTAAAGGTTGAAAACTAAGTTAGAAAATTAAGAGATCTGCAGTTAGAGAAAGACATGCAGTTGTCCAATACTCTGCTAGCTTCTGGGCTAGCAAACAAGGTGGACGAGCAGGATTACAAATTGGAGACTTTAGAGGAATGTTCTGCAAAGCTAGGAGGGCACAAAGTGTTGTGAATTAAGAGCTAGACACTTGGGACAAAATCTGATTAGGACATTAAGAGATGAGATCTCTGTGGAAGTGATAAGAATGAAGAGGGGGCCTTTGTGACGATTGTTGAGAAAACAGGGAAAATGTCCCTTGCAGTCCCACTCCTAATATGAGGGAAAATTTAAATAGTGATTACTTCAAATGTTTATGACAAAACATATTCTTTCTCTGTCTCTTGAAGGTATAAATCTCATGTCTGAAATGTACACAGCCCAGGAGATAACCAAAATATTGCCTACAGAGACTAAAGAAAAAAAAAAAAAAAGTAGGCATAGGCATAGGAAGAGGAGGAGAGACTTTTTAAAACACAGACTTGTTATAGAAGTCTCCTGACTCAAATATCTGGTCCATAGACTCCGTGAAATCACAAATATCAGTAAAAAGACTTAATAATGTGAATGGCTGATTCACTGCAAAATAATAGTATGTGGAACTCTGCTTGATGTTATGTGGAAGCCAGGATCGGAGGGGAGATTGGGGGAGGATGATGGATACATCTATATGTTTGGCTAAGTCCTTTCACTGTTCCCCTGAACTATCAAAACATTGTTACTCAGCTATACCCCAATACAAAATAGAAGGTTAAAAAAAAAAAAAAAACAGCTATAGAATTGTGTTTGTGTCTCTCTATACCTATCTGATGCTGGGAGGGATTGGGGGCAGGAGGAGAAGGGGATGACAGAGAATGAGATGGCTGGATGGCATCACTGACTCGATGGAAGTGAGTTTGAGTGAACTCCAGGAATTGGTGATGGACAGGGAGGCCTGGGCATGCTGCAATTCATGGGGTCACAAAGAGTTGGACACGACTGAGCGACTGAACTGAACTGACACCTGTTTATGTGTGTCTATAGATGTATGTTGCATATATGTGATGTTTTTCTACCTTCAAAGGGTATTACCAAAATTGCCTTTTAAAAAAGCCAAGCATTTTACAAAACTACCAGAAATACTAAAGCTGAAGGAAAATGACTATATGTGAAAGATACATAGTAGTATCTTCACATACCCTGACCCCACAGGGCTTATTCATGGTCATCCACCTCTCAGCTTTCCAGTGTCCAAGCCATAGAGTTAATCTCTTTAGAACAGTCTGTCAGTGGACAGGGTTGAAGACCGGGGCACAGTGTAATCACCTGACAAAGTATTCTGAGCTCAACCCATCAGCTGCCGTTTTTTACTTTCTGAGAAGCTCCATTTGGAGAAGCATTGTATGCTGCTAGAGACTGTTGCTTTATGGGGGTATATTCAGATTCTTTCCCCTTCCAGGACTGGAACTAAAGTCCTAGGAGCACTCCCTCCTGTTTCTCTGCCATATGTCTTGACCCATACCTCCTGAAGTCACAGACACATCTAACTCAAAAGCTGTGCTTGGAAGATGTTTTTATTTGTTATTTTCTTTTCCTTTTCAAATGTGGCTTGCTGCTCTGACTCCCAGACCTACAGCTGGCTTTTTTTTTTTTTTTTTTTTTAACCAGGGGTATTGACATTGAAGTACCCAGGTGAGATGTTGAAATATTTCATGTGAAGATGGGCACAATTAAGGACAGAAACAGTATGGACCTAACAGAAGCAGATGATATTAAGAAGAGGTGGCAAGAATACATAGAGGAACTATACAAAAAAAGACCTCAATGACCCAGATAACCATGATGGTGTGATCACTCACCTAGAGCCAGACATCCTGGAGTGTGAAGTCAAGTGGGCCTTAGAAAGCATCACTACAAACAAAGCTAGTAGAAGTAAAGGAATTCCAGCTGAGCTATTTCAAATCCTAAAAGATGATGCTGTTAATGTGCTGCACTCATTATGCCTGCAAATTTGGAAAAATAAGTAGTGGCTACAGGACTGGAAAAGGTCAGTTTTCATTCCAATCCCAAAGAAAGTAAATGCCTAAGAATGTTCAAAACTACTGTACAATTGCACTCACTTTATATGCTAGCAAAGAAATGCTCAAAATTCTCCCAGCCAGGTTTCAACAGTACATGAACTGAGAAATTCCAGATGATCAAGCTGGGTTTAGAAAAGGCAGAGGAAACAGAGATCAAATTGCCAACATCCATTGGATCATAGAAAATGCAAGAGAGTTCCAGGAAAACATCTATTTCTGCTTCATTGACTAACCTAAATCCTACAAAACTGTAGAAAATTCTTAAACAGATGGGAGTACCAGACCACCTTCTCTGCCTCCTGAGAAACCTGTATGCGGGTCAAGAAGCAACTGTTAGAACTGGATGTGGAACAACGGACTGATTCCAAATTGAGAAAGGAGTACTTCAAGACTCTGTTGTCAAGCTGCTTATTTAACTTATATGCAGAGTACATCATGAGAAATGCCAGGCTGGATGAAGCACAAGCTGGAATCAAGATTGCTGGGAGAAATATCAATTACCTCAAATATGCAGATGACACCACCCTTATGGCAGAAAGTGAAGAGAACTAAAGAGCCTCCTTATGAAAGTGAAAGAGGAGAGTGAAAAAGTTGGCTTAGAGCTCAACATTCAGAAAACTAAGATCATGGCATCTGGTCCCATCACTTCATGACAAATAGATGGGGAAACAGTGGCTGATTTTATTTTTAGGGGCTCCAAAATCACTGCAGATGGTGACTGCAGCCATGAAATTAAAAAATGCTTGCTCCCCGGAAGAAAGTCTATGACCAATCTAGACCGCATATTGCAATGCAGAGACATTATTGGGATGGATGTGAGAGTTGGACTATAAAGAAGGCGAAGTGCCAAATAATTGATGCTTTTGAATTGTGGTGTTGGAGAAGACTCTTGAGAGTCCTTTGGACTGCAAAGAGATCAAACCAGTCAATCCTAAAGGAAATCAACCCTGAATATTCATTGGAAGGACTGATGCTAAAGCTGAAGCTACAAAACTGGCCACCTGATGCAAAGAACAGACTTATTGGAAAAGACCCTGATGTTGGGAAAGATTGAAAGCAGGAAGAGGAGATAACAGAGGATGAGATGTTTGGATGGCATCACTGACTCAATGGACATGAGCTTTAGCAAGCTCTTGGAGATGGTAAAGGAGAGGGAAGCTTGGTTGCATGCTGCAGTCCATGGGGTCACAAAGAGTTGGACACGACTGAGTGACTGAACAACAGCAAAGTTCCCCATCCACTCCATATCCTTGGAATGTGTATCTAATTTGTCTTCTTTGGTCCCAGAAACTGCCCCAAGGATATAGCCTTGAGATAGCAATATGGTGCTTTGAGCCAACTGATGGTATATGCGACTGAACCCAGTTAAGGCCTCTATTTAAACTTTTAGGTTTGGCAGGCATGTATAGAGATTCGCCTGGCTTGTGGCCTCCCAAGACAATCTGGTAAATTCCCTTGCTTGTTACACCTCCCACCTACCTATGGGTCTGCCTCATTCTTTGATCTCTCCTGCCCTTTGCATAGGGAGGCAGGTTTTAGATTACACCAGGGAAGTTTCCGGGTTTTAGATGCAACAGGCTCCCTGGCAACCAACTCTGGTCTGGCCTGAGTGTGGACCAAACCCAGGCCAACTTATACATTAAGAAGTACCTATTGCTTATGATAATTTTAAAGGCCTTTAGAAACTTTAATTTCTTTTAAATTCTAAGAAAAATAAATATAATACAGCATAAATTGTATTTGTCTTTATATCAACACATAAAGTATATAAAATTTCAAAAAATGAAGTCATAAAATATTTTTAATATATTTTTCAGAAGGAAAGGGCTTATGAGGGCCAATTAATCTAGGACCCACAGAAGTTGTAATATGGCCTTAGGACAAGCATGGTCTTACAGGCAGTAAGTCTTCAGGCAATTATGGATACATAAAACAGGACTTTACAGCATTTGCTCTAGAGTATTTGCAACTGTTAAAATATTTGTTCTTTATGAAACAGTGACTTTGTGTCATTTTCTCCATATACTATCCCTGAAATAGTCCCCTGATATACATTCTCACAAATGCTCCTGATAAATTCTGTCTTTTCCTCAACTTCAGGTTTAAAAGTCACTGTATCTGGAATGCATTCTCTGATCCCATGTCTGGATTAAAGGCAGTTTTTATGTACTTTGAGATCTCCTTGTATTTCCCCTACACTGTAATTTTTACATTGGGATTTTGTCATTATTTGCAATCCTCCCCTCTACTAGAGTATATATTCTGTGAGGATATGATTCATTTTTACACATATTAATCATGCAACCACAGTGACTAGCACATAGTAGGTAAGCAATTAACTTTTGAAAATTTAAAATGATTTTGTGTGTGTGTATACTCGGGTGCTCAGTAGTCTCTGGTTCTTTGCGGCCCCAGGAACTGTAGGCCACCAAGCTCCTCTGTTCATGGGATTCTCCAGGCAAGAATACTGGGGCAGGTTCCCATTTCCTCCTCCAGGAGATCTTCCCTATCCAGGGATCAAACCTGAGTCTCCTGCATTACAGATGGATTCTTTACCAGCTGAGCTACCAGGGAAAACCAAAGATAGTGTGCTTAGTCATTCAGTCTTGTCTATGTGACCCCATGAACTGTAGCCTACCAGGTTCCTCTGTCCATGGGGATTCTCCAGGCAGGAATATTGGAGTGAGTTGCCATGCCCTCCTCCCGGAGATCATCCCAACCCAGGGATTGAACCTAGGTCTCCTGCACTGCAGGCAGATTCTTTACCATCTGAGCCACCAGGGAAGTCCAAAGACAGCGTCCTGGATCATATTATGACAAGTTGGATAAGGCTGAGCACTGTTTTCCAGAATCATTTTTCCTGTACACAGCTGGGTGAGAATTAGCCAAAGGTCAACAACACATGAGATTTGGCAGAAGGAAATCAGAAACCATTACTCTGAAAAAATTATCACAATCAGCCAAAATGACAGACAGAAATGCCCAGCTACTCCTCAGTCTTCTCTGTTTTACGTTCAGCTGGCCATGCTAACCAAGAATGGACTCAAGCCCACTATTAAGAACTTGGCTGAGAACCTGCAGCAGTGATAGCTAAACACAAGGATACATTTCTCAGAAGTGTCAGTTTCAATAGAGTTTCATTGAAGTTTCCTCTTCCTAGTCCCTCTCTGGTGTTCAAAGGCACTTGGCTTCTTGCTTTAAACATACTGGTTATTGATTCTCCCACTCCCAACTTCCAGATCTTCACTGCCTGTGTTACGTCAAATTTTTGTAATAAATCCATTATAAAATGAATATAGGATTTGCTTCTACCCGCTGATTTCTGACAGTGTCCCTATAGTATTTAATTGCATGGATGTACAATATATTGGGCTTCCCAGGTGGCTCAGTAGGTAAAGGATCTGCCTGCAATATAGAAGACACAGGAGATGCAGGTTCAATTGGGATAATCCCCTGGAGGAGGACATGGCCACCCACTCCAGTGTTCTTGCCTGGAGCATCCCATGGACAGAGGAGCCTGGTGGGCTACAGTCCATAGTGTTGCAAAGAGTTGACATGACATAAGCAACTGAGCACAATGTGTGCATCACAATATGTTAAGCTATATATTTCATATATTTAGTTGATTCTCCCCTTTTCAGTTTTACCACAGTGATAAATAATCTCACTTATGAATATGTTTTATCATCATGAATATTTTACTGTTTTGACTTTAATTCTTCAGGCTATCGGATCCCTTTCCATCATGTTTCTTACTCTCTCTGGTGACCATTCTTGAAAAGGGATTGGAAGAATTGTTTACACCCTATTTTTACAAATTCTTATGTCCCAGGATGTCATTGTTAACATCTTCTGTCAGCAGTGGCCACAGCACAACTACTAGAGAATTAAGTAACAAATGGCAAGTATTCTCTCAATACAAAATGAGGCACTAGAACACTGTTGCTGGATCCACTGAGAATGTAAGAAAAATTTGTAACACCTAACACAATCCTGAATTTGAATATCTAAAAAGGTTGAGACCTGGCTGAAATAACTTTCTAGATGAATTTTCCCTCTGAGCTTCCCTGCAGCCTTGAGGAATGTGAGGGTCTCAGGGTTTTGTGAAGGGAGTCTTTCTATTCTCCTTATGTCTAGTGAAATAAACTTTTTCAGAGGGCTACATAAAAATTTTATATTTACCACCAAGAATCTTTTTTGGGGACTGGTGAAGGGATAAAAAAGATGAAAATAATGCTAATTGGCCCACATACAAAAGACTAAGGTAATGACTTGGGCCTGGAAAGGCCACTGTAGTGGTGTGGTGGAGGGAGAAGAGGTGGCTATAGGGCAGAAGCTATGCACGATGGACACAAATAAGGACACAGGCCACTTGATAGAGTGAGATGCAGGACACCAGGTTTTGATCCCTGGATTAGGAAGATCCCCTGCAAAAGGGAATGACTACCCACTTCAGTATTCTTGCCTGGAGAATTCCATGGACAGAGGATCCTGGAGAACTACAGTCCATGGGTTCACAAAGAATGGGACACAACTGAATAATTAACACTTTATAGAGAGCCCACAGGAATCCTCTCCAAAGGGACTTTGTCCAAGAATCACTTGGAGGTATGATAGGGCTCCCATGCAAAGAGTTGTGTTGAATAGATTGTATGATGCCAGAAATGGGCTGGAATAAAATAAGACAGAGAAAAATCCATCACAGAAATTTCGGATAGATGTTCCCAGTAAGAAAATCTCTGAGAAACTCACAGAAACATTCATAAGAGAAAAGGTTACCTTTCAAATCCACCATTTGCAATATGCCCCAATACCTGATTATATATATACTAGTAAAATGACTTCTTTTTAGTCCCTTTTAACATCTCTTCTTTCCTGTGCACAGCTGTGAAACCTGAGGGGTCAGAAATAACAGCTGAGAGAATGGGACATAAATATCAGAGAAAGAGGTATCATCTAAAAGAAAGTACAGAAGAGGTTTACTAGGCCCTTGCTACACCACTGCAGGCTCTTCAGACTCAAGCTGCTCCAAGTTTTGGGAAATGTCTTAACTACATATGATGCTCAGAATTTCTTTTACTGACCATAGTGGGTATTCAGTATAGTTCAGTTCAGTTCAGTCACTCAGTCATGTTCGACTCTTTGCAACCCCATGGACTGCAGCACACCAGGCATCACTGGCCATCACCAACTCCAAGAATTACTCAAACTCATGTCCATTGAGTCGGTGATGCCATTCAACTCATCTCATCTTCTGTTGTTTCCTTCTCTTCCCGCCTTAAATCTTTCCCAGCATCAGGGTCTTTTCCAATGAGTCAGTTCTTTGCATCAGGCGGCCAAAGTATTAGAGTTTCAGTTTCAGCATCAGTCCTTCCAATGGATATTCAGGATTCAATTCCTTTAGGATGGACTGGTTGGATCTCCTTGCAGGCCAAGGGACTCTCAAGAGTTTTCTCCAACACCACAGTTCAAAAGCATCAATTTTTTGGTGCTTAGCTTTCTTTACAATCCAACTCTCACATCCATACGTGACTACTGGAAAAACCATAGCTTTGACTAGAGGGACCTTTGTTGGCAAAGTAATGTCTTTGCTTTTTAATATGCTTTCTAGGTTTGTCATAGCTTTTCTTCTAAGGAGCAAGCATCTTTTAATTTCATGGCTGCAGTAACTGTCTGCAGTGATTTGGGACCCCAAATAAATAAAGTCTCTCACTATTTCCATTGTTTCCCCATCTATTTGCCATGAATTGATGGGACCAGATGCCATGATCTTAGATTTCTGAATGTTGAGTTTTAAGCCAAATGTTTCGCTCTCCTCTTTCACTTTCATCAAGAGGCTTTTTAGTTCTTCTTCACTTTCTGCCATAAGGGTGGTGTCATCTGCATATCTGAGGTTATTGGTATTTCTCCTGACAATCTCGATTCCAACTTGTGCTTCATCCAGCCCAGCATTTCTCATGATGTACTCTGCATGTAAGTTAAATAAGTAGGATGACAACATACAGCCTTGATGTACCCCTTTCCTGATTTGGAACCAGTCTACTTGTTCCATGTCCAGTTCTAACTGTTGCTTCTTGACATGCATTCAGATTTCTCAGGAGGCAGGTCAGGGGGTCTGGTATTTCCATCTCTTTCAGAATTTTCTACAGATTGTTGTGATCCGCACAGTCAAAGGCTTTGGCATAGTCAATAAAGCAGAAATACATGTTTTTCTGGAACTCTCTTGCTTTTTTGGTGATCCAGCGGATGTTGGCAATTTGATCTCTGGTTCTTCTGCCTTTTCTAAATCCAGCTTTAACATCCAGAAGTTCATGATTTACATACTGTTCAAGCCTGGCTTGGAGAATTTTGAGCATTACTTTACTAGCGTGTGAGATGAGTGGAATTGTGCAGTAGTTTGAGCATTCTTTGGCATTACCCTTTCTTTGAGATTGAAATAAAAACTAACCTTTTCTGGTCCTGTGGCCACTGCTGAGTTTTCCAAATTTGCTGGCATATTGAGTGCAACACTTTCACAGCATCATCTTTTAGGATTTGAAATAGCTCAACTGGAATTCCATCAGCTCCACTAGCTTTGTTCATAGTGATGCTTCCTAAGACCCACTTGACTTTGCATTCCAGGATGTCTGGCTCTAGGTGAGTGATCACACCATCGTGATTATCTGAGTTGTGAACGTCTTTTCACCTTTTCACAGCCCACCACAAAATCAGTTTACAGAGTCATTCTCATTGTTAGATAAACTAGTTTGTAGATGTAATTGGGAATGCACTAAATTTGGACTTTTCACTTACTTCCATGTGTTAACTTTATGAAAATCCATGGTAAGTTTCAATTTGTTTTTTAGAAGAATTGATTAAATTATCAGAAAATAAAGTACAATATAGCATTAGAGTGTCAGCACAAGAAGAGAATACTTATGCATAGGATATTAAGACTTCTTAAAGTCTACAGAGATCTTCCTGGCAGTTGCTCAAAAGGCCATTTTCAAGTATGAAGGACAGCAATATTTACTCCTAATGAGTTTTCATTTGTCTTGCTATGGCATGGGACTTAAGATCTCAAAACAATTGGGCCACTGTGACTTAATATATCATTTTCTCTTGTTTTCCGAGTAATATAGTGTTGCATTTACATAGTGCCATGTCAAACTTCATAAATCAACCTGTGAGACAGAAGATAAACAGTCACATAGCAAAAAGCATGTGGACAAATGCTTGCGCTCACAAGTCACAGCTCACTGAGCAGCCTTCCCCAAAGTATCCACCTCAACTCCTCTCAGCAACTTGTCTAGAATATGCTGTGTTTTGCATCTTTCCTTTCACCAAACTCACCCAGGCTGATGACATGCAATCAAAGCTTCAGAAACAAATCAATGAACACCTTACTTTCCAAGGTCTTTGTTTTCGTCTGGCAATTGGTAACAGTAGATCCAGCATCTTAAGAATAGTGTGGCATGACAAAGCCACATTTATTTTTTGTTTCAGTGCTTGCTGAAAAGGATCTAGCATGATTTTTCTGTGTCAGTATGAAGTGTCTTTCACTGGTATATTACAAAAACAGCAATATTTTCAGCCATTTTATAATTAGTTCTTAGGAAATGGCAAAGGGAAACATTATGCAAATATAAAATCACCATGTAAATTTATGACTTGATATGAAAACAGCAATTTGATTAAAACACCTGAGTCACAGAGGGGGAAAGATATAATGGTCAAAATTTGTTGCATCAGATGGATTAATATGGATATTTGTCCACTGAGATAAAATAAGTGAAAGTGTTAGTCGCTCAGTTGTGTTGTGTCCTACTCTTTGTGATCCCATGGCCAGTAGCCCACCAGGCTCCTCTGTCCATGGAATTCTCCAAGAATATTGGAGTGGGTTGACATTTCCTTTTCCAGGTCATTTTCCCAACCCAGGGATTCAACCTGGGTCTCTTGCATTGCAGGCAGATTCTTTACCATCTGAGCCACCAGGGAAGCCCAGAAAGATAAAGTGAAGTGAAAGTCGCTCAGTCGTGTCTGACTCTTTGTGACCCCATGGACTATACAGTCCATGGAATTCTCCAGGCCAGAACTCTGGGGTGGGTAGCCTTTCCCTTCTCCAGGGGATCTTCCCAACCCAGGGATTGAACCCAGATCTCCCGCATTGCAGGTGGATTTTTTACCAGCTGAGTTACAAGGGAAGCCCAAGAATACTGGAGTGGGTAGCGTATCCCTTCTCCAGGGAATCTTCCCAACCCAGGAATCAAACCGGGGTCTCCTTCATTGCAGGTGGATTCTTTACCAGCTGAGCTATGAGGGAAGATAAAGTCTGTTTTAATTAAAATTGCAATTTAAAATTAAATTTTAATTTAATTAAAATTTAAATTTAATTAAAATTGCAGAGTTTCACAAAAGGAAATAATTGAGATCCCTTCTCATGTTTACGCTCACCCTCTTTATAGTCCTTAATGATTAATCAATACTCTGTACATTAGGAATGGTTTCTGAGAAGTCAACTGTGATTCCTATCTGTGTTCCTCCGTAGGTGAGGTGTCCTCTTCCCCACATCCTCTGGATTTTTCCAGGATTTTCTCTTTATCTTGAATTTACTATTGTTTAAAAATAATGTCAATGTATAGTTCAGGGGAATATTTATACTGCTTGATGTTCTCTGAGCTTCCTTGATCTGTAGTTGGTGCCTGACATTAATTTAGAAAAAAATCTGTCATTATTATTTCAAATATTTCTTCAGTCCCTTTTTCTTCTCCTTCTGTTCTTCCCATTACATATATATTATACCTTCTGTAGTTGTCTCACAGTCCTTAGATATTCTATCCTACTTTTCTGCCAGTATTCTTTCTCTTTGGAGATTCAAGTTTTGGAGGATTCTATTGCGATAGCCTCCAAATCGGATATTCTTTTCTTGACCCTTTCCAGCTCATCAAAGGCATTCTTAATTTCAGTTACAATATTTCTGATCTATAGTATTTCTTTTTGGTTCTGTCTTAGGATCTCCATCTCTGATTACAATGACCATTTGCTCTTGCTTGCTGTCTACTTATTTATTAGAGTCTTTAGAATATTGTTTTAAATTAAAATTTAAAATTTTATTTTCATAGTTATTTAAATTCCTGGTGAGACAATTTCAATAATCCTGCCATATGTTATTCTTAGGCTTTCTCTTTCTTTTTGAATTGTGTTTTTCTGTCTTCTGGTAATTCTTTCTTCTTCAGACATGATGTCCTAGGTAAAAGAAATTTTTGTAAATAGGACTTTAGTATTGTGGGGAAGTTCTATAGTCCAATGATTAGGTCTGTCTTTTAATGAACCTTGGCCTCTGGACAGTAAAAATCACAAGTGTTTTAATTTCTCTTTTCAATCACTCTTTATGAGGGAGAGGATGACTACAATGGGCTCAGTTCAGTTCAAGAGCAAACTAATCCCCAAATAAGCAGAAGAAAGAAAATGATCAAGAATAGGGCAGAAATAAATGAAACAGAAAATATAAAAACAACAGGGAAAAATCAATGAAACTAGGCATTGATTCTTTTAAATGATCAACAAAATGAGGAACCTTTAGCTACTCTACTGCTTCATCCCCCAAAGTAGAGTAATATTAGTAAAATGAGGAAGGGAATATGGATATCACTACTATTATTACAGAAATAAAAAAGATTGTAAGATACAGGAAGCTTGGGGCTGGTGCACTGGGATGACCCAGAGGGATGGTATGGGGAGGAAGGTGGGAGGGGGGTTCAGGATTAGGAACACGTGTACACCATGGTGGACTCATGTTGATGTATGGCAAAACCAATACAATATTGTAAAGTAAAAAAAAAAGTAAAGGAATGCTGTGGAAAGCCATATGCCTAAATTAGATAGCTTAGTTGAACATATAAGTTCTTAGAAAAATACAAATTTCTGAAATAAAGACAGATAATCTAAATAGATCTCTAACTAGCAAAGGCATTGAGTTACTAATTTTAAAACTTCCCACAAAGAAATTCCAACTCCAGATGATTTCTCTGATGATTTCTATCACTTAAAAAATTAATATAAATCCTTTATAAACTCTTCCAAAAATAGGAGAGAAACTAACTCTTCCCAACCTATTCTATAAGCCCATTATTATCCATATTACAAAACAAAAACAGGCAATGATATCACAAGGAAAGAAAGCTATAAATGAAAATCTCTTGTTTATATAGCCATAAAAATCTTCAACAAAATACTAGCAAATTGAATTCAGCAACATATGAAAAGGGTTACACATATTGACCAAGTGAGATTTATCCCCAAAATGCACAGTTGTACTAACATAACAAAATTAATCAAAGAAATACACCAAATTAATCAAATTTTTTAAAAAAGTTTTTAATTGTGATAGACATAAAAAGCATTTGACTCCATGACACCTATTAGAATGACTAAAAACAAAAAGACAGAAAATAATGAGCATTAGCTAGATGTGGGGAAGCTTGAGTCCTACACATTCCTGGTAGGAATGTAAAATGTATAATCACTTTATTTAAAAACTTAAGCAAATTCTAAAAATGCTAAATTTAGATTCACAATATGACTTAGTAATTTTACTTCTTAGTATAGGTCCATGTGAACTAAAAACATGCCCCAAAAAAGAACTTATACATGAATGTTCATAAGAGCATTATTCATAATATTCAAAAGCAGAAAGAACACAAATATCTAACAGTTAATGGATAAATGAAGTGTAGTCTATCCTTGCAAGGAATATTATTTGGCAATAAAAAATAAACTGCTTACACATCCATAACATGGATGAGCCTTGAAAACATCATGCTTATTCAAAGAGGCCAGATAGGAAAACATCACAACACTGCATGGTCCCTTTTATATGAGGAGACTAGAATAGGCAAATCTATAGAGACAGATAATAGAATGTTACTGTTGTTGCTTTAGTCACTAAGTCATACCAACTTTTTCATAACCCCATGCACAGTTGCTTATCAGGCTCCTTTGTCCAAGGGATTTCCCAGGCAAGAACTAGAGTGGGTTGCCATTTCCTTCTCTAGGGAATCCTCCCAATCCCAAGAATCAAATCTGCATCTACTACATTGGATCCTTTACTACTGGCAGACAGATTCTTTAAGACTGAGCCACCAGGGAAACCCAGATAGTTACCTTTCTGGTTACCTTTTCCTGGCAGGACTGAGAGTAATGGAGAGTAATTGCTGACAACTCAATGTTTCTTTTTGACTGCTGAAAATATTCAGAATTAAATTATGGGAGTGGTTTTAAAACTATGAATATACTAAGAAAGAGTGAACTGTACATTTTACATGGAAATATAAAATGAAATTGTTGTTGTTCAGTCACTCAGTTGTGTCCTGTTCTTTGCAACCCCATGGACTGCAGCATGCCAGGCTTCCCTGTCCCATCACTATCTCCTGGAGCTTGCTCAAACTCATGTGCATTGAGTCATTGATGCCATCCAACTATCTTATCCTCTGTCATCCCCTTCTCCACCTGCCTTCAATCTTTCTCAACATAAGTGTCTTTTCTAGTGAGTCAGCTCTTCGCATCAGGTGGCCAAAGTATTGGACTTTCACTTTCAGCCTCAATCCTTCCAATGAATATTCAGGACTAATTTCCTTTAGGATTGACTGGTTTGATGTCCTTGCAATCCAAGGGACTTTCAAGCACCTTCTCAAACACTACAGTTTGAAAGCTTCATTTTTTCAGCATTCAGCCTTCTTTATAGTCCAACTCTCACATCCATACGAGACTACTGGAAAAACCAAAGCTTTGACCAGACGGACCTTTGTCAGCAAAATAATATGCTCTGCTTTTATAAAAGTTTTATAAAAGTCTCTGTTTTTTAATATGCTCTCTAGGTTTGTCATAGCTTTTCTGGAAATATGTCACAATAAAATTGCAAAAATGAAAATTAGAGATAGCAGAGCAATTGAACCACAGTGAGGAGAAAGAATGTAGATAGGGAAGATACTTCCCTGGGTAGCTGGTAAAGTGTTTGGTGCTTAAAAATAAACACAATGGGAAAAACAAACCAAAAAAAGTAATAGTTTAGTAAGAAGGCTGTACCCTTTCTGATATAGAAATACAGTCTTCCTATGTAGAATAGCTGGTAGAAACAAATTAGTTAGAAATATTTTCATAGTTGATGATTCTGTATTTTAAGTCTGGACATTTGAAAATTACAGCAAAGACCCTCATAATTCTTTGAAATTAATGTATTAGCACAGCTACAAGAGTTTTTTGTGTCTGTTCAGAACAACTCAAGACTTATACTCTACCATCAACGCAGAAGACAATTGTTAGGTACTCAGAACCAAAACGAACAAACAAAAAGATTTAAACAGGACTAGAAAGTCACTTTCTTTGTGTCATGCTTGGAGAGGTTGTTTAGTATTATAGTGAACTTAAATGAAACATATTTTTAAAATTTACACATTTCCTGACAGAGTCAAGTAGTATAAAATATTAACAGATATATATTTATTGATGTAGTTACTGAACAAGCAAGGCTTTGTATTAGAATTTATAAATTTTAATATATGTATAAACAGTTTAGTAATTATGCACAGTTCATTCTAAATTATAGATTTAAACATTTTTATGGATTAAAAATCTCAAGCAGGTGGTCCCTTGGTCAAAATTACAGTCAAAATGCAGGATTGTTTTTTGTAATAGGACGACCAGACTAGCTATAATCTGAACATAATGGTGCCATAGCAAGGCTCCATATTTTCTGACCAAGGGTGTCATATTATACAAGTACACTGTATATCACCCAGTACTTTCAAATAAAAACCCACCTTAGCTACTAAAAAGTAATAAAGCTTTGATAGTTATAATGAATTCTTGAATCCTGAGTGAGTTACTGAATGGATACAGCCATTTCAATTACCTTCTTCTTGTGAGATGGTACAAAGAGAGCACTTACTCACAAGTATGAATTATATTCTTAGCACCTACAAATTATTTCTCTATTTTCGTGTCAGAAGGACATATTTCTAAGCCAATATTTTAAAGTTTTACCTTTTTATTTAACTGTCATTGCATTTTAAAATATACCTTCAATAAAATATTCCTAAAAGATATCTTCAGTTATAAACTAATTACAATTAACAATGGATACACAAAATATTTTCATATTTGTGTGCTGAAGAAGAAACTATATTCAAAGAATGACTACAATAAAGCGTATAGAGAAAACGGTTTGTTATGTTCCTTACGGACCACTGACTTCCTGCCATTACTAAAAGTCACTTCCTAGTAATAATAACTTTGAGGATAATCCTGCCTTTTTTTCTATCCCTCCATACTCTGAGTCACCAAGCTAAATCCTTGGTTTTAATAATAACCCCTTATCTTAAGAAGTAAGGATTGCATAGTTAAAATAACTATGTTGCATAGGCACATATGCTGTATTCGAGGACAGTTTTAGAAATCATCACCTAAACAAAATCTCTTTTCAGATTCTTTCTCATTTTTCATCTTGGTCTATGAGTGATTCACAACTCCAATTTTTTATGTATTCATATTAATTCAATTTATTGAAAATATATTTATATCCACAGGGTGTGCCAAACTCTATAATGGCACAAACTAGGTATGTATGTAGCCTTATAAAGCTTAAAATATAGTGCTATATTCAGATATTTATGTAATAGTTAAGATTTTGATAAGTAATATGAGAAATAGCCACAGAATATCATGGAAGAATATAATAGGGTGTGGAGTTGAAGGGAGACAAGAAATGGTGTTTTACTAGAAGCAGAGGTGAATTTAGAGAGAAGTAGAGGAGAGATTTAAGATACAGTTAGAAAACAGAAGTCATAAAAATTGAATGCAAAAGTGTTAGTTGCTCAGTCATGCCGAACTCTTTGTGACCCCATGGACTGTAGCCCACCAGGCTTCTCTGTACATGAAATTCTCTAGGCAAGAATACTGGAGTGAGTTGCCATTACCTTCTCCGGGGGATCTTCCTGAACCTGGGTCTCCTGCACTGCAAGCAGATTCTTTTCTATCTGAACCACTATGGAAGCCCCCTTAAAATTGAATGCACATCTTTAAAATGGACACAGCCAAGGAGGGAGAAAATACAAAGATGTCTTTAGGAGAAGGCAGGCTGAGGAGAAAACATGCTGGAAAATGATATAACTCCACATTTATACCTGCTATATCTGAGATGCCAGAAGTGTATCTGGGATGGGTATTCAGAACTTTTTATTATGGCATCCCCAAACTCATTCTAAACCACTGCTTTGTACTTAGAATGCATCTCACTAATCTCTTTGCACCCCTATAAAACAAGAAACTTTATTGTGTTGTCTTTAATATTATATTTTTCTCTTTGAAAGAAAAGGTTTACACACTTCTATTTTAGAGTTTATTTCCTTATTGATTTTAACAGTTCTTTATACTTCCTGCTGCTGCTAAGTCGCTTCGGTTGTGTCCGACTCTGTGCGACCCCAAAGACGGCAGCCCACCAGGCCCCTCCGTCCCTGGGAGTCTCCAGGCAAGAACACTGGAGTGGGTTGCCATTTTCTGTAATAAATGTTCCAAGTATTTTTCTACTGTTTACTTTAAACTCTCAAAATGCATTTTTGAAACCTTTCAGTCACCAACAGAAAAATGAGAGAAAAAAAAAAAATCCTCTCAATTCACAAACTCTCACTGGCTAAGGGCAAAGTATTAGCTATCAAATACATAAATGAAATCATAAAAAGTCAGCTTAAAACTTCCCAGTGGCTTCCCACTATGGTTAGAAGAAAATCCCACAGGCTAAAATGCCCTGATAATCTAGCCCCTCCCCATCTCTCCCAGCTCACCAGTGCTGGGCTTCCTTTTGCTTGCACTACTCCAGCCACAATGACCTCTCAGTTCCAAAATAGCCTAGCTTGTTTCTGTGTTTTTTTTTTTTTTTTAAATTTAATGCTCCCTACTTACTTCTTCTTGGTCATTCAGATCTCAGTTTATAAGACACTTCTTCAAATGCTACCCTGTTCATTTTTCCTAAAGTTTTATTCCACTCTTTTAATTATCTCTTGATCATTGGTCTCCTCACCAGAATGAAGTTCCATAAGGGTAGAGGCTTTGTTTTATTTACTGCTACTGCTGCTACTGCTAGGTCTCTTCAGTCGTGTCCAACTCTGTGCAACCCCATAGATGGCAGTCCACCAAGCTCTGCCATCCCTGGGATTCTCCAGGCAAGAATACTGGAGTGGGTTGCCATTTTCTTCTCCAATGCATGAAAGAGAAAAGTGAACATGAAGTCGATCAGTTGTGTCCGACTCTTAGCAACCCCATGGACTGCAGCCCACCAGGCTCCTCCGTCCATGGGATTTTCCAGGCAAGAGTACTGGAGTGGGGTGCCATTGCCTTCTCTGTTACTGCTACAGTCCAACTATATTGCACGGTGCTGGTGCTGGAGTTTACAAATGTTTCATTGAATAAATGAATTAATGGATGAATGAGGGCAGTACAGGGGATGAGGAGGTTATGGGTTAAATGAAAGAACCTTTGTTGGTTTGTATTTTTTTGTAAAGTAAGAGAGATTTGCATTTTCAGTGCTGTTGGAAACCAGCTTATATATGTGAAGACAGGCTGAATATATGAAAGAGAGAAAGGAAAATTGACAGAATAAAATCCATGGAAGATTTAAAACACAACACTATTCTCTACAGTAACCTGCACTTTCTATTTCATATAAGCTACTCATATTTGCTTTAAGATGATAATTTTTCAAGCCCTGTGGTAACAATTTCAAGACAACAATTGCATTTTTGAAATATACTATTCTTGGGAGGAAAAGAACTCAAGAAAAACCAGTGCTTGAAAATGAGGTCAATAAGGAAGACAATTTCAGAATCCTTCACTTGAACTAATATACGTCATTCAGCATGAGGCAAATGGGACCAAAGCAATACCACAGGAACCCCAGAGAAAATTATTCCTCCAATTTACAAGAGCTAAAAGATGTAGGTATATTTCTTTTGTTGACTTTCTATACCTCTCACATCAGAACATTTTCAACAGCTTCTTACTATACAGCTAAACTGTATTTCTTAAAAACCGCAAAATGACCCCAAGATTTCTTCAAGGAAAAGTTACTGATCTCTCTCCTTACTTCATTAACTGTGTTCAGCATTGTCAAAGGGGAGTAAAAAAATACAAATTATATACATTTATATGTTCTATTATACGTAAATCCCTTATACCATGATTAAGTGTCATATTGTAAACAAAGATGCAATGGAATGGGAGGATGTAAATATGAGCTGATTTTTAATATAAAATAACTTTTGAATCACTGTAGCAAATTGATCTCCACCCTTCATTGCCTGAAACATGTCACTGATTCACCAGAATTGATTTACCATGCCCACAAGACTCTTCTTGGGGCTTCCCAGTTGGCTCAGCAGTAAAGAATCTGTCTCCCAATATAGGAGGTGTGCATTGGATCCCTAGATTTGGATGATCCCCTGGAGAAGGAAATGGCAGTATTCTTGCCTGGGAAGTCCCAATAACAGAGGAGCCTGGTGGGCTAAAGTCCGTGGAGTCACAAAGAGTTGGACATGACTTAACAACTGAAAAACAAGGCTCTTCTTAGCCTGACTCGACTTCTTCTCAACATTATGCACCCCTCTTCCCCACATGCGTTATTTACTAGGCATGGTAAACTGTTGTTGTTGTTCAGTCACTTAGTCATGTGACCCCATGGACTGCAGCACAATGGGCTCTGTCCTTCACTATCTCCTGGAATTTGCTCAAATGCATGTCCATTGAGTCAGTGATGCCATCTAACCATATCATCCTCTTCTGCCCCCTTCTCCTTTTGCCTCTAATATTTCCCAGCATCAGGGTCTTTTTCAATGAATCTGCCCTTGTCATCGGGTGGTAAAAGTATTGGAGTTTCAGCTTCAGTATCAGTCCTTTCAATGAATATTCATGATTGATTTCCTTTAGAATTGACTGGCTTGATCTCCCTGCAGTCTACGGGATCACAAGAGTCTTCTCTAGCACCACAGTTCAAAAGCATCAATTCCTCATGCTCAGCCTTCTTTATGGTCCACCTCTCACTTATGCACATGACTACTAGAAAAACCACAGCTTTGACATCACTTTGTTGGCAAAGTGATGTCTCTGCTTTTTAATATGTTGTCTAGGTTTCTTACAGTTTTCCTTCCAAGGTCTTTTAATTTCATGGCTGCAGTCACCATGCTAAGTGATCTTGGAGCCCAAGAATATAAAATCTATTTACCTTGTTTGAAATAAACCATGCACTCATGTCTCTGAAACTTTTCACACATATTTTATTTTCTGAAATGTTAGTATTATTTTTTTTCCTTGTAATGCATGTAACCATCTCCCACATATTCCTAAACTAATATCTCTACATTCGTCTCCACCCAAAACTTTAACAGGCCTTTCCCTCAGTGATTACTTAGTACACTGATCACATCTCACTTTAAGTGTTGGTAGATTTCCTTGGGGAGCCACTGTACTATGGTGGATTTTGGAGAGAAATAGTTATGAAATGTGGTTCCTCTATTAGTTGTGAAGCTTTGAACAAATTATAAAAACTATCTCAACCTTTGTTTCTTCATCTGAATAGTGGGATTATCATGAGATCATTAATTTGATGCAATCCTTTGTCACAGAATTTTGGCTATAACAAGGCATTTAATAAAAATGCAGTATATATTTGTCCCTGTTCCTTTATCCCCCATTGATATGCAAGCTCATAGAGAATAGTAACTCTGCCATATGTGTCCCTGTTTTCTAACACTTGACATAGCATGGAACATTGCTGTTCTCCATAAATGTTATTGGATAGTGAATTAATTTTAATTGCTACAATGGTGTGGTGATTTAAATGGTTTACGTTTGTGTTTTATTCTTTTGGTTTTTATATTTAAATTGATTTTGCATGTATAGCTAATTTTATCTCTTGCTAACACATTCTAATATTAGTCATAGACTCATGCATTTATAAAAAATAATAATCTCTAAAATCCCTCCCCAATTTTCTATATAACAATCTAAATTTTAGCTTCAATGTATAAAATATTTTACATACATATAAGTGTTAATTAGCTCCATTAATTTATTTGTATCATTTTCCTCCATGTCTTGTTTATTGCTTATTTCCTTCTTACCTGAGAATTTGATTTTCCTACATGTAATGTACATAGTTTTTAAATTATTTCATTGAGAATGTATAAGTGGTATTTTTCTTAGTTTTTGTGTGATTGTATAATTTGTATAATTGAAAAAGTATTTAACTTTATTCTTATTCTTAGTGATTCATTTATGTGGAGAATTCTTTGTTAGCAGTTATTTTCCCTTAGCACTTTGAAGATAAAATTTAATTTAATTTTTTTTTGGCGTCCATTACTGCTGCATAGAAAACCCAAACAAGGCTAATTTTTTTTTCCTTTTAAGTAAAATTTAAAAGTTTTTTTTTTCTGTACACTTATCATTCTAAAGTTTTGGTTTGATATAGAAAAGCATAAATTCCCTCTTCTCCTACCCTTCCTTTCTTGCTTGCTTCTTCCATTCCTTTCATAATTTCATTTCCTATTTTCTTGTTTTCATTCCATTTACAGACTCTGTCTCTTTTCAGGTAACTTTGCAGCCATTATTTCCTTAAATATTTTTTCTGTACCTTCCTCTAAATTTTCTATTTTGGAAACATGAGTTTAAGGTTGGGCTTTTCAACCAATTCTTTGCTTCATTACTTATCCTTTTATTTTATCACTTATCTTTAAAAATGTTTGCTGTCTATTTTTTATGAATGCTTCATAATATTTTATGTTCTAGTCAATGAGATTTCTATAGCACCATATTCCAGTTTACTAATCTTTAAAGTATTCACTTAAGCATTTATTTCAACTATTAGATTTATTAATCTATGATCATAACTTGCTTTTTCATGATTTATAATTGGCTATTTTTGTTTCATAGATGCCTATTTTTATAGGAATGCTTTATGAATTAATTGGGTAAAACACACTTTTGTTCTTACTGATATAATTTTCATAGAGTAAAATGCACAAATCTTAGGAACTACCATTAGGGTATTTTGACAAATACAGACACTAAAATTCACGCACATCCCTACATTGATTCAGAATGTTTCCATTATTCCAGAAAGTTTCCCCAGGCCTGAATCACAGAACTAAAAATAATGTTCTGATTTATATCACAGGATTTTGCTTGTTTGGGAAATTTATATAAATGGGGTCATTTATGTACATCTTTCACTTAAAATACTATGTTTGAGTGTCTTTCATTTTTGTATGTATCATAAATTTGTTCCTTTTTATTGTTGAGTGTCTAATATATTAATATCACAAATGGCATAAATATGTTTTTAATCGATTCTCTTTTTGATGAACATGATTTATTGCAAGGTTTGAGATATTGGGATGCAATTATCCATGAATCACACTCCTTTTCATATTTCTAGTCATTCATGGTCGATTTATTTCGGGCTGTCTTTCAAAAATGTTTATATAAGAAAACAGCCCTTGGAGAAAGAGAGACATTGATTGCCAATGGAACAGATTCATTTACTTTCCTGAGTAATGATAAAGTTTGCTTACATTGAAGGACATTAAAGAAAATGTCTTTTTCCAGAGGGAAAGATAGACAAGTGTGCTGTTCTGTGCTTAGACGCTCAGTCATGTCCAACTCTTTGTGACCCCATGGACTGTAGCACACCAGGCTCCTCTGTCCATGGGTTTCTCCAGGCCAGAATACTGGAATGGGTTGCCATGCCCTTCTCCAGGGGATCTTCCCAACTCAGTGATCAAACACAGGTCTTTCACATTGCAGATGGATTCTTTACCATCTGAGCCATCAGGAAAGACCAATAAAACTGGAGTGGGTAGCCTATCCCTTCTCCAAGGGATTTTCCCAATCCAGGAAGCGAACCGGGGTCTCCTGCATTGCAGGTGGATTCTTTACCAGCTGAGTAACCAGGGAAACCTGGACAGGTTTGCTAGCAGCTTCTATATAAGATCAGATCAGATCAGATCAGATCAGTCGTGTCTGACTCTTTGCGACCCCATGAATCGCAGCACGCCAGGCCTCCCTGTCCATCACCACCTCCCGGAGTTCACTCAGACTCACGTCCATCGAGTCAGTGATGCCATCCAGCCATCTCATCCTCTGTTGTCCCCTTTTCCTCCTGCCCCCAAATCCTCCCAGCATCAGAGTCTTTTCCAATGAGTCAACTCTTTGCATGAGGTGGCCAAAGTACTGGAGTTTCAGCTTTAGCATCATTCCTTCCAAAGAAATCCCAGGGCTGATCTCCTTCCGAATGGACTGGTTGGATCTCCTTGCAGTCCAAGGGACTCTCAAGAGTCTTCTCCAACACCACAGTTCAAAAGCATCAATTCTTCGGCACTCAGCCTTCTTCACAGTCCAACTCTCACAACCATACATGACCACAGGAAAAACCATAGCCTTGACTAGATGAAGCTTTGTTGGCAAAGTAATGTCTCCGCTTTTGAATATGCTATCTAGGTTGGTCATAACTTTCCTTCCAAGGAGTAAGCGTCTTTTAATTTCATGGCTGCAGTCACCATCTGTAGTGATTTTGGAGCCCAGAAAAATAAAGTCTGACACTGTTTCCACTGTTTCCCCATCTATTTCCCATGAAGTGATGGGACCAGATGCCATGATCTTAGTTTTCTGAATGTTGAGCTTTAAGCCAACTTTTTCACTCTCCACTTTCACTTTCATCAAGAGGCTTTTTAGTCCCTCTTCACTTTCTGCCATAAGGGTGGTGTCATCTGCATATCTGAGGTGATTGATATTTCTCCAGGCAATCTTGATTCCAGCTCGTGTTTCTTCCAGTCCAGCATTTCTCATGATGTACTCCGCATATAAGTTAAATAAGCAGGGTGACAATATACAGCCTTGATGAACTCCTTTTCCTATTTGGAACCAGTCTGTTGTTCCATGTCCAGTTCGAACTGTTGCTTCCTGACCTGCATACCAATTTCTCAAGAGGCAGATCAGGTGGTCTGGTATTCCCATCTCTTTCAGAATTTTCCACAGTTTATTGTGATCCACACAGTCAAAGGCTTTGGCATAGTCAATAAAGCAGAAATAGATGTTTTTCTGGAACTCTCTTGCTTTTTCCATGATCCAGCAGATGTTGGCAATTTGATCTCTGATTCCTCTGCCTTTTCTAAAACCGGCTTGAGCATCAGGAAGTTCACGGTTCACATATTGCTGAAGCCTGGCTTGGAGAATTTTGAGCATTACTTTACTAGCATGTGAGATGAGTGCAATTCTGCGGTAGTTTGAGCAGTCTTTGGCATTGCCTTTCTTTGGGATTGGAATGAAAAGTGACCTTTTCCAGTCCTGTGGCCACTGCTGAGTTTTCCAAATTTGCTGGCATATTGAGTGCAGCACTTTCACAGCATCATCTCTCAGGATTTGAAATAGCTTAACTGGAATTCCATCACCTCCACTAGCTTTGTTCATAGTGATGCTTTCTAAGGCCCACTTGACTTCACATTCCAGGATGTCTGGCTCTAGGTCAGTGATCACACCATCGTGATTATCTGGGTCGTGAAGACCTTTTTTGTACAGTTCTTCTGTGTACTCTTGCCATCTCTTCCTAATATCTTCTGCTTCTGTTAGGTCCATATCATTTCTGTCCTTTATCGATCAGGACCTATATAAGATCAGGAAATCTTAATCTCCAGGATTTTCTCTTGTTATACACTCCTTTGCATGTGTAGGCAACACTTAACCCCGTCACATGGCATCCTGTGGGAACTGGTGCTTAAACATGTGCCAAAATGTCATTCTGTCTAATGCTATAAGTAATTAACTATCCTTTGTCTTTTATCAGAGGACCTCATGCCTTCTTTCCAGTACCAATGGAAAGGTAGAAGACTTAACTGCTTAGCTAACAGGGTAAAATTCAAAGCCCTTCATAGTCCTTGATTGACAAGTTAGCATTGATTTTTATACATAAAACTAGTATAAACATTCTTGTACCCTTGTCGTTTTGTAAATATGTTTTTATCTTAGATAAATATCTATATTTAACTTTATTTAAAAGTTTGCATTGTTGCACAATTTTATATTTTCATGAACAAACTATTAGCGGCCCTTTTGCTTCTCATCTTAATACACATTTGGTATTTCCCATCTTTTTAATTTTAGCAATTCAAGTAGGTGTGTGGTAATACTGCACTGTGCTTTTTTCAAACTTTTGTTGTGAAACAAATTCAAATTTAAAGAAAATTTTCTCAAGTAACACAAAGAGCTATTACATGCCATTCACTACATTTCCAGATTATAAAATTTTAACACATATCTCTTCTTCTCACTGTCTCTTTCAATTGTCTGAGTTGTGTGATGTTAAATTGTAGATATAACATCCCAATTGTCTTAAGCATGTATCTCTTTAAAGTAAGAATATTCCTCTAAAGTAAGAATATTCCTCTACATTACCAGAGTAAAACATAAAAACAGGAAATTAACATTGACATATTACCCTCAATTCAGACACTTATTCAAATCTTATACTCTCCCAGTAATTTCCTTTGTAGATCCAAGATCCAATCCAAGATCACACATATTTAGTTATGTCTCTTTAGTAGCTTTTATTCTGAAATTATTCCTGAGTCTTTTCTCATCTTTCATAATCTTAATATTTTGCAGTAAAAAGGAAATTACTGGGTAGATTGCTTATCAACTTCGGTTTGTCTGATATTTCCTCACAAGTTTAATACTTTCAGAAGGAATACCAAAAAGTTATGTTGTTCTCAATAAATCCCGCCAGAAAACATATAAAGCCAGTTGGCCCACTGACAGTACTGTTAAACTTCTAGCAATTGCTTAAAATGCTATTATTTCTGTTGGGATTTTCTAGTGAAATATAATAATAATTAATTTATTAATTAATAAATGGTTATTTTTTTATCTTTTACAATTATGTAAAGTTTAAAAATAAAATAAAATTTAAAAAAAATAAATGGTTATTAATAAGAATTAATCATTTATTAATTAATAAGTATAATTTTATTTATAAAATTAGTCAGTATTTTATAGGGAATACTTTGAAAGCTTTAAAATATTCTGTCCCCTCAAACATTTAGCCATCAGTTTTAATATCCATTAAAGAGTCTTTCTTGAATCAAACATTCTTCTGATGGTGGCTAAATAAATAAATAGCTTAATTCCATCATTCCTTTCCATTTATGAGATAGTGTACTGCTAAATTCAGAGCTTTCCATTCTCTGGGATTAATTGGTTGATTAATTTATTCATTCATTACTTTATGCAAATAAAGATTATTGGATTTCTATTTTTTCAGAAGGATTCCTCGGTGGCTCAATGATAAAGACTCTGCCTGCCAATGTAGGAGACAAAAGAGATGTGGTTTCCATTCCTGAGTTGGGAAGATTCCCTGAGAAAAAAATGGTATCCCACTCCAGTATTCTTGCCTGGGAAATTCCAAAGACAGAAGAGCGTGGTGGGCTACAGTTCATGGGGTCACTAAAAAGCCAGACACAACTCAGCAACTAAACAATAGCATTTTTTTCAGAATTATAAGTGCTTATTAACATTATTTGTTAGGATCTTCAAATTTTTCCAGACTTAGCTAGTAACTAGGTGCTGTGTTCTGTTAAGTGCCCTCCATTGTTCTTTACACACTCCCTTACTCTGAGAACAAGGTATTCCATGTTTACTTTCTCATCTTTAATTTCCTTGTTTTAGCCCTGTATTGAGGTATTTCTTCAAGAAGTGCTGATTGATTTTAGAGGAGATAGTATCTCAAAACCAAAAAATCTATGTATTGATAGAGATTTATTTTTGTTTCTGGAATCTCTCAAAAGAGAAAGTTAGGGAAAATATGTTATCTCTCTTTCTCTCTCTCACCACCTCTATTTCTCTTCCTTCTCCTCCTCCCTCCTTCTCTCTCTCTCACACATTCATTTATATATCTATCTGTATATATGGAAAACCTTGCACTTTCAATAATGTTTTCCATCCTGATTCAACATTATAATTTTTATTCTACCTTTCCTTTTTACTTAAAATTTTCAATATTAAGAAAACTGCCCACCCTCACCATGTCTTCAATGTATTTACTTATTTGAGAGCTCTTCCTATATATAGTTAATCTCCTGGCCATGTAGAACATTTCTTCATCTCAACCTATTTGTGGACATCAAGCATATTATATGACTCCAACCAAAATGAAAGTGAAGGTCGCTTCGTTGTGTCCAACTCTTTGCAACCCCATGAACTATACAGTCCATGGAATTCTCCAGGCCAGAATACTGGACTGGGTAGCCTTTCCCTTCTCCAGGGGATCTTCCCAACCCATAAATCAAACCTATGTCTCTCACACTGCAGGTGGATTCTTTACCAGCTGAGTCGCAAGGGAAGCCAAAGAGTACTGGAGTGGCTAGCCTATCCCTTCTCCAGGGGATCTTCCTGACCCAGGAATTGAACTGGGGTCTGCTGCATTGCAGGTGGATTCTTTACCAACTCAGCTATGAGCTATGAGGGAAGCCCCAACCAATAGTATTTTGAAATACAAGGAGAAGAATGAAAAAGCCTATAGTTCAGCTTATCTTTTTAAAATATCTATTATTTCCACTTTCTGTTAATTCACTTAATAATAAGGTGTGTATACATGAACACATGTGTGATAATTAGGATTCACCAAGGCTGCTTTCCTTAAGTGCTATGAAATCTTAATCCTCATACTTATCTACAGTGGGAATTTTACCTTTACTTTTTATTTTCCTTACTTTGCTTATTTCCTCTTCTCCTACTTATGATTTTATAACATTTTTGTGTTTGACTCCTCATTCTTTAAAATAAAAAGACAAATTTTTTTCAGTAAAAATAGAGCATAGCTGATCTAAAAAATAAAGAATAGTACAATACAATTTGCTTCACAAGACAATAAAAATGTGATATGAAGTGATAGTAAACAAAGTGTCAAATTGGTGTAAGCATAGTCTACACAGTCATTCATGTTTTACTATGAAATACTTTAATATTTTGTTATATTTACTAATTTTTATAATTCTGGTTCTGTAAGTTATTTAAAAGTTATATATATATATATATATACACACAAATATATATAATCATAATTTTGTAGACCTCATTTTATTTCATCAAATGCATGAGACACACATATGTTGTTGTCTGAATGTTGTAATTTCATCATCTGAAACTTTTGTATATGCTTGGCTTTCTACTAACTATAGCTTTTCTTTACTGGTAATAGTGTGTCCCACATATTTCAATCTTTCCTTTTTCCTATATACATAGTTATTGCTCCGAGAGTATATTTAGAATGCTAGTGTAGCTTTCTCAAATGCAGATTCAAACCTCAACACATTCTGACCTCAAATAACCAACCTCTCCATCCTGAGCACCAGACTCTGGCACAAAGTCCTGACACGTTTAGTGAACTCTCTTCCTTAATTTAGTTTCTTCATAGTAAAACTTGGTGTCCTTTCCATTGGCTGATCTCAAAAGCATGTGTTGATTCTTAACAGAAGCTCTAAAAAAATTGAATCTCAACAGTCTATGCAAATTTGCCTGTATGTTCCATCATCTAGTCAAAAAATATCCTGTTGCTTTATTCTCCAGGGGCTATTAATTGGATCTTTCTAAAACTAAAGATGCGCACCAAATTACTCTCATGTCTCCATTTCTAGATAGTCAGTCAGTTCAGTCTCTCAGTCATATCTGACTCTTTGTGACCCCATGAACCGCAGCACTCCAGGCCTCCCCATCCATCACCAACTCCCGGAGTCCACCCAAACCCATGTCCATTGAGTCAGTCATGCCATCCAATCATCTCATCCTCTGTCATCCCTTTCTCCTTCTGCCTTCAATCTTTCCCAGTATCAGGGTCTCTTCCAATAAGTCAGCTTTTCGCATCAGGTGGCCAAAGTATTGGAGTTTCAGATTCAACATCAGTCCTTCCAATGAACACCCAGGACTTATCTCCTTTAGGATGGACTAGTTGGATTTTCTTGCAGTCCAGGGGACCCTCAAGAGTCTTCTCCAACACCACAGTTCAAAAGCATCGATTCTTTGGCACTCAGCTTTCTTTATAGTCCAACTCTCACATCCAGACATGACCACTGGAAAAACCATCTCCTTGACTAGATGGACCTTTGTTGGCAAAGTAATGTCTCTGCTTTTGAATATGCTGCCTAGGTTGGTCATAACTTTCCTTCCAAGGAGTAAGTGTCTTTTAATTTCATGGCTGCAATCACCATCTGCAGTGATTTTGGAGCCCCCAAAAATAAAGTCTGACACTGTTTCCCCATCTATTTGCCATGAAGTGATGGGACCAGATGCCATGATCTTAGTTTTCTGAATGTTGAGATTTAAGCCAACTTTTTCACTCTCCTCTTTTACTTTCATCAAGAGTCTCTTTAGTTATTCTTCACTTTCTGCCATAAGGGTGGTATCTTCTACATATCTGAGGCTATTGATATTTCTCCCAGCAATCTTGATTTCAGCTTTGCTTCCTCCAGCCCAGCATTTCTCATGATGTTCTCTGCATATAATTTAAATAGGTAGGGTGACAATATACAGACTTGATGTACTCCTTTACCTATGTGGAATCAATCTGTTGTTCCATGTCCAGTTCTAACTGTTGTTTCCTGACCTGCATACAGATTTCTCAAGAGACAGGTCAGGTGGTCTGCTATTCCCATCTCTTGAAGAATTTTCCACAGTTTATTGTGATCCACACAGTCAAAGGCTTTGGCATAGTCAATAAAGCAGAAATAGATGTTTTTCTGGAACTCTTTTTGCTTTTTTGATGACCCAGCAGATGTTGACAATTTGATTTCTGGTTCCTCTGCCTTTTCTAAAACGAGCTTGAACATCTGGAAGTTCATGGTTCATGTATTGCTGAAGCCTGGCTTGGAGAATTTTAAGCATTACTTTACTAGCATGTGAGATGAATGCAATTGTACAATAGTTTGAGCATTCTTTGGCATTGCCTGTCTTTGGGATTGGAATGAAAACTAACCTTATTGCCAAATTCAGGTTGAAATTGAAGAAAGTGGAGAAAACAACCTGTACAGTGGAAGTGAGAAATAGATTTAAGGGACTAGATCTGATAGACAGAGTGCCTGATGAACTATGGATGGAGGTTCGTGACCTTGTACAGAGACAGGAATCAAGACCATCCCCAAGAAAAAGAAATGCAAAAAAGCAAAATTGCTGTCTGAGGAGGCATTACAAATAGCTGTGAAAAGAGAAGCAAAAAGCAAAGGAGAAAAGGAAATATATACCCATTTGAATGCAGAGTTCCAAAGAATAGCAAGGAGAGATAAGAAAGCCTTCCTCAGCGATCAATGCAAAGAAATAGAGGACAACAATAGAATGGGAAAGACTAGAGATGTCTTCCAGAAAATTAGACTACTTTTAAAAATGATGCTATGTGTTAAACAGTGCATTAAAATAAGCATTGTCATAAATTATTGGTGGATTTATATATTGATACACTTTTAAAAGCTATTTCCAATCTATACTAAGAGCCATAAAATATGCCAAGAATTAGAATATATTTAGAGTTATGCTAAGTGAAATAAGTAGAGACAGAAAATACATTATGATCTCTCTTATATGTGGAATCTAAAGGAAAAAAATAAACAAGCTCAAAGACTCAGAGAATAGATTGGTGGTTACCAAAGGCAGATGGAGAGGTGGGAGAAATGCATGAACTGTGGAATTTTTTGTTGTTGTTGCTAAATAAATTGTTTAAATTATAAGATAAAATAAGCCATAGAATAATGAACATACTTTGATAGAGTGTTTTCTCTTTCAGAAATCTATCCCAATATAAAATATAATATATAGACAGAGATTTTTATGAAAGTAGCAGGTAGAACTGAATTTTTTATAGGCATTTCAGCTGCCTGCTCTGCTCTGACTTGGCCCGTTGGCTCCTACATATCTGTGGACTGAACTGTTGCAGGAGGTGGTGGACAGTCAATGGTGGGTGATTTACGTCTCTCCTTGGCTTCACAGGTGTTGCTGTGGAAAGAATCTGCCTGCAGTGCAGGAGACACAAGAAATACTGGTTTGATCCCTGGCCTGGGAAGATCCCCTGGAAAAGGAAATGGCAACCCACTCCAATATTCTTACCTGAAAAATTCCACGGACAGAGAAGCCTGGAGGGCTACAGTCCATGCAGTCACAAAGAGTAGGCCATGACTGAGCAGCTGAGCACAGCACACACACGTATGTATGTATATGAATATACATACATAACATAAAGCACATAACAAAATAGAGCCAAATATTACCAACTATAAAGACAGTGGATTACTGTACTAGTACCACATTTTTTCCTAGAGTTTTACTTTATTGATTATGGAAATTGGATTCTAGTTGGAAAGTTTAGGCAGGTGACTGTCTACAGTCACCTCCTCTCTTTGTCATTCTTTTCCTAACATTTTCATTTCTGCTAATAGGATGCTTCAAATCTGGAGAAAGTGTAGTTTGCCATAATTTTTACCAGCTTCTTATATTTATTTTAATTTAATATCACATGGAGGGGAAGCATTTACATAAGATTATGTATTCACGAGGTATGGTTTGTAGCACTCACAAAGTCTCTCATTTTCAAGACATCTGATCATTTATTTACCTATTCCCTTATTTTTAATCTATTTTCAACATTTCATTATTGTTAAGAGTAATAAAATATATATTTTAGTATTATATACTCTATTTTGTTATGTGCTCTATGTTGCATTTTTGGTTCAAAATTATTGTACTTGCATTGTATTTGTACTTTCTTATCTCTTAAAATATATGTATGCATATACATCTAAAATTAAGCCAAATGTTTTCAGTAGTTATTACTGGATGTTGACATTACAGATTATTTTCATATTCTTTGTTATATTCTGTATTTTCTAAAATTTATGAACATTGTTAATTATTTTTATGTTAAGAATAAAAGGGAAAATAATTTAAAATAGTTACACCAAAAAAAAAAAAAAAATTCTTAAACAGATGGGAATACCAGACCATCTGACCTGCCTCCTGAGAAAACTGTATGCAGCTCAAGAAGCAGCAGTTAGAACCAACATGGAACAACAGACTGGTTCCAAATTGGGAAGGGAGTACCTTAAGGCTATATATTGTCACCCTGCTTATTTAACTTATATGCAGAGTACATCATGAGACACACTTGGCTGGATGAAGCACAAGCTGGAATCAAGATTGCCAGGAGAAATATCAATAACTTCAGATGTGCAGACGATACCTCTTTAATTGCGGGAAGTGAAGAGGAACTAAAGAGCCTATTGATGAAGATGAAAGAGGAAAGTGAAGAAACTGGCTTAAAATAACATTCAAAAAATGAAGATCATGGCATCTGGTCCCATCACTTCATAACAAATAGACGGGGGAAAAGTGGAGACAGTGAGAGATTTTATTTCTTGGGCTCCAAAATTACTGAAGATGGTGACTACAGCCATGAAATTAAGAGATATTTGCTCCTTGGAAGAAAAGCTATGACCAAACTAGACAGAATATTAAAAAGCAGAGACATCACTTTGCTGACGAAGGTCCATATAGTCAAAGTTATGGTTTTTCCAGTAGTCGTGCACGAATTTGAGAGATGGACCATAAATAAGGCTGAGCACTGAAGAATTGATGGTTTTGAACTGTTGTGTTGGAGAAGACTCCTGAGAGTTCCTTGGACTTCAAGGAGATCAAACCAGTCAACCCTAAAGGAAATCAGTCTTAATATTCATTGGAAGGACTGATGCTAAAGCTAAAGCTCCAAAACTCTGGCCACCTGATGCAAAGAGCCAACTCTTTGGAAAAGACCCTGATGCTGACCCTGAAAGACTGAGGGCAGGAGGAGAAGCCAGAGACAGAGGATGAGATAGATGGATAGCATTACTGACTCAATGGACATGAGTATGAGCAAATTCCAGGAGATACTGAAGGAGAGGAAAGCCTGGTATGCTGCAGTTCATGGGGTCTCAAGTCAGAAAAGACTTTAGCCATTGAACAAAAACAACAATGCATGCCCAATGCCTGGAAGGGTTTTCAGTGCAGACCATTAAGAATGATAGCTTTTACTCTCTCTCAGCTGTGGCAAATATGCCCAATAGTCAGCTCTCTCATCATAGTCTTGCAGTTAACCTACAGTTCAGATCAGTTCAGTCACTCAGTCGTGTCTGACTCCTTGTGACCCCATACATTGCAGCACTCCAGGCCTCCCTGTCCATCACCAACTCCCGGAGTTCACTCAGACTCACATCCATCAAGTCCATGATGCCATCCAGCCATCTCATCCTCTGTCATCCCCTTCTCCTCCTGCCCTCAATCCCTCCCAGCATCAGAGTCTTTTCCAATGAGTCAACTCTTCACGTGAGGTGGCCAAAGTACTGGAGTTTCAGCTTCAACATCATGCCTTCCAAAGAAATCCCAGGGCTGATCTCCTTCAGAATGGACTGGTTGGATCTCCTTGCAGTCCAAGGGACTCTCAAGAGTCTTCTCCAACACCACAGTTCAAAAGCATCAATTCTTCGGCACTCAGCCTTCTTCACAGTCCAACTCTCACATCCATACATAACCACTGGAAAAACAATAGCCTTGACTAGACAGACCTTTGTTGGCAAAGTAATGTCTCTGCTCTTGAAAATGCTATGTAGGTTGGTCATAACACCGACAGCTAGCCTTTAATGGGAACTTTCTACTCTTTTTCATGTTTTCCTTATTCTCTCACCTATTATTATGGTTCTTGAGTTTCTTAAAGTCCTATCAGCTAAACAGGCAACAGGCAATCCTAACTGCATTCTTAAGGAAACATCTTTCAGATTCTTCAGAACATAATCTATAAAACTAACAAAGCCTACTATGTGTCCCACCTACCAACCTTTATAAAAATTATTGCTTATTAAACACACCTGGCAAGTCATCATGGCTTACAAATGCCTTACTTCTTTCCAAAGACCATCTCCCTTTACTTCAGCCAAGACTGAAAAGCAGAAGAAAGAAAAGGAATAAGTAGATACACTACCCCATCTTGCCATACATCACCATAGAACAAGCCAGATACTCATCCTACAAGCCAAAACAAGAGCATATTGTTTTCATATTCAACTCTTGTTCCTTTGTAATAAATTAGAAAGCCAACAGAATGAGGATGATCTGGGTTACAGAATGGTTATATTTTTATGAAATAATTATTTTTTAATTAATTACTTTATTTATGTCTTTGTACTTTACAATATTGTATTGGTTTTGCCATACATCAACATGCATCTGCCACAGGTGTACACATGTTCCCCATCCTGAACCCCACTCTCACCTCCCTCCCCATACCATCCCTCTGGGTCATCCCAGTGCACCAGCCCCAAGCTTCCTGTATCCTGCGTCGAACCTGGACTGGCAATTCGTTTCTTATATGATATTATACATGTTTCAATGCCATTCTCCCAAATCACCCCTCCCCTCCCTCTCCCACAGAGTCCAAAAGACTGTTCTATACATCTGTGTCTCTTTTGCTGTCTTGCATACAGGGTTGTCATTATCATCTTTCTAAATTCCACATATATGCATTAGTATACTGTTTTGGTGTTTTTCTTTCTGGCTTACTTCACTCTGTATAATAGGCTCCAGTTTCATCCATCTCCTTAGAACTGATTCAAATGTATTCTTTTTAATGGCTGAGTAATACTCCATTGTGTATATGTACCACAGCTTTCTTATCCATTCATCTCTTTAACAAGTGGTGCTGGAAAAACTGGTCAACCACCTGTAAAAGAATGAAACTAGAACACTTTCTAACACCATACACAAAAATAAACTCAAAATGGATTAAAGATCTAAACATAAGACCAGAAACTATAAAAATCTTAGAGAACATAGGCAAAACACTTTCTGATATACATCACAGCAGGATCCTCTATAACCCACCTCCCAGAATATTGGAAATAAAAGCAAAAATAAACAAATGGGATCTGATTAAAATTAAAAGCTTCTGCACAACAAAAGAAACTATAAGCAAGGTGAAAAGACAGCCTTCAGAATGGGAGAAAATAATAGCAAATGAAGCAACTGACAACTAATCTCAAAAATATATAAGCAACTCCTGCAGCTCAATTCCAGAAAAATAAACGACCCAATCAAAAAATGGGCCAAAGAACTAAATAGACATTTCTCTAAAGAAGATATACAGATGGCTAACAAACACATGAAAAGATGCTCAACGTCACTCATTATCAGAGAAATGCAAATCAAAACCACAATGAGGTACCATTTCACGCCAGTCAGAATGGCTGTGATCCAAAAGTCTACAAGCAATAAATGCTGGAGAGGGTGTGGAGAAAAGGGAACACCCTCTTACACTGTTGGTGGGAATGCAAATAGTGTGGAGATACCTTAAAAACTGAAAATAGAACTGCCATACGACCCAGCAATCCCACTGCTGGGCATACACACTGAGGAAACCAGAATTGAAAAAGACACGTGTACCCCAGTGTTCATTGCAGCACTGTTTATAATAGCAAGGACATGGAAATAATTATTAATACTCTATAAATTAGGTATATGTTTTTCTAATAAAGCAACTATACATGGCACATAGAAAGTAAATCCAGTGAAAAAAAAGAAGACCTCTCTAATAGGCAGTGAGACCATATGACTCTGTATAGATGGCTTTCAAATTTTAGCCTCACTATTAATTCTGTGTTGCTGTAATTTCTGCTTCAATTTGAAAACTGACGTTAACTTGTAATTAAGCCTGTCTGGGCTCGCAGGCTGGGTGAACTTAAGGGACTCTCCTAGTTCTAATTGTCACCGTTGTGAAAAGAGATGGCATTGGCTTAATGAGAACTATGAGCTACAAAACCACAATCAAGGCTTTTCCAATGGTTGGTGAACCATCATGTGTGTGCCAACAGGAATATAAGAAACCTCTGAGGCTACCAATGGAGAAGTGATAGAAACAAATCCAGAGTGCCTAGTGAATGCATGATTAACCATGAGAAAATATTTCTGTAGGGCACTGGGGAGAGAATAAGAAAATATTAATCAGCTAGGATGTGTAGTATGAGAACTTAATCATATAGTTTACTTTTTAAAATACACACCTACAATCAAAAAGACACAGGCATCCAGTACTTACAAACACTGCTGTTCAGTAAAGAGTTGGAAAATAGCTGTTGTTGTGTTCCAAACAGAACAGAGTATTCAGATGAGAGAATGGCAGTTTTAATTGCTGGAAACCCTAAGGGCAAGCTAGCCTCAGCAATATGAATTAGATGCTGTGGGACAAAGAGAACAACTTCTGCATGGATACGCCATCTGTACTACACTGATCTTGCCAAGAAACAAGAAAATCTGCGATTGACATTGCAAAAGAGACACCAGGACCTTGGCCCCTCCACAGTCTTCTAGGCCGTCTTGGATAAGATAGCTTCCAGGCCAGTCTGGCAGCCAAAGCAAGCAAAATCAGTGGATCTCAATCACTCAGCCCTAAGTTCACTCTTGAGCAAGACTGCCTCCAACCAACTTCACCTAGGGGAAGATGATAGCCATATTTTGGATTGGATGAATGCTACTATGAGATATCTCCCTCTCAAAGTGCTTACTTGCCTTGAGAGATATATTAGTTTTCTAATGCTAGTGTAAAAATAAATCACAAATTCAGTGGTTCAAACACTACACAATTATTATTATCTTATAGTTCTAGAGGCCAGAAGACGAACATGGATTTTATGTGCTAAATTCGAGATGACAGCAGAGCTGTGGTCCTTTCTGAATCTCTTGGGGAATGCGCTTTCTTGCCTTTTCCAACTGCCAGAGGCTATTTGAAGTCCTTGCCTTCTAGCCCCTTCCTTCAACTTCAAGCTGCATCACTCCGACTTGTCTTTTCATTGTTACAATTTCTCTGTGACCTTCCTGCCATCTCTTATAAGGTCCCTTCTGATTACACTGGGCCACCTAGATTTTCCAGAATGATTTTCCCATCTCAAAATAGTTGTCATTTTTTCCATAAGGTAACACTTTCATAAGGCAACATATTCAAATTGTGGTGCTGGAGAAGACTCTTGAGGTCCCTGGGACTGCAAGGAAATCAAATTAATCAATCCTGAAGGAAATCAACCCTGAATATTCATTGGAAGAATTGTTGATGAAGCTGATGCTCCAGTATTTTGGCCACCTGATGCAGAGAACTGACTCATCAGGAAAAGATCCTGATGCTGAGAAAGACTGAGGACATGAAGAGAACGGGGAAGCAGAGGAAGAAATGGTTGGATGGCATCACTGACTCAATGGGCAAGAGTTTGAGCAAACTTTGGGAGAGAGTAGAGGACTGGGAAGCCTGATATGCTGCAGTTCATGGGGTCAAAAAGAGTTGGACATGACTTCAGTTTAGTTCAGGCGCTCAGTCATGTCTGACTCTTTGGGACCCCATGAATCACAGCACACCAGGCCTCCCTGTCCATCACCAACTCCCGGAGTTTACTCAAACTCACATCCATCGAGTTGGTGATGCCATCAAACCATCTCATCCTCTGTCGTCCCCTTTTCTTCCACCCCCCAATCCCTCCCAACATCAGAGTCTTTTCCAATGAGTCAACTCTTCGCATGAGATGCCCAAAGTACAGGAGTTTCAGCTTTAGCATAAGTCCTTCCAAAGAACACCCAAGACTGATCTCCTTTAGAATGGACTGGTTGGATCTCCTTGCAGTCCAAGGGACTCTCAAGAGTCTTCTCCAACACCACAGTTCAAAAGCATCAATTCTTCAGTGCTCAGCTTTCTTCACAGTACAACTCTCGTATCCATACATAACCACTGGAAAAACCATAGCCTTGACTAGACGGACCTTTGTTGGCAAAGTAATGTCTCTGCTTTTCCATATGATATCTAGGTTGGTCATGACTTTTCTTCCAAGGAGTAAGCGTCTTTTAATTTCATGGCTGCAGTCACCATCTGCAATGACTTTGGAGCCCAAAAAGCTAAAGTCTGACACTGTTTCCAGTTTCTCCATCTATTTCTCATGAAGTGATGGGACCAGTGATGGGACTTTAAGCCAATTTTTTCACTTTCCTCTTTTACTTTCATCAAGAGGCTTTTTAGTTCCTCTTCACTTTCTGCCATAAGGGTGGTGTCATCTGCATATCTGAGGTTATTGATATTTCTCCTGGCAATCTTGATTCCAGCTTGAGCTTCTTCCAGCCCAGCATTTCTCATTATGTACTCTGCAAAGAAATAGAGGAAAACAACAGAATGGGAAAGACTAGAGATCTCTTCAAGAAAATTAGAGATACCAACGGAACATTTCATGCAAAGATATGCTTGATAAAGGACAGAAATGGTATGGACCTAACAGAAGCAAAAGATATTAAGAAGAGGTGGCAAGAATACACAGAAGAACTGTACATAAAAGATCTTCAAGACCAAGATAATCACGATGGTGTGATCACTCATCTAGAGCCAGACATCCTGGAATGTGAAGTCAAGTGGGCCTTAGAAAGCATCACTATGAACAAAGCTAGTGGAGGTGACGGAATTCCAGTTGAGCTATTTCAAATCCTGAAAGATGATGCTGTGAAAGTGCTGCATGCAATATGCCAGCAAATATTGGAAAACTCAGCAGTGGCCACAGGACTGGAAAAGGTCCGTTTTCATTCCAATCCCTAAGAAAGGCAATGCCAAAGAATGCTCAAACTACTGCACAATTGCACTCATCTCACATGCTAGTAAAGTAATGCTCAAAATTCTCTAAGCCAGGCTTCAGCAATATGTGAACCATGAACTTCCTGATGTTCAAGCCAGTTTTAGAAAAGGCAGAGGAATAAGAGACCAAATCGCCAACATCCTCTGGATCATGGCAAAGCAAGAGAGTTCCAGAAAAACATCTATTTCTGCCAAAGCCTTTGACTCTGTGGATCACAATACACTGTGGAAAATTCTGAAAGAGATGGGAATACCAGACCACCTGACTTGCCTCTTGAGAAACCTATATGCAGGTCAGGAAGCAACAGTTAGAACTGGACATGAAACAACAGACTGGTTCCAAATAGGACATGACTTAGCAACTGAAAAACAAGAACATATTCACAGGTTCCAGTGATTAGAATGAGGAAATCTTTGGCAGAGCAATGGGCAACAAAAATTCTGTCTACCATAAACTATATATTAATAGTCTTATGTATGTATATTTTTACACAGACAGGAGGAATTCAGTTTCAATGACATCGGAAAAGGCAGAAGATAAAGAGTGAAAAATAAAAACTTTAAAGGACACAAAATACCTGTAATAATGATATTCACAAAATACATGTAGGTGTTCTTTAGCTATGAAAGTTTGCTGCCATGCTATTGTGAATGGTATACATAGTTTAACCCTCCCTTCATTTTGGGGGGAACAAAGACAAAAACAGTGACAAACTTTATTTTCTTAGGCTCCAAAATCATAGCGGATGGTGACTTCATCCATGAAATTAAAAGACGCTTACTCCTTGGAAGAAAAGCTATGACAAACCCAGATAGCATATTAAAAAGCAGAGACATTACTTTGCCAAGAAAGGTCCATATAGTTCAAGTTATGGTCTTTCTAGTAGTCATATATGGATGTGAGTGTTAGACTATAAAGAAGGCTGAGTGCTGAAAAATTGATGTTTTCAAACTGTGGTGTTGGAAAAGACTCTTGAGAGTCCCTTGGATGGCAAGGAAATCAAACCAGTCAATCCTATAGAAAATCAATCCTGAATATTCGTTAGAAGGACTGATGCTGAAGCTGAAGTTCCAATACTTTGGCTACCTGGTGCAAAGAGCTGCCTCATTGAAAAAGACCCTAATGCTGGGAAAGGCAGAAGGCAGGAGGAGAAGGGGATGAGATAGAAATGATTGGATGGCCTCACCAACTCAATAGACATGAGTTTGAGCAAGATCTGGGGGATGGTGAAGGACAGGGAAGACTGGTATGCTGCAATCCATAGGGTTGTAAAGAGCTGGACATGACTGAGGGACTGAACAACAGTAACATTTGTGGAATCAGGCACACATGTGTGTCAACTGTAGGTTTTTACCAGGTCCTTTTGATAGGAATGATCTGTGACCATGCACGGAACCTGGATCACTGGCTGAAAGGAGGTATTAGAGCACCCCCTTGAATTTGTGAGCTCCACAGCAATCAATTACATCAGTAGGCTACAGTTGTATAAAAAGTGAACATAGAGTTAAACATTTAGAGTTAAATATTCAACTGAAGTATTCAGTTAAGGAGGAACAGGAGTCAGGTGCTAGGAGAAAGCCACCAAAGACTGACAAAGAAACCCTCTTCCACTCCTTGCTAAGTTCAGTCCCATCAAACACTTATCTCAATTTCCAGAACAAATTACCTCTCATTCATATTTCCCTTCCTTTGCCTTGAGCCATTCTCTTACTCAGAATCTGTCTCCTTTTCTCTGTTTATTAAATTCTGCCTCATATTTCAATTCTCAGCTCAAGGGCACTTTTTGAGAAATTTACCTACTTCCTCTTCAAGTGATTTAATCACTCCCACCCCTAAACTCACAGACTGCTTTAGGTGGTACCACACTCTATTCAACTTTGTGCCCTCCAAGTTCAAGTACTTGGCCTATCCCTAATCAATATGTGTGATGAAATTGGGTTGGTTATTTCATAATAATGCCTACTTTGAAATAATATGTGTCACTTATTGAAAGGGGTTTCCTACATGTGATAAAAAGGAAAACAGCCACATTATTCTACCCTAGAACAGTGACTTCCCAGCTTTCATGTCTATAAGAATCACCTGGACGTTTTGTGAAATCAGATCCCAGAGTTTCGACCATCAGACAGTCAAATAAGTAGGACTGGGGTAGGCCCAGGTGATTTTGTTTTCCTAAGGACTCTGGAATATACTGATCCAGGGGATTCTGGATTATACTTTGCAATAAAAAAAGAAATGATATTTCTAATGGACAGCAGTACCTTCATAGAAGCATCTCCTCCTTAAGAGTTAAACAAGATCTTCTTTTAGTAAATAATATGCTTAATAGGGGCTTCCCAGGTGACGCTAGTGGTAAAGAACATGCCTGCCAATGCAGGAGACACAGGAGATAAAAGTTTGATCCCTGGGTTGGGAAGATCCTCTGGAGGAGGGCATAGCAATCCACTCCATTACTCTTGCCTGGAGAATCCCATGGACAGAAGAGCCTGGTGGGTTACAGTCCATAAAGTTCCGATGAGTTGGACACAACTGAAGTGACTTAGCATATACGCATGCTTAATGAAGAGGGTCCTCCAGGGGGTTAGGGTGGAGGCAAAGGGTGCAGAAAGCACAATCAAGTTCCTAATATCATTTGGAAAGAAATATTTGCTGCTGAACCTGATATTTCCTACTCCTACAATATGCATAAAGACAAATTTTGAATCTTATATATTTCTGTACTCCCAGACTATATACATTTTAAAGTAGGAATAGGAAAAAAAAAAAAAAGAAGAAGCTAAAATGAACATTTAAGTACATTATTTTAGTTTAAGTACATTATTTTACCTAATTCTCATTTAATTGCAAATGTGATGCATACTGTATCTCTTGTCCTTTGACCAAGATTTCATTACACTCCACTACTTTTTTATTATTATTTTCATTTAGCATTGGTCTAGTTTCTTAAGCTCAACCATAAATTTAGCTTCTTGTGAGCTTTGATAAACTGGTTTGGCACTTGAAACCATGAGAATATATTCATGAGACAGAAGGAAAATATAATGTAACTTTGAGAAAGAATATTTTAGAGGCTATGTTTAAATGTCAAAGATTCTTAAGTGCAATGTATATCCTACTCATATATTTCATAGTATTTAACCCTTGTAATGTGATGTTTTTAAGTACAGACACAGAGCAACTTCCTGTGTAAAAACTTTCCTTATTTTCACCACAATCCCTTCTGAAATGCCACAATCAACCCTCTCTCATTGCCGAAATAAAAATGACTATTACTTCTTTTTTGGCTGTACAATAACTTGTTTTTTCATTAGTTATTGTCATATAAAATATTTGATAGACAAATCTTTCTGTCTAGACTCTATAATGTATGTATGTATGTATGCATATATAATATACATTAAAATACATACAAATATATATATATATATATAATCATTTGCTCCTGACTCTTGCTGATTTCTTGTTAAGGGAATTTTCTGTTTCACATGACTATTTTTCCTGTTATCTTCCTCCTCCTATTATTAATAAAATGATACACTGTTGCCAAGTTGGGATCTTTGGAGTTATCTCAGATCCTTCCCTCTCCATCATATTTATTTAGATAATCTTTAAATCTTGATTATCTCTCCTAAGATCTCCAGAATATTTCTCTTTCTCATCTATATGTAGATGATTCATTTCTTCTATTATCACAATCTAATGTGGTAATAGAATGCACTCTGTGTACATAGTACTTCTCTCATCCTTCATGTATAGCACCTTCTGACATATTAAAAATAATTGTGTCACTTTTATACTTTGTGTTTTTAACCATCCCACTTTCAAGTCTTTTTTTTTTGTTGGTTCAAACTCTCACCTCCATTTTATTTCTGTACCACCAACTCACTTAAGGAGAAGCCCACAATCAGGATAAGAACACAGCTAAGGCTTCCTAAATGCTTTAGAAAGTTAGCTGCTATAAGTTTAGAATCTAAAACATAGGGGTAACTCTATAATCAACAATGCAGAATATCATCAGTCTAGTCTCTTGCCAATGCATTTGCAACTAAATTGATCTAGCACTTGCCCAAAACTCTAGTAGCCAAGAGAGGAGAATGGTCAGTAAACCCTATCCTTGAATTAAGTTCAATCACATATGCAATATACTTTATGTATCTTATCTTACCTTTCCTGAAACAATATGAATTGTTTGCAACAGTGCTAATACTAAATTGTAATTTGATGATATGGCCTCGGCTTTACATTTGTAAAAGGGATAGTTTATATTACATTTATAAATAAAATATTACTTTGTACAAAATATATTTGCTTATCAAAAATCATAGCTGGAGAGGGCATGCATTATGCAATTTTCTTAATACTCATATGATCACTTCTCTAGGTAGATTCTCAGAAAAAAATGTTTTAAGGCTAGCTTTTCAAAACTAGAGTAGATTTTAGGTATTACATTTGTTAATAAAATATTTTCGAACAAAAATTAGTCAATTCTTAATGACTAAAAGAAAATAACTTTCAGCTAATTTTCCCTCTTCCTAAATAGTTAATCAATTCAAATGTTTCTTATCTGTTTTTTGCTTTTAATAGTTGATAATACTTTAACTGATTAATTTTGAGGTATGTTTTAAAAAATTAAATCCTTTTTTTGAAAACTAGGTGTCATAAATTTGAACAATGATAATAAACAAGAAAAATAAGTATGTGACTCTCCTAGCATAAACTTCAAATATCCAAAACTAAAATCATTATCTTCACTGAAAAATAACTCTTTTTCTTAACTTTCCTATTTTTATTAATAGCTTTAATGTTGTGATTCAAAGGATCACCTTCTTTGTTTTCAATATTAAATTGGGCATCATCCTCTCGTACTGTCCAGATGAAATGTCTTTCACACATGTCTTTTCCAAATTTAACATCTGCCACTTTGTCCAGCCTTAAGTATTTGTGGATACTACCAAGATCTCCCCACAGTTGTCCTCATTGTAAGTGATGAACTACATTCCAAATCCATTCTACTATTATTGCCATAGTTCTGACCCTTAAACATTGTTTTAATCATATTACTGTTCCAGAATCTATACTGGTTAATTAAATCTATTTTACCTATTGAGTCTTATTTTTCAGTTCTCTCCTACATTTAGTTTTCATTTTAGCTAGAACAGTTGCTATCAGAATAGGAATTTTTAATATGGTCTTTTTAATTTCAGGAATATTTGCCTTGGCTAATTTCTTATGAAGTTTTTAATTAAAGAAAAGAAATTCTGGGCAAAAGGAAAGATTCATGGATAGGTAGAGGATAAGGGAAGAATTGAGGAGTGTGATCTAAGGATGTTAATATATATTTTATTGTGCAAAGAATTTTATAATCTGGTTTCTTTCAAGAAGTAGAAATAAAGGTAAGTATTAAAATATTCCTTATTTAACATTTATTGGAAGGACTGATGCTGAAGCTGAAGCTCCAATACTCTGGCCACCTGATGCAAAGAGCCAACTCATTGGAAAGATTCTGATGCTGGGAAAAACTTAGGCGAAGAGGATGACAGAGGATGAGATGGTTGGATGGCATCCCTGACTCAATGGACATGAGTTTGAGCAAACTCTGGGAGATAGTGAAGGACAGGGAAGCCTGGCATGCTGAAGTTAATGCAGTTATAAAGAATCTGACACAACTCAACAATAATGATGACGAGAACAAATAGTTGCACTAAAGTGACCTTGTCAACATAGCTAGGTTAAAGGCCATATCCCATTTCCTGATTTGCTACCATGTTCCCCTAGATTTTTCCTAGCACCACCTCTTATTTTATTTTTCTTATATGGTATTATCTTTTCCTCAACAGTATCCCACCCAGAACTATACTTAGCTCTCAGCTGAATTATTTTAACCAAAATTTCAGTATTGAAATTAGCCTTTTCCTATAAATTTTTGTAGACTCTGTCAGAAGCACTCATTTTTCATTATCTTTTAATATATACTTTCAAAAGTGATATATCTTGATATTTTCACTACAGTCACCTGAAAGATAAAATACATTTGGTAAATATTTGAGTCCCTCACAGTGTTTATCATAGTGTTAAACATGTTTATAAGATTCACTAAATATCAGACAGTTGAAGAACCAATAAGCATTGTGCTAATAAAAGTAGTCTGAAAGCTTGACAAAAGGTGAAAAATTTATACAATCTGAAGAGAAACCAGAGTATTGCAAGCTTGGATGTTTTACTAGTTTTATATAATCAAAATTATGTTAGAGTGATATTTCTTTAATTAAAAAAAATACATAGCATATAATTTTATTTTAATTCACACTACTCAGTACAAACCATAATTTTTATTAAATACAAATAAATCAAACTACACAAAGATATGCCCAAGATAATATACCTTAAAGCTCTGTAGATGAGATTCTCCAAGTCCAACATTTTTTCTATTGAATATCTTGCTAGGTTTTTTTGGAGTAAAATTTATTCCCTTGTAGTTTAGCTGGTAAAGAATCCGCCTGCAATGTAGGAGACCCCAGTTCCATTTCTGGGTCAACGATTCCCTGGAGAAGAAAATGACAACCCACTCCAGTATTCTTGCCTGGAGAATCCCCAGGGACAGAGAAGTTTGGCAGGCTACAGGCTATGGGGTCACAAAGAGTCAGATATGACTGAGTGACTAAGCACAACATATATCCATTAAGAACACAGAAATCACTTAAAAATAGAGTATTTAATAATATTTGCGTAGGCCCCAAAGGTTTCAGATTAAACATTTTAAAATTTCATTGGAGTAACTATAAAAATGATTAAATGAAATGTTGGTCCCTCAGTTGTGTTCAGCTCTTTGCAATCCTATGGACTGTAGCTCACCAGGCTGCTCTGTCCATGGGATCCTCCAAGAATACTTGAATGGGTTGCCATTCCCTTCTGCAGGGAGTCTTCCCAAGCTATGGATCAAACTAGGGTCTCCCACATTGCAGGCAGATTCTTTACTTATTATATTTACTATATTACTACTATAATACTATTACTTATTATAAAATTCATGGTTTTGCTTCCCTTGTGGCTCAGCTGGTAAAGAATCCTCCTGCAATATGGAAGACTTGGGTTCAATCCCTGGGTTGGGAAGATCCCCTGGAGAAGGGAAAGGTTACCCACTCCAGTGTTCTCAGGTAGAGAATTCCATGGACTGTAAAGAGTCAGACACGAGTGAGCCACTGACTTTCACTTTTCTCAAGTGGAGCAAGTGATAAAGAATCTGGCTGCCAATGCAGAAGATGCAAGAGATGTGGGTTCAATCCTGGTTTGGGAAGATGCCCTAGAGGAGGAAATGACAACCTACTGCAATATTCGTGCCTGGAGAATTTCATGGACAGAGCAGCCTCCTGGGCTACAGTTGATGGGATCACAAAGAGTCAATCACGACTGAGAAACTGAGCACACACACACATAAATTTCATATATTATTCATAAACATCTACTAAAAAGTAACTAATTCTGTTTAATCAGTAGCTGTACTGTGTTCTTTCTCAGTAAATTCATAGTCAGTAATTACAGTATCTAAATGTTCAAGCTGGTTTTAGAAAAGGCAGAAGAATCAGAGATCAAATTGCCAACAACCACTGGATCATCAAAAAAGCAAGAGAGTTCCAGAAAACCATCTATTTCTGCTTTATTGACTATGCCAAAGCCTTTGACTGTGTGGATCACAATAAACCGTGGACAATTCTGAAAGAGATGGGGATACCAAACCACCTGACCTGCCTCTTAAGAAACCTATATGCAGGTCAGGAAGCAACATTTAGAACTGGACATGGAACAACAGACTAGTTCCAAATAGGAAAAGGAGTACGTCAAGGCTGTATATTGTCACCCTGCTTATTTAACTTATATGCAGAGTACATCATGAGAAACAATGGGCTGGAAGAAGCACAAGCTGGAATCAAGATTGCTGGGAGAAACATCAATAACCTCAGATATGCAGATGACACCACCCTTATGGCAGAAAGTGAAGAGGAACTCAAAGGCCTCTTGATGAGAGTGCAAGTGGAGAGTGAAAAAGTTGGCTTAAAGCTCAACATTCAGAAAACAAAGATCATGGCATCTGGTCCCATCACTTCATGGCAAATAGATGGGGAAACAGTGGAAACAGTGTCAGACTTTATTTTTGGGGGCTCCAAAGTTACTGCAGATGGTGACTGCAGCCACGAAATTAAAAGACGCTTACTCCTTGGAAGAAAAGTTATGACCAACCTAGATAGCATATTCAAAAGCAGAGACATTACTTTGCCAACAAAGGTCCATCTAGTCAAGGCTATGGTTTTTCCTGTGGTCATGTATGGATGCAAGAGTTGGATAGTGAAGAAAGCTGAGTGCCGAAGAATGGATGTTTTTGAACTGTGGTGTTGGAGAAGACTCTTGAGAGTCCCTTGGACTGCAAGGAGATCCAACCAGTCCATTCTGAAGGAGATCAGCCCTGGGTGTTCTTTGCAAGGAATGATGCTAAAGCTGAAACTCCAGTACTTTGGCCACCTCATGCAAAGAGTTGACTCATTGGAAAAGACTCTGATGCTGGGAGGGATTGGGGGCAGGAGGAGAAGGGGAGGACAGAGGATGAGATGGCTGGATGGCATCACTGACTTGATGGACATGAGTCTGAGTGAACTCCGGGAGGTGGTGATGGACAGGGAGGCCTGGCGTGCTGCAATTCATGGGGTCGCAAAGAGTGAGACATGACTGAGAGACTGAACTGGACTGAAATGATACTGTGTGAAATGTACTTCTATTTTTTACAATTTAAAAATCTGTGCCCAATGCAAAATTGTCTTGCAGCACAAAAGTATGGAAATTTGAGTCTTTTATATGCATGAAACTTGAATACACATAGCAATTAAAACACTTGGCAAAGATAATAACAGGGTCAGATAATAGAAGGGAAATAGATTGTGAATGACTTTATGATTATTTTTTAAAGTGCTTTATTAAATAACTGATTCAGTTATAGCAAGTCATATCATCATATTTTCAGTCATTCATTCTATTTGATAAACATGAGTTGAGCACCTATTACATGAAATCTTTATGATTAATATGTAGCCTTTCTTTACAGACCAAAAGCAATGTCATTCTCAAAGTGGTCAAAGTAATTATAGTGAGGTAAAATATAATGAAATTACTACGTTTAAAATGACTTTAATATTATGAAATACTCATTTTTATACTGTCTTATAGAACATCCTTAGATTACTACAAGAAATAAACTTGTGCTCTTTCTTACTGTAAGATTTTCATTTCAAAAAAAATAAGCATAAAATCAAACTTAGATTATTTGCAAATATCCTTTTTGTTGCTCAATAGAGTTCTTAGCAGTCCAGAAGTTCTCATTTCTTCAACCATTTTAAGATCTTTCATCTGTATTCAAAACAAAGATCCCCTATAGAGTCATCAGGTCATTGATGATGAAACAAGATGGAATCTGGACTTTAAGTTAGACAAAGCCCATTTTAACATCCACTATGTGACTGTGAGCAATTCAGTTCAGTTCACTCACTCAGTCGTGTCCGACTTCTTGTGACTCCATGAATTGCAGCACGCCAGGCCTCCCTGTCCATCACCATCTCCCGGAGTTCACTCAAACTCATGTCCATCGAGTCAGTGATGCCATCCAGCCATCTCATCCTCTGTCCTCCCCTTCTCCTCCTGCCCCCAATCCCTCCCAGCATCAGAGTCTTTTCCAATGAGTCAACTCTTAGCATGAGGTGGCCAAAGTACTGGAGTTTCAGCTTTAGCATCATTCCTTGCAAAGAACACCCAGGGCTGATCTCCTTCAGAATGGACTGGTTGGATCTCCTTGCAGTCCAAGGGACTCTCAAGAGTCTTCTCCAACACCACAGTTCAAAAGCATCAACTTTGGCGCTCAGCTTTCTTCACAGTTCAACTCTCACATCCATACATGACTACTGGAAAGACCATAGCCTTGACTAGACGGACCTTTGTTGGCAAAGTAATGTCTCTGCTTTTGAATATGCTATCTAGGTTGGTCATAACTTTCCTTCCAAGAAGTCTTTGAACTTCAAAGCTGAAATCAACATCTGCAGTGATTTTGGAGCCCCAAAAAATAAAGTCTGACACTCTTTCCACAGTTTCCCCATCCATTTCCCATGAAGTGATGGGACAAGATGCTATGATCTTCGTTTTTTGAATGTTGAGCTTTAAGCCAACTTTTTCACTCTCCACTTTCACTCTTATCAAGAGGCTTTTGAGTTCCTCTTCACTTTCTGCCATAAGGGTGGTTTCATCTGCATATCTGAGGTTATTGATGTTTCTCCCAGCAATCTTGATTCCAGCTTGTGCTTCTTCCAGCCCAGCGTTTCTCATGATGTACTCTACATAGAAGTTAAATAAGCAGGGTGACAATATACAGCCTTGACGTACTCCTTTTCCTATTTGGAACTAGTCTGTTGTTCCATGTCCAGTTCTAACTGTTGCTTCCTGACCTGTATATAGGTTTCTCAAGAGGCAGGTCAGGGGTCTTTTCCCATCTCTTTCAGAATTGTCCACGGTTTATTGTGATCCACACAGTCAAAGGCTTTGGCATAGTCAAAGCAGAAATAGATGTTTTTCTGGAACTCTCTTGCTTTTTCAATGACCCAGCAGTTGTTGGCAATTTGATCTCTGGTTCCTCTGCCTTTCCTAAAACCAGCTTGAACATCTGGAAGTTCATGGTACATGTATTGCCGAAGCCTGGATGCCCATAATTGCATCTGTAAAATATAAATATTTATGCATAGTACTATTTATATATATGTCTGAGTAATCTATAGCTGTGCAAATATACATATAACATAAATAATAAAAATTACTTCACAGAGTTGTTTCAAAGATTGAATAAGATAAACATGTAAGGTGGAGTGGAGTTCCAGAGACACAGTGAAATTTAAACAATTGTCATTATTGCTAGATTTAATTTTCAAAATCTCCTAATTTATAATGTTGTTTTATATGCTTCTTCCTGGTTAATATTATTTCTCCAGCAGTTCTGGAACATATTATTTTGTGTTTTTTATTTTCATATTTTGTATAAATTATTAACCTTGAAGGATTCTCCCAAGTGACACAGTGGTAAAGTATCCAGTCTACAGTCCACAAAGAGTGGGTAATGACTGAGCTGCAGCACTACTACCACATTAATCTTTAATCTTTTATATTTAAAAATAAAGTTGAAATTTCCTCTAAGATAGGCTACCTGAGTATATACACATTAGCCCATAGAATGTTATGTTGTGTTTTTAGAAGATTTATCACATTATTAAGTATGTTTTAGAAACAGATGGGGAGAAGGCAATGGAACCCCACTCCAGTACTCTTGCCTGGAAAGTCCCATGGATGGAGGAGCCTGGTGGTCTGCAGTGCATGGGGTCGCGAAGATTTGGACACGACTGAGCGACTTCCCTTTCACTTTTCACTTTCATGCATTGGAGAAGGAAATGGCAACCCACTCCAATGTTCTTGCCTGGAGAATCCCAGGGACAGGGGAGCCTGGTGGGTTGCCATCTATGGGGTCTCACAGAGTTGGACATGACTAAAGTGACTTAGCAGCAGCAGCCGCAGAAACAGATGAATAAGTACATTTTTAAAAAATTAGTAAGTTGACACTTTTAATCATTATTTTATGTGTGTTCACTGACTCCGCAAACCCATGGTCTGAAGCACACCATGTTCCTCTGCCCATGGGATTTCCAAAGCAAGAATACTGGGAAATGAAAGTCAGTCAGTCATGTTCAACTCTTTGTGATCCCATGGACTATAGAGTCCATGGAATTCTCCAGGCCAGAATACTGGAGTAGGTTGCCATTTCCTGCTCCAGGAGATCATCCAGACCCAGGAATCGAACCTGCATTTCCTACATCTCCTGCATTAGCAGGTGGATTATTTACCACCACAACACCTGGGAAGCCCCACTTCAAGTATGGAATTGATTTGAATTCATTAGGAAAACAACTCATGGAATGAAAGTTACTTCTCAGACTGATTTGTAGATATTGAAGAAAATACACCTTAAAGAGTCAGTAAAGGTTATTTCTATTTTATGAGAGCAATAGAATTCTAAAAAATTAAAGGAAATATGTCAAGCTTTGGTTATAATCAAACAATAATCTCTAAAGAGCAAAGCCCTTATAGAACATTGCCTTTATTTGAACTTAGGGGTGTGTGTGTGTGTGTGTGTGTGTGTGTGTGTATACACATATAAAAATGAAGACACTTGGTCATTCTGATTTTCAGATTTTTAAAAATATTTTCTCACTTTGATCTAAACGTGTTCTCAAGAATATCTTTCCAAACTCCTATTTCAAAAAGATGTTTTCTCAGTCATTTTGTGCCAGCATTATGAGAAAACATTAGAACCAGTGCACCAGTGCCTAAAGAAAAATGAGTGGCTTAATTTTCATTCATGAAGCTGGGGGAAAAAATTCCACAAAATTTTGTATGCATTAAAACCATACAAATGATAATACAGTAATCCCAGCTCTAATTCTAACATGAGCTGTTAAGAACAAACCATATGTTATGCTCATAAATGTATTAAATATACACAAATGAGTCTCACTTATGTAAGAAGATTTCTAAATTATAATTTTTAGATTGTGAATAGAATGCTGATCAGAATAAAAAAAGATTTCAGAAATATGCATATTCTGCGATATCTTTAGTATTCCAGTGTGAGTAAGCAACAAACAACCACTTTGCCATGTGCCCTTTATATCTGAAAGGCCACCTGCCAGCTCATTCCCATTTTCCCCTCAATGGGTTATCAGATGAATATAAATTAGTACAGTTTGAATTTCACTAAGAGCTGCATTTCCTACTCCATTGTGAAATGGGTCAGATGGAAGCACTTATTTGATACTGCCATTCAGATCCAAAGTCATGAAGTGCAACTTGCAAACTATTGTCCCCCAAGTGATTATCACACATGGGCTAGGCAGCATGACAATGATTGATTGTCAATTAGTCCAGTCCAAAGCCAAGCAGTCCAAATTGTTAGGAATTTTTAAAACAAAACATGTGTTCCCAATTCCCTTTAATACCCAATTGGCAGCAAGTCCCCGACAAAATCTGCTGCTCAGGGCAAGTTGTTAATGTGTCTTTCTCAAAGGTAACAAATAGAAGTGGAAAGAGCCAGTTAAGGAGGAGAACATGCAGCTTGCTGTCGCTTTAGTTAACACAAATCAAACTCAACTGGAGTGGAATAATATGCAGATAATCTACTGTGATTGTTGTGACAACTACTAACTTTGAAATAACAAAGAGGAACTAAGGTTCCTCTCCTCTTAAAACCTGTATCCCATTGGATCAGCTACTAAGAACATTTTAATTTAAATATTTACAATCATATAAATGGTTTTAAAATGTCCTCAATTGTTGTGCATTCTCTTAGGGCCTGCTGTTTTCTTTGGCAGGTTTGTATAGACTTAATTTAAGGCTACAAAATTATTAAAGATTGGTTTAAAAAAATAGTATCCAGCAAATGACTCTAAATTAAAAGTGATAGAAATGCTAAGTGTTAGCAAAAATATGAAGAAATAAGAATTCAACTTACAATAATACTCTGCTTGTGGGGAGACAAATTGTTACAGCCACTTAGAACAAGAGTAGATGTGTAGACCCTAAAACCTAGAAATTCCACCACTGCGTGTATACCATACAGCAATCTGTATTAAAGATTAGAGAATCCAAAGCAAAAATTTTTTCCCCTGGAACATAAACTCTGCTGATCCCTGACCTTAGCAACATGATGACGAGATGATGAATAAATCAAGATCACCAATGCCCTCTCCTGCTGACCTTTTATATCTATAAATTCCCAGTGAAGTTTCTTAATATTTTTATGTGATTTGGAATTTGTCTTGCTACCTAATATGTGAGATTTGGAGAACTAGATGAAACTCATTTGGCATAAAAAAAATCAAGATCCAGAAGAGACCCACTTTACTCAGTAATATCAAACACAAATCCTTTTGAATTGTGTAGTGCAAAGGGTCAATTAAGTATGAAAGAAAGCTTACGGAGTGTAAACAGAAGATAGTTACTAGTTCTCAGGAATAAAGAAACCAGTTTCCTGTATGGCGTTTCTTACAATTCAGTTGAAAGGAGAAGGTGGAACACTTACGGAGGTCTTCAAAAACCTGATTCATGTTGATGTATGGCAAAACCAAATCAATATTGTAAAGTAATTAGCATCCAATTAAAGTAAATAAATTTATATTAAAAAAAAAACCCTGATTTAGAAAGATGAAGAACAAGAAGCAAAAAAGGAGGGAAAGAGGAAGGGGTGAAAAACATCTAAAACAAAGCATCTTCTGTAAACCTCATCTTGGGAAAGAGTGATAGCAATTTGGTGGGGAGCAATCTAGAAGGCTTTTAAAATGAAGAGCTTAGATCTAAGTCAAGGATCAGCAAAGTATCATCCTCAGTCTAAAGCCAGCCCACTGCTTTTTCTTGTAAATAATGTTTAATTTAACACAGCTAATTCTTTAGTTTATATACTGTCTATTACTTTCTTATTCCGGCTCTGACCTCATGTTACGAGGCGGTGCTATTTGTTGCTGAGTCTCTATAATAATAAGAAAGATGTGGAGGAGGGAGGAGGGTTAAAAAAAAAAAAAAAAAAGAAAGAAAGATGTGAGTTTAGTTACATGGACAGGCTTCCTGGGGCAGGCCACCAGGCGATGTAGCTTAGACCTTCACTGGGTTGGTCCTGATTTTGATCTCCAGCTTCCAGCAAGAGCCCATGAAAGAGATGCTTACTCTCATGTTTATTTATGTAACAGCTAATGTAGATGAGAATTCATCAAAAATGCCACCTTCTCAAAGAACCCTGCAAAATTTAGTTGTCTATATTATAGTAAGTGGGTCTGCTAAAACAAATAAATGAAAAAATGCATTAAAATTTAGAAAAACCTGAAATATCCAGAGCAAAACTGAGTAGCTATAAGAGAGACAGTATTGATCATAAAGCCTAGACCGTTTACTGTCTGTCCCTTTATAGAAAAAAATATTGACAACGCATGGTGTAAGTCCATGAGTATTAAAAACACATTGAATAGGGGAAAAAAAAAAACAGAATGGTATCTGTAACTAAGCAAAGAAAGAAAAAATGGAAAAAGTCTTGTAGTTTATGAAAGAAAAACTGGCATTAAGAAACAATAAGAAATGACTTTGAAAAAAAGAAGAAAGAGAGGAGTGACAGAGAACCTTGAAAAATCAGAAAACCTGAGATCCAGTTTTATAAGATTGAAGAGCATGTGGTCATTTGTTCTTTATAAGCCTGGTGAACTCTGTTAATAAAAGTGATTTTCTAGTGGCACAAAACTAAATTTAGTTCAGTTCAGTCACTCAGTCATGTCCTAATCTTTGTGACCCCATGAACCGCAGCACGCCAAGCCTCCCTGTCCATCACCAACTCCAAGAGTCCACCCAAACCCATGTCCATTGAGTCAGTGATGCCACCCAACCATCTCACCCTTTGTCGTCCCCTTCTCCTCCTGCCCTCAATCCCTCCCAGCATCAGGGTCTCTTCCAATGAGTCAGCTTTTCCCATCAGGTGGACAAAGTATTGGAGTTTCAGATCAGTCCTTTCAATGAACACCCAGGACTGATCTCCTTTAGGATGGACTGGTTGGATCTCCTTGCAGTCCAAGGGACTCTCAAGAGTCTTCTCCAACACCACAGTTCAAAAGCATCAATTCTTTGGCACTTAGCTTTCTTTATAGTCCAGCTCTCATTCATTATGACTACTGGAAAAACCATAGCCTTGACTAGACAGACCTTTGTTGGCAAAGCAATGTCTCTCCTTTTTAATATGCTGTCTAGGTTGGTCATAACTTTTCTTCCAAGGAGTAAGTGTCTTTTAATTTCATGGCTGCAATCACCACCTGCAGTGATTTTGGAGACCAGAAAAAAAGTCTGACGCTATTTCCACTGTTTCCCCATCTATTTGCCATTAAGTGATGGGACTGGATGCCATGATCTTAGTTTTCTGAATGTTGAGCTTTAAGCCAGCTTTTTCACTTTCCTCACTTTCATCAAGAAACTACTAAATTATTAGGTATAATAACATTCATATTCTATTTTTTTCTTAAATCTATGATAAAAATGATGACCTTTCCTATTTTTCATAATTTTCCCCTTTAGTTAAAAAATAAATTGCTAGTTTATGTGCTGCTGCTGCTGCTGCTAAGTCACTTCAGTTCTGTCCGACTCTGTGAGACCCCATAGACGGCAGCCCACCAGGCTCCCCTGTCCCTGGGATTCTCCAGGCAAGAACACTGGAGTGGGTTGCCCTTTCCTTCTCCAATGCATTAAAGTGAAATGTGAAAGTGAAGTCACTCAGTCGTGTCTGACTCTTTGCGATCCCATGGACGGCAGCCTCCCAGGCTCCTCCGTCCATGGGATTTTCCAGGCAAAAGTACTGGAGTGGGGTGCCATTGCCTTCTCTGATTGTTATTTAGTTGCCAAGTTGTGTCCAACCCTTTTGTGACTCCATGAACTATAACCCACAAGGCTTTTCTGTCCATGGGATTTCCCAGGCAAGAATACTAGAGTGGGTTGCCATTTCCTTCTCCATGGGTACAATTGAAGTAAGCCACATAAAATTGCCCTAAATATATGTAGCTGAATTTTGTATACTCTGATACTTTGTTATAGTCATTTGTGGATTTATCTTCATTGCAAATAGCAGTTATATGAGAAACAAGATATCATCTATTCTGATATAGATCATATGTTCTTATACATTGGTAAAATCTTCATTAATTGAGAAAAACATAGAGGAGGGAATAAAACTTTAGTTTCACTATAAATTTTGTTGAACAATCTTAATATTGCATAGTCTGTAAAATAATTGTATCCAGAATTTCTGTTTTATTTGTAACAGATGGGTAAAAAGAGGAAGAGTCACTTTTACTGAGTATTTGGGAGATAAGAATCTTGAAGTTTTGAACTAATTATTAGAACCAAGTCATCATATACTTGTTCAATTGTTAGTTGAATTTTTAGTGTTTGAACACATGAATTTGTCTTCAGATAGCGTTTTTAGTGACAGAAAGAGATCAAACACAATCTCACTGTTTCTGGCCAATAAATATTGCCTCAAATCTTGATTTTTTTTTTTTTTTAAATCTAGAGTTCAATCTTTTCCTCTGATGCCAAGCTGAAGACTTGAAACTAACTTTTCCTTTTAAGCAATAGTTGACAGTAGGCAAATCCTATGATGTATTCAAAGTCAACTGCATAATTGACATAGGACTATATGAGTGTGCTAAATAATATTCATTGCAGTTGGTCATGGGAACTTAGAGTCTCCTGAATGTGCAATCAGGAAGTGCCTTCTACATCAGTGGCATCTTTCCAAATATTTATGTATGTTTGCTTGTCATTTGTGGACAATACATGACCAGGGAAAATGATGTGTGTATATGCTCAGTTGTGTCTGACTCTTTACAATCCCATGGACTATAGCTCACCAGGCTCCTCTGTCTAAGGAAATTTCCACTGAAGAACACTGGAGTGAGTTACCATTTCCTAGTCTAGGGGATCTCCCCGACCTAGGGGTTGAACCTGCATCTCCTGCATTGGCAGGCAGATTCTTCACCACTGTGCCACCTGGGAAAAGGACACTTACCACTAAAAACCAAGTGTAACATTTTAGTCAAAAATGTTTGAAATCTTTAGCTTTACTATTGTGTTTTCTCAGTAGTTGTAACAAGTTTTGGTATGAGCAAATCAAGTTCACATACATTTCTTAAGTTCTAGAAAGCAAACAACTTAAATGGCATTTGGCAACATGTTTTGCTGGGGACAAAGCCAATATGCTTCTAGATCATGTATTTTAAAGCAGCATGTTATGAAGAACTGAAAATAAGTTCAACATGATCAATGGACACAAAAATGGCAATTAAAAGACCAAAGCTGCCTGTCTCTTCTTTCTCCCCTACAGACTTTAATGAGCAAAATTTGGTTATGTTAACCTTTCTTTTTTAAGTCATAAGTCACCCTTTAATGATGTTTATACTTCTGTAAATTCCCTCTAGTGAATATATGTTTTTCCTCCATGTTGACATAACCTATAATATGGTTTCACTTCCATGGACATTCTACAATAAGCATGCTGTCCTTTTAATAAAATGTTCTTCAGGAGTCTGGAACATCTTTACGAATTACACTGTTTATAATGTTTAGCATGAGGCTATCAATATTGATTTCTGGTAGTCCAGTGCTCCCTCAGACTTCTGGAATGTAAGTGAAATTAAAGCTATTGAAACTCTGCTACATTCACCTAGTTTTATCCATCAAGTTTCAAATTTTACAGCAATAACTGTGTGAAAACACTGGGCTAAGCTCCTCTATCCTTAGTCAAGGTGCTTTCACATTGACATCACCATCACCACCAGCACCACACTGTCACCCCACAGGCAACTCAGAATGCCTCTCAGACTTTCCAGGAAGACTATGCCTCACTTTCACAGTTAAGTAAATTCAATTCATAGCCAGTCATTGGTTCCTGAAGAATCAAGGAAAAAGCCTTTGTTATATTGGTGGAAAATATATATTGACCACAAAATTTTTCAGAGAAAAATAATAAAATCCATCAAAGAGGTAGCTGAAGCCATCTAACATATTATCTTGAAGAGACTATTTGATTTCATTATATCTCAGTATTTTCCAAAAGATGTAAGTCTACAAGTATTAGCTTAAAATCATTTGGGACTTAAATACATTTTAAAATTCAATTCAACGTGGGGCTTCTGCAAGAAATGACTCATAAGAATGATTAGTTTAGGCCTAGAGTTCAATTCTCTGACTAAAAGGAAAAAGGCGGACTCCAAAGTGAAGATCAATGTTCTACATGGAAGAGAAAGGATTATTTTGGCTATTAAATTTGACAGATATCCATAAAAGGGGAGAAATGATGCCATGGTATTTGACATATCCCTGACATAGAATTCCAACAAAAGATCTTGACTTAGAGTGGCACAATAATACAGATTTTCTGTGTAGTTAAGAATAACATTGGAAATCTATGTCGTACAATGCTAGGATATTTTAATGAACTGCCTCAGAGTTACATGTAAACAAATGTAACAGTGGATTTGCAGAAAGTACATTACCTCTCAGTTTTATAGAATATAGAAAGTAAGAATCCTTGGGAAACTAGTGGGTATTTTTTTTCCAGATTCTTGTACCTTTTCAAAATTTCATAAGTAAGTTTTAAAAATATTTAAATATAATTATTGCAAAGCTTGAATTTAATAAAAATTTTGGTATAGTCATTTAAAATAATTTAAAATTGAAAATAACATATGATGAGAAGTTTCATATCTAGTATTTGCATAAGAGAAAAGAGCCATATATCCACACAAAAAATAAGCATGATATTTGAGGCAGTTTTATCTGTTGCTGCTAAAAACTGGAAAAAACTCATATGTTCATTATCTGATAAATGGATAAATTGAGGCATTTATTCTACTAGGAAATGAAAATAATGTACCTGTCAATACATTCAATAAGATAATGCATCTTGAGAGCATTATACTAAGTGAAAGGAACTATACGCAAAACAGCTAAATACTATACAGTTCCATTTATATGACAACCTGAGAAAACACAAAAGTATAGGTGCTTTAGAACCTAATTTTGAGATCAATTTTTTTAACTTTTTTAAGTGATAGATTTCAACATTTTAAGATGTTGAAATGTTAGTAAAAGTCAGTGAAGGATTCCTTCTCTACAAAATAAGCTAAGACACAGAAAACTATTAATAACACATGGCATCAAAGACGTTCCCCAAACCAAAGCTAAATAATTTTATGTTATATTCAACAAAGAAGAGCTTGTTTGTATATGAAAGTGCAGTTATTTTACACATAATGTGTCAATTCCAAAATGATCATCTTATTATGATCATCTATTATCATCTATAATCATCTATTATCTACTATTAGGCTAATTATGAGACACTTAAAAAGGAAGCATAAAGATCAAACATACCTCATTATCAGTGACTATGCTGCTAAGTCGCTTCAGTCATGTCTGACTCTGTGCCACCCAATAGACAGCGGCCCACCAGGTTCCCCCATCCCTGGGATTCTCCAGGCAAGAACACTGGAGTGGGTTGCCATTTCCTTCTCCAATGCATGAAAGTGAAAAGTGAAAGTGAAGTCGCTCAGTTGTGTCTGACTCTTTAAGACCCCAGTCCACCAGGCTCCTCCGTCCACGGGGTTTGCCAGGCAAGAGTGCTGGAGTGGGGTGCCATCACCTTCTCCATCAGTGATTATAAGTTGAGAATATATCAATGTGTCATACTGAGAAGATAAAGATCATGCTATCTCTGTTTTGTTTTTTTTTTTTTAATATTCTCCAAAGGTCAAAACTACTGTATCATAAGAATTGGAATGTCACAAAGCTTATAAGTTGTGTGCTTTTTATTCAAGTTTTGTACATACATCACTGGAAACCTAAAGTTGCTGAGATATGAATTGCCAAAATACAGTCGTGTTAGTTGTGATCTTGTTGCTAGTCTAGATATTTCATAAGAATCTAATTAATTATCTATGATCGCAATAAGTATAAAATTACTTATGATACTAGTTTGTCCATGTACCCACAATTTGAAGAGAATTGTATCCGCTATTCTTTATCTGCTAAGAGGAGAGATGATGTAGATCTCTTAAATATTTGTATTTTACTGAGGTTTTGATTTTCTTTAAAATGTGTTAGTGAAGGTGGCCTCCCGGAAAACATAGATTTGTATTTAAAATATTATGGAATTTTACTTAAACATTTATTTTAGGTCATTGAAGAATATCTACTTTAATGGTCCTTTATCCTAATTGCCTAAGGTAAGATTATTCAGTTGCTCAGTCATGTCTGACTCTTTGCTATCCCATGGACTATAGCCCAACTATAGCCTTCCAGGCTCCTCTGTCCATGGGATTCAATTGGCAAGAATACTGGAGTGGGTTGCCATTTCCTCCTCCAGGGGATCTTCCCAGCTCAAGGATCAAACACCCATCTCTTGTGTCTCCTGCATTGGCAAGCAGATTGTTTACCACTGAGCCACTTGGGAAACCAAACAATGGTAATAGCTGCTATTTATTGATACTGTGACTTGAAGTAGACTTTATTCTCATTTATGGATAAGTAAACCAAGCACAGAGATATGTGTAACTTGCCCAGTATTGAACCACTAGTATAGGTTAACTCATTCTGTCTCATTCCACTGTTATAATCTTAATTGCTACTCTATTCTACCTGATGTTATAAGCAGAAAGCAAATTCTTCAATGTCAAGCCAAGTGACAGACTATCCGAATTTGACTCTTAAAATGAAATATTTTCATTATATACCACTGCCCTCACTTCATGGTATGCACAGCTCATGAAGTGTACATATTCACTACAGCAATTTTTTTCCTTAGAATGTTGATTGGATCATATATTAAGGATATATAAATGTTGATTGGATCATATATTAACAGGATAGGATATTAAGTATTTTTCTTTAATCTTGGAGTTTTCTAAATTGAACATATGTTAAAATATATATGTAAGTTATTCATTGCATTTAATTCATAGATAGCAATATACAAACAAAATTATAAGATTACTGATAAACACTCAAATTAAGGTTTTGATAGATTTGTTGACCTTCTGAATGATATATAACACCATAATATAATTTCAATAGAAATTATATTGAATCAATATATATATTGAATCAATATAGAATCAATGTTTTGATTCTATAGAGGCAAGGATCCTAAAGGGCTAGATTCTTTAGTTATCTCCTGCAAGATATGATAACATTGGCTTAAAATATCAGCTATTTACACTCTCAATTGTACCACATTCGATTGACCTTTTGTCAAAGTACTATGTTGTAACATGCTGTTTTTTCTGAAGTAATCAGATGCTCTGCATGTTACATTAGAAGTGCTATTATTGAGTTATTGATGCTCTCTTTAAAGCATTTTTTAAACATTGCTTACCACCTCCTCCTTTACCAGAGTCTTTGAAAATATCATAGGAGAACATTCACCTGTTTTGTTTCATAATTAATATTTTTGTCCTTTCTTGTAATTGCATATTGACATGTGCTCACAATTATTAATACATATATAACCTATTTTAAATTGGAGAAAACATTAACTTCAAATAAAATGTGATTTATCCAAATGTTGTGCAGAATGATAATACAATTTTTTCAGTCAGTTCTTAAAATTTCAGGGATAGAAGGAATTTAAAGGACATAAGTTCCAATCATCCAAAGTACACTTGTATAACCTGAGCAATATCTGTGCAGAATGGCTCTTTAGCCTTTCTTTTAATGCCTCTATAAAGGCAATATTTTCTACCTGCATACCTTTTTGGCTATTTAAAAGAATTCCATTGCTTTGAACTCATGTGCCTTAGTTCTCACTTTTGAGACCATATATATCTGAAAAAGATATGTAATATAAAACTATCACCATGTAATATATCACTTTTTCCAAATTAAATTCTAGGCACACCTCTCAATAGCTTGAAAAATGAATCAATTTCCTAATTAAAGCCAAGTAATATCCAGAAATATCACAAAATTTCCTAGTGATTTGCAGTAAAACTCAACTAACCAAAAGAATTGATGTCATTTACAATAAGTGTTTTATCATTTTGCCCTAACTGATTATGACATTGCTTTACAAAGAGAGAAAATTCAGTTGAAGCAGATTGAAATTAAAGAGTAATGAACTGGTTTATGTAGTGGCAACAGCTAACTAACCATCTTATTTAGAAGCTCAAATAATATTATCAGCACCTATTTCTCATCCCTAGACTCTGCATTCTATTATGTTTGCTTCATTTTCAGGATCCCCATGGGGACTCTTCATCCACCAGGAAGACATTTGTTTGTTTGATTTGGTTACTTGTTCCCTACCAAGTTTAAGTAAATCAAAAGAGAAAACACCTCTTCTTGAGATAATCCTATTAAGCTTGATTTGAGACACCTGTTCATGCTCTTTTCAGGTGGTTAGAAAAGTGCTGTGACTAATCTAAATCTTATAGTATTGCCTGGAACATTCCAAGAATTCAATGAGTAAAGTGAGTGAAGTCGCTCAGTCGTGTCCAACTCTTTGAGATCCCACGGACTGTAGCCTACCAGGCTCCTCCATCCATGGGATTTTCCAGGCAAGAATACTGGAGTGGGTTGCCATTTCCTTCTCCAGGAGATCTTTCCGGCCCAGGGACTGAACCCGGGTCTCCTGCATTGTAGGTAGACGCTTCACGTCTGAGCTACCAGGGAAGTCCCACACTGTACTGAACTCTAAAACCAGAGCCCTTGGGGATCCCGGCTCCGGTTGCCTTGACCTAGGTCTGAAGAATTCAATAGATGCTCCTTAGTTGTATCATTAGCCAAGTCCAGTTCATATGCTCCTCTGAAATAGAAAACAATAAATTAACTAAAGGGATACCGTATGGGAACTTTCCATTACGACTTAAAGTGGTGGTTTGACTAACTTTGGGCTTCCATCTTTACTAATCTAAGAACATATATTTGAAAATTTTATTCTTTATACTGATTTATTTGTATCTCACAAGTTTTATTTGCTGTTTTTTATTTCCATACATTTTAAAAAATTTTTTCCTATTTTATTATGGTGGATATTTTGACCCAGGGGTCATTCAGATATTTTTAATTTAAATACATGAATATTTTTCCCAATTATTTCTATTATTTATGACTAAAAAATATGGTTTGTCTAAAGCAATGCTTAATATTTTGAGGCTAGGTTTGTGGGATAATATGTGGTTGATTTTTATAAATATTTTGTAATGTTTACAAAAGAATGTGTATTCACTAACAATCAGATGAAATTTTAGGTATATTTATAAAATTGTGCAGCAAGCAATTTGTATTATTTGTGCAGGTACAAATTTCTATATCGTCATTGATTTTTTTTAAAAAATTGGGGAATAATTGCTTTACAATGTTGAGTTGGTTTCAGCCCTACAATAGCATGAATCAATTCTAATTATATTATATATATATATATATATATATATATATATATCACACATGCATCCCCTCTCTCTTGAGCATCTCTGCCCTCATTGCCTTTTTTTTTTTTTTTTTGGTCACTTTTATGTATACCTTAATAAGAGGTATGTGGTGAAATACTTATGATAATGATTTGCTAAGCTTTTCTAAAATGAAAGTGAAGTCTCTCAGTCTTGTCTGATTCTTTTCAACCCTATAGACTATAGCCTGCCAGGCTCCCCCATCCATGGGGTTTTCCAGGCAATACTGAAGTGGGTTCGATATCTGTATTTTCTCTGAGATTAAATTTTATAATTTTTTTTCATGGTAAAGTATCTTGCTGCTGCTGCTGCTGCTAAGTTGCTTCAGTCGTGTTGGACTCTGTGCAACCCCATAGACTGTAACCCACCAGGCTCCCCCGTCCCTGGGATTCTCCAGGCAGAACACTGGAGTGGGTTGCCATTTCCTCCTCCAATGCATGAAAGTGAAAAGTGAAAGTGAAGTTGCTCAGTCGTGTCCGACTCTTAGCGACCCCATGGACTGCAGCCCATCAGGCTCCTCCATCCATGGGATCTTCCAGGCAAGAGTACCCGAGTGGGGTGCCATTGCCTTCTCCAAGTATCTTAGTTTCTTTTAAATCTGAAAGTGTCATTTCAACAGTTTTGAAACATGTAGTTTCTAGATATAAAACTCTGGTTTAATAATTTTTATCTCTTCCTAATCATTTCACTCTACTGTTTCAAGTCTTCTGGATTTTCTTTATTACAGATGAGAATTTAGGTTTTAATTAAATTAATTTTATTTCCTATAAATTGTGTTTTGTCTTTTTTCTTTGGCTTTTGCTATTCTTCAGTCATGTCCAACTCTTTGCAACTCCCATGGACTGCAGCACACCAGGCTTCCCTGTCCTTCACTATCTCTTGGAGTTTGCTCAGACTCGTGTCCATTGAGTTGATGATGCCATTGTCTTTGGTGTTGTACACTATCAGTACAAAGAGTCCATCCGTAGATTTAAAACAGATGGTCTCATATGCCTAGTCTTTGTCTATTGTTGGTTTTGATACTCATATATCGCTCTTATTTTTCCCTTGTCTTTTATGACTTTTGATTGAGAACTACTAATTATTTTCCAACTTAATGTGATATATTTTCACATCTGATTTCAAAGTTGAGCTCCTCTAGAGATCACTTGTGGACTTTTTTTCTGCTATTTTCTGGCATGCAGGCAACCTAAGAAGTTTCAATATATGGTGTTTTTTTTTTTTCTTTTGCTTGCTTGATCTTTGTCTGTCTGACCCAAATAGAGGTACTAATTTTTAAAACTCCAACTACAAGTGAGGATTTGTGGTTTCAAATGTCAGAGGACATATTTTCTATTTCTTACCATGTCAGAGTTAAGACAAGCAAGTTTCCCAGCTGTCATTTCCTAAATTGTAGGGCTTATTTCTTGTTTAATTTTGTAGTAAAAATGTATCATTTTTAGGTTTCAGCTTTATGTGGGGATTCTACTTTCAGATTCTTCACTTTGAACTGAACTGTGATTTTATACTCAGTTTTTCACTTCTTGTGAAGCTACCAATGTGGAACCTCTGGTAACCCGGATTCAACACACAATTTCAGGTTAAAGGCAAGCTCTGAAAAACATGTACCTCTCAGATTCCTTGTTTTACATGATTTTGAGGATTGAAATATTCCTCTTATTTTCTGAAAATATTCTCTGAAAATATTCTCTTTTTTTCCGCCAGATCAATGATTCTTTTACATGGATAATTTTAATATACTCTCTACCATTTTAGTGTGTATGTGTCAGTGTGTGTTTGTTTAATTCTTGATTGGGGGTTTTCAATCTGTTTCATCACAATGTGGAAAAAGAAAAACATGAGGCTTTTTTTTTTGTAATTGAGGGATTTTTTAAGGACATTATAAAACATTAAGTTTTATAAGGACAAATTTTAAACTATTGTTTTATCAACAACTATGCCAAAGCCTTTGTGTGGATCACAATAAACTGTGGAAAATTCTGAAAGAGATGGGAATACCAGACAACCTGACCTGCCTCTTGAGAAATCTGTATGCAGGTCAGGAAGCAACAGTTAGAACTGGACATGGAACAACAGACTGGTTCCAAATAGGAAAAGGAGTATGTCAAGGCTATATATTATCACCCTGCTTATTTAACTGATATGCAGAGTACATCATGAGAAACGCTGGGCTGGAAGAAACACAAGCTGGAATCAAGATTGCCGGGAGAAATATCAATCACTTCAGATATGCAGATGACACCACCCTTATGGCAGAAACTGAAGAGGAACTCAAAAGCCTCTTGATGAAAGTGAAAGTGGAGAGTGAAAAAGTTGGCTTAAAGCTCAACATTCAGAAAACTAAGATCATGGCATCTGGTCCCATCACTTCATGGGAAATAGATGGGGAAACAGTGGAAACAGTGTCAGACTTTATTTTTTGGGCTCCAAAATCACTGCAGATAGTGACTGCAGCCATGAAATTAAAAGACGCTTACTCCTTGGAAGGAAAGTTATGACCAACCTAGACAGCATATTAAAAAGGAGAGACATTACTTTGCCAACAAAGGTCTGTCTAGTCAAGGCTATGGTTTTTCCAGTGGTCATGTATGGATGTGAGAGTTGGACTGTGAAGAAAGCTGAGCTCAGAAGAATGGATGCTTTTGAACTGTGGTGTTGGAGAAGACTCTTGAGAGTCCCTTGGACTGCAAGGAGTTCCAACCAGTCCATTCTGAAGGAGATCAGTCCTGGGATTTCTTTGGAGGGAATGATGCTGAAGCTGAAACTCCAGTACTTTGGCCACCCCATGCGAAGAGTTGACTCATTGGAAAAGACTCTGATGCTGGGAAGGGTTGGGGGCAGGAGGAGAAGGGGATGACAGAGGATGAGATGGCTGGATGGCATCACTGACTCGATGGACATGAGTCTGAGTGAACTCTGGGAGCTCGTGATGGACAGGGAGGCCTGGTGTGCTGCGATTCATGGGGTCATGAAGAGTCGGACACGACTGAGCGACTGAACTGAACTGAAAAGTTGTCTTCATTTAGGTCATATCTGAATGGTCTAGTGGCTTTCCCTAGTTTCTTCAATTTAAGTCTGAATTTGGCAATAAGGAGTTCATGATCTGAACCACAGTGAGCTCCTGGTCCTGCTTTTGCTGACTGTATAGAGTTTCTCCATCTTTGGCTGCAAAGATTAAAATCAATCTGATTTTGGTATTGACCATCTGGTGATTTCCATGTGTAGAATCTTCGCTTGTGTTGTTGGAAGTGGGTGTTTGCTATGAACAGTGTGTTCTCTTGGCAAAACTCTATTAGCCTTCTTCCTACTTCTTTCTGCACTCCCAGGGCAAGTTTGCCTGTTACTCCAAGTATTTCTTGACTTGCTACTTTTGCATTCCTACCACTATAATGAAAAGAACATCTTTTTGGAGTGTGAGTTCTAGAAGGTCTTGTGGGTCTTCACAAAAACGTTCAACTTCAGCTTCTTCAGTATTACTGGTCAGGGCATAGACTTGCATTACTGTGATATAGAACAGTTTGCCTTGGAAATGAAGAGAGATCATTCTGTCGTTTTTGAGATTGCATCCAAGTACTGCATTGCAGACTCTTTTGTTGACCACAATGGCTACTCCATTTCTTCTAAGGGATTCCTGTCCACAATAGTAGATATAATGGTCATCTGAGTTAAATCACCCATTCCAGTCCATATTAGTTCGCTGATTCCTAAAATGTTGATGTTCACTCTTACCATCTCCTGTTTGAGCACTTCCAATTTGCCTTGATTCCTGGACCTAACATTCCTGGTTCCTATGAAATATTGCTCTTTTCAGCATCAAACTTTACTTCCATCACCAGTCACATTCACAACTGGGTGATGGTTTTGCTTTGACTCTGTCTTTTCATTCTTTCTGGAGTTATATTTCCACTGATCTTCAGTAGCATATTGGACAGCTACTGACCTAGGGAGTTCATCTTTCAGTGTCCTATCTTTTTGCATTTTCATCCTGTTCATGGGGTTCTCAAGGCAAGAATACTGAAGTGGTTTGCCATTCCCTTCTCCAGTGGACCACGTTTTGTCAGAACTCTCCACCATGACCCATCCATCTTCGGTGTCCCTACATGGCATAGCTCATAGTTTCATTGAGTTAGGCAAGGCTGTGGTTGGTCAGTGTGATCAGATAGGTTATTTTTCTGTGACCGTTGTTTTCAGACTGTCTTCCCTCTGATGGAAAAGGATAAGGGGCTTATGGAAACTTACTGATGGGAGAGACTGACTGAGGGGAAAACTGGGTCTTGTTCTGGTGGGCAGGGCCAAGCTTAGTAAACCATTAATCCAATTTTCTCTTGATGGGTGATGCTGTGTTCTCCCTCTCTTATTTACCTGGGTACTTCCCTGGTGGCAAATTAGGCCAGCAAATTTGGAAAACTCAGCAATGGCCACAGGACTGGAAAAGGTCAGTTTTCATTCCAATCCCTAAGAAAGGCAATGACAAAGAATGCTCAAACTACCACACAATTGCACTCATCTCACATGCTAGTAAAGTAATGCTCAAAAGCCTCCAAGCCAGGCTTCAGCAATATGTGAACCATGAACTTCCAGAGGTTCAGGCTGGATTTAGAAAAGGCAGAGGAACCAGAGATCAAATTGCCAACAACCGCTGAATCATCGAAAAAGCAAGAGAGTTCCAGAAAAACATCTATTTCTGCTTTATTGACTATGCCAAAGCCTTTGACTGTGTGGATCACAATAAACTGTGGAAAATTCTGAAAGAGATGGGAATACCAGACCACCTGACCTGCCTCTTGAGAAACCTATATGCAGGTCAGGAAGCAACAGTTAGAACTGGACATGGAACAACAGACTGGTTCCAAATAGCAAAAGGAGTACGTCAAGGCTGTATACTGTCACCCTGCTTATTTAACTTCTATGCAGAGTACGTCATGAGAAACGCTGGGCTGGAAGAAGCACAAGCTGGAATCAAGATTGCCGGGAGAAATATCAATCACCTCAGATATGCAGATGACACCACCCTTATGGCAGAAACTGAAGAGGAACTCAAAAGCCTCTTGATGAAAGTGAAAGTGGAGAGTGAAAAAGTTGGCTTAAAGCTCAACATTCAGAAAATGAAGATCATGGCATCTGGTCCCATCACTTCATGGGAAATAGATGGGGAAACAGTGGAAACAGTGTCAGACTTTATTTTTTGGGCTCCAAAATCACTGCAGATGTTGACTGCAGCCGTGAAATTAAAAGATGCTTACTCCTTGGAAGGAAAGTTATGACCAACCTATATAGCATATTGAAAAGCAGAAACATTACTTTGCCAACAAAGGTCTGTCTAGTCAAGCTGTGGTTTTTCCAGTGGTCATGTATGAATGTGAGAGTTGGACTGTGAAGAAAGCTGAGCAGTGAAGAATTGATGATTTTGAACTGTAGTGTTGGAGAAGACTCTTGAGAGTGCCTTGAACTACAAGGAGATCCAACCAGTCCATTCTGAAGGAGATCAGTCCTGGGTGTTCTTTGGAAGGAATGATGTTAAAGCTGAAACTCCAGTACTTTGGCCACCTCATGCGAAGAGTTGACTCATTGGAAAATACTCTGATGCTGGGAGGGATTGGGAACAGGAGGGAAAGGGGACAGCAGAGGATGAGATGGCTGGATGGCATCACCAACTCGATGGACGTGAGTCTGAGTGAACTCTAGGAGTTGGTGATGCACAGGGAGGCATGATGTGCTGCTATTCATGGGGTTACAAAGAGTTGGAGATGACTGAGAAGCTGAATAGAACTGAACTGAACTTCCTTGATGGCGCAGAGGATAAAGCATCTGCCTGCAATGGGGGAGACCTAGGTTCCATCCCTGAGTTGGGAAGATCCCCTGGAGAAGGAAATGGCAACCCACTCCAATATTCTTGCCTGAAAAATCCCTTGGACAGAGGAGCCTGGTGGGCTACAGTCCATGGGGTAGCAAAGAGTCAGACACGACTGAGCGACTTCATTTCAAACTATGGTGGAGGTGATGAAGATAATGGAGACGTCCTTCAAAGGTCCCATGCACACACCGCTACACTCAGTGCCTCCAAACCTGCAGCAGACCACCGCTGACCCACGCCTCTGCCAGAGACTCCTGGACACTCAGGTGCAAGTCTGGGTCAGTCTCTTGTGTGCTCACTGCTCCTTTTTCCCAAGATTAGATCTGACAGACAGAGTGCCTGAAGAACTATGGATGGAGGTTCATGACGTTGTACAGGAGACAGGGATCAAGATCATCCCCAAGAAAAACAAATGCAAAAAAGCAAAATGGTTGCCTGATGAGGCCTTACAAATAACTGAGAAAAGAAGAAAAACAAAAGGCAAAGGAGAAATGGAAAGATATACCCATTTGAATGCAGGGTTCCAAAGAATAGCAAGGAGAGATAAGAAAGACTTCCTCAGTGATCAATGCAAAGAAATAGAGAAAAACAATAGAATGGGAAAGACTAGAGATCTCTTCAAGAAAATTAGAGATACAAAGGGAATATTTCATGCAAAGATGGGCACAATAAAGGACAGAAATGGTATGGACCTAGTAGAAGCAGAAGAAAGATATTAAGAAGAGGTGGCAAGAATACACAGAAGAACTACACAAAAAAAGATCTTCATAATACAGATAATCATGATAGTGTGATCACTAACCTAGAGCCAGACATCCTGGAATTCAAAGTCAAATGGGCCTTAGGAAGCATCACTATGAAAAAAGCTAGTGGAGCTGATGGAATTCTAGTTGAACTATTTCAAATCCTAAAGATAATACTGTGAAAGTGCCACACTCAATATGCCAGCAAATATTGGAAAACTCAGCAGTGGCCACAGGACTGGAAAAGGTCAGTTTTCATTCCAATCCCTAAGAAAGGCAATGCCAAAGAATGCTCAAACTACCACACAATTGCACTCATCTCACACGCTAGTAAAGTAATGCTCAAAATTCTCCAAGCCAGGCTTCAATAGTATGTGAACCATGAACTTCCAGAGGTTCAAGCTGGATTTAGAAAAGGCAAAGGAAACAGAGATAAAATTGCCAACATCTGTTGGATCATCAAAACAGCAAGAGAGTTCCAGAAAAACACCTATTTCTGCTTTATTGACTATGCCAAAGCCTTTGACTTTGTGGATAACAGCAAACTTGTGGAAAATTCTGAAAGAGATGGGAATACCAGACCCCCTGACCTGCCTCTTGAGAAATCTGTATACAGGTCAGGAAATAACACTTAGAACTGGACATGGAACAACAGACTGGTTCCAAATCAGGAAAGGAGTACGTCGAGGCTGTATATTGTCACCGTGCTTATTTAACCTATATGCAGAGTATATCATGAGAAATTCTGGGCTGGATGAAACACAAGCTGGAATCAAGATTTCTGAGAGAAATATCAATAACCTCAGATATGCAGATAACACCACCCTTATGGAAGGAAGTGAAGAACTAAAGAGCCTTTGAAGAAAGTAAAAGAGGACAGTGAAAATGTTGGCTTAAAACTCAACATTCAGAAAACTAAGATCGTGGTATCCAGTCCCATCACTTCAAGGGAAATAGATGGGGAAACAATGGAAACAGATTTTATTTTGGGGGGCTCCAAAATCATGGGAGGCAAGGTGATGACAAAGGATGACATGGTTGGTGGCATCATAGACTCAATCCATGTTTGTCACAAAGACCCCATGGACTGTATGGGATCTCAAAGAGTCAGACATGATGGAGTGACTGAACTGACTGACTGAAAAGTTTTCTTAATAAATATCTTGAGGATATTATCTTCGTTTTCTTCTTTTTTGCTTCTTTTATGTTCCAATGGGATTATCCAATATGCAGCTTCTATTCGGTTCAGTTTAGTCGCTTCCTCATGTCCTACTCTTTGTGACCCCATGGAGTGCAACATGTCAGGCTTCCCTGTCCATCACCAACTCCTGGAGCTTTCTCATACTCATGTCCATTGAGTCAGTGATGCCATCCAACCATCTTATTCTCTGTCATCTCCTCCTGCCTTCAATCTTTCCCAGCATCAGGGTCTTTTCTATTTAGTCAGCCCTTTACATCAGGTGGACAAAGGATTGGAGCTTCAGCTTCAGCATTATTCCTTCTAATGAATATTCAGGACTGATTTCCTTTCAAATTGACTGGTTTGTTCTCCTTGCTGTCCAAGGGACTCTCAAGAGTCTTCTCCAACACCAAAGAACCATCAATTCTTTTGTACCCAGCTTTCTTTATGGCCCAACTCTCATATCCATCCATGACTTCTGGAAAAACCATAGCTTTGACTATACAGCCCTTTGTCAAAAAAGTAATGTCTCTGCTTTTTAATATGCTGTCTAGCTTTGACATAGCTTTTCTTCCAAGGAGCAAGTATCTTTTAATCATGGCTGTAGTCACCATCTGCAGTGATTTTGGAGCCCTGGAAAATAAAGTCTGTCACTGTTCCTTTGTTCCCTCATCTATTTGTCATTATGAGATAGAACCAGATGTCATGATGCTCATTTTTTGTATGCTGTTTTTTTTTTTTTTAAACTTTACAATATTGTATTAGTTTTGTCAAATATCGAAATGAATCTGCCACAGGTATACCTGTGTTCCCCATCCTGAACCCTCCTCCCTCCTCCCTCCCCACACCCTCCCTCTGGGTCGTCCCAGTGCACCAGCACCAAGCATCCAGTATCGTGCATTGAACCTGGGCTGGCGACTCGTTTCATACATGATATTATACATGTCTCAATGCCATTCTCCCAAATCTCCCCACCCTCTCCCTCTCCCACAGAGTCCATAAGACTGATCTATACATCAGTGTCTCTTTTGCTGTCTCATACACAGGGTTATTGTTACCATCTTTCTAAATTCCATATATATGCGTTAGTATACTGTATTGGTGTTTTTCTTTCTGGCTTACTTCAATCTGTATAATAGGTTCCAGTTTCATCCATCTCATTAGAACTGATTCAAATGTATTCTTTTTAATGGCTGAGTAATACTCCATTGTGTATATGTACCACAGCTTTCTTATCCATTCATCTGCTGATGGGCATCTAGGTTGCTTCCATGTCCTGGCTATTATAAACAGTGCTGCGATGAACATTGGGGTACACGTGTCTCTTTCCCTTCTGGTTTCCTCAGTGTTTTAAGCCAGCTTTTTCATTTGCCTCTTTCACTTTCATCAAGAAATTATTTAGTTCCTCATGGCTTTCTGCATAAGGATGGTATCATCTGCATATCTGAGGTTATTGATATTTCTCTCAGCAATCTTGATTCCAGCTTGTGTTTCATCCAACCCAGCATTTTGTGTGATGTACTCTGCATATAGGGTAAATAAGCAGGGTGACAATATACAGCCTTGATGTACTCTTTTCCCAATTTTGAACCAGTCCATTGTTCCACATCCTGTTCTAACTGTTGCTTCTTGATCTGCATACAAATTTCTCAGGCGGCAGGTCAGGTGGTCTGGTATTCCCATCTCTTTAAGAATTTTCCATGGATTCTATTGGAAACATCTACAATTTGCTTTCATAAAAATTTTACTCATTTTCGTTTAAATGCATCTAGTGAATCAGTTATTGATACAGATGGTGCTCGATCTCTGGTTGGGGAACTAAGATCCCACAAGCCACACACACACATGAAAAGGTGCATGAAAATAGGTTTCAAGTGAATTTATTTTTAGCTAAAGTTGTAGTTTTAATTAAGCTAGGTTATAAAGCTTGCATGGAAATTTATCAAATTTTCCCATAAGAAATAATAAAAAACAAAACCCACAGTGGTGTGGATCCAACTTTAGTTACTAGCTGATTGAAAGATAGACCTTTTAAGAACGTTATTTAACCTTTCCTCTTCTCCCTAAATGAAGCTATTCATTGTTCCTGATAGTGTTAGAAAACACCCTCATTAAACTACAATCATTACACAGCCTAAAGCATTATTGTTTCAGGTAGAATAAGAAGGCTTGAAGGAATAACCTGTCATGTTCTGACATCTCCCTATAGCCCACATAACCACAGGGCTTCTGAAAAATATATTTTATATGAAATATATGTATAAAATATATATTTCTTAGAATATATTCAGTGACCCATATATAGTGTTTAATCATTAGCTACTCACAGAACAAATACTGAAATAATTCCTGTCTTTCTGAACAAGGTTCTTAATCTCCAAATGCATAAGCTATTTATTGAATAAGCTCATGTTTATGGAGGGTGAAAATGTATCCCTAAATAATGTTTATCAGCGAGGAGACTAGTAAGTTTTTATAACCAGCAAGACCTTCAAAGAGCATGAAACTTCATTTTTTTGTTCAGTCACTCAGTTGTGTCTGACTCTTTTGTGATTCTATGGACCCTAGCCTCCCAGGAATTTCCCAGGAAAAAATACTGGAGTGAGTTGCCATTTTTATTCTCCAAGAGATTTTCCCAACTAAGAAATCAAACCTATGTCTCTTGTGTCTCCTGCCTTGCAGATGGATACTTTAACAGCTGAACCGTCGAGGAAGCCCTGTGAAACTTTACCCATATTATCAAATCAGCAGTGAACTTTTCTAACCAATTTGTAAGCCAGATATTTACACAGTTTATTTATTTTTACTAAAAAATATAAATTTACATGTCCATTAGGATAGAAGTAAAGCCTTAAAAAATATGTCTTTATCATGCTTATTCATTTCTGTACATGGCCCTTCTTAATAGTTCTACTTTTAATATAAAGAAATGCAGAATTGATGTCTGGACACTGAACAGTAACAAACCATGGATTAAAGACATTTTACACCATTGCATCATTACTTTTAGGAAGACATGCTGAATATTGTCATGTCATATGATAAATAGCACAAGTGTTAATTGACTGGAAACAGTAAATGCATATTATCATACTCTGCTATAGGATCCATAGTTTAGTTCACTTAGCTTAGATTATTAAACCTGTTAGCATGTGCAAACTGAGCAGCAGATAATGGCAGAATATGACAATATTCTCAAAAGACTCTTTCTTCTCTTTCAGAAATACTGCACATCAATGCTGAGTTACTCTAGCTTGAACTTTCTCTCTGTACATGTATAGGTTTAAATTAAGGCTGAGTGACTGCCAAACCAGCACTGACCTCTCAATAGGGGTGACATTAAGAATTTTTTGTGGTTTGTGCTCCTGAACAAAGTAACATATAACTTCCAGAAGCTCCCATCCAATGCATACATTCATAGCTCTTTGTTCATCGTCTTCTTTTGTCCCAGTGACTTTTCGATAGGAAAAATATAGCCCTAGCTATAAGCTTTGCTCTTTTAGCACTTGCAGACTGTAATAGACGTATATTTTCATGACCTCTACTAACTCATAAAATTGATACTATTATGACACATGAGAAACAGAAAAACAATGAGAACAAGAATAAGACTTTGGATATTTTGAGAACAAAATATATATATTGTTTTAAAAATAAAAACACTCCCTCTTGAGATGAATGAATATTATTTTTAAATAGATATGGTGTCCTATTTTATTTTTCTTCTCACAGTTTGTTGATTTCCTACTCTCTGTGTAATATAATCTTACAAGGCAAAGGCAGAGTCTTGTAAACCATATTCTTCTTGAGTAATATAGTATTCAGTTTCTTGTATTTTAAATGTCAGTAAGGACAGATTTATTAAAATTCATGCAGGTAAATGTGTTTATTCTTTCATCATAAATTGCATAGATACTTAATTTTATTTACTACTGTAAAAATACCTTTAATATCATTGCAGATATGGCAAGCAGGAATTCACATGCAGACACATTTTATAGATCTAACAAACAAAAGGTGTGTATCCATGACAACCAAGCCAGTAAGATACATCTGTATGTGAATAAGATACTCTTTAGCATTATGTAGATTTTCTTTTTATAAAAATGACATGTAGTTACTAAGATAGAATTTATGAATGTGTAAATGACAATGCATTATGGGTTGCTGAATTTGCTTATGATTTACTTGAACAAAAGCACTAGGAATGTTCAGTCCCAAGAATGACATTGGCTAGAATCAAGTATTTCCATTTTTGGCTTTAATTTTCATTTGAGGGGAAGGGACTTTGGGTGCTTTTATTAATTTAGTGTTTTTAGATTTTTGATGGGCAAGGAGGAAATCAGAAGAAACAAATGTCTTGAATAGGTTGTCAAAAACAAAAACCAAAAGTGTAAGCATTAAGCTCTTGACCTCCTCTTTCTAAGGAGCAGGGAACATGGGGCAATGAATTTGAATTATACTAACACTTTGGGGAAAAAAACTCAAAAGTTTCTTTGCCTTAGCTGTGTTTTGCAATTCTCACCCCATCACTAGTAATACATGCTCCATATTTAGTTGATCTAGTCTAAACCTAGCTAATTCTATGGTAAGTTTGAGGGTAGATAATGCCTACTTGTTGTCTTATTTCCATATAATAAAAACATTTTATTTTTCTAGGAAACTTCTTTTGGTCTGTATAAGTCTTTAAAACAGTCTAATTTCCTTGAATATTATATAGTAGATACAGTTCATGTTACATAATTCATTTAGAAATTTGGAGCAAAGCACATGTAAAGAGCTCAGGAAATATTTATAAGATATTTATAAGAGAATAAAGAATATCAGATGAGGCCAAACTATTTTTAAACTATCCTACTTTCATCATTTATAAAATTATATACATTAACTTATTTAGATCTCAAAAGTGAAAGTGTCATGAAAGGCTCTGGCTTGTCTTTTATATTTATGTAGAGATCCCTGGTGGCTCAGACAGTAAAGAGAGTGAAAGTGTTAGTCTCTCAGTTATGTTCTGCTCTTCAGGACCCAATAGACTATATATAGTCCACCAGGCTCCTCTGTTCATGAGATTCCCCAGGCAAGTATATTGGAGTGTGTTGCCATTTCCTACTCCAGGGGATCTTCCCCATCCAGGGATCAAACCCAAGTGTCCTGGATTGCAGGCAGATTCTTTACTATCTGAGCCACCAAATGCAAGAGAAAGCCTTCCAGCTCTACTCTTTAGCTTTCTCTGACCTGCTCTGTGCAAGTAGGAGGTTGAAGTCCCAAAGGTGGGACCATGGCAGTTAGAGGAAAGCTGTGGAAGTGGCAGTAATAGTATGCTCATCTTGTTCCACTTACTCTTTTTTGCTAGATACTCGGGGATTATGTTCAAATCCAAAGAGGAATGCCTGGGCAGGAAACCTTTGACAGTAGTACTGATGAAAGATGTGCAGAAGCAAGTAATAATTTACAAACTGGTGCAGAATTCCAAACAAAGTATGGTGAAGGCCAAAGTAGGAATGGAGCAGAAGGATAAGTGAAGTAAGAATAACTTAGAGTGTAAACTGGAAAGATTTATCAAGCAATTGAATTAGGAGAGTGATAAAGGAGTAGACACTCAAACCTGAACATCTGCTTAGGGTCATATTTATTAAAATATGCATAGGCTAGAGTTGAAGTTTGGTACTAACATGTACTGACTGCACAAGCTCTATGGATAGAAGTGTTGATGCATTTATCTCTATTTTTTGTCTATTGAACAGTTGATTTGGGTTTGAAGCTTATTGTTGCTATGGTTACCCTCAGTGCATCTGAGGCCTTAGATTCCTTTGATGAATTTTCTGCTCACTTGGCTTTGAGTCTTCCCTTAGTACTACTTCCCAGAGAAAATTCTTTTGTAGCTCTCCTTGTATTCCACTTTAGTTTTATGTGATAGTTTTTATTGTGATGGTGGTGGGTAGGAATGGAATGACAGTCTTTGATTAGACCATAGTTTTAGGCAGGCACTGTAAACTTGATTCTTAGAGTTAACACTTAAGAATCCTAGCTGAAACTTTTTATTAGTTTTTGTGATGCTCGATGTCTTCTGCTTTAGGTAAGCTAATGTTTAAGTCTTGTTTCTCCCTGGAGGTTCCTGTCTTTCTCCACATTCTGGATTATTCATTTGTTCTTCTATCTGACCTAGGTGGTGCAGTGGTAAAGAATCTGCCTGCAAGTGCAAGAGATGCAAGAGACATGGGTTCAATCCCTGGGTCAGGAAGATCCCCTGGGGTAGGAAATGGCAATCCACTCCAGTATTCTTGCCTGGAAAATTTCATAGACAGAGAAGCCTGGTGGGTACAGTCCATGGGGTTCAAAGAGTCGGACACTACTAAGCACATATACACACTGCAATCTCAGTTCCCTAATAGAATCGAGAAAATGTTAAACTGCTGTATGTTCGCCTACTTTCTTGTAATAAGTGGAAGCAATGCTCTTTCTGCTGTTTATGCTGCTAAGTTGCTTTAGTCGTGTCCGACTCTGTGTGACCCCAGAGATGGCAGCCCACCAGGCTCTGCCGTCCCTGGGATTCTCCAGGCAAGAATACTGGAGTGGGTTGCCATTTTCTTCTCCAATGCATGAAAGTGAAAAGTGAAAGTGAAGTCGCTCAGTCGTGTCCGACTCTTAGCGACCCCATGGACTGCAGCCTACCAGGCTCCTCCGTCCATGAGATTGTCCAGGCAAGAGTACTCCAGTCGAGTGCCATTGCCTTCTCCCTTTCAGCTCTATCTATATCTCAAAGCTGCACCTGAAATTGAGTGATTTCTTATTCACTTGAATACTCAAATCCATGTTATAAAAGAAGAGATTTCCATTTAGTTTATTGTTTTGTGAATATAATGAAAAAATAATAAATGTCGATGTTTATGGAATACCATTTATGTAACAGCAATGAGGATAATTGATATTATGCATTAAAGTTAGTCATGGAACATAACAATTGGTGGTCAAAATCATACCTCCTGATTTGAGACAATTTTAACTATTATGTAATTGTAAAATATAAATGTTGACCACTAAGGTTACTCCCCAGTGTGCTGTGTGAGGAAATAAGCAACAAAAATGAAGCAATGTCAATTTTGTTAAAATATAATACTGTGTAAGTGTAGGGTCTATAATAAGTTGATTTGATACACTTATATGTTGCAAAATGATTACCATTGTAGCTTAGTTAACAGCTCTGTCACATCACAAATTTATCATTTCTTTTTTGTAGAAACAATTAAGATCCAGTCTTTTTACATCTTTGATTAATGCTGTATTATTAACTGTAATTATTACATTGTATATTAGCTCTCCAGGACTTATTTATCTACTAGGTCTTAGTGTACACCCTTAAACAGAATATCCATAATTCCCCCAGCCTCAGCTGGTAGCCATAGTCCTACTCTGTTTTTACAAGTTCAGCTTTTTAGATTCCATATATGATATATCAGATGGTATTTGTCTCTACCTGTCTGACTTCATTTAGCAATGTTCCCTTAAGCTTCATCCACATTGTCACAAACGGCAGGATTTCCTTCATTCCTATGACTGAATAATGTTTAAAATATGAATTCATTATTCAGCCATGATACATTCATATTTTAAAGAATCTAAACCTTTCACTTCACATCCAAAATATCATTATGCATAATATGGAGAATATCTGTGTTTCTAAAGAATACTGATTCTGATGCAAATAACAATCAAAAAGAGTTTCTTTCCTAAGAATTGGTACTTCTTTCAACCCTTAATTAAATGAGATTTATTGAGAATATATATATGAATTATAAATGTAAATGAATTTGAAAATACATCCAGAAATAAATGGATGAAAACAAAAATTGAAGTAAGAATACTGATATTGTCAATTCATGTATAATAGAAACCAGATTTTATTCTTGACTCCCCCTGGCAACAGTTAACCATCTCTCAAATCCATCTGCCACACTCATCTCCAATAGCATTACTCTAATCCAAGGCATCCTTATCTCCTCCTCACCCAACCCCAGGAATAGATTCCTGCCTCCTCTCCTGAGATCTGCTCTTATCCTCCCCACATTCATTATCTTCAGTCTTCTGAGCAGTATTTCTTAATGTCAAATGTCTTAATACCACTCATCATCAATGATTTTGTCGTTCTTGTTTTAATTACCTTTGTAATTTAGTTCAGTAGCCTTTACCTTGCACACAGGTCTTGAGTATCTAACTCACAAACTGATTACCGAGCAACTGCATATTCTTCCCCACCTCCTCCCCATGTCACTCTCTTTCAACTATACTTCTTTCAAATGTTTAAATACCCCATCCTACTACCATAGGAGATTTATGTGTGTTCCTCCTCATGTATCCTACATCTAGATAATTTTTGGTCCTCCTGCTCTAGGATGCTACATAAATGTACTTAGAATAATCTTGTTACTCTCCAATCTGGAAAATGTCATTTTCCTAGGATGTGTTCTTATTTCATAAACTTCTCCTTTATAAAAGTTCACCCTGAAAATATTTTCATAAATATTTGTCATCCACTTTAACTTACAAATGTTATGAACATATATATTTTGTATATTTTGTTTATCTTTGTAATCTCAATGACTGGCATGCTATGGACAATCAATAAAAGGCAGGGGTCTACTCTAGTTCCAAGACTGGACGGGTCTTCATAGAGTATGAAGCAGAATAGCAGTCAGTATGGCTGAGGTTCAAAGAATGAATAATGTTTCAAGAAAGCAGTAAAGTTGGAAGGAAAAATTGTCAGTGGAGGAAGCTGAGATATATCTCAGTAGTGGGCTAAGCCTAAGCACTGATGAAGGTGGTGGTGGGTAATTGTCACTGATGAAGAATGGGTTAGTGGGAAAGGAAATGTCCAATGCTCAGGGAAGGGAAATTATATTTCAGGTCAGTACTACAACACTAATTAATGGACACACCTCTTTTGTCTTAATAGAGCTGATTTTATAATTGTACTGGGTTGAACTGACACGTTGAAATTAATGGCATTAGCTGATAGAAATTGAGGATCAGAAGTTGGAGTATGCCTTTTACATTGGTGGTTTTCAGATTACATAGATTTATTGAAATAGATTGGGAGGCTTCACAACCAGAATCTCTTATTCAGCCAGGTTTGGGGTGACATTGATATTAGCATTTTAAGCAATGTTCTAGGTCATGCAGTTCCTTACTTATTTAGAGACCACACTTTGGCAAACATTGTTCTTTACTGGACATTCAGTTTCAGTAGAATCAAATGCATTCTATAATCATTCATTCCCTGCCTTCCTTTACCGACAATTTAAATAAGCGGCAAACAAATGGACTAAGGTTTAAGACACTAATAGGGAGTTTTACAGGGCTTTCTTCAGTGGCTCAGCAGTAAGGAATCTGCCTGCCAATACAGGAGAGTCAGGTTCAATCCCTGGGTCAGGAAGATCCCCTGGAGAAAGAAATGGCAACCCACTCCAGTATTCTTACCTGGAGAATCTATGGACAGAGGAGCCTGGAGGGCTACAGTCCATGGGGTTGCAAAGAGGCGGACGTGACTGAGCTACTAACATTTTTCTTTGACTTTTCAAAGGGATTCTGCCTAGTTAAAGCTACAACCTCTGTCTACATATTATCTTGTTTGAAAGCTGGGTAATTTGACTTAACTCACTTTTCCTGAGTGTTTTCAGCTGTAAAATAGCATAATAATATTGTCTGCTTCATAAGAAGATATTCAGAATTAAAGAAACAATTTTAAAAACACTGACATATAAATTGGTAGTTGAAAAATAAAGATCATTGTTATTGGTTGAATTCCTATCTAGTTTTATGCTTGATATTATATTTTGCGTTTGTCTCTTCCAGTTCTTTTCTACTGAAATCTCTGAAGTTGCAATTCCTATTTGTAGAGGTACCATTAGAAAAAGTGAAGTGAAAGTGTTAGCTGCTCAGTTTGTCAGAAAGCCTTAGTTGCTTCACTGAGGCTTAGTATAAAAGGCAGGTTAAAAACATGGGCATTATATATGGAATTTAGAAAGATGGTAACAATAACCCGGTGTACGAGACAGCAAAAGAGACACTGATGTATAGAACAGTGTTATGGACTCTGTGGGAGAGGGAGAGGGTGGGAAGATGTGGGAGAATGGCAATGAAACATGTAAAATATCATGTAGGAAACGAGTTGCCAGTCCAGGTTCGATGCATGATGCTGGATGCTTGGGGCTGGTGGGAACACATGTATACCTGTGGCGGATTCATTTTGATATTTGGCAAAACTAATACAATTATGTCATGGGCATTGGACTTTCAAAATGATAATGGATTGTAATTTTCCCTATACTGCGCTAAGTCACTTCAGTCATGTCCAACTCTTTGTGACCACACAGACTGTAGCCTCCAAGATCCTCTGTCCATGAGAATCTGCGGGCAAGAATATGGGAGTGGGTTTCCACCCCCTCCTCCAGAAAATCTTCCCAATCCAGGGATCAAATGTTCATCTCTTATGACCGCTGCATTGGCAAGAAAGCCACATGGGAAGCCCACTTTTCCCTATCACTATGGGTAAATATGGCTAAAAACTACGGATATTTCATATAGAACAAACATAAATGAGACTAAGAAAGGTGACAAGAAGAAGGAAGACTGGCTACTGACCTCAGGACACGAGGAACAAAATGGCAATTGTTTCCCTGGGTTTTCTCTTCGCCTCATATATCCAGAATGGGTGCTGGAAAAGCAGGCACCTGTAAATGCCAAAGAATCTAGACTATAAAAAGCCACAAGAAAAACCTGCTGTGCTAATCAAAGGGTCTGAAAAGGAGCAGCCTAGCAAGACATAAAATTTTTAGAAAATAACCACTGTAGTCCAGCCGTATATCCCAGAGAAAACTGTGGCCTCATTTACAGCCTTCTCAGTTTGTTGGGCAAGTGGGAAACCTAGACTTCCATTCTTGCTGCACTCTAAGGAAGTATGTAAGCCCAGCCAGCATAGTGTCAAAAAATGCTAAGCAGAAAACCAAAATTTTTATCCATATCTAGTGCTGATTAAGCCACCACCTTGCATGACGTCCACAGAAAGCACTTGGAAAGTATGGATTTCCACCGTTATTTGGTACTTTTCCTTCTCCCTGCTGGGATAATGTCAGAAGAAGCCTACTGAAGAATCAGGACTATCACTACCCCGTGGTAAGGAGACCCACTCCCAGTGTCAATGAAACTCACACTGGGAACGTGGTCTCCTAGCAGTTATGAGGAAGTGATGTTTCCTCTGACAGAATTGTCAGAGTCCTGCTAAAACCAAAGATTCAAATAGGTATAGAATCTCATAATGAATACTCAAGTGTTCAGGTTATAATAAAAAGTTGTTCATCATAACAAAAGAAAGAAAATTGTGACTTGAATGAAAATGGACAATTAATAATGCCAACACCAAGATTACACTCTTTCAGAATGATAATAATAATAAAGAACCTGAAAAAAAAATTAAGTTAAGAACAAATGGGTTGACAGCAAACAATTTAATATACATGTCATCAAATTTCAGGAGAGGATAAGCCAGGATAAGTGTTATAGAGGAAGGGTTCATTTCAGTTCAGTTCAGTTGCTCAATCATGTCCAACTCTTTGCGATCCCATGAATTGCAGCACGCCAGGCCTCCCTGTCCATCACCAACTCACGGAGTTCACCCAAACTCATGTCCATTGAGTCCGTGATGCCATCCAGCCATCTCATCCCCTGCCGTCCCCGTCTTCTCCTGCCCCCAATCCCACCCAGCATCAGAGTCTTTTCCAATGAGTCAACTCTTCGCATGAGGTGGCCAAAGTACTGGAGTTTCAGCTTCAGCATCATTCCTTCCAAAGAACACCCAGGACTGATCTCCTTTAGAATGGACTGGTTGGATCTCCTTGCAGTCCAAGGGACTCTCAAGAGTCTTCCCCAACACCACAGTTCAAAAGCATCAATTCTTCGGTGCTCAGCTTTCTTCACAGTCCGATTCTCACATCCATACATGACCACTGGAAAAACCATAGCCTTGACTAGACGGACCTTTGTTGGCAAAGTAATGTCTCTGCTTTTGAATATGCTATCTAGGTTGGTCATAACTTTTCTTCCAAGGAGTAAGGGTCTTTTAATTTCATGGCTGCAGTCACCATCTGCAGCGACTTTGGAGCCCAGAAAAATAAAGTCTGACACTGTTTCCACTGTTTCCCCATCTATTTCCCATGAAGTGGTGGGACCGGATGCCATGATCTTAGTTTTCTGAATGTTGAGGGTTAGCCGTTGATAAAAAAAATATTTTTAAAAATAATGGTTGAAAATTTCCCAAATATGGCAAAGAACATAACCTACAGATTTAAAAAGCTGATAGAGTTCCTAAAAAGAGAAACCCAAAGAAAATTATAACAAGGCATATCATTATCATTTTTTTTAAAAAACTACAAAGAAAAATCTTGAAAACAAATAGAAATGAAGTATTATGTAGAGGCAAAAGACAATTCAAATGACAGCTCAGTTCTCATCAGAAACAATAAAGATCAGAAGGAAGGACATAACCTCTTTCAAGTGTTAAAAGAAAATAGCTGTCAATATAGAATTCTATATTTATTAAAATATCCTCCAGAAAAGGGGTCATCAATGCATTTTCAAATTAAGGAAAAGTAAACAAGAATTTATTGCCAGCAGACCTAACCTAAAAGAATGAATAAAATAATTTCTGTAACCACAAAAGAAATAATAAAACATGACATTTTGGCACATTGTGAAGGAAGACCAATGAAAAGAGCAAACATATGGATAAATATAATGATTATCCTTCTCTACTTTGGCTTCTTTGATAACTCAGTTGGTAAAGAATCCAGCTGTAATGCAGGAGACCCCGGGTTGAATCCTGGGTCAGGAAGATCTGCTGGTGAAGGAATAGGCTACCCACCCCAGTATTATTGGGCTTCCCTTGTGGCTCAGCTGGTAAAGAATGCCTGCAGTGCAAGAGACCTGGGTTCAATCCCTGGATTGGGAAGATCCCTGGAGATGGGAAAGGCTATCCAGTCTAGTATTCTGGCCTGGAGAATTCCATGGACTGTATAGTCCATGGAGTCTCAAAGAGTTGGACATGACTGAGCAACTTACACTTTCACTTTCATCCTTCTCTACTTTAGTTTACTAACAGTCAGCCACTGTTTCCACTGTTTCCGCATCTATTTGCCATGAAGTGATGGGACCAGATGCCATGATCTTCATTTTCTGAATGTTGAGCTTTAATCCAACTTTTTCACTCTCCTCTTTCACTTTCATCAAGAGGCTCTTTAGTTCTTCTTCACTTCTGTGATAAGGTATGTATGTATAATTTGATATCTAGAGCAACCTTTAAAAAATCTGTACAAGATAATATGCTGAAAAACACTATTGATAAGTAAAGATAAAATTCTAAAATATGCTTAAGTAACCAACAGGAATATGGGGAAAATAGGAAAAACAGAAAACAAACATAAATGGCTGAATTAATTTCTAACATATGAATAATTGTGTTGTTTAGTTGCTAAGTCATGCCTGACTTTTGTAATCCTATGGACAAAACCTGGGTCTCCCCATGGACCAGGCTTCTCTGTCCATGGCATTTTCCAGGCAAGAATAGTGGAGTGGGGTGCCATTTCCTTCTCCAGGGGATCTTCTTGAACCAGGAATTAAACCCTACTCTGCTGCATTAGCAGGCAGATTCTTTTACCACTGAGCCACATCAGAAGCCCCAGGCAAGAACACTGAAGTGGGTTGCCATTTCCTTCTCCAATGCATGAGAGTGAAAAGTGAAAGTGAAGTCACTCAGTCGTGTCTGACTCCTAGCAACCCCATGGACTGCAGCCTACCAGGCTCCTCCGTCCATGGGATTTTCCAGGCCAGAGTACTGGAGTGGGTTGCCATTGCCTTCTTCAATATCAATAATTACATTACATATAAATGTAATCACATTATATATAAATGGTTTAAATGTTTGTGCTTTTTGGTATTGATCCAAAGGAATTGAAAACTTATGTCCATACAAAACTCTGCACAGGGATGTTTACAACAGTTTTATTTATAATTTCCAAATTTGGAAGCATCCAAGATCTTCATTCACCTCCAGTGAATGCATGAATAGTCTTATAATCATACAATGAAATATTATGCAGTGCTAGAAAGAAATGATCTGTCGAACCATGAAAAGACACAGAAGAAAAATATATAAGACTAAGAGGAAGAAGTCAATCTGAGAAGGCTACATACTATATGATTCCATCTTTCTGACATACTAGAAAAGGCAAAACTATGGAAACAATAAAAAGATCAGTGGTTACCAGGACTGGAACAAGAAGAAGTGAATAGGCAGAGAACAGAGGATTTTTAGGGTGATGAAAATACTCTGTATGGTATTGTATTGACATCTACATGTTAATAAGCATTTATCCAAACCTATTGAATTCATACCATGAAGACTGAGCTCTCAGGTAAACTATGAACTTTGGCTTATTATGGGATGCCTATGCAGGTTTATCCTTTGTAAAAATATGTACAATTGTGGTGAGTGAAGTTGATAACAGGTGGGACTTACCATGTGAGGGGCCAACAGGTTTTGGGAAATGTCTGTAACATTCCTTTCAATCTTGTTTAAGCCAAAACCTTTCTTTAAAGTCTTTTCAGTTCAGTTCAGTTCAGTTGCTCAGTCGTGTCTGACTCTTTGTGAGCCCATAGACTGTAGTACGCCAGGCCTTCCTGTCCATCACCAACTCCCAGAGCTTATTCAAACTCATGTCCATTGCGTCAGTGATGCCATACAACCATCTCATTCTCTGTCGTCCCCTTCTCCTCCTGCCTTCAATCTTTCCCAGCAACAGGGTCTTTTCCAAGAGTCAGTTCTTCGCATCAAGTGGCCAAAGTCTTTTAAGAGTAGGAAAAAAAAAAAAAACTAGGCAACTGATTTTTTACCATAATACACAAAAAATTTGATAGAAGAACATTTTCAACAAATGTTGTGAGCCAACTAAGTGTTCATTTGGAAAGTAATTAATCTCAATACATGCCTCATATCTTATATAAATGTTAATTCAAAATAGACTGTGTACCTGCTAAATGGCTTCAGTCAAGTCTGACTATTTGCGATGCTATGGACTGCAGCTCTCCAGGCTACTCTATATGGATTCTCCCACTCCAAAAATACTGGAGTGAGTTGCCGTGCCCTCCTTTAGGGGATCTTCCTGACCCAGTGATTGAAGCCACACCTCTTATGTCTAACCTACTTTGGTAGGAGTGTTCTTTACCACTAGCACCATGTGGGAAGTCCTCAAAATAGACCATTAGCCCTCAATATAAAATGCAAAACTACACAATCTCTAGAAGAAAAGATAGAAAATCTGCCATGATCTTAAATTTGATCATTAGTGCTTAGGTATACGAGCAAAGGCACAATGCACAGAGAAAATATAGATAGATTGGACTAATCTTCTGCTTTGCAAAATAAACTTGTAAAAGAATTAAAACTACAGCTCACGTATTGAGAGAATATATTCGCTAATCACCTATATTCTAAAGTGAAAGTGAAAGCGCTAGTCTCTCAGTCCGGTCTGACACTGCAACCCCAGGGAGTGTAGCCTACCAGGCTCCTCTATCCACGGAGTTCTTTATGCAAGAATACTAGAGTGGGTTGCCACGCCTTTCTCCAGGGGATAATTCCAGGGATCAAACCTGGGTCTCCTGCGTTGCAGGCAGATTCCTTACTGACTGAGTCGCGAGGAAATCCAAGAAAATAAAAGAACACTTACAACTCCACAATAAAAACAAAACACACTCACAGGGGGAAAAAAAAAAAAAAAAAAAAACCTTAAGTGAAGTAATAGGCAAAAGATCTGAATAAACACAGATGAGCAAAGAGCATAAGAAAAAGCATAAGAAATTAATTAATTAGAAAATGCAAATTAAAACCATGATGATATATCACAGTGTACTTTCAAAATAACTAAGGAAATTTTTTTCAGGAGAAAACTATCAATATGAAATTCTGGGGAAATGCAATGCAGAGCATCAGGTGTTTGTATTCATTGTTGATGGGAACGCAAAATGATACAGAAACTTTGGGAAATGGTTTCACGGTTTTACCATGTAATGTTAAACATAGTCCAGCAATCCCACTCCTAGTTATTTACCTAAGTGAATTGAAACCTTTGCTAATATAAAACCTGCATGTGAATATTCATAGCAGTTTTACTGAAAATGCCCAAAGCCTGGGAATCACAAGATATCTTTCAACAGGTGAAAGAATAAAAACATTGTTGTACATTTACAAAATGGATTACTACTCAGGCTTAAGGAAATGATCTGCTGGTTCACACACACCATGAATTAATCTTAAATACATTTTATCATTTAAAGAAGCCAGACTCCCAGGCTATTTATTGTGTCATTTTACTTACATGGCATTTAGGGAAAGGCAAAACAGTAAGGGTAGAAGACTGATCAGTGGTTGTCAGAAGTTTATGGGGGAGTTGTTGTTTAGTCACTAAGCCGTGTCCAACTCTTGTGACCCCCATGGATTGCAGTCTTCCAGGCTTCTTTGTCCATGGGATTTTCCAAGAATACTGGAGTAGCAAGAATACTGGAGTAGATTGACATTTCTTTCTCCAGGGGATCTTCCCAACCCAGGAATAGAACCTGTGTCTCCTGCATTGGCAGGTGGATTCTTTACCACTGAGCCACCTGGGAAGTCCCCTTAAGGGCGAGTAACTGCATAAAAGAGGGTTGCAGTGGAGAATTGAAAAGCTGCCTGTAACTTCTAGCTATCCCTCCATGTGCATTGTTCCACATCAGCAGATTCAAACAACTGGTGATAGTGTAGTACTGAAGTATTTGCCACTGGAAAAAAAAAACCTGCCTATAAATAGAACCACACAGTTCAAACTCCTGTTGTTCAAAGATCAATTGTACCTGAGTGCATACCGATATAAGTAAATTTTTGAATAAAAAACAGAGAAGAGGGAAAAATCTTACAGATGAGTTCCAAATAATAAATGTAGAAGAAATGAGGGAAATAGAAAATCACCATTAAACCACGGCAATGATAATGGCTGTAGGCAAGAACCAAAAATGAATGATATAATTAGCTGGTAAGCTTTAAGGAGAAACACAGTAGTTTCATAACCTCAACATATCTCCCTGCAAATACTTCTTAGTTACTATGGTTTTTTAACTTATACCCATAAAATTTTGATATTTCTCCCTCCAAGAGGTGGAGCTTAATTCCCTTTGCCTTAAGTATGGAAATAGAATGAGTGACTTGCTTCTAACAAATGGGTTATGGAAAGGAAAAAGTATAACTTTATAGTGGAGAAATTCAGCAGCTATCACTTTAACTATGTTCACAAGGTTAAAATGAACAGTAATAAGTCGTGTTGAAATTATATACTGATGCAATGTGAAGGACATTTCTCCTTTAGAGTAATCTTCCCCCAAATCTTTAACTCCAGTTTAATTATGAAAAAACATCAAACAGACCCAGATTGAAGGATATTCTGCAAAATATCTGATCAATAGTTTTCCAAGCTGTCAGTATTATGAAGGACAAGTATAGACTGAGAAACTTCCACATATTCAAGGTGAAATGATTATTTAAAGCAACATGGTAAACTGAATTGTGTGTTGGTACATAAAAAGGACAAGAGTGGGAAAAAAAAAAAAAAACTATTGAAATCTGAAAAAGCATAAATTTTAATATCACTTCCCAATATGATTTTCTTAATTTTGATAAATTTCTTATAGACATATGAGATGGAAACTGTGATATAGGGGATCTCTCTGTGCAATCTTCACAAACCTTCTATAAATCTAAAATTCTTTCAAAATAAAAAGTTAAAAAATAAGTCATTGAGCTTTATATAGGTCCCAAACATATGCCTAGGACCGATTCATATTTTTAATGTTAGTTGTTTTAGGCAACTCTAATTTGATATTTCTTTTAAGACACATATGGGCTATTAATTTTTCTTCTATGTTATATGCCAGTGATAGTGTGCAATGACAAAGTGCCATTTGATAGAGGAATTCTGCCAACTGCTAATTCTGTTTTCTTTTTGAGCATATTATTTGTCTGGTTTTCTAAGACTCTTGGCAGTAGTTCATATCATCTCAATTAATGCTATATGTGGAAAACACAACTTTGAATGTTTCTAGTTGTTCTTTCTTCTGTATTTATTGACAAAACTCCTTTTTTGAACTAGAGACTACTCATTTAAAATTTTGTGGGGGAAAATAAAATAATTGGCTTACCAGAGAAATTACTATGCTTAATTTTAAAAAACTGAAAATACATGATGTTAAATTACCACTTTTAAGAAAAGTTTCTTAAGAGATAGTAAACTTTGCCTTGCGGCAAGCTAATGACTAGCTCAGTAAAATTATATTCAGAAATTTCTTTTTGTGTCATTTGTACATATGCATTAAACTTCTAGATTCACTCTTCTAGCACAAATAGATTTACATTATTTATTTGTAGTGTACCCCAGTTCTGTGATTGCAGCTTGATTCTGAGTACTAGTACTTCCTTGCAGTCAATTCTTTAGCGAGTCATACTTAAGACATTAGGTACATCATTGTGAATTGATGATTTTGTTTGTTTTGTATTACTGTGTTGCAAATAATAATGGCCTTTGGTTTGAAATCATACATATTTATTACTTCATAGTTTCCATAGGTAAGGAGTCTAGACAGGATTGACCAAAACCTCTGTTCAGAATTCCACAAAACTTCAATCAAGTTGTTGTTGTTTAGTCACTAAGTCATGCCCAACACTTCTGCGACCCAATGGACCACAGCCAGCCAGGCTCCTCTGTCCATGGAATTTTCCATTCAAGAATACTGGAGTGGGTTGCCATTTCCTCCTCCAAGGGATCTTCCCAACCCAGGGATCTAACCCTAGTCTTCTGCTTGGCAGGCAGATTCTTTATCACTGAGCTACCTATGAAGCCCCCAAGGATAGAGTCTTGTATAAAATCACTTAATAATGAGAGTGCCATTCTATACTTTTACCATATTCAGTTGGTTAGCCCAAGTCACAGTTTCTATATGTAAGGGGTCTGGACAGGACTTGACCAAAACCTCTGCTCAGATTCCACAAAACTTCAATTAAGCAATCAGCTGCATTTTCACCTGGAGGTCAGACTGGGAAAGAATCCATTTCCAAGTTCACTTGGGCACTGACACAATTTATTTTCTTGTTACTGTATGACTCAAGGCATTAGCTTTCTGTAGGCTGATGGTTACCTTCAGTTTCCAAAGGTCACTCAGTTCCCTGTATGTTGGTGGTTACCTTCAGTTTACAGAGGTTACCCAGTCTCCTGAGGCTTACCACAGTACCTTGCCACATGAGCTTTTCCAATATGACTGCTTCCTTCATCAGACTTTCAAGGAGAGTTTCTATTTCTAATCTACCGAAGATAGTGTGTGTGTGTTCATTCGATTAGTTGTGTCTGACTCTTTGTGACCCCATGGACTCAAGCCCACCGGGCTCCTCTGTCCTTAGAATATATTAGGCAAGAATACTGGAGAAGGTAGCCATTTCTTCCTCCAGGGGATCTTCCTGACCCAGGGATCTAACTCTCATATCCTTCTTGGCAGGTAGATTCCTTACCACTGAGCCACCTGAGAAGCCCCCAAGGATTGAGTCTTATATCACTTAATCATGAAAGTGCCATCCTATCATCTTTGCAGTATTCGGTTGGTTAGACCCAAATCAAGAACCTATATACAACCAAGGGGAGATGATTAAACAAAGGCTTGAATACCAAAGTAGGATTCATTGGGAATCTGCACTGTTGACTCTGCAATTTAATATAACAAATAATATCATCATAAAATAGAAACTGAATAAATGAAAATACCAAAATACAAGTTATGTGAAATTATGCTTATTGAGAATATCAAGCTGAATGTTAGTTGACAGATTCTTGTAAAACAACAACAATCATTAACAAATTTTATGGTTATTAATAACATAATGGAATTGTATATAAAATTTTAATTAAATTTACACATATCATGTGCATCCACACAATTGTTTTTTTCTCTGAAGCCATTTACATGTCTACTAGTCTTAATAGATCACATGATATCACCAGTGTTCAACAGATTTTTTTCTTAAGAAATAGTTCCTGGAGTGTAAGTGTCTTGTTAGAGTATAGTCCATGTTATCTCATCAAGAAAAAGATACGAATTAGGGGTATTTTCTTTAGTTACAAAGTACTGCTTCAATATTTTTTCTCTTCAGTAAATTCTTTCTTGGTTAATATTTCAGTGAAGGTAAAAATGTGGTAGAATTGTTGCAATAAGGAATGTATTGTTGTCTTCCAGGAAAATAATTTATGTGCAAAGATGAATGCATACATGACTCTGCTGGAGTTTCAGCTAAATTGTGAAAATGTGGTGAGAAGAATAAGACAAGAACCCAGATTTTCTAGCTATTTAAAGCAGGCACTATTAAAGTATGCCATGGCAACTGTTTATATAAAAAATGGGCAAGTAGTGATCCCAAAAAGGAAAATAAAGTTAATCACTTATTTTGAAGTTGAAGTAGATGTATTTAACTCAGTTAGTGGGAGCAAATACCATCTTAATGTATGTGTGTGCATGCTCAGTCATGCTCAGTCATGTGGGTGCATGCTCAGACCCCATAGACTGTAGCCCACCAGTCTCCTATGTCCATGGAATTTTCCAGGCAAGAATACTGAAGCAAGTTGCCATTTCCTTCTCCAGGGAATCTTTCTCACCCAGAGATCAAACCCGTGTCTCTTGAGTCTCCTGCATTGGCAGGTGAGTGCTTTACCAGCTGATCCCATGGGGAAGGCCAATACCAGCTTGAATATGGTTTAAGTAATAGGTCACAAAGACCTATTGTTTTCTATGCCCATTTCAAACACAGACATTGAGGCAGCTGTAGCACACTCAATTGTCCTTACCTATTTCTTTTTCTTGGCCTACAAAACTTAGATGCCATTAAACTACATAAGGAAATAGACGTGAAAGGCATTACAAATATAGATGGAATACTTCAAATATGGCATTATAATGAGAAAATGATATATCTCTTTTTATAGGCTTAGATGAAACACAAAAGGGGATAAATATAGCCATAGATTTGTGAAATGCTGCAGGAAGTTTTCTGTGAGTTTTTAACATATAGTTTTTCATATGCCTTCAACTTACTACTACTTCAGGTGGTGGAGCTAATACGTGGTGCACTATGTCTTTTTGTTTCTGTCACTTAAACTTTTAAATAGCATAAAATTTATTCCTCCAAAATATACTTTCTTTATTTTCTGTGTATTCACAACATTATCAAGACATTGATTGCTTATCTATATATGCTTAAATCATATCACATAAAGACTTATTTACTTATATATTCACTTTTGCTCAAATGCAATAGCTATATACAATAAATCACATCTAACTGTGGCAGAAAATAGGAAAATTATATATTAGTGCTATATAATGTGTTTATAGTTAAATAAATTTCACCAAGGCATAGGTCTCTCATTGTTAGGAAGGAAATTTCCCTTTAGCAAGAGTTCCCTGTGATTAAGTTAGAGATCAGATAAACTTCATATGCAGTATATGCCCAATAGCAATACAAAATTCAATATGAGTTGCATTATTCTATAGACTTATCCCATTCTACATGCAAAATGAATACAAATAAATAGATAAACCAAATATAAAATGTAAAATTGGGAAAATTTATCACTTCCAAATATAAATGGCAAGATCAGGAAAAAGAGAACAAAATTTGTGCTGGCAATAGAAGAATATAGCAAATAAAGAAATCTGTAACTTTATATTTTCAATAAGCATTTTAGATGGGCTTTGTTAAGGCACCGATGCACTGAAATGAGAAGTGTGAATTGTATAATCATCTCCATTAATATACGTTGCTGCTACAGGCTAGATATGGTGTTCATTTATATATTTTTCTTTCTCCTGAAAATGTCAGCATTATTTTATTCAAGCAAAATCACAGCATTAGTTCAACAACTAAAGCTACATCTGGCTGATTTACTTGCGAAAAAAAAAGTGGTTGCAATTTATTCATGGATCTGAAAGTGGTCAATTAGCCTCTGAAAAATGAACTCTTCAATCATGTTAGAGATCATTATTGTCATTGTCAGAGAATTTGCACTAAATGGGCTTCCCAGGTGGCGCTAGTGGTGAAGAATCCGCCTGCAGTGCAGGAGACATCATGAGACACGAGTTCAATCCCTGAGTGGGAAAGATCCCCTGGAATGGGGCATGGCAATCCACTCCACTATTCTTGCTGGAGAATCCCAGGACAGAGAAGACTGGCAGGTTACAGCCCATAGGGTCGCAAAGAGTCAGACACGGTTGCTGACAGCACATGCACACACACGTGTGCTAAATATTAGTGGATACATTGTGACAGGAGTGGACTCAGTCCAGTCGCTCAGTTGTGTCCAACTCTTTGTGACCCCATGTACTACAGCACACCAGGCTTCCCTGTCCATCAACAATTCAAAGAGCTTTCTCAAACTCATGTCCATCAAGTCGGTGATGCCATCCAACCATCATATCCTCTGTCCTCCCGTTCTCCTCCTGCCTTCAATCTTTCCCAGTATCAGGGTCTTTTCCAATATAAGTGGAAATAACTGTAAACTCTTTTAGTGTTATCTAGTACAAGTGCAGAAGTTGAGTCAGAGTTCTTTTTAGAATAGTACATATTTTATACAATTTATTGAACCATATATAAGCTGATACAATAGCCTTTAGATACCTGAGACTTTTTAAGACCTTTATTTCCCTTAGATCTTCTGTAGTTAGACGAGGATGGGATGGATCTGTGTTACATAGACAAAAATCAAATACACTTTGAAAAATCAGTTTGTTCTACTTTCAGAACAAATTTAGTCAAAATTCATATGGAGAATTGCCAAGTTGAAGATTGCAATTCTAAAACACTTATTTTCTCCCCTTCCTTGGCAAATTAGATTGATATGAGTAAATACATCCCTGAACATTGCATGCTTTTGATTCCTTTTTATAGCTTTCTATTCTTTCTCATCTTTGTGCACAATAATTCTTTTCAAGTTTTAACAACAAGTTGATTTTAATAAAGTTTACTTTAAATTTTCTTGTCAGGAACATTATCTGTTAAATCTGTTTATTTTTATCCTGTTTCTTCTAACTAAGTCTGCCTTTTCCCTGTAGGAAGCAGACATTAACCACACTTCCCATTCTTAGCAGCATGATTCTCAGATAAGCCTCTAGAAGCAAAGATAAGTAAGTATATGCTGTGCTACTTCCTTAAGCTGATGTAGGTTATACAACTTGAAAATTAAGAAAAAAGAATACTTTCCAGCTCTCAAAATCATAGATTTGAAAAGTAATTACATTGCAGGATTTTTCATAAAATGATTGACACCTATTTGTCCTGTGATGATTTGCCATTGATCTTCCTGAAGACATATGGTAGGGAAATCATTTAGCCAAGTCTGTTCTGGGAAATTTCTTCAATGCTATGCATGCATTTGAGAGAGACTTTTTTGTTCCATCAAAGACCTTACAGCCCAAGAGGAAGAAAATGTTAATATTAGATAAGCATAGAGTATGGGGGAAACAGGAAACTCTATCCTATGTTGAGTAGGGTAGGTAGAACCAGAAAAAAAATATCCAGACAGGACACTGAGATTTATTGGCACCAAAGAAAAATAATGCACTATCAGCTGCAATCTTCTAAATTCATAACAAACCTCTGAGTTCAAAAATAATAAAGAAATTTTAGTTAATGAACATCCATACTCAGATATGGCCATAAAAACTGAGAAATCAAAGCTTAGATAGCCTAAGAAGGAATGTGAGCAGGTACCCAAACAGGCATGAAGAAGAGCCAAAGATGATTAACTGGTTACATTTGTGAATTTTAACCATCTCTTTTCCTTTTTCTCTCACTGCTTTGGGTTGTCCAGGGCCAAGCAGTATAATTTGGAAAGGTTCTTTACTGGACCAAATGTAAAAGGTATCTTTGCCATTAAGGGTGAGCTTTCTGCTCATATTTTCCAGACTAGAGCTATCCAGATGACAGTAGCATTGGTAAGCATTGTTAAATAGCTACCCAAAAGGTCATAGACACAAACCAGAAGCACTCGCAGTTGTCTTCAATCCCCAACACAATAGATGTGTTCTTTACCTGATACAGGAGTAAAGCAGGAACAGCAAGAGGCAACAGACAGACCAAGGAGGTACATGGGAAGGAGCAGCCAGAAAACACGAATAGGTGCAGACCAGTTGACAAATATCTGCACATTGCTCATGGCCCAAATCATTAAGTTTCAGCAGCTCTCAAAAGACTCTCTCTGAGTGAGTACGATGTCTAAAATTTTAAAAATACTGAGCAAGGTTATTGAGTGTTGGTGAGGGAGTTATCTACAATAATTAGTTAGTGATTTATCCTAGAGGAACAGTAGTAGAAACAATTTTGGAATAGAAAAAGATGTTCTTTCTTTCCACCAAGTTAATCAGAGGTGTATAATCTGATAGCATGTTTTGTGTCTTGCCCAGGAATGGCTAATATTATATGAGAATGGCAGAAAATCAATAATAAAAAAAAATAAATTGAAAGAAGAAAATATGATATATCTAATTGACATTTCTAATGGAAAGCTTTCAACAGGAGGAGAAAGTATGATATAGTAAATTTACAATAAAATATAAGGGAAAGTTCTAACAAATCAGTAACTACAATTCTGTGTTGATTAACCTTGTTGATTAAAAGGCAAATGCATTCAATTGGATTTATGAAAAAACAAGATCTAGGCATATGTTGTTTTATAAGAAACACATAAGACATAAACTCAAAAGGATGGAAAGCGAGGAAGGCTAGCAAAGGGATGAAGAAGTATAACAGGAGAATAAAAATCAGAAAAGAGGTAGAAATTTGAATATCTTAAAATAAAAAGCATACTCAGATTAGTAAAAAAAGAAAAATCCTCTAGCAAAACTAATTAAGAAAAAGAGGACAAAATAAGAAATCCAGAATAGAAATATAAAACAACTGTAGATGCAGCAGAAATTTATTAAAAACATAAGACAATATTATGAACAAATAATACAAAGATTTTCAAAATATTAAAAATTTGACATATTTGGAAAAGTATAAAATAGTAAATGTATTAGCTAGTAAAAGACAGTAATTAGAAACAGCAGCTTGAATAAATGCAGAGAGGGCAAAAAACCATTGCAATGTCATTTAGTGGAAGAAACAAATTAGGAGGAAATTGGTATTTTGCTGGTGGTCCAGTGGCTAAGACTCTGTGTTCCCAAAGCAGGAAGACTGGGTTTGGTCCCTGGTCAGGGAACTAGATTACACATGCCACCACTAAGATCCAGCACAGCCAAATAAATATTTTTAGGAAGCCCAATGATAAAGAACTCACCAGCCAATGCAGGGTATGCAAGTGATGCAGGTTTGATCTCTCAGTTGGGAAAATCCCCTGGAGAAGGAAATGGCAACCCACTCCAGTATTCTTGCCTGGAGAATCCCATGGAGCAAGGAACCTGATAGGTTACAATCCATAGGTTCACAAAGAGTCTGACATGACTGAAGTGACTTGGCACACACACGCATTGGAACCCTAGAAAAAGTCTCTGGTTAACTGGGCCAAGTTGGTCACCCTAGCTGTGATATTAAGGAAAAAAAAATAATAATAATAACCAGTTGTGTAGAACAATGAGGGATTCCCAGGTGGCTCAATGATAAAGAATATGCCTGCCAATGCAGATGCCAGTTCTCTCCCTGGGTTGGGAAGATCCTTTGGAGGAGGAAATGGCAACCCACTCCAGTATTCTTGCCTGGGAAATCCCATGGATAGTGAACCTGGAGGGTTATAGCCCATGGGATCACAAAGAATCAGATACAATCGAAGGACTGAGCATGTGTGCACGCACATAGAACAATGACAAAAGAAATTCACATGCTACAATCCTGGAGAAATGTCCAGTATTTATATTACTTATAGGGATGAACTGAAAAATACATGTTGAATTATAAAACACTTTCTCCAATCTACAAATGACAAAAGGAGAAAGGACACCAAATAGTGCTGTGCCGTATCACTAGTTAATTTAGTGCCCGAAGTCCAGGGCACAGAGCTATACTGACCAGGTAAAAGTCAGTCATTCCCCCAATAGAGAGACAGCTCTCTAACTGTCAGCGAGAGAATTTTGCTCACTCTTCCTTTTCTCCATCTGCAGTTCTCTTTCTCCTTCCATTTAGAAAGAGTAATTGCCATGAAGTATAAAATCATTATATGGAATAGTGAAACAGGGTTGTGTTGTTTATTCAAAGATGTAAAGAAAATGCTTTATGGAAGTCAAAGGAAGTGTTGGGAACTCTGCATACAGGGGCCTGCACTCATTCTTTCACTATACTTTCCAGATGAGGCACAGAATACAAAAGAGATTTTTCAGTCCAAGTCCACTAGACACACACTAAAGACATGCCAAGTGTTTGCCAATCATAACAGAGGCTCTACATAATCAACCTGGCTTTCATATTTGAATTTGAATGGGAGGAGGTAGCAGATGCAAGTGAACAATGACCAAGGCATCAAAGACCTGATATGTAAATGCTAGACCTATAAATCTCTCTGTCAATTTAGAGATAAATAAGAAAAAAAAAGTTGCATCTATGAAGAAAAAAATCACAGTAAAAAAGACAAAAGAACACTACCAGGAAGTCTCAGTGTAAAAGCATATTTCCAAAAACAATACTTCATTTAAAAAGTAAAATTTTATAAAACACTAGTTAACTATCATAGGGAAAAAATAGCCTAGAAATAATAGTGTCTACAAAAAGGCATATATAAATGTGAAGCTAAGACAGTATTGAGATAAAGGAGAAAAGGAAGAGTATAGAAAATCAGAAAATAATTCAAAATACCCGAAATGTAATAGCAGAATTTGATGCATATGTATTTAATACAATATGTGTTTAACATATAAAACATAGAACAGTACTAGAAAGAATATCAGACCACTGATAAACAGGAAAACTGAGAATCTTTATCAAAATAAAAGAGAAGAAAAATAAATAAAGGGAGAAAATGAATATATGAAAGAAGGTAATAAATAATAAGAATGAATATAAATCAACTTAAATATGAAAAGTTTCACATGAAGAAAATAGAACAACAGAAATAAATTATCTAATATATATATAATTTGAATTTTTGGAAACTTTAGCTGTGCTGTCAACTTTGGAAAAAGTATCCCAGTTGTACCATGTTGGGTTGGCATTGTACAGAAATTAACAGCCATATTGGTCTAGAAACGTTAAACATAATTTTTTCCATTTGTACAGGGGTAACACACTGTATTAAATATGTAAGGTCTTATCTACATGGGTTTGATTACAGAAACTAATAAAGTATTCTCTAAATAAAAAAAATAAAATAAAAATGACAGTAATGAAAAGGTGAAGAAGAAGAAGGATGAAGTAACAGTAGTAATAGCAACTCAACATTGTAAAGCAACATTCCTCCAATTAAAAACCAAAAAAGAATAGCAGTGTCCCTGTGACAAGTTTACAGTACAGGAAATACTATTCAATACCCAGAAAATATAACACTTACTCACTCTCTGAAAAAGCTAAGTGAAGATATTTTTCAACTCTCTGGTGTTTGCAATGATTTTTAAGAACATATAAGAATAATGTGGATTTATGGCAGAAAATGAAGAGGAACTAAAGAGCCTCTTGATGAAGGTGAGAGAAGAGAGTGAAAAAGCTGGTTTAAAACTCAACATTAACAAACGAAAATGATGACATCTGGTACCATCACTTCATGGCAAATAGATGGGGAAACAATGGAAACAGTGACAGACTTTATTTTCTTGGGCTCCAAAATCACTGCAGATGGTCACTGCAGCCATGAAATTAAAAGCCACTTGTTTCTTGGAAGGAAAGCTATGACAAACTTAGACAGCATATTAAAAAGTAGAGACATTACTTTGCAGACAAAGGTCATCATAGTCAAAGCTATGGTTTTTCCAGTAGTCTTATATGGATGTGACAGTTGGACCATAATGAAGGCTGAACATCGAAAAATTGATGTTTTTGAACTATGGTGTTGGAGAAGATTCTTGAGAGTCCCTTGGACTGCAAGAAGATCAAACCAGTCAATTCTAAAGGATTCAGATGACAGCTGCCATGATTCTATGATCTCACCTCTCAAAAGGAGTGCCCTTTTTTACAGTTGATTATTTCATCTGAGAAAAACCATAGTGATTATGTGTTTCAAGTTAAGAGAAATATGTAATTTTAAAAGCTGGCTGTAAACCAACTATAAACCATTTGTAAATATGATATTTATTTGGTGATAGGAAATACTCTTGATTGAGCTATTCATTGGAAGTACTGATGCTAAAGCTGAAGCTCCAATACTGTGGCCACCTAATGCAAGATGCTGACCCACTAGAAAAGACCCTGATGCTGGGAAAGATTGATAGCAGGAGAAGGGGATGAAAGAGAATGAGATGGTTGGATGCATCACTGACTCAATGGACATAAGTTTGAGCAAATCCTGGGAGATGGTGAAGGTCAGGGAGGCCTGGCGTGATACAATCCAGGGGGTCTCAAAGAGTCGGATAACGACTGAGCGACTAAACAGCAACAACAACTTGAATATGAGTCAAAAGTAATTATTTTGTTTTTCTGCTTTGCTAACTAAAGAAATATGTCAAATTGGACATAGTCATTTTATTTTTTTTCCAGATTTATTGAGGTATATTTAAGAAAACTGTATGATATTTAAAGTGTACAACTTGATTAACTGATGCACTTTAGATACATTCACACAAAAACTGGTCTCTACCTTCTAAATGTCTATAGACCCTGATTCATTTTCAGGTTTTCAAGGAAGGGAACAGGAAACAAAAAAATGTGAAAAATCTGAATGTTGCTAAAAACTAAAAAAGAATTTAAGAATTTTTTTTAATTTATTTATTTTTAATTGGAGGGTAATTGCTTTACAATACTGTATTTGTTTAAGATAGAAACAGATTGAGTCATATTGATGAACTACAATGGACTTACTCTCATTCCCTCTCATTTAAAAGACAAGACTGTTATGGAGAATGAAGAATACAGTTACAAAATTTTACAATCACAGCCAAACTTGAAGAGTGAGGCTGGGTTCCAGGGGCAGGCAAATAAACATGCAAAGAGCTGCAGTGTTTCAGGAATAGAATCCCTAAATGAAAACTATACGCCTGGGAGCAATCAGCCATAGCAATGGTTTACCAAGGTAAGGGTGGGGTAGTGGTAGAAGCACTCTCTCCTAGGCCAGAATTTAGAGGATTTAGATAAAGATAAAGGGATGAAAATATGCTGTGAAAGTGCTGCACTCAATATGCCAGCAAATTTGGAAAACTCAGCAGTGGCCACAGGACTGGAAAAGGTCACTTTTCATTCCAATCCCAAAGAAAGGCAATGCCAAAGAATGCTCGAACTACTGCACAATTGCACTCATCTCACACGCTAGTAAAGTAATGCTCAAAATTCTCCAAGCCAGGCTTCAGTAATATGTGAACCGTGAACTTCCAGATATTTAAGCTGATTTTAGAAAAGGCAGAGGAACCAGAGATCAAATTGCCAACATCCGCTGGATCATGGAAAAAGCAAGAGAGTTCCAGAAAAACATCTATTTCTGCTTTATTGACTATGCCAAAGCCTTTGACTGTGTGGATCACAATAAACTGTGGAAAATTCTGAAAGAGATGGGAATGCCAGACCACCTGATCTGCCTCTTGAGAAATTTGTATGCAGGTCAGGAAGCAACAGTTAAAACTGGACATGGAACAACAGACTGCTTCCAAATAGGAAAAGGAGTACATCAAGGCTGTATATTGTCACCCTGTTTATTTAACTTCTATGCAGAGTACATTATGAGAAACGCTGGACTGGAAGAAACACAAGCTGGAATCAAGATTGCCGGAAGAAATATCAGTAACCTCAGATATGCAAATGATACTACCCTTATGGCAGAAAGTGAAGAGGAACTCAAAAGCCTCTTGATGAAAGTGAAAGTGGAGAGTGAAAAAGTTGGCTTAAAGCTCAACATTCAGAAAATTAAGATCATAGCATCCAGTCCCACCACTTCATGGGAAATAGATGGGGAAACAGTGGAAACAGTGTCAGACTTTATTTTTCTGGGCTCCAAAATCACTGCAGATGGTGACTGCAGCCATGAAATTAAAAGACGCTTACTCCTTGGAAGGAAAGTTATGACCAACCTAGATAGCATATTCAAAAGCAGAGACATTACTTTGCCAACAAAGGTTCGTCTAATCAAGGCTATGATTTTTCCTGTGGTCATATATGGATGTGAGAGTTGAACTGTGAAGAAGGCTGAGTGCCCAAGAATTGATGCTTTTGAACTGTGGTATTGGAGAAGACTCTTGAGAGTCCCTTGGACTGCAAGGAGATCCAACCAGTCCATTCTGAAGGAGATCAGCGCTGGGATTTCTTTGGAAGGAATGATGCTAAAGCTGAAACTCCAGTACTTCGGCCACCTCATGTGAAGAGCTGACTCATTGGAAAAGACTCTATGCTGGGAGGGATTGGGGGCAGGAGGAGAAGGGGACGACAGAAGTTGAGATGGCTGGATGGCATCACTGACTCGATGGCCGTGAGTCTGAGTGAACTCCGGGAGTTGGTGATGGACAGGGAGGCCTGGCGTGCTGCGATTCATGGGGTCGCAAAGAGTCGGACACGACTGAGCGACTGATCTGATCTGATCTGATCTGATACCTAGTTAGAAAGACAGATTTGTATATACAATGTTGTCTTGTATCTTATTATATTGCTTTTATTTTTTATGCGCATGTGCATGCTAAGCTGCCTCTTTGCACACTATGGCCTGCAGCCCGCCAGGCTCCTCTATTTATGGGACTCTCCAGGCAAGAATACCAGAGTGGGTTTCCATGAAATCCTCCAGGGGATCTTGACCCAAAAATCAAGCTTGCATCTCTTATGTCTCCTGCATTGGCAGGCAGGTTCTTCACCACTAGCACCACCAGGAAGTCCTTTATATTTTTTATAACTCTTCTCAAACTTTAAGCAAACAACAAAAACAAAATTCAGAGAATAAAAATGAAACTCTGTAATAATAAATCTTCTAAGAATTTCTCCTACAAGCATATTTGCACATGTAGAAAAGATTTATGCACAGGGATGAAATGGTGGGTCTATGCATAATAGCAAACATCTGGAAATAATCTAGAAGCCTACTAACACAGACTAATTACATAAATGATGGTACATCTGAAATACAATGAAATAGTGTAGCCCTTAGGGTAAACTGGCTTTAGATCTCATTGCACTACAGTATATGTGATTAAATGAAAAAAATACAACAAGGTATGGAACAATGCCAATGGTATATTCATACATGGTCATTAAAGATGATAGAAATGCATATCTGAAACATTTCTGAATTGAAAACCGCCAAACTATTAAAATTATTTATCTTTGGGCTGTACAGCTGAAGTCTGGAATACAAAAATCTTTTTCATTGCATTATATTTGTATTGGCTAAAATTCTTGTGTCACAATTATTTTAATACATATTTTAAAAGAAAAGTTGCTTATATCAAAATTTAGAGTTGACTATATGTAAAATGACTATGAAACCTGAAAAACCTCACAGATATTTTCAACTAACATGTCTATCACATGTATCAGTGTTTATGATTACTTAGAATTCTAAGTAAACAATTTCAGATATTGGAATAAAATCAAATTTAAAACTTGAGATTAGTTTTTGCTATAATAAATGTTCTTAGTCACTCAGTTGTGTCTGACTCTTTGCAACCCCATGGACTGTAACCAGCAGGCTTCTCTGTCCATGGAATTCTCCAGGCAAGAATACTGGAGTGGGTTGCCAGTGTCCTTCTCCAGGGGATCTTAACAAGCCAGGGATCAAACCCAGGTCTTCTGCATTGCAGGCAGATTCTTTACTGTCGGAGCCATCAGAGAATTAACACCAGTTATCAAAAGCACGGTTTCATTGCCAGGAGGAAACCGATGGCTTTACATTTCTAATTCAGGCTTTACAAATCAATTGGCCAAATGAAAATAATGAGCTAACTGTAGCTTGACTGTGCAAGTAATTGGGGGTGAGGATGGGAACAGTTGCCAACATATATTGGATAAGGTTGAGGAAACTGGCTACAGATCTCCAAATACTACAGAATCATTGGAGTACATGGCCTACCAGGTGTCACACAACTTTAAAATATGACCTTGAATGTAGAGAGGGTGAAGAGGTAAAATCCTTTTTAGTGACATGATTTTTTTTTAAATAAAAGAGACTTTTTAAATAGTGTGCTTGCATATACAAGTCAAAGAGAGAAATGTCAGCCCTGTAGGAATAGTAATTTGTCGCCCCAAGTCCATTAGTTCTTTCTTCTATAATAACTAAGTTTTATTGACGTATATGATCATCCAGTTAGTCTAACAATTTCTAATCTCTCTTGTAACTTAGTACGGTCAAATGGCCAAGTTCTCACCAATGAAGGGAAATGGCTTGTCCCGGACTCCATTTGCTCTCCCCTGCCTGCCACCTTTTATCAGTCTGAAGCTCAGACATGGTATCAACATAACAGCATAACTGCAACCAAGAAAGTGTGGAAAATCCCCTAGGTGATAGTAGAGCAAAAGTGTGTAAGAAACCCAGATCCCGGAATTCTCTCTGCAACAAAGTTCTTAGGATGGAAAATAAATTTCTATTGCACTGAAACCACTGTATTCATAGGTTCTTTTTGCAGAAATTTAGCCTTTATTCTACCTAATACACCTTTATTTTAAATCAAGATATCGAACCTCTGATGCAGTAACTTGACTCACATCAGAGGTAGAATCAGCAGTTGTCTCCAGGTTCTGATTATATTCGTCAACACTCCTCAATGTCTTTTCCCTAGGTATATTTTAACCCAGATATTTTTATGCCTCTGATACCTTTGAAATAACCACCTGTCTCAGAATCAATTTCTAATTTTTTCTACAATAGTAATACTTGGCAATAAGGGTTTCTAAGACACTGTATGAAGCAGTATGTTGCCTGAATTGATCATTCAGGAAAAAAAAAAAAAAACACACAACACAACCTGGAAGCCTTATATGGATCCTTGCCTCTGAATTCAGAGACTCAGTATCTTTTAAGTTTATGATGTGTTCATTTTATCAGGGCTATAAAAGTGAAATTAAAATAGTGTGTGAAAATACCTTGCATAGAATCTGGTACCTACGGAAACCCTATAATCTAGCTAATCCTTTTCTTTCCCTTTCTCTACTTCCTTATCTGGTTGCCAAAAAATTAATCAAAATATTTTCTTTAAAAATACTGGAAGTAAAACTATTATATTACTCTATGTCTTGGGGTGGAGGAAAAGAAATAAAGATATAAAACAATAGATTTTAATTAATATTTTTCTTAAAATATAAACAATGCATAGATTGTATTTAACAGTACCTGATCTGAGTCAAAAAGTGAAACAGTAACCATGGAAACTCTATGAACAGATATTCAAATTAACAATGAATTAAGTACAATTGAATATGAATATTTATTCAAGAGGGCTTCCCTGGTGACTCAGGTGGTTAAAAAATCCACCTGCAATTCAGGAGACTCAGGTTCAATCCCTGGATTAGGAAGATCCCCCGGAGAAGGGAATGGCTACCCATTCCAGTATTCTTGCCTGGAGAATCCTGTGATCAGAGGAGCCTGGTGGGCTACTGTCCATGGGGTCACAAAAAGTGGGACATTATCAAGCAGCTAAGCATGTATGCAACAACTGTGACTTTCCTTTTACACATAGGTAGTATACATGTAGAGGCTTCCCAGGTGGCTCAGTGCTAAAGCATCTGCCTGTAATGCAGAGCCCTGGATTCAATCCCTGGGTCAGGAATCTCCCCTGGAGAAGGAAATGGCAACTCACTCCAATATTAGGGAGACTGGTGAAGTACAGTCCATGGGGTCACAAAGAGTTGGACACAACTCAGTGACTAAAAAACAAACAAAAGTATACATGCATAAGTATACAAAAAACCATATGTCATATATATATATATATATTTTTGTATTTATATGTGGTATATAATATATTTTAATAGTTATAATACAACAAAATTATTTATTTACTACCATGGCAATGATAATATAATATAGTATATTAATGTGAATAAAGAAACTAAAGTAATATAATAGGGATAATATAATATTAGAATAGCAATTTTCAAAATTCAGGTTACTAATATTTCTTTTATAAAATAAAGCCCATATGCAAATTCCAAATTATAGGTAGATTAGCTTAAGAATAAAAATCTTCTTGATTTATGCCTCTTTTTATGCCATATTTCCCAAAAATATCCTTTAAGTTACTAAATACAGTATTCTAATCTGGTAAAACTTTTGTACCCTTAATACACCAAAGGAGTCTTTCATTTTTCACATTTGTGTCCTTAATAGCACAGTTTTTACTGCTTAAAATTTCTTATTCCTTTCTCTATAGAAATCCTTTCAACCCAGCTTGTAACTTTATTTCACCACTGAGCCTTCTTTGGCTATCTTTCCAAGTCTAGGCTTCAGTACTTCTTTGAATCTCTTTTGTAATATTACACATTAAAATAGCTCCAAGATAGTGAGTGCCAGACAATATGCCAGTCATCTGACAGATTGTAATACTATGTTCTAGGAAGTCTGCTGATGGAGAAATTGAGTCAAAGAGCCCAGTGTAACAAGCTCAGTAAATGATGAAACCAGAATCTTAGATCAGGTCTGTTTGACTTCATTATCCAATACAGCATACCATGGATTGAAGAAAATGTTCCTGACATCCAAATCAGCTTGAAAATTTCAAACAGAAATTAGTTGTGTATTTTTCTATAACACTACCTATCAATGGCAGAAAAAATTTGAAATATGTATCTTGACTAGGTTTGGATTTACAGGAGTGAAGAGTACAGACAAAGTCTCTACCAACCAAAGATTTGATTCTTCCGAGAAGAAACAGTAAAAAAATGATTTCAAAGAGCAATAAGTGCCAAGAAGATTAAAAAAAAAAGTAACATGACAGAAAGTAATAGAGGTTATAGAATCCTTATTCACATCTGAGAAGCCTCTCTGACACCTAAATGATTAGTAAGATCCTACTATGGAAGTTTCTTAGAGGAAGAACTTTTAAGCAGAGACCACAGCAAATACAAATGCCCTGAGATAAGAACAAGACTGATGGAGCTGAGAAACAAACAGGGGGCCTGTGCAACTGAAGAATTTTGTGTAATTGCAAGCTAACATGACATGATGTCTGAGACAAAGGCTGGGGCCAGATTACATAGGTCTTGTATTTTTATTATAAACTCAGTAAGAAGCTACTGGAAGACTTTAAGAAGGTGGTAACATGGGAATGTGTGTGTGTGTGTGTGTGTGTGTGTGTGTCTGTGTCTGTGTCTGTGTCTGTGTCTGTGTGTCTGTGTCTGTGTGTATGTGTGTGTGTCTGTGTTAAAGATTCCAGGAATGAGTAAAGAATAAAGCATGGACTAAGGAACAGGCATAAGGACAGGGAGATCAGTGATGAGCTTACTACCATGGTCAAAGTAAAAAATGATGTGATGGTAGTTAAGAACAGAATGGAGATGGGGGAAAATACATGGACTTGGGACTCTATCCAGAGAGATAATAAACATAAAACTTGCCAATGGATTGGATGTGGGAATGAAGAATAGGGAGGATTGAGGAGGACTCATAGTTTTGTCTATGAGTCCTAAGCAGCTAAGCACAGTGTATTAGGGCTTCCCTGGTGGGCTCAGATGGTAAAGAATCCACTTGCTATGCAGGAGACCCAGGTTCAATCCCTGGGTTGAGAAGATCCCCTAGAGAAAGAAATGGCAACTCACTCCAGTATTCTTGCCTGGAGAATCCCCATGGACAGAGGATCATGGTGGGCTACAGTCCACAGGGTAGCAAAGAATCAGACATGACTGAGTGAGCAGCTAAGCATAGCAGTGTAGATTGAAACTAAATAAACTTGAATTCAAACCCAGGCTATACCATTAATTAGCTTTCATATTTTGATCAACCAATTTGTCCTCTCTTAGCTTCACTTTCCTCAACTAGAAATTGAGACAATACTCACTTTCAGATATAATAAACGGATTGAATTAAATGATACTAAAATCATTAACATAGTGCCATGTATATAGTGAGCATTTGAGAAAGCAAGTTATTAGTATTAATACTTTGTTTACCTCATACTGAAAACCACCAATTAAATTGCAAGTTTTGCTGGAATCACAAATTGTCTCAAATCAGTTCCATTGTATTAGTTCTGCTAAAAATAAACAGTTCAGTTCAGTTGCTCAGTTGTGCCCAACTCTTTGCAACCCCATGGACTGTAGCACGCCAGGCCTCCCTGCCCATCGCCAACTCCCAGAGTTTACTGAAACTCATGCCCATTGAGTCAGTGATGTCATCCAACCATCTCATCCTCTGTCATCCCCTTCTCCTCCTGTCCTCAATATTTCCCAGCATCAGGGACTTTTCAAATGAGTCATTAGGTGGTCAAAGTATTGGAGTTTCAGCTTCAGCATTAGTCCTTCCAATGAATATTCAGGATGATTTCCTTTAGGATGGACTGTTTGGATCTCCTTGTTGTCCAAGGGACTCTCAAGAGTCTTTTCCAACACCACAGTTTAAAGGCATCAATTCTTCAGCACTTAACTTTCTTTATACTCCAAATCTCACATCCATACATGACTACTGGAAAAACCATAGCCTTGACTAGATGGACCTTTGTTGACAAAGTAATGTCTCTGCTTTTTAATATGCTGTCTAGGTTGGTTATAACTTTTCTTCCAAGAAGTGTCTTTTAATTTAAAAAGTACCAGAAATTCAATGCCATTCATCAAATATCAAATGGTCACTTAATACAAATAACTGTGGAAGACACAAGAAAATTAAAAATAAACAAGAAACAGTCCTTGATCTTAGATATTTCAAAGTCTAGCAAGAGAAAAATAAAGGTAAAAATTACTCTAAAGTGAGTCAAATACAACAATGTACTACCTATTACAGCAGCTTGGGGGCTTCCCAGGTGGCCTTAGTGATAAAGAACCCACCTGCCAAAGCAGGAGACATAAGAGACCAGGGTTTGATCCCTGGGTGGGAAAGATCCCCTGCAGGAGGAAATGGCAACCCACTACAGTATTCTTGCCTGGAGAATCCCATGGACAGAGGACTCTGGCTGGCAGTCCATAGCATCACCAAGAGTCTGACTAGTGACTTAGCACACACAGACGCATTAAGGCAGCTTAAATATGATTCAAGGAACATGTATTTTGGGGTAAAGATATATGTTAGAGAAAGCTATAGGGAAAAGGTTTTATAGGTCATCTGTGGAAGTTCAGTCCAGTCTCTCAGTCACGTCCCACTCTTTGCAACTCCATGGACTGCAGCACGCCAGGCTTTCCTGTCCTTACCAGATCCCAGATCTTGCTCAAACTCATTGTTGTAGCAACATGTTCCAGGAAACAAACTTACTCAGAAGGACAATGCAGATAGTGAAGTGCAGTTTATTACACCAGCGGGCCCAAGGCAGAGTCTCCTCTTACCCAAGGACCCTGATTGACTTTTGTGAAAACTTTAAAAATCTTAAGTGTACTGCTTAAGCCCACATCCCCAAATTCCTTAAACCTAGCTTGGAAAGTGTTAAAGGGAGACACAATCAGGTTACAGCCATGATTCATAATCAGAAGGGTCAGCTGGTTATACATTGTAGCCTACACCAATGGGTGCCTTAAAGATGACAAAGGTAATTGACCACATAGGGACTATTACAGTCTTCTTTGCGATCGGAAGTCTTGATATGGAATCTGGTGTTTATCAGTCCGGGAGCCCAAGTCAGCTGTAGGTATGTTATCCCCATGGCTACCAGGCACATAGTCCAAAGCTCACTGAAAGTGCAAGACTGAGTTTCCTTGTTTTTCAAGATGGAGTCAGCTTGGCCTGTTCCTTTCCTCCCTCATCATGTTCATCGAGTTGGTGATGCCATCCAATCATCTCATCCTCTGTCGTCCCCTTTTCCTCCTGCCTCTGTGGAAAAGGGAGTATAAAAGGAAAGGGTATTCTAAGCTGAAGGAACAGCATCAGCAAAGAGAATATAAAGGAAATATATTTGGGCTGTTTTCTGGACTGAGAGTAGTCTAATGTAACAAGTGCAGGGTGCAAAGGAGAGATGGGCTGGGGTGTGAGATATTGGGGAGGAAGGAGCAGGACCCTGCTCTGTCCCTGTTTGTTCAGCTGCAGTCTAGGCTGAGGCAAGATATGTGAAGGGGTTTGAATGCCAGGCTATAGGGTTTAGGTGTTATTACCATAGGCAGTGGAGTTTCAGAATTATCAGAGACTTTTAAGCAGAATTATCAGAGACTTTTGATCAAATTTATGTTTAAAAAATATTACCCTTTTGGCTTTTGAAGTTTAAATTGAATAAAAGCTGCTAGAAAAGTAAAATGAATTCAGAGACTGCAGGTTTGTGGGGGGTTTTTTTGTTTGTTTTTAATGGAAGTGGTACACACTTGGTCATTATTAAGCATATAGAGTTTTTGCCATGCTTTTTTTCCCTCATAGTCAGTCATGGGCTAAGTCAAGGTCAAAAAAACAAGTCAGAGACATAAACCAAGCCCACAGTTGCTGATTCTCAGTTCAGTACTTATGCAACTAAATAATGTGAAAATGTGCCTGGATGCTGCCTGATAGAGGAAGGTTCCATTTTTATCTGTAAAAATTACTTTCATATGCACAAAATAAATTACAAGAGCTGCACCACTTTAATCAATCTGTATTGCTAGAACTAGGCTCTATAGCTATTAAAAAACTTCTACTTCCTGAGACTTCCTCATGCCATGCAGCTTAGTCATGCCTCCTTGAGCACATGGAGGCATGAATAAACTTTAAAGGAGAAAGAGGAATATGCCTTCACTGGTTTTGTAAACACAGCAGCGGATGTGTTTGCCCTAAAGGGAGAGATCTGCCACTTTGTAAGTTAAGCCTGAGTGAATCGCAGGGCTTCCAGACAGATACTCAGGAAATACATCCGCAACATTTTAAAATAAAATCATTACCCTCCTCCCAGAACACAGGATATAGGGCAGCTGGCTATTGGGGAAGAAGGACTAAAAGGTTCAAGCAGAATGGTACGTGCCTTTCATAATCATCTGAGTCTGTGGGAGCAGCTTTATACAAAAACTTATATAAAAAATGAGGAATCAGAATTAAGGTGCCTTACCCAAGGTCAAGTAGTCATTAAGTGGAAGAAATGCCACTGTCTCCCTGGCCTTGTGATGGCATATGTGATAGGCTTTTCTACCTGGCCACTAAACACATAATGAAAGCAAACCCTGGTGATTAGGCATGCGTTCACCCTGTTTCCAGATTATGTGTCCCAGGAAGTCTTTTACTGTACTTTTTTCCTCTTTGCTTCCTTCCTTCCAGAGACAAATGTATTCTGTGCAAACACAAAATAAATTTTCTATTAATTCATCTATCCATTCATTCAGCAAATATCTATTAAGTATCTATGAACTGAGTACTGTGACAAAAGTCCCCAGAAGTTCCTAATTAAAAAACAGAGTGGAAGAGAAAGATACTAAGTATATAACCACCAGAAAATATGGGAAATATTTTTTGTTTGTTTTTTCAAAGAATAAGAGAATCATAGATGGAATGAGATGATTGACACTTACTCTTCCCCTTTAAATAATTGAATGCATACTGCTTAAGGTTTTCTTAAGCCTTTAAGAAACACCAGTGGACATATTGACATATTTGAAGTCACTTTCTAATCTTGCCATAAGTTAAATGAGATATCAACTGTGTGATGAGATTTGGGAGTTTTCACAAAACACTTGCTGGTCTGACACAATTTGCAATTCTCATAATTTGAATCAAGCTATTAAACCACAAAAGCTGCAACATTATTTGAAAAGAGTGAATCCCAGTTAAAATCACATTAATTCACTAGCAGGATTCATTTATTTCGATTAACTTGTTGCTAAATCAGACTCTTCAGACATTGATGCTGAAAAAGGTGACTTCAGTGAGCTTTTGGATTGTCAGTAGATTCCTCTTCAACATTCTTCCTTGTTGTCTTTAAAAGGAATTCTCAAGAGTTAGCTGCAGTAGAAGTATGACAAAGTATCTTTGAAATGAATAGTTTCTAGAAATCATTCCTCTGAAGAGACAGGAAAAAAAAATGTGCTTATCCTTTTCCTCAAACTATACAAAGACAAAAGACCAATAAAATAAACTACCTGAATGTAAAAATCCACTTACCTCTGAAAAACTGGGTAATTAAATGTCATTTAAAATTTATACAAAGAATTTACTCTGGCCAAATATAAAACCTTGAAGTTATGAATCAGTTATTATTTACCCATGAAAGAGATTTTAGAGCAGCACAAGTCTTTCAAGTTGTTTTCAGTACTTTTTTTCTTCTGACTTTTTCCATTTAGAATGAAGTCAACGAAGAACATTTTATAAGCAAAAAAAGTATCTGCATTCAATGCTATATACTAAATAATAAATTTAGGTTTATGGATTATGTCTCAAATGAATTTGAAAAGATCATTATAATGCTTTTAAAAAAATCCTGAATGTTTCTATGTGTGTGTGTGTGTGTGCCATCTTCTTCAAAGCCTGCAATGCCTGAAAAACCTCTAAACTTAGAATTGGATAAGAGCAGGATGCTAACACTTTGTTTATAATTAGTCTGTAGTCATTGACATTAAGAGTAGTGTGGTCATGACCTCTTCAAGTTTGGGAGGAGGCTTGTTCTAGGCTTATGCTGAGTGTGTCTCTGACAAGCAGGGGACTGAGGCTCCCCTGAATAATGAAATCCAATGGAGTCCCAAGCCCAGTGACTGGACATTGGATGAGACCAACAGACACAAATCGACTAGCACAATCTGAGATTTAAAAAAATAAATGCCAAGGTCACAATTGCATCCTTACCTTTTCAGTGTTCTAACTTACCGGAGCTCTCTTTGATGCTGTACTTTTGTGGCCCTATTTATGCCTGTCTTGTCTGATGGACCCATTAGCTTAATTACTGACTGTCTCCCTTAACATTTTGCAGACCTTATTACTATTAACTACATTTCACAAAGCTTGGCTCACAAGTCATCTGCATCAGAATCACTCAAGAAATTATTAAAAATGCAGTTTATTACAGACTTATTGTCTGAAGATACAGCTGAAAAAATCTTTCTTTTAAATAGTACCCAAGGTGTTTTTTATCCCCCAGCTGATGCAGAAGAGCTGTTGATTTACAACATGACAGATTTTCATTCCAGAACTTGGCATCATGCCTTCAGCCATAAAATATGGACCAATACTGTATTGAATTCTCAGCTTATTGATGAGTTTCCCTAATTCCCTAGATAACATGCAGAAATGACAAAACAATGAAGAGCAGAGGGTGTAAAGTGAGGTAAACCCAAGTTCAATCTGCCTCAGTGTCTTCACCCATAGAACAGAAAAATCAATAGTACCTCACATGACCTCTGGGATGTAAACGTCTTAAAAGAGAAGGTCTAAAGTGTTCTTGCCTAGAGAATCCCAGGGACGGGGGAACCTGGTGGGCTGCCCTCTATGGGGTCACACAGAGTCGGACACGACTGAAGTGATTTAGCAGCAGCAGCAAACTATCTATATTACTCTGTGTACTCAGCACTTCAGACAGCACCAACTGATAGTGATTATTCAAAATATATTAATTTTAAGTTTGCTATAGAAAGTAATTTGATGAAATGTTACATAAAATTGTAATGAGACTTGTAAACTGAACTGTTATTATTATTTTAAAATATAATAATATTCAAAATAGGAGAAATTAGTTATAATAGGTGACTTCTGGTTTCCTTAAGGAGAAAAATAGGGGAATAACAAATTTTCTTCAATACCATATATGTCAGTTCAGCAAGGTATAAAGTTGATGCTGACTCAAAGAAGAAACCTGTTATGTATTATAATAGAAAGTATACAACTGGATTGCAACTATTCTTAGAGTTATGAGTGCTTAGAAAGGCATACACAAAGCTAAGAAATTATTCCTTTTATAAACAGCTTAAGTTTAGATTTAAATCTCTATTGAAAAAAAATCAGAATGATACCAAATACCATTTAATCACTTGATACATTTTTTAAAGAAGGAAAAACATATTTATAGCTTTTCCAAATAAGTGAATTTGAGCTATAAAAATAATGATTTTCCTGTACTGCTGCTGCTGCTGCTAAGTTGCTTCAGTCGTGTCCGACTCTGTGCGACCCCATAGACGGCAGCCCACCAGGCTCCCCTGTCCCTGGGATTCCCCAGGCAAGAACACTGGAATGGGTTGCCATTTCCTTCTCCAGTGCATGGAAGTGAAAAGTGAAAGCAAAGTCGCTCAGTCGTGTCCGACTCTTCGCGACCCCATGGGCTGCAGCCTACCAAGCTCCTCTGCCCATGGGATTTTCCAGGCAAGAGTACTGGAGTATTTTCAAATGGAGAGTAATGATGGTCCTGCAAAAAGAAAAAAGTTACACTCAAAGTTACCATGAATCCCACCTTATCTACTTTCATCTTTTATCATCAGGTCACTTATGTACCCTTAGTAGGTCTCTGTCCAAACATCACCTCATTAGAGAAGTCATTTCCGGCCTCCTTACATAAAACAGTAACTGATCACTCATTTCTTTTATTAGTGCTACTTACTCTTTTCTCCATAGCATTGATCTTCGTTTAGCATACTACTCTATAAATTTATTATCTGTCTCGTCATCCAAAGTAATACAAGTAGACACCTGGGGCAGTAGGAAATTTAGACTACAGGCAGATTGCTGGTCCAGGGTCTAGGTATGGTGGTAAAAAAGACAAAATATTGGCCAAGATATGGTTGACATCAAGAGGTCAGAACTAGTCTTGGGTGGGAGTAGACTCACTGATGAGAGAATCCTGTTTCCAACAGAATGCTAACAGGTACTAAGAGCCACATGAAAATAATCTACTTGAATAACATAACCGAAGCCAGCATTTCCTAAAGTGTGCTCTATGAAATGCTTTGGAAAATAAAAACAATGAAAAAATACAAGTAAAAAATCAAATAGGTTAAGGAAATATGATCAATAACTCTTCCTCCTAGCCATACGTCTCTATAAGGTTTTCACTGGGCATTAACATATCAAACACTCCAAGAAATATTGACGCAAAGAAGCCTCCTTGTCTGTATACCCCTTGCTTCTCACACAATTTCATCACTGACTAATTCATCTTTCCTACACCACATGCATCCACAGCAAGTTTGAAATTAATAATAAAGAGAATTAAGAAGCAATGGAGACACAGACATAGAAAACAGATGTGGACACATGGAGGAAGGAGAGGATGGTTCCAATTGAGAAAATAGCATGGAAACATATACATTACCATATATAAAATAGATAGAGAGTGGGAAGACACAGGGAACTCAACCCAGTGCTCTGTGACAACCTAGAGGTGTGGGATGGGGTGGGAAATGGGAGGGTTGTTCAAGAGGGAGGGGACATACGTATACATGTGGCTGATTCATGTTAATGTATAGCAGAGGCCAACACAGTATTGTAAAGCAATTATCTTCCAATAAAAAAAAGAGAGAGAGAGAAATTAATCAAAAAAAATTAAAAAGGAAATGAGAAAATAACACCTCACTCCAGTATTCTTGCCTGAAAAATCCCTTGGACAGAGGAGCCTAGTGGGCTACAGTCTATACACAGGGTCACAAAGAGTCAGACCCAACTAAACAACTAAGCATACATGCACCTATTCAAACTTAGCCCAAATGTAGGTGAGGTCCCTGCAGTGGTGCTGTTTATTTCACAGAAATGTAAAACAGATCATTTGAATTCATGCTCAATCTAAAACATTTGAATTAATGCTCAATCTAAAACCTGAAGGGAAACCTGGGAAATCAACTAATATATTTTTTTAGTAAGTGTCTATTCAAAGGGCATTTTGGAAAATATTAAATTTACATGACCTGTATTTGCTAGATCCAGAAACAGAGAAAAAGTAGTTTTAGTATTCTAGGAGAGAACTGAGCCTGAGCCAGTAAATCTCTGCCATGTCCCTTCCCAGATTCTTACCATCAACCTTGATGGGTCTCTTTGAAGTCAAAGTAAGGGTGGAAATGGTGCTGTGTTGGAAGCAGCAGCAGCAACACAAGCTCCAGATGTTCTGACAGGTGGCCTCTAGGAAGGCTTCACTATAAGGGCAATTAATATGGATGTGACCTTCATCCTGAAATGAACCAAAAAGGCTTTTTGATATATTCCACGTTTCAGGTCTGAGACTACTTCACAGCAGTCAAGATCAGACAGAACAAGCCTATTAAGGCTCACTGGATTCAAATTTACAAGAGTGTGTTGTGAGAACATTTATCATGAAGAGTCCGAATTATCTTAAGTGTTTTCCCCACACAAATGACAAAACTGTCTCTTAGAAGGCTCTCTCAATCCCCACTCCAGTTCACATCACACACACACACACACACACACACACACCCCTATAAATCTACAAATACACATGCACAGATGTACATTTCATACCCTTACAATATGTTGCTGTTGTTCAGCTGCTAAGTTGTGTCCGACTCCTTGCGACCCCATGGACTGCACCATGACAGGCCTCCCTGTCCTACACTATATCCCAGAGTTTGCTCAAACCGTATCCTTTGAGTCAGTGATGCTATCTAACCATGTTATCCTCTACGACTGCCTTCTCTTTTTGCATTCACTCTTTTCCAGCCTCATGGTCTTTGCTACTGAGTTGGCTCTCTGCATCAGTTGGCCAAAGTATTGGAGCTTTAGTGTTAATCCTTCCAATGAATATTCAGGGTTGATTTCCTTTAGAATTGACAGATTTGATCTCCTTGCTGTCCAAAAGATTCTAAGAGTCTTCTCCAGCAACGCAATTCAAAAGCAACAGTTCTTCAGCACTCAGCCTTTATGGTTCAAATCTCACATCCATACATGACTATTAGAAAAATCATAGCTTTGGCTACATGGACCTTTGTCGGAGAAGCAATGTCTCTGCTTTTTAATATACTGTCCAGGTTTGTCACAGCTTTTCTTCTAAGAAGCAAGCATCTTTTAACTGCATGCATGCAATCACCATCTTCAGGGATTTTGTAACCTAAGAAAATAAAAGCTGCCACTGTTTCCACTTTTTCTCCATCTATTTGCCATGAGGGACTTCCCAGGTGGTGCTAGTGGTAAAGAACCTGCCTGCCAACGTAGGAGACCTTGGTTTGATCCCTGGATCAGGAAGATCCCCTGGAGAAGGAAATGGCAACCCACTCTAGTATTCTTGCCTGGAGAATCCAATGGACAGAGGAACCTGGCAGGCTACAGTCCATGGGGTTATAAAGAGTTGGACGCAGATGCCATGATCTTAGTTTTTTGAATGTTATGTCTTAAGCCAGTTTTTTCACTCTCCTCTTCCACCTCATCAAGAGGCTATTTAGCTCCAATTCACTTTCTACCATTAGAGTGGTATCATCTGAATATCTGAGGTTGTTGATATTTCTCCCAGCAATCTTGTTTCCAGCTTATGATTCATCCAGCCTGGCATTTCACATGATGTACTGTGCATATAAGTTAAAAAAGCAGGGTGACAATTTACAGCCTTGATGTACTCATTTCCCAATTTTGAACCAGTCCATTGTTCCATGTCTCATAATGACACAATATAAATTATATATAAATTCCATTTAGTGTTATATAACACATTGTCTTATTCTCCACCTCATGAAGTTCACATTGAATATATTTAATAATTTTTAACTTTAAATATCCTACCTATATTTCAAATTTTAACCTAACTTTTACTCTCTCCAAATATCTTCCCATACCTTACTTCAGAATGAGCTGAGTAGTACTGTCTATGGGTTTTCAAAATATCTGTGTATCTCAGAGTCCTTACTGTATTACATTGAAATATGATTAGCATCTTATGGTCTGAAGATTTCTCAGAGGGCAAGTACCTAGTCTCGTATTCCCAGAACAAAGCACAGTTTGACACATACCATATTCCCAATACTACTAGTAGGATTCATTCTTACCTGAGCCTGTGTACACAGTTAAATGGTAATCTATCCAGACAAGATTGTTTAACACCTAAGACAGAGAAGGCATGTAAAAGTATTATAATCAATATACTAACTGTGATTCTGTGTTATGAAGAGAACTTTTTAAAATCCACATTTGACTAGTATTTTCAAACAGTTTGTCATGTGATTAAATGCATTTAAAAAATAAAGGTAGTTCATCATTGTGGGGGGCCAAATCCCTCCCAAATTTCTAATTCATAGTAAATAAAAGTGTTAGTCACTCAGTTGTGTTTGACTCTTTGTGACCCCATAGACTGTAGCCTGCAGGCTCCTCTGTCCAGGGAATTCTCCAACCAAGAATACTGGAGTGGGTTACCATTTTCTTCTCCAGGGGATCTTCCCAACCCAGAAATTAAACCCTGGTCTCCTGCATTGTAGGCAACTTCTTTACCATCTGAGCCACCAGGGAATTCATGATAAGAGGAGACACATTTTTTTTTTTTAATCTAATGACTTAATTGTAGTTTGAATTAAGTAGTCATTTAATAAAATATTAAGGACAATATGATGGAAATAATTTTCTCATATTATTTTTTATAGTATTGAATGCAATAGCTCAATCAAGAGCATTTCCTATCACCAAAAAAATATCATATTTACAAATGGTTTATAGTTGGTTTACAGCCAGCTTTTAAAATTACATATTTCTCTTATCTTGAAACACATACTCTCTATGGTTTTTCTCAGATGAAATAATCAACTATAAAAAAGGGCACTCCTTTTGAGAGGTGAGATCATAGAATCATGGCAGCTGTCATCTGAATCATGAATCTCTTACAAAGTATTGTTATTTTCCATTACTGTCACACTTTAAACACCAATTGACTCTAGCCCCACGGGGACTGATTGAACTGTCACGAGGTTAAAAAAATCTGCAGACATAAAGGAGGCTTTTTTTTTTATTGACACACATTATTTTAGACCCATCTAATATTTTCTGAAAGTATGCTATCTAATACTTCATCTAGAGTTTCTCACAATCATCCTAAGTGTTTACTCTCAGAGAAAACTTCATGTAATGGGCACACTTCACCAACTTAATATCTACTTCTTCAAAATCGTTAATAAATATAACATATAAATTACCTGTACTTCTAATCCACTGTTGTTAAATATCTTGTGGGTGATTCTCTTTTCTAAAATTATTTCAACTATACTTCATATTATTGTTAACTGTATCTCTAAGCACTGCTGCTGCTGCTGTTTAATCACTCAGTCGTGTTCAACTCTTCGCGACACCATGGACCTTAGCCCACCAGGCTTCTCTTTCCATGGGATTCTTCAGGCAAAAATACTGGAGTAGGTTGCCATTTCCTTCTCCTGGGGATCTTCCCGACCCAAGGATCAAACCCGCATCTCCTGCTTGGCCATTCTTTACCACTGAGCCCCCTGGGAAACCCTCTCTAAGTACAAACAGTCTCATTTTTAAGTTCAGTGTTCACCACTAGATGTAAGAAAATGATTCATCCTCTATTCTCAGGGAGCAACACCCACTGTGGAAAAAATTTACTCCATAATCACAGTGAAAACTACGGTGCTATCATCAACTACTCAATTATTACACATCACAGAACAAACTGGAGGCCTCCCTTCTCCTTTCCAGGCACCAACAAAACTATTCAAAGCAGCAATTTGTTCACAAGAATAGGAAATTGGTTCTTTCTATAGTCTTTCCAATTTATTGATAACATGGTAATTCTGCAAAAACTAAGCTCATCCCTTATTACTCTCAATGTAAAATGATTTTGAATGATGTCTTTATCTGATTTATAACTTTTCCTCTCAACTACAATGAGCATTTTATGAATCTCTCCTTTTTGAGGAAAAAAATAAAAAAAAAAATAAAAAGATACGCTTTAACAAGCATACATCATACATAACCATATATGATGTCCATTTTCTTAAGATGGTAACTATAATGCTAAAAAATAAACCATTGGAAGACTGTTTTAAAAGGCATCTGTGTCATTTCCTTTTTTTTTTTTTCCCCTAAGAACAATGTGCTTAAAAAGGTAAGGCATAAAATCAAAAGACCTAAGTTTCAACACTCTATCCTTTTCATTGGCTATATGACTTTTGAAAAGTCCCAATTCTTAAATTTGGTTTCTTTATAATGTGGATGATGAGAACTGCCTGTTTACTTTTGTATGCCATTATGAAACCCAAATCATATATTATATGAAGGAATTTTATAAAATGTAGACCAGAATGCAAAATTGATGCAGTGTTAGCCTTCTTACTAGAAAATGAATAATGCTGAAGAAAATTGAAAATTAAAGCAATATCATGATTTTTTAAACAAGCATGTGTGAGAGCATAATTTTTCTTTTCCTGAGTGTTAAAAGACAATATTAAAAATTAAACTTGGCATGTTTAAAGTGAAGCATTGTTTAAGAGAGTGTGCTTAGAGTAAAACTATGCTTCTCTTTAATGGAAATAAACATCAAGCAATAAAAAATGAGACAGGCAAATACTTTTCCAACAAATAGAGTCAAATGATTCTTCTTAACAAGACTATTTATACATACAAGTGGTCATCCACTATAAGGGTCAAGAGAGCCAAAGAATAACTAGAAATTTGAATGTATGCATGCACCAGTCGCATCAGCCTCTTTGTGACCCCACAGACTGTAGCCCTCCACGATCCTCTGTAAATTGAATTTTTCCAGTCAAGAACCCTGGAGTGAGTTGACATTTCTTACTCCAGGGGATCTTCCTGATCTAATGATTGACCTGTGTCTCTTGCATCTCCTGCATTGGAAGGCAGATTCTTTTCCACTTCGCCACCTGAGAAGCCGAGAAATTTGAGTAGCAGCCCTATAAAATGCAATCTGAATCTGTTGTCTTTTTATATCTTTGACCTCAAAGAAGATAGAGAAACAGAACACTCAATTATATAATATATCAATAAACTTTGCTTAAAGAAAATCAGTTTAGTGCCCCAGCTGTGAATTGGAATGAATTGCTTCAGAGGGGATTGCTGGGAACTGGGTTTCTGGAAGCTGACAATGATTGAAAGGAAGAACTGACAAGTTTAAAACGTTCAGTTCAGTTCAGCTCAGTCGCTCAGTCGTGTCCAACTCTTTGCGACCCCATGAATCGCTGGACACCAGGACTCCCTGTCCATCACCAACTCCTGGAGTTTACCCAAATTCATGTCCATTGAGTTGGTGATGCCATCCAACCATCTCATCCTCTGTCCTCCCCTTCTCCTCCTGCCCTCAATCTTTCCCAGCAACATGATCTTTTCAAATGAGTCAGCTCTTTGCATCAGGTAGCCAAAGTATTGGAGTTTCAGCTTCAACATCATTCCTTCCAATGAACACCCAGGTCTGTTCTCCTTTAGAATGGACTGGTTGGATCTCCTTGCAGTCCAAGGGACTCTCAAGAGTCTTCTCCAACACCACAGTTCAAAAGCATCAATTCTTCTGTGCTCAGCTTTCTTTATAGTTCAACTCTCACATCCGTACATGACTACTGGAAAAACCATAGCCTTGACTAGACGGACCTTTGTTGACCAAGTAATGTCTCTGCTTTTTAATATGTTCTCTAGATTGGTCATAACTTTCCTTCCAAGGAGTAAGCATCTTTTAATTTCATGTTTGCAGTCACCATCTGCAGTGATTTTGTAGACCCCCAAAATAAAGTCAGGCACTGTTTCCACTGTTTCCCCATCTATTTGCCATGAAGTGATGGGACCAGATGCCATGATCTTCGTTTTCTGAATGTTGAGCTTTAAGCCAACTTTTTCACTCTCCACTTCCACTTTCATCAAGAGGCTCTTTAGTTCCTCTTCACTTTCTGCCATAAGGGTGATGTCATCTGCATATCTGAGGTTATTGATATTTCTCCCAGCAATCTTGATTCCAGCTTGTGCTTCCTCCAGCCCAGCACATCTCATGATATACTCTGCATATAAGTTAAATAAGCAGGGTGAAAATATACAGCCTTGATGTATTCCTTTTCCTATTTGGAACTAGTCTGTTGTTTCGTGTTCAGTTCTAACTATCGCTTCCTGACCTGCATATAGGTTTCTCAAGAGGCAGGTCAGGTGTTCTGGTATTCCCATTTCTTTCTGCATGGCACAGGAGCAGCTGAGAGGAGGTACCCCACATCCAAGGTCAGGAGCAGTGGCCGTGAGGAGATATGCCAAGTCCAAGGTAAGAGAAACCCAAGTAAAATGGTAGGCACTGAGAGAGGGCATCAGAGGGCAGACAGACTGAAACCACAATCACAGAAAACTAGCCAGTCTGATCACATGGACGATAGCCTTGTCTAACTCAATGAAACTAAGCCATGCCTTGTGGGCCCACCCAAGATGGACAGGTCATGATGGAGAGGTCTGACAGAATATGGTCCACTGGAGAAGGGAATGGAAAACCACTTCAGAATTCTTGCCTTGAGAACCCCATGAACACTATGAAAAGGCAAAAAAAGTAGGACACTGAAAGATGAACTCCCCAAGTCAGTAGGTGTCCAATATGCTACTGGAGATCAGTGGAGAAATAACTCCAGAAAGAATGAAGGGATGGAGCCAAAGCAAAAACAACACCCAGTTGTCGATGTGACTGGTGATAGAAGCAAGGTCTGATGCTGTAAAGAGCAATATTGCATAGGAACCTGGAATGTTAGGTCCATGAATCAAGGCCAATTAGAATTGGTCAAACAGGAGATGGCAAGAGTGAATGTCAACATTTTAGGAATCAGCTAACTAAAATGGACTGGAATGGGTGAATTTAACTTAGATGACCATTATATCTACTAATGGGGCAGGAATCCCTTAGAAGAAATGGAGTAGCCATTATTGTCAACAAAAGAGTCTGAAATGCAGTACTTGGATGCAATCTCAAAAATGACAGAATGATCTCTATTCATTTCCAAGACAAAGCATTTGATATCAGAGTAATCCAAGTCTGTGCCTTGACCAGTAATGCTGAATAAGCTGAAGTTGAACAGTTCTATAAAGAACTACAAAACCTTCTAGAATTAACACCCCCAAAAGATGTCCTTTTCATTATAGGGGACTTGAATGCAAAAGTAGGAAGTCAAGAGCTACCAGGAGTAATAGGCAAATTTGGCCTTGGAGTACAGAATGAAGCAGGGCAAAGGCTAATAGAATTTTACCAAGAGAACACACTGATCATAGCAAACACCCTCTTCCAACAACACAAGAGAAGACTCTACACATGGGCATCACCAGATGGCCAACACCAAAACCAGATTGATTATATTCTTAGCAGCCAAAGAAGGAGAAGCTCTATACAGTCAGCAAAAACAAGACCAGGAGCTGACTGTGGCTCAGATCATGAACTCCTTATTGTCGAATACAGACTTAAATTGAAGAAAGTGGGGAAAACCACTAGACCATTCAGGTATGACCTAAATCAAATCCTTTATGATTATACAGTGGAAGTGAGAAATAGATTTAAGGGACTAGATCTGATAGACAGAGTGCCTGATGAACTATGGATGGAAGTTCGTGACATTGTACAGGAGACAGGGATCAAGACCATAATCAAGAAAAAGAAATGCAAAAAAGCAAAATGGATGTCTTAGGAGGCCTTACAAATAGCTGTGAAAAGAAGAGAAGCAAAAAGCATAGGAAAAGAGGAAAGATATACCCTTTTGAATGCAGAGTTCCAAAGAATAGCAAAGAGATATAAGTAAGCCTTCCTCAGTGATTAGTGCAAAAAATAGAGGAAAACAACAGAATGGGAAAAACTAGAGATCTCTTCAAGAAAATTAGAAATACCATTTCATGCCAAGCAGGGCTCAAGAAAGGATAGAAATGGTATGGACCTAACAGAAGCAGAAGATATTAAGAAGAGGTGGAAAGAATACACAGAAGAACTATACAAAAAAGATCTTCATGATCCAGATAATTGTGATGGTGTGATCACTCACTTAGAGCCAGACATCCCAGAATGTGAAGTCAAGTTGGCCTTAGGAAGCATCACTATGAACAAAGTTAGTGGAGGTGATGGAATTCCAGTGGAGCTATTTCAAATCCTAAAAGATGATGCTGTGAAAGTGTTCCAATCAATGTCAGCCAATTTGGAAAACTCAGCAGTGGTCACAGGACTGGCAAATGTCAGTTTTCATTCCAATTCCAAAGAAAGGCAATGCCAAAGAATGCTCGAATTACCACTCAGTTACACTCATCTCACACGCTAGTAAAGTAATGCTGAAAATTCTCCAAGCCAGGCTTCAGCAATACATGAACCATGAACTTCCAGATGTTCATGCTGGTTTTAGAAAAGGCAGAGGAACCAGAGATTAAATTTCCAACATCCTTGGATCATCAAAAAGTAATAGAGTTCCTGAAAAACATCTATTTCTCCTTTCTTGTCTACACCAATGCCTTTGACTACGTGGACCATTTATGATGGGACAGAGCTTACTGAATATAGTCAGGGCATGTGATAATTCTGTTAATCACTCATCTATTTCTTTTCCTTCCTCTAATTCACTAGAAGCATAGGTAATAAAAGAACTGAGATCCTTAGTTAACCGTTGCTAAGTCATTTCAGTTGTGTCCAACTCTGTATGACCCCCTAGAGGGCAGCCCACCAGGCTCCCCCGTCCCTGGGATCCTCCAGGCAAGAACACTGGAGTGGGTTGCCATTTCCTTCTCCAATGCATGAAAGCGAAAAGTGAAATTGAAGTCACTCAGTCGTGTCCAACTTAGTGACCCCATGGACTGCAGCCTACCAGGCCCCTCCATCCATAGGATTTTCCAGGCAAGAGTACAGGAGTGGGGTGCCATTGCCTTCTCCATTAACTGAGAACTAGTTAAATCCTCACTAGTAAATTTGACCTGAACTTTTGACAAGAGCATGAAGTGATAACTCTGTTACTTCATCTGTAAAATAGGGAAGTCAGATTGTTCCAAGTTTTACGTTAATTAATTTTATTTTCTAATAATCCTTCTCTGAAGTGCTTCTCATCTATGGACCAAAGCTAATTTTTATTGTTTTTCTGTTGTTTTTTTTTTTTCAGGATAAGATTTGAGACTTAATGCTTACACTTTTAGTCACCAATGCTGCTTATGTTGCACTCTGTGTCTTTCCTGTGTAGCTCCTCATTGCTACATTTTCCCCCAGTTTGTGTTTGAGCATCCATTTCTCTATCAAGATTATTTGATGCTTTAAGTTTCTGAGAGTTTAACCAGTCTAAATCTTGTACCAAGGTTTGACTTGAGATTTTGGAAAGCTGATATAGTTGTGTTCAATGGTTATCTCCATAAAAATAGCATTATGGATCTTTGATTGTTTTCTGGGACCAACTGCAGGTAAGGGGGAAGGTTAATCTGCCATGGTCTTCTCAAGCAGGAACACCTTGACTCCTGGATCAGGTACTTCTTAAATTTCTGTTTATAATGAAAATATATATCAGGCCCCTGAAGAAATGAGTTCTATCATGATCTTAGTAGTAGTTCTGGCTCTGAGAGAAAACATGATAACTGTAAGGAATAGATTCTCAACCGTGAACCATCCTATTCATTCATCAATTAATCAAGCAGGAAAATGTATGAGAGGACTTTGTCCCTTTAGCATATTCTAGGCCTGTGCAGTATGCAAACAGATGAACTAATCAACCACATTTAAATATTTATATAAGTATTCTGATATACAGTGTTTCTGTTAACCATTTATATTGTTCAGCATTACCTAACCTAAACTAATTAGAAGTAAAGTCATAGGTTTGATGTCATATTCATATGAGCACAGGTATTACATAAGTTAACAGAAATTAAACACTTACTACTTACCAGACAATAGCCTGTACATTGTACATGTATTACCTTACTTATTCCTCCATAAGATTTTCATATAGATATTATTATAATCCAATTATCTAGATTAAAAAGTGAAGACATATAGCTTAATTAACTTGCTTAATGCTGCCTAACTACTAAAGTGGCAAAAAACCTGACTGTGAATACTCTCATTTGACCTCAAAGTCCATGTTCTTAGCCACTATTCTCAATATACACCATCTGAATTCTAAAAGATTATATTCTATTTTGGAATCAGAATTCCATTCTTGTAGCACTCAGTGCATTCATTTGATGAACATTTATTAAGTGTTAAGTATAGGATGCTCTCTACTTAAAGCTGGAGAGCCAAAGAAAAGTAAATCTGTCTCTGCCTTTGTGGACGTAACAGTAGCAGTGACCAAACCCAGTCAAAGAAGTCCATCTATACTCACACAACTATGTGCGACACAAATCACAAATCCTAGCCTGGGCAGAAATAGGAAAGAAACAGAATACTAAATGCAGGATGAAAATGATGGTGGCACTCATTTCAGGTATGCATAGAGTCATCCTGTATGTCTAGTTAATTAATTAAACACTCATTGAAAATCCTGTATGGGGCCCATTGTAGGTGTTCAGGAAGCTGCACATAAAGGAAAAAGAGAAAAGAAAATTACCTATCCTAATGGAGCTCACATTTGATAAAGTCTCAGTTATATTTACTGCATTGTCTTTGTCGGTAGAAGCATATTATTAATAGTCTGATTGATATACAAATAGAATACACTTGCTATTGATTTTGTAGATTTCCAGGCATATATAAAAAGATAAAAGAATATATGATTTTATAAATAACTATTTCTTCACTCTTCAGATCTATTGATTTTAAAAATATTTAACATTGGATTTTAATGATTGTTATATCTCCTAGCCAGTTTGAATGTCATAATTTTCCTCTAGTAGATAGCAAAACGATACCTATTTTTACTTTTGTTGACCTGTTGATTTGAATCACAACAGTGTTTATACATTGGGACTGCATGCCCATCAAACTCTCTCTTTCTACCTGGCATTGCATCTCACCTAGCCCCACCCTCATGGCTCTCTTGATCAGTTAATGTCAAGTATAAAATAGGATGCTGCATCTCTACACTATATTCATACCACCTTATACTTTAAATTGCATCTCTTCTCCTGACATTTCTGATATTTTTCCTCAAATGTATTGTTTTTTTGACCTTTTGACAAACAAACAAATTAAACACAAGGAAATAAAGGCACTGCTCACTCTGGCTTAACTGCAGAAGTCCATTTAATTCTACTGCTCTTCCTAAGTAGTTTCCAGGGTCCGCACTGAATGGATATAATTTTGCAGCTACTAATTTTCTAAGGGATTCAAAAGAAATCATGAAAAATATGCTTGTGGCCCAAAACAAGGAGCCCTTTAATGCATTTTGCAATTTATGCAAATCTACACCTACTATAGCTCACCATTTCGGAAATTACCTTAAACCATTTTCTATTCACCCACCATTAACCTAGCTTGACGAATGTCCACTAACTTCCCTACAGTTAAGGCACTATAAAATCCCCATTTATCCCACCAGCTAGATTTTATTTCACTCAAAAGATTCCTGCCACCCACAATGGTCGTCAGCCACCATGCAGAGCCTTCACACTTTTGTTTTAGTGAAAACCTTTCAAATAAGTACTCAGAAGTGTTTGCCTCAGAATCCTCCCCCAACCACGTCTCAAATGTATCGCTGAAAACAAAGCTTAAAGATATTTTCTTTTTATCATTTTTTTTTCTTTTTAAAATACAATTGTTCTTAAAGGGCTGTTCAGTTTGGGAACAGATTGATACAAATCATTCCTGACATGCAAGCATCCCTGAGTGATGCATGTGCTGTTACCTGTTGGCATCTTTCTCTACCTGCTTGAATTTACCTGTCAGTTTTGAGAGAGGCAATAGCTGATTTTCCATGCAAGCTTATCTACAAGCAGAGGTTCAGAATGAAACTATCTGGTAGAGGGATTTGTTTTGAAAGCTTTCACATGATGCCTTGTTCCTACGGAAACCATTTTTGTCTTGTTTGTGCAAGAACAAACCTGCTTCTGTCATATGAAAAAGGATGTGTATGATTTATTTTGCTTTTTGATCCTCAGATTATAATTGTAAACCTGATTTGATTATGTTAAACTGACATTATTTTATATATTTTCTATGTTTATTCTCTAAACAGTGAGAGGGGGTGAATTTGTACTGAAGAGATTAGAGGTAACTTTTGATAATATAAACATTTTAAATATTTCTTAATATAAATCATTATGAATGTATTAAGGTCAGGAAGGTAAATGTAATAACATTACTGTGTTAAAGTACATTGATACAATATCTTAATAAAGAGGCAATTATTCTAAGATTCACAGAAAAAGATAAATTCTCTTTATAAAATGTTCATAAATTCGTATTTCTCAATGTTCAGGAAAAGATGTTGACATTCACACACTTCAAGTACATTTAGTCAAAAGGTATTGTCTTCTACATATTGTGCAATGTGAGGATCACTTTGTAAATCATTCTTTTGATCCTAAAACTTCAGGAAAAAGATATACCTGTATATCTTTCAGTGATTTTCAATAGAGATGCTAGTTACTCCAGACAGTCCACATGTGTAGAATAAGAGAATCAGCCTCAAGCTGAAAATTTATTTTTCTATAAGAAAATAGAATATATATATATATATATATATATATATATATATATATATATATATATATTTAAATCATGAATCCAATGTCAATGTATCTTGTGATATAAAAATGAAGTCAGGAATTCTTTGTTTCTGAGATGTATTCCAAAATGCAGAATTTATCTCAGGGGCAACCCTGGATTTAATTTTCTCTTTGATTACAAAATCCTTGGAGTTAGGAATCTGAAAGTCTTATTAATAAAATGATTGTATATTTAGGAATAACTCTCCTTCTTCACTCTCCCGCTTCCTATCAGTGTGTGAGAGATAATTATCTCATTTTTTCCTTATAAGTAACACCTAACAGCTTGAGAGGCAAGGTTCATATTATTCATTCTCAGGACTGCATCTCTTAGACACACGATGAGAAGGAGGTTCATTCACCATTCCTTCATCTGTGCTTCCTCTCTGGTATGACTTTCACTCAACAAAGATACTGTATAATTAAAGCACTATGTTCTCTGAAATGACAGGAGAACCCGACATCAGTAAAGTTCCCATTGTAAATTTGGTTTGTCCATGTTGGTTCAGCCTCAATTGTTATTTTTTAATCATCACTCCCACCAGGCTTTGTTTGCCTACTGAGATAGTAGCTAAATGAGTTGAGAATGCTTCCAGGTTTACATCAGCAGTGAGTACTTCAGACATTACTAACTCATTAAAAAAAAAAAAAAATTCATAGGAAACAAATAAGAATTTTTCTCTAACTTTCAGATACCACTATCTAACAATATTTGTTAATGGTTCAAAAAATGGAGATACAAACTACATCTCAACAGTAGACTAACTTGTAATTTTTGTTTAGGCAACATTCATACTTATTTAAATGTTGCCCTATAATTTCATTTTTTTTGTTTCATTACAGATATGTGTATTATCTGCCTCAAGGAGCTTAAATGACCCCATATTAGCTAAAGTACACAGTATTTGTTCTAACAAAATTTGAAAGCAAAATCAAATCATCATAATCTGTGATGTATTTTATGCATACTATAATTTCCAGTTAAGACAGAGATGGAAAATCCAGATAAATGCACACTGCAAACAAAAATTGCATCAGATTTCCTTCTGCATGGCTAAAGCTGTCATTTGAACCCAAGGAGAATGATGTTTATTGACATATTTAGTAATTTTTCTTCTATTCAAAATTTACAGCCCCCAACACTGCCTTAGGAAAAAAAAAATTGGCTTTCCTTTGTAATCTTGTAGCTCTATTTCTACATTGGCAACCCACTACACTTTCAGGCACTTATAGAATAAAAATAATCATAATAAAATCTTGTGTTTAGAATCATCACAAAGATTTTAGACAAAGATAGTACCAAGAATTCTCCTTCGAGAAGGAAATGGCAAACCACTCCTGTATTCTTGCCTGAAGAATCCCATGGATGGAGGAGCCTGGTAGGCTACAGTCCACGGGGTTGCAAAGAGTTGGACATGACTGAGCGACTTCACTTTCACTAAGAATTCTCCAAATAGAAGAGAATTTTAATTGAGCACTTTTGCCTATACTTTTACATTATCAAGATTTGTCATGTTATTTCAAAATAAATATGCTAACTATGACTAGATACCTTTTTTAAAATATGATAACACAAAGACTAAAATTATTTACTTTGCCAGCTGTATCAATTACCTCTAAGCAATTTACTTAATAGCCTTCCATCTAAATTTTGTTTTCTTTGACCTTAATGATTAGAGAAAATAATTGTAAAAGAAAATTCTTATTTAACTTACATTAGGTACTTTTTTCTTCCCTTTGCTCAAGAGTGAAATGTACCAAATACATTATTTGCCAATACAGATATTTTGTAAATATTTGCTATCCCTTCAACCATTTGACAAAATAAGGCATGCCTTTCTGGAAAACATTCTAATTTGTGTTTTAAAATAGATTAATCCATCAATAATGGGAATTATTTCTTACAAAGTATTGTTGTGTAGCTATAAACCTGTCACAGCTAGTAACCTATTAATGGGCTTCCCTGGTGGCTCAGATGGTAAAGAATCTGCCTTCAAAGCAGGAGACCTGGATTTGAACCCTGGGTTGAGATATTAAAAGGAGAAAAAAAAATACCTCCCTCACAATCCTCCAAGCTCACCAAATCCAACTCATTTTCTTAACTCTTGTTTTATGAACTTTGAAATTGTATGGTTTCTCCTAGCTGGCAAATATTGAGATAAAAATGAATATCTTGGATCTATATCAATATATTTTTTAAATTCACCAAAATATTTACATACAAAAATACATACTTCTCTGGAGTATTTGCCTGTAGAACATACACTTACTCAAAATTTTATCAATTTGAAAACATTTGAGGACTGCTTTAAAAGATTTCCATTCTGAGAGACAGTGTGCAGAATGAATGAGAAGTCTTAGATTTTTAACTGGATAGATCTATATTTAAGTTCTAGCTTCATTTTATCAGTTACTTTGTGAAACATTACTTAATCTCACTATGTCTCAGTTGTTAACTTATAAAATGAAGTACACAATAATAGTGCTTAGATTGTGATGAGGATTAAATTTTCTAAAGTTAAAAAAAAATGTCAAGTGCTCAGCATTCAGTTTGACAAATATCACTGCAGATGGTGACTGCAGCCATGAAATTAAAAGACACTTGCTCCTAGAAGAAAAGCTATGACCTACCTAGACAGCATATTATAAAGCAGAGACATTACTTTACCAACAAAGGTCCATCTTATCAAGGCTATGGTTTTTCCAGTAGTCATATACGGATGTGAGAGTTGAACCATAAAGAAAGCTGAGCGCTGAGCGCTGAAGAATTGATGCTTTTGAATTATGGTGTTAGAAAAGACTCTTGAGAGTCCCTTGGACTGCAAGGAGATCCAACCAGTCAATCCTAAAGGAAATCAGTCCTGAATATTAATTGGAAGGATTGATGCTGAAGTTGAAACTCAAAAAATTTGGCCACCTGATGTGAAGAACTGACTCATTGGAAAAGACCCTGATGCTGGGAAAGATTGAAGGTGGGAGGAGAAGGGGGTGACAGAGGATGAGATGATTGGATGCCATGACCAACTCTATGGACGTGAGTTTGAGTAGGCTCTGGGAGTTGATGATGGACAGGGAAGCCTGGCGTGCTGCAGTCCATGGGGTTGCAAAGAGTCACATACAATTGAACGACTGAACTGACTGATGACTTCAATAAATGTAAGCAACTGTATATAAAAGAAGGCAAAAGCGATTCAGCATGTGAGAGGGATTCCAGTGGAGGGAGATTCTCTATTGCTGATTACAAAGCCAAGGACTGGGGAGACCAGCTTAAAAAAAAAAAAAAAAAAAGACCCTTTCAAAAATAAACCTAACCCTAAAAGAACAATACTGACATGCCACCATTAAAGAAAATTAAAGGAAAGGAAATTCAGACTATGTGTGGAGGTTTAGAAGATAATTCCAAATAATGAGATCCAAGTTGTTTTTAAAAATGAATTACTCTTTAAAATTCAAATGTATTGGATTTTTAAGATGAAAAGGGTCATAAATAAGTCCATGTTTTGATGTATTTGAGAAAGTTAGTCTTTTTATTTTAAAAGAATATTTAAAATCTTTTGTTTACAGAGTTATGGATTTCAATGGTGGTGTCTCAGTACCTGCTTCCAGGAATCAGGGAACAGAAGTTAAGAATGGGGTGGTTCATATGCAGTAGGGCTGTGGAAACCAAATGTTAGGAAGAATCATAGAAAGAAATATGTGGTGGAAATCTTCTAAACCACTTATTAAAAGATATTACATGCAAGATAATAATTCAAAAAGAGAAGCACTGGGTAGGATATAGTTGGAAGAATGACTTCAGCAACAAACAGATCGGACTTAATTACTGTTTATTATTATTTAAAAGCATTGCAATTCTAGGCAGGGTATTAAACCTGTGAAATTGCTTACTTATGCATAAAATGATAAATACTTCTAAGAGCTGTTGCAATGAGTATGCACTAAGTCACCTCAGTTGTGTCTGACTTTTTGTGACCCCACAGACTGTAACTCTCCGGGCTCCTCTGTCCACGGGGATTCTCAAGGCAAGGATAATGGAGAGGGTTGCTATGTCCTTCTCCTGACCCAGGGATGGAACTCGAACCTCTCATGTCTCCAGCTTTGGCAGATGGGTTCTTTACCACTGAGCCACCTGGGAAGCCATATAATGAGCGTCTGTTGTTCAATTGCTCAGACGTGTCTGACTTTTTGCGACCCATGGACTGCAGCATGCCAGGCTTCCTTGTCCTTTATCATCTCCTCAAGTTTGCTCAAGCTTATGTCCTTTGAGTCAGTGATGCCACCCAACCATTTTATTCTCTGTCCTTCCCTTATCTTCTTGCCTTCAATCTTGCCCAGCATCAGAGTCTTTTCCAATGAGTCTGCTCTTTGCATAAGGTGGCCAAAGTATTGGAGCTTCACCTTCAGTATCAGTCCTTCCAATGAATATTCAGGACCTATTTCCTTCAGGATAGACTGATTTGATCTCTTTGCTGTCCAAGGGACTCTCAAGAGTCTTTTCCAATACCACAGTTAAAAAGCATCAACTGTTCAATACTCAGCCTTTTTAATTGTCCAGCTCTCACATCTGTACATGACTACTGGAAAAAGCATAGCTTTGACTATATGGATCTTTGTTGGCAAAGTGATGTCTCTGCTTTCTAATATGCTGTCTAGGTTTGTCATAGTTTTTCTTTCAAGGAGCAAGCATCTTTTAATTTCATGGCTGCAGTCACCATCTGCTGTGATTTTGGAGCCCAATAAAATAGTCTGCCACTGTTTCCATTGTTTCCCTATCTATTTGCTATGAAGTGATAGGACCAGATGCCATGATCTTTGTTTTTTTTAATGTTGAGTTTTAAGCCAGCTTTTTCACTCTCTTCTTTCACTTTCAAAAAGAGGCTCTTCAGTTCCTCTTTGCTTTCTGCCATAAGGGTGCTGTCATCTGCATATTTGAGGTTATTGATATTTCTCACAGCAATCTTGATTCCAGCTCATGTTTCATCGAGCCTGACATTTTGCATGATGTATTATGCGTAGAAGTTAAATAAGCAGGGTGACAATATATAGCCTTGATGTATTCTTTTCCCAATTTGGAACCAGTTGTTCCATGTCTGGTTCTAAGTGTTGCTTCCTGACCTGCATACAAATTTCTCAGGAAGCAGGTAATGTGGTCTGGTATTCCCATTTCTTTATGAATTTTCCACAGTTTGTTGTGATCTACACAGTCAAAGGCTTTAGTGTAGTCAATGAAGCAGAAGTAGATGTTTTTCAGAAATTTTCTAGCTTCATCTGTTGCTGCTAAGTCACATCAGTCATGTCTGACTCTGTGCGACCCCATAGATGGCAGCCCACCAGGATCCCATCCCTGGGATTCTCCAGGCAAGAATACTAGAGTGGGTTGCCATTTCCTTCACCAGTGCATGAAAGTGAAAAGTTAAAGTGAAGTCGTTCAGTCGTGTCTGACTCTTCACGACACCATGGACTATAGCCTACCAGGCTCCACCATCCTTGGGATTTCCCAGACAGGAGTACTGGGGTGGGTTGCCACTGTCTTCTCAGCTAATTTTATCTGCTGCTGCTGCTGCTAAGTCGCTTCAGTCATGTCCGACTCTGTGCGACCCCATAGACAGCAGCCTACCAGGCTCCTCTGTCCCTGGGATTCTCCAGGCAAGAATACTGGAGTGGGTTGCCATTTCCTTCTCCAATGCTTGAAAGTGAAAAGTGAAAGTGAAGTCCCTCAGTCGTGCCCGACGCTTAGCGATCCCATGGACTGCAGCTTACCAGGCTCCTCCTCCTTTATCTAAGAGCCAACAAATGTTGGCAATTTGGTCTCCAGTTCCTCTGTCTTTTTATTTTTATTTATTTATTTTTGACTTTGAAGCCTGCTCTCTCTCTTTTTTTTTTTAATTTTATTTTATTTTTAAACTTTACAAATTGTATTAGTTTTGCCAAATATCAAAATGAATCTGCCACAGGTATACATGTGTTCCCCATCCTGAACCCTCCTCCGTCCTCCCTCCCCATACCATCCCTCTGGGTCGTCCCAGTGCACCAGCCCCAAGCATCCAGTATCATGCATCGAACCTGGACTGGCGACTCATTTCATACACGATATTATACATGTTTCAATGCCATTCTCCCAAATCTTCCCAACCTCTCCCTCTGCAACAGAGTCCATAAGACTGTTCTATACATCAGTGTCTCTTTTGCTGTCTCGTACACAGGGTTATTGTTAGCATCTTTCTAAATTCCATATATATGCATTAGTATACTGTATTGGTGTTTTTCTTTCTGGCTTACTTCACTCTGTATAATAGGCTCCAGTTTCATCCACCTGATTCAAATGTATTTGAACTGATTCAAATGTATTCTTTTTAATGGCTGAGTACTACTCCATTGTGGATATGTACCACAGCTTTCTTATCCATTCATCTGTGGCCCTCTGTCTTTTTAAAGTCCAGCTTGTTTTTGGCCTCAGGCTTAACAATCTGGAGGGAATACAGCCCCACCCATCAAAAGAAAATCAGATTAAAGACTTACTGACCATATTAGTTCAGTTCAGTTCAGTTCAGTCTCTCAGTCGTGTCCAGCTCTTTGCAACCCCATGAATCGCAGGACGCCAGGCTTCCCTGTCCATCACCAACTCCCAGGTTCACCCAAACTTGTGTGCATCGAGTCAGTGATGCCATCCAGCCATCTCATCCTCTGTCATACCCATCTCCTGCTGCCTCCAATCCCTCCCAGCATCAGTGTCTTTTCCAATGATCAATTCTTCCCATGAGGTGGCCAAAGTATTGGAGTTTCAGCTTTGGCATCAGTCCTTCCAATGAACACCCAGGACTGGTCTCCTTTAGAATGGACTAGTTGGATCTCCCTGCAGTCCAAGAGACTCTCAGGAGTCTTCTCCAACACCACAGTTCAAAGGCACCAATTCTTGGGCTCTCAGCTTTATTCATAGCCCAACTCTCACATTAATATATGACCACTGGAAAAACCATAGCCTACTAGATGGACTTTTGCTGGCAAAGTAGTATTTCTGCTTTTGAATATGCTATCTAGGTTGGTCGTAACTTTCCTTCCAAGGAGTAAGCGTCTTCTAATTTCATGGTTGCAATCACCATCTGCAGTGATTTTAGAGCCCCCCAAAATAAAGTCTGACACTGTTTCCACTGTTTCCCCATCTATTTGCCATGAAGTGATGGGACCAGATGCCATGATCTTCGTTTTCTGAATGTTGAGCTTTAAGCCAACTTTTTCACTCTCCTCTTTCACTCTCATCAAGAGGCTTTTTAGTTCCTCTTCACTTTCTGCCATAAGGGTGGTGTTATCTCCATATCTGAGGTTATTGATATTTCTCCCAGCAATCTTGATTCCAGCTTGTGCTTCCTCCAGCCCAGCGTTTCTCATGATGTACTCTGCATAGAAGTTAAATAAGCAGGGTGACAATATACAGCCCTGACGTACTCCTTTTCCTATTGGAACCAGTCTGTTGTTCCATGTCCAGTTCTAACTGTTGCTTCCTGACCTGCATACAGATTTCTCAAGAGGCAGGTCAGGTGGCCTGGTATTCCCATCTCTTTCAGAATTTTCCACAGTTTATTGTGATCCACACAGTCAAAGGCTTTGGCATAGTCAATAAAGCAGAAATAGATGTTTTTCTGGAACTCTCTTGCTTTTTCCATGATCCAGCAGATGTTGGCGATTTGATCCCTGGTTCCTCTGCCTTTTCTAAAACCACCTTGAACATCTGGAAGTTCATGGTTCACGTACTGCTGAAGCCTGGCTTGGAGAATTTTGAGCATTACTTTACTAGCGTGTGAGATGAGTGCAATTGTGTGGTAGTTTGAGCATTCTTTGGCATTGCCTTTCTTTGGGATTGGAATGAAAACTGACCTTTTCCAGTCCTGTGGCCACTGCTGAGTTTTCCAAATTTGCTGGCATAATGAGTGCAGCACTTTCACAGCATCATCTTTCAGGATTTGAATTCATGACTGGAATTCCATCACCTTCACTAGCTTTGTTTGTTGTGATGCTTTCTAAGTCCCACTTGACCTCACATTCCGGGATGTCTGGCTCTAGGTGAGTGATCACACTATCGTGATTATCTGGGTCATGAAGATCTTTTTTGTACAGTTCTTCTGTGTATTTTTGCCACCTCTTCTTAATATCTTCTTCTTCTGTTAAGTCCATAACATTTCTGTCCTTTATCAAGTCCATCTTTGCATGAAATGTTCCCTTGGTATCTCTAATTTTCTTGAAGAGATCTCTAGTCTTTCCCATTCTGTTGTTTTCCTCTATTTCTTTGCATTGATTGCTGAGAAAGTCTTTCTTATCTCTCCTTGCTATTCTCAACATCAAATGGGAATATCTTTTTTTTTTCTCCTTTGCTTTTTGCTTCCCTTCTTTTCACAGCTATTTGTAAGGCCTCCCCAGACAGCATTGTGGTTTCTTGCATTTCTTTCCCACAGGGATGGTTTTGATCCCTGTCTCCTGTACAATGTCATGAACCTCCGTCCATAGTTCATCAGGTACTCTATCTGATCTAGTCCCTTAAATCTGTTTCTCACTTCCACTCTGTAATTATAACAGATTTCATTTAGGTCATACCTGAATGGTCTAGTGGTTTTCCCTACTTTCTTCAATTTAAGTCTGAATTTGGCAATAAGGAGTTCATGATCTGATCCACAGTCAGCTCCTGGTCTTGTTTTTGCTTTTGTATAGAGCTTCTCCATTTTCGGCTGCAAAGAATATAATCAATCTGATTTTGGTGTTGACCATCTGGTGATGTCCATGTGTAGAGTCTTTTCTTGTGTTGTTGAAGAGGGTGTTTGCTATGACCAGTGTGTTCTCTTGGCAAAACTCTATTACCCTTTGTCTGGTATTAGTTTATTGATTCCTAAAATGTTGATCTTTACTCTTTCCATCTTCTGTTGACCACTTCCAATTTCCCTTGATTCATGGACCTAACTTTCAGGTTCCTAATGAGAATACTAAGTAACATATGTGAAAATTTCACTGTAGTGTGTGTACCATCCAAACATAAATCCTGTACTTTTAAAGACAGCCCCAGGAGCATGTACAGCTGATGTGAATATTGTAAGATAATAATTTAAGTGTTACTTAGAAGTATAAAGAGAACACAAAAATTAAATTTAAATTATCAGAACCATAGCTAAGAATAATAACAGTATATAAAACATTTATCCCTTTCATATTCAGACTAAATTGTCTAAGTGAAAGTACTTTCCCTCTTATATGAGTGAATAGCAATACAATATATTTTAAAAGATACTGTGCTTTTGTTATTGGAAAGACAGACAGGAGGCAGCATGCTATAATAAAGATTCTGCTGTCATTTTGGAGAACATAAACATTCTAAAATCTCACTCTTTGTGTCAGTGGAAAGTGATAGTCCCTCAGTCATGTCCGTCTTTTTGTGACCACATGAACTATAGCCTACCAGGCTCCTCTGTTCATGGGGTTCTCCAGACAAAAATACTGGACTGGGTAACCATTTCTTTCTAGGGGATCTTATCAACCCAGGGATCAAACCTGGGTCTCCTGCATTGCAGGCAGATTCTTTACTGTCTGAGTCACCAGGAAAGCCCTAAGATCAATAAAAGGGCTGTTGCAAATTCTCATGTGCCATGATGTTTCTATAGCATTTGACATCATTAACAGTTTCCATAAATTATCTTTTCACATTTTAATCCCTTTCTGAATTGCCCCTACAAAAACTGTAATCCTTTATCATACCAACTGCCTGTCTTCTTTCTTTCTTTATCTAGCATAAGGAACAGTGAGGGGGGGAAAAAAGCCAACTGAATGGATTGTCACTGCTGTGGGACTGTAGTTCCCAACTTCACTTGGGACCTTGACTATGACTATTAATCCAGGGATGCACCTCTGTTTGGCTTCCTCTTTAATTCCTGCTGAAGTCATTCCAAACTCCTCCTGGTCTCATTAAGACACTCATATCTCACTTTCACTTTTAGCAAATACCTCTAACTTTTACTTCAGAAGAAAAGGTGACTTTTCTGTCATATAAGAGGACAATAATCTCATCAACTTTCTTACTCTGCCACCCACAAACATACACACACACACACACATCAAAAATCACACTAGTTTATTTTTTCTGTTTCAGTAAAGTGAGGTGAAGTCGCTCAGTCGTGTCCAACTCTTTGTGACTCCATGAATGGTAGCCTACCAGGCTCCGCCATCCATGGGATTTTCCAGGCAAGAATACTGGAGTGGGCTACCATTTCCTTCTCCAGGGGATCTTCTCAACCCAGGGACTGAACCCAGGTCGCCTGCACTGCAGAGAGACGCTTTACCATCTGAGCCACCAGGGAAATCCATTTCAGTAAAAGAGGGCTTAATTCTTTACTCTGGATGTACCTCTTCAGAGACCTGACTTCCTATTTCCTTACATTCTTCCCCTCTACTGATTCTTCAAGACATAAACACTTTTAAGTTATCTTTGATCTTAAAATTAACAATAATTTAAAAAGCAGCAAAAAGCCATTACCTAATTAATAGTGAAGCGAGATGACAAAGGTGTCTATAGTCTTTGTTACCCTTTTTATTACCACTCATTTAGTTTTCAATTCACAGCAATCTGGATGTTTTTTTTCCTACCCATCACTGAAACTGCTGTGGCAGGGGTTAAAGGTGACATGCTAATTATAAATTACAATTGAAACTTTTAGGTTTTTATCATATTTGATTCCTTTGAAGTACTGACATTGTTAACTGTTTTCTTTCTTAGTTTTTAAAGTATAATTGATCACAATGCTATGTTAGTTTCTGTTATACAGTACACTGATTTGATATTTCTGTATATTTTGAAATGATCACTACTATAAATCAAGTTATAATATGTCACCCTACAAAGAAACTACATAGTTGTTGCCTGCATTCCCCACACTGTACCTTTTATATTCATAGCTCATTTATTTTGCAACTGAAAGTTTGTAGCTCTTATCTCCTTTACCTATTTCTTTCTTTTTTCAACTCTGTCCCATCTGGAAACCACCTGTTTGTTCTCTGTGTGTATAACTGTTTCCTCTTATTTCTCCGATTAACCTTTATTCTGTAATAGAGTATTTAAAAACCTTTTATGATAGAGATTTGCAATTTTCTGGTTCTCTCTACTTATCACCTCATTCACAGTTTTGTGTATAGTAGCTTTATTGTTTCTGGTAGAAGAGCTCTTTTCAACATTTCTGTAATACAGGTCTAGTGTTGATTAACTCTCAGCTTTGGTTTTCTTGTCCTTACAACCTTTGCCTCACTTCATTACTGAACTCTAAATTTCCTATATAGTGCTATATTCCTCCACTTAACTTTTGAAAATCGGTGTCCTGCAGGATTTCATTTATGGTCCTCTTCTTAAAGTCTGTGACTTTAAAGAAACCTAGATTTTGATGACATTAAAACCTTTATTGTTGAATCAAGTGATTCTCTTCAATGCCATTTTCTGAACATTTCCATTTAATTATCCCACAGTCACACTAAACGAGTAAGGAAAAGAGAGATGGGGGAAGTATCATAAGTGAGTGATGACTAAACTGAATTAGTGTAGTCTCCTAGCAATTTCTCACAGGCTTTTCATATGCATATCCATAGTCGTGGAGTTCTCTTGGCACCAGTGACTCCATATGAGGCTCACATATTTATAAGTATTCAAACCTCATTATAAATCTAGTGACCTTGATTATATTTTTTATATCACAGATACTCTCAGTCCTATCCCATGTCAGTATACTGAACCTGGAGCCCCTTCAGATCAGATCAGTTGCTCAGTCATGTCCGACTCTTTGCGACCCCATGAATCACAGCACAAAAGGCCTCCCTGTCCATCACCAACTCCTGGAGTTCACCCAAACTCACGTCCATCGAGTCAGTGATGGCATCCAGCCATCTCATCCTCTGTCATCCCCTTCTCCTCCTGCCCCCAATCCCTCGCAGCATCAGAGTCTTTTCCAATGAGTCAACTCTTCACATGAGGTGGCCAAGTACTGGAGTTTCAGCTTTAGCATCATTCCTTCCAAAGAAATCCCAGGGCTGATCTCCTTCAGAATGGACTGGTTGGATCTCCTTGCAGTCTAAGGGACTCTCAAGAGTCTTCTCCAACACCACAGTTCAAAAGCATCAATTCTTAGGCGCTCAGCCTTCTTCACAGTCCAACTCTCACATCCATACATGACCACAAGAAAAACCATAGCCTTGATTAGATGAACCTTTGTTGGCAAAGTAATGTCTCTGCTTTTGAATATGCTATCTAGGTTGGTCATAACCTTCCTTCCAAGGAGTAAACGTCTTTTAATTTCATGGCTGCAGTCACGATCTGTAGTCATTTTGGAGCCCACAAAAATAAAGTCTGACACTGTTTCCACTGTTTCCTCATCTATTTGCCATGAAGTAATGGGATCAGATGCCATGATCTTTGTTTTCTGAATGTTGAGCTGTAAGCCAACTTTTTCAGTCTCCACTTTCACTTTCATCAAGAGGCTTTTGAGTTCCTCTTCACTTTCTGCCATAAGGGTGGTGTCATCTGCATATCTGAGGTGATTGCTATTTCTCCCGGAAATCTTGATTCCAGCTTGTGCTTCTTCCAGCCCAGTGTTTCTCATGATGTACTCTGCATATAAGTTAAATAAACAGGGTGACAATATACAGCCTTGACGAGCTCCTTTTCCTATTTGGAACCAGTCTGTTGTTCCATGTCCAGTTCTAACTGTTGCTTCCTGACCTGCATACAAATTTCTCAGAGGCAGATCAGGTGGTCTGGAATTCCCATCTCTTTCAGAATTTTCCACAGTTTATTGTGATCCACACAGTCAAAGGCTTTGGCATAGTCAATAAAGCAGAAATAGATGTTTTTCTGGAACTCTCTTGCTTTTTCTATGATCCAGCAGATGTTGGCAATTTGATTGCTGGTTCCTCTGCCTTTTCTAAAACCACCTTGAACATCTGGAAGTTCATGGTTCACATATTGCTGAAGCCTGGCTTGGAGAATTTGAGCATTACTTTACTAGCGTGTGAGATGAGTGTAATTGTGTGGTAGTTCGAGCATTCTTTGGCATTGCCTTTCTTTGGGATTGGAATGAAAACTGACCTTTTCCAGTCCTGTGACCAATGCTGAGTTTTCCAAATTTGCTGGCATATTGAGTGCAGCACTTTCACAGCATCATCTTTCAGGATTTGGAATAGTTCAACTGGAATTCCATCACCTCCACTAGCTTTGTTCATAGTGATGCTTTCTAAGGCCTACTTGACTTCACATTCCAGGATGTCTGGTCTAGGTCAGTGATCACACCATTGTGATTATCTGGGTCTTGAAGATCTTTTTTGTACAGTTCTTCTGTGTATTCTTGCCATCTCTTCTTAATATCTTCTGCTTCTGTTAGGTCCATATCATTTCTGTCCTTTATTGAGCTCATCTTTGCATGAAATGTTCCTTTGGTATCTCTGATTTTCTTGAAGAGATCCCTAGTCTTTCCCATTCTGTTGTTTTCCTCTATTTCATTGCATTGATTGCTGAAGAAGGCTTTCTTATCTCTTCTTACTATTCTTTGGAACCCTGCATTCAGATGTTTATATCTTTCCTTTTCTCCTTTTCTTTTCACTTCTTTTCTTTTCACAGCTATTTGTAAGGCCTCCCCAGACAGCCATTTTGCTTTTTTGCATTTCTTTTCTATGGGAATGGTCTTGATCCCTGTCTCCTGTACAATGTCATGAACCTCATTCCATAGTTCATCAGGCACTGTATCTATCAGATCTAGGCTCTGAAATCTATTTCTCACTTCCACTGTATAATCATAAGGGATTCGATTTAGGTCATACCTGAATGGTCTAGTGGTTTTCCCCACTTTCTTCAATTTAAGTCTGAATTTGGCAATAAGGACTTCATGATCTGAGCCACAGTCAGCTCCCAGTCTTGTTTTTGCTGACTGTATAGAGCTTCTCCATCTTTGGCTGCAAAGAATATAATCAATCTGATTTCGGTGTTGGCCATCTGGTGATGTCCATGTATAGAGTCTTCTCTTGTGTTGTTGGAAGACGGTGTTTGTTATGACCAGTGCATTTTCTTGCACTTGGAGCCCCTTGGGACTATCCAATTACCCTATTTACCCTTTGTCCCTTTAGTCTTATCCCAAGGCCCAACCATTTCCTCAATAAAGTATATGTGCATGCTCAGTCACTCAGTCATGTCTGACTCTGTGACCCTATGAACTGCAGCCTGCCAGGCTCCTCTGCCCACAGGATTCTCCTCTCCGGGGAAGAATACTGGAGTGGATTGCCATGCCCTCCTCCAGGGAACCTTTCTGACCTGGGTATCAAGCCCATGTCTCCCGCGTCTCCTGCATTGGCAGGTGGATTCTCTACCACCGAGCCAAGTGGGAAGCCCCAGTAAAGGATATAAGGAGGCAAACATATAATACTACATATGTGTGCTAATACATAGTCTTCCATTGCCCAGAAAGCTTTCCAGACAATGCATTATCCTCCCATATAAATATGGTCTTAAATGTCTTCATGCTTATCTGTAACTTTAAGATATTAAGTATAGTCTTTACAAAGCATACAAATTGTTTTTGTTTATTTTTGCCTAAATTTCTAGCAAAATCTCTTGCTATTTTCTGAAACTCAGTAGGGAGATGGATATAATTCAGTTATTCTTCATTATATCTCCATCACATGAAATATTGATGGGCCATGCCTCATACCCAATAAATATTCTTAAATAAAGAAATTTCTTATTCTTAAATAAGAAGTTACTAAGATGTTTAAGATGTCTAATTACTAAGATGTCTGGAACAAATATGTTTGTAAAGATCGGCTTCCATATTCCTTTTTAGGAAACAATTATAAAACAAAATAAATTAAAAGCTAAGTTACAACCTCCAGAATAGGGCCATCTTTTGGTTCTGGTCTGGGTGAATTAATAGACACCTAACTTATCTTCTCTCATAAGCAGCTAAACTCAGTACAAAATATATGAAACTATTTTGTTCAGGAAATTAACAAAAAACAGGGCACAGTTGCTATCTCATAAACTTTGAAAGAAGGAAACACATTAGTTTAGCCTCACAAGTGTAATAACTTTCTGCCTGGCAGCCCTTTCCAACCTATACATAGAGAAATGGAGCTCAAGGTTATAGATCTTGCTATTTAGAAAAAACAACATTTAGATCTCAGTGATATGGAGGTGGCAATGTTTTTTCAGGGCAGGGAACTAAAAAAAAAGAGAGAGATGTAGAAAAGGAGACCCAGAAATATGTATAGCTTCAATTAACTGAACTTTCAGTTCAGTTCAGTTCAGTACCTCAATAGTGTTCGACTCTTTGTGACCCCATGAACTACAACACGCCAGGCTTCCCAGTCCATCACCAACTCCTGAAGCTTACTCAAACTCATGTCCATCAAGTCAGTGATGCCATCCCACCATCTCATCCTCTGTTGTCCCGTTCTCCTCCCACTGTCAATCTTTCCCAGCATCAGGGTCTTTTCCGATGAGTCAGTTCTTCGCATCAGGTGGCCAAAGTATTGGAGTTTCAGCTTCAGCATCAGTCCTTTTAATGAATATTCAGGGTTGATTTCCCTTAGGATTGACTGGTTGGATCTCCTTGCAGTCCAAGGGACTCTCAAGAGTCTTATCCAACACCACAGTTCAAAAGCATCAATTCTTCAACACTCAGCTTTATTTATGATCTAACTCTCACAGCCATACATGACTAATGGAAAAGCTATAGCATTGACTAGATGGACCTTTGTTGGCAAAGTAATGTCCCTGTTTTTTAATATGCTGTCTAGGTTGGTCTGCACTTTCACTTTTAACTTTCATACATTGGAGAAGGAAATGGCAACGCACTCTGGTGTTCTTGCCTGGAGAATCCCAGGGACGGGGGAGCCTGGTAGGCGGCCATCTATGGGGTCGCACAAAGTCAGACACGACTGAAGTGACTTAGCAGCAGTAGCAGCAGGTTGGTCATCACTTCTTCCAAGGAGGAAGTGTATTTTAATTTCATGGTTACAGTCACCACCTGCTTTGATTTTGGAACTTTAGAAAATAAAGTCTGCCACTGTTTCTTCTGTTTCCCCATCTATTTGCCATGAAGTGATGGGACCTGATGCCATGATCTTAGTTTTTTGAATTTTGAGTTTAACTTTTTCACTCTTCTCTTTCACTTCCATTGAGAGGCTCTTCAGTTCCTCTTCACTTTCTGCCATGTCATCTGGATATCTGAGATTATTGATATTTCTTCCGGCAATCTTGATTCCAGCTTGTCCTTCATCAAGCCCAACATTTCTCATGATGTACTCTGCATATAAGTTAAATAAACAGGGTAACAATATATAACCTTCTTGTACTCTTTTCTTGATTTGGGACCAGTCTGTTGTTCCATGTCTGGTTCTAATTGTTGTTTCTTGACCTCCATACAGATATCTTAGGAAGAAGGTAAAGTGGTCTAGTATTCCCATCTCTTTAAGAATTTTCCAGTTTATTGTGACCTACACAGTCAAAGGTTTTAGAGCAATCAATAAAGCAGAAGTAGATGTCTTTCTGGAATTCTCTTGCTTTTTCTATGATCCAACAGATGTTGGCAATTTGGTCTCTGGTTCCTCTGCCTTTTTGAACATCTGGAATTTCAAGGTTCATGTACTGTTGAAGCTTGGCTTGGAGAATTTTGAGCATTACTTTGCTAGCATTTGAGATGAGTGCAATTACGCAGTAATTTGAACATTCTTTGGCATTGCGTTTCTTTGGGATTGAAATGAAACTGACCTTTTCCAGTCCTGTGGCCACTGCTGAGTTTTCCAAATTGGCTGACATATTAATGGAGCGCTTTCACAGCATCATCTTTTAGAATTTGAGATAGCTCAACTGGAATTCCATCACCTCCACTAGCTTTGTTTGTAGTGATGCCTCCTAAGGCCAACTTGACTTCACGTTCTGGGATGTCTGGCTCTAAGTGAATGATCACACCATTGTAATTATCTGGGTTATGAAGATCTTTTTTGTATAGTTCTTCTGTGTATTCTTGCCACCTCTTGATATCTTCTGCTTCTCTTAGGTCCATAACATTTCTGTCCTTTATTGTACACATCTTTGAATGAAATATTCCTTTGGTATCTCTCATTTTGTTGAAGAGATCTCTAGTCTTTCCTGTTGTATTATTTTCCTCTATTTCTTTGCAATGATCACTGAGGAAGACTTTCTTATCTCTCCTTGCTGTTCTTTGGAACTTTGCATCCAAATGAGTATATCTTTCATTTTTTTCCTTTGCCTTGAGCTTCTCTTCTTTTCTCAGCTACTTTCAAGCCCTCATCAGACAACCATTTTGCCTTTTTGAATTTCTTTTTCTTGGGGATGGCCTTGAACACTGCTTCCTGTACAATGTCACGAACCTCTCTCCACAGATCTTCAGGTACTCTATCAGATATAATCCCTTGAATCTATTTCTCACTTCCACTGTATAATTGTAAGGAATTTGGTCTAGGTGATACCAGAATGGTCTAGTGGTTTTCCCTACTTTCTTCAATTTCAGTCTGAATTTGGCAATAAGGAGTTCATGATCTGAGCCACAGTCAGCTCCCGAGAGCTTCTTCATCTTTGGCTACAAAGAATATAATCAATCTATTTTCGGTATTGACCATCTTCTGATGTCCTTGTGTAGACATACATCTAAATTTATGACTAAATTGAGTCATAAATCTAAATATTCACATATCTGAATGAAACAGAACTGGGTCAACACAAAGAACAGCACACATAAGTATATCATAGTCAATTACTAAAACCAAATTTAAAAAGAAAATTTTAAAAAGAGATGAAGAATGAAAAAGAAACAATTAATATTAAAGAGAGTAATAAGAATGTCCATTAACTTTTGATTAAAAACTATACAAATCTTAAAATAATGGAATGAGTCCTTCACATAAGTAATGAAAGAATAATAACAATATCCCTCTGTTGTTGTTGTTTAGTTGAAAAGTAATATCCAATTCTTTTGCAATCCCATTGATAGTAGCCCACCAGGTTTCTCTGTCCATTGGATTTCCCAGGCAAGAATACTAGAGTGGGTTGCCATTTCCTTCTCCAGGGGATCTTCCTGACTCAGTGATGGAACCCACATCTCTTGTACTGGCAAGTGGATTCTTTACCACTAAGCCAATAGGGAAGCTGCAAAATTCCTTATCCGATAACAATACTTTTCATGTATAAAGGCAAAATAAAGACATTTTCAGATTTAAAAAAAAAAATTGAGAGAATTTATCACTATCAAAACAGCACAAGAAAAGTATAACAAAGTTCCTTAGGGACATGTTACCAGATAGATGACTATACAACTCAGACATACACAAAAGTAACCTTTGTTTCAGAAATAATAAATATACATGGAGGTGGAACCAAGATGGCACTGTACTCATCTCCTCCCATAGAGCACAAAATTACAACTACGTAGAGACCAAGTGTCTATGAGAATGACTTGAAAACTAGCAGACAAGATGTTATACAACTAAAGATTTAAAGAAGGAGCCATAATGAAAACAGTAGGAGGGGTGAAGACACAGTCTACTCAGGACACATACTCCCAAGTCTGCACCCCACAAATGTTAGGAATGTCACAACAGTAGTGGCCCTCCCCAGGGAGCAAGGAGTCTGAGCTCCGCATCAGGCTTCCCAGCCTTCAGGCCCTGTTCCAGGAAGTTGGGCCCCCAGAATGTCTAGCTTTGAAAACAAGTTGAGCTTAAGTTCAGGAGAACAAGAGGGTTATAGGAAATAGAGCCTCTGCTGTAAAACATGCATGCAAAATCTTACACACTCTAACTCCAGTTCAGAGGCAGTTATATCATAAATAAGTCATGGGGATGTAATATACAGCATACGGAATATATGGTCAATAATATTGTAATATCTTTGCATGGGGACAAATGGTAACAAGACTTATTATGGTGATTTCTGTAATGTATTTAAATGCTGAATCAGTATGTTGTACACCTGAAATTAACATGATACTCTGTATCAAATATAGTTCAATAAAAATAATAATAAAATTAATTAGATTTCTTAATGATTTAAAAAATTGATGTTATATAAAGAAGATGTAGTAGGCATACTTTTCTTTATTCACTGAAAACAAGTAAAATTTTGGACAAAATTTATAAAACAAACATAAGATGTCTCTGAAAGTTAAAGAGAAGGTAAATAGGCTATGATCTTGAGACCCAAGGAATGACATAATGGTGATTTTCTTGGGTTTTCCTTTTGCTTCAAAGATTTTAGAGCAGGAGTAGGCTTTCTTTTCAATTGTTTATATAGAAGTTATTAAAAATTTTCATTTACTAACTATCAAAGACAACCTTCCAAGGTAGAAACAGCAACAAACACAATATTATCTAAACAAAATGGAATAAAACTAGAAATTAATGGTTAAACCATAAAACAAAAGTATTTACCAATTGGAAATGTAAAACTCTTTCTTAAATATCTCTTTTTTCAAAGAGTGAAACCAAACAAAGGTTACGGAGTATCTAGAAAATAATGTGAACAGACATACTACACATGAGCATGAGCATCGATGTAATGAAAGACAAATCTGGCTAGACAAATTCTGAAATTCAGAAAGACAAGTTCTGTCTGAAATATACCTCTTACTTCTGTTTGAGGGATAGCTTAGCAAAGAACTGACAACAGCTGAAATGAGTCCATCTGAAGAGAGGCATCAGCATCTTTCTGTGAAGTCATCATTTCTAACAAATAAGGCAGCTCTCAGGACCCTCCGAATGCTGTCTTTGGCCTTTGGTTTGAATTGTTTCTAATGATGTCCATGGATGCAGAATTATCTTGTTCAATTTCTTGCTATTCAGAGGATGATGATGAGGATGGGGTTCCCTAGACCCTGTAATAATCATCTGTAAATACAAATCAGCACAATGCAGGGCTTGTTCTTGGTCTTGAGGTGCTTCTGATTCTGTTCCTGCCTTCCAGAGAAGGCAAACACTGCTCTGTAGTTAAGCTGGCCATAATGAATGCAGAAAATTTATGGTGAGAAACAATGAGAGTTCAGGAGTATTTTGTGCTCTGCTAATTCTTTAGCCATATATATATATTTTTTCTTTTCTCTTGAACAATACCTTTGTTATATCTGCATGAGAGTTGGTGGATAAAGTAGGGTTTTTTGTTTACAGAGTTTTAGACTAACTGGACCACCCTAGGGTTTGAAAGCTAGAGACACCTAGGGACAACAAACAAATGTTCACCAGTAAGCCAAATGACCCAAGAGTGCACAGTATGGCCACGGTGTCCATAGCCCAGAATCTTCTAGAGTGGGTACTGGGGTATCATTGGCTTAGATCTCAGAAGAAGATAGAGTGCCCATGGTTGTCCATTAATCCAGGATGCAGCAAGACTTTGGAGGTATATGATTCACAACCCAGAGGAGATGGAACCACAGCTGGAAACTTTAATGGGACTAAAACTCTCCCACAAGCAGTTTATCTAAAAGATATGAGGATATATACACCACAAGGGAAAACTCCCAGATGGTGATACTTTTGATAGGTAGAAAATAGGAGGCAAAGTTCTTTGAGGAGATGCTAAAACATATATGAAATTATTTCTGAAAGCTGGAAAACTGATAAAATTACAAACACTAGTGAGTCTAGCTGAAATTCTCTTAGTAGCAATACAAAAGATGAAGTAAACAAAGTGAACGTGTTAGTCACCCAGTTTGTGTCTGACTCTTTGCAAACAACCCATGCGTGGACTGTAGGCTCCTCTGTTCATGAAATTCACCAGGCAAGAATACTGGAGTGGATAGCCATTCCCTTCTCCAGTGCATCTTCCCGACCCAGGGATTGAACCCTAGTCTTCTACATTGCAGGCGATTCTTTACTTTCTGAGCCACCAGGGGAGCCCACGTGAAATATATTTGTTAGCTTTTTGCCTACCATCATGTTCTTCCATTTTGATAAGGATACTCTGAGAGCTTGAGTGCTATATTATTTTCTAATGTGCATAAAAATTGCTATAAACATAGAAGCTTGAATTGAAACTCACTTATAAGCTTCAGGTTCTACAAGTCAAAAGTCCAGGCACAAGCTTGGCTGGGCTCTCCTCTGAGTGTCTCACAAGACTGAAATCAAGGTGTCTGCAAGTTATGTTCTCATCTGGAGTTCTGAGCCTCTTCCAAGCTCTTTCAGTCTGTGGACAGAATTCAGTTCTTTACAGGTATAGGATCAAATCTGTTTCTCTCATCTACTGTCAGGAAAGGACTGCTCTCAGATCTTATAGAGTACTCAGTCTCTTTCCACGTGGTCCCTTCCAACTTCCAAGTGAGCAAAGAGAATTCCCTTATTTAAAATTTTCTTTATACTTCAAATTTCTGATTTCTTCTTCTACCGGTAGATAGGAAAAAATTCCCTGCTTTTTAAAGGCTCACATGGTTAGCTCAGACCCACCCAGATAGTCTCTCTATCTTAATATCAACTGAATAGGCACCTTTATTACATGTTCAAAATCCCTCCAGAGAGGTGCCAAGATTAGTGTTTGACTGAATAATTGAGAAAAGGTAGTAGTACACAAAAGTTTAGGAATCTTCGGGGCATCTTAGTGTTCTGTTTACCACATGCATGAACAAGCTGGTTATGGTTATTCCTTAGATTCACTGGAATGCGTGGCCAACAATGGCATGTATCATGCCCAGGTTTTACAGCTGAAATAATAACTCAAACTAAAAGGAAAAAAAAGACTTGCTTTTCTCAGAGGATAGCTAGCTCATGAAGTTGTGTTACTCAAAGTCATTTCTGAATTTAATATCCTGACTGACTAGTGGAAGACATTGTTATTGTGGGCCATACAGACTCAAATAAGAAAATTGTTTTGTCGTTTTCTTTGACATTTTAACAGTGACTAGGGCTTCCCTTATGGCTTAGGCAGTAAAGCATCTGCCCGCAATGCGAGAGACCTGGGCTCGATCTCTAGGCTGGGAAGATTCCCCTGGAGAAGGAAATAGCAACACACTGCAGTACTCTTGCCTGGAAAAACCCATGGATGGAGGAGCCTGGTAGGCTACACACCATGGGGTTACAAAGAGTTGGACATGACTGAGCGATTTCACTTTAACAGTGACTAAATGTGCTACCACTTTAGGCATTTAGTACTGGTGCTCAGACTCAGTGAAAGGAAAAGGGACTTTCTTGGTGATTCAGTGGTAAACAATCTGCCTGTCAAGCAGGAGACATGGATTCTATCCTTGGGTTGGAAAGATCCCCTGGAGATGGAAATGGCAACCCTCTCTATTCTTGCCTGGAAATCCCATGGACAAAAGAGCCTGGTGGGCTACAGTCCATGAGGTTGCAAAAGAGTCCAACATGACTTAGTGACTAAACAACAACAACAATGGAGAGGAAAACAAAATCATTTTGCCTTTATCTCACTGAGTGAGATAAACTCTAGTACAAATGTAAACTGTTGGTGGATATACAACCCATATGAAAATGACTTTTTGACAATAGCCTCTGTTGAGAAAACTGCTTGCATTGCATTGAATGTTATCTAAACACAACTAAAAAAGACGAATGGGCTTTGATGAAGGACATAATCTAAGACACCACCACCCAAGTGCTCACTATAGGAGCTTTCTAAAGTATAACCCAAGAACATTAAAGGCAAGCTGTTAAAAACTACTCAGGAGGTCCAACACCTGATTAGTCACTCTGAGTACTAGAGACAGCACATCTACTCCCTGGAATTCTGTAACAACCTTTATATCAAGTCAACAGACATATGGTCAAATTTAAGTGGAAGTCCTTATAGCAAGAAACTTTGAAAACAGCACAGAAAATAACAAAATAAGCTCAGTCCTGGATTCCTCTGTGTTGTGTTTTACCACTGTATCCAGAGCTAACTACAACTCTATTCCAAATTAGCTCTCACCCAGATTATTGCAGATATAGCTTCCTAAATGTCTCCCTGCTTTTTTTTTTTTTTCTTTACAATCTATTCTCTCATAAGCAACCAGTGTGATCTTTTAAAATATAAGTCAGATCATCCCACTTATCTGTGCAACCCCCTCTCTGACTTCCCATCTCATTCAGTAAAATGTAAGATTCCTACATAGAGCTCTCACAACCTGGTACCTAATCAAGGGTCAGACCTTATTTCCTGCTGTTCTCCCCTTGCTTATTCTGTTTCAGTCATGTAGATCTTCTAGTTTTAAAGAGAATGTACCAGGTGAGAGCCAGGTTCAGAGATTCATGCTGACTGTTTCTCCCTCCCAGATTTCTCTTAACCTTTATATTCAAAAACCCTCACTTCTTCACTCCTTGAAGCTTTTTTCTTTTCTCTTCTTTTTTTTCCCCTCAAATTCCACCTTTGCCAAAAATATTTCACCCTATTTAAAAATGACACCAGAACTTCTCCCTCAGAAATTTAACCTATTTACTTATTTTATTTTCTCCTTAGCATTTAAGTGGGCTTAGTGGGCTTCCCTGATATTGGTAAAAAATCTGCCCATAATGCAGGAGACCCCAGTTCAAGTCCTGGGTCTGGAAGATCCGCTGGAGAAGGGATAGGCTACCCGCTCCAGTATTCTTGGGCTTCCCTTGTGGTTCAGCTGGTAAAGATTCTGCCTGCAATGCGGGAGACCTGGGCTCAACCCCTGGGTTGGGAAGATCCCCTAGAGAAGACAAAGGCTATCCACTCCAGTATTCTGGCCTACAGAATTCCATGAACTGTATAGTCCATAGGGTCGCAAAGAGTCGGACAGGACTGTGGGACTTTCACTTTCACTTTACTTTAGCCTTTAAGAGTATTCATAATATATGTTACTTTCCAATTTGGTGTTCTGTCTCCTTCTTTAAAACATAAACTCTCTGAGGATAGATTTTTGCATATTTTATGCCCTGGTGAATTACCAGTTTCTAGAGCAATGTCTCTTGCCTGGAAAATCCCATGGACGGAGGAGCCTGGTAGGCTGCAGTCCATGGGGTCGCGAAGAGTCGGACATAACTGAGCAACTTCATTTTCACTTTTCACTTTCATGCATTGGAGAAAGAAATGGGAACCCACTCCAGAGTTCTTGCCTTGAGAATCCCAGGGACGGCGGAGCCTGGTGGGCTGCCATCTATGGGGTCACACAGAGTCAGACACGACTGAAGCGACTTAGCAGCAGCAGCAGCAGAGCAATGTCTGACATGCAGTCAGTTTGATAACCATTTGTTGTATGAACTGAGTTAATAAGCAAAAGATAGCATCTCAAATCACAGAGAAATCTAATTGTCTGCCCAATAAGTGATATTGAAACAGCACCATAGCCATTTCAGAAAAATAAAACTGGATCTATAATTTATATCTTTATAAATTGATTATCTTCAAAAGTCAAAGATACAAATTTGAAACAAAAAACACATAATACTAGAAGAAAATTTAGGGATATTATTTTGTATTTCAGAATCAAGAAGCTTTTTAAACTACAACACAACTCCTCCAAGATATTAAAATAAAAGAGATTTATACAATTATATCTCAAAATCTAACTTCAACCATACGGCAAAGACTGTGATTTAAAAAAAAACAAAAACAAAAAAAACTCAAAAGGCAAGTTAAAAGTGTGGAAATATTAAAATTAACATAATAGAAAAATTCTGTTTTTTCTAACATAGTAGAAAAATGATTAATCTCCCTGATAATATGTGCCTTTAAATGAATACAAAAATGACCACTAGAAATTATGGGCAAAGGATGTAAACAATCAATTCATTGTAAAGGAGATACAAAGGGGTTTTAAATGTGAAAAGATGCTCAATAATGGAATAACAAAATCCAAATATATAGTTGTGTATATAGTCAAGTTATGGATTTTCCAGTAGTCATGCACAGATATGACAGTTGAACAATAAAGAAGGATGAGCACCAAAGAACTGATACTTTCAAACTGTGTTGCTGGAGAAGACTCTTCAGAGTCCCGTGGACAGCACAGAAATCAAACCAGTCACTCCGAAGGGAAATCAACCCTGAATACTCATTGGAAAGACTGATGCTGAAGCTGAATCTCCAATACTTTCACCACCTTATGTGAAGAGTGGACTCATTGGAGAGGATCTTGATGCTGGGAAGGATTGAAGGCAAAAGGAGAAGAGACTGACAGAAGATGAGATGATTAGATAGCATCACCAACTCAATGGACATGAGTTGGAGCAAACTCTGGAAGATAGTGAAGGACAGGAAAGCCTGGTGTGCTGCAGTCCATGGGGTTGCAAAGAGCTGGACACGATTTAGTGACTGAACAACGGCAATAAAGAAGACAGTGTGACAACAACTTTATTGTCAAGAGTGTGTGGGAACAGTCCTATTTAAGGATGGTATAACATGCATAAATAAAATCCTTATGAACGAAAGTTTAACAAGATCCATACAAAATGTAAATTTGTATGCCCTTTGCCTCAGCAAGTGCATTTCTAGGAATATATACTTCAGACACCTTTGTACTTGCACAAAATTTTGCATATTCAAGTGTAAAGTATATTCTTTAAAGCATTATCTCTAGTAGAAAAATATTGAAAACTTTTTAAATGGACATTGATAGGATATTGGGTTAAATAAGTTGCAAGATAGTAAATGAAGATTAAGAAAATCCTTTAATATGCAAAAATTGTCAAATAGAGAAGCCAATTATAAAACAGAGGTATACAATTGCTTGTGCTAAGAAAGTAAGGGGGGGAGGCATTTTGTATTTCCTTGTATATGTTTTCAAGAAGCTGGAAGAATATTCAGGATACCAAAACCAAGAGCTACCTATATGATCAGGTGATGACATGGGTTGTTGGGGCAAGGGAGAAGGGGAAATGCTTCACTGCATAACTTAGTTTTTGTGATGTGTAAATATTAATTGTTCAATTGTGAATTCTCCTGTTTAAAAACAAAAATAAATATTGAAATTAGAAACAAGTTTTTAAAGAGTATAGAAAAAGTTGTTCTAACTATACTAAACCATGTGCCATTGGCCATTGCTGAACATTATTTCTCAGGTCTTCATGGTCTTGCAAATTGCCCAAGTAAGTCACAGAAGAGTATTCCAACATCAGTGATGCCGTATGGTGTTATCTAGCAGCTTATTGAAGCACTACCAATTTCCCACTCACATACATAAAATCAAAACATCTAAAAAGAAATTACATAAACTAACAGAATGAAAATAAAATGCCAAAACCCTAGAAGAATGTCCATCAACCATAGTAAAAATACAGTTATATTAAAAGGCAGACCCAGATTCTAAATTATAACTCAAAAGAGCCTACTTGTAATCTTGAAAATCTATTTTAAACATTACAGAATTTGAAACACAATCCACCAGAGGAACAAACAGGGATTATAAAGTTTCATTCAAAACCAAAACAATAGGCTACTATATATTAAAAGAATTGAGATTGCTGTTAGCATGAAAAGGTGCTCAATCAATTTCTCTAACTTCCAAAGCATATATTCTGATGTATAACATTAATAAATGCCTTCCCAGTTAGACTATGATTATTAAAAATAAAATAGCTGGTATTTTAGCAATATCATTTACTAGATTGTTTAATTTTTATTATCACAAAATAGTAATAATAAAGTCCTATAACACCCTTCATTTGACTTTGCATTAGTAACATAGGTTTAAATGCTTGCATCATCTTGTACCTTCAGCTAAATATTCATAAGAAAAAAGAAATAGTTGGATGTATGATGACCAATTAGCATTGGGTAGAAACTTTTCAAAATAGAACAGCTAAATTCACCAAGTTATTTAATTAAATTTGAAACCTTTGAAAGCTGTCTTCTTGAAAATGTCCCAAAAAGCAAACTTTTAATCAGATGACTAAAATAATCTGAAAGCATAGGAATGCATTTTATGTCTACATTACTCAGATGTTTTAAAATTAAAGATAAAAGTGACTGACATTTTGTTGCATTGAATTTTAGGAAGATCTTTCATTTGAAAATATTTCCAGACATTTAACAAATCCAAAATGTGACAGGATTTATCCTTTCCCAATTTAGGTATCCAATTTGATTAATGAGGCAAAGCATTTAATTTGAAAACATTTTCATTTTGGATTTATTTTGGCTTAATCTTCCTTGAGATCAAGGCAATGACATGGAGTACTTATCTTGATATAACTGTCTCTTGTCTCCTATTCTGTACCTAGCATTCAATTGTTTGTTCATTCCATGGGAAACTATGGTCATTGAGAATAATCATCAGTTTTTGTACTGTTATATCATTTATGTAAAGCACCTGATTCTTGATGTTTAATCAGCATCAATAAGTGGAAGGCATAATCTTTGATTTCCTTTCCCCTAACCTAAAGACAAACTTTAGAAGAAATTATCTTGGGATAGTACCCAAGAGAATCCAGGAAAAATAAAATTACAATATCAAAGAGTAAGCATCTAATCTTCTTCAGTTCAGTTCAATTGTTCAGTCATATCTGACTCTTTGCTACCCTATGGACTGCAACATGCCAGGTTTCCCTGCCGATCATTAACTCCTAGAGCTTACTCAAACTCATGTCCATCAAGTCAGTGAAGCCATCCAACCATCTCATCCTCTGTCATCCCCTTCTTCTCCAACTTTCAATCTTTCCCAGCGTCAGGGCCTTTTCAAATGAGTCAGCTCTTTGCATCAGATGGCCAAAGTTTTGGAGTTTCAGCTACAGCATCAACCCTTTCAATGGATATTTGAGACTGATTTCCTTTAGAATTGACTGCTAGATCTCCTTGCAGTCCAAGGGACTCTCAAGAGTCTTCTCCAACACCACAGTTTAAAAGCATCAGTTCTTTGGTGCTTAGCTTCCTTTATAGTCCAACTCTCACATGCATACATGACCACTCGAAAAACCATAGCTTTGACTAGATGGACTTCTGTTGTCAAAGTAATGTCTCTGCATTTTAATATGCTGTCTAGGTTAGACATAACTTTTCTTCCAAGGAACAAGTATCTTTTAATTTCATGGCTGCAGTCACCATCTGCAGTGATTTTGGAGCCCAAAAAAGTAAAGTCTCTCACTGTTTCCATTATTTCTCCATCTATTTGCCATGAAGTGATGGGACCAGATGTCATGATCTTAGTTTTCTGAATGTTGAGTTTTAGACCACTCTCCTCTTTCACTTTCATCAAGAGGCTCTTTAGTTCTTCACTTTCTGCCATAAGGGTGGTGTCGTCTGCATATCTGAGGTAATTACTCCTGACAATCTTGATTCCAGCTTGTGCTTCATCCAGCCGAGCGTTTCACATGATGTACTCTACATGTAATTCAAATAAGCAGGGTGACAACATACAACCTTGAGTACTACTTTCCCAATTTGGGACCAGTCTGTTATTCCATGTCCAGTTCTAACTGGTGTTTCTTGATGTGCATACAGATTTCTCAGAAGTCAGGTCAGGTGGTCTGGTATTCCCATCTTTTTCAGAATTTTAAATAATTTGTTGTGATTTACACAATCAAAGGTTTTGGTGTAGTCAATAAAGCAGAAGTAGATGTTTTTCTGGAACTCTCATGCTTTTTTGATGATCCAATGGATGTTGGCAATTTCATCTCTGGTTCCTCTGACTTTTCTAAATCCAGCTTGTACATCTGGAAGTTCACGGTTCACGTAATATTGAAGCCTGGCTCAGAGAATTTTGAGCATTACTTTGCTAGCGTGTGCTGCTGCTTCTGCTGCTAAGTCGCTTCAGTCGTGTCCGACTCTGTGCAACCCCATAGACGGCAGCCCACCAGGCTCCCTGGTCCCCGGGATTCTCCAGGCAAGAGCACTGGAATGGGTTGCCATTTCCTTCTCCAATGCACGAAAGTGAAAAGTGAAAGTGAAGTCGCTCAGTCGTGTCTGACTCTTAGCGACCCCCATGGACTGCAGCACACCAGGCTTCCTCGGTCCATGGGATTTTCCAGGCAAGAGTACTGGAGTGGGGTGCCATTGCCTTCTCCTGCTAGCATGTGAGATGAGTGCAATTGTGCGGTTGTTGGAATGTTCTTTGGCATTGCCTTTCTTTGGGATTGGAATGAAAACTGACCTTTTCCAGTCCTGTGGCCCCTGCTGAGTTTTCCAAATTTGCTGGCATATTGAGTATAGTACTTTTATAGATCAGCTTATAGGATTTGAAGTAGCTCAACTGGAATTCCATCACCTCCACTAGCTTTGTTCACAATGATGCTTCCTAAGGCCAATTTGACTTCACACTCTGGGATGCTTGACTCTAGGAGAGTGATCACATCATCATGGTTATCTGGGTCATGAAGATCTTTTTTGTACAGTTATTCCATGTATTCCTGCCACCTCTTCTTAATATCTTCTGCTTCTGTTAGGTCCATACCATTTCTGTCCTTTATTGTGCTCATCTTTCCATGAAATATTCCCTTGCTATCTCTAATTTTCTTGAAGAGATCTCTAGTCTTTCTCATTCTATTGTTTTCCTCTATTTCTTTTCAATGATCATTGAGGAAGGCTTTCTTATCTCTCCTTGCTATTCTTTGGAACTCTGCATTCAAACAGGTATTTCTTTCCTTTTCTCCTTTGCCTTGAGCTTCTCTTCTTTTCTCAGCCATTTGTAAGCCTCCTTAGACAACCATTTTGCCTTTTTGCATTTCTTTTTCTTGGGGATGATCTTGATCCCTGTCTCCTGTACAATGTCATGAACCTCCATCCATAGTTCTTCAGGCAAGATCTAATCCCTTGAATCTACTCCTCATTTCCACTGTATAATCATAAGGTATTTGATTTAAGTCATACCTGAATGGTCTAGTGGTTTTCCCCACTTTCTTCAATTTAAGTCTGAATTTGGCAAAAAGGAGTTCATGATCTGAGCCACAGTCAGCTCCTGGTCTTGTTTTTGCTGACTGTATAGAGCTTCTCCATCTTTAACTGCAAAGATTATAATCAATGTAATATCAGCATTGACCATCTGGTGAAGTCCATGTGTAGAGTCTCCTCTTATGTTGTTGGAAAAGGGTATTTTCTATGATCAGTGTGTTCTCTTGGCAAAACTCTGTTAGCCTTTGACCTGCTTTATTTTGTACTCCAAGGCCAAATTTGCCTGTTATTCCAGGTATCTCTTGACTTCCTGCATTTGCATTCTGGACCTCTATCATGAAATGTATAATTTTTTGGGGTGTTAGTTCTAGAAGGTCTTGTAGGTCTTCATAGAACCTTTCAGGTTCAGCTTCTTCAGCATTACTGGTCAGGGCATAGTCTTGGATTACTGCAATATTTAATGGTTTGCTTTGGAACCAAACAAAGATCATTCTGTTGTTTTTGAGATCGCATCCAAGTACTGCATTTTGGACTGTTTTGTTGACTATGATGGCTACTCCACTTCTTCTAAGGCCTTCTTGCCCATAGTAGTAGATATAATGGTCATCTGAGTTAAATTCACCCATTCTAGTCCATTTTAGCTTACTGATTCCTAAAATGTCAATGTTTACTCTTGCCATCTCCTGTTTGACGGCTTCCAGTTTGCCTTGATTCATGGACTTAACATTCCAGATTCCTATGTCCTACTGTTCTTTATAGCATCGGACTTTACTTCCATCACAAATTGCATCCATAACTGAGTATTGTTTTTGCTTAAGCTCCATCTCCTTATTCTTTCTGGAGTTATTTCTCCAGTGATCTCTAGGAGCATATTGGGCACCTAATGGCCTAGGGAGTTCATCTTTCAGTGTCCTATCTTTTGGCCTTTTTATACTGTTCATGGAATCCTCAAGGCAAAAATGCTGAAGTGGTTTTCCATTCCCTTCCCCAGTGGACCACATTTTGTCAGAACTTCCACCGTGACCCGTAAATCTTTGGTGGCTCTAAATTGCATGGCTCGTAGTTTCTTTGAGTTAGACGAGGCTGTTGCCCATGTAATCAGTTTGATTAGTTTTCTGTGTTTGTGGTTTTCATTCTGTTGGCCCTCTGATGGATAAGGATAAGGATAAGAAGCTTATGAAAGTTGCCTGATGGGAATGACTGACTGAGGGGGAAACTGTGTTTTGTTCTGATGGGCAGGGCCATGCTCAGTAAATCTTTAATCCAATCTTCTATTGGTGGGCCAGGCTGTGTTCACTCCCTGTTGTTTGACCTGAGGCCAAACTATAGTGTAGATAATGAAGATAATGGTGACCTCCTTCAAAATGTCCCATGCATGCACTGCTGCACTGAGTGTCCCTGACCCTGCAGCAGGCCACCTCAGACCCACGTCTATGTCAGAGTCTCCTGGACACTCATGGAAGAGTTTGGGTCAGTCTCTTGTGGGGTCACTGCTCCTTTCTCCTGGGTCCTGGTGCTTACAAGGTTTTATTTGTGACCTCCAAGAGTCTGTTTCCCCAGTCCTATGTAAGTTCTGGTGGCTCTACGGTGGGGTTAATAGTGACCTCCTCCAACAGGGCTTATGCCATACCCAGGTCTGCTGCACCCAGAGCCCCTGCCCCTGTGGCAGGCTACTGCTGACTCATACCTCCACAGGAAACACTCAAAGATGGTTCTTGCTCAGTCTCTGTGGGTTCTCTGGGTCCTAGTGCACACAAGATTTGTTTGAGAGTATCTCTGATGGGTATGCGGTTTGATTCTAAATGAGATTTTGCCTCCATACCATCTTGTTGGGGCTTCTCCTTTGTTTGCCCTTGGACATGGAGTATCTTTTTATGGTGGGAATCCAACATTCTCCTGTCTACGGTTGTTCAGCAATGAGTTGTAATTTTGGAGTTCTTGCAGGAGAAAATGAGCGCAAGTCCTTCTACTCTGCCGTTTTTCTCTGCCATCTTCCCTCTAACCTTTGTATGTGATTTACATTGTATATCCCTTGGGAAAACCATCTTTCACCTTTCTGGTGTATATTTTTTAACCTTCATGTAAGTGACCAGTAAATCATAATGCTAGTATAGTCTGTAGATAAAACTACCATTCTGATAATCTTACCAAATTGACAGCCCACCTGGAGTTGTGTTACTTCAACCAAAGTAATTTTTGCATAATACTATCCCATATACAATTAGATGATTAGAAATGACTGTTATTTTTAAAAGGAGAATAGGATAGGGGCAAAAGAAGGGAGCAATAGAAAAATGCTCTCAGTAGGACAAAGAGGGTCAGTGATGAAGGCTGCATCCATCATTTCATAAGTCACAGAGTGATTTCTACAAAATAAGAAGGAAAAGTGCTTAAATGTAACTCTTCAGAAAGGAAGAAGAAAATGTGAAGGTGAGCTACTTTAAGCAAGCATATTCATAAAAGAAATTGTAGGTTTTGTTGTAAGCTGCTTGTAGCACACAAATCTAAGCGACCTTAGCCAAAATTCTGTTCCTGATGCTTTTGCATTTCCTCTAGCATGTCTCTTAGAGAGTAAGCTGATAGAAACATCTGATTCCAAGTTCATTGACAGACCTGCAGTAAAAGGGACATGGAAAACAGCCATCTATAAGACAAATTCTTCCATAATGTAGGGTAATGATAATAATGGAATGGAAACATTTATATTAGCATTCAAAAGGCAAGGTTACAAATAGAACATGCAAAAGATTCATTATTGAGTTACAAAGGGTATTACAAAATCAAGATATTCCAATATCTACCATTAAATATGATACTTGAATTTTTAATAACTCTATATCTGTGAAAACCAATGAAAAAAGCTTATGCCTTTCTCTTTTTTTGGCCTAAAATGCATATCTAATTCATTGTTTAAAAAGTATCTATGATTATTATCTTTTTAATGGAATGCATATAATCTAGAGATGAGTCTGTACTCCTTATCTCACTGGAAATATTTAGCAGTAAGAATAAAGCAAGGTGAATTTTAGCTTTAAGTCTTCTGGTCTTTATTTGTTTTTTGTTATTTGCTCATTGTGTTTCTTTATGTAGAATGTGGAAAAGCATGGCATCCTTTGCTTTAAGATACTTTCTAGCTTCCTACTTTGTAACTGCTCATTTGGTTATCATATAGCCTGCTGAGGCAGCATGACCAACAGTTCTTAAAAAATATACTTTTTTATGATAAACTGAGACACCAACCATATTTTATAGCATTAATAAAATCAGATTTTTTTCAAACTTTGAATTTTCTCCTCTAGAATACTACTTTGATGGCGTGGTAAAAGATCACTAGACTTAGACTTGGACATCTGTGCTCAAACTGGCTGTATCATAGCAAGAGCTTTGTGTCTTGGTATAAATTTCATCTTCAATTTCTCCATCTGTAAAGTTAAAGTACTCTTGGGTTCCCTTCCAATTATAGCATCCTGTAATGCTATGTAGCAAATCTGCATATAAATCATGTGAGCTGTTTTATGAAGAGAATGGTTATGTGAAAAAGGCTAAAGTCACATATGAAAAGAAATGTGTGATTATGATGGCAAGTGACTTTGTTTCTAATTGTAACTTATTATTGTCATAACCATAAAACTGGAAATGGGTATTTTAAACTCTGTAGTCACTGGTTTCCTTAACTATAAAATATGACAGTGCTCTAGAAAATAGGTTTACAACACCTTAGCTCACATTTCATTTGCCTACTACAAGCTGTTGATGAAGAATATATAACTATCACATCAATGTTTTGCAGCATATCTAAAGGATGATAAGACACACAGCACAATAACTCTATGATATTAAGTTATTCTGAAATGTGTATGATCTTAAAATTCCTATAAGGCTAGAAAACCATTAGAAACATAGAATTTTAAAACTAGAAAGGAGTATATACCATATAGTTTAAATACATTACATAACATTCTTTGCATATTTCTAATAAATCATCACAGTCTCTAATTTGAAAAACATCTATTATACATATTTATGGTTTACATATACTCTCTTGGTTTCAGCTGTAGGCCATGACCACGTGACAAGTTCATGGACGCCAAAGATAGAGGTGTCTGAAATTCCCTCCTCAAAGTTCTGGCCACTGCCTTTAAGTACTCCATCACAAATTGAATGAGCTCTTTTTTATCTAGTAAAGTGAAAATGACCACATAAGCATGGGTTAGTCAAGATTCTTGGACCTTTCATAAGTGCTTCTGAATGGATAGAGGAAGAACCCTTGGCGTTCTTAGTTGAGATCATGAAGGTGATTCCTCCAGGGAAGCAGTTGTGAGTTGTTTCCAAATTTCCTGGCCAGATTTTGTTTATTAAAATATTTCATTTAAATATTTATTGATTACTTTTAATATACCAGAAATTATTGGGTTGGGAAAGTAGGAGGTCAAGACATTGGATGAAGAGGATGTGATAAACAATAAATGCTGTACTACCAGACAGCAAAGACATTAAATTAAAAGACTCAGCAATAAGATGGAAGGGTCTTGGAGTCAGTGAAAGCTAAATTTATAGATCCATACACTAATCCAAAATAGAGCATGGAAGGCAGATAGCTAGCAGGCAGGAGATGGCACAGAAACATTATAAGTCTTGTCTATAGTGTGTGGAATCTTTGCTATAAACCTTTGTTGTTGAGTTGTTAAGTCACATCCAACTCTTTTGCGACCCTATGGAATATAGTCCTCCAGGCTCCTCTGTCCATGGGATTTCCCAGGCAAGAAAACTGGAGTGGGTTACCATTTCCTTCTGCAGGGCATCTCCTGCATTGCTGGTGGATTCTTTTCCACTGAGCCACCAGCAAAGCCCACTATGAACCCTAGTGGTAGGTTAAACCCTACATTATCAATGTACCTGACTCTCTACAACCTGCTTGTAAATACCTTAAGAGACAGAAGTGAGGTCAATGCTTAAAGATGTAAAAGGTAGTCATGCATCTAGAGGCTTTCCTATTAATGTGGACATGAAGAGACAGCACAGTGGGGAACTATAAGTTTCTTCTAATGGAGTCTTAGGGAAAGTAAATAAGGACAAATATTATTTAAATTTCCATGTTCATTCTCAGGAGGCAATCCACCTCAATAGTTAACTGCACACATGTCACATTTAAATTATGTTTCTATCAATAAATAGCTATGTATTTTAGATCCAGTTACTTAACTTTTCTGAACTATAATATCCCACATGTAAAATGGAACAAACAGAGTATCTATCTGATAGAATAGTTACTGGAACTATATGAGATAATCTACGTAAGACAGTTAGAACTGTTCTTGCAAAGCTGCAAGAGTTGAATAAATGCATGCTAGCAATAGGCGATGGCACCCCACTCCAGTACTCTTGCCTGGAAAATCCCATGGACGGAGGAGCCTGGTAGGCTGCAGTCCATGGGGTCGCAAAGAGTCAGACACAACTGAGCAGCTTCACTTTCACTTTCATGCATTGGAGAAGGAAATGGTAACCCACTCCAGTGTTCTTGCCTGGAGAATCCCAGGGACGGGGGAGCCTGGTGGGCTGCCGTCTATGGGGTTGCACAGAGTCGGACACGACTGAAGCGACTTAGCAGCAGCAGCAGCAATAATTTTGGAGAAGGAAATGGCAACCGACTCCAGTATTCTTGCCTAGAGAATCCCAAGGATGGGGGAGCCTGGTGGGCTGCCATCTATGGGGTTGCACAGAGTCGGACACAACTGAAGCGACTTAGCAGCAGAAGCAGCAGCAATCATTTACATAGAAATTGTGTACCATCCTCTACACAATTTTTATTTGATGAAAGCATTCTGATCTTAAGTTACCTGGCTCTAGGTACATGTGAAAGTGAAAGTGGTAGTTACTCAGTCGTGTCCAACTCTGTGCAACCCCATGGACTATAGCCTGCCAGGCTCCTCTGTCCATGGGATTCTTCAGGTGAGAATACTGGAGTTGGTTGCCATACGCATCTTCCTGGACCCAGGAATATAACCTGGGTCTTCTGTATTGCAGGCAGATTCTTTACCATCTGAGCCACCTAAGAAGGTCCATGTAACCAGTGTCTTCTGAAATTATAGTTGATGTAGAATTTTAGTATTATAGTAGTTGCTTTATAAGGTACTATTCTTTAAGAAACCAAAAATGAATTCATTCTAAAGGCATAGCAACCATGGCTGTGTGGCAACTGCTGAATTAGACATGCATTGTTCTCAAACACTAAAATCAAATTAAGTGGCTGTACTATTAATAAAACTACTTATTCAGCTTCTTTCCTCTTTAAAGCACTTTATAAACATTAACTAATTAATCTTCACGTTCTTATGAGGTAGGTAAATAATTGTTAGCTCCCAGTTTGAGGAAACCAAGGTTGAGGTTAAGTGGTTTGTGTGCTCAGGGCAATAGAGTAAGGCAATATTTAAGTCCCAAATTAGGGCATTTTAATTTATATTAATTTATTTTGGACACTGTATTGAATTTTTAGTTATAATTTATTATACTGTATAACCCTACATTATTTCTATCCTATAATAGATGGAAAAAATGCAATTCATTGTTAGCTGAATGAAAATAAGTAGAAAATACTCCAGAACTACTGCTCCCCGTAGCTCATTGTGCCATTAAGAATGTATAGACCATGAAGCTACTGCTGCTGCTAAGTCCCTTCAGTCGTGTCCAACTCTGTGTGACCCCATAGATGGCAGCCCACTAGGCTCCCCCATCCCTGGGATTCTCCAGGCAAGAACACTGGAGTGGGTTGCCATTTCCTTCTCCAATGCATGAAAGTGAAAAGTGAAAGTGAAGTCTCTCAGTCGTGTTCAACTCTTAGTGACCCCATGGACTGCAGCCTACCAGGCTCCTCCATCCATGGGATTTTCCAGGCAAGAGTACAGGAGTGGGGTGCCATGGCCTTCTCTGACCATGAAGCTAAGTAGCCAACAATTGCCAGTCATTTCATTTGGCATCAATTTCCTTTACAGGAGCAATACACACACACACACACACACACACACACACACACACACACACACATACATGTGTGCACACTTCTTACTTTCCATAATAGAATACAGGTTCCTTCATGTTAGGAACCATGCCTTGTACCTTGATATCTCCAACATCATATGTTAATACGATACTACCTTGGGGTATGTTAGATGTTTAAGAAATCTATGCCATAACTTCCCAAATGTTCTTTTTAATTTTTATTTCCCTCTCAAACCCCCCCTTGCCCATCCTCTATATTGCTTTCCAAATTATAAACAGTAAAATGTAAACATGATCATCTTGCTTCAATGCTCAAAGTCACAAATGCCTCCATGTTTCTATGCCCACCTTTAAGTCTTTCTTTGTCTTTTCACAGTAATTTTGTAGTGTGAAAATCATTGAAACATACTTTTACCATAGACACTTTTTTTTTAATTTAATTTAATTTTATTTTTAAACTTTACATAATTGTATTAGTTTTGCCAAATATCAAAATGAATCCGCCACAGGTATACATGTGTTCCCCATCCTGAAACCTCCTCCCTCCTCCCTCCCCATACCATCCCTCTCACTTAAAACATGTATAGACTATGACTTCACATGTTTTATGATTGTTCTGTGAAGGTAGGAAACGTATATTCTAAGGTAAATGTTATATCTCAGTGCATGACAAAAAATAAATGCTCAGTAACTATTTGGCAAATAAAGAAATAAATAATGGTAGAAATAAAAATGTTGTTCTGACTTCTTCCAGGGAAAATTTTGCTAATAGCTTATTCCTTGTGAATTTATTCACATTTAACTTTGATGTTCATCAAAGGAAAATCTTTGCTGTTTGTCTACACTTGGCCTTTTTAATATTCTTATTTATTTTCTGTAACCTACATGTCATCAGAATCTCTGTGACCTCTTTTAATCTCACTTCTGGCAAACTACTTCAGAGTGGGTATCTATTGGGTCAAGAGTTTGGAAAGTAAGATTATGAATGTTAAGCAGTTCTTCCAACATAAATTTATGACAAAATCCATATGACTGGAATTTCCCTGGTAGTCCAGCAGTAAAGAATCCACCTGCCAATGCAGGAGATGTGAGTTTGATCCCTGGTTTAGAAAGATCCCCTAGAGAAGGAAATGGCAACCCACTCCAGTATTCTTGCCTAAGAAATTCCATCAACAGAGGAGCCTGTGAGCTATAGACTATGGGGTTGCAAAGAGTTGAACATGACTTAGAAACTAAATAACAACAAATCCATATGATTAAAACTTTACACTATCTCTGCATAGAGCCAAATAAGGTCTTATTTTATCTGCTAGATTAATCATAGAAATAATACAAAGTAATTTTTAAACCCTTGAAAGTGCCATGTCACTTTTTCTGCTGTTCCACAAAAGGTTATCTGAACTTACATCTGGGGATAAAATTGTTTCAAGTATTGTAAAGCTACGTTACCCCAACCATCATCCCAGGCCATAACTAACCCCTAGGCTATATCAGTGCTCAAGGAACAGAGATCAGGGGAATTTTTCAGTCCATGGGAAAGTACCAAACGGAGTGAGGGGAGCTCCAAGAGAATTCCATATAAAGACTTGTTGACAATAAGGTGGAAAGATTGGTATCTCAGACCCTCAGTAAAGATGTGCTTATGTAGCATCCTCGCTGATCTACATTTTGTGTTTATATACACAGTGATAGATAAAAATGAAGATAATATGGAGGTGGATGGATACAGTTCTCAGTGCAGAAGCTTGAACCCACACAGTTTGATGTGGACATGTGATTTCGCATGAGCCAAGTAGACACTGTGCGCAGTAGTAGACTGAAGTAGACTTCAACCATCCCGCCAGTATCCCAGCTCTGAAAGACCCTGGCAGCTAGAGAAAGTGGGGTGGATTGACAGGGGTGGGATCTCAAAGAGACTGAGACATTGTACAGGGACCTGCCTCATGAAAAGACATCCAAAGTTTTAAAGAGCTCACACGTGGGCCCCAGGAGATTTGGATGCTTGCTATAGAGAGGTTAGGTGGGGGCAGGTTGGGGGGGATGTTATCCAGAGCAGCAGCAGCAAAACAACTGCAGATAAAAACAGCTCTGGTTAAGCAAATCCCAAAGCACTGGCAAGTAAACAAACCCAGAGGAAAGGGAGAAAACCTAAAATCACAGCTCACTTCTCATGATAACTGAAGAGAAGTGAAGCAACTCCTGCTAGTCTCAAGTGTTTTGCATGACAATGCAAATTCACCTTTGCTGGGAGCCCAGAAAATTTTCTTCACTGAGAATTTCTTACCAGCTTACTGCATGCAGTCCCTCCAGCTGAAAAGTGGGCTGGTCTGGGAAATAGAATGAAGTAACCAATAAACTGAATATAAGAATTTTAGTTTACCGCAACCAGAGTAAAGTAAACATGATTGAAAATGACTGGGAAGCTACGAGATCTGCCTGAGGTATCATTAATGCCCTGGAAAGAAAGGTTTGGCAAGTGTATGGCTGAAAGCAGTGGTTGGCAAAACATAAAACCATTTTACACATATCTTCACTGAATTCAGTCTGTTCTGTACATTGGTTAGAATGGCATTTAGTAATTACTCAACAAAAATTTTAATTAACTGTTTTTAAGCAGTTAATTCTTCTAATGTTAACCCACCTTGGATGTTGCTTCTGAAAAATAACTGTGTTTCAGATTCTTGATTACTTTGGCATGGAACTTTTCCTTACAGTGATTGATTTCCTTACAGTGATTGATTGAATTTCTGCTGTCTTTCTTATGTATTCTGCAAGTAGTGAACATTTATGAATGAATGAATTGATAGTCAAGAAATATAGGATTGCAATGAAATATTCATGGTTATTTAGTAAGTCGTAAACCACCTTTTTTCAGGTGCCAATGAAAAGGTGCTCTCATGCTACTCACACCCAACAAGATTGTTTTAAACCCCTTCATGCTCTTCTTATCAATCTTCTGTCCTAAAAGTGTTAAAGACACAAGAAATATGATATAACTGTCATATTAAGTTCTTGAAGTCAATTAGCCCGTAAGGTAGTGTGTCATTGTTCCCCTTATTATAATGCAGATGCTTTATCTAATGCCTCTGACTTCATGGTAGCTCTATCATTACTTCTATAACTTTTCCCTGTCTTAAATCACAATTTTTCTTCATCTGCATAATATTTTGCTTATTTTTTGTGAATTTTGAAATCACCACTCCATTTTTTGGACATTTCTATTTGCAACTTGCTCCATACTAAAAACAGAGAAATCCAGACAATATGGCCAGGTCCAGGGAGCACAGAACAGTCTTTCCACAGCCACTGTGCTGACCTTCCAGTGTCTGGAATACCAAAGGAAGACAAAAAGTGATGAAAATAACAATGATGATTCTTGAATAAATTTTAAAAATTTGAGATACGGACAAGAACAAGCCTTTCCAGTAATCAAGCACATGCTTTATTATTTCTTAACCCCAGAGTGATTCAAGTTCAATGCATTCAATTTTAGAAATCTAATTGCAGCAAATTCAAGAAGATTCATTTTTTTCTAAGCAATAAATAAAGCCATTTCTTTTCCTTCTCAGAAGTATAAAAGAACCGGTGCTAGAAAACAGCTGCAACTCCAAAAAGATAGGCTCAGTATCTCAGAATACACGGTTTGGGTTTTTTTCTAAGTGGACTAAATGAATAGTCAGTTCCATTTCTCTGCCCCCAAGAAAAGGATGCATATAAAGAGCCCTTTCAAACAGCTGCAAATATGAATGATTAAAGTGATTCAGACAATGGAAGAAGGAAACCTGCATTTGCAGATGTCACCTTCAACATAGTGTCGAGTTGACAGCTTTGTTTTTATCTGCTCCCATCACCTAAGAAAAAGGAAACTGATTTTAAGCTGAGGAACCAATATATTTATTTTCAAGAAAAATACCAATCAAGTCTATTTTTCTATTTTTGTTGTTTATCCAGAGGCCAGTGCACTGCAACAGTATTATACTTGATGACCATAGAGTTGATTTTATCTTTAGCAGACAATTAAATGCAAAAATATGTAGACAGAGTTCTCAGCAATTTTGATTCTCATGTAATTTCACAAGGGTTTAGTGTCTCTTCAAAATTGTAACTTTTAGTACATTTTACTGATCTTTGATTTGGAAAGTTCTGTTTTTGTTTTTTATTTTTCCTTCACTTGTGTTAGTATTTATTTTAATTTTTATTGGAGTATAGCTGATTTACAAATTTGTACTAGATTCTCCCTTGTGGCTCAGCTGGTAAAAAATCTGCCTGCAATGCGGGATACCTGGGTTCATTCCCTGGGTTGGGAAGATCCCCTAGAGAAGGAAAAGGCTACCCACTCCAATATTCTGGCCTGGAGAATTCCATGGACTATATAGTCCATCAAGTCGCAAAGAGTCAGAGACGACTGACCGAATTTCACTTCAGGTATGCAACAAAATTAATCAGCTAACATTTACATATATCCACTTTTTTTTTTTCAGATTCTCTTTTTTTTTTTTTTAAGCTTTTCTTTTTTTTTCTTTTTTTTTTTTGATTTTATTTTATTTTTAATCTTTACATAATTGTATTAGTTTTGCCAAATATCAAAATGAATCCACCACAGGTATACATGTGTTCCCCATCCTGAACCCTCCTCCCTCCTCCCTCCCCATACCATCCCTCTGGGTCATCCCAGATTCTCTTTAGAATATAGCCCATTATATTCTCTGTGCTATACAGCAGGCTCTTATGAGTTATCAATTTTATATATCAGATCATATCAGATCAGTCACTCAGTCGTGTCTGACTCTTTGCAACCCCATGAATTGCAGCACGCCAGGCCTCCCTGTCCCTCACCAACTCCCGGAGTCCACTCAGACTCACGTCCATCAAGTCAGTGATGCCATCCAGCCATCTCATCCTCTGTCGTCCCCTTCTCCTCTTGCCCCCAATCCCTCCCAGCATCAGAGTATTTTCCAATGAGTCAACTCTTCGCATGAGGTGTGGGTATATTGTCAGTCCCAATCTCTAAATTTTTTCCTACCCTTTTTATCCTCTGGTAACTGTATGTTTTCTACATCCTTGACTCTATTCCTGTTCTGTAAATAAGTTCATTTGTACCTTCATTTTTTTGTTGTTGTTTTAGTCCATGTATAAATAATATCAGATAATATTTACCTTTCTCTTTCTGACTTACTTCACTCAGTATAACAATCTGTATGTCCATGCATGTTGCTGACATTTAGGCTTCTACTATGTCCTAGCTGTTGTAAATAGTGTAGCAATGAACATAAGGGTGTATATATTTTTCTGAGTTTTGGTTTTCTCTGGATATAAGCCCAGGAGTGGGATTGATGGGTCATATAGTAGTCCTATTTTTAGTTTTTTAAGAAACTTCCATGCTGTTCTCCACAGTGGGATGCATCAATTTACATTCCCACGAATAGCATAGGAGAGTTCTCGTTTCTCCACACCCTCTCCAGCATTTATTCTTTGTAGATTTTTTGAGGATGGCTATTCTGACCAGTGTGAGGACAGAGCTGAATTCAGGGTAGTACATTTTTCTGATCTTCAGTTTGATTAGGAAAGCTTGCTTTGTTTGTTTGTTTGAAGACTGCCCCCCTGTTAACTATGATAACAGAAATTCATCATCAATGATTGGCCAGTAGTGATACATCATTGGTGTTGGCAGGGCCCGATTTTACTAATTTGAATCTTCATTGATTCTGGGACAAAATAAAGAATTTTGTGGAGATGTAGGCTGAGATTGTGTAATAGCAGAGACTCTTTCCTCCCTGCTTCTTATGGTATGTGCTAGATTGTCTGGAACTAAGCTTTCTGTGAATGCTGTTTCCTTACTCTACACTTCTTTCAGCTCTGGCTTTTGTGGAATTCTTATTCTGCATTTCAAATCCTACAGTGATTTTTCTTATTTCCATGCCACACCCAATTCAACACAGGCAGTTGTATGCAATAGAATTTTAATGGAAGCTGAGAGGTAAGGGTTCAGTTCAGTTCAGTTTAGTCGCTCAGTCATGCCCACTCTTTGCAACCCCATGAATCGCAGCATGCCAGGCCTCCCTGTGCATCACCAACTCCCAGAATTCACTCAGACTCAGTCTATCAAGTCAGTGATGCCATCCAGACATCTCATCCTCTGTCGTTCCCTTCTTCTCTTGCGCCCAATCCCTCCCATCATCAGAGCTTTTCCAATGAGTCAACTCTTCACATGAGGTGGCCGAAGTACTGGAGTTTCAGCTTTAGCATCATTCCTTCCAAAGAAATCCCAGGGCTGATCTCCTTCAGAATGGACTGGTTGGATCTCCTTGCAGTCCAAGGGACTCTCAAGAGTCATCTCAAACACCACAGTTCAAAAGCATCAATTCTTCAGTGCTCAGCCTTCTTCACAGTCCAACTCTCACATCCATACATGACCACAGGAAAAACCATAGCCTTGACTAGACGGACCTTTGTTGGCAAAGTAATGTCTCTGCTTTTGAATATGCTATCTAGGTTGGTCATAACTTTCCTTCCAAGGAGTAAGCATCTTTTAATTTCATGGCTGCAGTCACCATCTGCAGTGATTTTGGAGCCCAAAAAATAAAGTCTGACACTGTTTCCACTGTTTCCCCATCTATTTCCCATGAAGTGATGGGACCGGATGCCATGATCTTAGTTTTCTGAATGTTGAGTTTTAAGCCAACTTTTTCACTCTCCACTTTCACTTTCATCAAGAGGCTTTTGAGTTCCTCTTCACTTTCTGCCATAAGGGTGGTGTCATCTGCATATCTGAGGTCATTGATGTTTCTCCTGGCAATCTTGATTCCAGCTTGTGCTTCATCCAGCCCAGCATTTCTCGTGATGTACTCTGCATAGAAGTTAACTAAGCAGGGTGACAATATACAGCCTTGACGTACTCCTTTCCCTATTTGGAACCAGTCTGTTGTTCCATGCCCAGTTCTAACTGTTGCTTCCTGACCTGCATACAGATTTCTCAAGAGGCAGGTCAGATGGTCTGGAATTCCCATCTCTTTCAGAATTTTCCACAGTTTATTGTGATCCACACAGTCAAAGGCTTTGGCATAGTCAATAAAGCAAAAATAGATGTTCTTCTGGAATTCTCTTGCTTTTTCCATGATCCAGTGGATGTTGGCAATTTGATCTCTGGTTCCTCTGCCTTTTCTAAAACCAGCTTGAACATCAGGACGTTCATGGTTCATGTATTGCTGAAGCCTGGCTTGGAGAATTTTGAGCATTACTTTACTAGCGTGTGAGATGAGTGCAATTGTGCAGTAGTTTGAACATTCTTTGGCATTGCCTTTCTCTGGGATTGGAATGAAAACTGACCTTTTCCAGTCCTGTGGCCACTGCTGAGTTTTCCAAGTTTTCTGGTATATTGAGTGCAGCACTTTCACAGCATCATCTTTCAGGATTTGAAATAGCTCAACTGGAATTCCATCACCTCCACTAGCTTTCTTCATAGTGATGCTTTCTAAGGCCCACTTGACTTCATATTCCAGGATGTCTGGCTCTAAGTGAGTGATCAAACCATCGTGATTATCTGGGTCGTGAAGATCTTTTTTGTACAGTTCTTCTGTGTATTCTTGCCACCTCTTCTTAATATCTTCTGCTTCTGTTAGGTCCATATCATTTCTTTCTTTTATTGAGCTCATCTTTGCATGAAATATTCCCTTGGTATTTCTCATTTTCTTGAAGAGATCTCTAGTCTTTCCCATTCTGTTGTTTTCCTCTATTTCTTTGCATTGATCGCTGAGGAAGGCTTTCTTATCTCTTCTTGCTATTCTTTGGAACTCTGCATTCAGATGCTTATATCTTTCCTTTTCTCCTTTGCTTTTCACTTCTCTTCTTTTCACAGCTATTTGTAAGGCCTCCCCAGACAGCCATTTAGCTTTTTTGCATTTCTTTTCCATGGGGAGGGTCTTGATCCCTGTCTCCTGTAAAATGTCAAGAACCTCATTCCATAGTTCATCAGGCACTCTATCTATCAGATCTAGACCCTTAAATCTATTTCTCACTTCCACTGTATAATCATAAGGGATTTTATTTAGGTCATACCTGAATGGTCTAGTGGTTTTCCCTACTTTCTTCAATTTAAGTCTGAATTTGGCAATAAAGGGTTCATGATCTTAGCCACAGTCAGCTCCCGGTCTTGTTTTTGCTGACTGTATAGAGCTTTAATTTTGTGGCTACAGTCAAAAATTAATCATTAAAAATATCAGTTTTTCAATGGACCTTTGATTTTTTTCCATCAAGTTGAGGTCAGAATTCCAAAGTGTGTCTTTGTTCTGTCTTCCTCCTCTGTTCTCTGTTCCTGTTCCCTTTCTTTGCAGATTATGTTTATTCCTCATGCTGAGATTTATGGCTATTTTTTCTTTGCCTTACTCCAGAATATAATCTCAACTTCTAACCTAATGTTTCCAAGAAGATTAATGGTTATTTTACTAGATACAGAGAATTTTCTTTAGGAACAATTTTGATGACACTTATTAATACAATAATTTTCTTTCTACTACAAAGCAAGTAAACCTTATTTCATGCTATTCAACTTCACCCTTACTATACACTGGTCTTTTTTTCTTCTCTAGATCACACCAACCTCATTTCCTTCCTATACTCTTTGCACGTGACCTATTTTCCATTTTATTCACTTGACCCCAAATTCTTCTCATGGCTTGTATCATCTTGTCATGCAAATATCACCTCAAAAGGCACCTCTCAGAGACGTATTCTCTGACCACTCTTTAAATCACACTCCCATCATACTCCTATTGTCTTTTTAACATTTAATTCTGTTTATAGCAGTTACTATTACATAAAATTATTCTGCTTATTTGCTTTTATTCTAATTTATTTTCTAGAGGTAATGCAGGAGGAACAAAAAAGCCAAGGTTCTAATGTCACCATCAGCTGTTACTGACACTATAATCTGCTTTATAGCATGTGATATTCAGCACAGGACCACCATGACACACATGGATGCTGACCCCTCCTTCACACTCACATCTGTCACCCCAAACAAAAACTGCTGTACTGGATTTAAGATTGTCCTGAGCCTATGTCATGGACACTTTTTTTTTTGGCTGTCAGTGCAGTGAATGAACAAATACTGATAAAGGAAATAGCATGTTTCAATAAGAAAGTAGAACATTGTGATCCAAAGGCAAATAATTAGCATGGTAGGTTGGTGTTCTGGTATTTTCCTCTTGAATTAGAGAAATTAACAGAGAAGTAAATTTCCTTTAGCTTTTATTCTCTGAGTTGAGTCACCTGACAGACTCCATTACATAACTGGGGTTGAGGTAAAGGAAGTATTTAGAACATATTGTCCATATTTTGCTAAAAGTATATTTGTGACATATCATAGCAATACTACCTTTGGACACAAAATTAGTTTTCTATATATAACATTTAAAAACACAGGGTTATCATGTGCAAAATAGATAACTAGTGGGAAACTGCTATATAGCACAGGAAGCCCATCCTGGCGCTCTGTGATGACCTCGAAGGATGGAATGAGGGGGATAGAGAGGCTCAAGAGGGAGAGGATCTATATGTATATAATCATATAGATTATATATAGATTCAAATATATTTGATTCACACTGATTCATAGCAGAGACAACCATACATTGTAAAGCAATAATCCTCTAATAAAAAAATATGCATTTGCCATCATTTGAAAGTATTAATATTCATCTGTTCTGTAGCAGCCAAAGGGCAAAAACAATGAAACATTCACTTTTAAGGTGTCAGAGCAGTTTAGATGAACTTAGGGGAAAACTCTTTCAAACTTTAAATTATAAAATCTACCAGTTTATAATATACATTATGCACTTAAGGAATTTGCTATTTGTAGCTATGTAAAAAAAGTCAAGTTCATGATAAGACAGCTGCAGTCACCTATTATGTAAATTCCACCTGAACACTTCATTTGTATTCACAGAAGTTATGGAAGGGAAGATCTACACAATTACTAGGTCCCCAGAGTAAGAGAAGGCTATTACCCACACTGTGTTTTCTAGAGGTTTGATCAGTATGTGACCAGGCCTAAATTTTGCCATTTTTCCCTCAGATCTCTAGTTAGCTCTCAATCTTAAGCTTTGGAAAGGTGAAAAAATGCTTATGCAAGCACAAAGCAAATGATCTTCATTTGAGTCTCCTTGGTTTGTGATTTATTATGTCTGTGTTATCAAAAATTACTAGATTATATGTATTTGAACAGACTTCTGATGTTTTATTATCACATCTAGTTGAAGTTACCATTCTCTGCACTTTGTAATGATGAAGAACCAGTTTAGTTATTAAGAGAAGTCCTTTTTTACACATAACATTAAAACAGCTAACATATTATTCTATACAAGGTAAATTGTGATTTATTAATATTCCTAATATATTTAATTCTCACAAAAAATCCAAAAGATTGGTATTTGTCTTCCGATTTTACAACTAAAAAAAACAATAAATAGTTTTGCAAACACCATTTGCCAGCAATCTGCAGCTATTCTTTCTAGCGATGATTTCAGGAATTTAGATGCTGCAAAGAAGTGTCTGAATAGATAAACTTAGATTTTAAGTAGAGATATAAAAATCAATATATCCCAAAGCTCCTGATTACTCACCCCCTCAAATTGCCCTATCTGTATCTTTCTCCATTTTAGCTGATGGCCATTCCATCTGTCCAGTTGCTTTGAGCAAAACCAGGGGTTCATCCAGGATGACTCTGTTTCCCCCATGCTTTATAATCAGTTTATTAGGAGGAAGGAATTACGTCCTGATAGTAATTGTAAAATAAACCCGAGAAATGTCCAAGGATGTATGATAAAAAACAAATATACTATATTTATAATCATCAGTTACCTAAAATAATATTTCAAATATCATAGTTCTGTATGTTGTCAGACCTCAGTTGTGTCTGACTCTGTTGTAATCCTATGGACTGTAGTCCGCCAGGCTCCTCTGTCCATGGGATTTTTCAGGCAAGAATATTAGAGTGGGTTGCCATCTCCTTCTCCCCAGGATATTCCAAACCCAGGGGTCAAAAGTACATCTCTTATATCTCCTGTTTGGTAAGCAGTTTTTTACCACCTGTGCCACCTGGGAAGCTCCCTCCCCAAATATCATAAAACAGATGTATATATTTCATTAACATGGTTTTTTAGATGGGGTGCTTTATTATATTTTGTGATGAAAGTACAGAATATAAAATACAATATTACCAAATATTTGATCCCAAAATATCTGTCAGGCTATTACAAAGTTTAAGTAAAGATTCAACTTATTCTATCTTCACTTCTTCTAAAGCTTAGAAACTCATTGGGTAGCTTGATTTGTTTAGAAGTTTAACACTGGTGAAATCTTTCCATTCAGTGACTTTTTATTTTTTAATTTTAAACAACACTTTAAACCATCCAAACTTTCCCCATGAACCACTCATTTAGTTCTTCACGTGGCAGATATAATCAACTGCATGTTTAAGGTATTTAGAGTGACATGTAGGAGCACGTGCTCAGTCGCGTCCAACTCTTTGCAACCCTTTGGACTGAAGTTCACCAGGCTCCTCTGTCAATGGGATTTTCCAGGCAACAATACTTGAGGGGGTTGCCAATTATTCCTCCAGGGGATCTTTCCAACCCAGGGATTGAATGCATGTCTCCTGTGTCTCCTGCATTGCAGGCAGATTCTTTATCCACTGAGCCCTTAGAGTAGAAGGATGATCGAAAGTACCACTGTCCTCATGGAAGTAATACTGGAAAAGAGAGGAGCAAAACAAACATATGATGCATAAATACATCATTAAATATAGAATGTTACAATGAGATAATTGCTTTGACACAAAGAAAACACAGAGAAGGGTGAAAAGGATGGCAGTGGTGTGCAATGATGAGGTTAGATAGACACGCTGAAGGAGGCTAGGGAGATGGCTATGGTGATATACAGGCTAAGCTCTCCTGGTGCCTGATTTCCTAAAGGAAATCAACCCTGAATATTCATTGGAAGGACTGGTGCTGACACTGAAGCTCCAATACTTTGGCCACCTGATGCAAAGAGCTGACTCATTAGAAAAGACACTGGTGCTGGGAAAGAATGAGGGCAGGACAAGAAGGGGACTCCAGAGGATGAGATGGTTGGATGACATCACCGGCACAATGGACACGAGTTTGAGCAAACTCCAGGAGATGGTGAAGGACAGGGAAGTCTGGCATGCTTCAGTCCATGGCCTATCAAAGAGTTGGACACAACTGAGCAACTGAACAACAACAATAAAACTTTCCTCATACAAGCAGCAGTCTGTAAGTTAGGAACTTGATGAAGTCAAGGAACAGAAAAGTCAATGTGACTGAAATAAGGTAAGGAAAGAAAAGAGGAATATGTAAGTATGACAAAAGAAAGAGCGTAGTAAAAACTGATTTTTCACTTTGAATCAAAAGGGGAACAATTATAGAGTTCTCAACAGAAAGTTATGTTTTAAAAATATTACTATGACTACTTCATTGAAGATAAATTCAGCAGTGGCCACAGGACTGGAAAGGTTAGTTTTCATTCCAATCCCAAAGAAAGGCAATGCCAAAGAATGTTCAAACTACAATACAATTGCACTCATTTCACTTTCTAGCAAAGTAATGCTCAAAATTCTCCAAGCTGGACTTCAACAGTATGTAAACTGAAAACTTCCAGATATTCAAGCTGGATTTAGAAAAGGCAGAGGAAACAGATCAAGTTGCCAACATCCACTGAATTATATAAAAAGCAAGAGAATTCCAGGAAAAAAAAATCTACTTCTGCTTCACTGACTACACTAAAGTTTTTGACTGTGTGGATCACAGCAAACTGGAAAATTTTTAAGACATAGGAATGTCAGAGCACCCTACCTGCCTCCTGGGAAACTTATACACCAGTCAAGAAGCAACAGTTAGAACCACACATGGAGCAACAGACTGGTTCCAAATTGAGAAAGGGGTACCTCAAGGATATATATTGTCACCCTGTTTATTTAACTTCTATGCAGAGTACATCATGGGAAATGCTGGCCTGGATGAAGCACAAGCTGGAATCAAGATTGCTGAGAGAAATATCAGTAACCTCAGATAGGCAGATGACACCACCCTTATGGCAGAAAGCAAAGAGAAACTAAAGAGTCTCTTGATGAAGAAGAGTGAAAGGAGAGTGAAAAAGCTGGCTTAAAACTCAGCATTCAAAAAACAAAGATCATGGCATCCCGTCCTATCACTTCATGGCCAATAGATGGGGAAACAATGGAAACAGTGACAGATTTGATTTTTGGGGGGCTCCAAAATCACTGCTGATGGTGACTGAGGCCACAAAATTAAAATGTGCTTACTTATTGGAAGAAAGGCTGTGACCAACCTAGACAGCGTATTAAAAAGCAGAGGCATTACTTTGTTGACAAAGTTGCATGTAGTCAAATGTACGGTTTTTCCAGTAGTCATGTATGGATGTGAGAGTTGGACTATAAAGAAAGCTGAGTGCCAAAGAACTGATGTTTTTGAGCTGTGGTGTTGGAAAAGACTCTTGAGAGTCCCTTGGACTACAAGATCAAACCAGTCAATTCTAGAAGAAATCAATCCTGACTCTTCATTAGAAGGACTAATGGTGAAGCTGAAGCTCTAATTCTTTGGCCACCTGATGCAAAGAACCAACTCATTAGAAAAGATGCTGATGCTGGGAAAGATTGAAGACAGGAGGAGAAGGGGACGCCAGAAGACAAGATAATTGGATGGCATCACTTACTCAATGGACATGAGTTTGTGCAAGCTCCTGTCGATGGAGAAGGACAGGGAAGCCTGGCGTGCTGCAGTTCATGGGGTTGCCAAGAGTCAGATACGGCTGAGCGACTGAACAACAGCAATATTGGAATTATTCTAAGGCTGGATGCAGCAGGATTCCAAGTTGACCTCTTTCTGTACATGTCTGGTTCCACACAAGGTTCTGTCACAGGTAAAGTAGCCTGCAGTGCTTCCATAGTGTCCAAATCTCCCATAGGCAGGTAGCAAAACCCAGCAAGGGTCTTTGAGGCTAGACTTGAAACTAGCACAGCATTCACAAGCCAGGGAAGATTCAAGGGACTGGAGCAAGACTCCATTTTTCACTGAGGGAGTTTCATGCATGCACTGGGAGGCACATAAATGTCAGCCATTTTAATAAGAGTGCCTAAACTCTAGAATGGGAGAAGGCAATGGCACCCCACTCCAGTACTGTTGCCTGGAAAATCCCATGGATGGAGGAGCCTGGTAGGCTAGACACGACTGAGCGACTTCACTTTCACTTTCCACTTTCATGCATTGGAGAAGGAAATGGCAACCCACTCCAGTGTTCTTGCCTGGAGAATCCCATGGACGGAGAAGCCTGGTGGGATGCAGTCCATGGGGTTGCACAGAGTCGGACATGACTGAAGCGACTTAGCAGCAGCAGCAAACTCTAGAATGGCTTTGAGGACTAACAGGGTTCAAAGCAAGTTGCCCGCAAATATGCCACTTTGGCCTATTGACTATTTTGAATTAAAGTTATTTGAGAAACAACTGGTGCAAGAATGATGCTCTGACACTCCTTTGTCCCCACTGAAAGCAGAAAACAATCTCATATATGAAAGGTACTCTGTCTGCATGAAGAGGGAGAGAGACAACCTTACCCTAGAGACAAGGAATTCAGGATAAAGAAAACAATGTAAAGCAACTCTGCTGAATTTCTTCACTAGTTAGTATCCAAGCCTAAGTTTATTTGTCTTGTCAGTTCTTCACAAATGTACTAAATCTTTATCTAAAAAGCATGTTAGTATTAGTTGCTAAGTCATGTCCAATCCTTCGTGACCCCATGGACGGTAGCCTACCAGCCTTCTCTCTCCTTGGAATTCTCCAGGCCAGAATACTGGAGTGGGTGGCCATTCCCTTCTCTAGGGACCTTCCCAACCCAGGGATAGAACCCAGGTCTCCCATATTACAGGCAAATTCTTTACAGTCTGAGCCACCAGGGAAGTCAGATGTAAATGCTGCCTGTTTTGCTCTTTTCTTTGAGTTTCATATTTCTATGAACCCTTGTACATACAAAATTAAAATTTGATTTTCTCTTTAAACCTGTCAATTTAATTATTAGACTAACCAGAAAGGGAATTTTATTTTCCTTCCCAAGAGGACCAAATTAAATAATGCATATAAAGTCCCCAGCATTTTCCTTGGCACATATGCACTAAACAAATTATAATGAACATTACCTTTATTTCCTATTAATCTGAAAACTTTAGGACATCAATATATCTCAGCATAATACAGTATCTGACCAATTGAAAGCCATTAATAATTACTATTTAATTAATATAGAATACATGAATATTCTCATAAATATTTCTGTACTTATAGAGCCTGCCCATTGGCATGAAGTGTACAACACTTCAGCAACCTCAGTCTAAAATTATATGGAATGTATTGTCTTTCCTAAATTAACCAATATTTGAAAGAATCAATTTACTGTTTCCTTGCTTCAAACAGACACAGCCTCAGGGTAAAAGGTTAAAGTATCTTCCTTGTTCAGTGAGAAATATCTAAAGCTAGAAAACAAATGACACACCCTAAACTTACTTAACTAAATAAAATGTTTATTCTTTTCAGCAATGGAAGCAAGGAACAACACACGGGTGTAAAATTCCTTCAGGTAATTAGAATACAGGTTTTGTAAATGGCGAGAACAGAAGAGCCAAAATGACATGAGCAGAAGGCAAGAATGTGTTCAAGTTTTTTTTTTAATATTTATGAAGTATGGGTAGTAGGCCAAATATGGTGAGCAACAAGTAAATAGACACAGACTATCTTTTAAAAATCAGTTTAGAAATGAGAGAAGCACACGAAGAGTAGCTTCCAACACTACCTCCTCTGCCCACAAACTCTTCTGTTGCTCTTAAGGCTCCCGTTTCCCCTGAAATATTGCTATATCCTTGCTTTATTCTGGTTTCCGGCATCTACACTTCCTAGATAACCATCTCCTTTCCATCTCAATCTCTCTTATTCACTGTACAGTAAATGTCTCAAAATTTAGGATTTCACTGTTTGCAAACCAGTAACAGATCTTCCACCTTCCCATTCCTGGAAGAAGTATCATTGTATGATTTGGGCTTCTTAAAGACCAAATAAATTGGTGTTAGAATTATAGTAACCATTACACATGTGTTCATTCTCATTAAAAACATATGAACATATACATTTGTTAAAGTTCATCTTTCAAACTTCTTTCATCCTTCTCTTTCAAACATGAATATTTTCCATACAATAGATTTTATCTTCTTAAACAATAGAATATAAAGTATGAAAAAGTATGAAATCAGATTGGTTGCATCTGATAGCTGTCCCCTGTCACTTATTAGCTGACTTTGAACAAGTTATGTAAACTTTACAGGCTTCTGTTTCTTTATCTGCAAAACAGAGATAATGTGTTTTACCATTTTTTATGGAGTTGTTAGGAGAATTTATTGAGCTAATACATTTAAAACACTCAGAAATGTGTCTGAAATTAGATTAAATGATAGATGTTTTGTGCATGCTAAGTCACTTCAGTTGTGTCCAATTCTGTGTGACCCTATGGAATGTAGCTTACCAGGTTCCTCTGTCCATGGGTTTCTCCATGTAAGAATACTGGAGTGGGTTGCTATGCCCTCCTCCAGGGCATCTTTCTAACCCAGGGATCGAACCTGTGTCTCTTACGTCTCCTGCATTGCATAATTGCTAGTTTATAAATATTCAGGAAATCCACTAGTTTTGGAAAGCTTATGACTTGGTTTTTAAAATTTTTCTTAAAAAATGCATTATGTTCTTTAAGTTTTGAGACCCTGGATCTTATGGAAATTCTCAGTCCTGGATTGTGCATACTTATTTTAGTGTAAATTCACACTAATAGGTGAGGTGTGTGAAAGGACAAGTACCTGGGAGAAGTATTACTTACGAACTCAAACCATTTGACTCACCGATGGATGAAACAATAGTATGTTGAGTATATTGACAATCTGTACTTATTACAGATTGGGGTTTTTTTAACCCCATTTAATTTTTGCTGTTCTGAATGTTATGCTTTTCTGCAACAAAATGGGCTGCCTTGGAAGCCTTCGCATCTCCTGTCTGAAAGAGCAACTCTTCTCATTTATACTTGTCATTAAGGGTAAGGAAATCTTCTCAACAGAGACTAACCCACCAGGACACTTAATTAGAGCCACAACACGGTTTGTGTCAAAATTAATCAAACTTTGTGTTTAAAACAATCCCTTCTGAAGTATAATATCTGTTTATTTTGTGATAATTTTGATGGGATTGACAGATACTAACAACTTTCTCCTCAGGGACAAGTCTAAAGCCAGTTCTACCTGGCCAGGAAAGAGTTGATCTGTGTCATTATGTCATCAATAAAATAGACTTGAACCTAAACAATGCTGAATGGAGAATTCATTTATTACTTCAGTCAAGTGTCCGATTTGAAGTCATTTTTTTCCTCTTAAGTGTAGATTTTACCTATTAAAAGAAAAAAATTAGAAATAGTGTGAGTAGGTTCAGAGTATTATGCGTAAAATTGAAAATGTCTTTCTTTTCTAGACAAACTACATTGCTGATCCCAGCATAATTCTAAGCAATTATAATAGTAATTTATTAAAATAAAAGTGGCTAAAAAAATAAACCAGTTATTTGGAAACACACAGATATACATGTTTGCCTTCAAAATATTGAGATTTTTCTCATAGTATTGAAAGAGTCATCGGTTCTAGATTTGGCTTCTGATGGGGCTCAAGGGAGTGCCCCCAAACATGCCACTTTGGCATGTTATTTTGAATTAAAGTTACTTAAGAAATAGCTGATGCAAGAAAAGTACTCTGACCCCCTTGAAAGGAGAAAAGAAATCTCCCATATGAATGATCCTCTCTCTATACTAGGAAGTAGAGAGGCATCCTTATCACCTGAAATGGAGAATTTAGAAGTCAAGAAGGCTGTATACACAAAACTTGCTACTTCTTCACTAATTTGCTATCCCAAGCCCAAACTTCTCTATGTTTTCAATCTTCACAAATGTATTGTTTCTTTATTTAAAAGGTAGAAAAGCTACCTGTTCTGGTCACTTTTTAGGTCTTATGTCTAAGGGACCTTCACATGTACCAAATTATTATTTTTTTTTTTCCTGTTAATGTGTCTTGTATTAAGTTAATTATTTACTGGCCCAAAGAACCAAGAAGGAAAGAAAGAAATTTTCCCCTCCCTGACACTTCCAATGTTGCCAAAAATCACTGTCATTTTGCTGCTTATAAAATGGGATAAAGGCAGAGTTCAGAGTAATCATTTTTTATTGGAGTATAATTGCTTTACAATGCTGTATTAGTTTTTATTGTACAACGGAGTGAACCAGCTGTATGTATACATACATGTACACATTTCTGCTCCCTCTTGGACCTTCTGAAACTATTCCCCATCTTCCCCATCTAGATCATCACAGAGCACTGAGCTATAAATACACAGCAGATTCTATACAACACTATGCTATACAGTAGGTTCCCACTAGCTATCTATCTTACACACACTAGTGTATTTATGTCAAACCTAATCTCCCAGTTCACCTCACCTTCCCCTCCCCTCTGCCCTTCTCTACATCCTCATCTTTATTCACTCATCTGTACCATTTTTCTAGATTCCACATGCATACATTAATATATAATATTTGTTTTTTTCTGATTTACTTCACTCTATATGACAGACTCTTGGTCCAACCACATCTCTACAACCATTTTTAAAGAGATCATTCAGAAGTTTCAAACACAACCTCTGCTCTTATCCGCTTGGCTCAAACTTAGATGTTGGAGCTATTGGCTCATGTAGTTTCAAGACAGACTAGGAGATACTGCCTATACTCAGGGAAGTATATGTATGGCTGACATTCAGATGTTCTAGTATCTGAATAAAAGAAGAGATATTGGGTACTGGAACTGAGTGAGCAGTTGATATCTCCAGGACATTTGAAGGTTTTTAGCTGCCATGCATCTATCCTTTATTCAGCATCATGAATTTTTTGCATAGAATCACGTATTTTTCACTGTATCTAACTTTCAATTTGGTTTCTATTCTCTAACTCCAGAAGTGGGACATTTTACCCAGGTCATATTAATTAGAATAACGTTTTATTGTTGGTCCAGTGACTGATTCCGAGATGGGTGTTAATTCTACTGAGGAACAAACAAATAATCCTTGGGCCTGAGCAGGAACTCCATTCTCTTTTCCATTTGAAGTGAACATGAGGCACAATTGTCTTGCAGCTATTGGCAGTCATTTAAGTACCACATGGAGCCTAAGAATGAAGCCAATAGAGAGTAAAGCCAAATCAAAGAATAGTGATAGACATGATTTTAATTACCTTCCATGAGTCTTATATTCAATCCTATTTAAACTCATGTTTATCTGTAGACTTCTTAGCTATGTAAGCCAATGTATTGGCTTAAGATTTAACTGATGTAAAACAATACAAGAAAACATACAAGTGAGAAAATAATTCATTTTCTGGTAATTCTTTATAAATCTAAAATATGGTAGAGTAATACTGTTTACCTTTGAGCATTTATTCCAAACATGTGATATTTTGGAATTTTTGTCATGGGTTATAAAAGATATTTTCAGCAATTACACTCCTACTCTACCTTATACAAACTTGAAATGTTGAAAGATTATTTTTGCTAAAGTGATAAATGAAAATGATTTCCCATTTTTTTCTCGTATTAGTGAAAATCCTATAATATGTATTATATCACACAATTCTAAAGCTTTTAGCTCAAGTGTTTAGTTGCTCAATCATGCCCAACTCTATGACCCCATGGGCCCGTCAGGCTCCTCTGTCCATAGGATTTTCCAGGTAAGAATACTAGAGTGGGTTGCCATTACCTTCTCCGGGGGATCTTCCCTACCCAGGGATCGAAGACAGGCCTCCTGCATTGCAGACAAATTCTTTATCATCTGAGCCATCATCACACAATTCTAAAACTTTAGCTCAAGCAGAAAGAAAATTCTTCTCCAAGATTTCTCTGACTTTTTCTTCTGCCTTATTATCTTCCCTTTTCTGGGCTTTATGTATATCACTATCTTATCACTCAAACAATTATGTTGAAATTATCTGTTTAATTATCTACTTCCACTGGGTGCTTAAAACATCTTTATACCCCAAAGCCAACAACAATGTCTGACATGTAGCAGGAGCTCAATGTACACTTTTTGATTAAGTAGGTTTTCTTTTTTTAAAGCAGCTTTAGTTTCACAACAAAATTGAGAAGGAAGCACAAGAGTTCCCATATGCCCCTTGCTCCCACACTCACACGTATTACTCAGTTATAAACTTCATGGACCAAATTGGTACATTTATTACAGTCAATGAACTTACATTGATACATATTATCAGTCAAAGTCCATAGTTCACTCTTGGTCAGGTACATTCTATGAGTTTTGACAAATGTATAATGACACATATGTATCATTCTGGTATCACACATAGTATTCTCATTGCCTCTAAAATCCTCCATGCTCTGCCTATTTATACCTCATTCATCTCCCAGCCTCTGGAAATCACTGATTTTTTTTTTTTTCCCCACTGTCTCCATAGTTTTGTCTTTTCCAGAATGTCATATAGTTAGAATCATACAGTATATAGCATTTTTCAGAGATTTCTTTTACCTATTAATATATTTTTAGGTTTCTTCCTTATCTTTTCATGACTTTGTAGCTCATTTCTTTTTAGCACAAAATAATATTTCATTATGAAATTAAAAGACACTTGGAAGAAAAGCTATGACCAAACTAGACAGCATATTAAAAAGCAGAGACATTACTTTGCCAGCAAAAGTCCATCTAGTCAAAGCTTTGGTTTTTCCAGTAGTCATGTATGGATGTGAGAGTTGGACTGTGAAGAAAGCTGAGCACCAAAGAATTGATGCTTTTGAACTGTGGTGTTGGAGAAAACTCTTGAGAATCCCTTGGACTACAAGGAGATCCTTCCTAAAGGAAATCTGTTGATCCTAAAGGAAATCAGTCTATCCTAAAGGAAATTAGTCCTGAATATTCATTGAAAGGACTGATGCCAAAGCTGAAACTCCAATACTTTGGCCACCTGATGCAAAGAACAGACTCATTGGAAAAGACCCTGATGCTGGGAAAGATTGAAGGCAGGAGGAGAAGGGGATGACAGAGGATCAGATGGTTGGATGGCATCACCAACTCTGTGGACATGAGTTTGAGTAAGCTCTGGGAGTTGGTGACGAACAGGGAAGCCTGGTGTATTGCAGTCCATGGGGTTGCAAAGAGTTGGACACAACTGAGCAACTGAACTGAACTGAATATTTCATTGTCTGGATTGTCACAGTTTATTTATCCATTCACCTACTAAAGGACATCTTGTTACTTCCAAGTTTTGGCAATTATGAATAAAGCTCCTATAAACAATCATGTGCAGGTTCTTGTGTGGGTATAATTTTTAAGTAATTTGAGGAAATACTAAGTAGCATAATTCCTAGAACATATGGTTAAAGCATGTTTTGTTTTGCAAGAACTAATCAAACTTTCTTCAAAAGTGACTGTTATAATTTTTCATTCCCACCAGTAATAAATAAGAATTCCTTTTGCTCTACATCGTGGTCAGCATTTGATGTTGTGTTTTGGATTTTCGTCATTCTAGTAAATACATAGCTATCTGGTTTTAATTTACATTTCCCTGATGACACATGATGCAAAGGATTTTTTTCATATACTTGTTTTCCCTCTGTATATCTTCTTTGGTGACATGTTTTATAAGGTCTTTGGCCCTTTTCTTTTTGGTTTGTTTGTTTACTTATTGCTGAGTTTTAACAGTTTTTGTATATATCTTGGATGAGCCCTTTATGTCTTTTGCAAAGATTTTCTCCAGGTCTGTGGCTTCTCTTTCTCTTCCACAGAACACAAGTGTTTAATTTTAATGAAATCTAGCTTATCAATTATTTCTTCTTTGGTGCTGTATCTGATAAGTTATCACCATATCCAAAGTCATTTGGATTTTCTCCTGTTATCTTCTCGAAGTTTCATACTTTTGCATTTTACATTTAAGCCTATGATCCATTTTGGATTAAATTTTGTGAAGAGTGTAAGGTCTGTGTTTAGATTTTTTTTTCCTTTTTTGCATACAGATGTTCATATTTTTCAGCACCATTTGTTGAAAAGAACAACTTTCCACTATCGTGTTGTCTTTTCTGCTTTGTCAAATACCACTGGACTATAATTATGTGGTCTGTTTCTTGGCTTCCTATTCCATTCCATTGATCTATTTGTCTTTTCTTTCACCAATATCATACTGTACTGATCACTGTGAAAATGAATGTGTTAGTCACTCAGTCGTGTCCAACTCTCTGCGACCCCAGGCTCTTCCGTCCATGGGATTTTCCAGGCAAGAATACTGGAGTGGGTTACTATTCTCTTCTTCAGGGGATCTTGCCAACCCAGGGATCAAACCTGGGTCTCCCCATTGCAGACAGATTCTTTACCGTTTGAGCCACCAGGGAGGCCCTTTGACTACTGTAGCTTTATAGCAAGACTTGAGACAGGGTAGTGTCCTTGTCCTTCTCCTTCATTATTGTGTTGGCTATTCTGGATCATTTGCCTCATTATATAAACTGAGTCCAATACATGTCACTTAATTGGAATAAAGCACTTTTCAATACTTCTGTCACCTCAATAGTTTTTGCAATAACAATGGGCTTTTCTTCATAGAAAAAAAGACTATACTCCAGGCTCATCAATGGGGTATGGGAATTAAAATTTTTTCACCACTTTTTTCAGTATTAGTAAAACAGGCATCTTGTTTTCTCTCAGCTAACAAACTTGCACAAAAGTTTTGAGGTAGTTAGCTAGGCTTAGAGATTAATAAGTGCCCAATCAGTGTGAAAAAAAAAAATAATGTGAATCTGGACTGTAGCCTTTTATGTAAAATTACACTTACACTTTAGTTTTTTTTGCTTGAAGATAGCTATGGTAAATAAACTGGTGTTTAGAAGATCTATGTCCAGTCCTGTTGTTCTCTTCTTTAATTAGGTATTTGTTCCTGGAAAACCCACTCACCTATTCTTACTCATCTCACAGCCTCCCAAGAAAATACCCTATCACCTCATGGTCTGGAACAATGTTCTTTTTTTCCCTGTAAATATCCTGTCTTTTTTCCTGGCACTGTAATAGGTACTGAATATAAAATTGCACCCCTTGGAAAGTACACATGAGCAAGTAATTTTTATTTGATTCTTAGTATTGATAGTATTCCTAATTCTTTATTCTCTCCTAAGATAATATGACTTCTTAATCAATAATAAACTCTATTCCTAAAGTCTCAAACTCTACCAAATATTTGAGGAGTGGAAAGAGTTGGCATCTTAATGTAGAACAGTGGGTTTCTGCATCTCCTATCATTTTGAAAATTTAGTTTCTAAAATGGTAAACTGTATGTAGTAGGTTTGGGCAATATTTTTAAATAGACTTCTCTTCTCTGGAGAATTTAACTCTAAAACTATTATCTGCATTGAAAGGAAGTGTTTTAATGGAAAAGTGGTATAAATGCATGTCTTTTTATGGAGTTTTTACAGTTTCTTTTTTGATATATGATTTAATAAGAAGTGTATGCATGAAAAAGATGGCTTTGGTATTCTTTCCATTATATTCTTTTATTATTCATACATTTGATAATATTAAGCCATGAGTGGTTTACACTAGGTGTGTTATTTTATTCAGTGACTTAAACATTGTGAAAAGGGGATTTTTTTAAAAAAAAGAGTAAGCGAAGTTAACTGTTCCATGCTTGAGATTTGGCAATGCAAGCTTTTTCATAAATAAATATAAAATAATGTGTTTTCTAATTTGTTTTTCACGGAAAGATAAATAATAGATTTAAATTGTTTCCTCAGAATGTCAGAGAGAAATAATTCCTCTATCTTAGTCTTATGCTATATGTTCAATGTTAAATAAAATACATTGTACATAAATATTTCTAAATAAAATTATTTTTAATTAAGAAAATTCCCCTTTTCCTTTTAACCAAAATGACGCAGAACAAAAAACAATGCAACATAGGGCTCAGGAGACTGAATTTGATCTTAGATGAGACAGAGGAACTCTGCAGGTTTTGGTGAACACACATACTCATACACATAAATTTGTATTTGTGATGATAATTTGTTTTACTGCAACGATCTAACTATACAGCCTGCACTAAGGCACAGTCAAAAAAATTGAAAGGAGAAGATATATTATTTAATAATTTCAAAGCAGAAGTGAAAATTGTTATATAATGGATGTAGATATTATTGGGGGTAAGAGATGACCCTGGACATCCTAATTTGCCTATTATTTTTTTTTCCTTTTTGATAGGTAAGAACTGCATTTACTTAGAAACACACTCCACAGACAAGACTATCGGCTGTTGCAGAGGGCAAGTACGCCTAGTATTTTTTTGTAATTAAAAATATTAAAATCAAGCATATTAATCACACAATACATAATATTTAAGAAGTCTTAAGCCTCTTAAATGTTAGTTTTTATGTAGACTAGATGAAAGTCAACAGTACTAACCAATGTCATAAAGGCATAAATGCTTTCTCTGACTTGTCTTCTTGAATGGTGATATAATATTCTCAGAATATAACTTCATTCCTAAACTACAGAATGATTAGGAGAGAATTTTGTAGGGCATTTGTCAAGATTTATAAGCGAAGCTTTTATACACCCAATGTCTAAATCATGCCCAGATTCTACTGTACCCTCAGAGGTAAGTGTGGGATAGGAGAAACAGTAAGTGGTAATATTTATATATATATGTATATATTTCTCCTTCTCGTTCCTATTGAGAATCACCATGTTAGAGCCACAGATAAAAACATACAATTTTGTATTAATCATGCCAACAAATTTGAACATGTGTCAGTGATTTAGTCAACTTCTGAATTAAAAATGTGTGGTGAAGGTAGAAAAGATCTGATTTAATTTGCTGATTAATATGTACTCAATATATTGATCAACACATCATATTAGGTGCTTGAGAAATGTTTATTTAAAAATTAAATTGAAAATTTCTTATTCTTAAGTGTTCCCTTATCACAGTCATACTATTTTCAACATAGATCATATAGCATACCTATTAAAATTAAAACTGTGAATAACAAATTTAATCCTGAAATGAAACTGTATTGAAAACCCATTGACTTTAAGCTAGATAGCTTTGAATCCTAGTGTTGACTCATTTACTAAAATTTCACGACCCTGAAAAAATATGTACTGAAAGTCATTTTCTTCATTTAAAATATTGAGACAATAGCACATAAATCACTGTGTTATTAGAAAGATTAAATTAAATTTAAATTAAATTGTGTTATTAGATAACACAAGGGAAAGCACCAGCAAAAATCTGGATCTATTAAGTGATCACTAAAAAACCTACTTCATTTCTCTTTTAAATTAAAGCAAAACATTACAAAATGTGGGAATTAGAACTTGATAATGTATTCATTAATACTGAATATTTACAGTTATAATAATCAGAATTAATCATCCATATGATCATGTTAAAGACAAACACGAAGACATAAAGAAAAGTAGACAAAGAAAACCATAGCAACCCTCCAAAAAACAACCATATAATAACTTTAATAGCCTCAAAAATATATTTCAAGCTTATCTAATAAGAATATCATTAGGATTTATTATGAAATACATTCCAAAGTCAATCATAATTATTTTTGAACGTTTATTTTGAAATAATAGTGAACTTATTGAAAAGTTTTTAAAATAGTAAAAGAAAATCCCATATATACTCAGATTAACCAATTTTTATTTTGCCACATTTGTATCTGAATGTGATACCTCAAATGGGTCACAAAAAATGCATTTGTAGTATATCTATTGGAGAATCATAACTTGAATCTAATCATGAAAAAAACATTGAACTGCTCAACTTTTGAAAGAACTTTGTAGTAATGTCAATTAACTTTTATCATCCTATTTTCCAGTCTTATCACCAGAGAAACTTCCCAGAGGAAGCAGAGAAGAGAATCTGGATTTTCTCTTATCTTTTACAGACAAGCATTTGACATCACACTGGATGCAGATTATAACTGGATTTTGGAAGAATTACTCAATTCAGGGTGGCAGTTGCTTATAATACTCAAGCTATGTGACTTATTATAGGCCTTCTCCTGACCTTGAAAAAAACTAAACCAGGAAATAAGAATATAGTTGTCCTGAAAAACTGGTGTATACTCATAACCGTTTTCTCATTCATAATTGCTTTGGAGACAAAAATTTCAGTCAACATTTGTTCAAGTGACAAGTTGGGTAAGTGGAGAAGGGTATATGATGGGTATACAATTCAGTCTACCTGTCAATTCATGGATAAAACAACCATCATGTGACTTTAAAAAAAATATACACACATACACATACACAGAGTGGTCAACTGTCTTCTCTTAAAGTACATCATTGTTCAACCCACTTAAAAAGATAATATTACTAAAATTAATTTTAAAATATAACTCTGTGTGTGTGTGTGTGTGCGTGTGCTGTTGTTTCAGTCATGCCTGACTCTTTACAACCCTGTGGGCTGTAGCCTGCCAGACTCCTGTGCCCATAGGCTTCCCCAGGCAAGCCTACTAGAGTGGATTGTCATACCATCCTCCAGATCTTCCTGACCCAGGGATGGAATCCATATCTCTTACGTCTCCTGCATTAGCAGTCGGGTTCTTTACCACTAGCATCACCTAGGAAACCCTATAGAAAATATAACTACATCTTTCCAAATTAACATTCTTAGGCATCTACCTATCAGAGGACAACAAACTTCAGAGGATATCAAAATTTAACCAATTATAGGAATTATGAATGCAAACAGAGAAACACCTCTCACAAAAATGCTCTGAGATATTCAAACCAGCTCATATTCTCTGAGATCGCCAGATTATTATCTGCCTGCAAACACCTTATTCTTATCTTCCTGGGAACAAGTTTAGTTCCTTGTTCCTCCTAACCTCTCTGTACCTATTACTCATCTCTTGGTAGAAATAATGTAAGGTTCTGGGTGTTCCTGCCTTTCTGTATCTGTCCAACTTATTCATCGTGGCCTAGTAGAGCTTACGAGTGGAACAGAATGCAGTTAGCCTCTGACTAATGCTTACAGTAGCAACTGCCACATTATGGTTCTAGAAAAGAACTGCTCAATTGTATGACATCCCCTCTGACTTAATTTTGGAAATCTAAATGCTGACAATGATCTACTTAATAGGACTTTGAATGCTGCAATTTATTTTGTTTCTTCTGCTTTGCTTCCTTGGGGCCTATCATAACATGCTTATTCTCTGTCTGTCCTCTTTTTATCGCCTAAGACTGAAATGGCACAGTTTATGCTAAACTGACAACATCAATGTGTGCACCTTTCCCGAAATTTACATATAAACCTCCTGGCTGTAATCTCTTTTCTAATAGATAAAAACTATTCAACTGCTCTAACCAATAAGTGACATTTTAATACAGGCTACTCATCTTATTCTCACAGCAGTTACCTGCTGTATATGACTAAAACAAGAGCATCTTTGCAAAACCAAAATGATGATTTATACATATTTGATGCATAAGTTCCTTGCTTTCAGGTTAGTAACTATGGGAAGACTGTATCCTTATCTGTTTAATTAATGATGTAGGCTTTTATATTTGGTTTTCATAAGAAATCAGTTGTTGCCTGGTAACCAACTTGCCTGTGGGCTCCCAGAAGAAGCTGGGTTTTCTAAGCAAAGCACCCTGTTGTCTTATAAATAGGGCAGTAAAGCTTGCTCAGACATGCCTTAGGCATTCAGCAGCTCTTTTACTTTACAAGCATCTGATTCTGACTGAGAAGTTCTCTTCACTAGAGACACACTCAAGTGGACAAAGAGGAAGCAGAAGCAAGGCCCCAACTTCCATTTTAGCTTGATAGTATGAAGAAGACCAGAGAAATATTTGTTCTCATTTCCCAAACAGGGAAAATAAGCTAAATTAGAGAAATATTAATTAGCTGAAACTAAAAATCAATTTTGATTCTTAGACAGTTTAGCTTCAGGACAAACTAAAGCACAGCAGGACAATGGCAAATAGTGGCACCAAAATGGAGGTACTGAAAAAAATCCAACTTATAAAAATGGATTCTATAAAAGTATGTATCTTTGATCATGAAGAAAGGTTTTTCTCAGTCAGAGTAACAATGTTACTTTTTTTACATTCAATTGCTGTGCTATGCTTAGTCACTCGGTCTTGTCCAACTCTTTGCAACCCCATACACTGCTGCCCATGAGGCTCCTCTGGCCATGGAATTCTCCAGACAAGAATACTGGAGTGGTTTGCCATGCCCTCCTCTAGAGGATCTTTCCAACCCAGGTATTGAACCAGGTCTCTCGTATTGCAAGTGGATTCTTTACTGTCTGAGCCACCAGGGAAGCCCAAGAATACTGGAGTGGGTAGCCTATCCCTTCTCCAGGGGATCTTCCTGTCCCAGGAATCAAACTGGGGTCTCCTGCATTGCAGGTGGATTCCTTACCATCTGAGCTACCAGGGAAGCTCCTTTATACTCTATTAGTGCTTATATAATATTATATTCTATTTATTCCGTACACCTGTTTTTATTTTTCTTTGACAACATAAGTTCCAAGAGAGAAAAAAGAGTACTTTTTTTCTTCCTCACCTATGTTCTCAACTCCTAGAAAAGAGCATGACACAACATTCATACCCAATCAGTGTTTGCTGAATAAAAGTCAAAAGTAGTCTAAGCTACGAGGGCAGGACACTGTTAATATTTTTTATTGCAGATAACCGTTTCTCTGTAAAGATTTATTAAGTGAACATAGTATGAGTGAATGGGTGAATAAATGAGATGAATGAATGAAAGAATGAGTGAATAATAAAAAGCAGAAAGGAAGAACAGAACCTCTTAACTACCCAAAAGACTGAGTTAAAAGCCTCTAAGACACAAATCATTTAGTAGTGACTAAATACTCATAGATAAAACAGCTCAAAGAGTACTGAGGATGTACTTGGGAAAGCAATCGGGCACAATTAACTAAATAATGATGCGTATCCAGATATCCAGTAGGATAAAAATTATTGCCATATTCATCTTAAAAATTCATTATGATAAGTACATATACATGAGGTTGTTTTGTTTTACTCCCTGAGTCTTGTCTGACTCTTTTGGGACCCCATTGACTGCAGCCCACCAGGCTCCTCTGTTCATGGGATTTCCCAGGCAAGAATAATGGAGCTGATTGCCATTTCCTTCATATATACATGCTGTTGCTGCTGCTGCTGCTAAGTTGCTTCAGTCGTGTCCGACTCTGTGTGACCCCAGAGATGGCAACTCACCGGGCTCCCCCGCCCCTGGGATTCTCCAGGCAAGAACACTGGAGTGGGTTGCCATTTCCTTCTCCAAAGCATGAAAGTGAAAAGTGAAAGTGAAGTTGCTCAGTCGTGTCCGACTCCTAGCGACCCCATGGACTGCAGCCTACCAGGCTCCTCCGTCCATGGGATTTTCCAGGCAAGACTACCGGAGTGGGGTGCCATTGCCTTCTCCGGCATATATACATATTTATATATATATATATATATACACACACACACCCACATATATATATATATATATATATACCCATACATATAATTGGATTTCCCTGATGGCTCAGCAGGTAAAGAATCCACATCCAATACAGGAGACACAGAAAATATGGGTTTGATCCCTGGGTCGGGAAGATCCCCTGGGTCGAGAGGAGGGCAAGACAACCCACTCTAGTATTCTTGCCAGGAAAATCCCATGGACAGTGGAGCCTGGTGGGCTAAGTTCCATGGGTTCCCACAAAGAGTTAGACACAATTTATTCACAAAAATCTGTCTCAATTTTTGGCATTTTAAATTTAGCTACCATTTATTGAGTGCCTACTATATTCCAGGCACTTTCTTCAAACTATTTCTAATTGTAAATATATACAAAGTTAGGCATTATCTTTCTTCTTTCAAACTAAGCAAACCAAGATAGAAAGAGGCTATTAGACTTGTAAAAGCTCCATATAAATTACATAAAATAAGCTTATGTTATTGTCCCTATGTTATTATAGGGCATAAAATTTGCCACTTCAAAAATGTCTCTTTGACATATGGATTATTTCAAACTGAAAACAATCAAGGTCCAAAAGACTCAGGAAGAAACTTTGGCCTTCCCCCTAACTGCCTAAGGAATGAAGATAGAGGACCTGTTCCAAGAAGGGAGATATCGCCACCGATAACTCTTGTACCAGTTAGGTGTTAGTGGCTCAGTTGTGTCCCACTCTCTGTAACCCCATGGACTGTAGCCTGCCAGAGTCATCTGTCCATGGAATTCTCCAAGCAAGAATACTAGAGTGGGTTGCCATGCCCTCCCCCAGGGGATCTTCCCAAAATTACATGTGGAACCTAGTAAAGTCTGTTAAAATCCCTCTGTGTCCGACTGTCTCTGCAAGGCCCAGAAAACATTTGTTTACAAAGCATTTACTTTTTTATTTCCATGACAATTGCCTTTCTTCCTTCTGAGGTCTCAAACCACTACTCCCAACATCTTTTTGCCTTTAGCTGAAGATGATATTTAAGGTGAGAGTTTCAGCCATTTTGACAAGTTACTCAGTTTTCTGAGATCTCTCCCATGTTTACATGGTTTTAAACTTTTATTTGATTTTCCTTTGCTAATCTTTCTCATGTCAGTTTAATTCTTAGACCAGGCAGAAGAACCTAGAAGCGTAGAGGAAAATTTCTTCCTTCCTGACACAATGCAAAATAAATTGAAGAAAAATATTCTATATTTATTAAAATAATACCAAAAGTCAAAATAAATATTTGTCTGGAGTCAACTTAATATTTAGAGCTTATCTAGGACAGAGGAGCATGGTAAGCTCCTACAGACCATGGGGTTGCAAAGAGTTGGACACGACTGAGCGACTTCACTCACACACTCACTCACACACACAGAAAATAAAATATTGACTATAAAATGACAAATCTTCCCTTACCTAGTACCCTGGAATATTTAGTCAAGAAGGGAGAAATAATTTTGTAAGAATTATACACTAGTTGAACATGTTTGGTTTTTGTTGTTTATTTTTATTTTTTGCTATAATTAGTAAATATTCCAGAAAATGTATTGCATTGATATTCTACTTGATAGAAACAAACAAAAAAATGTTTGGTTAAATACATGGCAAAAATAGAATATTTATAGGGAGGGTAAAATATCAATTTCAGAATAACAAAAAAATTTTTGTATATCCAGTAATATTTTATTACTATCTTCAATTCCATTCTGAAGGAGATCAGCCCTGGGATTTCTTTGGAAAGAATGATGCTAAAGCTGAAACTCCAGTACTTTGGCCACCTCATGCGAAGAGTTGACTCATTGGAAAAGACCCTGATGCTGGGAGGGATTGGGGGCAGGAGGAGAAGGGGATGACAGAGGATGAGATGGCTGGATGGCATCACTGACTCGATGGACGTGAGTCTGGGTGAACTCCGGGAGTTGGTGATGGACAGGGAGGCCTGGGGTGCTGCGATTCATGGGGTCGCAAAGAGTCGGACACGACTAACGACTGATCTGATCTGATCTTCAATTCCTTTCGTTACAGCTTAGAGTTCCATAAGTAGTTATTGAAAACATGAAAGAGAGGGAAGAAACAATATGAAAATAAGTGTAAATCAGACTTTAATGTTTTCCATGCTGGCAATAGAATATTGATTTATATATTGTTATTTTGAGTCTCACAATAATACATTTCTTAAAGAGTTGTTTCCTGAAGTCTATTTGTTTTCTAAAATATACATTTTTTGTTGTTGTTGTTAAAACAATGGAATTGAAAGAAAGTAAAAAAAATGAAACCCATTAGGTAGAGAATATTTTCTCTGTCCTTGAAAATAACCAATCATATCATAAACACTAGTGTTATAACCTATAGGAAGTAGCAAATAAAATACAAAATGAATTGCTCTTCTTTTTATGTATTTATAATAGTTTTCTCCTAAAATAGTTAGTCATTTTGCTGCATCTGTCATATTGGAAGCATATCAACTTCTAGGAATTTTAGAGGGAGAGTAAAAAAATGATGGCACAGCAATGGTTTTGAAAATATAATGTTACATTTGGAGCTAAGTGGAACAGAGCAACCCAACATATCTAATGTAGTATAACTAAAACTATTTTATGTGAGTTTATTTCTTGAAATTCATACTCAACTTTGAAGCAAAGCCCTTGAGGCCTGAAACTCTGTACTCTGTAAAAGAGCACTTTTATATTTCTATAGATGGCTCTTTAAAAACTGGAATCTTTATTATTACTTAATTTCAAAAATCTTTATCATTATCAATAAGTGAGTACTATACATCTACCAGATAAGATTAAAAATCTCCAGGTGGCTTTCATTAGGCCCCGTAGTGAGGTATCTCTGTACTGATGAAAGCCACTACTGTAGTAGCAGTGTATCATGGGGCTTAAGCGTGTAGACTCTAGAGTAGACTGCCTGTGTTGCAGCACTTGGTTACTCTGTGATTTCATCATAACCCTACTTCACTTCAATAGACTCAAAATCAAGATAATAATAGTGCCTATCTTATAGAATTGCTAAAAATAATTAAGATCAATGATATTAGATATCACTATTGGTTAATTCTAATAGAATAAATTAAATTTTCACAAGGTTGAGAACCATACATATTTTTGCTTATAACTGACTCCTATGCCTAGTAAAATTTCTGGAAAACAGTAGATACTCAACAAAGTTTATTGAATAACTGGAAGAATGTATGAATAAAAAAGATGAAAGGTAGGGTAGAGGATAAAAAACCATCACTTCGCAAGCTATTATTTTTTCAAGATGCAAAACTGAATATTCAACTATTATTTTTCTTACCAGTAAGTTGTTCTATTGTTGAGATAAATAAACAAAATATTCTATCTGATCTCTGAGCATGATTATTTCACTGTTGCAAGGTACAGGCAATCTTCTCTGAAGTTAAACTACACTGTTCCTTTACATTATTAAGCATTTGGATTGATGTATGAACGTAATGGAAATGTTTTTAGCAATTTAGGAAGGCTACTTCCTTATAATTCATATTGTGAAGCATGAAAGCTTCATGTTCTTATCTTCCAGATGACCTACTGTTATTACTGGGTGAATACAGTTATATTTTCCTATATTTTAAGAGGTAGAGATTCTGTTCATAATCTAGTGTCTAACATCAAGTCTTTAAACCTTTCTTATTTTGATTTGAAAAAAAATTAAAAGCTGAAGTGAAAATAAATTAACATTTATTAAAGAACTGCTGTACATTTGGGTTCTGCACAATTATTTCTCACATGTTCTTTAACTGTAACAACAATTTTATTTTATGGTTTGAGAACATGATGTTTAGAGAGATTATGAAATATGCTTTATATTAGATAGATATAACATGGCAAAGGAAGAATTCAAACTAAGTTGCATCACATTCTGAAACCCATTCTTATCCTGCTAAAAGGATAAGATTAATTCAATTGTATCTGTTGTATTATATATAAATATAATATTTCCTAAACTGTGTCATGAGTAATACAACAAGGCTGTATATTGTCTCCCTGCTTATTTAACATATGTACAGAGTACATTTTGTGAAATGCCAGACTGGATGAAGCACAAACTGGAATCAAGATTGCTGGGAAAAATATTAATAACCTCAGATAAGCAGATGACAGCACCTCTATGGCAGAAAGCAAAGAGGAACTGAAGAGCCTCTTTTTGAAAGTGAAAGAAGAGAGTGAAAAAGTTGGCTTAAAACTCAACATTTGAAAAAAAAAAAATATCGTGGCATCTGGTCCTATCGCTTCATGGCAAATAGATGGGGAAACAATGGAAACCGTGACAGACTTTATTTTCTTCAGCTCCAAAATCACAGCAGATGGTGACTGCAGCCATGAAATTAAAAAGCACTTGCTCCTTGGAGGAAAAACTATGACCAACCTAGACAGCATATTAAAAAGCAGAGACATTACTTTGCCAAAAAATGTCTGTCTAGTCAAGGCTATGGTTTTACAGTGGTCATGTATGGATATGAGAGTTGGACTATAAACAAAGCTGAGCACTGAAGAATTGATGTTTTTGAACTGTGGTGTTGGAGAAGACTTGAGAGTCCCTTGGACTGCAAGGAGATCAAACCAGTCAATCCTAAAGAGAAGTCAGTCCTGAATATTCATTGGAAGGACTGAGGCTGAAGCTGAAGCTCCAATACTTTGACTACCTAATGCAAAGAACTGACTCCTTAGAAAAGACCCTGATGCTGGGAAAGATTGAAGGCAGGAGGAGAAGGGGACGAGAGAGGATGCGATGGTTGGATGGCATCACCAACTAGATGAACATGAGCTTGAGCAAGCTCCGGGAGTTGGTTATGGACAGGGAAGCCTGCAGTCTATGGGGCCGCAGTCAGACACGACTGAGTAACTGAACTGAACTGAAAGTTCCTTGGAGTGTTGGTAAGTTAAAACATGTTTTGTTTTGTTTTGTTTTTTAATAAGAGACTGTGTCAATTAATTTTGAGAAACACTGCATACTGGAAGTTAACAAAAAGTTTTGTTAATCTTTGTATTCTTCATACCCAGTACTAAGATTAGCACAAGAAACAAATACACAATCAACATCTGTCAACATATAAAATGATTACCATATATTCAGGTTGCACTGGTAGGCAGATACAGTGGTAGTAAGAAAAATTAATAGTAGCATACAAAAGGGGATTTTGTATATCCTACAGAAAATAATCTCATATACTTTCATCTAATGGAGATTTGCAAAGGTCTAGTGCCTTGTAACTTTGTGACATATAGACAACAATCAATAAACATTTTGGCAAAAATAGTAATATCGGCTATCAACTCTAGTTTGCCATGTATCTGCAAGTTTGGATTCAAAACCAAAATACTCAAACTCACATTTTATTATAACTGAGACAGAATTGTGAGCCCATTTGTCACAGAAGAACAGAAATCATACATGAGGAGCAACTGCACATGAAATCAGCTTTCCACAGAGACTTAGATCACTTGGATTAAGGGCAAGACAAAATTCCAACGAAAAGTGAGTATTAGTTGCTCAGTCATGTCTACTCTTTGGGAGGCCATGGACTGCAGCCCACCAAGCTCCACTGTCTGTGGAATTCTACAAGCAAGAATACTGGAGAGGGTAGCCAGTGCTTCCTCTAGGGGATCTTGCCAATCCAGGGATCGAACTCGGGTCTCTTACATTGCAGGTGAATTCTTTACCATCTGAGGCACCAGGGAAGCCAAAAATTCCAATTCCTTGTATCAATTTTCTGAACTTTAAATAAAACCTACATGTTTTATGCTGGATCATGACCTAAAATATATTTCCTTTAAAACAACAATAAAATTCAGGGAACCAGTCACTGTTGTGTATTTTCTTGGTCTATTAAATTATCTATTATAAAATTTAAGGTCCTATCCAAATTAAAGAGAACATTTTCAAAATAGTTTATTCAATCCATAGTTAATTATGCCTCTTCTTTAGTCATCTACAGATGCATATTCTAGTGGGTTCAAATTCTCATCTATCATCAAATCCTAACTTCAGCCTAATAATTACTATTTACATTTATTTAAGCCAGTTCACTTGTGAAACACAGAAGGCTAATGGACCACTGATATCCATAATCTCTATAGTATAAGTTGCACCTGGGAATATCTCCCAATCCTTTGTATCTAGATATGGTCAAGAAACTAATTTATGAGCAGAATTGATAGGTGACAGTTTCTGGCTGAGATATTAGCTAGAAGGAAAATGGAAGAGGAGCTCTTCTTCCGTTGTCAACACATTTAGAAACCATATTTTACAGATGGCAAATTCATAAGCTGCATGAAGCCTGGGTTTGTGAGAGACACCACATGGAATAGGGCCACCTTGTAAAACTACTTAATAGGAACACCAGAATAGGAATTTATATGAACAAAAAGTAAAATTTATTGTGTTAAGTACTCTAATTTGAGGCTTGCTCCTGAGAGAAGTTAGCTTACCTGACTAATAAAGATGTCTAGATAAGTGAAAGACCTTAAAGATAATTTTCATTACACTTAAAAATTTATCAATTATTAACAGGAAAGTTGCATCTAAGAAACATCACAGGAATAAAATAAAACCTTTCCTTTGATGTGAATTTCTCTAGTATCTTCCCTCTTTTATGTGTCAATCTTTATTTTATAAAAAAAAACTTTTGATCACTTATTATGTGCCAACTACTAAGTATATATATTCAGACTCTGCCTTCTAGGAGCTTAGAGACATGTTAAAGAGATGGCATTTTAAATTACTATAATGTATGATGTCAGGTACACACAAAGGGCATGGGAGAACAGAAGAGTCGATTTTTACAACCTCTTCGCCGTATCAGGGAAATTTTTTCATCTGATGGTTAATTTTTAAGATAGAATGTATGAACAGGAGTTTGACAGATGGCCAAGGAGGGTGGTAGATATTTCAGACAGATGGAACCATATGAAAAACAGCACAGAAATACAAAAGCCATGGCAAGTTTAAAGAATGGAGAGAAATTTGATGAGGATAAAGTCTGGAGTTCTGCTGGGTGGTAAGCAGAGAAATTCAGAGATTAGTAAACGAAGATATGGAAATCAGATTAATGGGCTAGACTGGAGTCAAGGTTATAAAATGGCATATGTCTTACTTTATTAAGTAAGAATTATTTAGATTTTCTATCCACAGGCTTTCAAACAAAATTGTTTTATATTTAATGAAAGATTGTACCATAACTCTTTGGCTCACTTGTTTGTCTCACAATATGAGCTCCTGAAGCTGGAGGCTCTGAAATAATCAGCTCTGTATTTCTAATGATTTACACAATGTTCAGTACATAAATATTACATATTGGTTTAAAAATGGGTTTTATAACTCACATCATTGGATTTAAAAACAGTCCAAAATGACAACAGGAATGGGGTAGAGGGAGCTTTTGAAATAAGTGCCGAAGTCCTCATCAAAGGAAAGTGAGTACCTTGGACACCTGCATGCATGAGCTAAGATGATGGAAAGTGGGAAGGGGGAGGTAGACTTATGTAATGCATTATTAGAGGACTAGCTGTTTTAGAAAAAAAAAATTTTAAGTGACCTTGAAGTATCAGCATCATGTCAGAAAAAAAACTGACTTTTTGGTCAACTTCTACTTGAGAAAGTTAAAAGTAATTATATGGAGTTCTTTAGGATGACAGATTTGAAGTGTTTAGGGAAAAAATGAAAGGTAAGATAAACTCTTGTAAATAGGACAGAAATTTCAGAAGGAAAATGTTAGAAGCCAAGAAAAGTACAGGGTGAGATAAGGTATGATCCAATGTCAATGAGTCTATTCTATTAAATAGCAACAAATTGACTTTTAAAGAATCTGTCATTTTGAAACCAACTGCATAGCATATTATATCAACTATTGCTCTCAATCAATATAGGAACTTAAACAAACTTAAAGATTAATTGAGCCCATGATCTTCTGTCATGTGTTTTGTGTCATTTAGGGATATGTTTCACTTTAGCCCCATGGTTTACTTCCACACTATCATACTGTAACTACTTTGTCTTTCCTTTTATTATTAAACATTTTTATTTGGTATTGAAGTATAGCTGATTAGCAATGTTATGACAGTTTCAGGTGGACAGCAAAGGGACTCAGCCATACCTATACACGTATCCATTCTTCCCCAAACTCCCTCCAATCCAGGTTGCCTTATAACATTGAGCAGAGTTCCCTGTGCTACATACAGTAGGTCATTGTTGATTATCCATTTAAAATATAGCAGTGTCCAACCCCATCAAATTGGAAGGGCTTTGAAGGGAAGGCACGTACTTTGCACATTGCTGCCTTCTTTTCAGGTGAATTATAAAAGTTGGTACTTTAGAATTACAGACTAATAAATATTGCGAATGAAAGAAAGTAATTCATTTGCACTCATTTCAAGTCACCATATCAGTGGGAAAAAGCAAAAATATTTTGATTAATTCTGTTGAAGAGCAAAAGGATTTGCTACAGGTTCTTTCAAAGATATCTTGTTTATCCATTTACAAATGTATTGCCATTTTCTTCACAGAGAATGAAAATTTAGTCATATTTATGCAATGATGGCCATGAAATGGAACACCTGCTGCATTCTTTCTAAAGTGCAGATGCATGATAAGTTAACCAGATAATGAAATTTACCAATATTTTTAACACAAGAAATGATGAGTCTATTCTTTACAGACGTTAGAAAAATGCCAAGGATGCATATTTCTTTACAAAAAAAAAGACATGGAATTCTCATTATCAACTAATAACATGAAGACTATATTTTCATAAATTTTATAAGCCTTTATATTTAACAACCTAAATAAAATGATTAATAAGAGGATAAAGTATGAATCTAGCCATATTTTTCACAAAGTTGGTGACTTTGTCTCATTCAGTCACACTTCCCTTGGTTTTACTGCCCTGCTTATCAAACAAAAACAAACAAAAGATAAATGAAAAAGACAGCATTTAGTTTCTAAATTATTGATTTACAAGACATGGTTAAAAGTTTTATATGAAAATTTGAAACAAAACCAAAATTCAAAATAGATTACAAATAATTGATGACTGCAGATTTCAATGAAGTTGTGTAATAACAACTGACAACCTTATGGAATTGGTCTTGTTTTGTTATAAATGGAAACACTCAGTCATACATTTTCTCTCTATCTCCTATTAGGGATCTAATGATACCATTTTGAACTAAGGCATGATGTGGCAAACTTGATCCATATGATTATAATTCAGACTACATATAATAAGTACTAAAATGTAATTATTAAGCCAATAAACTAATTTCCCTCTCATATATAAGATTATGTTAATACCTAATATCAATAAGTGCACATGATTAAAAGAGAAATGATTAAATAATTTTTTCATTACTCTGTTTTTACACCAACTTCTATACTTAAACAATTATGTAGGAAAAAGTGGTTCTAGGTCCTTAGAAATGGGAAATTATAATTTAACTTCCTAAATAAATGTTAGCTCATCAAAATTCAGATTTGAGAATTTATTGTTACTGTTGGTAGAATATAATTAATAACTTTTGAAAGTCAAGGTTACCATTAACTCTTAGTAGATAAATAACAATATTTATTATTTCATCTACATGATATAAATATATATGATAATGTGAATTTTTATCTGCAAAAATATTAAAATATGATTGTGGTAACTACATCTGATTATCTTTTATGAATCAAGTTTTAAAAGATAATATAGGACGTTTCTACTAGTCATGTATGCATGTGAGAGCTGGACTATAAAGAAAGCTGAGCACCGAAGAATTGATGCTTTTGAACTGTGGTGTTGGAGAAGACTCTTGAGAGTCCCTTGGATTGCAACCGATCCTAAAGGACATCAGTCCTGGGTGTTAATTGGAAGGATTGATGTTGAAGCTGAAACTCCAGTACTTCGGCCACCTGATGCAAAGAACTGATTCATTTGAAAAGACCCTGATGCTCGGAAAGACTGAGGGCAGGAGGAGAAGGGGACGACAGAGGATGAGATGATTGGATGGCATCACCGACTCAATGACATGGGTTTGGGTGGACTCCGGGAGTTGGTGATCGACAGGGAGGCCTTGCGTGCTGCCATTCATGGGGTTGCAAAGAGTCGGACACGACTGAGTGACTGAACTGAACTGAGTACATCAAAATGTTTCCTGGTATCCCTTGGTATCCAATTTATTACTTGTCTACCTGCAAAGGAAGGTACTGTACTGACTTCTTTTTACAATAGATTAGTTTTGCTTATTCTAGAACTTCATACAAATGAAATTAGATGATACGCACTCTTTTATATGTGGTCTCATTTGTTCAATACAATGTCTGTGAAACCCACCTTGTTGTTACATGTGATTGAAATTTATCCATTCTATTGTTCTGTAGTGTTCCTTTTTATTAATATACTACATTTTTAAAGTTTTGCTGGCATTGGACATTGTTATTTACAATTTATATATAACTACTAAGAAAAAAGTGGTCATGAATGTTCTTGCACATGTTTTTAGTGGACAAATGCATTTCTCTCTCTCGGAAATAAAACTGGCTGTGTAATTTCTGGGCCATAAGATAAACATATAATTCATTGTTTATGTATTTCAAGCAATTTTCTCAAGTAGTTATGCCAGTTTATGCTTCGACCGCCAACATATAAAAGTTTCACTTACACCATCTACGGTTATAATATACAACCTTTCACAGTCTGCTTAAGAGTTGGTATTGTACCGTTCACCAACAGTTCCGTTTACCACCCCCTAGGTGGCGCTAGAGTTAAAAAAAACCAGTCTGCCAGCGTAGAAGTGAAGTGGAAGTGAAGTCGCTCAGTCGTGTCCGACTCTGCGACCCTATGGACTATATAGCCTATCAGGCTCCTCCGTCCATGGGATTTTCCAGGCAAGAGTGCTGGAGTGGATTCCCATTTCCTTCTCCAGGGGATTTTCCCGACCCAGGAATAGAACCCGGGTCTGCCTCATTGCGGGCAGACACTTTACCGTCTGAGCCACAAGGGAAGCCCCTTTGCCAGCGTAGAAGATGTAAAAGCCCAGGGTTCAGTCCCTGGGCTGGGAAGATCCCCTGAAGGAAATGGTGCTGCTGCTGCTGAGTCACGTCAGTCGTGTCCGACTCTGTGCGACCCCACAGACGGCAGCCCATCGGGCTCCCCCGTCCCTGGGATTCTCCAGGCAAGAACACTGGAGTGGGTTGCCATTTCCTTCTCCAATGCATGAAAGGGAAAAGTGAAAGTGAAGTCGCTCAGTCGTGCCCGACTCCTAGCGACCCCATGGACTGCAGCCTATCAGTACTGGAGTGGGGTGCCATTGCCTTCTCCAGAAGGCAATGGTAACCCACGCCAATATTCCTGCCTGGAGAATCCCATGGACGGAGGAGCCTAGGGGACTACAGTCCATAGTGTCTCAAAGAGTCGGACACGGACACGGACATGACTGAAGCGACTTAGCACGCATGCAGGCAAGAATTTCACTCCGTTTACCACTCTCCACATAATTTATGTTATAGTTTCATTTTATAAGGATATATATTTTAATCTGCTTAATACAAGTTGTATATTTTATTTTAAACACTCATATGTACGTCAAATAAATTACGAAAAATATTTTATAAGTATAAATAGAATTTTAAATTCACAAATATAGTGTTATATTGCTAATCATAATTACTGGTGCACCTCATTCCTTTCTGAATATATGTCCATTTAGAACGTATTCCTTTAATGCAGATCTTCTGGCAATTAATTTTATAAAGTTTGTTCATTTAAATATACCTTATTATGCTTTTACAGTTGAAGGATATTATTAACATCCCCAAATATAGACATTACATTTTTTTAGCCCTCAGGATATTCCACTGTCATGATTAGTTCCACTGTCTTGACCCTCATTGTTTCTGACAGGAAATACGTGGCTTTGAAATTGTTGTCCCTTGTTCTAATGTATGCTTTTTCTCTGCTTTCAGATTTTATCTTTTTCTTTGATTATCTTATTTTGACTAAAATGTAATTTACTTTGTATTTACACTGTTTTAGGGCCAGTGACCTTCTGAATCTGTACATTTATGACTTTTACTAAATTTGGGAAATTTTCAGGAGTTGCTTTTTCAAATATTTTTTTCGTTCCTTTTTGCTGTCTTTTCATTCTGGGACTTGAAATGCTTATGTATTGGAAATTTTGATTTTACCGGGTACTTTATGCTCCATTCATTTATGGGGTCAATACTTTTTTTTCTATTTCTGCAAATTAGATAATATAATTTATATTTCTTCTTTTAAGCCTATCTAGGCATTTTTATTTCATTTACTTTTCAATTGTACAATTTTAAATTGATTCTTTTTTATAGTTTCTATTCCTCTGTTGAGATTTCATATTTGTTCATTGATCTTAAGCATGTTTTGCTGTATATCATTGAATACAGTGATAACAGCTGCTTTAAAGTTCTTTTCTCTTAAATTTGCCATCTAGGGGTTAGTCTTTATTTATTACCTTTGTTTGGAAGATTGGTTGTATTTTATTATTTTTTAATGAATCTAGTAATTTGTGATTATGTCCTGGGCATGGTGAGTATTGTGTTGAAGAAGCTCTGGATTCTTTTCTGTTCCCAGTATTGATTTTTGTTTTGTTTGGTTTTAGCATACAATTAACTTAGACTATAAACTTTATTTCTAATTAGTTATTTTAACCTTTGCTGGGCTGCTTGGAGTCTTTTTTATGCACATATAGAAGAGAGCTCCAGCTTCCCTGGTGGCTCAGATAATAAAGAATCTGCCTGTAGTGGAGGGAAATTGGGGTTTGATTTCTGGGTTGGGAAGATCCCCTGGAGAAGGGAATGGCAACCCACTCCAGTATTCTTGCCTGGAGAATTCCATGGACAGAGGAGCCTGGTGGGCTATAGTCCATGGGGTCACAGAGTCGGACATGACTGAGCGACTAACACACACAGATCAGAGCTCAACCTGAATGTGAGAGCTGCTGCACTCAAAGTGTTTCTTTCCTGGCAAATGTAAACATCCCTCCAGTTTCTTTGATTTTGCTGTGTGAGGAATGGTCTAAACAGAGCTACTTGGTAAAATCGGGACATTTCTAGGCCAATAAGATTTTTAGCTATTTGCCTCTTAATTGTATTCAATTTAGAGTCATAGATCATGAAACTTTTAAAGAAAGCATTCCACATGAAAGGCATGAAACAAATGGATAAACGAATGAATTAACTGGCTAATAATGAAATAAAGTGTAAACAGCTTAGAAAAAAATGAAGCAAATTGATAATGAATATCCTTATTAAAGGAGGTAATGTATCCAATTATTATAACAAATGTTAATTAAAAGATAATGAAAACTACTGTCCTAAATCAGTGAACAAAATAGACCTGTATTCTTCCCTCATGGAGCTTACATATTGGTGGGCAATGCAGGCCATAAATAAGGTAACTAATATTGTGTATTAAAAGATGCTAATTACTGACCTTTGAGATTATCAAAAAGTTGGTCACTGACAACAACAGCAGTGGTAACAAGTGCAAAAAGTGACTTATTAGCAACAAAGGCAAAATTTGCATGGGTTTAAGAAAGAAGGAGATAAGGGAAAATGGAGCAATGAGTGTAGACAATTTTCCAAGATTTGTTTTTTTTCTTCCTGTAAAGGCAGAGAAAATGAGTGGGCAGTGGGAGTGGATAGTAGGATCAAGGCATTTTAAGATGAGGTAAATTGTAGTGTGATAATACACTGATAATAATAATCTGTGGAAAATTAAAAAATGATACAGGCAAAATATTGGAGAATTGACAGAGAATTGACTGGCATCTTTAAGTATGTGAAAGGATATGGAGTCTTTGATAGAAGTATGGGTAATTCATCCATAGTACAGACGACAGGCAATACAGATGGGACCAGATGGTAGTATCTGAGTAAATTGGTGTTAAGTATGAGTTTGTAAAAATCTTTAAATTTTAAAAAAATTATCCTCAGTGAAAAAATAAACAATATCTTCAGTTGACATGAGCATGAGTATGAGATTTCTCAAGATATGAACCAAAGAAAAAGTTATAAAATAGGAATACTAATATTACAAATGTAGAGAAGGTCTAATATCTAAATAAATTTTCAAACAGAAATAAATGGGAAAACATAGAGAAAGGAATTAATAAAGAACAAATAATACTAGAAGATTTCCCAGAGATTAAAACATTTGTTTCTTGTCTTTAAAAATACAATATGGAAGAAAAGGAGGTGGAAAAGAGTCACACCGGGGTCCCATTGCTATGATATGAAAATTCAACATTGGAAGTCAGAAGGCAAAGTAACAATTTCTTCAAAATTCTAAAAGGAGTTAATTTTCTATTTAGAATTGTTTACTCAGTCAAGGTAGCTATTGAATGTGAGACTGTAATAAAAATATTTTCAGGCTTCAAATTGATTCTTTTTTATAGTTTCTATTCCTTTGTTGAGATCGCCTGGAGGAGGGAATGGCAAGTCACTTCAGTATTCTTTCCTGGAGGCTCCCATGGACATAAGAGCCTGGCGGGCTATGATCCATAGAGTCACCAAGAGTCGGACATGACTGAGCACACACAGCCCTCCTGGCCTTCATTAAGCAGTCTGAATGGACTGCTTCACATGTGTTCTTAACTGGAATTTCTGTTCACCGTCATCAACAGGATGCCCTTTGCCTTCAATGAATGTACCGTTTACTATTCAAAGTCTTCTTCTTTCTTGATGATTCCATTTCTGTGAAACAAATATTTCAGTAGGTTTTTGAAAAAGAGGCGAGGAAAGTCATTTTTCTTTAAAGTACATGATCCTGACCCAGGGATCAAACCCACCTCTCTTTTGTTTCCTGCGTTGGCAAGTTGGTTCTTTACCACTAGTACCACCCAGGAAGCTGCAAAAGTACTGGCAAAAATGATTAAAGAAAAACACAAAATGCACAGAGTTCCTGATGTATGTGAACAACAGAACCACCAAGAATCTCGCCTCACTCACTGTAACTGCCACTTAATTCTTCTTCCTATTCTACCCTACCCTCTTCTGACCTCCTCTCCAAATAATACCTATTTTTCTCAATACAGCAGCTAAGAAGATTCTTTTTATTTACTATTGTATTTTTTAATTTAAATTTATCTATTTTTAACTGGAGGATAATTGCTTTTCAATATTGTATCGGTTTCTGTCACATATCATCATGAATCAGCCACAGATATACATATGTCCCTTCCCTCTTAAACCTCCTTCCCACCTCCCACCCCATCCCACCCCTCTAGGTTGTCACAGAAGATTCTTTTAAAACAGATATCAGATTATGACTTTTCTGCTCAAGACTTAAAAGCTTCTTTCCCTCAGAATGAAAGACAAACTCTTAGGTGGGCTCCATTTCCTAACTTCATCTCCTACCCCTCACCTCCTCACTTCCTCAGTTCTTGCTACACATGTATCTCCAACATGCCAGCATCCTTCCTTATTTCGCTGTCTACTTTGAAGCCTGCACTCCTTTCACATCTTCTCAAATTTGGCTTTCCAAGGAGGCCTGTCCCAACTCCCTATTAATACCAAAAATTGCATTCTACCAATTATGCTTACCTGTTTTTCCCCCACAGTTTCCAGACCTTTTGACATTATTGGTAGTACATTTGTTTATTATAGTAGTGTTTATTTTCTGTCTCACCCACCAGAAAGTAAGCTCCAAATGGTCAAGTAGCTTTTTATGGGAAACTGTTATATCTGTTATATTGCAGATTCTCAGAGCAGTACCTAGCAATCTAGCAGGTACTCAGCAAATTTTTCTTAGAGATTTATGTTTCTGTGAGAGTTTGATAATGAACCACAACCAATTCTTATGAAATTAAACAAACAAAAATGTCCCAGTTATTAATTCCAAGGACATCAAAAGTTTGGGTGAGAAATAAAATACAGTTGCCCCTTTGAATCCACAGGGGACTGGTTCCAAAACACCCTATACAAACTAAAATCCATGGATGCTCAAATCCCTTAGTCAGCTCTCCATATCTGCAGATACATAACCTGGGGATAGTGAGTGCCATGTAAATGATAAAGAATCTGCCTGAATTGCAGGAGGCCAGACTTTGATCCCTGGATCAGGAAGAACACCTGGAGAAGGGAATGGCAAGCCACTCTGGTATTCTTTCCTGGAGAATGCTATGGAGAGAGGAACCTGGTGGGCTATAGCCCATGGGGTCTCAAAGAGTCAGATGCAATTGAACAACTAACACTTTCTTTTCACATTATCTTTTCACATTATCAATATTATCTGTCAGATAATATTTTAATAAAATTAAAATATTTACATCATATTAATAATGTAAACTTTACCTACTGCTATAAAGAAAAATAATAAATAATGTAAACTTTTAATTGCTGTAAACAAAATTGGAGACATAAACTTAACCAGAAAAAAGGTAAAGGGACAATGTGTGTGTACATGTGCATGTGTGTCTCTAATAAAGGACGAAAACAAATCCTTGTATTTCATTGTAGGAAGGAAAGATATCTAATTGAAAGATTAGGACTGCAAAAAAATTTTTTTTGATTGATAACAAATGACAGAAATTTCTTCTAGGACTTGAAATTTAGAGAAGTTGACCCAGGAAAGTATTGTTTTTTCATCAAAAGTATTTTTTTAAAAAACCATCTACATAAGGTACATCACACCTATTGGGGTGGCTACTAACAAAAAGTGAAAATAACAGGTTTTGGTGAGAATATGGGGAAATTAGAACACTTGTGCCCTGTTGGTAGGAATGTAAAATGGGACAGCACTATGGAAAAGAGTATGGTGACACTCAAGAAATTTTAAAAAGATTTACCACATGACTCAGCTATTCCTCTTCTGCATATATCCAAAAGATTTAAAGCAGATTCTTAAAGACTTAATATACACCCAAGTTCATGGCAGCATCATTCACAATAGATAAAATGTGAAACAACACAAGTGTCCATTCACAGAAGAATGGGTAAATAAAATGTGGTATATACATGCAAAGGAATATTATGCAACCTTTAAAAAGTAAAGTTAGTAAAATCCTAACGTATGCTACAAAATGAATGAACTTTGAGGGAGATTTTGCTAAGTGACATAAGCCAGCCATAAAAAGAGAAATATTGTATGATTGCACTTATATGAAATAGAATAATCAAAATCATAGACACAGACAATAGAATGGTGGTTGCCAGGGGCTGGAGGGAAAAAGGAATGGAGAGTTAATTTTTAACGGGTATGCATGCACAGTCGCTCAGTGTCCAATTCTTTGTGATCCCACGGACTGTAGGCCACCAGGCTCCACTATCCTTGGAATTCTCCAGGCAAAAATACTGCAGTGGGTTGCCATTTACTTTTCCAGGGGATCTTCCCAACCCAGGGATCAAACCTGCATCTCCTGCACTGGCAGGCAGATTGTTTACCACTATGCCACCTGGGAAGCCTCTTTAATGGGTATCGAGTTTCATTATTGAAAAATGAAGCGTTCTGAAGATGGGTAGTAGTGAGGTTGTGAAACAACATAAATGTACTTAATACTACTGAACTGTACACTTAAAAATAGTTAGGATGGTAAATTTTGTTATGTATATTTCACCACAGGTAAAAAAATTAAATAGTATATAAATAACTTTGATTTCTTCAATAAATGAATATATATTTTTAGACGGAGTTTTTTTTTAACTGTTCTTTCTTGTCATGACCATAAACCATGTTTAGTCAATGCACATGGATCAGAATCACTAAATAATTTAAATCTCTGCTTTATTTTGAGATCCAGAGCACTGATAAGCTAGTTTAGTCTATTTGTAACAGATATGATCCACAAAGGGAACAGTGGCCTCATTAAACAGCCAAGCAGTCTTGACTCCCACTTTCTCAGGACAACGTAGGTCAAGCCCTGTCCCCTTTCTGTTCCTTGTTTTCCATGTTTACAAAAATGAGGCAGAAAGATCCACTCCAGTTCCTTCATGGAAAAAATCAATTCAACCAAATGTGGGACTTGAATTAGGAGCATTCTGGAGCTCCTCCTCGCTTTATATGTCAGCACCACACCATGTACCACGATCTTATCTTTCTCTCTCTCTTTTCCCCTCTTTCCTTCTTTCTTTCTCTCTCTCTCTCATACCAGTTCTAGCTACAATCTAACTGAAGACATTTTTGAAGGCCATTTTAATTTATTTTCTTTGGCTCTTGCAGTAAAATGATAAACCTGATTTACTTCAGATTAGAATTACAGAAGTTATAGCGTCTGTACAGAATAAAAAGGGTCCTGGAGGACAATGACACCCCACTCCAGAGAATCCCAGGGACAGAGGAGCCTGGTGGGCTGCCGTCTATGGGGTCGCACAGAGTCGGATACGACTGAAGCGACTTAGCAGCAGTCTCTAAAGTGATATACAGAGGCCACAAAAATAGTAAAATAAATCATAGTATATTAAATTGGTTAATGATTAAAAATTGGGCTTCCCTGATAGCTCAGCTGGTAAAGAATCTGCCTGCCATGTAGGAGACCCCGGTTCAATTCCTGGGTCAGGGAGATTTTCTGGAGAATGGATAGGCTACCCACTCCAGTATCCTTGGGCTCCCCTTGTAGTTCAGCTGGTACAGAATCCGCCTGCAATATGGGAGACCTGGGCTCGATCCCTGGGTTGGGAAGATCCCCTGGAGAAGGGAAAGACTACCCACTCCAGTATCCTGGCCTGGAGAATTCCATGGACTGTATAGTCCATGGAGTCGCAAAGAGTTAGACATAACTCAGCTACTTTCACTTTCTCTTTCAATGATTAAAAATTAGTTTGTTATAGCAGATAAATATAATCATCTATGTCTAATTTACATGAAATTTACCTTGATTATGGGCTTCCCAGGTAGCGCTACTGGTAAAGAATTTGCCTACCAATGCAAGACATGCAAGAGACATGCATCCAATACCTGGGTCGGTAAGACTCCTGGAGTAAGAAATGGCATTCCAGTATTCTTGCTAGGAAAATTCCATGAACAGGCTACAGTACATGGTGCCTCAGAGTCAGACAGGACAGAGCAACTGAGCACACACATTACCTTGATTATAATCCATCTAATTCATATGTCTCTTATATGGGACAGGTAGGTTTATAATTCCTTAGCTGTATAGGGGATGGCATACATGTGGGATACACATAGTTATCGCTTAGATTTGATTTAGCCTGAGTTCCAAATTCACTGTCTCACTCAAATGACAAGGAAATAAAACATGAGAATTTCAAGAAGATTAAGATTCCAGGACATTAAAAGCATGGGCAAAATTAACTTCTGAAAGGCAATGGAAATGAGGAAAACTCAAAGATAATCAGTTTGACACTGGTAACTTTAAGTATTTTATAAATATACTGCTTAGCTTCAATATTGAATCTATAAAGTGAACTGAAATGGAGAAAGGAAGTGCACTGTGGCAGCCTGATAACAAAGTCACCATCTCAATGCTCAAAATATTTTAGTTTTCAATTGGCTTGTGAATAGAGTTGAATTAGTAGTTAAGCTAAAGATCATTTTACAATCTCAATTTTATTCTCTATGAATTTGGTTCAGAGAGAAAAATCAGTAAGCTTAAACATAGAGCAAAATACCAATAAGAAGTACATTCTCTTCATCTTATATTTGGAAGGTCAGCTATCCATCAAATAAACTCTGCTTCCTTGAAGGCATCATGAGATCACACAGTCTTATTTTGCCTGACTTACTCTTGATTTATTATTTCTCTATCAGTATAACACAATTTATAGCATGCTGTTCATATAAGTTGCAGTATGTACCTACTAGCAAAATATCCTATTCTGTTGAGATTTTTCTCTCCCTTTTCTTAACAAGAGAAGTTCTTCCATTCCTCATTTGCTTATTTCAGGAGACTTTGCTTTTTATCGCTCCCATTTTTATAAATGTCTAGATGCAGTCACATGTGATATTAGACTTTGGTTCATGGTAGAGCAAAAATACAATACGTGCTCTTATTCATGTAGAATAACTTTATTTAACAAAAATTACACACGAAGTTCTGTGCTAGACATAAAGCAATGTGTATCATATGTTATATGAAGTCTCAATATAAATGATAAATTTTCCCCAAAATAAAAAGAATCTATCTTAGAGGTAATTAGTTTCCTATTACCAGACATGTCATACAATGACAAGATAACCAATTTTCAAAATCATAGATGGCTAATTTTTCTGGGTCATAACATATTGAAGACAGGAATCAATCATAGAGTGAAGTGAGATATTGCATAATAAAAATTTTAACCTTTACTTCTGGGAGATAATTCTAAGCTTTTGGAATGTTAACCTTGATGGGAATATTTTTGTTTGCCTAGAAGCCTTGGATCATGCCAGATGTGATTTAGAGTGTAGAGTGGCCACTGTCTTGGTTTCAGGTGAATTTCCCATAAATACAATACTCTATTGGCCACTTTCAGAGAAGGCAATGGCACCCCACTCCTGTACTCTTGCCTGGAAAAACCCATGGACAGAGGAGCCTGATGTGTGGCAGTGCATGGGGTAGCGAAGATTCAGACACGACTGAGCAACTTCACTTTCACTTTTCACTTTCATGCATTGGAGAAGGAAATGGCAACCCACTCCAGTGTTCTTGCCTGGAGACAGGCAAAACCCAGGGACGGGGGAGCCTGGTGGGCTGCCATCTATGGGTTCTCACAGAGTCGGACTCGACTGAAAGCTGCAGCAGCATTGGCCACTTTGATAAATCTGACCAACAGTGACTGAAACCAAACCTGTTCACTTTGTCTGCTAGGCCATTTGATAAAGACTACTAACAATGCTTCAAGCATCAGGATGAGACCAACTTGTAGTATTGATCTCGAAGGCAAGTTCCCAGACCCCACCAGCTCAACAAATCCCCAAAACCACCAGAGTTTAACTTAGAAACCAAAGTGGGTTTTTCCTTAAGTTTGTGTGTTGACCTTCCTAAAGTTTGTGTATTAACCTCTTCACTTGCCCAAGATATCAATTTAGGTAAAGAAGAATGTGTTAGTAATTTCATAGTCACTACCTTGGCCAGCAAGAGAAGCATGCAGGGTGAATTCAACACCCTTAATAACCCTAGTCAGTGATTTGATGTTGACTTGAATGTCATGCAAATTGGTAGTATCAGCTAAAGTTAAGGAAAATTAAATATTTTTTTTTCTTATTGGATAACCCCCATTGTATGGATAACTGACTATGAAGTATACATAAATAATGAGCTACCTTTCCCTTTAGGAAGCTCCCCCAACTAACTGAGGATATACTTCTCAGTAAGATAAGAAGGGTAGTAATTAAATCATGGTCAAGTCAGAGTCATCTAATGAAGGATGGGTAATCCTATGGTCAGTTAAACAATACTTGAAATCATTTGGGAGAGCCTCACAGGGTTTTTCCTTTGTTAGAAAGGTTAGGGGTGAAGGAGCTTCTGAAAGTTAGATAGCATTAATGTTCCTCTAACTGTAATACATCTCAGGGTCTAAGATGTTCCCTTTGCAGCTACTGAGCTTTCTCTGCCTCCACCACTACAAAACCAGTGTGTTCCTTCCAATAGCTCTAATTTCACTGTTTTTCGAATAGATATTTGCTCACATTCAGTTCAGTTCAGTGGCTCAGTCGTGTCCGACTCTTTGCAACCCTATGGAGTGCAGTATGCCAGACCTCCCTGTCCATCACCAACTCCCAGAGTTTACTCAAACTCATGTCCATTGAATCGGTGATGCCATCCAACCCTCTCATCCTCTGTTGTGCCTTTCTCCTCCCACCTTCAATCTTTCCCAGCATCAGGGTCTTTTCCAATGAGTCAGTTCTTTGCATCAGGTGGCCAAAGTATTGGAATTTCAGCTTTAACATCAGTTCTTCCAATGAATACCCAGGACTGATCTCCTTTAGGATGGACTGGTTGGATCTCCTTGCAGTCCAAGGGACTCTCAAGAGCCTTCTCCAACGCCACAGTTCAAAAGCATCAATTTCTTCAGTGCTCAGCTTTCTTTATAGTCCAACTCTCACATCCATACATGACTACTGGAAAAACCATACCCTTAACTAGATGGACCTTTGTTGGCAAGGTAATATCTCTGCTTTTTAATATGCTGTCTGGGTTGGTCATAACTTTTCTTCCCAGGGGTAAGTGTCTTTTAATTTCATGCCTGCAGTCACCATCTGCAGTGATTTTGAAGCCCCCAAAATAAAGTCATCAACTGTTTCCCCATCTATTTGCCATGAAGTGATGGGACTAGATAACATGACCTTAGTTTTCTGAATGTTGAGCTTTAAGCCAACTTTTTCACTCTCCTCTTTCACTTTCATGAGGAGGCTCTTTAGGTCTTCTTCACTTTCTGCCATAAGGGTGGTGTCATATGCTCACGTTACGACCTTTTTTATCAGAAGAGTCAGACCCAAGTGAGGGGACTTCCCAAGTGGCGCTAGTGATAAAGAGCCTGTCTGTCAATGTGGGAGACATCAGAGACTCAGGTTGGATCCCTGGGTGGGAAAGACACCCTGGAGGAGGGTGTGGCAGCCCACTTCAGTATTCGTGCCTGGAGAATCTCATGGACAGAGGAACCTAGACGACTACAGTCCATGGGGTCACAAAGTGTCAGACACGAGTGAAGCGACTTAGCATGCATGCATATAGGGTGCACCAGGAGACTGCCCTAGGGTCCTCATTAGGGTGAAAACAAGTATGATCATGCCCAGAAATGGTCAGAGGGGAACCCTGAATTTTCACCACCTAATAAATGCTTTTTTATTCTTATTAGGTTATTTTCTTCTAACCCAATATCACTTGAATAGCTCTCACTAGTCCAAATTAAAAGTATTTCCAGAAGAATTTCTTTGATTCCTCTGAACTGAGCTTAGGTATTTTTTTATTTTTATTATTTTCCTTCTATGATGTGTTTGCCATTCTGTGTAAAATTACCTATTTAAATCCCAGATTTTCCCACTTCAAACTTTATCAGCTTAGATTGAATTTTATTTAACAATATATCTGCAGCATTTAACATCAAAACTTAATAACTAATTGAATCTTAATAAATAATACATATAGAATTGAGGAATAGAATAAACAAAAATAAAATGTTTCTAATATAATTTCAACATTTTTATTAAAATTTTCAAAAGGAATAACCTATGGCTGACTATCACTAACTCCATAAATGCCCATAAAGTTTCATATGCATTTCTATATTTATTATTCCATTTATTGTAATAATGCCAAGTTGCTTCAGTCGTGTCCGACTCTGTGTGACCCCATGGGCTGAAGCCTACCAGGCTTCTCCATCCATGGGATTCTCCAGGCAAGAACACTGGAGTGGGTTGCCATTTCCTTCTCCAACTGTAATAATAAACATTGATAATTAGACATTTAACAGTGAGAGAACTGTTGAATAAATTAGTGAGGTATCCATACCATGGAACACCAGTAGCCACTACAAAGGATAAATTGAATCTTTATACATTGAAATAACATACTGTAAATATGTTAAAAATTGTTTCAGACCATTATGCATGAGTTCAGTTCAGTTCAGTCGCTCAGTCATGTCCCACTCTTTGTGACCCCATGAATCACAGCATGCCAGGCCTCCCTGTCCATCACCAACTCCCAGAGTTTACCCAAACCCATGTCCATCGGGTTGGTGATGCCATCCAACCATCTCATTCTCTGTCATCCCTTTTTCCTCCTGCCCCTAATCCCTCCCAGCATCAGGGTCTTTTCCAATGAGTCAACTCTTCACATGAGGTGGCCAAAGTATTAGAGTTTCAGCTTTAACATCAGTCCTTCCAATGAACACCCAGGAGTGATCTCCTTTACGATGATGGACTGATTGGATCTCCTTGCAGTCCAAGGGACTCTCAAGAATCTTCTCCAACACCACATTTCAAAAACATCAATTCTTCGGCGCTCAGCTTTCGTCACAGTCCAACTCTCACATCCATACATGACCACTGGAAAAACCATAGCCTTAACTAGACAGACCTTTGTTGGCAAAGTAATGTCTCTGCTTTTAATATGCTATCCAGGTTGGTCATAACTTTCCTTCCAAGGAGTAAGCATCCTTTAATATGCTAACTGCTGCTAAGTTGCTTCAGCCGTGTCTGACTCTGTGTGACCCCATAGACGACAGCCCACCAGGCTCCCCCGTCCCTGGGATTCTCCAGGCAAGAACACTGGAGTGGGTTGCCATTTCCTTCTCCAATGCATGAAAGTGAAAAGTGAAAGGGAAGTTTTTCAGTCATGTCTGACTCTTCTAGACCCCGTGGACTGCAGCCTACCAGGCTCCTCCATCCATGGGATTTTTCAGGCAAGAGTACTGCTGTGGGTCGCCATTGCCTTCTCCCTGCATAGTATGATCCCATTATTATTAAAAACAAAAGCACACTTGCAGATTAAGTAAAGAGATGAAAACAAAGAATAAGGAGAAATGGAGAGAGATGGGTAAATTCAGATAAAAGACAGGAATATTATACCCATCTCTATCTGAGAGTGACCTGAAGATGAACTGGAGCTTGTGAGAAAGGGCTTCATCTTTCTCTTTATATCATGCAAAAAAGAAATATTGAAAATAAAGGTAGTTTACTCTATTTCCATTTTTTAAATAGTTTAGGTGATGAACTTATTAAGAAAAAATCTAACATATTAACTGTTATTTTTGTGAAGTTGGATCAAAGGTAATTTATCTTATGATTTATACTCATCTGTATTTTTTACATTTTCTACAATGAGTGTATACATTAAATAAAATTTATAAGAAGCTTTCTTGACAAAACCTGGGAAAGCAATGAAAAGCATTTTTAGATCTGAAAGTAGTATGATTTTATCTCCAATCTCATTTATCTTTAAAGTAAATGGACTGTTATGGAGGTCATAATTTTGTATTTAATGCCACTTACGTCTGTTTCTGGCCCTGGAATCAAAATAGATGTAATAAAGAAAATTTTTGTATCTTCTGCATAAATGATTAGAAAATGTCCCTCTGAGTTTCTCTGCCATCAAGTGTAGATGCAATGTTTATATTTTAAGTATCTATTATAATAATGTGAAGTTTTATCTTGTTTACCGCCACAGTGCCTGGACTTGTGTTAGGCATATGTAGGTTTAATAAAAGTTTATTGAACAACTGCATAATTGAATAACTATTAAACTCAAATCAATTTTTTAAAAGAAAGTTTAATTCCCCTAGGGAGCTTTTTTCTGAAACCAAATTTTACAGCTTAAGGGAAATATCCACTTTGGAGTTGAACTCTTTATGACTGGAACTGCATGGGGTGTAGTGATAAATATGTTTCCTTAAGGTTGCCTTTGTCTAACTGTTAGCAACTCACCAGGTGGCTGCAACTGTGGAAAAATATTTAGTTCTTTAAACATTTCAGTCAATGCGGTAGTTATTTAAATAGTGACAAATAGCAAACATTTCTCCATAGTTTATAGCCTTTTTCCTTAATAGTTTTTCCAGTGGGAGTAAAAGGTCCTATTTAGTCAACATTTAGTCAATGTTATTTTTCTAATTATCCAATATGACTAATTTAAAATGTCTTAACTTTTAATCAAATTATCTTTTCACCACAGCATGAGCATGACTACTTTTTCAAACACATAGTTTAATATCTCTCAGTGTATTAAAATGTTCAAAATCAGCTTTCTTTTACATTGCAAATTTAGACTACATTATTGATTACCATGTTCCGATCTAAACCTATATTAAAACAACCTTGTCTTTTATAGCTATCCAATTATATACTGTTAATATATGAAACATGAAACTTTTTGCCCTTTGCTTTTATCACTTCTCCATCTTAAAAACAATTTTAATCTTTACTTGTTAAAATTTCCCTAATCCTGTCAAATGCCATTTCTCCATGGAGCTTAATTATTTCTTCTTATTCAGAAGTGATTTTTCCTTCCTTTGAAGATTCATAATACTGTCTTTTATTTACATTTGAATATGGCTTTATATTTTATGACCTGTTTAATCTATTATTTCTGTTGAGCCTCTATTATTTATTTATATTCACCAATTTATTCACTCGGTAAGTACTGAGTGCACCTGTCAAATACCATTTCTGAGCACTGAAGAAATCATAGTGAACATGAAGAGGTCCCCGTCTTTAAGGAGTTTGCCATCTGAGTTTTGCATTTAGTATATTTCTACTTATGCTGAAGTTACTCTGGTCCTCCAATACTAGAATGGAAACATCTTGAGGAAAGAGATTTAGTCATAGGATAAATCATCTTTGTCATATTTACCCCTTTGCTCATCAGAGGGTGCTCTACCTCTGTATTTGATGAATGAATAATCATGCCTATATAATATTTTATCATTTGCCAAATACACTGTAATACATCACCTCTTTTAATTTTCATCACAACTGTGGAAGAAATATATATAACTCTATTTTAAATAGCTTAGTTAAATTCCTGTGTTCATTCACTGACACTTTAAAGTATATAGAAAATTTCCTAAGTTTTCATACATTGTAAAAACTGTAAAAATCTGTTATTCAATGGTCAAGAAATCAGAAGTTATATAGGTTAAATATCATGATAATTTTTCTCTTTATATAGAAAATGTAAGATTGCCAGGACTATCAAAGTTATTTACAATAGTCATAAATGCCGAATAACTAGGCATTTTCAAAGCATTTCTCAAAGAATGGCCATTAAAAAGCATGGAAATAGGAACTGCTGAGATAGATGTCCAATGTGATAGGCATTCAATAGGTGTAAAATCATTATCATTATTGCCAATAGTTGACCTTGTGATTACTACAGAACATACAGGGAATAGTCTAGCTTTTATAGTTATATTTTAAAATGTCAATGATTGTAGAATACATCCAGTGCAAGATCAAGAAGTTCAGTCATTGAATTAGTTCACAGATAAGGGTTGAATACTAGCTTCTTAAGATTAGAGCTGTCTCATTTTTCTATATAACTCATAGCTTTCCTGATATCACACTTTTTAAAATTTTTTTAATCACACTTTTCTTGATTACTTTTCTTGGTCCTTAGTATCTACTCTCCATTTCCCAAGGTTGTCTTTCCAACCTTCATGTGACCATGAAAAGTGGAAGTTTCTCTCTGTGCCAAACCTCTTGTCTTCTGACTTATTTTTCTACAAACGTAATGATAATCTCGAGCATAATTTTAAGTACAAGCCCATAGGTACATTAATTGCCAGGTTTCAGAGCTAGCACTGGCTCATTTTCTGAGCTTCAACTTGTAGAATGACTTGGGGGCTAACTTACAATATAAATTTTCAAAAAAAAAAATTTTTATAGCCCATTCTGACAGATACTGTAATTGCACCAAGTCATAGAGTGCTGTGTAGGCTATTGAAAGACACTGTTTTTTTCTTCAAGTGAAATGGTGATAGCAAAGGATTGATATGATAGTGTTTGTATTTTGGCTGTTGTGGTGACAGAAGACTATATATGTGGTGGTGGGGGCGGGGGAGTGAGGTCAGGGAGAGGAAAGTTAAAGAAAATAAGTAGGGACCATTTAGTAGTCTAGCCATAATCCAGGAAAGGACTGATAGCTGATGCCACTTAGGCCAAGGTAACAGCAGTCAAAGTGAGAAGAGTTCTGATTCTAAGTATATCAGAGATTGAGTGGATGTAGTCTGCTGATACAAGAATTACAAAAAGAGAATAATTAAGGATGAATCTAATTTTGTTAGTCACATATGGAATCATCATTACTGAGAGAGGGAAATCTGCAGGAAAAGTAGCTGGAGGTGGGTAGGAAGTGGCTATGATGGGCTCCACTTTAGACTTGTTTAGTTTTAGGTGCCTATGAGATATTCAAGAAGGAGATATACAATACGCATTTGAATATTTGACTCTAGAGTTGAAGAGACATGTTCAAATTGAAATATAGATGTGGGAGTTACCAGGTGGATTTCAAAGCCTTGAGATTTTTTTATTTTATTTTATTTTATTTTTAGACTTTACATAATGAAATACCTTTTCAAGTAAGGATAGACAAGAAAAGTGAACCCACCTTCTTTGTGACTCACCTGTTGACACCATTGAGAACAGACTTTGATCAGAATGGAGAGACCACATAAGCCAATACAATTTATTGATGTTAACTTGAATATTAATATGTTATCTACTAACAAATAAGAAAACCTGGAAAAAATTCAAATCATAGTTGGATAGTTATGTACATATTAGTTTCTATGAAGCTAGAAATTATATATTTTTATTAATCTCTGTATCATCTATAGTTATTTCTTGAAAGTATTGGATGTCCAAAAATTGTTGGGTTAAACTTAATCGGAAAATGTTCCTACAGCAAATGCAGTTGATGCCCATTCAGATCACCTTTGTAGGTCTGATTCACACCTGCCTCAGCTATTGCAGTGTTGGTACTAACCATTCAAACCTGCACTCTTCTCTTGAGGTTCATCCTTGGTTAATGGGAACTACTTTACAGGGAGATTCCTGGAAGATTATGTCTTTCTACAGGGCCACCAGTAAGCCCTTGACTGACTTATGGAGAGCATAACAACTCAGGACTTTGTCCAGTGTAATTTATGTGCCAGAACTCCTAGTAACTTCTGACCTGGGTTACATTTCCCCTGAAAACACGTCTCTGCATAGCTTTTTCTCATGCCTGATCACTCAGGTTTCTCCTTCACTAAGTCAGTTGCACAAGGATTTCTGCCACTTATTACTAAGTAACTTGACCTAAGATAATAGCCACAGACATAGATATCTGACCCCTAAAACATTTCTCTTATCTAAGTGCATTGGCACTTAATCTCTAAATTATTCAGTCTTTCTTTGATTGATTTTGAGGAGTGGACTGGAGAAGAGTTTCTCTTCTGTATATTCCTCTCAGGCTTAAATATACAATCAGGACAATGAGTCATCACTCTTCCTCCCCATTTACCACCTCATCACAATTCCATGTTGTTTTTTCCAAGATAGGCAGTTACACTTAGTTGAATGCTTGGACACATATGCTGTCTAAATTATAACAAGAATACTACACAGGGACTTTAGGAAACTTTTGTAATATTTTAAAGCCTCTGGTATTTAGTTAAAGATTCAATGTGCTATTGTAAGAAATACTTATTTTGATAGAAAAAGCCAGTATCCTGTGCCTCAACCTCATGATTTTACTTTTAATCTTTTCTTTTCTCTCAGTAAATCAATGGGTCAATATGTTCTGTCCAACTGACCATCTGTTCACAAGCCTGTAACATGCAACTTGTGCCCTGCACTGTTTACAGTGTCAAAAAAATATCACACTCAAATTTTTCTTCTTGGGAAGGGAGGTGAGGAGAAAGTGAGAGCAATCAAGGAGGGAAGAGAAAAAGGTCTGTGGGAGAAGGGATAGCTGAGCATGACAGGTTGCCACAAGCTGATAGCGGAGAACTGAGACACGCCATCGAACAGGTGCCCTGCATGAAACTTCTTCCCTTGCCCCAGAGAATCTCTCCAGTTAGGAGAATAATTAGAACTGGAAAATATCTGCCTTGGCGATGGTCATATACATCCTAAGTTAAATGAAAGAAAACTAAAAGAACTCGCATTGTGAGGAGACTGTGCAGACGGTAACTTAGTGAGGACAGAATGTAAATGCTTTCATGTTGTTAAAGGTTAGATGTAAAGAAAGGCTTCGCTGGCAAGCTTAACAGTGTCAGTGATTCTGCAGAGGCAGCTTGTCTGGTTCTGCCCGCTGTATGGCATCATGCGGTGACTGGTTGGAGCAAGCGGTTCTTTTTCATCAGTGTTTTTTAGTCTCTGCTCTGCTAATGTAAAGGAAAATCTATTTTTATCTTCTCATCTGTATCTATTGATATTTAATGACACACAGCTCATCTTTCAGTGCAACTGGAGATATGACTTCTCTCAGGATTATTGGTTTCCTTTTTTGCCCCATCTATACTGAACAATGAGATCATCAGAATAATCTTACGCTAATTTAATGATGATGTAAATTTACTGGCATTTTCCCCTTCAGGTGGCAGAACTCAAAGTGAAGCTCGGGAACCTCTGGAGAGAAACATTTTCTTCTCTTTGTAGACGAGCCTGTTACACCCCACAGCCACCTGCCTGCTATTCATTCTCTCTGCGCGGAAGATAAAATAACAAGCTTTTCTCTCTGTTGCTGTGCACCTTGGTGTTCAGAAGGTGGCATGCTGAGAGAACCTGCCCTTTCCTAAAGTAAATATTAGAAGTTTCAGGAAAAGGTGCCAGGTCTTTAAAAATCTCAGTTTCTCTAATAAAAAACGTGTGGGACCTGAGGAGAAGGCCACCAGCAAGCCCCCAGGGAACAATATGTTTCCTCACCTTCTTTAACATTTATGCCACCATCAGCTTTCCAAGAAAGACAACATATGGCATATTACGTAAAAATACACATTTTTTCTCTACACAGTTCTGTCCTGGAAACTCTTCTAGTAATCAGATCTGAAGGTCCTTGTTTTCCATTAATTCTAGAGTTGACCTGAGTCATGAGGTCCAGCTTTTATATTTTTCAAAATTTAAAGTCCTTCTGAATCCTCTCAATCCTGCAAAAGAAAGACGTTAACAATAATAACCTTGAGTGTATTTGTTCCTGAGGTTATGTTCCTCGCATCTCTTCAAATCCTTCTGATTTTCATCTCCACTAAATGAGTACTTATGAAGGCAGAAGACAAAAAAAAACATGCGACCAAGGTCAAGAGCTACTCAGTAGCCTTTAATAATATTTATTAAGCTGCTTACAGTATCCCAGGCACTGTGCCAAGTATTATATATATATATATATATATAATATATATATGTTAATTCACTTTATCCTCACCTATTAAAATATAGGTATATTTTTATACTCTCTTATCTGAATTGAAGATTAACATCCAAAGAGGATAAACAACTGGCCCACAAATACACAGATAGCAAGTGGCAGAGCTGAGTCTGAATCCAGAAAGCCTGACTCCAGAGACTTTATGCTCAATTATGAATTTGAGATAGAAGTTCTTACCCCTCTAACAAGCAGGATGTTTCTTTCATTCAAGTCTTATTGTCAGAATTCACACACATTTTACTTGTGACATCTTTCATTGTTTAAATTAAAAAAAAAAAAACAAAAAACACTTTCTTACCTGACTTTTTCATTAACAAATAAGATGCTGTTGCATTTTTTTGGATCAATTTCCAGAATTTTGCCAAATTGAAATATGTGGACACAGCATATCAAATTTTCTGCCCATACTTAGATGCAAGTTTGATGTGGAAAATGAAGACCAGCTGGTGATAGAACAAATGAATAAATGTATATATGTATTTGGTGGTCCTTTATTGTGCATTCCCAGGAATTGGATCTGGCCTAGCTTAAGAAGAAGGCAAGGTTACTTTCCCCTAATTAAAATTGTTCCATGGCTTTCTATTGTCATAAATATAAAGTTCCTACTGTGGATAATACAGTCTTTCATGATCAACTAATTCTCTAGCTTATTTAACTCTAGTAATAACCTCACATCACCCCCGAACACATACCCTATGCTTTAGTTGGTTCTGGTTATTTACTAAATTCCTGTTCATGTCCAGGGCACTCTTGTAACTCTCTTGTTTATGATACTTGATGTAGGCATATTAGAAGCAGAAACTGTATAAGAGACAGAGACTGTATATTGTCTAAGGTTGACAGTTCCCACGTGTGCATTTTCAAACGCCCCTTCCTGTCACCCCATCACTACTTCCTGCTCACTACAGTTTTTCAGAGTTGGAGGAAATGTGTGATTTTACTGCCTCTTCCCATCATTTAGAATTATTATGATACTGCAGCCATAACTCCTCCCCCTACCAAATGGTACCATCAATATGTGATTTCCCCAAGAAGACGGATTATCCTTTCAATAGACCATTGAGGTATAGATGATTTACAATGTTGTGTTAGTTTCAGGTGTACAGTAAAGTGATTCAGTTATATATATATATATATTTCAGATTCTTTTGCCATTTATATCATTACAGAATATTGAGCAGAGTTCCCTGTACTACACTATAGGTCCTTGCTGGTTATGTATTTTACATATAGTAATGTGTTTATGTTAATCTCAGGCTTCCAATTTATCCTCCCCACCACTTTTTCCTTTGGTAACCATGTTTTCTTTTTAAGTCTGTGGGTCTATTTCTGTTTTCAATGTAAATTAACTTGTATTTTTTTTTTTTTAGATTCCCTATATAAGTGAGATCATATGATATTTATCTTTCTCTCTCTGGTTTACTTCACTTAGTATGATGACCTCTAGGTCCATCCAGTAAATATTTTCTTAAAAATAAGTATTTTCATAAAAATAAATATGAAATATCCTTACTCCATTTTTTAAATCATTGACAATGAGAAGAATTTTCCCTAATTAAAAAAAAATGCTTACACTTGTTCAAATGTGGTAAAACCACTTTTCACCTCTCTGTCAAGGCCTCTGTATTAATACAGATTTATTACAAAATACAACCTGATATTTTGTTACAGGTTAAGACTTGATTGATATTTTGTTACAGGTTAAGACTTTATTGTGGAGAAGGAAATGGCAACCCACTCCAGTGTTCTTGCCTGGAGAATCCCAGGGACGGGGGAGTCTGGTGGGCTGCCCTCTATGGGGTCTCACAGAGTCAGACACAACTGAAGTGACTTAGCAGCAGCAGCAGCAAGACTTTATTGAGAGGTATAATCCTAAGGCATTAAGGGTTAAAGGAGGGAAGAAGATAAATCAATTAAAATGTATGCATTTCCAAGCTATCTGTGATATGGTTATATGAAATGTAGAAGAGCTTGAAGGGAACCTTGGGGCTTTGCAACAGTCACTGAGAGAAAGAAAGGAAGATATATCTTCAGACTTCTTGATCCTGACTCCTGGTTCTCAGTTCACTTCAGTCGCTCAGTCATGTCCGACTCTTTGCAACCCCATGGACAGCAGCACGCCAGGCCTCCTTATCCATCACCAACTCCCAGAGTTTACTCAAACTCATGTCCATGGAGTCAGTGATGCCATCCAACCATCTCATCCTCTGTCATCCCCTTCCCCTCCTGCTTTCAGACCAGCATCATGGTCTTATCCAGTGAGACAGTTCTTCTCATCAGGTGCCCAAGTATTGGAATTTCAGCTTCAACATCAGTCCTTTCATGAACATTCAGGACTGATTTCCTTTAGGATTCACTGGTTGGATCTCCTTGCAGTCCAAGGGACTCTCAAGAGTCTTCTCCAACAAAATAGTTCAAAAGCATCAATTCTTTGGTGTTCAGCTTTCTTTATAGTCCAACTCTCACATCCATATAAGACTACTGGAAAAACCATAGCCTTGACTAGACAGACATTTGTTGGCAAAGTAAGTCTCTGCTTTTTAATATGCTGTCTAGATTGGTCATCAGAGAAAGCAATGGCACCGTACTCCAGTACTCTTGCCTGGAAAATCCCATGGACGGAGGAGCCTGGTGGGCTGCAGTCCATGGGGTCGCGAAGAGTCGAACACGACTGAGCGACTTCACTTTCACTTTTCACTTTCATGCATTGGAGAAGGAAATGGCAACCCACTCCATTGTTCTTGCCTGGAGAATCCCAGGGATGGGGAGCCTGGTGGGCTGCCGTCTATGGGGTCTCACAGAGTCGGACACGACTAAAGCGACTTAGCAGCAGGTTGGTCATAACTTTTCTTCCAAGGAGTAAGCATCTTTTTATTTCATGGCTGCAGGCATCATCTGCAGTGATTCTGGAGCCCAAGAAAATGAAGTCTGCCACTGTTTCCACTATTTCTCCATCTGTTTGCCATGAAGTGATGGGACCTGATGCCATGATCTTAGTTTTCTGAATGTTGAGCTTTAAGTCAACTTTTCCACTCTTCTCTTTCACTTTCATCAAGAGGCTCTTTAGTTCCTCTTCCCTTTCTGCCATAAGGGTGGTGTCATCTGCATATCTGAGGTGATTGATATTTCTCCTGAAATCTTGATTCCAGCTTGTGCTTCATCCAGCCCAGCATTTCTCATGATGTACTCTGCCTATAAGTTAAGTAAGCAGGGTGATACTATACAGCCTTGACGAACTCCCTTTCCTATTTGGAACCAGTCTGTTGTTCCATGCCCAGTTCTAACTGTTGTTTCCTGACCTTCATACAGATTTCTCAGGAGGCAGATCAGGTAGTCTGGTATTCTCATCTCTTTCAGAATTGTCCACAGTTTATTGTGATCCACACAGTCAAAGGCTTTGGCATAGTCAATAAAGCAGAAATAGATGTTTTTCTGGAACTCTCTTACTTTTTCACTGATACAACAGAAGTTGGCAATTTGATCTCTGGATCTTCTGCCTTTTCTAAATCCAGATTGAACATCTGGAGGTTCACGGTTCACATATTGCTGAAGCCTGGCTTAGAGAATTTTGAGCATTAGTTTGCTAGCATGAGATGAGGGCAATTGTGCGGTAGTTCGAGCATTCTTGGCGTTGCCTTTCTTAGGGACTGGAATGAAAACTGACCTTTTCCAGTCCTGTGGCCACTGCTGAGTTTTCCAAATTTACTGACATATTGAGTGAAGCACTTTCACAGCATCATCTTTTAGGATTTGAAATAGCTCAACTTAAGTTTCATCACCTCCACTAGCTTTGCTCGTAGTGATGCTTTCTAAGGCCCACTTGGCTTCACATTCCAGAATGTCTGGCTCTAGTGAGTGATCACACCATCGTGATTATCTTGGTCATGAAGATCTTTTTGTGCAGTTCTTCTGTGTATTCTTGCCACCTCTTCTTAATATCTTCTGCTTCTGTTAGGTCCATACCATTTCTGTCCTTTTTCGGCCCATCTTTGCATGAAATGTTCCCTTGGTATCCCTAATTTTCTTGAAGAGATCTTTAATCTTTCCCACTATTGTTTTCCTCTATTTCTTTGCACTGATGGCTGAGGAAGGCTTTCTTATCTCTCCTTGCTGTTCTTTGGATCTCAGCATTCAAATGGCTATATCTTTCCTTTTCTCCTTTGCTTTTCCCTTCTTTTCTTTTCACAGCTATTTCTAAGGCCTCCCCAGACAGCTATTTTGCTTTTTTGCATTTCTTTTCCATGGGGATGGTCTTGATCCCTGTCTCCTGTACAATGTCATGAGCCTCCATCCATATTTCAGGCACTCTGTCTATCAAATCTAGTCCCTTAAATCTATTTCTCACTTCCACTGTATAATCATTAGGGATTTTATTTAGGTTATACCTGAATGGTCTAGTGGTTTTCCATACTTTCTTCAATTTAAGTCTGAATTTGGCAATAAGGAGTTCTTGATCTGAGCCACAGTCAACTCCCGGTTTTGTTTTTGCTGACTGTGTAGAGCTTCTCCATCTTTGGCTGCAAAGAATATAATCAATCTGATTTCGGTGTTGACCATCTGGTGATGTCCTTGTATAGTGTCTTCTCTAGTGTTGTTGGAAGAGGGTGTTTACTATGACCAGTACATTCTCTTGGCAGAACTCTGTTAGCCTTTGCCCTGCTTCATTCTGTACTCCAAGGCCAAATTTACCTGTTACTCCAGGTGTTTCTTGAGTTCCTACTTTTGCATTCCAGTCCCCTATAATGAAAAGGACAGCTTTTTGGGTGTTAATTCTAAAAGGTATTGTAGGTCTTCATAGAACTGTTCAACTTCTTCTTCAGCATTACTGATCAGGGCATAGACTTGGATTACTGTGATATGAATCATTTGCCTTGGAAACAAACAGAGATCATTCTGCCCTTTTGAGACTGCATCCAAGTACTGCATTTTTGACTCTTTTTTGACTATGATGGCTACTCCATTTCTTCTAAGGGATTCTTGCCCACAGTAGTAGATAGAATGGTCATCTGAGTTAAATTCACCCATCTGCATCCATTTTAGTTCACTGATTCCTAAAATGTTGACATTCACTCTTGCTATCTCCTGTTTGATTGCTTTCAATTTGCCTTGATTCATGGACCTAACATTCCAGGTTCCTATGCTATATTGCTCTTTACAACATTGGACCTTCCTTCTATCACCAGTCACATCCACAACTGAGTGTTGGTTTTGCTTTGGCTCCATCTCTTCATTCCTTCAGGAGTTATTTCTCTACTGATCTTGAGTAGTGTATTGGGCACCTACTGACCTGCGAAGTTCATCTTTCAGTGTCCTTTCTTCTTGCCTTTTCATACTGTTCATGGGTTTCTCAAGGCAGGAATACTGAATTGGTTTGCCATTCCCTTCTCCAGTGGACCGCAATTTGCCAGAACTCTCCACTATGACCTGTCCTACATGGCATGGCTCATAGTTTCTTTGAGTTATACAAGGCTGTGGTCCATATGATTACATTGGTTTGTTTTCTATGATGGTGATTTTCAGTGTCCGCAACTGACCACAAGCATATTAACTCTCAAACTTCCAGGTTGTATGAACTAGACTCTCCAGAATGCCACTAGCAAAGTTAGGCCTCATATCTACAGTATGATCCTGTAAGTCCAGAGTGGTGGGAGAAGCTGGATTCTCTTTAGGGATGTTTATGTTTGGCCTGGATTCTTTCACTGCTAAACGTCTCATTGTGTTGGGGTCAAAAGAAACCAAGCCAGACAATGGCCATCCTCCTGGGGTGGCAAAGATATGTGGCAGTGTTAGAAAATGAAGTAATATGACTCTCCATCCAGCAAGTGGCTCAGGGCTTTTATTTTATTTTTTAGCTATTTCTCAATTGACTAAGGAATACAGTGAATCTGGAGAATATCATGCATTGAGCCACTCAGGTGCACACACATGCTTGCATGGTATCTGGCTCTGTATTATAAAATGAAAGGATTGATAAAATGCTTCACTTCTTCCTAAAGTCCAGTCATTTAAAACCAATCATTTAAAGTGGTGAAGGAAGATATCACAATCTTAAGGCCATTTAGGATCCAGCCTTAGAGTTCTGTCATTGAAATCATCTTTGCTTAAGGCAGGCTGCCTTCCTATAATCATTGTACTGAACATCTATGTGCATTTTTGGCCTATTTTTAACTGAAATGAGGAGTAACCAACAAAATTTGTCCTGTTTTCAAGAGTAAGTTCTAAAGATGAGGTATATTTTAATTTGCACTTTATTTTATCTTGGCAAGAGTAAAATATCACATCTTTGTGATACTTTAGATTGCACTCCAGTGGCAAATAGTCTAAGTGAAATGGCACTTACTGAAGTTATCTTTGTAAGTTTTCCTACAGAATTCTTCCAAAGTTATAGGAAAACTTGACAGCTAGCCGAATAATAATTATACTAACGGCTGTGTTCATAAAACACTTATTTTTCTGAATTGTACCTTTATCAAGGGAAAAAAAAAATACAATTCACCTATTTCCTAAGATTCTTGACTTCATTTTTTAAAAGAATTCCTTTTATATAAATTCATAAAATACTTTATTTTTTACTGTTTTTGTATTTTATAAATTGATTTAATTCTATGTTTTTGGCATATGCAGCATGACATAAAAAATTGCTAGAAAAATGAATACCAATTCTTTTTCTCTCTTTCTACTGAATATTTCTCCCAGCAATCTTGATTCCAGCTTGTGCTTCATCCAGCCCAGTGTTTCTCATGATGTACTTTGCATATAAGTTAAATAAGCAGGGTGACAATGTACAGCCTTGATGAACTCCTTTTCCTATTTGGAACCAGTCTGTTGTTCCATGTCCAGTTCTAACTGTTGCTTCGACATGACTGAGCGACTGAACTGAACTGAATATTTTTCTTGAAACCAATTTCAGTTCAGTTTAGTCACTCAGTCATGTCTGACTCTTTGCAACCCCATGAATCACAGCACGCCAGGCCTCCCTGTCCATCACCAACTCCCGCAGTTCACTCAGACTCACATCCATCAAGTCAGTGATGCCGTCCAGCCATCTCATCCTCTGTCGTCCCCTTCTCCTCCCACCCCCAATCCCTCCTAGCATCAGAGTCTTTTCCAATGAGTCAACTCTTCGCATGAGATGGCCAAAGTACTGGAGTTTCAGCTTTAGCATCATTCCTTCCAAAGAAATCCCAGGGCTGATCTCCTTCAGAATGGACTGGTTGGATCTCCTTGCAGTCCAAGGGACTCTCAAGAGTCTTCTCCAACACCACAGTTTTAAAGCATCAATTCTTGGGCACTCAGCCTTCTTCACAGTCCAACTCTCACATCCATACATGACCACAGGAAAAACCATAGCCTTGACTAGATGGACCTTTGTTGGCAAAGTAATGTCTCTGCTTTTGAATATGCTATCTAGGTTGAACATAACTTTCCTTTCAAGGAGTAAGTGTCTTTTAATTTCATGGCTGCAGTCACCATCTGCAGTGATTTTGGAGCCCCAAAAAATAAAGTCTGACACTGTTTCCACTGTTTCCCCATCTATTTCCCATGAAGTGGTGGGACCGGATGCCATGATCTTCATTTTCTGAATATTGAGCTTTAAGCCAACTTTTTCACTCTCCACTTTCACTCTCATCAAGAGGCTTTTTCCTCTTCACTTTCTGCCATAAGGGTGGTGTCATCTGCATATCTGAGGTTATTGATATTTATCCCAGCAATCTTGATTCCAGCTTGTGTTTCTTCCAGTCCAGTGTTTCTCATGATGTACTCTGCATGTAAGTTAAATAAGCAGGGTGACAATATACAGCCTTTACGTACTCCTTTTCCTATTTGGAACCAGTCTGTTGTTCCATGTCCAGTTCTAACTGTTGCTTCCTGACCTGCATACAATTTAGTTCAATCTAAATGGAGGTGATTCTATAACTCCATTAAAACTACTATTACAGTGATGACCAATGTCTTCCATAATCCTCAATCTGATATTCTCACCACATCTTACTTGAAATACCAGATCCAGGTAATGGAATTCTTTCTTTTAAGATATTTTCATCATTTGACTTCTAGGATGCAACACAAACTTGCCTTTACTTTTACTTCAAGAGACCTTTTCAGTATCTCTCACAGCTCCTGCTCCTTTGAAAACCTTCTAATTATATTTCAGATTTGTCAGTTCTTCTTTTTTCTATCTGTACTCATATACCTATATAAATTTATTCAACCTCATTTAAAAATTACTATTCATAATCTGATGATATCTAATTTATATCTCTACTCTGAATCTTTATCTTGAACTGAACACTCATATATCTCATTGCCTTCTCATATATCTCATTGCTGTCTCATATTTCCACTTCATAAATAATAGGCACCTCACACTTTTCTGCTACAAAACAGCATTCTCTTCCTCCATCTAAAGCCTTTCTTTCTCACTTTTCCTCAACAAATTCCCCCATTCCCTTAAGTAGTCATCAGGCCAAAAATTGTAGAGTTCTCCTTTATTCTTCTTTTCCTTCCTATCACATTATTAACCTGTAACCAAGCATTAATGTAATAATCATCAAAATAGATCCTGAATCACCATTGCTTGATAATACCATTGCTAGGTCAAAGCTGCATATTTTTCCTTGCTTATTTGACTTATATGCAGAATACATTTTGAGAAATGCAGGGCTGGATGAATCCCAAATTGGAATCAAGAGTGCTGGGAGAAATATGAACGACCTCAGATATGCAGATGATACTACTCTACTAGCCTCTAAATGAGGGTGAAAGAGGAGGGTGAAAAAGCTGGCTTAAGACTCAACATTCAAAAAACTAAGATCATGACATCCGGTCACATTATTTCATGCAAATAGATAGGGAAAAAGTTGAAGCAGTGGCAGATTTTATTTTCTTGGGCTATAAAATCACTGCATATGGTGACTCCAGCCATGAAATTAAGACACTTTCTCCTTGGAAGCAAAGCTATGACAAACCTAGACAGTATATTAAAAAGCAGAGACATCACTTTGCAGACAAAGGTCCGTATAGTCAAAGCTATGGTTTTTCCAATGGTCTTGTAGGCATATGAGAGTTGAATCATAAAGAAGGCTGAGCACTGAAGAACTGATGAATTCGAACTATGGTGTTGGAGAAGACTCTTGGGAGTCACTTGGACAGCAAGGAGCTGTCCAGTAAATACTAAAGGTAATCAACCCTGAATATTCATTGGAAGGACTGATGTTGAAGCTGAAGCTCCAATACTTTGGCTACCTGATGCAAAGGGTCAACTCATCAGGAAAAGACCATGATGCTGGGAAAGATTGAAGGCAGGAAGAGAGGGATGCGATGGTTGGGTGGCAACACCAACTCAATGGACATGAGTTTGAGCAAACTCAGGAAGACAGTGAAGGACAGGGAACCCTGACGTGCTGCAGTCCATGGGGTCACAAAGAGTCAGACACTACTTAGTGACTGAACAACAACAACCATTGTTACAACCATGCATACTGATCCAGAGCACCAGCCTATCTTCCTTGGATTGTTGCATGGAGTTCTTTGTCTTACTTTATTCAAATACATCCCTTACACAACAATGAACTTTTTAAACCCAAATTTGATGTTGCTTTCCTGCTCTCCAGCCTTTAACAGTTCCCTCAGCACTTAGAATAAATCCCAAACACTGGATATTTCTCAGCAGCTTTCTTTCCACTTTCCTATCTCAGTGCTCTGGCCAACCAGGCCTCTTTCCATTCTTAGTGTGTGCCAAGGAAATTCAAACTTCAGGACTTCTGCCGTGTGCCTGAAAGTTCCATGGCTATTTCCTCTCATAATTGAAATATCAATTCCTCAGATGGTATTCTCTCAACACTCTATCATAAATATCCCCAGTCATTTATTTCCTTTTACTGCTCATTTGTTTTCACAGCTTAATATTCTTAAGGAAAAATTATCACTACTTGACATTTAGTGTTTTTTAATGGTTTATTTTCCCTCTCCTTCACTGTATGTTGTGAAAAGACAAACTGTTCCTGACACATACAAGTGCTCAGCAAACATGTTAGATAGATTAATAATTTTAATTTGCTGAGTTCACTGATAGCATGGCATCTTCAGATACTGTCATAAGACTTGTATATGGTTAATTTTAATGAATTATGTATTTTATTAGAGCAAAATCTCACCAAAGAATTTCTGATAGCTATTGTTGGCATGGTGATTACCTTCTACCCATTAAAACTCTTAACAAAAACAGTATTGGCAAAACTAATTATGTAAAGTTTAAAAAATAAAATTAAATAAAAAAAAAAAAACAGTAGTATGTCAGATCTCCTTTTAGGAAAAAGGTGGGAACCACTCTTCACATTTATATCACTCTTTATCAGAATGGAATAGAGAAACATGACTCATGCCACCTGCTTTTCCTCTAAAACATTGGCAAATAAGCAAATGTGGATTTTTTTTCCCTATTGCTCCTGTTTTAATAAATGTTCTAGATTACTGCTCTTTTCCTGAGATTTTCACTAATCCAGAAGAAATTTAATTGACTAATTTTTTTTTAATTTTATTTTATTTAACTTTACAATATTATATTGGTTTTTCCATATATCAAAATGAATCTGCCACAGGTATACTTGTGTTCCCCATCCTGAACCCTCCTCCCTCCTCCCTCCCCGTACCATTCCTCTGGGTCGTCCCAGTGCCCCAGCCCCAAACATCCAGTATCATGCATCAAACCTGGACTGGCAACTCGTTTCATATATGATATTATACATATTTCAATTTTTTAAAGTATTACAGACTCAGGAGTGCCATGGTGGTCCAGTGTTTAGGATTTAGTGTTTTCACAGCAGTGGCACAGGTTACATTCTTGGTCATAGAACTGAGATCCCATATAGCTGTGGTTTGACTAAAAGAAAGAAAGGAAGGAAGAAATGGAGGAAGGATTACAGACTCAACTATAAACCAGCTTCTAACTAGAGAATTTTCTTAAAGGTGTTCAAGGGCTTTCTTACTGAACTTTTTAAGCACATAACTAAGCACATTGTAAACCTAGTGTTTTTGTCACATTTTATTCACACTCTATTCAAGTTCCCAAAAATTTGCATTTCAGTCAAATATGTGTAAACCAATTCAAATTAATGCAGAAGAGAAATTTATTTAAAGAAATTGCACAGTGAATCTTTCTTAAAGATGTATTTTATTAAGTGAATCATCACTCTCTAAAACATTTCATTTTAAATTCCAGATTTTCATTTATTAGGTTTTCTTATCACAGGGTGCCCTGCTTCTCCTATTTTAGTCAAATTTCTCCAGCCTAAAAACTATTTGGGGGAGTTTGAATTTTTTCCTAAGAATAAAATCATTTTTACATTTTGATTATTATATCATCTTAAATTGATTCTATAACTTGCACGTTCCTGTGCCTGAGTTCTTCTGTGGGGTTAATCTATTGGTCATATGTGAACATCTTCTAAATCATCGTTGAACACAATTAAATCTCCTCAAATCACCTTCTTTTATTTAATTTATTTTTACATTTCCTTATGTTAGAGTTTAAACATGTACAAAAGTAAACAAAAGTTTTTTTGGTTTTTTTTTTATCTATAACCTGTGGTTTCTCAACCTTGGTGGTATTGGCATTTAAGACCAGATACTTCTTTCTGTGTGTTTGGGAAGAGGCAGGTTATCCTGTATATTTTAGCTTGTTCAATAGGCTCCCTGGCCTCTGGTTCTAGTTGCCGGTAGTCTCTGACCCCCTGTCATGATAATCAGAAATATCTCCAGACCTCATCATACATCCACTGGGGGACAAAACCCATCCCAGATAAGAACTTCAAAGTCCATACACTCTCTCACTTCCCAGTTATCGTATTATTTAATCCATGAATTCTGCAGTCTATCTACTATCTGCCTATCTGATAATGACTTTTAAAAATAATCAAAACACCATTACCACATCTAAAAATCTAGAACAATAATTCCTTAACATCATTATATAGCCATTTCCCCTTTTCGAATTCAATTATTTCATAAATGCCACACTTTGTATGTTCTTTCTTCATGTCCTCTCTGACTCCTCATTTTCTTTCTCAGTCTCTAGATAGAGAGATGACAGATACATGACATATTACTATACTACATATATGTACACAAAGACAATATATTTATAGATATAATTATATAATGGGCTTCCCTAGTGGCTCAGATGGTAAAGAGCCTGCCTGCAATGCAGGAGACTCAGGTTCTATCCCTGGGTCAGGAAGATCCCCTGGAGAAAGAAATGGCAAGCCACTCCAGTATTCTTAACTGGAAAATCCCATGGAGAGAGGAACCTGGTGGGCTACCTCCCATGGGGTCGCAAAGAGTCAGACACACTGAGCGATTAACACATACAAAATTATATAATACATTCATATACACACATATGTGTGTAAGTAAGCATGGGGTGGGCATGGGTGGATGGGTATGGATAGTTTAAATATACAAATGAAGTGAACATATTACATTAATATTAAGGCTTTTTAAATCTTTAGATTTAATATTCATCAATCTCTCATCTTTTCTTGTAAGTTCTACATTAAAGAAATTACTTCCTTTTTGCTTGTAGAATTTCCCAAAGACTGGGATTTGCTAATTGTATCACCACAGAGTAGGTGATTCTAATGTTATCAGGATTTTCTGGTAGTTGAATCTATAGGTGGAATCACATTTAAGTTTAAAATATTTTGATAAGATGGTTTTCACAGAGCTTTGTGTCCTCCCAATAAAAAGAACATAATTCCTGGATAGCTCTCTTTTAAGAAATGTTAATGGTAATGAAATGTTAATGGTAATATACAATTCTATTATTCCTCCATCAATTTAGTAACTGAAAAACTTCTATAACAGAAAGTTCTCTCATCAGTTAATGGACTGTTAGGGGGTGGAGACCATATAGAAGAAGCAAGATAAATGATCTATTATTTCATTTTGTTGACTTATTTTCAAAAAAATGACAAAGTTCACTAGAATCCTCCCAAAGTGACAGATTAGTTTTCTTTTTTCATATTTTATTTTTATGTAATCATGGATTTAAACATATTTGATGCCTTTGAATTCATTGCAATCACTAGGGGTTTTTTAATAGAAAAAAATTTCCATATTTTTTCTAGTAAAAGCTTTTAAATTGACTTCTTTTGACAAGACTCAAAATTCTTTTTTTTGGATTCCACGTATAAATGAGATCATACAGTATTTTATTTTGTCTCTCTCTAATGTCTCAGCTATTTTTTCAAGGGTAAAAATGCATAAGTTCTTCTTGCAACAAAAAGATTTGACATCTATATTATAGCCCCATTAGCTATAAATTTACATCTATACATGTTTCCTTATATTTACATGTATTCAGTTTTCCCTATGTATAAAATGAGTATGATATATATGATTTACTAATCATTATCTATTGAAAAAATTAATCTCAAAATTTGCTATCTTTGTGACCTTGTCAAGTTACTTAATCTTTTTGAGCCTGTATTCTCATCTCCAACATGAGCATAATGTTGATCTTTTTCAGATGTCAAATGATTAAATTTATTAGTATATTTTACCATTCCATGTGCTAGGGTATTTTATAATACGTGAACACAGTAAATCTTAGTTAGTGTTATTATTCTCCTTATCTAATTGACACCCATCTATCAGGAAAACCTATCTTGTTCCGCTCAAAACCTTTTAAGTTACAGTCATTTTGGCAGTAGACGTTACATTACCTGTCTGCCCTACGGTCATTTTTTTTTTTTTTTTGGCAACACAGAATCACAGATCTAAGATTACTACAGAAGGGATAAAAAAGTACAGTATAAAGGAATGATATCGGATCGTTCCTTTTTCTTTTGATACTCACATCACCTACTATCTTGTTTATTTCCTTTCCTACCCTACCACTCTGCACCGAACTGATAGTTTCAGTGATTCCTTCATAATAACTTCCCAAACCTTCTTCCTGGTCAGTGTACTGAATAATTCTTCCATTTAACACCTACTCCCTTGACTTGATTTCCATCTCTTGGAGAAATGAAGATTTGACTTGAACTCTAGCAGCCATCTGCCTGTCTGAATTATAAGCCAGATGACTTGTCACAAGAAACTTTGGGGAGAAATGGAGTGGTTGTGATTTTTGAGGCTAAGATTATTATGCCAATTTAAATGAGTGAAAACACTCGCCCTGTATTCTAACTTATTCCATCAATAAGAGCACTTTAAATTTTCTTGCAAGATTGAGAAACACTCTCTGGTTGAATGACACCTTTAGAAAAACCAATATCTCAGTTCAGAGATTCCATTGCCGAGAAAGAAAGGAAAAAAAAAAAAAAAAGCTTTAAAAAACAAAACAAACCTAATGCCTGTCTTTATGGGGACTCAGCACATGCCTTGTTCTCAGCCATACAAGCTAAACAGATTTAATTGCCTTTTCATATGTCAAAACCGGCCTGTCCAGAGGGACGCAATAAGAGAAGCTTGTACAGGAATATTTTCCACTGTATCTGTTCCTGGAGCAATATTGCTTGTGTTTCCAGGGCTGTCAATTAAGCATATTTTTTTCCCTAGCACATATTCATTAAGACACAGTTGCCAACTTCATTGCCACTGCATTTTTTATTATATACATTAGTTCTGGTTGAAGGACAATTTAGGAAAGTTTTTATGGGGAATAAAGAGGATTTCTGGCTGGATGATTTTTCTATCATTTATTATACTATATTAGCAGGGCAAATGGTTTTTTGCCCCTAATTATACACTCTTATCTGGACTTAACTTAGTCTAATCCTTTGAATATCTTTTTTGAGTAATGTTCTATCACCACAGAACTTGTTCAAACACACTTCCATTTATATTTATTGGCCTTGCATTGAAGATGCATTACCAGACGATAAACATTGGGGGTGGAAATGTGAAGCCAGTGACTAAAGGGATTTTATAAAAAAAAAAAAAGGAGATACTCGATCCACTTTAAAAAGTCAACCAAACTGCTTTGTCTAGATGGCCATAGTATTGGAAACAAGGGATAAGAGAGGGGACAAAGAAAAAATGACAAAAAAAAAAAAAAAAAGAGAGAAAATGATGTCTAAGTTGTCATATGAGGATATCTTTGAATACAGCTGACAGCCTTCCAGTCTTGTTTTTAAGGACTCTGTCCTAGCCCTTAAAGAGTTGAATAAAAATACTGGTCTCTGATAAATTGTAACCAAAATTGGGGTTCAAGACAGCATCCAACCTTATACTTTCAAATAATGATGTACAGAAGAGGAGCAGGCACGTGTCAGAAATTACAGAGCATGTGAAAAAGGTTTAAATTCAGAGAGCTACCATTCCCTGAATGGTGAATCACACGATGTACTCAGAATTTGTTAGTTACTCTATAGTAGTTACTGGAAAGACCCATGGAGCTCTCATCAGAAAGGGTAGAAGAAAAGGACACCAGTAGGAGGTTTGGTTTTGGAGGATAGATAACACATTTTGCAGCTTTTAGGATGGTTTTCTCTTTTCTCATCTGAGTCATGGCTGGTGCAAGAAGCAGACTCCAAGACAGTTAGCTATAAGCATGAAGGAGGTTTATTAGTGAGTGCTCTTGACATCGATATGTATGAAAGGAAAGGGAAGAAGCAGGAGTGGGCAGAAAGAGAAATTAAGCTGTAATGTATCAACAGACACCTCAGCTCACTCTACTTGGGTTCTGAAGATAGGGTGATGCTTCAGAGTTATATGGAGTTGGGTTGAGAAGCATGAGCTTTCATAATCCCAAATTGACAAGTCCTTTGATACAAGCAGTGAAGAGCTTGTGACCTTGGGTGAGTAACTTTGTTCAGCTAAGGCTGTTTCCCACAATCTGGCAGCCACAAGGTTTATTTCTGGACAGAATCCAAGCAGATAGGGAGATTTTGGGTGCTACATTACCCAGTGAAAATGATGATTGTTTTCTTAAAGTGCTGTTGTGATAATTAAATGCAATCAATATACTTTAGGGCATATGGCATGGACTCAGTAAATAATATTTAAATTTTTCCTTCTTAAAAAAATCAAGTCAGAATTTTGAAATCTTTGAAATGTGTAAAGATTTGTAAAAGCTATTTCTGCTATCATCTTTCTAACCTCTTAAAGTTAGAACAAACATTTTTGTATAACTATTTCATCTAACCTTCACAACAACTTTGTAATGTAGGTATTATGTGCATTCCATTTTACGAGAACCTGAGACTTAGAATAATTTAGAAATATTTGCATAAAAATCATAACAATCATCTATAAAGAATCAAAGATTTTATATGAAAGCTGTTTTTTTTTTTTTTTTCTTTTCCTATTCCAGAATGAGAACAAAGCTTGTAATCAGAAGACCTGGATTAATCATAAATCTTTCCCTTATGAACTTTATGATTTGGGCTAACTTATCAACTTTGATCTCGATTCCTATATTTATAGGTGAAACTTGCATTTTCGAGCTCTGTAATCTATGTCAGGAGTGCCTCCTGCCACAAATGAGATATGAAGAGATGCTTCAAGGGCAAAGTAAAGAAACAAGAGAGGTGTGCTTCAACAATGAGAAAGTGAGAGACCACCAGGTATCTAAAAATAGCTATCTATGTCTAGAACATATTGTGTGAATATATGTGTTTCCAAAGAAAAGTAAGAATGGGTAGGGGAGAAAGAGTACACTTAATGACCTAGTATGGAACTTAGACTTGAGGTTATAAATAATGATGATCCATCAAAAGTTAGGCCAGAGATTAGCTAAAGTTATGTTAAATCTCAGAAATCATTCTTGAAGCAGATGGATACTTGAGAGAAACAGAAAAAAACTGGAGGTGGAGGCCCTATTCAGAATTCCCAGTTAAAAATACTGAGAGACTAAGCTGAAAAAACTGACAGTGAATATAAGGAGAATTTAGGTTCAAGAAATATTACAAAGATAAATATGACTTAGTAGAACTCAACATTTATTGATTTATTTAACTAAGTGTTGCATATTTTCTTTTGTGACAATAATTTTGTGACTTCTTGGAGATTTTACCATGGTTGGATGGAGAAAAATATATAAAATAATCTCTAATTGTTATCCATATTTTGAAGAAAACAAGAAGCATATGTGCATTTATCCTACAACTTTGCTGTCCTTTGTTATGTATCTTTTAAAGAACCTGTGCTTTCTTTATGATTTCTCAAGTTGATGAAAAACAGCAAACAAATATCCAAGAAACTTGCTATATTACTATATCCAAAAGAAAACTCTCTAAGTTAAGGACAAGATGACTTCAAAGTTTTTTATTTATTTATTTTTATTTTTTTTAGACTTTACATTAATGATTGCACACAAAGCGAAGTATTCAAAATTTTATTGAAAAAATATTTTGCATATTTCATTATGTTTGTTAATTTCTGATAGAGTTAAGTTCATTTTTTTGTCTTTGTATTTGATTTTAGAGTTTACTTCTGTAATCTTTATTCAGTTTTATTTAGAATATTTCAAACACTGACATGCTTCAAAAATCAAAGCTTATACCTGTAAGAACTTCCTCTTGTGATGACATCAGCTTAAAATGTAACCTAAACTCTGGATGCCTCACAACACATGAATTTTTAAAAAGCCAAGTTCTTACTCTCAGAGAAAGAAGAGATCAGAAATTCTCTTTTAGTAAGATTTGTATTATGTCTTAACTAACAGGACATTGGGGGATTCCCAAGTGGTTCAGTGGTAAAGGATCCACCTGCAATGCAGGAGATGCAGGTTTGATCCCTGGGTCACGAAGATCTCCTGGAGAAGGAATTGGCAACTCTCTACAGTATTCTCGCCTGGGAAATTCAATGGACAGAGGAGCCTGGTGGGCTACAATCCATATGATCAGAAAAGAGTTGGTCACAACTTAGAGACTAAACAATGACAAAAAGGACACTAACAGGATGATAACTGACATTAAAAGAATAATAGAGGAATATTATGAACAACTCTATGCTCCCCAGATTTGATAACCTAAATTAATGAACCAATTTCTTGAAAGATACAATTTAGTAAAACTTTTACCTACAAAAAATCTACAGCTAACATCATGCTTAATGGTAAGAAAATAGAAGCTTTACCAGTAAGACAAGGACAAAGTAAAGATGATCCTTCTCACCACTTTTATTCAAAATTGTACTGAAAGCCATAATTAATGTAATAAGACAAGAGAAGTAAATACTAGGTAAACAGATTGGAAAGGGAAAAATAAAACTATCTTTGTTCACAGATGACATGGTTATCTATGTAGAAGGTCACAGAGTCAAAAACAATAAACCAAGAACAAATAAACAATTATAGTTGAGTTGGCAGATATAAGATTAACACACAAAAATCAGCTACTTGCGTATACATAAGCAGTGAATGAAAAAAAAAAAGAAATGAAAAAGAAAGCACCATTAGAAGAAAGCACTCAAAATATGTATAAGATATACCTGAGACCTTGGACAATAGAGAGAACTAATCCTTTCAGCTATAATATCCTACAAGGGGGCCAGAATAGAACGATTGCAACTGAGACTGGCAATTCCTGAAGCTTCCCCATCTCCTTATCCAGTTTTCTCTTTTTTTTTTTAAATTTTATTTTATTTTTAAACTTTACATAATTGTATTAGTTTTGCCAAATATCAAAATGAATCTGCCCCAGGTATACATGTGTTCCCCATCCTGAACCCTCCTTCCTCCTCCCTCCCCATACCATCCCTCTGGGTCATCCCAGTGCACTAGCCCCAAGCATCCAGTATCGTGCATCGAACCTGGACTGGCAACTCGTTTCATACATGATATTTTACATGTTTCAATGCCATTCTCCCAAATCTTCCCACCCTCTCCCTCTCCCACAGAGTCCATAAGACTGTTCTATACATCAGTGTCTCTTTTGCTGTCTCGTACACAGGGTTATTGTTACCATCTTTCTAAATTCCATATATATGTGTTAGTATACTGTATTGGTGTTTTTCTTTCTGGCTTACTTCACTCTGTATAATAGGCTCCAGTTTCATCCACCTCATTAGAACTGATTCAAATGTATTCTTTTTAATGGCTGAGTAATACTCCATTGTGTATATATACCACAGCTTTCTTATCCATTCATCTGCTGATGGACATCTAGGTTGCTTCCATGTCCTGGCTATTATAAACAGTGCTGCGATGAACATTGGGGTACACGTGTCTCTTTCCCTTCTGGTTTCCTCAGTGTGTATGCCCAGCAGTGGGATTGCTGGATCATAAGGCAGTTCTATTTCCAGTTTTTTAAGGAATCTCCACACTAGTTTTCTCTGTCTCTGAGGTAAACATTCCATGATATGCTTTTTATGTTTATCACAGGTCTGTGTGCCATTTACTTTGCAACAGGTTTATCTGTTCAACTGACAGTCTACTGGTAGACTATGACAGAAGTATCCTATGATTCCACATTTACCAAAGTGACACGATACTGTCTTGATTATTTTAGCTTTATTGTGAATCTTTGTTCTTCCTCTTCAATATTATGTCAGTTATTCTGCATCTTTTGTATAGATCAAGTTAGCAAGAACTGATATTTAAAGCTTAACAATAAGAGAGCAAAAAATCAATTTCAAAAAGGGCAAAGATCTGAACAGACATCTTACCAAAGCAGATATACAGATGGAAACTAAGCATGTGAGAAAAATGATAAACATCACATGCTATTAATAATGGCAAATTAAAACAACAGATACTATTATACACTTAAGAGAATTATCAAAATTCAAGATAAAGCTCATGCCAAATACTCATGATGATGTAGAGTAACAGGAACCCTTATTTATCACAATGGGGATATAAAATGGCAGACACTTTGGAAGATAGTTTGGTAGTTTCTTGTAAAACTAAAAATACTCTTACCATAAGATCCAGTAATCATTCTCCTTTGTATTTAACTAAATGAGATGAAAGCTGACTTCTTTATAAAAGATTTGTACATGAATGTTTATAGAAACTTTTTTCATAGTTATCTAATGTAAATCAGTTAACATGCTTGCCAATAAGAGGAATACAGAAACAAATTGTGGGACATCCATATGATAAAATATTATTCAAAATAAATGGAAATCAACTCTTAAGCAATGAAAAGGCATTAAGGAATGTCAAAATTCATAATACTAAATGAAACAAGCCAATCTGAAAGGCTACTACCATATAATTCCTACTAGTTGACATTCTGGAAAAGGGAAAATTAAGGAGACTGAAAAGATAAGAGGTTCCATGGACTCACGACAGTGAAAAGAAAGGGAAGAGAATAGGTGGAACACAAGTGATCTTTTCTTTAATGATACTGTAATAATGGTACACACTCTTCCAATACACTCTTCCTACAACACAAGAAATTACTCTACACATGGACATCACCAGATGGTCAATACAAAAATAAGATTGATTATATTTTTTGCAGCTGAAGATGGTAAAGCTCTATACAGTCACAAAAAAAAAAAAAAAAAAGACTGGAAACTGACTGTGGCTCAGATTATGAACTCCTTATTGCCAAATTCAGGCTAAAATTGAAGAATGTAGGGAAAACCACTAGACCATTCAGGTATGACCTAAATCAAATCCCTTAAAATTATACAGTGGAGGTGACAAATAGATTCAAGGGATTAGATTTGATAGACAGAGTGCCTGAAACTATGGATGGAGGTTCATAACATTGTACAGGGGCAGGGATCAAGACCATCTCCAAGAGGAAGAAATGCAAAAAGGCAAAATGGTTGTCTGAGGAGGCCTTACAAATAGCTGAGAAAAGAAGATAAGCAAAAGGCAAAGGAGAAATGGAAAGATATACACATCTGAATGCAGAGTTCCAAAGAACAGCAAGCAGAGAGAAGAAAGCCTTCCTAAGTGATCAATGCAAAGAAATAGAGGAAAAAAGTAAAATGGGAAAGACTAGAGATCTCTTCAAGAAAATTAGAGATACCAAAGGGACATTTAATGCAAAGATGGGCTCAATATAGGAGAGAAATGGTATGGATCTAACAGAAGTAGAAGATATTAGGAAGAGGTGGCAAGAATACAAAGAAGAACTGTACAAAAAAGATCTTCCTGACCCAGATAACCCTGATGGTGTGATCATTCACTGAGAACTAGACATCCTGGAGTGCAAAATCAAGTGGGCTTTAGGAAGCATCACTACGAGCAAAGCTAGTGGAGGTGATGGAATTGCAGCTGAGCTATTCCAAATCCTAAAAGATGATGCTGTGAAAGTGCTACACTCAATATGCCAGCAAATTTGGAAAACTCAGCAGTGGCCACAGGACTGGAAAAGGTCTGTTTTCATTCCAATCCCAAAGAAAGGCAATGACAAAGAATGTTCAAACTACTGCACAATTGCACTCATCTCACACGCTAGTAAAATAATGCTCAAAATTCTCCAAGCCAGGCTTCAGCAATACATGAACCGTGAACTTCTGGATGTTCAAGCTGGTTTTAGAAAAAGCAGAAGAATCAGAGATCAAATTGCCAACATCCACTAGATCATGGAAAAAGCAAGAGAGTTCCAGAAAAACATCTATTTCTGCTTTATTGACTATGCCAAAGCCTTTGACTGTGTGGATCACAATAAACTGTGGAAAATTCTGAAAGAGATGGGAATACCAGACCACTTTACCTGCCTCATGAAAAATCTGTATGGAGGTCAAGAAGAAATAGTTAGCACCATATATGGAGCAATGGACTGGTTCCAAATTAGGAAAGGAGTATGTCAAGGCTATATATTGTCACCCTGTTTATTTAACGTATGCAGAATACATCATGTGAAATGCCAGGCTAGATGAAGCACAGACTGGAATCAAGATTGCCAGGAGAAATATCAATAACCAGATATGCAGATGATACCAACCTTATGGCAGAAAGCAAAGAGGAACTAAAGAGCCTCTTGATGAAAATGAAAAAGGAGAGGGAAAAAACTTGCTAGAAACTCTACATTAAAAAACTAAGATCATAGTGTCTGGTCCCATTATTTGATGGCAAATAGATGGGGAAACAGTGGAAACAGTGGCTGACTTTGTATTTTGGACCCCAAAATCACTGCAGATAGTGGCTTCAGCCATGAAATTAAAGAAACTTGCTCCTGGGAAGAAAAGCTATGACCAATCTGAATTGAGTGTTAAAAAACAGAGACATTCCTTTGCCAACAAAGGTCCATTTGTTCAAAGCTATGGTTTTTCCAGTAGTCATGTATGAATGTGAGAGTTGGACCATAAAGAAAACTGAGTGCCAAAGAATTGATGCTTTTTTTAAAATATAAATTTATTTATTTTAATTGGAGGTTAATTACTTTACAATATTGTATTGGTTTTGCCATACATCAACATGAATCAGCCACAGGTATACACGTATTCCCCATCCTGAACCCCCTCCCTCCTCCCTCCCTGTACCATCCCTCTGGGTCGTCTCAGTGCACCAGCCCCAAGCATCCAGTATCATGCATCGAACCTGGACTGGTGATTTGTTTCATATATGATATTATACATGTTTCAATGCTTTTGAACTGTGGTGTTGGAGAGGACTCTTGTGAGTCCCTTGGACTGCAAGGAGATCAAACCAGTCAATCCTAAAGGAAATCAGTCCTGAATATTCATTGGAAGGACTGAGGCTGAAGCTCAAGCTCCAATACTTTGGCCACCTGATGCAAAGAACTGACTCATTGGAAAAGACACTGATGCTGGGAAAGATTGAAGGCAAGAGGACAAGGGGATGACAGAGGATGAATTGGTTGAATGGCATCACTGACTCGATGGACATGAGTTTTGAGCAAGCTCCAAGTGTTGGTGATGGACTGGGAAGTCTGGCATGCTGTAGTCCATGGGGTCACAAAGAGTTGGAACAGACTGAGCAACTAAACTGAACTGAATGATGGTACAAGTTTCTATACATTCAATGTTTGTGTTCACCCCAAATTCATATACTGAGACAACCTGCAGACTATGATGATATTTGTGGTAGGCCTGTGGGAATTGATTCAATTATGAGTATCTACCTATATCTTGTTCTTGGACTTCTTGGACTCCAAAACTATGAGAAATAAATTTCTATTGTTGGTATCCACTTAATCTTCTGTTATTGCAGTTTAAGCAAACAAGACACAACATGTTATCAACATTTTTGAAAATTCATAGAATGTACAACCCCAAAGTGCTGAAAATATTGGTTGCTCAGTCGTGTCTGACTCTTTGTGACCCCATGGTCTGTAGCCTGCCAGGCTCCTCTGTCCATGGGATTGCACAGGCAAGAATACTGGAGTGCGTTGCCATTTCCTTCTCCAGGGGATCTTCCTGATACAGGGTTCAAACTCAGGTCTCCTGTATTGCAAGCAGATTATTTACCGTCTGGGCCATCTTGGAAGTCCTTACAACCTCAAAAGTGAAACCAAATGTAAAAAATGTTTCATTAATAATAACATAAATTTTGGCTCATTACTTATTAATAATTGAAACAAATGTATCACTTTAATTCAAGATGTTAATATAGAGAAAACTGTCATCCAGAGGAGCGAGGGTCTATCAGTTCAATTTAGCTGCTCAGTTGTGTCCGACTCTTTGCGACCCCATGAACTACAGCATGCTGGGCCTCCCTGTCCATCACCAACTCCTGAAGTCCACTCAAACCCATGTCCATTGTGTCGGTAATGCCATCCAACCATCTCATCCTCTGTTGTCCCCTTCTCCTTCCATCCTCAATCTTTCCCAGCATCGGGGTCTTTTCAAGTGAGTCAGCTTTCTGCATCAGGTGGCCAATGTATTGGAGTTTCAGCTTCAACATCAGTCCCTCCAATGAACACCCAGGACTAACCTCCTTTAGGATGAACTGGTTGGATCTCCTTGCAGTCCAAGGGACTCTCAACAGTCTTCTCCAACACCACAGTTCAAAAGCATCAATTCTTTGGCGCTCAGCTTTCTTTATAGTCCAACTCTCACATCCATACATGACCACTGGAAAAACCATAGCCTTGACTAGACAGACCTTTGTTGGCAAAGTAATGTCTCTGCTTTTTAATATGCTGTCTAGGTTGGTCATAACTTTCCTTCCAAGGAGCAAGCATCTTAACTTCATGGCTACAATCACCATCTGCAGTGATTTTGGAGCCCAGAAAAATAAAGTCTGAAACCGTTTCCACTGTTTGCCCATCTATTTCCCATGAAGTGATGGGACCTGATGCCATGATCTTAGTTTTCTGAATGTTGAGCTTTAAGCCAACTTTTTCACTCTCTTCTTTCACTTTCATCAAGAGGCTCTTTAGTTCTTCTTCACTTTCTGCCATAAGGGTGGTGTCATCTGAGGTTATTGATATTTCTCCCCACAATCTTGATTCCAGCTTGTGCTTCTTCCAGTCCAGCGTTTCTCATGATGTACTCTGCATATAAGTTAAATAAGCAGGGTAACAATATACAGCCTTGACGTACTTCTTTTCCTATTTGGAACCAGTCTGTTGTTCCATGTGCAGTTCTAACTGTTGCTTGCTGACCTGTGTACAGGTTTCTCAAGAGGTAGGTCAGGTGAGGGTCTATATGGAAACTCATCTTCTTGCTCAGTTTTCTGTAAACATAAACTTACTAAAAATTAGTCTACTAATTTAAAAAAAAACTGAATTTTTAAGAATTTTGTGTTTTTCTGATGATTTTTTTATTAAAATTATGAAACACTTTGGAAATCTCCTTTAGTTGAACTAAAACAAACATATTTTGTTAGCACTATTGTGCACATGTTGAAGATTGTTTTTTTTCCTGTTCCTTGTTTCAATTCTGAGTGTTTGAGTATTTAGTTCAGTATCTGGGGACTAGGTCTTTCGAGAGTTCTATTCTAAAATAGCGGAGATTAAGCAATAGTGAACAGGATACTGTACTTTATTTTTTAATCAAGCCACTTCTATATTCTATGAGAGAGAGGATGACTTTACTTCCACAGTTTGGTGTTTGGTTTGGGGGTAGTCTATCCAGGTTTGTTTGCAGATGCTCTGAAAAGATACTCTTATGTGATGGCTACTGCAGGCATGTGAATGGGAATAGCCCAGAGTATCAAGGCAGTATCAGAGCAACTCCTTGCTCAGTTGCCATTGTAGAACTGATTTTACACATCCACCAAAGATTTCTCAGAGCAGGCAGAAAGGAGTATTTTTTTCAATCACTCAAAAAATATTACAGGATGCCTTGGGGCATTGATCTCTTTCTCCTGCTGGGCTGTTGCAAACTTGCCTTTTATACTATTTTGCTAAGTGCTTTGTTCCTATCAATTCCTTCATACTAGGAATATGAACATGATTTTTTTGCTTCCTAAAGATATCTAAAAAGAAAAGGAAATCACAATGTACAGAAAAATAGATATATGCCCAGAGCTATAACCTACTTGAAACTGGTGTGTTCCTTTTGAAGATACTAAATATGAATTTTCTTTAACCATATTGACCTGGACCAAAAAATGGAAAATAGAGAAATAACTCTGCTCCTCCTCAAAAATAAGAATATAAAAGGAGTGCAATTACATCTATGCAGTGAAATTCAGTTATTGAAATTACAGTGGTGATGATGTTATAATTTGTAAAACATTTATTTTGTGACAAATGCATGTTTTATATGCCTTTTTATATGAATTATAAAGTTACCACTTACCTTTGAAACAATATCTCATGATTTTACGTATCAGATGATTGAGGTTCTGTATACTGATGTATCCTGCCTGTAGTTATATGCTCATAAAGGATAAGCCAGAATTTGAAATCAAGTCCATTTATTTCGAGGTAAAAGATGGCAAAATTAAAGGTTAATTAGCTAAAACAGATATATAAACAGCCCATATAACTTCCTATAAAGAATGGTTTTTAATGGCCCACCAGTACTTGCAGAAATATCTCAGATGCCAACATTTGACGGAGGTTGGAGAGCTCCCCTATTTCTCAGAAGGCTTTCCCATTAAAGCAATCTGACCCATTGCTTAATAAACTTCCATGCCACTCCATGACCCACTTGAAAGATCTCTATTGCAAGACATTATTCTCCCCTCTGAGATTTAAAGGATCGATTTACCATTCTTTTATGTATTCTTAATGAGCAAACAAAAAACAATAAATCAATTCTTGCCACTAAACAAAACAAAACTTAATTTGTTGATGAGAACAGGGTATAATCAAAATGAGACTATATAATGATAGTTGTAGTTGAAATTTTTCATCAGATTTCTTGGTACCTCCAAGAATTTCTTAATCATCCACAGGTACTTTTATCCCAAATTCAGATTGCTCATCTTCTGCTGTTTGTGTGTGTGTGTGTGAAAGTCACTCAGTCACGTCTGACTCTTTTGATCCCATGTACTATACAGTCCATGGAATTCTCCAGGCCAGAATACTGGAGTGGGTAGCCATTCCCTTCTCCAGGGGATCTTCCAAACCCAGGGATCAAACCCAGGTCTCCCACATTTCAGGAAGATTCTTTACCAGCTGAGTCACCAGGGAAGCAGGGAAGCCCAAGAATACTGGAGTGAGTAGCCTTTCCCTTCTCCAGCAGAACTTCCAGACCCAGGAATCGAACCCGGGTCTCCTGCACTGCAGGCGGATTCTTTACCAACTGAGCTACCAGGAAATTAAAAAAAAAAAAAAATTCAGTGGTCAATACTCTGCTGGTTTGAAAACCTAAGAGTTTAGTACTATGGTTGCTGCTGCTGCTAAGTGACTTCAGTCATGTCCGACTCTGTGCGACCCCACAGACGGCAGCCCACCAGGCTCCCCCGTCCCTGGGATTCTCCAGGCAAGAACACGGGAGTAGGTTGCCATTTCCTTCTCCAATGCATGAAAGTGAAAAGTGAAAGTGAAGTCGCTCAGTCGTGTCTGACCCTCAGCGACCCCATGGACCACAGCCTTCCAGGCTCCTCCGTCCATGGGATTTTCCAGGCAGGAGTACTGGAGAGGGGGTGCCTTGCCTTCTCCGAGTACTATGGTTACATTATTCTAAAATAAATTTGTCTGGATCTTGTAAAACATTGTCATGCAAAATAGCAGTTTCCTCTCATATATGCTTTAGCTTGAGCATATGACAAAATTACTCTTCTAACTGATTGGAGAGGAAAGAGAAGTGATGTCAGGAACTGGTTAGACTTCATTGTTGTAAAGTACTAGCCTCAGATTAGTTTCTAACTGATTGAAAAAGACTTTTAGTTTCAGATGATCTATTGAGCATATAGGAGCTGTGGCTGCATGGGCGCAGGAGGGCCTAGAGGAGCTATCCCACGTTGAAGGTCAGGAAGGGCTGTGGTGAGGAGATACCCCTCGTCCAAGGTAAGGAGCAATGGCTGCGCTTTGCTGGAGCAGCCGTGAAGAGATACCCCATGCCCAAGATAAGAGAAACCCAAGTAGGACGGTAGGTATTGCAAGAGGGCATCAGAGGGCAAACACACTGAAACCATAGTCACAGAAAACTAGTCAATCTAATCACACTAGGACCACAGCCTTGTCTAACTCAATGAAACTAAGCCAAGCCGGTGGGGCAACCCAAGACGGGCGGGTCATGGTGGAGAGATTTGACAGAATGTGGTCCACTGGAGAAGGGAATGGCAAACCACTTCAGTATTCTTGCCTTGAGAACCCCATGAACAGTAGGAAAAGGCAAAATGATAGGATACTGAAAGAGAAACTCCCCAGGACAGTAGGTGCCCAATATACTACTGGAGATCAGTGGAGAAATAACTTCAGAAAGAATGAAGGGATGGAGCCAAAGCAAAAACAATACCCAGTTGTGGATGTGACTGGTGATAGAAGCAAGGTCCGATGTGGTAAAGAGCAATATTGCACAGGAACCTGGAATGTCAGGCCCATGAATCAAGGCAAATTGGAAGTGGTCAAACAAGAGATGGCAAGAGTGAATGTCAACATTCTAGGAATCAGTGAACTGAAATGGACTGGAATGGGTGAATTTAACTCAGATGACCATTATATCTACTACTGCGGGCAGGAATCCCTCAGAAGAAATGGAGTGGCCATCATGGTCAACAAAAGAGTCTGAAATGCAGTACTTGGATGCAATCTCAAAAACGACAGAATGATCTCTGTTCGTTTCCAAGGCAAACCATTCAATATCACAGTAATCCAAGTCTATGCCCCAACCAGTAACACTAAAGAAGCTGAAGTTGAATGGTTCTATGAAGACCTACAAGACCTTTTAGAACTAACACCCAAAAAAGATGCCCTTTTCATTATAGGGGACTGGAATGCAAAAGTAGGAAGTCAAGAAACACCTGAAGTAACAGGCAAATTTGGCCTTGGAATATGGAATGAAGCAGGAAAGACTGATAGAGTTTTGCCAAGAAAATGCACTAGTCATAACAAACACTCTCTTCCAACAACACAAGAGAAGACTCTATACATGGACGTCACCAGATGGTCAACACCAAAATCAAATCGATTATATTCTTTGCAGCCAAAGATGGAGAAGCTCTATACAGTCAGCAAAAACAAGACCAGGAGCTGACTGTGGCTCAGATCATGAAGTCCTTACTGCCAAATTCAGACTTAAATTGAAGAAAGTAGGGAAAACCACTAGACCATTCAGGTATGACCTAAATAAAATCCCTTATGATTATACAGTGGAAGTGAGAAATAGATTTAAGGGACTAGGTCTGATAGATACAGTGCCTGATGAACTATGGACTGAGGTTCGTGACATTGTACAGGAGACAGGGATCAAGACCATTCCCATAGAAAAGAAATGCAAAAAAGCAAAATGGCTGTCTGGGGATGCCTTACAAATAGCTGTGAAATGAAGAGAAGTGACAAGCAAAGGAGAAAAGGAAAGATATAAACATCTGAATGCAGAGTCCAAAGAATAGCAAGAAGAGATAAGAAAGCCTTCTTCAGCGATCAATGCAAAGAAATAGAGGAAAACAACAGAATGGGAAAAACTTGGTATCTCTTCAAGAAAATCAGAGGTACCAAAGGAATATTTCATGCAAAGATGAGCTCTATAAAGGACAGAAATGGTAGGGACTTAACAGAAGCAGAAGATATTAAGAAGAGATGGCAAGAACACACAGAAGAACTGTACAAAAAAGATCTTATGGCCCAGATAAACACGATGGTGCGATCACTGACCTAGAGCCAGACATCCTGGAATGTGAAGTCAAGTGGGCCTTAGAAAGCATCACTACAAACAAAGCTAGTGGAGTTGATAGAATTCCAGTTGAGCTATTCCAAATCCTGAAAGATGATGCTGTGAAAGTGCTGCACTCAATATGCCAGCAAATTTGGAAAACTCAGCAGTGGCCACAGGACTGGAAAAGGTCTGTTTTCATTCCAATCCCAAAGAAAGGCAATGCCAAAGAATACTCAAACTACCACAAAATTGCACTCATCTCACACGCTAGTAAAGTAATGCTCAAAATTCTCCAAGCCAGGCTTCAGCAATATGTGAACCGTGAACATCCAGATGTTCAAGCTGGTTTTAGAAAAGGCAGAGGAACCAGAGATCAAATTGCCAACATCTGCTGGATCATAGAAAAAGCAAGAGAGTTCCAGAAAAACATCTATTTCTGCTTTATTGACTATGCCAAAGCCTTTGACTGTGTGGATCACAATAAACTGTGGAAAATTCTGAAAGAGATGGGAATACCAGACCACCTGATTTGCCTCTTGAGAAATTTGTATGCAGGTCAGGAAGCAACAGTTAGAACTGGACATGGAACAACAGACTGGTTCCAAATAGGAAAAGGAGTTCGTCAAGGCTGTATATTGTCACCCCATTTAACTTATATGCAGAGTACATCATGAGAAACGCTGGGCTGGAAGAAACACAAGCTGGAATCAAGATTGCCGAGATAAATATCAATATCCTCAGATATGCAGATGACACCACCCTTATGGCAGAAAATGAAGAAGAATTAAAAAGCCTCTTGATGAAAGTGAAAGAGGAGAGTGAAAAAGTTGGCCTAAAGCTCAATATTCAGAAAATGAAGATCATGGCATCCGGTCCCATCACTTCATTGCAAATAGATGGGGCAACAGTGGAAACAGTGTCAGACTTTATTTTTCTGGGCTCCAAAATCACTACAGATGGTGACTCCAGCCATGAAATGAAAAGACACTTACTCCTTGGAAGGAAAGTTATGACCAACCTAGATAGCTTATTCAAAAGCAGAAACATTACTTTGCCAACAAAGGTCCGGCTAGTCAAGGCTATGGTTTTTCCTGTGGTCATGTATGGATGTGAGAATTGGACTGTGAAGAAGGCTGAGCGTCGAAGAATTGATGCTTTTGAACTGTGGTGTTGGAGAAGACTCTTGAGAGTCCCTTGGACTGCAAGGAGATCCAACCAGTCCATTCTGAAGGAGATCAACCCTGGGATTTCTTTGGAAGGAATGATGCTAAAGCTGAAACTCCAGTACTTTGGCCACCTCACGTGAAGAATTGACTCATTGGAAAAGACTCTGATGCTGGGAGGGATTGGGGGCAGAAGGAGAAGGGGACGACAGAGGATGAGATGGCTGGATGGCATCACTGACTCGGTGGACGTGAGTCTGAGTGAACTCTGGGCGTTGGTGATGGATAGGGAGGCCTGGAGTGCTGTGATTCATGGGGTCGCAAAGAGTCAGACACGACTGAGCGACTGATCTTATCTGATTGAGCACATATAGGTATCATGTTTCATTTGAGTCCAGTGAAATCCTAGTAAATGAAAAAAAAAATAATAAATAAAAAGAAGATGGTACTTTTCAAATAATTATTAGAAAGTAAAACACAGAGAATTTCTCATAAAGAAACTTGGAAAAGAACATTGTATCCTAAAATATGTAACAATGAAGCTGCAGTCAAGTAGTATATTTGTATCCTACAGCTCCTTAAAGAGGCTCAAAACCAGACACTTGAAGTATTTCAGAGGAAGAGAAAAGAGTTTGAGAGGATTGATGGAAGTAGATGAAAGTGTTATCTCCTCAAATCCTTGAAAAACTTCTGTCTACTCAATACAGAGACATGAGGCATTCACCTCCAGCAAAAGATAGAACTGGATTCTTTTTTTTTTCCTAAAGAAAACAACATCTTACTCTTGTGTGAAATTTTTATAAATCTTAGTTATGTTGAATTGGTTCATGATGCTTTTTAGGTATACTATATCCTTTTATATTTCTGTATATTCTATCACATTTTGAGAGTTTGATAGTGTAATTCCAACTAAAAATCTTAATTTATCTACTTAAAAATAATTATCATATATAGTGGAACTTTGAAAAATTAAAAATAAAGTCACTGGGGAAAATATTTTCAATGTGACAAAAACTTTGTATAAAATACAGGATATACAAATAATGCTCAATAATAAGAAAAATAGCTAAATTTAAAAGTGAGATAGTAACATGAACAAATGGCTAACAAAAGAAGATATGTAAATGACCAATGAAGATATGAATAAATGCTTAACATCACTAGTGTTCAGGGAAATGCAAATTAAAACCTGGTAAGATAGAAACATAGATCCATTAGAATGACAAAAGCTGAAACAAGTAGCCATACAAAATATTGGTGAGCATACAGAACAACTGAAGTGTTCAATATTAGCAAAAACATAAAATAGTACACACACCTTAGAAATTATTTTGGCAGTATTAAAAAACAGAGACATTACTTTGCCAATAAAGTTTGTATAGTCAAAGCTATGATTTTTTCCAGTAGCTATGATTCTTTACCACTGAGCCACTGGGGAAATCCCCAGGATTACACACACAGCTGAGTAAAAAAAGAGGAACAAACTATTGGTTACATTCAACAACATAAATGAATCTCAAAAACAAACTGCATATGAAATTATAGAAGAGGCAAAACTAAACTATAGCGAAAGAGAGCAGATTAGTGGTGGCCTTGAGTCAGAAGTGAAGGTAATTAAGAGACACTAAGGCTTATTGGGTCATATGGTAGTTTACTCCTAGTTTTTTCAGGAATCTCCATGCTGCCTTTCATTGTGACTATATCAATTTACATTTCCACCAACAGTGCAAGAGGGTTCCCTTTTTTCCACTCCCTCTCCAACATTTATTGTTTGTAGGTTTTTTGATGATGGCCATTCTGACCCATGTGTGGTGATATTTCATTGTAGTTTTGATTTGCATTTCTCTATGAGTCGAGTATCTTTTCATGTGTTTATTATCTATCTGTATGTCTTCTTTGGAGAAATATCTGTTTAAGTCATTTGCCCACTCTTTGATTGGGTTGTTTGTTTTAAGGCATGTATGCAAAATCTAAGATGAAACTGATGAATCCATTTGCAGGGCAGAAATGGAGACATATACATAGAGAACAGAGTTATGGACACAGTGGGTTGGGGGAGTAGTGGGTGGGGTGAATGGAAAGAGTAGGATGGAAACACAAACACTACCATATGTAAAATAGACAGCCAGTGGGAATTTGCTACGTAACTCAGGGAACTCAAACCAGGGCTCTGTGACACCCAGAGGTGTGTGATGGGGTGGGAGAAAGTTTCAAGAGGTAGGGGACATATGTACATATATGTCTGATTCTTGTTGATGTATGACAAAAACCAATACAATATTGTAAAGCAATTATCCTTCAATTAAAAATAAATTTTAGAGAGATGAAGGAACTTTCAGGGGTAATGGAAACATATTATATCTTGATTTGTGGTGGCGTTTTCAACTAATTTCATCAATGGCATTCTTAAAACATTTTATTGCAAGTTAAATGGCCCTTAATAAAGTTGACTTTTTAAAAAATCAAACACCGTTTCCAAAACATTAGTTAATCATATTCACTGAGCATTTGGACATCAGAGTAATCAGCTCTTTCATTTGTCTAAATATATCATAAATCTCTTTTCTACAATTCAAAATCACTTTGATATCCAAGTAGCTACTAACAGTTTCTCAAAGTGCTATAGAATCTAAGCCATGTATCGGATTGCTTCACAGAATATAAGCTTGATATCAAAATCAAGTATTAGTGTTTTTCACAAAAGTTTCTGACCTTCCAAGAATATAGGTGCTCTATAATTTTTCCCATTTCAGAGCTTATCAAATTTGAAGAATTTCTGATTCCCATGAAGTCTATTTATTAATATTTTATAATGAACTATTAAGAGTCTAACATCAAGGGACTGGTTTGCTTCAGATATAAATATCATAATGAGAAAATGTTCAATGGAAGACATAGCTGAAAATTCTTCAATTCAATATCATTAATTCTGAGTGTTCTTAGAAACACTAATTACCCTCTTGAGATTGAATCATATCTATATATTCCATTTTGTTTCCATTACTTTGTTTTCAGTTGTGAGTAATAGTGGAAATGTTGAAACTCAAAGCAGATTCCAAAACAGCTTTTTACTGTTGCAAAGGAAGTTAGAAACAGGAATTGTGGTTTTGAAAACATTGTGTGTATTTTACCATGAATTTGCTTGACAATTTTGTTTACTATTCGTAATTAGCACTACTGGCACCTAGGAATGATTTCAGAGACAGAATGGAACTGGCAGTTTTGTGATTTATTAATAATCCAGTTTGAAGGAAAGTTTTGGGTCTGAGAAAGTGATGCAAATTATATTAATACAAAAATGTACACATCTGTACACCAAGATGAAAAAATGCTCCTTGGAAGTTTATTTTGTCCTTAGAATGCTCTGTGGGCCTCAGCAATAAAAACACAAAGGGTAGTCTTCAAAAATAGTAACTACACTTTAAAAGGATTTAAATGTAGTTCACATATTGATTTATCAGCACTAAGTCAGTGTTCTTAAACCTTTCTGCACTGTAACCAAAGAACAGAATGTATTTTACAAGGCAACCCTGTGTGCACACAATACACACACTTCTGAAATAAGCATTTCACTGGTGGCTCAGATGGTAAAGCATCTGCCTACAATGTGGGAGACTCAGGTTCAATCCCTGGGTTGGGATGATCTCCTGGAGAAGGAAATGGCCACCCACTCCAGTATTCTTGCCTGGAAAATCCCATGGACAGAGGAGCCTGTAGGCTACAGTCCATGGGGTCGCAAAGAGTTGGACACGACTGAGCAATTTCACTTCACTTTTTTGGTCATTTTTTTAAAATTTTTCAGTTGCACCTCATGGGCATCTGGGATCTTCGTTTTCCAACCAGGGATTGAATCCAGGCCCTCTACAGAGTCTTAACCACTGGACTGTCCTGGAAGTCCCAAAACTTGGGTCATTCTTAAAATGTGCAATATTTTTTGTTCTTTTCTATTCTAACCTCTGTCTTTTTTTTTAATATTTGTTTCCCCCCATCTCTGTAAATAGAGTTCATAGTTAAACCACAGTTTGAAAAACTGTGCTAAAGATCTAGGTATGACTAATGACGTTTATTAATTGGACTATTCAGGATTCTTTAGAAAAATAGAACCCAAGGAGATGCATAGATTTATTATAGCAATTGGCTCACACACCTATAGAGGTTAAGAAGTCCCATAGTCTCTCTGCAGTCTGGAGAACCAGGAAAGCTGGTATTATAATTCAGTCCAAGTTTGAAGGTCTGAGAAGAGGGGCTGGGAAACACTTGTGTGAGTCCCAGGGGCCAAAGACCCAAGAACCAAGAACTCCAGTGTCTGAAGGCAGAAGACAGATGACTCAGCTCAAGAGAAGAAAGAAAATTCTCCCTTCACATTTTTATTCTATTTAGTCCTCGAGGATTCAGATGATACCTGCCCATATTAGTGAGGGCTGATCTTCTTTACTCAGTTTACTGATTTCAACACTGATCTGTTCCAGAAACACCATCACAGACACACTGAGAAATATTGTTTTGCCAACTCTCTGGATAACCCTGAGCCCCAAGTCAAGTTGATATATAAAATTAACCATCAAGTAAATTTAATCCAAGTATTCATTATTCTGGATGGAAATTGGAAAATGGACAAATAGTTGAATAGGGACCTGGAAATGGCCCAAAAGAGCTAAACTTCACAATTCTATTGTTATCCAGATCCTGCACTAGGCAGTTTAAATGTGATTTCATGCAACTTTCTGTTACTACAAAAAAAGAGGAAAGGGCCCTGATAGTCTTGGATGATGTAGAACTACATATTCCAAATTTATAAACTAAGTCTTTAAAGTTTCAGGTTTCTTTGAAATAGTGTTCATTTTAAAATGGAGCATGCTCTACCTATTAGAAAAGGTAGCTGGAAACAAATTCCTCTGAAATGCTGACAAACATTAAAATTAATGTATAATGGATGCTTACTGTATACTTCCCTGGTAGCTCATCTGGTACAGAATCTGCCTACAATGCAGGAGACCCTGGTTCAATTCCTGGGTCAGGAATATTCCCTGAAGAAGGGATAGGCTACCCACTCCAATATTCGGGTTTCTCTGGTGGCTCAGAAGGTAAAGAAGCCGCCTGCAATGCAGGAGACCTGGCTTTCGTATCTGGGTTGGGAAGATCCCCTGAAGAAGGATGGCAACCCACTCCAATATTCTTGCCTGAAGAATCCCATGAACAGAGGAGCCTGGCAGGCTCCGTGGGGGTATATGGGGTTGCAAAGAGTCAGACACAACTAAGCAACATTCATTTTCACTTCACATTTTACATTTTATACTTACTTTCAAAGGAATGAAAGCATCGACAGCTTCTTTCGTTTCATTCTTTAATTCATTAAAAATTCGACTAGTAATTTTTCAGTCCCAGACAGAGTCCAGGCACTAGATTTACAGTAGTTTAAAAAAAAAAAAAAAACTTGTTCTCGTGGCATTTATAGTCTAGTGATAGAGTTAAGGATAAGAAAAGAGGAAAAAATAAGTAAAATAAGTTAAGCAATGATATGAATACCTCGGAAAAATAAAATAGGAGATAAGGAGGAACTGAGTGTTTCCAATTTTAAATAAAGTACTATATGAAAGTTTCCCTAAGAAGATAATATTTGAATAATTGTAGTAAATAAAGCAAGTACGATGTGGAGATTTAAAAGAGGGCAATTAAGCAGAGATATGTTTAAGGGTTTTAAGCTTTATTATAAAAAAGTAGATTTCTACACATCTAATTTACCTATTTTTAAAAACTGTTTAATATATGTAAAATAGAACTTACAGGATCTGACTTGTAGGCTATTTCTTCCTCTTTGTTATAGGAACATCTCCAGGATAATGAAAAGAAAGCAGATATATTAATCAGCTCCAGCTTCTCTAACAAAATACCATGAACTGACTGAATTAAACAGCAGATATTTATTTCTCACAATTCTGGAGGCCAGGATCAAGGCACTAGCAAATTTGGTTCCTGATGAGATTCTCTTCTTGGCTTATGGACAACCTTCTTCTCACTGTGTCCTTACACAGAAAAAAAAACAAAGAATATTCTGATTTTCTGTCTCTTCTTATAAGTACACCATGCCTATCATAGGGCATTCCAATCTCAGGACCTCATCTAAACCTATATTCACATCCAAAAGGTCCCATCTCCAAATACCATCACATTGGGAATTAGGGCTTCAACATATGAATTTTGGAAAGGCATAGCTATTCAGTCTATAACCGTAGGTGACCTGGTTTATCTTCCTGTTAACATAATAACTGGACCTCTGGGTAGATGGACTAATTATATTTACTAGGAAAGGGTACTTACATAAAAAATATTCTTATCAGGAAATCCCAGATGTCCACTGCTTATATAGTACACATAAGCAGTGTACTAAATTTAGAAGCTATGTATTCCTAAGGTGTGTCTCCCTGGGAAATGTCATTTAGGTTGTGTTATTAAGATTAAACACTTCTTGTTAGTTGACTAAAAACATGAGTACCTAACTTGAAGAATTTATTAACTCTGATCAGAGAACCTGGGAGGGCTTCAGTCTCTAGGATGACTCCTCATGCACGCTTCTTCTAGCTCCTTGTTTGCTGATACCTTTAAACTTATTATTAGAGTTTGACACTCAGTAATTTCTCTTTTTGTGAATATGATTTGACAATCCAATCTTTTGGGTTAGTTCAAAATAGTATATAATCTGATATATATACTTAGGTGCCAAGTTCATTCAATGCAAAGCCATATATTCCTGAAGCATTGATTTTACTTAATAGAATATCATCATAGTGTACATCTATTATTTATGCCTGACCATTATTTCTTCTCCCTTTTTGGTACTCACTGGAGAAGTATGACTTTATTTTCATGTTTTTCTATCATGATTATAAATCAAAGTTTGTTCATAACAACCGCCTGCCTTCTCTTTTTCAAAGGGGGGGCACACAAATCAAGATAAACCATTTAGATTCTCTTTTTGGAGATCTGAATCTTCAGCTTGGTAACATAAGGAGGAAAAGTGCTTAGATTCAATGGCAGTGTTCTGAAGCAATTGCTAACTTATTATCATTGTTTAAACTCTAAATTGCTTTAGTTCAAGTATTAACTGGACACAATAATCTGTGCTGTTGATTTGAAGTAAATGTGTATATTTTAGATCTCAAATATAAGACAGGCAATGTGAAGTATAAAATAGTAGAGATTTATTATCTGAAATTTATTATTAACATAATCACCTACACAAAGGAATCCATTTCAGCACAGACTATGTCATAGCATTTTGATACCAAAAAAAGTCCAAACAGAAATGACTCTCAAATTTCAATGGAATTTTTTTAAAAGTTTATTAAAATTCATAATCTTTGATCCCATCTGATTCAGCAGATCTGCCTTTTAATGAATACCATAAATGTTTCCCAAGGAATGGGAATTTCAGCTACAAACCCTTGTGAGCCATGAATCTCAGATTTCATGTAGCAATAGAGAGAGTTTTTGCTTTTTAAGCATCAGGTTATAAACTAGCCAGTTATCCTTGCAGGCCCTTGTGTGGGAGTTGTTTCCAGTTCACTCTTACACCAGGAATTATATCCTTACATGGTTATGTCATATTAAACGTCCCTCCATGGCAAGTTTCTGGGCTTTGTTTTCTTAAAAAGCCTAGTCCCGTAATACTGTGTAAACTGGAGATCAATTTGTCCTTTAGCAAATGTCTTCAGGACGAAAGACGGTTTCGGTGTTATACTTTCTCTCCAAGTTTATACCTTCATTTCATTTTCCCCCAAAATATTATTTACCTTAGTGATCAAAATGACTTCAAAGTGAAAATTTAATTTAAATTAATCCATGATTGGTGGTTTCCCCAGAAAAATGAGAGAAAAAGGAGATATATCTTATCTGGGAGAAAGTCTATTCATATCAAGTAATTGGGTTCAGGACAGGCCACCCCAAAATTTGTTGTTGTTCCATTGCTAAGCCATGTCTGACTCTTTGCTAACCCATGGACTGCCACATGCCAGACTTCCCTCTCACTAGCTCCCAGAGCTTGCTCAAACTCATGTCCAGAGTTGGTGATACCATCCAACTATCTCTTCCTCTACCACCAACTTCTCCTCCTGTTTTCAATCTTTCCCAGCATCAGGGTCTTTTCTAATGAGTCAGCTCTTCACATCAGGTGGCCAAGGTATTGGAGCTTCAGCTTCAGCATCAGTCCTTCAAATGAATATTCAGGTTTGGGTGACATATATACCTCATTTTACCCAACTGCCTTTGGAATCTCTCATGTAACATGGATTCTTTGTACATATGTAATTAAATTTACTTTTCTCTAATTAATCTGTCTTATGTCATTTTAATTATTCAACCAGCCAAAAAGACTGAAAGGTAAGAGGGAAAATTTCCCTCCCCAACACATGTCAAAGAATTCCCACAAATGAAGTTTCAAAGAAAACTATTTTCTCAGCGCAATCACACACACACACACACACACACACACACACACACACACACAGAAGCATAGCACACAAAAAGAAGATAAAACTTACACATCAGTTTCAATTGGGTATTGAAATTGTCAGACACAATATAAAATAAATATATGTGGTGGGTTATAAAATTAAAAGATAAGCATAAAAACTAGTAAAGAGCTAATTGGATTTCTCTCTTGGTCCAGTGGTTAAGAATTTACCTGCCAACGCAGGGGACACAAGTTTGATGCTCGTCCGAGATGATCCCACATGCTGCAGGACAACTAAACCCTTGAGCCACAACTCCTGAGCCTGTGCCCTAAAGCCCATGCTCTGCAACAAGAAAAGGATCACAAAGGGAAGCCCGCACACATTGCACCTGGTGAGTAGCCTCCACTTGCTGTAATTAGAGAAAGCCCACATGCAGCAACAAAGACCTGGTGCAGCCAAAAATAAATAAGTACTAACCAATTTAGTTAAGAACTATATGGAATTCCTAGAAAGATATAACACTGTTAATTATAAAATAATGAAAGATTTTTACAGTAATTAACAAATAATAAAGCCATATGGTCATTCAAATAGATAGGAGGGGGAAAAGCCTTAAATTTTAAAATTCATCCATAATAAAAACTCTTACTTGAGATTAACTCTTTAGGATGTGGAGAAAAATGGAAATCAACACGTTTCTAATCACTCTGATGCCCTCAAAAACAGCATAAAATGGAAACTTTAAAATCAACATTGAGAACAAATTGAACTATACAGATTACCCATTTTTAGCATTACTAACAGAGTATATTTCAAATTTTAAATTACCTATAGATATGCTATTGCCTCTGGGGATGGAGGAAGGGTAAGAAGGGATGTCTAAGGTCCCATGAAGAAGAGCTCAGGGGAGAGGAATATTAAACAAAGTATAGATTAAATCACTGCCTGAAAGAGAAACTGGAATGAATGACAAAGTACTAACTACAAGCTAGGACTTGGTTACAGAAAAAGAACTTAATAGTATGTAGAACCAGAAATGGTAGTTTTGAAGAAGCATTGCCTCTGGAAAAGAGGTAGTTATTTGGAGAATGTGAGCAAAAATAAAGGAAACAAAGGAACTAAGGTCATAAGCAATGGAAAGGAAACAAGATTCATCAACCCTTTACCTGCACCACACCACAAAACCACCAGCATCCAAAAATCAGAACTACTTAGGGGTGGACAGGGTAGTGGAAGCTCACAAAATAAAAACCCATTACAGGAAATAGCAAGCAGACACACACACACACACACACACACACACACACAAAGAAATCAGAAGACGCAGAAGACACCCTGCTAACAAAAAAATATCCTCCAAAAACACCATAAAATTGAAGAAAACAAGAAGAACCAAAATTCAAAGCTGAATCAAATGTTATTAAGCCAGCATTTAGATATAAAAAATATTTTAAGCCTGAAAATAAAAATCCAGGAACAAAAGTGAACAATAAAAGCTGGGAAAAAATAAACCAAGTCTAACAGTGAAGAAATAGAAGAAGAAGACCAAATGATCTTATATGCAGAGTAAATCATAAGGGACCAAAAGGAAAATAGATTTAAACCAAAAGTTAATGAAAACCTAAAGAAAAGAATGAAGAAATTACAATAAAGTAAATGATTAGTATAATAATTAAAAGTTTAAGTAAAAAGTAGAGAAAAGGGTGAACGTCAACATTCTAGGAATCAGCTAAGTAAAATGGACTGGAATGGGTGAATTTAACTCAGATGACCATTATATCTACTACTGTGGGCAGGAATCCCTCAGAAGAAATGGAATAGCCATCATGGTCAACAAAAGAGTTTGAAATGCAGTACTTGGATGCAATCTCAAAAACGACAGAATGATCTCTGTTTGTTTCCAAGGCAAACCATTCACTATCACAGTAATCCAAGACTATGCCCCAACCAGTAACACTGAAGAAGCTCAAGTTGAACTGTTCTATGAAGACCTACAAGACCTTTTAGAACTAACACCTTAAAAAGATGTCCTTTTCATTATAGGGGACTGGAATGCAAAAGTAGGAAGTCAAGAAACACCTGGAGTAACAGGCAAATTTGGCCTTGGAATATGGAATGAAACAGGGCAAAGGCTAATAGAATTTTGCCAAGAAAATTCACTGGTCATAGCAAACACCCTCTTCCAACAACACAAGAGAAGACTCTACACATGGACATCACCAGAAGGTCAACATAGAAATCAGATTGACTATATTCTTTGCAGCCAAAGATGGAGAAGCTCTATACAGTCAGCAAAAACAAGACCAGGAGCTGACTGTGGCTTAGATCATGAACTCCTTATTGCCAAATTCAGACTTAAATTGAAGAAAGTAGGGAAAACCACTAGACCATTCAGGTATGACCTAAATCAAATCCCTTATGATTATACAGTGGAAGTGAGAAATAGATTTAAGGGACTAGATCTGATAGAGTGCTTGATGAACTATGGACTGAGGTTCGTGACATTGTACAGGAGACAGGGATCAAGACCATCCCCATGGAAAAGAAGTGCAAAAAAGCAAAATGGCTGTCTGGGAAGGCCTTACAAATAGCTGTGAAAAGAAGAGAAGTGAAAAGCAAAGGAGCAAAGGAAAGATATATGCATCTGAATGCAGAGTTCCAAAGAATAGCAAAAAGAGATAAGAAAGCCTTCTTCAGCGATCAATGCAAAGAAATAGAGGAAAACAACAGAATGGGAAAGACTAGAGATCTCTTCAAGAAAATTAGAGATACCAAGGGAACAGTTCATGCAAAGATGGGCTCGATAAAGGACAGAAATGGTATGGACCTAACAAAGGCAGAAGATATTAAGAACAGGTGGAAAGAATACACGGAAAAACTGTACAAAAAAGCTCTTCATGATCCAGATAATCACGATGGTGTGATCACTGACCTAGAGCCAGACATCCTGGAATGTGAAGTCAAGTGGGCCTTAGAAAGCATCACTACAAACAAAGCTAATGGAGGTGATGGAATTCCAGTTGAGCTCTTTGAAATCCTGAAACATGATGCTGTGAAGGTGCTGCACTCAATATGTCAAAAAACTTGGAAAATTCAGCAGTGGCCACAGGACTGGAAAAGGTCAGTTTTTCTTCCAATCCCAAAGAAAGGTAATGCCAAAGAATGCTCAAACTACCGCACAATTGCACTCATCTCACATGCTAGTAAAGTAATGCTCAAAACTCTCCAAGCCAGGCTTCAGCAATACGTGAACCGTGAACTTCCAGTTGTTCAAGCTGGTTTTAGAAAAAGAAGAGGAACCAGAGATCAAATTGCCAACATCTGTTGGGTCATCAAAAAAGCAAGAGAGTTCCAGAAAAACATCTATTTCTGCTTTATTGACTATGCCAAAGCCTTTGACTGTGTGGATCACAATAAACTGTGGAAAATTCTGAAAGAGATGGGAATATCAGGTGGTCTGGTGTTGCAGGTCAGGAAGAAAGACTTAGAACTGGACATGGAACAACAGACTGGTTCCAAATAGGAAAAGGAGTACGTCAAGGCTGCATATTGTCACCTCGCTTATTTAACTTCTATGCAGAGTACATCATGAGAAATGCTGGGCTGGAAGAAGAACAAGCTGGAATCAAGATTGCTGGGAGAAATCGCAATCACCTCAGATATGCAGATAACACCACCCTTATGGCAGAAAGTGAAGAGGAACTAAAAAGCCTCTTGATGAAGGCGAAAGAGGAGAGTGAAACAGTTGGCTTAAAACTCAACATTCAGAAGACAAAAATCATGGCATCTGGTCCCATCACTTGAGGGGAAATAGATGCGGAAACTGTGGAAACAGTGTCAGACTTTATTTTTTTGTGGCTCCAAAATCACTGCAGCTGGTGACTGTAGCCATGAAATTAAAAGATGCTTACTCATCAGAAGAAAAGTTATGACCAAGCTAGATAGCATATTCAAAAGCAGAGACACTACTTTGCCAATAAATGTCCGTCTAATCAAGGCTATGGTTTTTCCAGTGGTCATGTATGGATGTGAGAGTTGGACTGTGAAGAAGGCTGAGCACCGAAGAATTGATGCTTTTGAACTGTGGTGTTGGAGAAGACTCTTGAGAGTCCCTTGGACTGCAAGGAGATCCAACCAGTCCATTCTGAAGGAGATCAGCCCTGGGATTTCTTTGGAAGGAATGATGCTAAAGCTGAAACCCCAGTACTTTGGCCACCTCATGCGAAGAGTTGACTCATTGGAAAAGACTCTGATGTTGGGAGGGATTGGGGGCAAGAGGAGAAGGGGATGACAGAGGATGAGATGGCTGGATGGCATAACTGACTCGATGGACATGAGTCTGAGTAAACTCCGGGATTTGGTGATGGACAGGGAGGCCTGGCGTGCTGCGATTCGTGGGCTCGCAAAGAGTCGGACACGACTGAGCGACTGAACTGAACTTAATCAAAGGGTATGATGTTTCTGTTATACAAGATAAGTACTAGAGATCTGTTTATATATACTATTATACTTTAGTGTCTATAGTAAACAACACTGTATTAAATACTTAAAATTGTGCTAAGTGAACAGATCTTATGTATTGTCTTTATCATATATACAAACAAAAATAATGATAAATAAGGAGAGTGGGAGCAAATTTTTGAAGTGAATATGTATATTTATGGCATAGATTGTACTGATGATTTCACAGGTATATATTTATCTCCAAACTCATTAAGCTGTATACTTTAAATATGTATTTCTTTTTGTATGTCAATTAATCATAATAAAGTAATTTTAAAAATAAATAAATGAGAAATCAAACAAGATAAGCAAGCAATAAAAAGCAGTAGAAAGTGGCTGAAATGGAAAACAGGCAAAGAGGTAAATTATAGCTGTCTGTAATTACATCCCTATAGAATAAAATAAAAACAATGTAACAGAACTAATCATTAAAACTACATTTTCAGAAAACTTTCCAGAAACAGAATACCTGAATTTACACATTAGCAAAAATTGATCCAGAATAATCAGCTGTAACATGTAACCTAGTAAAACTGCTAAATTTTAAAGATGTATGCATGCGTGTTCAGTTCTTTCACTATAGTGTTAAAGACTTTGCAACCCTATGGACTGTAGTCCTCCAGGGACGACTGTAGTCGTCCATGGGTTTCTCCAGGTAAGAATATTGGAGTGAATTGCCATGCCCTCCTCCAGGGGATCTTCCTGACCTAGGGATCAAATTCATGTCTCTTAGGTCTCCTGCATTGGCAGGTGGATTCTTTATCCACTGAGTCTCCTGGAAGCCCCAAATTTTAAAGATAAATTTTTACAAATAAAATGAAACTTACAAATGCAAAATAAGTCCCCTGGTATTAGATTTCTCGAAAGAAATGTACAAGGCAACAAGAAAGAAGCAATTTCAAAAAGTTTAACTAAACCAGTGCAAACTGGCTAAGATTTTTTTGAAATATCAAGGCAATAGGAAAAACTATATTGAAAGCTGTCAGAAATTAGGGAACACTGTGGACATGTGTCCTTCCTGAAGAATCTGCTAGAGTATATATCAGAAAAGTTGTTTTTCTGTGAAATGTTAGATGGCAAATATTTTAGACTTTGAGGTCTATTTACTCTCTCTCAAAGTATTCAAATCTGTGACTGTGGTATAAAAATAGTCATAGACAATATATAAAGACATTATTATGACTGTTCTGATTCAACTTCATTTACAAAAAAAAGAGGAAAAAAAAGGAAGCAACTGACAAAGAATTAGTCTCAAAAATATACAAGCAACTCCTGCAGCTCAATTCCAGAAAAATAAATGACCCAATCAAAAAATGAGCCAAAGAACTAAACAGACAGTTCTCCAAAGAAGACATACAGATGGCTAACAAACACATGAAAAGATGCTCAACATCACTCATTACTAGAGAAATTCAAATCAAAACCACTATGAGGTACCATTTCATGCCAGTCAGAATGGCTGCGATCCAAAAGTCTACAAGAAATAAATGCTGGAGATGGTGTGGAGAAAAGGGAACCCTCTTACACTGTTGGTGGGAATGCAAACTAGTATAGCCACTATGGAGAACAGTGTGGAGATTCCGTAAAAAACTGGATATAGACAGCCATATGACCCAGCAATGCCACTGCTGGGCATACACACCAAGGAAACCAGAATTGAAAGAGACACGTGTACCCCAATGTTCATCGCAGCACTGTTTATTATTGCCAGGACATGGAAGCAACTTAGATGTCCATCAGCAGAAAAATGGATTAGAAAGCTGTGGTACATATACACAATGGAATATTACTCAGCCATTAAAAAGAATACATTTGAATCAGTTCTAATGAAGTGGATGAAACTGGAGCCTATTATACAGAGTGAAGTAAGCCAGAAAGAAAAACACCAACACAGTATACTAACGCATATATATGGAATTTAGAAAGACGATAACAATAACCCTGTATGCGAGATAGCAAAAGAGACACAGATGTATAGAACAGTCTTTTGGACTCTGGGGGAGAGGGTGAGGGTGGGATGGTTTGGGAGAATGGCATTGAAACATTTATATTGTCATATGTGAAATGAATCGCCAGTCCAGGTTCGATGCATGATACAGGGTGCTCGGGGCTGGTGCACTGGGATGACCCAGAGGGATGGGATGGGGAGAGAGGTGGAAGGGGGGTTCAGGATGGAGAACACATGTACACCCATGGAGGATTCATGTCAATGTATGGCAAAACCAATACAATATTGTAATTAGCCTCCAATAAATAAATTTAAAAAAAGGGAACAGGTCAGATGAGACCTGTGAGCTGTAGTCCCTCCACCTGTGCTAAAAGATAAGCTTCATCCAAGAAAATGGTGCCTGAAAAAAAATTTTAATACTACTGAGAGTATTATCAGATGCACACTTTAGATATTCTGAAGAAAGTGTCCAGAATTAGGTTGGGTGTCATGACCTATGGTTAAGAGTTGATATTCAGAAGGAGTGATGACCAACAAAAGGGACTATCGGTCTAAGAAAAAAAGGCAATTAAAGGCAGAATGGCTGCTTTTGTAAGAGAGGCTCTGAAATTAAATGGAATGAAGCAATGCTGGTTAATGGAGGTAGAAGAATGACCCAGACACACCCTTAACATTTTATAAATGAACCTTTATTAAAATATGCTGATTCAAAATAATGCACAATGTGAAAGTTGCTAGTTAAGTTTTACTGAAGACAAAATGAGGACTGTAGCCTGGAAGACAGCATTTCAGATAGCTCAGAGAAGGTGCTCCAAAGATGAGTGGGGTGGGAGAAAGATCAATACATGTATGAATTTAGTGAAGTGGGAGTTAATGCAAGCAAACATATATTTTTGCAGAAAGTTCCTGCTAGTCACAAGGAATAGATGTCACCATGAAAGAATTTAGCCCTTTTCTAGATATCAGTTCAGTCACTCAGTCATGTCCGACTCTTTGTGACGCCATGGACTGCAGCACACGAGGCCTCCCTGTCCATTGCCAACTCCCAGAGTTTACCCAAACTCATGTCCATTGAGTTGGTCATGCGATCCAACTATCTCATCATCTGTCATCCCTTTCTACTTCTGCCTTCAATCTTTCCCAGAATCAGGGTCTTTTCAAGTGAGTCAGCTCTTTGCATCAGGTGGCCAAAGTATTGGAATTTCAGCTTCAACATGAGTCCGTCCAATGAACAACCAGGACTGACTGATCTCCTTTAAGATGGACTGGCTGGATCTCCTTGTAGTCCAAAGGGTTCTCAAGAGTCTTCTCCAATAGCACAGTTCAAAAGCATCAATTCTTTGGCATTCAGCTTTCTTTATAATCCAGCTCTCACATCCACACATGACTACTGGAAAAACCATAGCCTTGACTAGATGGACCTTTATTGGCAAAGTAATGTCTCTGCTTTTTAATATGCTGTCTAGGTTGGTCATAACTGTCTTTCCAAGGAGTAAGCACTTTTTAATTTCATAGCTGCAGTCACCATCTGCAATGATTTTGGAGGCCCCAAAAATAAAGTCAGCCACTGTTTCCCCATGTATTTGCCATGAAGTGATGGGACCAGATGCCATGATCTTAGTTTTCTGAATGTTGGGCTTTAAGCCAACTTTTTCACTCTCCTTTTTCACTTTCATCAAGAGGCTCTTTAATTCTTCTTCACTTTCTGCCATAAGGATGGTGTCATCTGCATATCTGAGGTTATTGATATTTTTCCCAGCAATCTTGGTCCCAGCTTGTGCTTCATCCAGCCCAGCATTTCTCATGATATGCTCTGCTTATAAGTTAAATAAGCAGGATGACAATATACAGGCTTGACGTACTCTTTTTCCTATTTGGAACCAGTCTGTTGTTCCACGTCCAGTTATAACTGTTGCTTTCTGACCTGCATACAAATTTCTCAAGAGGCAGGTGAGCTGGTCTGGTATTCCCATGTATTTCAGAATTTCTAGATATGAGGAGATGCAAAAATTGGGCTCATAAAATCCGCTCTTGAAAATATCTATTTGAAGACCTATTCTGCCAGTTTTTGTCAGAGCAGAAAATGCATTTGTGCTCTCCACCCTGAACTCCCTTTAGGGAGTGTTGAAAGTCAGCAGCTGCAGCAGCTGCTGCTGCTAAGTCACTTTAGTCATGTCTGATTCTGTGTGACCCCATAGACGGCAGCCCACCAGGCTTCCCCGTCCCTGGGATTCTCCAGGCAAGAACACTGGAGTGGGTTGCCATTTCCTTCTGCAATGCATGAAAGTGAAAAGTGAAAGTGAAGTCACTCAGTTGTGTCCGACTCTTAGTGACCCCATGGACTGCAACTCACCAGGCTCCTCTGTCCATGGGATTTTCCAGGCAAGAGTACTGGAGTGGGGTACCATTGCCTCCTCCAAGCTGCAGCAGCACCTGGAATTTAATCCTTGAAGAGGTAGGTGACAAGTGCCCATGGCAAGTGCCAGTTTGAAATTTACAAGTACTGCAATGCCTTTTGTAAGAAATGTCAATATTTTAACATGTTTTCCAATGTACATTGTACCAAAATTTCTATAAACAAATTTGTACATAAAAGTAAAAAAAAAAAGTGAAAAAGTCTTGTTGCAGGAAGGGGGACCCCTTCCAGGGCCTGAAAGTGGGCTCTTGTCTAACACTCAGAATGAATTGTCTGAGAAGACACATGTGCTGACAAAGCAAGAGATTTTATTGGGAAGGGGCATCCGGGTGGAGAGCAGTAGGGTAAGGGAACCCAGGAGGACTGCTCTGACTTGAAGTCTCCTGTTTTATGTTGCCGATATTAGTTTCTGGGTTATCTTCAGCCAATCATTCTGACTCAGTCTTTCCTGGTAGCTCAGGCAAGATGGATGTCAGCAAGAAGGATTCTGGGAGGTGGTTGGACATGTGATGTCTCCTTTTGACCTTTCCCAAAGTCTTCGGGTTGGCTTATTAGCTCCATGTTCCTTACCAGGACCTCCTGTCACAAAACAGCTCATGCAAATGGTTACTAGGGTGCCACCAGGGTGGGCAGCTTCAGTCAATGTGTTTCCCCTAACAGTCTGTTTTATTACTGTCTACAATCATTTTTTCTAATTTATCATTCTAGATATGTTGATCATTAAACCACTATTAAAGATATGTGTGTGTTAGTTGCTCAGTCGTGTCCAACTCTTGCAATCCCATGGGCTGTAGTCTGCCAGACTCCTCTGTCCATTGAATTCTCCAAGCTGGAATACTGGAGTGAGTTACCATTTCCTTCTCCAGGGGATCTTCCCAACCCAGGGATGGAAGCCAGTTCTCTTGCACTAAAGGTATAACTGTATTTATATATGTATGTATATATTTTAAGCTTCCATTGTACTTCTGCCTCCACTTTACTTTCTTTATCTTTGCTTTTGGCAGAATGGCACAGAGCACAATAAAATATAATTTAGAAAGTGAAAAGTTCTCCAAAGTTACACACAATTTTTTTCCTCAAAATTATAAGAAAGATAACTTGGAATTTTAGCATGTGGAAAGTATCTTATCATAAGAATTATTACTGTTATTTTAGTCACTTAAGTCATGTGCAACTCTTTGTAACTCCATGGACTATCGTCCGCCAGGTTCCTCTGTCCATGGGATTTTCCAGGCAAGAATACTGGAGTGGGTTGGCATTTCCTTCTTAAGGGGATCTTCCTGACCCAGGGATCATACCCATGTCTCCTTCATTGACAGGTGTATTCTTTACCACTGAGCCACCTAGGAAGCCCATCCTAAGACTATAACAACTTACATTCAATAGAATATAGTGAATACATCTTTTTAATGGATTTGTTTTAGAAAATATTTATTAAATCTTGAAATGATTCTTAATAATTTTAACTTCTTTAAATCTGGTTGCTTCATGAAGACCCTAAATGGCAAAAAGAAAAATATTCAACATAAACAGGATACATTATATCTCTTCCTACTTATCTCAGTTTCAACACCTTTTAAAGAATAACCATTGTCCTATAGTGACTATCAGTGTGTAATTTTTTAAGCTACTAATCTAATCTGGTATCAAATTACTTGTACGGCCCTATTTAAATATTAGTGATTGGTTAATTACACAATGACTAATGTCCATAAAATGGTAGTTTTTCCTAGTTGCTTTTCCTAAGGATTTATAATTATTTTTATAAATTTCCATTAATATTTTAAGTTGATAAAAATAATTGTTGCAATCAGCTTTGATGAATACATTAAGTATTTGAAAAAACTTACAAAAAGGTAAAGATCTATCTAAGGTTATTGGGATTTTTTTAGGCAACATCTTTCTTTATAAATATCAGATAATGAAAAAGAATGCAAGCCTAAGACATGTAGCCATTGAATTAGTTTGTAAGATTCTATTTAATTAAATAACTTCAGAATTTATTGCAAACTGTATCTATTAATAGGGCTCCCCTGCTGACTCAGAAGGTAAAGAATCTGCCTGCAATGCAGAGACCTGGGTTCAATCCCTGAGTTGGAAAAATCCCCTGAAGGAGGGCATGGCAACCCACTCCAGTATTCTTACCTGCAGAATCCCCATGGACAGAGGAGCCTGGCGGGCTACAGTCCATGGGGTCACAGAGCCAAATGTGACTGAGCAACTAAGCACAGTGCATAAAAGTTATAGCTATAATATTTCAAATGTAGCTTTATAAAGCCATTTTCTAAATAAGAAACATATTTATTAAAAATCTGAAGAATCTTCAGAAGCTTCAACAGTATGTGAAGCATGAAATTCCAGATGTTCAAGCTGGGTTTAGGAAAGGCAGAGGAACCAGAGATCAAATTGCCAACATCCGCTGGATCATCAAAAAAGCAAGAGCATTCCAGAAAAACATCTATTTCTGCTTTATTGACTACGCCAAAGCTTTTGACTGTGTGGACCACAACAAATGCTGGAAAATTCTTAAAGAGATGGGAATACCAGACCACCTGACCTGACTCTTGAGAAACCTATATGCAGGTCAGGAAGCAACAGTTAGAATTGGACATGGAACAACAGACTGGTTCCAAATAGGAAAAGTAGTACATCAATGTTGTATATTGTCACCCTGTTTATTTAACTTATACACAGAGCACATCATGAGAAATGCTGAGCTGGATGAAGCACAAGCTGGAATCAAAATTGCTGGGAGAAATACAATAACCTCAGATATGCAGATGACACCACCTTTATGGCAGAAAGTGAAGAAGAACTAAAGAGCCTCTTGATGAAACTGAAAGAGGAGAGTGAAAAAGGTGACTTAAAACTCAACATTCAGAAAACTAAGATCATGGTATCTGGTCCCATCAGTTCAGTTCAGTTCAGTCGCTCAGTCATATTCGACTCTTTGTGACCCCATGAATCACAGCACACCACACCTTCTTGTCCATCACCAATTCCCGGGGTTCACTCAGACTCAAATCCATTGAGTCAGTGATGCCAACCAGCCATCTCATCCTCTGCCGTCTCCTTCTCCTCCTGTCCCCAATCCCTCCCAGCATCAGAGTCTTTTCCAATGAGTCAACTCTTCGCACAAGGTGACCAAAGTACTGGAGTTTCAGCTTTAGCATCATTCCTTCCAAAGAAATCCCAGGGCTGATCTCCTTCAGAATGGACTGGTTGGATCTCCTTGCAGTCCAAGGGACTCTCAAGAGTCTTCTCCAACACCACAGTTCAAAAGCATCAATTCTTTGGCGCTCAGCTTTCTTCACAGTCCAACTCTCACATCCATACATGACCACAGAAAAAATCATAGCCTTGACTAGACGGACCTTTGTTGGCAAAGTAATGTCTCTGCTTTTGAATATGCTATCTAGGTTGGTCATCACTTTCCTTCCAAGGAGTAAGAGTCTTTTAATTTCATGGCTGCAGTCACCATCTTCAGTGATTTTGGAGCCCAGAAAAATAAGTCTGACACTGTTTCCACTGTTTCCCCATCTATCTCCCATGAAGTGATGGGACCAGATGCCATGATCTTCGTTTTCTGAATGTTGAGCTTTAAGCCAACTTTTTCACTCTCCACTTTCATTTTCATCAAGAGGCTTCTTAGTATTTCTTCACTTTCTGCCATAAGCGTGGTGTCATCTGCATATCTGAGGTTACTGATATTTCTCCCGGCAATCTTGATTCCAGCTTGTTTCTTCCAGTCCAGTGTTTGTCATGATGTACTCAGCATATAAGTTAAATAAGCAGGGTGACAATATACAGCCTTGACGTACTCCTTTTCCTATTTGGAACCAGTCTGTTGTTCTATGTCCAGTTCTAACTGTTGCTTCCTGACCTGCATACAGATTTCTCAAGAGGCAGGTAAGGTGGTCTGGTATTCCCATCTCTTTCAGAATTTCCCGCAGTTTATTGTCATCCACACAGTCAAAGGCTTTGGCATAGTCAAAAAAGCAGAAATAGATGTTTTTCTGGAACTCTCTTGCTTTTTCCATGATTCAGTGTATGTTGGCAGTTTGATCTCTGGTCCTCTGCCTTTTCTAAAACCAGCTTGAACATTAGGAAGTTCACGGTTCACATATTGCTGAAGCCTGGCTTGGAGAATTTTGAGCATTACTTTACTAGCGTGTGAGATGAGTGCAATTGTGCGGTAGTTTGAGCATTCTTTACCTCATGGCAAATAGATGGGGAAATAGTGGAAACAGTGTCAGACTTTATTTTTTTGAGTTCCAAAATCACTGCTGACGGTGACTGCAGCTATGAAATAAAAAGACGCTTACTCCTTGGAAGGACAGTTATGATCAACCTAGACAGCATATTAAAAAGCAGAAATGTTTCTTTGACAGCAAAGGTCCTTCTAGTCAAAGCTATGGTTTTTCCAGTAGTCATGTATGGATGTGAGAGTTGGACTATAAAGAAAGCTGAGTGCAGAAGAATTGATGCTTTTGAACTGTGATGTTGGAGAAGACTCTAGAGAGTCCCTTGGACTGCAAGATCTACCCAGTCCGTCCTAAAATAAATAAAGTTAAAAAATAAAATAAAATTTGAAAAAAAAGAAAAATAAATAAAATTAACTATAAAAAAATTTAAAAAAAAGAAAGAAAGAAAGAAAAAAAAAAAGAAATCAGTCCTGAATATGCACTGGAAGGACTAATGCTAAAGCTGAAATTCCAATACTTTGGCCACCTGATGTGAAGAACTGACTTGTTTGAATAAACCCTGATGCTGGAAAATATTGAAGGCAGGAGGAGAAGGGGATGACAGAGGATGACATGGTTGGATGGCATCACCGACTCTGTGGACATGAGTTTGAGTAGACTCCCTGAGTTGGCAATGGATAGGGAGGCCTGGCGTGCTGCTGTCCTGGGGTCACAAAGAGTCAGACATAACTGAGCAACTGAACTCAACTGAAGAATCGTCTAAGGGAAAACTTTATTGTTTTCAACTCTATGGGCTGAAAAAATTAATAGCTATATATAATGTTTTATTTCTTGTCTATGTAATGTTTTAAAGTGTAGACCTATCTCAGTTGTCATTTTTATAACATCTTATTGTTATTATTTTTTTGTTAGTAACAGGGAAACACCTTGACTAGTGTTTGTTCTGTAACAAAAGTTCATAGCTATAAAAATGTTCCATAATTTTTACTAGGCCAAATTTTTTTCATAAATACCCACTAAAATTCATAAGATTTGAAGTCATATAATCTGAGTCATTATTAAAATCATACATACTAATAATAACATCTTATTTCCATCAGTAGTTATATTTTAAAAAATATTTCCTTATATATTGTTTCTCAAACTTTCCCTCAACTACCTTTACTTCCATTAAAGTAAGTATATATGTTTGTTGGTTTGAAGATATATGCTAAGCAATTTTAGCAAGTACAGTTATCCTCCAGTATCTGCAGGTTACTGGTTCTAGGACCCCTTTGAATACCAAAACCTGTGCATGCTCAAGTCCCTTATATAAAAGGGCATAATATTTGCCATAATCTATGTGTAACCTCCTGTATACTTTAAATCATTTCTGGGTTCCTTATGATATGCAGTACAGTGTAAATACTATGTAAGTAGTTGCAAGCACAAGTCAAATTCTAGTTTTGCTTTCTGGAATTTTCTGGAATTAAAAAAAATATTTTTGATCTGTGGTTGGTTCAATACATAGATATGAAAGGTTGTATGTTTTTTTCCCCAAAACTTCATATTTTATTTAAATATTATGTAGCATTTATAGTCTACTATCAATTTTACCCAAAGCTATTTTAATATAAGCTTGTCATGTCTGTTCATTTTAATCACTGGTTTAAAATACCTTTGAGTCCTTTGTCTCTCTCTCATTCTTTGTTCTTCCCTAGAAAAATCTCAACTCTGATTCAATTTCTCTTTTCACTCATCCCCTTCTCTTGTGCCACTAAAAAATCTAGAGGAAAAAAGGAAAAACAAAACAAAACATTCAAGACCATTCTAACTGGTCTCATTTTAGGTTTACAGCTCTTAATTTCACATGCACTATCTCCTCTGCAAATCATCCATTCAGATATCCACTATCCTACAGAATGATTTCACATATTCTCTGCTTGCCTACTTCCAATACATCTCAGTACTTGGAGTGGTTGAGTCACACAGTGACCTACCACCTGAGGCTGGTTGTTAATTACTTGACTGCATTGTGCTGAAAACTGATCCTAGTCCATGTGGCAATGTAAAGCAAACTAGTGCCCCCTTTTCAAGCACATGTTATAAAATTGATGAAATAACTACACAGATATAGGATGAACGTGAGGTAAATGCACTTCTTCGGCTTGTGCAAGGGATAATTTGACCTATGCAACATGATATAATCATTTTTTAAAAAATGTGAGTCAAATGTGACAAGGAAATGGAAGCATTGCTCTCTAAGAAAAATCCCAAGAAATTCTTAAGCATAGGAATAGTTTATACATATCAGTGGACAGAAGAGAAAAGAAAGCAAGGACAGAAAGACGTAAAACTATTCTTGTTAATATCTTAACTGAGGGCAGAGTAGATGATCATAATAACATTGTGGTGGGGAAAACTATGCATTCAGTTCAGTTCAGTTCAGTTACTCAGTCGTGTCCAACTCTTTGTGACCCCATGAAATGCAGCACACTAGGCCTCCCTGTCCATCACCAACTCCCAGAGTTCACCCAAACTCATGTCCATCGAGTCAGTGATGCCATCCAGCCATCTCATCCTCTGTCATCCCCATCTCCTCCTGCCCCCAATCCCATAAAATTTATATATTTTATGTGTATATATATATAATTCATGTATATAAAATATACCCTCCCTCTTGCGCCTCCCTCCTCCTCCCATCCTACCCCTCTAGCTTGTCACACAGTGCCTACTGGACTCCCTGTGTTATATGGCAGCTTCCCACTAGCTATCTTTTTTACACATGGTAGTTTATATATGTCAACGCTACTTTCTCAATTTGTACTACCCTCTCCTTCCTTCACTGTATCCACAAGTCCTTCCTCTATGTCTCCATTTCCATTCCTTCCCTGCAAATAGTTCATCAGTACTACTTTTCTAGATTCCATATATATTCACTCATATACAATATTTGTTTTTCTCTTTCTGACACTTCATTCTATACAACAGTCTCTAGGTCCATCCACCTCATTACAACTTACTCAAATTTGTTCATTTTTATGGCTGAGTAATATTCCAAATTTCATTGTATATATGTACACATCTTCTTTATCCATTCATCCATCAAAGAATATCTAGGTTGCTCCCATGTCTTGATTATTGTAAATAGTGCTACAATGAACATTGGGGTACATGTTTTTTGAATTATGATTTTTCTCAGGGTATATACCCAGTAGTGGAATTGCTGGGTTATATGGTAGTTTTGGAGAAGGCAATGGCAACCCACTCCAGTACTCTTGCCTGGAAAATCCCATGGACGGAGGAGCCTGGTAGGCTGCAGTCCATGGGGTTGCGAAGAGTCGGACATGACTGAGCGACTTTACTTTCACTTTTCACTTTCATGCATTGGAGAAGGAAATGGCAACCCGCTCCAGTGTTCTTGCCTGGAGAATCCCAGGGACGGCGGAGCCTGGTGGGCTGCCATCTTTGGGGTTGCACAGAGTCGGACACGACTGAATCGACTTAGCAGCATGGTAGTTTTAGTCCTAGTTTTTTTTTTTTTTTTTTTAAGAATCTCCATACTGTTTTCCATAGTGGCTGTATCAATTTACATTCCCACCAACAGTGCAGAAGGGTTCCCTTTTCTCCACATCCTTTCCAGCATTTGTAGTATCTTTGATGATGGCCATTCTACCTGGTGTGAGGGGACTACCTCATTGTAGTCTTGATTTGCATTTCTCTAATAATGAGCAATGTTGAGCATCTTTTCCTGTGTTTATTGGCCATAGAGAATTGGATAGTCATGTGAGTGATGCAGGGACTGGTAGAGCAGGGGATGTACAAAGAACAAGAGGACAGTCTTCTTGAGTGGCCTGATCATACAGTAAGTCAGGAAGAGTCCTTACCAGAATTTTACCACTATAGAATTCTCATCTTAGACTTCCAGCCTCCAGAACTGTGAGAAATAAAATGTCTGTTTTTTCAATTCACCCAATCTATGGTACTTTGTTTTGGCAACTTGAGCAGACTAATACACATGGGCTAGAGAAAGCAGAATCCTTCAAAGAATCCACCTGCAATGCAGGAATCCCAATTCAATTCCTAGGTCAGGAAGATCCTCTGGAGAAGGGATAGGCTACCCACTCTAGTATTCTTGGGCTTCCCTGGTGGCTCAGATGGTAAAGAATCTGCCTGCAACACAGGAGATCTGGGTTGGAAAGATGCTCTGGAGGAGGGCATGGTAAACCACTCCAGTATTATTGCCTGGAGAATCCCCATGAACAGAGGATCCTGGAGGGCTACAGTCCATGGGGTTGCAGAGTCAGACATGACTGGGTGACTAAGCATGGCATAGAGAAGGCAGAAGGTAGTAATAAACACATCATATTTTCTTTTGAATTCCTGCTTTGGAATATAATCATTTGTCATAATTTCTTATGGGAAAATAAATGCATAATTTTAACATTTCCATCCAGGAGCTCAGAAACAATCCAGGAAGAGCAAGGTGCAGACACAATTAACTGTGATATAATGTGATGAGTAATAAGGTCCTAATAACTTTCCGGAGAAGCAGAGAAGAAAATATGATTGTTCTTGGGGATTTGGAAAAGGCTTCAAGGAAAGCATACATCATTACTAGGCCCTTGAAAGATTAACATTATTTTTCCAAAAAAAGAGAGAAGTAAGACATTAGACAAAGAAGGGAATGTATCAATGAATATGGAAAGATTAGCAGTGTAAGTTTCACTTTGGGAAAAACGTATAGTTCTTACAATTCTTATTGAACTAGAGTGTGGGTAAATGGATAAAAGTGGCCAAGAATGAAGTTATAATGTTCAATATGACTGATCTGTTTCTTAGTATGTGTCCTCCAGAATCAGATACTTTAATAAGAATTTGAATGCAGGTAGTTTACTTGGAGGAAAGGGCACCAGTAGAGGAATGGGGAAATGACTCAGGGAAAGGAATGTAGTCAATGAATTTGCACTATTAGGCCAGCCAAGACAATGGAGTAACTGGGTGACTGGACCTTAGCCTCGTGGAGAAACTGGGAAATGGTGTAAAACACTCATCTCAGAATTATTCCACCAGAAGCATTGGTGAGATTTGCAGTTTTAATTCACCAGCTCCCAGCGTTATTATTTGAAGGCTGTTTCCTAGAGTGTTGGTTCTCCAGCTATAGCAACCTGTTGCATGTACCATCAAAGCAGCCATTCATTTTACCGGGGAAAAATTCTTAGTCACAGAAAAACCAGTATTAGCAGGAAGAGTACCCTGAAATGTTTAAGTCTGTAGATACAACAAAAGGCTGATAGCACGTGATACATTCAGATGAATATGGTGCTAAAGAGCTGGAACTTCACACTATAGGCTACAAGAAATGAGCAAGAGTCTTTTTTAAATAAAGAAAGTTGATCCCAAGTGTCTTTTGTAAACTAATTCTGATAGTAGTGAGGAGGTTAAATCATTGCTATGTGGAGAGTGGAGCACAGTGGTAGAGTTTCAAATGGAAGATGATGTGGGCTTGAACTACTGCAGTGGAAAAGAGAGAAGGACGGAATGACATTAGTGGCATCCCTTTAGTTATACTTACAGATGTGAAAAGTCATTAGACATGAGAACCCAGGGACGTGGCACACTCACAGGAATTAGTAAAATGTTTTATTTCAGAGGCTGCTTAAATGGTGAGAGCATTTAACCAGTTAGGGAATTTGAGAGGGAAAAAAATAAAAGTGGTTAGAGATAAAGATTTTAAGTTTGGTTTGAGATACACCTACTCACTTGGAAATTTCTGTGAAATATTCTAATGAGAAATGCTCAGTAGACAGTTAAGGAGTTAGGAACTCGAGCTCAGATAATAAGTAGGAACTCCGGAAAGAAGTGGCTTCCCAATGGCAGTAGTCAAGAAGCTGCCTGCCAATGCAGGAGCTACAGGAAACTCAGATTCAATCCCTGGGTCAGGAAGATCCCTTGAAGTAGGAAATGGTAACCCACTCCAGTATTCCTGCTGGGGTAGCTTGGTGGGCTTCAGTCCATGGGGTCACAAAGAGTCAGACACAACTGAGCACAGCAACAGAAAGAAGATATATTTAAAGTTCTAATATTGTATGAATAAGCATAAGCCTACCTCTCTATATTGATGCATTTTGAATCAAAGATCTTCATTCTAATTTCTAAAAAATTAAACTTAGGTAACAAGGAAAACAAGACCTGAAGTAAAAAGATCTGAATTTGAATGTAGACTTTGTCACCAATATACTATAATAATGGAATGGGAGGAATTTAAAATGAAGACACTAGACTTTTTGAAAATAAAGGTCTGTGCTAGAAAGTTTCCTAGTTAGGAAAATTTATATGACTGCACCTGTGCCACATTTTGGTAAAATAGATAAGGGTGGTGGTTTAGTTGCCAGGTTGCCAACTCTTGCAACCCCATGGACCATAGCCCATCAGGCTTCTCTGTCCATGGGATTTCCCAGGCAAGAATACTGGAGTGGGTTGCTATTTCCTATTCCAAGGGATCTTCCTAACCCAGGGATTGAACCTGGGTCTCTTGTATTGAGGGCAGTTTCCTGCATTGCAGGCAGGTTCTTTGCTGACTGAGCCACCAGGGAAGCCACACCATTAGTAATCTGGTTGCACAAACAAACAAATTCATATAGTATTCCCTTGGAAAATCTACATGAGCAGGGAAAACAAATTCTAAGTGTTAGGTTTAACATCATGACTTTGCCTAAATTATTTAAATCTCCAAATGTAAATTGCAAAAAAAAAAAAAAAAAAAAATAATGAAAGGCCAAAGAACTCTTAAACTGCAACTCCAAAACTTAGCAAATTTAAGTGATATAAAGCCACATTCTACCTTATGGTGTAGTGTACATGTATTTTGAATGATATGGATTAGGTTTGTATGTTTTACTTCTGAAAAGGAAATTATCCCTAAGAAATGTAGAGTCAGTTTGCAGGGATTTGACATAGATTGAGAGCCCTGCACACCACAAAGGAAAGAGTTCAGAGCTTTTAAATTGCACTGTGTAAACGGAAGAGCCTGGTTAACTAACAGATCCATCTTTTTTCTTTTCAAATAAATTGAATACAAATAAAATGCTGACTTAGTAAAAATGTTGAAAAGCGTGTTTCTTGAAGAAAAGTAAAATTTAATTAATATTATGTGAAACTTACATAGAATATGTGACTACTAATGTTTACATGAGTGAGCAGGATAGTAATTTTGAGAGCTAGTATAAGTATACAGAAATCAAGAAAAAAAAAAAAAAAAACAGGCAGCAGTGCTATGATGGGTGACTTTCCACTGGGACTATTTGTCTATGTCTATTTGATATGTAATAAGATAGGAACAGAAGAAGCACAAACTCATTTACAAAAGGTTGTCTTACAACCATAGACAAAGAATTTACTGAGCAAATGTATGCATTAAAAATGTGAGTTCAAAGATCCTTTTTTATATTAACTAGCATTCATCTCCTCTAAGATCCAATCTGCTCAACAGACTTCAACCTCGTTTTTACATGGCAACAATAAAGGACTGCAATTAAAAACATTTTAAATTTGACTTTGCAAACTGTTTAAAGCTTTTCCAGAGGAAATAATGTGTGTCTTTTACAACAGTCCATTCTTCATTCTCTCCTAAATTAGCTGTATAATATGTGAGCAAATTTCCATGCCTAGTTAGAGCTCATTATTCAGTGAAGTCTCAGGGAATTAGGATTTTTTTAATCAATTTTTTTTTCCTTTGCCCTTTAAGCATCTTTCTAATTTAAACTGTCCCAAGGAACACTGATATCATTGTACCCATTAATTCCTACTTGTTTTTGATAAAATGGCAAAGGAGCATGGATTTTTCACAATGACCATTTTGTGCATATACATTTTTAAACAGTTTTCCTGTAAAAAGTGTTATTGTGAAAAGATACATAGCTTGGCAATTGCAAACTTGCAAATATAATATGTGAAGATTATGACTCAGAGAGGATTAAATGTAGAATAAATAGCCAACAAGATAGAGAAGAAAAAGTCTGGGTAAAATGAAGTCTTAAATTGCCAATCTGTTACTTAAATATTTTAAGTTTCTTTCTCTAGGGTGATTATTTTCCAGATTTGATTTAAAGATGTATTAAGCATTGTTTGCAGCTGTTGCTTCATCGCTGTTTGCCACGTCAGTCTGTGTCCATGTCAAATCATAATGTGATACTGTCAAATTTATAAATAGAAACCTTTTCTGTTGCTCATTTTTGTGTCCAGCATATCCAGATGCAACCCTGCCAATTAAGGAATTCATATGGAGTACAACTGTTTGATCTAAATCTTAGTGTCTGCATACGGTCTCTGTTTCCTACTTGTTTGCAAGATAATTTGTAGCTGGTCAACAGTCAAAATTAATATTATTGTGTTTAAGGAAAAGCAATGGCTTTTTTAACCAGATCCAACTTGGAAAATGAGATTTTTCTTTTTCTATCAACAAAACCATACATACAGAGAGAGATCTAAAAACCTGAAAACTCTAGCAGAGCAAAGTAATATAGAACTGGTCCTAAAATGGTAAGACTAAACAGTTTTAAATCTGTCTTTATTAAAAAAAATTAATATTCAATACAATGATAAAGAAATCTGAGCTTAAGATTTCATTGGCTTAGAATAAAATTTGGGTTTAGCATTTACCAATTTATAGGGTTTACTTTCTAGACATTTCAGTCATATCATTAGAAAAGTGGTAATATTACCTCCTTAGATTAATAAAAGACAAAGTATATATATAGAAACAAAAAGTGTAACTCTGTTTAACACCTTCTATTACTAAAGGCCTCAACTGAATTTTCAAGTTAATTCATCATTTTGTTGTATTGATATAAAGCAAAAGGAAGTAAACTGAATAAAGATTTGAGAGTGCCATATCACATAAGCATGTGACACTTGCTATTGTTTAGTTTATCAATTTAGATTTTCAAATCTAACATCTCCAAATTCCAAGATGTTTATTGACTTAAAAGAAATAAACTGATCAAGGCTTACTCCTGGTACAGGCACAGAGGAAGTGACACTTACCTTTGACACATTTTTATTTTCTTTTCATCATTCTCCCTTCATATATTCTCATGTGTCATGCAACCAATATGACAATAAATACTTTAATGTCATCATCAAAATGCCAGGATCTAGATTTAAGATTATGACAGTGGGTTTCAAATTCCATTATTTTTAAAATCATGAGAAAGTAATGATGAGAAGTCAAGGCAATGGGATCTTAGAAGGGTCAAAATATGCTCTGGCCCCTAAGTCTCCCCATCTTGCAGAACACATCTAATTTCTCCATCTGATAACTACTTCAAGAAAGAAACTGCTCATGGCCAGTTATTTTTTTACAGTGGGGTGGGGGGTTGTTCAGCTGTATTTCTCCTCTGAATTTTGAGAAGCATTGTTCCTCAAATTATCTTTTCTTTGCTGTCACTACATTATTAGCAAGCAATGGTTGCCTTAGCAACTCTTTAATAGGCTGCAACTCTCAAAACCTGTCTTTTCTAGAGAGTCTTCAGACAGGCTTCCTAATGGAACTGAGTTCTTCCTAATAAATATGCAAAAACATCATTTCTGATTAGAAAACTAATCATGTAGCTTAAATATTTAGAACATTACACATTTAAGAGCTACCTACATGTATTTATCAAAAACTAATATATTGTTTTTTAAAAAATAATAATCATGATAACATCTACCATTTATTAAGTATTGTATTATCCCAATTAGTTTCTTCAATAACCTTAATAGATTACTTTCATAAATTTATCAAAGACTAAAGTTTATAAGACTTAGTTCAGTAGCATGCTGGTAAATATTTAACAACCAACATCCAGCTTTCTAAAAAAATATTTTTATATGTGTATGTTTGTTTATATGCAGTTGCTCAGTCGTGTCTGACTCTTTGTGACCCCATGGACTGAAGCAGGCCAGGCTTTCCTGTCCATCACCAACTCCTGGAGCTTGCTAAAACTCATGTCCATCTAGTTGGTGATGACATCCAACCATCTCATCCTCTGTTCTCCCCTTCTCCTGCTGCCTTCAGTCTTTCCCAGCATCAAGGTCTCTTCCAATAAAACGTTCTTCATATCAGGTGGCCAAAGTATGGGATTCTTTAACAGCTGAGCCACCAGGGAAGCCCAACACACACACACACACACACATAATATACATAATTTTACTATAAACATTACTAAAATAATTATGTGTAGTACATTATTTTAAAATAATAATTATGTTTGTTTTTAATACAAGGTACTATTTTATTTTATATGCAGTGGCTATCATGTGAAATGCTGGGCCAGATGAAGCACAAGCTGGAATCAAGATTGCCAGGAGAAGTATCAATAACTTCGGATACGCAGATGACACCCCCCTTGTGGCAGAAAGTGAAGAAGAACTAAAGAACCTTGTGGTGAAGTGAAAGAGGAGAGTTGGCTTAAGTTGGCTTAAAACTCAAATTCAGAAAACTAAGATCATGGCATCTGGTCCCACCATCTCATGGCAAATAGATGGGGAAACAATGGAAACAGTGACAGACTATTTTGGGGGGCTACAAAATCACTGCAGATGATGACTACAGCCATGAAATTAAAAGATGCTTGCTCCTTCTAAGAAAAGTTATGACCAACCTAGACAGCATATTAAGCAGAGACATTACTTTGCCAACAAAGATTTGTCTAGTCAAAGCTATGGTTTTTCCAGTAGTCACATATGGATGTGAGTTGGACCATAAAGAAAGCTGAGCACAGAAGAAGTGATGCTTTTGAATTGTGGTGTTGGAGAAGACTCTTGAGAGTCCCTTGCACTGCAAGGAGATCCAACCAGTCCATCCTAAAGGAAATCAGTCCTGAATATTCACTGGAAGGACTGATGCTGAAGCTGAAACTCCAATACTTTGGCTACCAGATGCAAAGAACTGACTCATTGGAAAAGACCCTGATACTGGGAAAGATTGAAGGCAAGAGGAGAAGGGGATGACAGAGGATGAGATAGTTGGATGGCATCACCAACTAGATGGACATGAGTTTGTTGGTGATGGACAGGGAGACCTGGTGTGCTACAGTCCATGGGGTCCCAAAGAGTCAAACACGTCTCAGAAACTGAACTGAACTGAACTGAAATCTATTTTAAGGTTGTCATTTAATTTTTTATAATGATTGCAGTTAACAACTGGCTTACAAATTATTTGAAAAATTAAGCAATCAGCTTCTGCAGTCTAGTACTCTTCTCTAGCTTACCATTATGTTAGTTACTTGCTCAAGTTCGGATTGCTACTAGGGACTGTAATATTTAGAAGCAATAGAGATTCTTAAGAGGAAATTCAAACAAATATGGATGCAGGACTTTCAGAAGTTCAAAGAAAGAATTTCCTGTTAAAGAGCTGCCTACTCAAGTTTTACTCAAATTTCTATGGCATATTACCCTCTACCTCTTATGTCCCTGGTAATTTACCGCTCAGAACCCGGCACTTATTTTCATTACAATCTTCTGACATAAATATATCTTTAACTCGTTCAGTGTCAATTCATAACCTAATACCCACTCTCATAGTCAGCCGCCTCTTCAGGTTTGATCCTGTCAACCACCTGTCTCTTGACCAAATCTCTGCTCAGTTTGATGTATTCCTTGGATTTATTCATGCTCTTTTGACCACAGTTCCTTCTTTCACTTGCCAGCTTTCACAGATACCTTAATAGAAAGTGGGTGCCCTTTGAGGAGCATTGAAAAAAGGAAGTTAGAACATGAAACTCCTCAAAACTAAAGGGTTAGAATTGATATACTGGCAGTCCAGTCAAGAAAAGGCTCACCAGTCAGGGCTTACTGGCATAGGTGTGGAGGAAGTGACACTTATCTTTGACACATTTTATCCCCTTTTCATCACTCTCCCTTCATGTATTCTCAGTTGAGCTGTCTTCCCTTTTTCCTTTAATTTCCTCAGCCTGCACTACTTTTCCTTATGACTAGCTCACATGAAAATATCTCATGAAACTTTTTTCTTCTGTTCACCATCTCAGTTAGCATCAGTGGATTATTTCTTTGCCTTCCACAGAATATTACTTGTGTCTGCTTTATAATCAGTAGGAGCACCCTCTTAGGGAAATTTATGCAGTGATTGTCATGTGCCAGATGCTAAAATGTGTGCTAGTGATACAAGGATAAACATACCTGGGAAATACTCTGAGACCTAGATAGTACCTTTTGGAAATACAAAAACTGAGGAGATAATTGTCATCATGTAAATGCTAGAACAGAGGAAATTGTTTTGAAAGGAGAGTGAGTAAACTTGGTTTCTGCTGATCCTCAAATGTCGTAGCACGTGTACCCACTGGTCTGCTTCTACTAGGAACAATCTTACCAGCCACTAAATTGCAACAGTGCCTTAATTCTACCACCAAAATAAAAAATTTTAAGTGCTATTTTTTTTAGCCATTATATTTCTTTTATTAATGCATCTGTGGTATCACTTCTGAGTGCTAAAAACAGAGATGGGATAAGAGACTGTCTGGATTGACAATACACCAAAAGGAATCATATTTGGATTCAACAAACATTTATGGAGCATTTACTACAAGACAGGTACTAGAACAAGGATTTTCCAAATGACATTTAATCCTCCCTACAACCTCTTATTTTCCAGGTGAGAGAACAAAGTTATCTAATAAATTAAAACTATAATTTCTAAGACCTTAACCATGACAAATGGGAAATAATAACATGAATATGTGTCCTATTTATGTAAGAAGAAAAGAATGGAATGCCATTAATTCATTGATATCTTAGACAAATATAAAAAGTCACATGTAGTCACTAATGATAACACACATTCTCTATGGAATGATTCCATTGTGGGGCTTACATAAACAGTGTGTGTTTGTTGTGTTGTTGTTAGTGTTGATTTCTACAAGATATTAGTATCTTCCTTTTATCGTTGTTTTGTTCATTTGTTTGTCTGGCTTCTTTTTATAGAAAGAGAAACACTGTGGACATGGGTTGATACAGGTAAAATCCAAATAGTTGCCTTGAAACTTGCATGGCATTCCAATTCAACTTCAAACACCCATGAAATTCAAAGGAGGATAATCTAGCATGAGGCAATACTTGGGTTTAGCCCTTTCTAGTTTTGTAATTGTTTTTCTTTGCTCTATGAATTCTTTATGATTCAGAATATCAAAAATGCACCAACAGTCGCAGTACATAAAAGATCCTCCACCATGTGCAATCCATGGGGAGAACACCATTGGAGACCAAGGGAGCACCGTGACCTTTCCCAACATATTCATTCCACGTAGAAAGAAGGAATTTATAGGAGTGGTTTCAGTATCATCACAAAGGTCTACATCTCTGAAATATCTGGCTCTCTCAGAGTAAAATTTTGATGTAATGATCAAGTAGCCATCAATCTAAAATATTTTTCTTTTTACTTTGTATATTAGGCTACAATTTTTGTTACTAATGAAATATGAAAATTGAAATCCAAGTAATTATATATTCTTTAACCTTGGCCCAGTTTAACACAGAGAAATAGCAGATCTATAATCTCAACAAAGTTGTATCATCTGCTATGTTCCTAAAAACCATAGACATGAATTTATACTTATATACAGTAAAATAAATTCAGTATTTATGAAATACCTTCACACACCCTTATGATATGCAATGAATATTGTAAAGGACATAAGTAATCTTAAAACCGATGACCCTATATAACAAAACTCTATCATGTAGCTAGCATGTCAAGGAAATATATCTGGAATTGCACCTACCCGGAATAGTTTAAAAGAGCTTTAAATTTTTAAAATTATATGTGAAGTCCTGCTGGGAATCATGAATTTTAACTTATTTTGGATTTGTCACAAAAAATGAACATATAAATGTACAACATAGGAAAACAAGCTATTTTCCTGGTATTTTAAGTCATCTGAAACACAGGGCAGATTTTTAAAGAATGCTTCATATCTTGTTTTCTTTCATTTGATAGTGTTCTTTTAAAGAGATTGAAAAAGACTAGAATTCATTACAAGTCCTTAATTGCCAGTTTCTCCACAAAATAGATGTTTATGTGCAAGCTTCAGAATAGCTACCATTCATTTGAGGGAGATCTTCTGCAGCCGAAGTTTAAATAAACAGCAATGTTTTACTAAGTTTGCAAAAGCATAATTAGTCCTAGAGGCACAATATTTTTAAGCGTCAAACACTTGTTCTCCAGCTGTACTATTTGGATCTGTAGTTTTAGAAGCGGCTTATAGCTCTCTCATTGAAGTCCAAGCCTTTCCGTGACTGACAAGCACTTTCTCTATGTGCGTGCTCACAGAAACAGAACAATGCGTTGCTGCTACTTCTTTGATAGGGGCATTTGCAACCTTATTTTTTGTTTTTAGTTCAGCAGTGCATATAAACACTTCCAAATGGATTCCACTGGGGCCCAGGAGCATTCATTTGTGTTTGTTCTGTCATGCAATTATATTAAAGAAATATCAGGAAATTCACAGGTGGGCAGAAACGGTTGTTTAAACATATCTTTTCTACAATACTGTGTAAGAATCTACAGGGGATCATAGTATTCATTCTCCTTTTTAAGAAAAATATCCTAGCGAACACCATTTTGAAGTACTTGAAGGTTTTAGGTTTTAAATAACAGATTTTTTAAAAACATCTTTCATGTATATAAATGAAAAACAAAGACAGCGTTTATAAAATAGGATCACTTTAAGAGTTTTGTAAGAAACGCAGCATTGTTATTGCAGCTGGTTCAAATGACACCTTCTTGAGATTGACCCTCAATTCGCTGGCCATGGCATTAAATGTTGGCCATGATACATCGACAGTCCAAGGGGTCTGTCACAGGGTCGCAAAGAGTCGGACAGGACTGAACCACTAAGTGAGCAAGCAAGCAAGGATACATCTAAAGGAGACCATGGAGACCATATTTTGTACTTTAGAAAGCGAATATACTTACAATGACATTCATCTGAAGCCATACACTTGTGATTGTTCTGATAAAGAATTAAAATGTATATTATATCACTTGGTCCAAATTCATCACTGCCTCTTAAGGGAAAAAACATGATACAAAAATAGATGATAGATAGTAGATCATTGAATCCCTTTGTATATGACAACAGACTACTTGATTCCACTTATTTGTTGCTATTGCTAATGCTGATCCAACTCAGAATATCATTTCCTCCTATTTCCACAATTGAAATCCTGGGCTTCCCTCATAGCTCAGTTGGTAAAGAATCTGTCTTCAATGTAGGAGACCCAGGTTCAATACCTGGCTCAGGAAGATCCCCTGGAGAAGGAAATGGCAACCCACTACAGTATTCTTGCCTGAAGAATCCCATGGACAGAGTTGCCTGGCAGGCTACAGTCCATGGGGTCGTAAGAGTTGGACACAACTTAGTGACTAAAGAGAGAAAGAGAGAGAGATGTTTAAAAATAAACCAAATGCTACCACCTTCCTTAAGATTTCCCACTGTTACTAAAATGGCAGAAACTTCCTCTCTTGACATGAAATTTTGAGAAGAAGGATCCTGTCTTTTCCCCTTTAAATCCATGTCACATAGTAGATGATCAAATACTGAGTATGATAAATGATTTCATCCCTACCTTACACTAAGAACAAAAAAGAGAGATATTATAAGATCTCACATGATCTTGTCATAGGCTCTTTATCATATTTCTACTAAATTACTTTCCAAAATATGCTCTAGGCTTCTGACTCTAAAGAGCCAAATAATCTCCTCTCTGTATCATGACAATTTTATGATGATGTAAAAGAATAATAAAAATATAAATCCACAATATCAAAGAGGATGGCAAAGAAGACAAAAATGGAAAGAAATCCGATGGAAGTGCAGTGACTGATTAGGCATGGTATGATAACTGCAGCTGGAACCCTGAGGCCTGAAATATGTGCAGGAGGAACTAGAGACAAGGAAATAATCATGCTTTCAGGTATAAATCTATAGGTCTAGAGTAATGATAAACTACTGAAAAGTTTATTTTGGGAGGGTTGGCATAAGCTACATTTTGCCAAGACAAATGAGATCTGGAGAATATTTAGAATATTTGTTAAAGACACAGATTTAATGAATCCATTATATAAAAAGTTCTTATAAATTTATTTTTGAAAATAAATATTCCAATTGAATTACGGGCAAAAGATATATAAACAGTCAATTCAAAAAAGCAATTACAAATTTAGTTTACTAAATACAATGATTAAAATTTGAGTATCAATAAAACTTTATTATTTTTTGGCCATGCCACATGGCATGCAAGATCTTAGTTCCTTGACCAGAGATAGAACCTGTGACCCCTGCATTGGGAGCATGGAGTCTTAAAAACTGGTCTACTAGGGAAGTCCCAATAAAACATTATTTTTCATCCATACATTATTTTTTACCCATCAGTTCAGTTCAGTTCAGTTCAGTCACTCAGTCATGTCCGACTCTTTGTGACCCCATGAACCGCAGCACGCCAGGACTCCCTGTCCATTACCAACTCCCAGAGTTCACTCAAACTCATGTCCATTGAGTCTGTGATGCCATCCAGCCATCCCATCCTCTGTCGTCCCCTTCTCCTCCTGCCCCCAAATCCCTCCCAGAATCAGAGTCTTTTCCAATGAGTCAACTCTTCGCATGAGGTGGCCAAAGTACTGGAGTTTCAGCTTTAGCATCATTCCTTCCAAAGAACACCCAGGGTTGATCTCCTTCAGAATGGACTGGTTGGATCTCCTTGCAGTCCAAGGGACTCTCAAGAGTTTTCTCCAACACCACAGTTCAAAAGCATCAATTCTTCAGCGCTCAGCCTTCTTCACAGTCCAACTCTCACATCCATACATGACCATAGGAAAAACCATAGCCTTAACTAGATGGACCTTTGTTGGCAAAGTAATATCTTTGCTTTTGAATATGCTATCAAGGTTGGTCATAACTTTCCTTCCAAGGAGTAAGTGTCTTTTAATTTCATGGCTGCAATCACCATCTACAGTGATTTTGGAGCCCAAAAAATCAAGTCTGACACTGTTTCCACTGTTTCCCCATCTATTTGCCATGAAGTGATGGGACCAGATGCCATGATCTTCGTTTTCTGAATGTTGAGCTTTAAGCCAACTTTTTCACTCTCCTCTCACTTTCATCAAGAGTGTCATAATTAAAAATTGCTAACTCTATACTTTTATACAGCCATTAGAAATTATATAGCTTGTAAATCAACTATACTTCAATAAAATAAATGTTTTAAAAAGAAATTATATGGCTTAATTACATATATTGACATAGGAAGATGTTAATGATGCATATCTAATAGAAAACATGGGTTTCAACAGACCATGTGTCACATAATAATTTTCTGTTTTGTAATAGCTATGCATGCATTCACCCATAAACATGTGTATGTGCCTGTGTGTGGGCACAGAATGAAAGACAGAGAAAAATGATATCATACTATCTCTGGATGGGAAAACTACTTTGAAATCAGAAAATTACAAAGCTACTCTCATTTTTTTTAGAAAGTGACTACGTGTTATCATTCAAATGTTGAATACGCTTAGTTCTCTTTTCCGTACTTAGCACTGTACCTACTTGTGTGGTGTCTGAAATGTTCTTTTTGTCTTTCGGAGCAACCATTCTCATTGAGACAAGAATAGATGTATTTTAAACTATTAAACCAATGCAAACCATTGCTAATAATAAGACAAGAGGTACAAGTTATATATGCTACCTGAATTCACAGGAGAGAAGACTGTTGATTTTCAGTTAGAATCCTTAACATTCACTTATTCATGTCACTGAAAAGTGCTGAGTTCTCAGTTTTTATCATTTGTTGGTGAGTCCTAGAAACATGAAATGTAAAATAGATTTTCTGACCTCAAGGATCTCAAAGGGAAGACAAATGGGTATAGAAAGGAGGACAATACATAAAAATATACACAATAATATAAGTAAGCTCCAGAGGATCTTATCTGTTTGGGTGGGCTATGTAATAAGAATGCTGAGTTCGGCACTTTTGTTAACTTTTTGGGAGCAAGACTGTTCACAGTCTCACCACCACACCCTAAACACACACACCCCCACCCCACCACCACCCCCACCTCCCCACCACCCCCACATTAAAAGTGTGACTGGTGCAATTCATTGGTTTCCACCGTATCCTGTGTCTCCCAACTTATATCAATAATAAGAGTGATAATTCTTCCCACATCAGTCCTGTACTTTGTCTTAATTTTTAGTTGTTTCAAATCTCTAAAGAGGAAAATGGAGATTATGGTTCCCATTCAAGAAGCAGCCCAAAATTATTGATAAAGAGATAAAACAATCTCAAAATGAGGGTAACAAAAAGAAATTGAGCAAAGCATACTTGGGCAAAAGAAACTGATTATTATTTTGAAAGAAATGGCATATTTTTATAATAATGAATAATAGTCACTTGTGCTACACCAGGAAAGGAGCTAGGATCTTTCCTTGTATTTTTTAATATAATCAGTACTCTCTCACTTTACAAGCAAGTAAATTGGAGCTCAGAGAGTTTAGATAAACCAACCAAGACACAGTAAGCAGTTAGATAAATGTTCAAACCCAGATCTGTCTAGCATCAAACTCCATACTCTTTATATTAAATCACAATGTTTTCTAGTAACTTTTTTCCAAAATATCTTCTTTAACAAAACGCATATTTTTAAGTGCTTAATAATGCTAGAAACTTAATTAGGTATTGTGAATAAATAAGCCAAAGTCTCTTTATTTAATAATCTCATTTTCTAACTAATTTCTCTCAATATGCTCTGTTATTTCCCTTCACTAATGCTAAAATAATACAATGAAATAAATGAACATAAACTATTAGTACAGAAATAAATGAATAGATGTAGGATAGTTTGAGTTTATCAGACAAAAGCATTCTATGAATTTAAGGTGGTCAGTCGTGCCTGACTCTTTGCGACCCCATGGACTGTAGCCTACCAGGCTTCTCCGTCCACGGGATTCTCCAGGCAAGAATACTGGAGTGGAATTATTATGCAATGACATAAAAGTTCTATGACTCATTTTGTCATGTACTTTACTTTTCAAATGTAAACTTCTGTATTTCTATTTTGCTCAATTTGAAAATGTGTTCATTTTTTAAAGAGGCATTAAATACATAGATTGCCAGTTCACTTGCATTTAAATTAGAATGAGATCACAAGGGCCCTATTTCAAAAGGATTTGCACAAAGAGACAGCGGTCCAATGTAGAGCTGCAGAGCTGCAATTCTAGGCATATTTTCATCTTGGCAAAGGGCACACTCCATCTTAAACACACAGTGCTGAGGAGCAAGGAATCCATGTGAATCGATTGTGATTTATTACGTTGCAATTTAATCTATAATTTTGTGCATTCTGGGAAAGTTTGTGAAAAACCTAGATGGTAACAATGTACTTAAAGATAAGAACCAAGGCAAATCACTTTTTTCCAAAATAATGTTGACGTTTACTCTTTATTAGCTCTTATCTGGAGAGATAAAAGTATTGTAATTATTCATTTTATACACAAGAAATGTCCAAGCCATTGCAATTCTCCCTATTTTTCTCCATTTCACTGATGTCTGTGCATGTGCTCTTTCAGTTCAGTTCACTTTAGATACATTAATTTATGACATTTTATATGTATTATTATGTTAACATGATAAATTTTCAGATTAGTTTGAGTATAAATCTCTGATAAGGAGGAAACTTTACACTTTGCCTAAGGACAATGAATTTGGAATTTTAAAATTGGGATCAAGTTAAAATACCAAACTTTTAGAACAAGCTTATAAACAGAGGGGAGTGATAAGGGACAAAACTATTAGGTTCATTGCATCCCCTAAAAAGAAGGGACTTTAATCAAATGTATATAATGCTTCTTTATGCAGAAGAATAGGTATATGAAGAAATCCCTAAAATAGTATGCAATAGAAGGATCAACCAAGAAACTCAATGGTTTTGCATTGGGAGAGAAAGAATTATTAGAAAAATAGTAAGATAAAAATGCATTGAGGATAACAGCATAAAGAAGGGAGCAGAAAAGGGTTAGATTTTGATTGAAAAATAGAAAGAAACATAGGACAGAGACTCCCATGCGTCTCAGTGGTAAAGAATCCACCTGCCAATGCAGGAGACAGAAGCTATGCAGGTTCTATCTCTGGGTCAGGGAGATCCCCTGGAGAAGGAAATGGCAACCCACGCCAGTATTCTTGCTGGGAAAACTTCATGATAGAGGAGCCCAGTGGGCTACAATCTGTGGAGTCACAAAAAGTTGGACACGACTGGGAGGCTGAGCATGTACATCATGAAACAGAGAATGAGATATTTAAATGAACCAGACTTTGTTTAATTTTGGTTTATCAAGGGTTTATTGACATGCTGAGGTTGTCATTACTCGAGAGATTCCTGGTATAGTCAATATAGTAAATAGAATATAAAAGACTTCAGAAAGTCTTATACCTAGGAAACAGCTTAAGTTTTGTTTGGCTCAGCCTTTCCTCTAAACTTTCATATATACCATTTATGATTCAAATAGTTAAAACAACATCTGTCTATCATAAATAACTTGATGAAATACTAGCACACCCAGGTGAGACATGACAGGACTTCAGATATTCTAAAACTCTCCAAATAAAATTCACCAAAGGAAGTTTTCAGGTCCTTTTGACCACTGATATATGTTAGCATTACATGTACACTTGGCATATAAAAGTGTTCAGTAAATTCTTCTTAAATGAATGAATGAGGGAGAATATAAGAAATAAATGAAGGAATAAACAGATTATTTTGACAAAACATCCAATAAGCACTGTCAATAGGTTTTTTTTTTTTTTGTAGAAATACATGAATTAACAAATGTAAAATGTACATGACAGTACCTAGAAATTAGTAAGTGCTCTTAAGTATTGGTTAAAATTATTATTTATTCATGAAGAAGGTAGAAGTTATGGATAATAAGTTTGGAAAACAAACTGACTCAGAGTTGTTGGATAAAATTTAGAAAATAAACATTTTCTAAAGAGGGCTGGAAAACTCACATAGATTCTAGAAGCACTGAGTGTCTTGGTAACCAGGAACTGCAAACCTCATAGTAGAGCAGGTTTCTAACAAAGCTCAGTTTGAGAGTTGGTATCCGATTGTTAACAATGAGCTCAGTTTCAATGAAGATTTTATTCAATGGCTGGAACATATAGTTCAGTTCAGTTCAGTCGCTCAGTCCTGTCCGACTCTTTGCGACCCCATGAATCGCAGCACGCTAGGCCTCCCTGTCCATCACCAACTCCCGAGGTCCACCCAAACCCATGTCCATTGAGTCAGTGATACCATCCAACCATCTCATCCTCTGTCGTCCCCTTCTCTTCCTGCCCTCAATCTTTCCCAGCATCAGGGTCTTTTCAAATAAGTCAGATCTTCGCATCAGATGGCCAAAGTATTGGAATTTCAGCTTCAACATTAGTCCTTCCAATGAATAGTCAGGACTGATTTCCTTTAGGATTGATTGGTTTGATCTTCTTGCAGTCCAAGGGACTCTCAAGAGTCTTCTCCAACATCACAGTTCAAAAGCATCAATTCTTCAGCAGTCAGCTTTCTTTATAGTCCAACTCTCACACCCATATATGACTACTGGAAAAACCATAGCCTTGACTAGACAGACCTTTGGTGGCAAAGTAATGTCTCTGCTTTTCAATATGCTATCTAGGTTGGTCACAACTTTCCTTCCAAGGAGTAAGCATCTTTTAATTTCATGGCTGTAGTCACCATCTGAAGTCATTTTGGAGCCCAAGAAAATAAAGTCTGCCAATGTTTCCACTGTTTCCCCATCTATTTGCCATGAAGTGATGGGACCAGATGCCATGATCTTAGTTTTCTGAATGTTGAGCTTTAAGCCAACTTTTTCACTCTCCTCTTTCACTTTCATCAAGAGGCTCTTTAGTTCTTCTTCACTTTCTGCCATAAGGGTGGTGTCATCTGCATATCTGAGGTTATTGATATTTCTCCCAGCAATCTTGATTCCAGCTTGTACTTCCTCCAGCCCAGCATTTCTCATGATGTATTGTGTATATAAGTTAAATAAGCAGGGTGACAATATGCAGCCTTGATGTACTCCTTTTCCTACTTGGAACCAGTCTGTTGTTCCATGTCCAGTTCTGTTGCTTTCTGATCTGCATACAGGTTTCAGGAACATATGGAATAAGTCATAAAAAAAAAACAGCCCTTACGATAACATGGGGCTGTCCTTAAAGGACCTGGAATGAGAACAGGATTACCTGCAAAATCATCAGAGAAAACATTAAAACACATCTCCATAGGGTAGCACATAGAGCACCCTTCTGCTCACCACTTTTGACTTGCTGCTCCCCACTCGTACTCAACTAATGAGACAATCGCTTGCCATCAACCTACCTGGGGATAGATAGCAGAGAAGGCTTAAATTTATTGTCTTTCTATATACATTTGTTGAAAAATTTGTTCAGCATGCAAATCTGCTGTTATAAAAGAGGATTATTTTTACCAGTAAAAGTAATAATTGGCCCTCTGTATCCATAGATTTAACCATATTTTTATATTTTAAAAATATTTGAAAAAAATCCAGAAACTTCCCAAACTCTAAACTTGAATTTGCTACATGCCCAGCACAATGAGTCCATGCAGATGATGTCATAGGCAGGCACGCCCTGCCTGTAGCCTTCTAATATTCCACACATTCTCAGTCTCTCTCCTGCATTTGTTATTTGAGCTACTTGTGTTGTGGGCACCCTTTGTTTTTGTGGGAGAAAAAAAAAGAATCCTAAAATACAATCCCTCAAAGGCAAAGGGAACCCAGTAAATTGCTATGTCTCAACAAGGAAATAAAGATCTTAAGTTTTTTGGGAAGTGGCACGCAGCTTGCCAAAGTAGGTTGTGAGGTAAGAATGTATTGAGCATGTATGTGAGAAGGCAGAAAGAAGGAAGTTGAAATTCATGGAAGTGTTAGTGCTTCCCTTACAATGGCAAAAATGGTCTCTCTGGTTTGTGATAAAGTGCTTACAAAGACTGAGAAAGCATTAAATGTGTGGCTAGAGGACATATCACAGAAGTATATCTCTGTTGATGACAAAATTATGCCTGAGAAAGCACTATAAGCACTACTGTGAAAGTCTTGAGGAGAACCAGAGGGATGCCTTTAAGGCTAGTACTATGAAGTATGACTGGCTAGCTCTGTACAGCCCCAAGAATTTACATATCACAGGTGAGGCAGCATTGACTGATGCTGAGGCAGAATCAGTGTTCCCAGAAAAGCTCCAGAAACTCATAAGAAAGGCTACCGTCCAGAGCAAACCTTCAGTTGTAATGAAAAGGGCTTGTACTAGAAGAAGATGCATGGTTGCGCATTCATAAGAGTGCCAAACAGACCTCAGCATGCAAGGCCTGAAAAAGTTTCCTTACTCTGGTGTTGTGTGTCAACATAGCAGGTCACATGATCAAGCCAGGCCTCCATTAGCAAGCAAACAATCCCCAGGCCCTTAAAATCAAGACCAAAAACTGCCTGCCCATGTTCTGGCACCACAATCAGAAGACTTGGGTGATGGATGTCTTATTCTTAGAACGGTTCTACCAGTGCTTTGTTCCCAAAGTAAAGAAATGCCTTGGAGAAAAGGGACTGACATTCAAGTTTCTCCTCATAATTGATAATGTTCCTGGCCATTCCCAATCTCTCTGCTTCACCAAAGAGAACATGGAAATGATGTTCCTGCATCTAAGCACTATGTAACTGCTGCAGACACTTCATCAAGTGCCTTAAGGCAACTTACATCTACCTCACCTTTGGGAGGGTTCGTCCTGTCCTTCATGTTAACCTTGGTGGCAGCATCATGGATTTATGAAAAAACTTTACAATTGCAGGTACAATTTTCTTATGGCATAGGTTATAGATGCTGTCAAGCCCAAGACAGTCAATGTACGTTGGAAGTCTTACAGAGCTAAGTGGTCATTGACTTCAGGGCCTTCCCCACTATGAATGCAGAAGTCAAGAAGATCTTGAAAGTTGCAAGGGAAGTTGCTGAGGAAGGCTTCTCTGACGCAACTGAGGACAATGTCAAGGAACACACAGGAGAGCATAGAGGAACGCTTACCAAAGAGGAGCTTGAAGATCTACTGAAGTCCTTTGCAGATGATGATGATGATGATTAAGGCTTACAAGAGGCAGAGCCATCAATGTGGGCTCCTGAAAAATTTTCAGCAGTTTTTAAATTAGTGCAAAAATTAAAGGATGTTTTCTTGAGTATGATCCTTCTATGGAAATAATCCTCTGTGTCACCTGAGAGATAATAAAATCTCAATGCAAAATATGTCTGAGGATGCAAAGAAAAAGAAAGAGCTCCCTCTTTCTCCCTCAGAGAAGCATCCCTGAGATGTTTCTCACTAATGCATCTGCAGTTGTTAGGCCTTGCTTTTCAACCTTGAAGATCCTCAGCCTTCAACCTCCACAGATCCCGACATTAGTATTATTGATCCTTCTCCAAAGCATCAGTGTTTGCAGTCGAAACCCAGTTCTTCAAACATAGGTAATTCCTCTGACATCCTGTCAGGAGGTTTAGGTTAGCCTGGTGTCTCACACTTCCCTTTAGTGCCACACACCATATCATCACTGTAGCTACCATATGACAGTCATCATTGCCATCAACATCATTGTCTGAGAGGTATCAAGAGAGAAGAGCCAGAGTTTTGGTGTTAGCAGTTTGTGTGTGTGTGTATATGTGTATGTGAGAGAGATAGATAATTAATTCATATTTTCTTCATTTATGTTTTTATATGTACTTGTATTTTAAGTATTCCATGTTTTATTCTATTTATTTCCCCTTCCAATTATTAAAGGAAAGTTAATTGTAAGTGTTGAAAGAATTGAAACATTATGCTGTTGCTGACATGCTCTCTGTAGTTAGGCCTACAAGATCCTTGCATCTTTGGACTTCCCCAGTGGTACCGTGATGGGGCTTCCCAGGTAGCACAGCTGGGAAAGAATCAACCTGCAATGCAGGAGACCCCAGTTCTATTCCTGGGTCAGGAAGTTCCCCTGGAGAAGGGAGAGTCTACCCACTCCAGTATTCTTGTGCTTGCCTGGTGACTCAGATGGTAAAGAATCCACCTGCAATGCAGGAGATCGGGGTTTGATTTCTGGGTTGGGACGATCCCCTGGAGGAGGGCATGGCAACCCACTCCAGTATTCTTGCTTGGAGAATCCCCATGGACAGAGGAGCCTGGCAGGCTATAGTCCATGCGGGTCAGAGAGAGTCAGACACGACTGAGTGACTAAGCACAGTATAGCACAGTGGATAAGAATCTGCCTGCCAATGCAGTTACATAGGTTCAATCCCTGCTCCAGAATATTCCACTTGCTGCAAGGCAATTAAACCCATGTGCCACAACTACTAAGCCCATACTCTAGAGTCCCCAAACTGAAATTACCGAGTCCACATGCTGCAACCACTGAAGCCATGTGCCTAGAGCATACGCTCCACAACAAAAGAAGCCACCACAATGAGAAGATCTAACACTGCAACAAAGAGCAGCCCCTGCTCACTGCACCTAGAGAAGGCCCGCATGCAGCAACAAAGACCCAGCCCAACCAAAATAAGTAAATTAATAAATAAAGAAATTATTTTAAAAAGATCCTTGTATCTGTATTAAACACATAAACATCTTTTTGGTCATTATTCCCTAAACAACACAGTATAAAAACTATTTATGTAACATTACATTGTATTAGGTTATTATAAGTAATCTAGAGATGATTTAAGGTATATGGGAGGATATTCATAGGTTATATATAAATTCGACACCATTTCACATAAAAGACTTGAACCTTTGCAGATTTCAGTATCTGCAGGGGTCCTAGAACCCATCCCCTGGGGATTCTAAGGGACTTGTACTTATTTGAAAGCAAGTTTGCAATTTTAATGACATGCTCTCATGGTCGTTAGATCATATTTTTATGCTGTGCTATTCTGTGCTGTGCTTAGTCTCTCAGTCGTGTCCGACTCTTGGTGACCTCAAGGACTGTAGCCTGCTAGGCTCCTCTGTCCATGGGATTCTCCAGGCAAGAATACTGGAGTGGGCAACCATTCCCTTCTCCAGGGGATCTTCCTGATTCAGGGATGGAGTCCAGGTCTACTGCACTGCAAAAAGCAGCCAGATAGGAAAACAAAAATGCAGAACCTTAGCATAAAAATCCGTGGAGAAGAAAATGGCAACCCACTCCAGTATTCTTTCCTGGAGAATCCCATGGACGGAGGAGCCTTGCAGGCTACAGTCCATGAGGTTGAAAGGAGTCGGACACAACTGAGTGACTAACGCTTTCACTTTTTCACTATTGTGCCTATTTGGAAGAAAGCTTGCAATTTTAGTGATATGTTCTCATGGTTGCTAGATTGCACTGATATTCTAAGGCCCTGAATTTCTGTTTTCCTATCTGGCTGCCTTTGCTTGCACTCATTTTTGGCCAACGTAATTGCTCAGAGGAGATTATTCCTACCTCCAGCACCCTTCTCTGGGCTTAAGAAACAAAGGCATTGCTGGACATCTCTTCCAGCGCTAGTTTTGGGAATGCTATTTTTCAGCAGTGAAGGGAATGAACATAGCTTCAAAGTGTATTCACCATTTTTCAACTGTCCTATCCTTGCAGGTTCTCAGCTCTTCAATTTGGGGAAACATCATGAATTGATTTTTAAAGCACTTTTCTACTCTTTTCCACCATGCTTTACTGTCCTCTCCTTAGAGATACATATTTCCTCTTGACATCATCTTGTAAAACATCCTCTTTAAAAAAAGCATGCCTATTACTCTATTTTATGCAATGAGGAGAAACTGTCTTTTCACTCTCATGTAAATGTATATTTTGATGAGTTTCTGGGATATTTTCAGGGTGACTATTTTTATTTTAACCACATAGAGTAATGAACTGATACATTATTTCTGTTTGGCTTAATTCTGTTGCTTTTTTGCTCACCAAATAGTAATGACAGACATACTGATTTCCACAGATAAGAGATACCATTTTAATTTCTACAAATAATAAGTGGAAATGGTTTGATTGATGTGATAAAGCCCATATAAAAAGATAATGATAAGCCTTTATTTTGTAATGCTATGTTAAATGATTCATTCCTTCAAAATCTCTATAGTCTAAAATATTTAACTGTGACCCTAAAGTAAGCTCCACTTTGGCGACTCTCTTTAATTTTTGCTACTTATACTAAAAATTGAATTTTGAATTTTATTGTGTATCATAAAAATAACTCCAAATATACACAGCTCAATAGTTAGAATCTATAATGCAAAATATAATGGCACAAATCATATGGAAACCTATATTAGAATTTCAGAGAGGTTGGTGTGTTCCATTGAAACAAATTATTTTTAACAGCATTTTATTAACATTTGTTCATAATAAGATAAATCAAAGATTGGGAAGAGATATTTGTACCATGAAAAACTTGATGAAGCATTATTATCTATTATGTATTAAGGATTCACAAAAATGTTAAATAATACAATTAAAGTAGATAAAATACCTAAATAGGTAGTTACTATAAGAAGAAACATTAATGAAACAATAATCTTTAAAAGGACCTTGTGAGAAACATGAAAATGAATGTTAAGATTGCAATGAGATACCTTTTACACTTAGCAGATCAGTAAACAGTTTTGAGAAAATCAAGTAGCTGTAAGACTGGAGAGGCTTCGCGGATAACTCAGCTGATAAAGAATTTACCTGCGATGCAGACCCCAGTGCAATTCCTGGGTCAGAAAGTTCCCCTGAAGAGGGGATAAGCTACCCACTCCAGTATTCTTGCCTGGAGAATCCCCGTGGACAGAGGAGCCTGGCAGTCTACAGTCCATGGGTCTCAAAGAGTTGGACACGACTGAGCCACTAAGCACATAAGACTGGAGGAAGAAGACCGCTGGTATTAAGAGTATAAGTTATCTAAACGACAGTTAAAAACATTTGGCATAATTTCTTACTATGATATATGCTATAAGCAATGATTCCATTTCTGTGGATATATTCTGGAGAAATTTTTGAATTTTTAATTAGTAAACAATCACTAGAATGTTTTTAATAGTATTATTCAAAATAGCAAAATCCTAGAACCAATCCAAATATCTTTCAAAAGGAAATTGAGTGGATAATTTGAGGTAGATTCATACAATAAATTAATCCATGCAAATGGAGAATCAATGAATAATAGGTTCATGCATCAACATGGATGAATTTTTGAGGGTAATAAGTTGAGTTCATAACAAAGGCTTCACATACTGAGATATCATTTTGATGAAGTTCAAAAGTTGCCAGTATTGAAAACTACAGCTTAGTAATAGTCTATATATTTAATTAAAGTCTATAAACAAGTATATGATAAACTAAAAATTCAGAATAAGAATTATTTGTGTGAATGAGAGAGATGCATTGAAGGAAGCATGTATAAGAAACTGAAACAATATTGGCTTTATCTATTCCTTAAGTAGAAAGCTAGAACCATGTCTGCTTTCATTATTATACTTCATAATTTACAATTTCATATGTGTGTGTGTATGTGCATGCACTCAGTCATGTCCATCTCTTTGTGATCCCATGGACTGCAGCCCACCAGGCTTCTCTGTCCATGGAAGTTTTCAGGCAAGAATACTAGAGTGGTTTTCCACTTCCTACTCCAGGGGATATTGCAAACCCAGGGATCAAACCTGAGTCTCCTAAATTGACAGGTGACTCTTTACCACTTCACCACCCGGAAAGCCCATATTATAGCTATATACATATATATATGTAACATTCTTATACATATGTGTATATATCAAATATTACATAATAACTTTAAAAAACAGAGTATGGTAGCTTGCTTTAACAAGTAGATGACTTGTGTATGTTCTAAACATGGGAGAATATTAATCCAGCATTCAAAATTCATAGAATAACCAGCATTAGATGTTAAGAACTGATAGGTTTTCATTCACTGAATGCCTTGAAAGATAGGAAAGTTAAATTTTTTTTCCCTGAAGTATAATATATACTACATGGACAGTCAAGAAATAGAATTTGCCAAACCTCCAAACCCTTTTAACAAACTTCCCATAATACGTGCCTCTAGGCTGGTCTGGTGTGATGTGATCTGTCCAGCCTGGCGCAACTCTGGACCACAGGCAGGGGACAGGGAAGGAAGGGAAGGTGTCAAATTACATGTTATACAAAGGCCTATAAGGTGTTACTAACAGCAGGATTACCCAAATCAATCATATTTTCTCTGTAGTGGAGTGAATAGATGAATCTCAGTAGTGGCCAATAGAAAGTAATACATTTCAGCTACTAAGTAGACAATACACAGCATCCAACTGCTAGAGCTGTTTTGGATTTGGATCAACATTTCCATAACTTAACCTCCTTCCAGTCTGTGAAAGTCCCAGCTATGTTGTCGTTGCACTGTTTCTGTGGGATTTGGCTGCCAAGCCAAGATTCTGTCTTCCTGACACATCTATATTTAGATCTTCCTTCACATCAATATTTAGAAGAAATACCTATTATTTGAGTTGAAAAGACTCTAAGGCATAGTCTTGCTGTAACTGCATCAATAATCACAATAATGTTTCACAACTTATATGGATACTGTAATATATGTACACATTGCCCACATATGTGGTTCTTTGTATATTCATACATAATTTAAAATGCAATGTATTTTTATATTTCTAAAAAACTAAATTAATACCCCACTTCAAAAGTAAATCCACACATGACAAAAATAGTTAGCTGTAAAAGTGTCATATAAGGGCTTCTCTGGTTGCTCAGTGGTAAAGAATCCACTTGCCAATGCAGGAGACATGAATTCTATCCCTGATTCAGGAAAATCCCACATGCCACAAAGCAACTAAGCCCGCTGTGCCAAAACTATTGAGCCTGCACTCTAGAGCCCAAGAGCTGTGACTACTGAGCCCACTGCCGCAGCTACTGAAGCCCACGTGCCCTAGAGCCTGTGCTCCACAAGAGCAGCTGCCAAATTGAGAACCTTGCACGTTGCAGCTAGACAGTACTCTCCACCTGCTGCAACTAAGAAAAGTCTGCACAGCAATAAAGATCCAGCATGGCCAAAATAAAAAATAAATAGAATAAAATTATAAATATCCTATTAGGCTCATCCCTTAAAAAAATATAACACATGATGAAAAGTAAAAACTTTGATCAACTTAATCTCTGAATTCATTCTCCAAAGGTAACCACAGAGATTATTATCTTTCCAAAAATAAATCTTCTGCGAATACACCCACTTATTATCTCTTTTTTGGATAAATAATACAATGTTCTATGTAATGCTTTATACCTTTTTTGCATTTATTTATTGGGAAACTTTTTCGTGTCAATTAGTTCAGTTCTAGAGTTTCATTTGTGTTTAACAAACAAGCCTTCATATTTTTACAACAGATATATATAACTTTTGCTCGCTTGTTCAAATAACATCATACATTACTGTACTCTCAGGGAGCATCTTCCCTCTGTTCCAGAAACTATATATATATATATATATATATATATATATATATGCAGTTATATGTATACATACATATATGTATACACATCTCTATATATATATGAACATGAACTGAGTGTATCACAGAATTATTCATTAACATTCGTTAATATTCAGTCTAAGATTAAACAATGAAATTAGATACATACCCAGTCTGACAAACTATGAATCATTTCTGAAGGAATCCCAAGAAATTCAGCTATTATCCTTAATTTGTTCTTTTCTCTATACATATCTTGTCTTCTATACATATTTGTCTTCATTCTGTCATCATCACCAACTTTGTCCTTTATACTTTTCCTATCATGATTCTGATAACTTTCTCTCAACCATATGAACTGAATTATTAATTAGAATCATATGAAATTTCTGTTTTAGTAAGTAAAATAATAATTGAATATTTGCAATTTCATATGGCCCAATTCGATGGCGAGGAACAGGGAAACCTGGCACACTGCAGTTCAAGTAGTTGTGAAGAGTTGGACACAACTAGTCGACTGAACAGCAACAATAGCACAATTCTTACTCTTTTAATGTTGGGGGTAGAAATATGCCTCAGTGGCCCATAGTGTGTCCTGCAACTTGATACACATTTGGAGGTGCATACATTCTAAGTTGTTTCAGTTCAGTTCAGTTTAGTTCAGTTGCTCAGTCGTGGCCGAATCTTTGCGACCCCATGAATCGCAGCACGCCAGGCCTCCCTGTCAATCACAAACTCCCGGAGTTCACTCAGACTCACGTCCATCGAGTCAGTGATGCCATCCAGCCATCTCATCCTCTGTCGTCCCCTTCTCCTCCTGCCCCCAATCCCTCCCAGCATCAGAGTCTTTTCCAATGAGTCAACTCTTCGCATGAGGTGGCCAAAGTACTAGAGTTTCAGCTTCAGCATCATTCCTTCCAAAGAAATCCCAGGGCTGATCTCCTTCAGAATGGACTGGTTGGATCTCCTTGCAGTCCAAGGGACTCTCAAGAGTCTTCTCAACACCACAGTTCAAAAGCATCAATTCTTCGGCGCTCAGCCTTCTTCACAGCCCAACTCTCACATCCATACATGACCACAGGAAAAACCATAGCCTTGACTAGACAGACCTTTGTTGGCAAAGTAATGTCTCTACTTTTGAATATGCTATCTAGGTTGGCCATAACTTTCCTTCCAAGGAGTAAGCATCTATTAATTTCATGGCTGCAGTCACCACCTGCAGTGATTTTGGAGCACCAAAAAATAAAGTCTGACGCTGTTTCCACTGTTTCCCCATCTATTTGCCATGAAGTGATGGGACCAGATGCCATGATCTTAGTTTTAAGAATGTTGAGCTTTAAGCCAACTTTTTCACTCTCCACTTTCACTTTCATCAAGAGGCTTTTTAGTCCCTCTTCACTTTCTGCCATAAGGGTGGTGTCATCTGCATATCTGAGGTGATTGATATTTCTCCCGGCAATCTTGATTTCAGCTTGTGTTTCTTCCAGTCCAGTGTTTCTCATGATGTACTCTGCATAGAAGTTAAATAAGCAGGGTGACAGTATACAACCTTGACGTATTCATTTTCCTATTTGGAACCAGTCTATTGTTCCATGTCCAGTTCTAACTGTTGCTTCCTGACCTGCATACAGATTTCTCAAGAGGCAGATCAGGTGGTTTGGTATTCCCATCTCTTTCAGAATTTTCCACAGTTTATTGTGATCCACACAGTCAAAGGCTTTGGCATAGTCAATAAAGCAGAAATAGATGTTTTTCTGGAATTCTACTTGCTTTTTCCATGATCCAGTGGATGTTGGCAATTTGATCTCTGGTTCCTCTGCCTTTTCTAAAACCAGCTTGAACATCAGGAAGTTCACGGTTCACATATTGCTGAAGCCTGGCTTGGAGAATTTTGAGCATTACTCTACTAGCATGTGAGATGAGTGCAATTGTGCGGTAGTTTGAGCATTCTTTGGCATTGCGTTTCTTTGGGATTGGAATGAAAACTAACCTTTTCCAGTCCTGTGGCCACTGCTGAGTTTTCCAAATTTGCTAGCATATTGAGTGCAGCACTTTCACAGCATCATCTTTCAGGATTTGAAAGAGCTCAACTGGAATTTCATCACCTCCACTAGCTTTGTTCATAGTGATGCTTTCTAAGACCCACTTGACTTCACATTCCAGGATGTCTGGCTCTAGGTCAGTGATCACACCATCATTATTATCTGGGTCGTGAAGATCTTTTTGTACAGTTCTTCTGTGTATTCTTGCCACCTCTTCTTAATATCTTCTGCTTCTGTTAGGTCCATACCATTTCTGTCTTTTATCAAGCCCATCATTGCATGAAATGTTCCCTTGATATCTCTAATTTTCTTGAAGAGATCTCTAGTCTTTCCCATTCTGTTGTTTTCCTCTATTTCTTTACATTGATCACTGAGGAAGGCTTTCTTATCTCTTCTTGCTATTCTTTGGAACTTTGCATTCAGATGCTTATATCTTTCCTTTTCTCCTTTGCTTTTTGCTTCTCTTCTTTTCACAGCTATTTGTAAGGCCTCCCCAGACAGCCATTTTGCTTTTTTGCATTTCTTTTCCATGGGGATGGTCTTGATCCTTGTCTCCTTTACAATGTCACGAACCTCATTCCATAGTTGTTTCAGTCATGTCCAACTCTTTACAACCCTTTAGACTGTATCCTCTGTCTATGGGATTGTCCAGGCAAGAATACTGGAGTGTGTTGCCACTTCCTTCTCCAGCGGATCTTCCCAACCCAGGGATCGAAACTGCATCTCCTGTGGCTCCTGCACTGCAGGCAGATTCTTTACCGCTGAGCCACCTGTGAAGCCCCATATAGTTTCAAAGTCAAAAACAATATAATTTCCTTACTGATCATAACTGTAACTCATCTTTCTACTTGACTACTAAATAGCTGCAATTTGCTGTTTTTAACTAATCAGGTTTCTTTCACCATTGTTTTTCTTTTAGGTTTACCTCACTTGAAGGTCAACAAAATTTGAAACAAAATGAAGGCAGTAAAATTGAAAGAACTGTTCATACTTAAGTGTAAATCCTAAGTGTGAAACTTAGAACACTTCAACTTTAACCTGCCTAGAGAATCCTATGGATAGAGGAGCCTGGCAGGCTACAGTCCACAGCGTCGCAAAGAGTAGGACACAACTGAGTGACTAAGCACAGGACAGCACACCTTTCATAGCAAAATATTTCTTCTTATATCATCTTTTTAAAAAACACATTGTTTTTTGGCTTACAAAGGTAAAATGTCTGGCCAAAGTCCAAGTAAATGTACACAAATTCAAAAATAAAATGTTTAACCCATACAGTTTAATACTTTTGAGAAAAGCCAAACTAATTCCAATTCTTCATAAATAGTTATAATTGAAATGGAGGAGGATGGCTTTGGATCTAAAATATTACCAGAGGTAATAATTATAGTATTTAAAGACATCAATAACTAAAATTAAAAGTTGATTTACCTTTCTGTGATATCATTCTAAGTTCAGTCTTTAACTGTAGTTGTATTGTCTGCTTCTCATTTATCAATAAAATATATATATATATATATATCCTTTTTATTTATGTTTTATGAAGGGAATGACTGCAGACCCACTCACTTACATCCTCATTCCCAGTTTAGTAGATACTGTGTTTCATGGTGTGCAAGGTAATAATACAAGATGATACAGTATGATTGCTAAAAGCATAAGAGTGGGAGAATATGAAATCTCATTAGGTATACTGGCAAGTTGCCTTGTATTTATGAATCAAAGTTCTCAATTCTCACTAGAAGTAAGTAAAGGCATCTGTTACCACATTCTGTTCAAGTGAAGACAAGTGTTCTGCACAGAATTTCAAAATCAAATGTAGTCTCCAACCATGCTTTGGAAACTCATTTTTCTCTAAACTTTAACTGTTAAGTATGTATATTGCATGTGATATCACCCATTATTTCAAGCATACCTTAACCTATCTAATAATTTTGTATGTTGACCCTCTGTGACTCAGTGTTCTGGGACTACCCACTCTCATTGTGTCACTTATTTAATGGGTAAGAATGTTCAGATTTTCATCAGTTTTGTCATTTGTAAAATGAGAAAAATTACCTACATCGTTGTCTTGTTTTGAGTATAGGTATCAACTGCCTCCCTCTCAAGTAGTGCTCTTTTGTTATCTAGAGGAGGGAAGTTATGTGCTTCCCAGGAGGCACAATGATAAAGAATTCATCTGCCAATACAGGAGACACAGGAGACACGGGTTTGACCCCTGGGTTGGGAAAAAAAAATGGCAACCTACTCTAGTATTCTCATCTGGAAAATTCCATAGACAGAGGAGCCTAGTGGTCTACATTCCTCATGGGTTCACAAAGGGGTGGACACGACTGAGCACTCATGACGCTTGCATGAACCTGATGTTATGTGCAGGATGAAGGGGAGAGTAGTAAGCAGTTCTTAAGGATTTTTAAGAACTAGGACTTAGAAAAAATACAGGAGGGAAAAGAGAGGCCATGGAAAACTGTAAGCAAGAGGAAAACATTTTCCCTGCTGAACAGTAAAACTGTTTCCCTGGACTGCAAGCGGAGAGAGATCTGTAAATCCTGGATAAACTCAAGGGGTTGCAACATCCTGAGAAAACAGACTACATGACTTTTCTTAGGGAACAGACCCTTACACTCCATCGGTATCCAGCATTACAAAGGATATCTCTTCCCTAATCATTGCAGAAAATAGTAGAGAGTCCCCAGGTCTAAAAGGGCAGGTACTCAGGGACAATAGATGCCTCAGCAATAAGCAGTGAGACAGCTGACTGATCAAAGGCTTGGCAGCCTATAAGCTATCAGAACTTTGACACAATTCTCCAAGGAGGAGGAGGAGGAAGCATATGAATGAGAGCTTCAGAATTCCATGCCAATTCAACTGAATGAAGACTGAGAAGCAACAAGCTGTTAATTTGAAGGAGCTGAATACATACCATGTTTCTTGCACAGCATGTGGTGTGGACAGAGATTTTAACTTGATCTGAGTGTCTAGCACAGTGCTCAGAATTTAGTAAGTGCACAATTTTTTTTTAATTGTAGCTTTTTTTTGTTCTAAATTTTTTAAAATAAATAAATAAAAATAAAAGGAACTATGATGCTCTGAAAGGAGCACACAAAATTCTCAAGTTCCATACAGGAGATTAGGGAAGACTCATGTGCAAATACATAAATGAAAATTACTTTACTATTAGAGTTTTATCAATCTATTGTACAACTAAGTTATCTATAGAAACCAAGAAGACAATATTGCTAACCCAACATTTCTTCCACATATTTCCCAGTCCTGAAACCCATAATATTTCTGGTAACATTGCTATGTTGCCTCTTGTTTAAATGAAAACTGAAAATTCCAAATTATCCTTGAGACAAAACTGGAACAGAAAAAGGATATAAATGAAAGAATTTGTGGAATTTATATAAAGTCTGAAGCTTAATTCATGGTAATATATTAACAGTGGGTTATTAGTTTTGACAGATACAGCATAGCAATGTAAACAAACTGGGATGAGTGTATACAGAAGTTTTCTGTATAATCTTTGCAACTTTTCTGTGAATTAAATATTACCATAAAATTTTTTTTTCAGCTTTAATATGAATAATTTCTTTTTTTTTAATTTTATTTTATTTTTAAACTTTACATAATTGTATTAGTTTTGCCAAATATCAAAATGAATCCGCCACAGGTATACATGTGCTCCCCATCCTGAACCCTCCTCCCTCCTCCCTCCCCATACCATCCCTCTGGGTCATCCCAGTGCACTAGCCCCAAGCATCCAGTATTGTGCATCGAAACCTGGACTGGCATCTCGTTTCATACATGATATTTTACATGTTTCAATGCTATTCTCCCAAATCTTCCCACCCTCTCCCTCTCCCACAGAGTCCATAAGACTGTTCTATACATCAGTGTCTCTTTTGCTATCTCGTACACAGGGTTATTGTTACCATCTTTCTAAATTCCATATATATGCGTTAGTATACTGTGTTGGTGTTTTTCCTTCTGGCTTACTTCACTCTGTATAATAGGCTCCAGTTTCATCTACCTCATTAGGACTGATTCAAATGTATTCTTTTTAATGGCTGAGTAATACTCATGACAAATCATTTGATATCAGCATCTCTTTAATTTGAAGTTGTTCGGGACAAGGCACAAGGTAAAGTCTGATGTAGCTTCTGTCAGGCTAATATTGAAAGCATTGTGGTGAGTATACAATGAGCTAGAGGGTATATTAATGAATTAGATACAGATTATTTACTAGCAGGGGCTCAATATGTACATAAGTAATTATGATTCAGACAGTTATATTTGCCATTCTTGCTAGAATTTACAGGTGAGAAAATACCTTCTCAAATATACGCTCAAAAATTAAAAAAAAAATAAAGTATCATTTGATTTGGATAATGAGTGATCACTTGTGTTTGGATGTACACTTATTAGGAAAAGGATATGAAGAAAGAATATACTACATAAAGTCACTAGGGTATACAGAGTTCAGAGACATCAAATACAATAGTGATGACTTTTCCAGTAGTGCATATAAGGAGCTTCAGTTTCCAGCTCTATCCTAACAAGAGCTGAACAGACTGAAAGATCAACAACTCTTCCTGAATTTATAAGAAAGGGTAGGACTCAATGCAAAATGCTGACCGCAAGATTAGAGACAGAGACAGTTGAATAAAGAGAGTCACAGTTTACTATAGCAGAGACTCGTGGGCAGAAATAACCATGGGAACCAGTGATGGGGGTAAGAAAACTTGATTTGTAATCAACAAACTACTCAAGAGTCAGTGAAGACAAATCTGAGAGCTAAAAACTCCAGAGAGAACTATTTAGAAACTCTAAAATAAACAACAAAGAAATAAACAACTCTAGACAGCTCTATCATTCCATATAAAAGAAAAAAATATATATATCAAATGCATCTCACTCTACCCTCTTGTTGCATCTAAGAGTGGAGAAAAAAAAAAAAAACCTGAAAAAACTTGTGAAGTTCATATTCCAAGACAAACTAAAGATGGAGAGCTAATCATAGAACTATATAACACATATAGATATTTTTAGCAGATTTATTCATGATCATCCACACTTGGAAGCTACTAATATCTTGCAGTCCTTTTCATTATAGGGGACTAGAATGCAAAAGTAGGAAGTCAAGAAACACCTGGAGTAACAGGCAAATTTGGCCTTGGAGTACAGAATGAAGCAGGGCAAAGGCTAATGGAGTTCTGCCAAGAGAACGCACTGGTCATAGCAAACACCCTCTTCCAACAACACAAGAGAAGACTCTACACATGGACATCACCAGATGGTCAACACTGAAATCAGACTGATTATATTCTTTGCAGCCAAAGATGGAGAAGCTCTACATAGTCAGCAAAAACAAGATCAGGAGCTGACTGTGGCTTGGATCATGAACTCCTTATTGCCAAATTCAGACTTAAATTGAAGAAAGTGGAGAAAATCACTAAGCCATTCAGGTAAAATCTAAATCAAATCCCTTATGTCTATACAGTGGAAGTGAGAAAGAGATTTAAGGGACTAGATCTGATAGACAGAGTGCCTGATGAACTATGGGTGGAGGTTCATGACATTGTACAGGAGATAGGAATCAAGACCATCCTCAAGAAAAAGAAATGCAAAAAAGCAAAATGGCTGTCTGAGGAGGCCTTACAAATAGCTGTGAAAAGAAGGGAAGTGAAAAGCAAAGGAGATAAGGAAAGATATAACGATTTGATTGCAGAGTTCCAAAGCATAGCAAGGAGAGATAAGAAAGCCTTCCTCAGTGATCAATGCAAAGAAATAGAGGAAAACAATAGAATAGGAAAGACTAGAGACCTCTTCAAGAAAATTAGATATATCAAGGGAATATTTCATGCAAAGATGGGCTCAATAAAGGACAAAAATATTATGGAACTAACAGAAGAAGAAGATATTAACAAGATGTGGCAAGAATACACAGAAGAACTGTACAAAAAAAATTTCTTCATGACCCAGATAATCATGATGGTGTGATCACTGACCTAGAGCCAGACATCCTGGAATGTGAAGTCAAGTGGGCCTTAGGAAGCATCACTACGAACAAAGCTAGTGGAGGTGATGGAATTCCAGTTCAGCTATTTCAAATCCTGAAAGATGATGCTGTGAAAGTGTTGCACTCAATATGCCAGCAAACTTGGAAAACTCAGCAGTGGCCACAGGACTGGAAAAGGTCAGTTTTCATTCCAATCCCAAAGAAACGCAATGTCAAAGAATGCTCAAACTAACTGCACAATTACATCCATCTCACACGCTAGTAATGTAAGGCTCAAAATTCTCCAAGCCAGGCTTCAGCAATATGTGAACCCTGAACTTCCAGATATGCCAGCTGGTTTTAGAAAAGGCAGAGGAACCAGAGATCAAATTGCCAACATCCGCTGGATCATCAAAAAAGCAAAAGAGTTCCAGAAAATCATCTACTTCTGCTTTTTGACTATGCCAAAGCCTTTGACTGTATGGATCACAATGAACTGTGGAAAATTCTGAAAGAGATGGGAATACCAGACCACCTGACCTGACTCTTGAGAAACCTATATGCAGGTCAGGAAGCAACAGTTAGAACTGGACATGGAACAACAGACTGGTTCCAAATAGGAAAAGGAGTACATCAAGGCTGTATATTGTCATCCTGCTTATTTAACTTATATGCAGAGTACATCATGAGAAACGCTGAGCTGGAGGAAGCACAAGCTGGAATCAAGGTTGCCAGGAGAAATAGCAATCACCTCAGATATGCAGATGACACCACCCTTATGGCAGAAACTGAAGAAGAATTAAAGAGCCTCTTGATGAAAGTGAAAGAGGAGAGTGAAAAAGTTGGCTTAAAGCTCAACATTCAGAAAACTAAGATCATGTATCTGGTCCCATCACTTCATGGAAAATAGATGGGGAAACAGTGAAAACAGTGGCAGACTTTCTTTTTCTGGGCTCCAAAGTCAGTGCAGATGGTGATTTCAGCCATGAAATTAAAAGATGCTTACTCCTTGGAAGGGAAGTTATGACCAACCTAGACAGCGTATTAAAAAGCAGAGACATCACTTTGCCAACAAAGATCCTACTCATCAAGGCTATGGTTTTTCCAGTGGTCATGTATGGATGTGAGAGTTGGACTATAAAGAAAGCTGACTGCTGAAGAATTGATGCTTTTGAACTGTGGTGTTGGAGAAGACTCTTGAGAATCCTTTGAACTGCAAGGAGTTCCAACCATCCATTCTAAAAGAGATCAGTCCTGGGTGTTCATTGGAAGGACTGATGTTGAAGCTGAAACCGCAGTACTTTGGCCATCTGATGCAAGAGCTGACTCATTTGAAAAGACCCTGATGCTGGGAAAGGAGGGCAGGAAGATAAGGGGACAATAGAGAATGAGATGGTTGGATGGCATCACTGACTCGATGGACATGGGTTTGGGTGGACTCCAGGAGTTGGTGATGGACAGGGAAGCCTGGCATGCTGCGGTTCATGGGGTTGCAAAGAGCTGGACATGACTGAACTGAACTGAACTGAAGTGCATGGATAAACTGTGCTATATTCAGACAATGGAATTTTATTCTGTGCTAGAAAGAAATGAACTATAAATCTAAGAAAAGATTTGAAGGAATCTTAAGTGCATATAATTAAATAAAAAAAAAAAAACAAGGTTAAAAGACTACATATTGTATGATTCTAACTATGTGACATTCCAGAAAGGCATACCTATATAGACAGTCAAAATATCAGTGGTTGCCAGAAGTTGGGGAAGCAGGCACGAAGAGCCAGAGCACAGAGGTTTTCTAGGATTTTGAAAATACTCTATATGGTACTTTAATGATGGATACATGTCATCATTTTATATTTGTCCAAACTCATAAAATGTATAACACCCAAGAGTTAACCCTAGTATAAATGATAGACTTTGGGTTTTAATGATGTATCCATGAAGGTTCATTGATTTTAACAAATGTACCACTCTGGTGTTGGTATTGAAAATGAGGGAGACCCTGTGTGTGTGTGAGCAGGGGGTATGTAGGGAATCTCTATATGTTACTTATATTTTATTGTGAACTTTAAATTTATCTAAAAACTAAAGTCTTAATAATAATAAAAAAAAAGCCTTTAAAAAATAGTGGTAACTGAAAACAGATTAGGTTCCAGCATTTTGCAGAGCATAATAAAGATCAGACTGCTGTTTTACTTAATTTTGCAGGGTTTTGACTTAGGAAGTAATTTGTCAAGGCACTAATTACAAAATACTACATTCTGCTTAAAAACAATATATTTTTTCAATACAGACTCAGAGAAGGTTTCAGTAACTTTCTCACTGCTTAGTATGAATTAGAACCACCAGGAGACAGATCTTGAGAAACAACATGTGGGAAAGTTCAGTGCGAATGCAGAACAGTTCATCAAAAGTAAAAGCTGACAAACACCACATAGTAATGTGGGAAAGTAGTTCCAAAGGACAGAAAATAGCAGATTTCCCCACAGATCAACAGAGTGTGAGGATCTGGGTATGAGTATGAAACCAGGACAAGAAAATTGTATAGAAAAGCATATGGTCAGTTTAAGGAAAACATATCTGAGTCCAAGTAATTGTGCTCGTATTAGGACAGTACTCCAGATTTTCAAAGAAAAGGAATTGATAGGATCAGTACTTGGTTGTTGTCAAGAGAGGATAAAATAGAAGGTCGATTATCATAATCAGATTCCTAACTTCTTCCAAATTCATAGGCCACCATATTCTCTCTGGGCCAAAAATAAAGGTATCTCTAACCCATCCCCCAGTCTGTGTAAGAGACCTGCCTGGAAAAGGTCAGTTTTCATTCCAGTCCCTAAGAAAGCCAATGCCAAAGAATGCTCAAACTACCGCACAATTGCACTTATCTCACATGCTAGTAAAGTAATGCTCAAAATTCTCCAAGCCAGGCTTCAACAGTATGAGAACTATGAACTTCCAGATGCTCAAGCTGGATTTAGAAAAGGCAGAGGAACCAGAGATCAAATTGCCAACATCCACTGGATCATTGAAAAAGCAAGAGAGTTCCAAAAAAAAACATCTACTTCTGCTTTATTGACTATGCCAAAGCCTTTGACTGTGTGGATCACAATAAACTGTGGAAAATTCTGAAATAGATGGGACTACCAGACCACCTGACCTATATCCTGAGAAATCTGTATACAGGTCAGGAAGCAACAGTTAGAACTGGACATGGAACAACAAACTGGTTCCAAACAGGGAAAAGGAGTTCGTCAAGGCTGTATATTGTCACCCTGCTTACTTAACTTATATGCAGAGTACATCATGAGAAACTCTGGGCTGAATGAAGCATAAGCTGGAATCAAGATTGCCAGAAGAAATATCAATAACCTCAGATATGCAGATGACACCACCCTTATGGTAGAAAGTGAAGAAGAACTACAGAGTCTCTTGATGAAATTAAAAGAGGAGAATGAGAAAGTTGGCTTAAAGCTCAACATTCAGAAAACAAATATCATGGAATCCGGTCCCATCACTTCATTGCAAAGAGATGGGGAAACAGTGGCAGATTTTATTTTTGGGGCTCCAAAATGACTGAAGATGGTGACTGCAGCCACAAAATTAAAGACCCTTACTCCTTGGGAGAAAAGTTATGACCAACCTAGACAGCATATTAAAAAGCAGAGACATTACTTTACCAACAAAGGTCTGTCTAGTCAAGGCTATGGTTTTTCCAGTAGTCATGTATGGATGTGAGAGTTGGACTATAAAGAAAGCTGAGTGCCAAAGAATTGATGCTTTTGAACTATGGTGTTGGAGAAGACTCTTGAGAGTTCCTTGGATTGCAAGGAGATGCAACCAGTCCATCCTAAAGGAAATCAGTCCTGAGCATTCATTGGCAGGACTGATATTGAAACTGAAACTCCAATACTTTGGCCACCTGATGCGAAGAGCTGATTTAATTGATAAGATCCTGATGCTGGGAAAGATTGAAGGCAGGAGGAGAAGGGATGACAGAGGATGAGATGGACATGAGTTTCCATGAGTTATGGACATAAACTCCAGGAGTTGGTGATGGACAAGGCAGCCTGGCATGCTGCAGTTCATGGCATCGCAAAGAATAGGACACAACCGAGTGACTGAACTGAACTGAACTGTCTGTAAGAAATCACTGAGGGAGCAGGAGACATGCTATTGAAAAGAGCTGTTGAAGAATGAGGGATTCTTGGCCAAAAACAGAGTTTCAATAGAAATTATATACCAAGTAACAAGGAGAATTGCCAGAATCTTGGAACAAAAGATGTTGAATGATACCAAAAAGTAAAAACAAGACCTCAAGCAAGGTCAAAAATAGACATGCTAAGCCTATTTAAACCAGACCACACAACGATGCCTGTGCACATTAGAAAGTGTATATCAGATCAGATCAGTCGCTCAGTCGTGTCCGACTCTTTGTGACCCCATGAATCACAGCAGGCCAGGCCTCCCTGTCCCTCACCAACTCCCGAATTTCACTCAGACTCACGTCCATCGAGTCAGTGATGCCATCCAGCCATCTCATCCTTTGTCGTCCCCTTCTCCTCCTGCCCCCAATCCCTCCCAGCATCAGAGTCTTTTCCAATGAGTCAACTCTTCGCATGAGGTGGCCAAAGTACTGGAGTTTCAGCTTTAGCATCATTCCTTCCAAAGAAATCCCAGGGCTGATCTCCTTCAGAATGGACTGGGTGGATCTCCTTGCAGTCCAAGGGACTCTCCAACATCACAGTTCAAAAGCATCAATTCTTCGGCGCTCAGCCTTCTTCACAGTCCAACTCTCACATCCATATACACACACTATATATAGTATACACATTAGAAAGTATATATATAGCTTGAGCTGTTTGCTGTTCACTTGAAATTTTCACAACATTGTTAATCAGCTACACCCCAATACAAAATAAAAGTTTACAAAAAACTTCAAAAAGAAAATATATTTGATGCAGGGGAATTAAGTGTTTAGATTTCATTTTTTTCTGCTTTTATTTTCCACAGCCTGGAAAAGTTAAACCCAAAGCACGTGCAACTTAGGTTAAATGTATCTTCTTTCCTCATCAATTGATAGTTCAAATATAAAGGTCAGCACAAATCCCTGAACTCTAACTAGTCTGGTTCTGAGTCATATTAAATCCTAAGATCCATGGAGTGGCCTGAGATGCAGGAGTTGCTGCCTCTGAAATAGTTAAACAATTTAGAGTTAGGAATATCTCAGATTTCACTTACCAAAGCCAAATCATCAGTTAGACACTGAGCCCTTAGAATGATACAGAAGCCAAGTTTTCCAAATCAGAGAAAACGTTTCTATTTTCCACAGTTTTTTTTTCATGTTTCATTTTTCACAGTTCTTCCAATCTAATATGATAAAACAATAGTGCTTAAAGAATCTAGCATAGAAAACAAAATACGCTTTAATTTTTTAGCATTACTAACCATATCAGTGATATTTCCATACCTTATAATCTGAGGCAGAATCATCCATATGTGAAAAATTTTGTAGGTAATGTCTATGCTCATACAATTGCACTTTGTATGTTAATGACCCTCAGATCTATTGAGCCCCAAAGAATAGGAAACTATGAAATGTTAACTGGCAATTTTGTACCAAATAATACATCTGCTATTTTACATAAATTAATCAATGCTCTGAAGACAGAAACAAAGTTATATATACCTTACATCATATACGTGAGTGCTGTGTGCATATGTGTGCTCAGTTCTGTCCACTTCTATGCAACCCCACAGACTGTAGCTTGGCGGGCTCCTCTGTCCATGAAATTTCCCAGGCTGGAATACTGGAGTGGGTTGCCATTTCCTACTGTAGTGTGAATGCTATAGCATGTTTTATTTTATATTCTCTTTCAAAGAGATCAAGATGAATAAATAAGCTGATTGGCAAGTTGTATTTATTTTGTAACATAATAGTTTCTAGAACTAAGCCATATAAATAAGTAAAAGAGAGACTTTGATGATGAGAGAAGCTATATTTTGAATGGATATATTAAAAGGCTATAAAATATACATTAGTTTTCAAGCAGGATGAGATTTAATTGCCTCTTTAAAAATCACCTTTTGTCTTCCTATAAACTGAATATTCTCTCCTGACATTTTAATACACTCATATCTCCACCCTCTTTGAACATTCTGTATCCATTCCTAGGTCAGGTATTTCCATCTTCAAAGCATTTGCTCTGTCATCATTAAATATGGAATTAAAAGAAGTTTAGTTACTTATCTTCAATAATATTCAAATGTATCATCTACAGTGAAATACAGCTTAAAATTTATGACTAAGTTAGTAAATTAAAAGGAATGACAAGACGAAGTTGAGATGATCAATGTTTCTGCTCTAATTTTCCAGAAATAAACAAAATTAAGTTATTTTGACAAGGATATAAATAACTTGATCCATTTAGATGCAATCTAAAATTATAGAAATAATATGAACATCATTTTTCTTAAAAAAGTAAAAACAAATATATTTCTGAACAGGCTATGATAAGGAAAAGTTAATCTTTCTTTCCCTTTGCTGTAGCAAACAACACTTTACTTGAAGTGTACAGTTGTGTTTTTTTTTTCAACTTGAGTTTTGTGACACCCTCTTAAATGGTCTGTAAATTTGTGAGTCTTTCAGTGTTACCTGACTGCAAAAGTTTTTCTGACATGTAACCAGATAAAAATATTTTTCATTTAGAGAAAATAAAATCTGTCCTTGTAACATTATTCTAAATTAACTCAGTGTACAATTTAAAAATAAAATATTTAAGAGGTTAAAAAGCACTATTTTAATACTTGCTTGTTCAACATGCTTATTTATGTATGCACTTTAAATCATTTCAAATGAAATAAGCTCCTCTGTCCATGGAATTCTCCAGGCAAGAATACTGGAGTGGGTAGCCATTCCCTTCTCCAAAGATCTTCCCAACCCAGGGATTGAACCTGGGTCTCCTGCAATGCAGACAGAATCTCTATAGTCTGAGCCATGCGGGAAGCCTACTTTGAAAAATGTTAAGGGCTGTGAACTAGGAGGTCTACAAAGAAGGAAGAATAGGCTCTGATTGTTTTAATTCAAAAATTATCCATTCTGCTTTTCATTTCTCCAACTTTTTCCCTATCAAAGAAAAACTATAGAATTTCAAATTTTAACATTTTTAGAGCTGGTTTTCATCAGGTATGAGGCTTGATGATGTGATTTCCAATGTGAAAAAAAAAAAAAAACCTGCTCTGAAGAGATTACAGACTAACAGAAGGAGATGAAACTCACAATTAATTACAAGTCACTGTAATTTATCTGAAACCATATAAAATTCCAAATGTATTATTTTCCTACATTAAATATTAAATATTATAAACTTATATCAGTCAACCTATGATTATGCTAAAACAGAATGATTAAAATGCTGCTGAGTCATAGAAGTAAAAAAAACAGTGTGGTTCCCCAAAATAAGTGAATATTTCATTTTATAAAATTACAGACTAAGCCATGAATCTCAAAATTTTGAATACTAAAAAGAAATTAGAACTTTTTAACAATAAAGTTCTGGTAGTTTGGTACACATTTCCAGATGGAAGATGCTGAGGGTCCACCATGTTGCATCACCATGAAATCCAGAACATGAGGTTGGAGTTTAGGATTTGAACTTGGGGATCAGGAAAGCATGAACACTTACAAAGAAATCAGGAAGGCAGGAGCATTCTCAGCAGCAGCCCCAGAAGACTGTGTCAACTACTCTCCAGCCTAGAATTCTGCTTGAAGACACACAAGGCCTTGGAAATATGTTCTTGCTGCCTTTCTGGGTGAGATGCTCCACCAAAACAAAAGAATTAAACCCAAAAAAGTGGGACATCTTAGTTCAGGAGAGGGGCCCAGCAATCTTGGAAGAAAGAAACCCATTTAAGTTGGAGCAGGAGATGGAAGCTTACAAAAAAAAAGAAAAGAACTGGCATCTGGTTATACAGAAAAGGGTTTTCTAATTTAATCAGAGAATTTAGGGAAAAGTAGTAAGAAGATTGTTAAAAAATGAAAACTTAAGGCAAAAAAAAAAAAAAAGCAGTTGTGAGAGGAGAGTTGACTATTGATTATGCACATGTGTTATTTAAATACAAATAAAAGTTAACATGAGGGCCTTTCCAGATGACAAACAGATGAGGAAAAAGTGGAAACAGTGACAGATTTTATTTTCCCAGGCTCCAAAATCACTGTGGACAGTGACTGCAGCCATGAAATTAAAAGATGCTTGCTCTTTGGAACTAAAGCTATAACCAACCTAGACAGAGGATGAAAAAGTAGAGACATCACTTTGCTAACAAAGGCCTGTAAGTCAAAGCCATGGTTTTTCAGTCATCATGTATGGATCTGAGTGAGAGTTGAACCATAAAGAAGGCTGAGTGCCAAAGAATCGATTCTTTTGAACTGTGGTATTAGAGAAGACTCTTGAGAATCCCTTGGATATCAAGGAGATCAAACTCATCAATCGTAAAGGAAATCAGTCCTGAATATTCATTGGAAAGAATAATGCTAAAGCTGAACCTCCAATACTTTGGCCACCTGATGGGAAGAGTCAACTCTTTGGAAAAGACACTAACGCTAAGAAAGACTGAGGGCAATAGGAAAAGGGGGCAACAAAAGATAGGATGATTGAATGGTATCACCAAGTCAATGGAGATGGATATGAGCAAACTCTGGGAGATAGTGAAGCACAGGGAAACCTGGCATGCTGCAGTCCGTGGGGTCTCAAGAGCCAGACACAACTTAGCAACTGAACAGCAACAGGTGAGTCAGCAGTAAAGACTCTGTCTGCCAACACAGGGAAGGAGAAGGAAATGGCAACCTACTCCAGTATTCTTGCCTGGAAAATTTCATGGACAGAGGAGCCTGGCAGACTACAGTCCACATGGTCACAAAAGAGTCAGACACGACTTAGTGACCAAACAATAACAAACTATAAAACTTAGGAATTTATGGAAGACCCTCTGGAGTCTTCCTTCAACACATATGTATAAATATGTGCATGCACAGACATTTGGACTTTTTTCATGCTAAAAATTTATTATGCTTTACTCATTCAGAGATACCAGTCAGTGTTTCCTAATCAAAGTAAAGACCATGAAAAAATAGTATGCCTCAGAACTTGGTAATGACTATTAAATACATACTTTATAATATTACTAAATGGTGGATTCTAGCTGATTAAGCAAAATCCTCTTTAAGATATATTACCCAGCTGGAATACTAAGCATTTATAGATTTAATTAATTTTAACTGAATTTTAATGAACTATATTTATTAGCTTATTTATTTTTTAACACCATAAACATTATTTTCCTCATCTGTAACTCAAAAAATAAATAAATAAAGGCATCAGTTCAGTTCAGTCACTCAGTCATGTCTGACTCTGCAAACCCATGGACTGCAGCACAACAGGCTTCCCTGTATATCACCAACTCCCAGAGCTTGCTCAAACTCAGGTCCATCTAGTTGGTGATACCATCCAACCATCTCATCCTCTGTCATCCCCTTCTCCTCCTTCCATCAATCTTTCCCAACATCAGGGTCTTTTCAAATGAGTCAGTTCTTCGCATCAGGTGTCCAAAGTATTGGAGCTGGAGCTTCAGCTTCAGCATCGGTCCTTCCAGTGAATATTCAGGACTGATTTATAATCAAAGTTAAAATGTATTTTCTTTTATTTATTTATTTTTTTGATGAATGTATTTTCTTTTAATATCTGAAGTATATTTTTTAGTTCTCAAATGTTTAGAATTTTTTTTAGATCATTGTTGTTATTTAGTTCTAGTATAGAATATATTCTGTATGAATTTAATCTTTGAAAATGTGTGGATTCCTAAGAATTCCTAAGATTTCATTTTCTTCCATACTGTCCTTTAAAAAAATGTTTCATGTGTGCTTTAATAGGCTTTAATAGGTGGTGTATTTCACAGATTTTCAGTGAGTGTTCTTTAACTATCCAGTGTTCTTTAACTACAGCACACATTAACTCTGTTGTTCAAATTTCCTGTATCCTTATTATTTATCTATTGGTAAATTTATCTACTGAAATCTGGTATTTATCTGGTATGTATCAACTGAAACAGACGTTTAAAAATAAAATGGACAGAATGATCTCTGTTCCTTTACAAGGCAAACCATTCAATATCACGGTAATCCAAGTCTATGCCCCGACCAGTAATACTGAAGAAGCTGAAGTTATATGGTTCTACGAAGACCTACAAGACCTTCTAGAACTAACACCCCCAAAAAATGTCCTTTTCATTATAGGGGACTGGAATGCAAAAGTAGAAAGTCAAGAAACACCTGGAGTAACAGGCAAATTTGGCCTTGGAGTACAGAATGAAGCAGGGCAAAGGCTAATAGATTTTTGCCAAGAGAACACACTGATCATAACAAACACTTTCTTCCAGCAACACAAGAGAAGACTCCACACATGGACATCATCAGATGGTCAACACCAAAACCAGATTGATTATATTCTTTGCAGCCAAAGATGGAGAAGCTCTATACAGTCAGCAAAAACAAGACCAGGAGCTGACTGTGGCTCAGATCATGAACTCCTTATTGCCAAATTCAGACTTAAATTCAAGAAAGTAGGGAAAACCACTCGGAGAAGGCAATAGCAACCCAGTCCAGTACTCTTGCCTGGAAAATTCCATGGATGGAGGAGCCTGGAAGGCTGCAGTCCATGTCCGACTCTTCGTGACCCCACTTTCACTTTTCCCTTTCATGCATTGGAGAAGGAAATGGCAACCCACTCCAGTGTTCTTGCCTGGAGAACCGCAGGGACTGGGGAGCCTGGCAGGCTGAATCTATGGGGTCGCACAGAGTTGGACACAACCGAAGCGACTTAGCAGCAGTAGCAGCAGCAGGGAAAACCACTAGGTCATTCCAGTATAACCTAATTCAAATCCTTAATGATTATACAGTGGAAGTGAGAAATAGATTTAAGGGAATAGATCAGATAGAATGCCTGATGAACTATGGAGACAGATTTGAGACATTGTATAGGAGACAGGGAGCAAGACCAACCCCAAGAAAAAGAAATGCAAAAAAAGCAAAATGGCTGTCTGAGGAGGTCTTACAAATAGGTATGAAAAAAAGAGAAGTGAAAGGCAAAGGAGAAAAGGAAATACATACCCATTTGATTGCAGAGTTCCAAAGAATAGCAAGGAGAGATAAGAAAGTCTTTCTCAATGATCAGTGAAATGAAATAGAGGAAAAAAATAGAATGGGAAAGACTAGAGATCTCTTCAAGAAAATTAGAGATACCAAGGGAACATTTCATGCAAAGATGGACACAATAAAGGACAGAAATGTTATGAACCTAAAGAAGGAGAAAATATTAAAAGAGGTGGCAAGAGTACACAGAAGAAATGTACAAAAAAGATCTTCATGACCCAGATAATCACGATGGTGTGATCACTCACCTAGAGCCAGATATCCTGGAATGTGAAGTCAAGTGGGCCTTAGGAAGCATCACTATGAACAAAGCTAGTGAAGGTGATGGAATTCCAGTTGAGCTATTTCAAATCCTGAAAGATGATGCTGTGAAAGGGCTGCACTCAATATGCCAGCAAATTTGGAAAACTCAGCAGTGGCCACCGGACTGGAAAAGGTCAGTTTTCATTCCAATCCCAAAGAAAGGCAAGGCCAAAGAACGCTCAAACTAACTGCACAATTGCACTCATCTCACACGCTAGTAAAGTAATGCTCAGAATTCTCCAAGCCAGGCTACCACAACATGTGAATGGTGAAATTCCAGATGTTCAAGTTGGTTTTAAAAAAGGTAGAGGAACCAGAGATCAAATTGCTAACATCTGCTGGATCATCAAAAAAGCAAGAGAATTCCAGAAAAACATCTATTTCTGCTTTATTGACTATGCCAAAGCCTTTGACGGTGTGGATCACAATAAACTGTGCAAAATTCTGAAAGAGGTGGGAATACCCAACCACCTGACCTGACTCTTGAGAAATCTGTATGCAAGATAAGAAGCAACAGTTAGAACTGGACATGGAACAACAGACTGGTTCCAAATAGGAAAAGGAGTATGTCAAGGCTGTATATTATCACCGTGTTTATTTAACTTCTATGCAGAGTGCATCATGAGAAATGCTGGGCTGGATGAAGCACAAGCTGGAATCAAGATTACTGGGAGAAATATCAATAACCTGAGATATGCAGATGACAGCACTCTTATGGCAGAAAGTGAAGAAGAATTAAAGAGCCTCCTGATAAAAGTGAAAGAGGAGAGTGAAACAGTTGGCTTAAAACTCAACATTCAGAAAACTAAGATCATGGCATCTGGTCCCATCACTTCATGGCAAATAGATGGAGAAACAGTAGAAAATGTCAGACTTTATTTTCTTGGGCTCTAAAATCACTGCTGATGGTGACTGCAGCCATGAAATTAAAAGACACTTTCTCCTTGGAAGAAAATTATGACCAACCTGGACAGCATATGAAAAAAGCAGAGACATTATTTTGCCAACAAAGGTCCATCTAATCAAAGCTATGGTTTTTCCAGTGGTCATGTATGGATGCAAGAGTTGGACTATCAAGAAAGTTGAGCACCGAAGAATTGATGCTTCTGAACTGTGGTGTTGGAGAAGACTCTTGAGAGTCCCTTGGACTGCAAGGAAATCCAACCAGTCCATCCTAAAGGAAATCAGTCCTGAATATTCATTGGAAGGACTGATGCTGAAGCTGAGACTCCAATACTTTGGCCACCTGATGCGAAGAGCTGACTCATTTAAAAAGACCCTGATGGTGGGAAAGATTGAAGGCGAGAGTAGAAGGGTATGACAGAGGATTAGATGGTTGAATGGCATCACCGACTCAATCAACATGAGTTTAAGTGAACTCTGGAAGTTGGTGATGGACAGTGAGGCCTGGCAAGTTGCCGTTCATAGTGTCGCAAAGAGTTGGACACAACTGATTGAACTGAACTGAAAAATAAAATATATCATACTATGACTTTACATTTGTATACTTCCCCTTGTGGATCTGTCAATTTTTTGCTTAAGCATTTGAAATTGAGAATAACTATATCTTTTTGATTATTCAGACCTACTATCATTTTGATTTGATCTGACTTTAACATATTTGCCTTAAAGGCTTGTTGTAATCTAACATAATAACCAACTTTATCTTGATTAGTTTTTGCATGGTATATATCTAATTCTTTTTTTTTTCTCACTATTCCACTCCACTCAGCGTGTGTGCTCATATACTCAGTCGTGTCCGACTCTTGGTGACCCCATATACTGTACCCATGTACCCACCAGGCTCTTCTGTCCATGGGATTTTTCCAGCAAGAATACTGACGTGGGTTGCCATTCCTCCTCCCATACATTTTCCTGACCCAGGGATCAAACTCACATCTCTTGTCTCTGGCATTAGTGCCATCTGGGTGGCCGCTTGGAATGCAGAATCAAATCTCTGACCAGGGACCACACCCATCCCCCTTTGAAGCCTTAACCACTGGACTGCCACAGAAATACTATTCTTTTTAATTTAATTCTTTCCTCTCAACTTTAGGGAATTCTTATGCTTTCAACGTGTCACTTGTTTAAAAATGTATATTATTTATATACATGTATATGTATATATATGTAAATAATTCATTGCATTTTTTGAAAAGGTCTGGCAATCTTTAACTGAAAGTTTGTCCACCTGCCTGGAATGTAATAATATTTACTTTAAATAAAAATCTGATGGTTTACTTACTCCTTATCTCATTGCTTTTATATTATTTTTCCTTTTTTTTTTCTTTCAAGCTTATTGAAAATTGTTTCTTTCTTCTTTTTTTTTTTTTCTATTTAGTCATCTCATGATAACCTAAGATACTACAGAATGTATCCTTGACTTATAAAAATTTGGAGTTGATTGGTAGTTCCTTTTTCTTCTTATTCTTCATACACTATGAAAGAAACACATATCTCTTACTCCACTTATTTCCTTTTCATCTTACGCTTTTAGTGCTATGAACTTTATTTTTCTATATACGTTAAACCCTAAAAGACTATAGCTATTGCTGTACAATCAACATCTTTTCAGTTTAACCCACACATTTATCATTTTATTTCTTCCTTTCCTTCCCTCCCTAAATTTTCCTTCTTTCCTTCTTTTTCGTTCCTTTCCTTTCCTTTCCATCTGGAGTAATTTTCCTTCTGACTGAAAAACATATTTTAGAGTTTCCTGTTGGATTTTCCAGTCTGGGGTGTGCTGGCCATAAATTCTAACTCTCACTTTTGTTATTCTAAAAAGTCTTTATTTTGCCTTCATTTTTGATGGATATCTTTGCCGATTGTTAACTTTTAAGCTTATATTTATTTTCTTTCACTGTGTAGAGCATATAAACGTTTTTACTAGCTTCTTGTTTCCTTGCTGATGTGGAATAATCAATTGACTGCTTTTTTTTTTTTTCTTTTTTCTAGCAGCTGCATTTTAGATATTTTTATTTCTTTGGTATTCAGAACTTTCACTGATATGGATCAATATGGATTTCAGTCTATTTTCTCTGCTAGGAATTCTTTGGGCTTTCTAATTCTTTAATTAGTTCCAGGAATTTTTTAGCCATTATATCTTTGATTATGGATTCTTTTATTTCTCTCTTCTCAGCTGGATCTCCAATCAAACCTATATTAGATCATGTTTGTTGTAAGATTTTATTTTTTGTGTTTTCCCTCTTTATCTGTGCCTGTGATTCACTGTGGATAATTTTTTTTTTTCTCCTCCTGTCTTTTTTGGTCAGCTTTGTGCAACAGAAGGAGAAGGAAATGGAAAGCCACTCCAGTATTCTTGCCTGGAGAATCCCAGGCATGGGGGAGCCTGGTGCGCTGCCATCTATGGGGTCGCACAGAGTCGGACACGACTGAAGCAACGCAGCAGCAGCAGCAGCAGCAGCAGCAGTGCAATAGAAACTGTCTGCATTGATTGAAATGTTCTCTATTTGCATTTTCCAATACAGTAGCTCTAAACATGCATGACTCTGGAGCACTTGAAATGTTGCTAGTACAACAGAAGAGTATAATTTTTTCCTGAATATAATTTTATAAAATTTTTAGTTTGAAATACTTTTAGATTTACAGAAGAGTTGCAAAGTTGGTATAAGGACTTTCTGAGTAAGTTTCATCCAGCTTTCACTAAAGTTAACTATGAAACATTGATCAAAACTAAGATGTTAAGTAGTAGTAAAATAGTATTAACTAAGCTACAATCTTTACTTGATTTTCACCATTTTTTTCCATTAATGTCCTTTATCTATTCCAGAATTCATCCAGGATACTATGTTCCATTTAATTACTTTATCTCCAGTCTGTGAATTTCTTACATGTCTTTGTCCTCCATGACCTGGGCACTTTCAAAGAGAACTGGCAAGCTATTTTGTGGAATGTTTTATTTGTAGGATGCTTTTTGTAATTGGATTGTGAATATGAATTTTGGGGAATAATATTGCACAGGTGGTACACCCTCCTCATCTCATCATATAAAGCAAGTTGATACTGATTGCATAGCTAAGGACGTGCCTGTCATGTTTATCCACTGCAAAGTTATATCTTTCCACATGCTTTGTGTTAGAATACAGACCAAATACAAGGGGAAGAGTTAAGTCCTACCTCATGGACAGAGGTCCATCAAAGAATTTGTGGACATATGTTAAAGCCATCAGAGTAATTAATAAATTGGGGGAGGTGAGTAATACATTCAGAGTATGCAACAATCCTGTTATTCCTTAGAATTTCACCTACTAATGTTAATATTAATCAGTGGTTCTGTCCTGCAGCAGTTATTACTATGATATACTAATGGTGATTTAAAATTTTCCTTACTCCTTCTGCATTTATTAACTGTATTGCTTCTGTAAAAATGAGTTGTCCCTTCACATATGTTTATTTATTCATTCATTCATTCATTTGTTCACTCACTTATCTATAACAGTATGGACTCATGGGTATTTATTTGTTTTGTTTTTGTACTGCATTACTATTTATTTTGTTTCCATTGTTCTAGTTTTGGTCAGAAGGAGCTTTTCCAAGTTAGCTTGCATGTCATTTGACATACCCCATCTGTGTGTGTGTGAAAGATAGAGGGAGGGAGAGCGAGAGAGCAAGAGAGAGATAGAAGGCTCTTTTTTAACTTTCTGGCATTATAAAATGTTCTAGACTAATGACAGATTGAAATTATAATGGGTTAATATAGTTCAGTGGGCTTCCCAGTTGGCTCAGGGTAAAAAATCTGCCTGCCAAGCAGGAGATGCAGATTTGATCTCTGGGTCAGAAAGCCCACTACATATCATTCCACTATTCTTGCCTGGGAAATCCCATGGATAAGGGAACCTGGCAGGCTACAGTCCATGAGGTTGAAAGGACTGGACATGACTTAATGACTATACAACAGCTGAAATACAGCTCAGACATACAAAAACAGAGTTAGATGGCCATTGAATGTCTGATCTTAGGTGGATCTTGAAGACCAGATACTCACCACTGAAAACCTGAACTTTCTTTGAACTACATCAGATGCAAGGACACCACCAGCCCAGCCACATTCAGAACAACACCTGCCAGCTGCACCTTTATTGTCTCAAGGTCTCCCTTTGTAACTATATACTCATTTCAGACCCCAGTAAATCCTAAATTAGCAAGCACCCTTACTACTGGCTAGCTCTAACTATAGTTCCTGTAATTAACTGTATCCTTAGAGCTTGCCTTTATAAGCCTCTTTCATTTTGTAGTCCAGCAGAACATAATTCAACTGCTTCTTGAATCTATGTGTCCCAGACTGCAGTCCTAACAAATCCCAATTACACATCTTTTTATTTCAATCAGATTTCTGTCTCTGAAATTTTGGTTGATAATCTCATTTTCTTTTTTTGTTTGTTTTTCCTGTCCCAACCCTAGAATCAGACATTTCTTTCAGGATCTCTAGCTCCATTTAATAGAGAATTGTATTCAGGAAAAAATTTGTAATGAACATAATTTTAATTTGAAGTAGCTATTTCTTATTAATGTTTACCATATTAGACAGCATAGTACTAGATCATTCATTCTTTTTACAGTTTTTCTTAGTCAAAAACTATCATTCCCGTATCTTATCAGTACCAGTAATTGCAACCCTCCATATATCAATATTATGCCATAATCTGACCATCATCTCTTTTTGCCCAGGTCACTCTCTCCGGTACTATGACTCCAACTATCCTTTATCACCTTCAATCTATTAATTCTAATACTTTTCACTGCATCTATCTTAAATTTCATGATTAGTTATCATAACTACTCCCTTGAGTCATTTGTTCCTCTCTCCATCATACTCTGAATTCTGCCATCTTAGCACTCCTTCCATGAAATTTAATGTAGAAAGGAAAAAGATAGCCATCACAATGACCAGTCTCATTTTGAACATGAGATTACAAACTGCAATGCTCCAGGGAAATATTACACATATTGCTAATCTACTTTATCATTCTTTGAATGATTATGTACAACTTCTTTTCTCCAATAATTCCTTTCCCATTTTTAATAATTCCTACATCAGTTCTACCAGGATCATTCCTCAGAGAACTTTGAAAAGGTTGTATAACTTCAGAGAGAAATTTCTTGGTAGTGGCTATACCAAGTCTCCAAATTCCTCAAGAATTTTCATGATCCAAGATTAGTATGGACTTTGTGATGTTTTTTCCTTAGAGAAATAGAAAAGATGAATCTCAGAAACAACTATTAAGAACTGAAAATTAATGATTTTTTTTTTCTGGTCAACTTGTATGTAAGTCTTTTTCCTTCTCATATAACTCTAGGTGGAAGGAAGGACCACCACAAATAAAAGTTTTATATTCTCACCATTCAAACTGGTGGAATTTCACAGAAAGATTTAATTTGATTTAGAAAAAAATCAATTTGACATTTCTTGAACTAAGATGTAGTGATGGAAAATTTATACCTGGCACATATATGGAATGATACTTCAGTTCAGTTCAGTTCAGTTCAGTCACTCAGTCGTGTCCGACTCTTTGCAACGCCATGAATTGCAGCACGCCAGGCCACCCTGTCCATCACCAACTCCCAGAGTTCACTCAAACTCACATCCATCAAGTCAGTGATGCCATCCAGCCATCTCATCCTCTGTCGTCCCCTTCTCCTCCTGCCCCTAATCCCTCCCAGCATCAGAGTTTTTCCAATGAGTCAACTCTTCACATGAGGTGGCCAAAGTACTGAAGTTTCAGCTTTAGCATCATTCCTTCCAAAGAACACCCAGGACTGATCTTCTTTAGAATGGACTGGTTGGATCTCCTTGCAGTCCAAGGGACTCTCAAAAGTCTTCTCCAACACCAGAGTTCAAAAGCATCAATTCTTTGGCACTCAGCTTTCTTCACAGTCCAATTCTCACATCCATACATGACCACTGGATAAACCATAGCCTTGACTAGATGGACCTTTGTTGGCAAAGTAATGTCTCTGCTTTTCAATATGCTATCTAGGTTGGTCATAACTTTTCTTCCAAGGAGTAAGCATCTTTAATTTCATGGTTTCAGTCACCATCTGCAGTGATTTTGGAGCCCCCAAAAATAAAGTCTGACACTGTTTCCACTGTTTCCCCATCTATTTGCCATGAACTGATGGGACCAGATGCCATGATCTTAGTTTTCTGCATGTTGAGCTTTAAGCCAACTTTTTCACTCTCCTCTTTCACTTTCATCAAGAGGCTCTTTAGTTCTTCTTCACTTTCTGTCATAAGGGTGGTGTCATCTGCATACTGAGGTAATTGATATTTCTCCCGGCAATCCTGATTCCAGCTTGTGCTTCTTCCAGCCCAGCGTTTTTCATGATGTACTCTGCATAGAAGTTAAATAAGCACGGTGACAATATACAGCCTTGACATACTCCTTTTCCTATTTAGATCTGAAAATTTTCATTCACCACATAATGACATCACAGATAGAATAAAACTCTAGCATGGGGGCTAACTAATGTAAAACAACAGCCATTACCTGAGAGAGATCCACTGTGTAAAGGTGAATGGAGCTCCCAAAACTCACTAATGATTTGGTGAATAAAAGAAGACTTTAATGATTCTGAGTCTGCAAAAATACATCAAAATGTCAACCAAGATGACAAGGGAAATTTTCTCTTCAAAATGGCAAAGAGTATGAATGCTTCCTTTTCAGAACTTTTTTCACAATACTAATTTCTGTGTAATTCCTGTTTTCTCAGTCACTCTGGTGTCTGGCCCTTTGTGACCCCATGGACTTGTAGCCCACCAGGCTCTTCTATCCATAAAATTTCCCAGGCAAGTATACTGGAGTGGGTTGCCATTTCCTTCTCCAGGGTATCTTCCAAACCCATGGATCAAACCCATGTCTCCTGCAGCTCCTGCATAGGCAGGCAGATTCTTTACCACTGAGCCACTAGGGAAGCCTGTAGCCAAAATAGAAATACACAACATACTTAGTCTTGACTCATTCTAGTGGAAAAAAAAAAAAAACAGTGCTTGTTTTCCTAATTCTGAACTTAACACTAAGTTTTGCATAGGTGGTAGAGAAAGTTGTTCTATCTATTTTAAAAAGTGACAAATTTCCCCTGAATCAAGATATGTTTTAGGAATGAAATGGCTACCATGGGAGAAGAGTAAGTTAAACATTAAATGGGGCACATAATGGCATTGCTGCAGCAATGGTGACTCTCCAGGGCTAAGCAATGGTGACAACTGATAGAGTGTCTAATTTTCCCAGACTTGGTGGCCATTCATAGTCACAGAGCTAACAATAGATCACCGACTCTAGCTGAACAGCTGAATATATTAGAATAGGCTCCTGGAGTTAGTAAAATCTACATCATTTATACTTCAGATCAAATATTTGACCCAATGGTGTTGCCCTGGAGAACTTCATACTATGGAAGTATGTACCTCTGGTACATTAAGACCAATAGGTGGGAGGACAATGTAAGTAGCATTCTCTGCTTCTAGCTCAGTCACACTGCACCCCACCATGCTCCCAAATTCTCTCAGCTACTAAAACTGCTGGGGCCGGATGGGGGAAAGATGGGGGTGGGGAGAAAGGAGAAGAAAGATAAGAGAAAAAAGTTGATTGATTGCCTCCACAATGAGGCCAGTCACACACAGATAACTTCAGTGGAATCAGCCTAAGCCTTGTCACCTGAAGACTTCTACCAGCAGAAAGTCTTAACTAAATAGTTAAGCTTTTGAGAGGTCAGGTGAGAGCAGCTTTCTATCTGCCTCTCAAAAGTTTGCTACTGAAGGTGTTGCCCATTGATCAGCAGCATGAGCGTCACTGGGAGATTGCTAGAAACTCAGAATCTCTCAGAGGTCTCAGAGGTATTAATATTAAAATAGAATCTGAATCTTAACAAGATCCTTAGTTATTTCATATATACATTAAAGTTTGAGAATGCTTTAAAATGTGCATTCCAGAACAAGAGAACCTGCATATCATCTTAACTATTAAAGGCTCTTGGTCATCTATGCATTTGGTTGCCTAGTGCCTAAGCGACTTGGAGAAAGAGAGTAGACTGTGTAGCAACACGACCCAAAAGCAAACCAATGTCAACATTTTTCAGAGTAGCACTAGTTTATGTCATGGCGATATACAAACTCAGAAATCTCAATGGCTTTATGCCATAGTAATTGGGGATTTTTGTTTTTTGTCACACATGTTGCAACTCAGCATAGGAATAGTGATCTTCTGCTTTATAGGGTTGCCATTTGGAACAAGTGGTCACCAAAGTCACTGTGGCAGGAAAAGATGAAAGTGGCTCACTAGCTTGTTATTATCTTAGCCTAAAAATGACAAACATCAGTCCTGTTTATGAGACACTGGGCAGAACTGGTTAAATAGTGAAGTTCATGAATAGTTAGTGACTGCTGCTGCAATCTCCCTATGTGCTCTCATAATTATCATTTAAAAATTTTGGTTCACATTTTCATGTTTCTTCTATAGCAGCTCAGATTCATTAAAGGCCATCTGTTTTGGTTATTCTGCTTATTTTTCCTCTCACTTACTATTGGATTCTTGTTAGAATATGTGTTTTTGTTTGTTTGTTTATTTGTTTTTATAGGCTTACTGGGGCTCAAGTCCAGCTTCTGGGATATCTTATGTGGTCTCCAGTGAATTATGAAAGTGCAAATGCCTCTGCCCTTGTGAACTGACATGTCTAAGTCATCAATATATCAGTCTCCAGTTGTCACCCAGCAGAAAGCTCTCAGTTCCACCCAGACCCCCAGACTCAAAGGAAAATTGAATTCAGCCCATCTTTGCAATTTCTTTTAGTTCTTCATGTACCATAAGGACACAAACACATTAAATTCCACTTCCCATCATCATCCAAGATAATTTGCGATCTCTGTAGACCAAGCTATTTCTAGAATCTTCTAGGTACCAATGCTCACTCCTTGGATTCTTGGATGCTATCTCCCCAGGCTCTTCTTTCATGAAGACATGAACTCCTGAGCTGGGCTTCCCTGATGTCTCAGATAGTAAAGAATCTGCCCACAATGTGGGGAACCTGGGATTGATCCCTGGGTTGGGAAGATCCCCTGGAGAAGGGAATGGCTATATTTTTGCCTGGAGAATCCCATGGACAGAGGAGTCCATGGGATCACAAAGAGTTGGACATGGCTGAAGCAACTTAGCATACACACACAAACTCCTGAGCCAGCTTTTTCTACCAGTAACTGGACAGACTGGCCCCATTAGCATTACCTGCCTGTTAAGCCTTGCTGCCACTGCTCAGCACCATAAAGATATACAGTAATATGAGGGAACTAGGGTGCACCTAAATTATAATTTACCCAGAATTTTTACTTTCTCATTTCATAGGAAACAAACTTAGCTTAAGATATTTTATACTCTTTGTACTAAGTCAATTAGGCAGTAAAATGCAGAGATTAGAGCCAAGGTTAGTGGCTCCAGCTTCCAAGGTATTTGTATTGAACAGGTTCAATTTACTCACATCAGCTTCAGTATCAAGGACAGGTAAATGGGAAACAGTCTATGCTGGAATCACAAAAGCAAGGAGAACACACATGTATCCATGGATATAGTTACCTCAAGGTCAGAGATGGGGAAGTGGGGTTTGAGAATCAGGTCTCGACAAAGGGCCTTCTGGCTGGTGTCCTTTGAGCCAATAGAACAAGACCAAGTTTGGTTCAGAAGTAGTTTTATTTGTCATCATAGAATGGGAAAAGTGCACATTGGCACTCAAGAGTACAAGCTCTCCTGGAAAGGCGATGAGCAGGGACTTGTCAGCAGGGAAGGCGTGGAGTCCTTGCATCTTAAGTACAGCTGTGGTACAACAGCTTCATAAGGATCTAGTCAGTGGGGAAGGAGTGGAGTTCTTGCAAGTTTGGTACAGCCTCATTGCTCACAGCTCTTATTCCAGATTGGAATGTGAGAGGTGCAGCATTTCTGCAGACAGCTCACCACCACATTTTTGTATTGAAGAGTCAGTTGGGTGTATCCACTTTGCACTAAGAGTCCTGGTCTGCAGTACCAGGGGGCAAGGTCCCTGCACCCTACAAGCAAGTGAAACTAGATGAAACACAGAGGAAAAGAAAAGGTTAGATTTTATTTTTATTTCCCAGAGTATTGTTAATGGGCTTTGCTGGCTGACAAATCCTTCTTGTGTTGTTTGTCCTGCTCCTCATTCTTGAGAGGTGCTCTGGGTTCAGGTCTGTCTTTTGTAACTATCTCTGCTGATTTGAGGCATCATCATAACTCAGGGAGAGGAGCAGTACTTCTCCCCAGCTGCCTTTAGATGTCTTTGATTGTTCCCAGGCCTTAGCCCTGAGCATTTACCCTGACAACCATTTGTCTAACGTTTTGGACACAAAGGGTACCAGACAGTTTAAGATGCATGACCCAAATATTAGAAGAAAATAATGGTCACATGTCAGCTTTTTCCTGAAAATGAAGGTATTCAGGTTTATTAATTTTTTTTGCTGTAGGCAAAAGTATGCCCTGATGCTGAGGCTCACTGCCTTGGCCTAAATCTCCCTGGTCTCACTTTTGTTGTTTTCCAGAAGAGAAGCTGCAAATTAGAGTGGAGTTCACAAGCATAGTCAAGGGGGTCTGTTGCCCCAGGTTAATTCTCCCAGGGTTGAGGCTCTGGAGCCTCTTCACTCAAGTGAGATATGCCTATGGAGTGATCTCATGTAACTTCAGACATAGCGGATGGTTAGAACCACCAAGTGAGGTCTATTTCACTTAGCAGTGAGCTGATCTTGAGGGCTACTGTTTCTTCAGGTTTTCAGCTTTACCCAGCCTCCTGGCTGGGAGGGGTGGAGGGTCCGAACAGTGGATGCAAGCAGCACCTGGTTACCATATTCTGTGAGAGGTTTAAAGATTTCTCCTACCTGGAGGGCATACTTGAGTTGTTCCATTTCAAGGGGAGATATGGGATTGGTTTACCCTTCTCTTGGTTGTGGGGAATGGGTCTACCTTATGGGAATTCAAATGGGCTTAACTTTAACTTACTCCTTGGAGCTAACCACCCATGGAGCAGGGCAATAGAAGCAACTTAATCGTTTTCTTGAGTGTCCTGGCATAGCTTGGTTAACACTCGTTTCAAGGTCTGATTGCATCTCTCTACTTTCACTCGAGACACAAATGCTGGATCATCATTACTTTGCAGGGATCCTGGGAACCCAAACCTGAAGATTATTATTTTTAGTAATACCTTAGCCACTTCAGCTGCTGTTTCTGTTCTAGCAGAAAATGCTTCTATCCATCTAGAAAATGTGTGTACTAGGACCAAGGGCTACCTGAAATTTCCCAGTAGTCCCGACAGGCAGAGAAACCAATCTTCAAATTTTGGTCAGGATATAGCTCTCTGCTTTCAATGGGCCTTATCTGGGGGCCTTTGGGGAGGCTGGTTTTGGGGTTGTTCATTGTACAGATGGTGCAGGTCTCAGCTATCCCATTGATTAAACTTTTCTTGCCAGAAGTTACCATGATCGCAAGTAACCAATTATATAGGGATTCCCACCTGGACTGAGTTCCTTGATGAGCCTCCCAGATGGCTTGACAAACTGCAGTTGGGGAAGTAAGTATTGTCCATGATCACCAACTAACCACACGTGGCCTCCTAGGCCTCTACCAGAGCCCCCTTTTTTTTCAGCTTTGTCTAATTCTTCCTTTGAACAGGCTAGGGAGTATTGGATAGATCTACCCTTGGAGGTATGAGGGATAGTTGCCAAGTTACTGGTTCTAGGGCTGCCCTTTCAGCATTTGCTTCCATCTCATTATTCCCCTTTATTACCTCTCTGTCCCTCTTTGGTGACCCTACAGTGAATCACTGCCACCTCTTTGGAAGCTGTATTGTTTCCAAGAGCTTCAATATGCTTGGAAGCTATGTTTCACCTGTTTATTCTCTGCAGTAAGCATACCAGTTTCCTTCCAAGTAACCCTATGTGCTTGTAGAATGGTGTATGCACATCAAGAATCTGTGCAAATATTTAGTATCTTCCCTGAGCCAAGATCTAAGGCTCAGGTGAGGGCTATCAGTTCTGCCTTTGGGGTAAAAGTCAGCTTTGTGATTTTATGACTTAGATCTGAGAGCCCACTGTGTATCCAGTTGGCTTTTTTCCCTTCTCTCATATAACTGTGCCTATCTGTCTTGTTATTCACTGGGCCCAGGTTAGGACAAGGCATGAGCAGGGAAGCTGGATGAAACTCTCAAGGAGCTGGAGGAACTGCAGTCAAGTCAAGAGCAGGGGATGAGAGAGGATGAGACAGTTGGATGGCATCACCGACTCCATGGACTTGAGTTTGAGCAAGCTCCATGAGTTGGTGATGGACAGGGAAGCCTGGCTTGCTACTGTCCATGGGGTCATAAGGAGTCAGACACAACTGAGTGACTGAACTGAACTGAGGAACTGCAGACATGTTTATTCTCTCTTGGCTGGTACAGCACCGGTTCAGCAGATATGAGTACATTGTGATGCGTGTGTGCAGTGCTATAAATGATCTCACCTGTTACATAACCATGCAGAGTCATTGTTTACAGAACATGGGGTATGAGTGAGACAGCATGGGGCAAGAGAGCCTGAACACCACCATCTTGGCTAATTACTATTTCCCTACACCATCTGTGAACAATTCCTCTTCTGCCTTTGGAGGAGGCTTGTTCCTAGGCTGGGGCAACTGAAATAGATCGTGTCTATGGTTTCTGTATAATAATGCTTCAGAGGCCCCATTTCTGTGGGTGGCAGGATTTCATGTGTGACAGGTTTTTTATTTTGTTTTGTTTTTATTTTTTTTTATTGAAGGATAATTGTTTTACAGAATTTTGTTGTTTTCTGTCAAACCTCAACATGAATCATCCATAGGTATACATATATCCCTTCCCTTTTGAACCTCCCTCCCATCTCCCTCCCCATCTCATCCCTCTAGGTTGATACAGAGCCCCTCTTTGAGTTTCCTGAGCCATACAGCAAATTCCCATTGGCTATCTATTTTACGTATGGTAATGTAAGTTTCCATGTTATGCTTTCCATAAATCTCACCCTCTCCTCCCCTGTCTCTCCACATCCATAACTCTATTCTCCATGTCTCTTTCTCCATTGTTGCCCTGTAAATAAATTCTTCAGAACCATTTTTCTAGATTTTGTATATATTTGTTAGAATGCAATATTTATCTTTTTCTTTCTGACTCACTTTACTGTGTATAATAGGTTCTAGGTTTATCCACCTCATCAGAACTGACTCAAATGTAGTCCTTCTTATGGCTGAGTAATATTCCATTGTGTATATTTACCACAAATTCTTTATCCATTTATCTGTCAGTGGGCATCTAGGTTGCTTCCGTGTTCTAGCTATTGTAAATAGTGCTTTGGTGAACAATGGGATACATGTGTCTTTTTCAATTTTGGTTTCCTCAGGGTATATGCCTAGGAGTGGGATTGCTGGGTCATATGGTGGCTTTATTCCTAGTTTTTTAAGGAATCTCCATACTGTCTTCCATAGTGGCTATATCAATTCACCTTTCCACCGAAAGTTCAAGAGTTCCCTTTTCTCCACACCCTCTCCAGCATTTATTGTTTGTAGACTTTTTGATGATGACCATTCTCCCTGATGTGAAGTGATATCTCACTGTGGTTTTAATTTACTTTTCTCTGATAATGAGTGATGTTGAGCATCTTTTCATGTGTTTGTTAGCCATCTGTATGTCTTCTTTGGAGAAATGTCTGTTTAGGTCTTTTCCCCACTTTTTGATGGGGTCATTTGTTTTCCTGGTATTGAGTTGTATGAGCTGCTTGTATATTTTGGAAATTAATCCTTTGTCAGTTGTTTCACTTGATATTATTTTCTCCCATTCTGAAGGTTGTCTTTTTACCTTGTTTATAGCTTCCTTTGCTGTGCAAAAGTTTTAAGTTTAATCAGGTCCCACTTGTTTACTTTTGTTCTTATTTCCGTTACTCTAGGAGGTGGGTCATAGAGGATCTTGCTTTGATTTATGTCATCGAGTGTTCTATGTTTTCCTCTAAGAGTTTTATAGTTCCTGGTCTTACATTCAGGTCTTTAATCCATTTTGAGTTTATCTTTGTGTATGGTGTTAGGAAGTGTTCTAATTTCATTCTTTTACATGGAGCTGTCTAGTTTTCCCAGCACCATTTATTGAAGAGGCTGTCTTTGCCCCATTGTATATTCTTGGCTCCTTTGTCAAAAATAAGGTACCCATAGGTGCATGGGTTTATTTCTTGGCTTTCTATCTTGTTCTGTTGTTCTATATTTCTGTTTTTCTGCCAGTACAATACTGTCTTGATGACTGTAGCTTTGTAGTATAATCTGAAATCAGGAAGGTTGATTCTTCCAGCTCAATTCTTCTCAAGACTGATTTGGCTATTCAGGGTCTTTTGTGTTTCCATATGAATTGTGAAATTTTTTGTTCTAGTTCTCTGAAAAAATGCAGTTGATAATTTGATAGGGATCACATTGAATCTAAAGACTGCATTTGGTAGTATAGTCATTTTCACAATATTGATTCTTCCTACCCAAGAATAAGGAATCTCTCTCCATGTCTGTTTATGTCATCTTTGATTTCTTTCATCAGTGTCATAATTTCTGTGTACAGTTCTCTTGTCTCCTTAGGTAAGTTTATTCCTAGATATTTAACTCTTTTTGTTGCAATAGTGATTGGGATTGATTCCTTAATTTCTCTTTCTTATTTTCCATTGTTAGTATATAGAAATGCAAGTGATTTCTGTGTATTGATTTTGTATCCCGCAACTTTGCTAAATTCACTGATCAGCTCTAGTAATTTTCTGGTACTATCTTTAGGGTTTTCTATGTACAGTATCATGTCATGTGTAAACAGTGAGAGCTTTTCTTCTTTTCCAATCTGTATTCCTTTTATTTCTTTTTCTTCTCTGGTTACTGTAGCTAGGACTTGCAGAACTATGTTGAATAATAGTTGTGAAAATGGACAGTCTTGTCTTGTTCCTGATCTTAGGGGGACTGCTTTCAGTTTCCCATCATTAAGAATAATGTTTGCTGTAGGCTTATCATTTATGTCCTTTATGATGTTGAGGTAGGTTCCTTTATGCCCATTTTTTGAAGAGTTTTAATCATAAATGGGTGCTGAATTTTGTCAAAGGCTTTTTCTGCATCCCTTGAAATGATCCTATGGTTTTTATCTTTAAGTTTGTTAATATAGTGTATCACATTGATTGATTTGCATATATTGAAGAATCCTTGCATTCCCGGAATAAACCCAACTTGATCATGGTGTATGAGCTTTTTAATGTGTTGCTGAATTCTGTTTGCTAAAATTTTGTTGAGGATTTTTGCATCTATGTTCATCAGTGATATTGGCCTGTAGTTTGTGTGTGTGTGTGTGTGTTGTCTTTGGTTTTGGTATCAGCATGATGGTGGCCTTGTAGAATGAGTTTGGAAGTGTTCCTTCCTATGCAATTTTTTGAAAGAGTTTTAGAAGGATAGGCATTATCTCTTCTCTAAATGTTTGATAGAATACTCTTGTGAAGCCATCTGCTCCTGGGCTTTTGTTTTTGGGGAGATTTTTTTTTTTTTTAATCACAACTTCAATGTCAGTGCTTGTAATCAGGTTATTCATAATTTCGATTTCTTACTGGTTCAGTCTTGGAAGATTGAACTTTTCTAAGAATTTGTTCATTTCTTCCAGGTTATACATTTTATTGCAATATAGTTGTTCATAATCATCTCTTATAATCATTTCTATTTCTGCGTTGTCTGTTGTAACCTCTCCTTTTTCATTTCTAATTTTGTTGATTTGATTCTTCTCTTTTTTTATTGATGAGTCTGGCTAAAGATTTGTCAATTTTGTTTATCTTCTCAAAGAACCAGTTTTTAGTTTTATTATCTTTACTATTGTTTCTTTCATTTCTTTTTCATTTATTTCTGCTCAGTTCTTATAATATCTTTCCTTCTACTAATTTTGGGTTTTTTCTTTTCATTATTCTTTTTCCAATTGTTGTAGGTGTAAAGTTAGGTTGTTATCCAATGTTTTTCTTGTTTCTTGATGTAGGATTGTATTGCTATGCACCTCACTCTTAGGACTGCTTTTGCCGCATCCCATAGGTTTTGAGTATTTGTATTTTCATTGTCATTTGTTTCTAGAAATTTTTTTATTTCCCTTTTGATTTCTTCAATAACCTGTTGGTTATTTAGAAATGTGTTGTTTATTCTCCATGTGTTTGTGTTTGTGTTTCTTACAGTTTTTTTCTTGTAATTGATATCTAGTCTCATAGCTTGTGGTCAGAGAAGATGCTTGATATAATTTCAGTTTTCTTAAATTTACTGAGGTTTGATTTGTGACCCAAGATGTGGTCTATCTTGGAGAATGTTCCATGTGTACTTGAGAAGAAGGTGTATTCTTCTGCCTTTGGATGGAATGTCCTGAAGATATCAATGAGATCCATCTCATCTAATGTATCATTTAAGACTTGTGTTTCCTTATTAATTTTCTGTTTTGGTGATCTGTCCATTGGTGTGAGTGGGGTATTAAAGTCTCCTACTATTATTGTGTTACTGTCAATTTCTCCTTTTATGTCTGTTAGTGTTTGTCATATGTATTGAGGTGCTCTTATGTTGGATACATAGATATTTACAATTGTTGTCTTTCTCTTGGATTGTCTTCCTCTTCCTCCCTAGGTCATTATATAGTGTCCTTCCTTATCTCTAGTAACTTTATTTTAAGGTCTATTTTGTCTGTTATGAGGATTGCTACTCCAACATTCTTTTGCTTCCCATTTACATGGAATATATGTTTCCATCCTCTCACTTTCAATCTATATGTGTCTTGAGGTCTGAAGTGGAATTCTTGTAGACAGCATATATATGGGTCTAGTTTTTGTATCCATTTGGCCAGTCTGTGTCTTTTGGTTGAAGCAGTTAATCCATTTACATGTAAAGTAATTATTGATATATATGTTCCTATTGCCATTTTCTTAATTGTTTGGGATTGATTTTGTATATCTTTTTTCTTCTCTTGTATTTCTTGACTATATAAATCAGTTTAACATTTGTTGCAAAGCCAGTTTGGTGGTACTGTAGTCTCTTAGCTTTTGCTTGTCTGAAAAGCTTTTTTATTTCTCAATCAATTTTGAATGAGATCCTTGCTGGATACAAGGTACAACGTATAAGATTACCTTGCTGGGTAATCTTGGTTGTAGATTTTTCCCTTTCATTGCTTTAAATATATCCTGCCATTCCCTTCTGACCTGTAGAGTTTCTACTGAAAGATCATCTGTGAAGTGTATGGGGTTTCACTTGTATGTTACTTGTTGCTTTTCCTTTGATGCTTTTAATATTCTTTCTTTGTGTTTAGTATTTGCTAGTTTGGTTAGTATGTGTGTTGGTGTGTTCTTCCTTGGGCTTATTTTGTATGGGACTCTTTGTGCCTCTCGGACTTGACTGACTATTTCTTTTTCCATGTTGGGGGAATTTTCAACTATAATGTCTTCAAAAATTTTCTCATACCCTTTCTTTTTCTCTTGTTCTTCTGGGACCCCTATTATTTGAATGTTGGTGTATTTGATATTGTCCCAGAGGTCTCTGAGACTATCCTCAGTTCTTTTCATTCTTTTAACTTTATTCTGCTCTTCAGAAGTTATTTCTACCATTTTATCTTCCAGCTCACTGATTCATTCTTCTGCTTCAGATATTCTGCTATTGATTCCTTCTATAGTATTTTGAATTTCAGTAGTTGTGCTGTTTGTCTCTGCATGTTTATTCTTTAATTCTTCTAGGTCTTTGTTAATTGATTCTTGCATTTTCTCCATTTTGCTTTCAAGGTTTTTGATCATCTTTACTATCATTATTCTGAATTCTTTTTCAGGTAGTTTGCCTATTTCCTCTTCATTTATTTGGACTTCTGTGTTTCTAGTTTGTTCTTTCATTTGTGTAGTATTTCTCTGCCTTTTCATTATTTTTTTTTTTAACTTATTGTGTTTGATGTCTCATTTTCCCAGGCTTCAAGTTTGAATACTTTCTTCCTTTTGGTTTCTGCTGTCTAAGGTTGGTCCAGTGGTTTGTGTAAGCTTTGTATAGGGTGAGATTTATGCTGAGTTTTTGTTTGTTTGTTTTTCCTCTGATGGGCAAGGCTGAGTGAGGTGGTAATCATGTCTGCTGATGATTGGGTTTGTATTTTTGTTTTGTTGTTGTTTTGATGAGGCATCCTGCATAGGGTGCTATTGGTGGTTGGGTGATCCCAGGTCTTGCATTATAGTGGTTTCCTTTGTGTGAGTTCTCACTATTTGATAGCCCCTAGGGTTGGTTCTCTGGTAGTCTAGGGTCTTGGAGTCAGTGCTCCCACTCTAAAGGCTCAAGGCTTGATCTCTGATCAAGAACAAAGATTCCACAAGTGGTTTGTTATGGCATTAAGTGAGATTAAAACAAATATCTAAAAATGAGATATCAAAGCTGAACCCCAGACAAATGGCAGTTACGAAATCAGGCAAATAATAATTAAGATAATGGAATATACACATATACCTAAACACCCATGAGCAAAGTCAAAACAGTCCAATGAAAATAATGTGCAATAGATTGACCCAGCAAACAAAGGAAATTAGAAATTATATTTACCAGTTAAGAATGAAACTAAAGCACAAACTGGAAAACAAAACTAAAGCAAGGTGCCAAATGGGGAATAAAGTAATGAAAACAAAACTAACAAATATGTTGAGAGGAAAGGAAAGAAAGAATACATATGCAAAGTTAAATAGAGTAGATGAAGAAGATTTATAGACATTAAAGATTAATTGCAAGGAGAAAAGAACAATTGGAAAGGCAAACAAAGGAATAAATGTAGAAAAAAATATAATAGGTTTAAAAAAATTAAAAGTTAAAATTATAAAAAAAGAAAAGATTTTTAAAAAGGGGGGGGAAGGGCGAGAAAGAAGAAAGAAAAAAAGGAAGAAAAACCAGAAAACTCCACAGAATTGCAAAAGTCCAATGTAGATACAGAGGTTTATAACAACAATAAAATGTGTGATGAATATACACATATACATATACCCCCAAAGCAAAATCAAAACAGTCCAACAAAAGTAAGGTACAATAGATTTACCTGGTGAACAAAGGGAACCAAAAATTATGTCTACCAGAACAAAACTAACTACAACACAAACTGGAAAAGAAAACTAAAGCAAGGTGCCAATTGCAGTATAAAGCAATGAAAATAGAACTAACAAATATGTTGAGACTAAGGTAAAGAAAGAATAGATATGCAAAGTCAAATAGAGGTAGATAAAGAAGATTTATATATATTAAAGATTAACTGCAAGGGGGAAAGAACAGTAGGGAAAGCAAACAAAGGAATAAATGTAGAAAAAGTAATAATAGGTTTAAAAAAATTAAAATTAAAAAAAAAAGGAAAAAAAAAAAAAACCCAACTCCCCAGAACTGCAAAAGCCCAATATAGAGGCAAAGGTTTATAATAACAATAAAAAAGTGACTGAGAAAAGAAAGGAAAAAAAAAAGCCCAAAAGCTTAGTTAGATTTCATAGTGCCAATAAAATCGACAACTACAACTGATGGTGGGGAGGGAATAAAAGAGAAAAAAAAAATCTACAGAACAAATCAAAACATAAGAATAATATTTTTTTTTTTCCTTGGGTCACTGCTGTCAGAGTCCTTTCCCTCACTGGGAGTCACAGTCTACTTCACCTTCCTAGTGAAAGTGAAAGTCTTTCCATTGTTTCTGACTCTTTGCGACCCCATGGACTGTATATAGAGTCCATGGAATTCTTCAGGCTGGAATACTGGAATGGGTAGCATTTCCCTTCTCCAGGGGATCTTCCCAATCCAGGGATCGAACCCAGGTCTCCTGCATTGCAGGTGGATTTTTTACCAGCTGAGCCACAAGGGAAGCCCAGGATGGCCTCTAACACTGTGCTGATCTCTGGATCTGCTGTGAGGGCAGCTCAGATTCTAATCTGATCCTACTCTTCTGTGTTCTTGCCTCCGATGTCCACTGCTATCAGAACTAGTGCGTTTTCTTTTGAGGGAGCTCTCAATGACCTTTTATATATTCTACAGACATAGAGTCTGCCTGTTGACCGTGTAGATTTAATCTGCAGCTTGTACAGCAGGTGGGAGGGTTTTGGGGTCTTCTTCAATAGTCACACTGCCCCTGGGTTTCAACTGTGGTTTTATATCCACCTCTGGATATGGGTCGTCCACTGGGGTTTGCTCCTGAGGCTGCCCTGGAGGACTTGGGTTTGCCCCTGTGAGGGCCAGGTGTGGAGGTGGTACAGCTGCTTGAGTCACAGGGGTTCTGGCAGCACCAGGTACTCAGAGGAGTTGGCAGCTAGGACAGCAGGAAATATAGTGCTCTAGAAGGGTATGGCAACCAGTATTGGCCAATATACTCCAGTATTCTTGCCTGGAGAACCCCCTCCCAGACAGAAAAGCCTGGCAGTCCACCGTCCACAGGGTCACAAAGAGTCGGACACTACAACAGCGACCCTGCATGCATAGGTGCAAGGCGTTTTTTGCCTGTGGCAACTCTGCCCCAGGGACAGTTGAGAGTGAAGGTAGCTGCTTGCCTTGCAGGGACCCTGGTGGCACCAAGTGTGCAGGGACACGGACTGCCTCTGCCACAGGAGTTATGGCCCTCTCAGAGACTTTTTCTGAGCCTCTTGTAGCTGGTGATCAGAAGGCCTTGCCGGCCAGTATTTCTCCAAAGCTCCACCCATTCAGGCACTTAGAGAGCTTCCTTACCTGGGGTCCTTCTCTGTTGTTCGGCTCATCAGGAACATAAAGGGGCCCCCTGCCTGGGGTCCTACTCTGTAGATTGGCAAGTCAGGTACTTAGAGGCATACCCTGGGTGGGGTCCTACTCTGTAGTTCAGTGCATCAGGAGTTTGATGGGCCAGCCTCTCTATTGTTCAGCTGCCAATGTTGGCTTGTGCAGGGAGAGAGGCTATAGTGATGGCTACACCCCCTACCCACGACTCAGCAGTATCGCCTTGCTTCCATGGCTGCCCGACTTTCCTCCACAGACATTTCCCACCACAATCTCCTCCCTCACATCCCCTCCATCCATTTCTCTGCAGTCAACAGCAGCCCTCACCCTGGAATTGCTCCACAATCCCTAAATTCCAGCTCCTAGCCACTGCACCATCTAGGATATGTATGGCTGTGGCAAGGACTGTCGGATTCTCATTCCATTTAGGCTGCAACAGATCAGCTGTTTCCCTTGCAGCCTTAACTGTTTTTCCTCTGACTTAGATGCACTGATGTGGAGATTGGACCCCTGCTCCCGTTTCCCAACCCGCCGAGGGCAGGTCCAGTCCTGTTAATACTCCCATTTCCCCCCCTAGTTCCTTCATCCTACTGAGTTTTGCGTGGATCTATATATTCTTTTCTGCTGGTCAGCTACTCCTGTCCACTCTCAGCTGGTGTTCTGCATGCACTCCTGAGTCCGAAGGTGTATTTCTGATGTATTTGTGGAGAGAGATGTATTCCATGTACATCTACTCCTCTGCCATCTTGTTCCTCTCATGTATGACAGGTTTTTATGGTGACCACTGGGTTGTCTAAAAGCACAACCTGAATTTTAATTGACTTCCTGGGGGATAACAATTGTGTTCCCTGAGAACTTACTAAAGCCTAGACCATATCCTGACTGACTGACTTTTCAGACTGGGTTCTTAAAACTGCAAGGAGACTATCTCTTAGTGGTTTGATCTTATAGTTTAGAGAAATAAGCATCCACCTGAAAAGAGGTCTCAGCACTTGAGCTAATACCCTAGGGGCAATTCCTCTTCTTTCAGGAATGTAAAGGTCAAAGAGTTTGGCTAAATCTGGGAGGGCCAGGGCAAGGGCCAGGAATGTAAAGGTCAAAGAGTTTGGCTAAATCTGGGAGGGCCAGGGCCAGGGCAAGGGCCAGTCCAAGGCCAGGACTGTAGCCCACCAGGCTCCTCTGTCCATGGAGTTTTACAGACAAGAATACTGGAGTGGGTTGCCATTTCCTGCTCCAGGAAATCTTCCTGACCCAGGAATCAAATCTGCTGTCTCTTTTGGCAGGTGGATTCTTTACCACTGTGCCACCTCAAAGGCTCATCGTCCTTTCCTTTGGACTTTTCATATAGAGGTCTACCTAATGGATCAGAGTGAGGGATCTAGATCCAGCAAAACCAGCCATCCCCAGGAAACCCCCAAGCTGTCTTCTAGTTTTAGGAGGGGAAAGTTTGCAAATGGCTCTTTTCTTTTCCTGGGATAGTCTTCTCTGACCCTCTGTGAGAATGTAGCCCGGATAAGTCACCCTATTTTGTGATATTTGAGCCTTTTCTAGACATCATATATCCTTTTATAAATTAGGTATTTCACGGTGGTTACAGTATTTTAGTCAGAGGTCTCCTTAGTTATGCTTGGTGATCAGACTGTTGTCTCTTCTTCAGATGTGGATTTTTTAGATCTTTTGCTAGTTTCCCCAAAGATGGTGGTGGAATTTTTGAACACTTGGGCCAGTACTGTACAGCAGTATTGTTGCTTTTGTTGCATATTTGGGTTCTGCCACTTAAGAGCAAGACTTTCTTGTGACTCTGGGCTAATATAGTAAAGAGGTTTTATTTATTTAAAAAAATTTGGCCACACTGTGTAGCATGTAGGATCTTTGTTCCCAAACCAGGGATCAAACCTGTGCCCCACTGCAGGGGAAGCACAGAGTCTTATAGACAGGACCTCCAGAGAAGTCCCTGGAAGACATCTTTTAAATTTAATACAGAATACTAGATTCTGTGGCCAGCAGGATGTAGGGATTAGGGACACTTATATCCTAGGTGCCTTCATGGACTGCTATGAGACCCTGTACCACCCAGTATTCCTCCTTGGGTTTCTTTCTAGAGAGAATGGGGGTATTACAGACTGATTGGTGTGATCTAACAAGGTCCTTTTCAATGGTTTTTGTTCAGTCCCTAAGTTGTATCCAAGTCTTTGAGACCCCATGAGATCCTATAGACTGCAGCATGCCAGGCTCCTTTGAAAGTGAAAGTGAAAGTCACTCAGTCATGTCTGACTCTTTGCGACCCTGTGGACTATACGTCCATGGAATTCTCCAGGCCAGAACACTGGAGTGGGTAGCTTTTCCCTTCTCCAGCAGATCTTCCCAACACAGGAATAAAACTGGGGTCTCCTGCATTTCAGGTGGATTCTTTACCAACTGAGCTATCAGGGAAGCCAAGGCTCCTCTGTCCTTCTCTATCTCCTGGAGTTTGATCAAACTTATGTCCGTTGAGTCAGTGATGCTGTCTAGCCATCTCATCCTCTCCTGCTCTCTTCTCCTCCTGCCTTCAATATTTCCCATCATCAGGGTCTTCTCTAATGAGTCAGCTCTTTGCACCAGGTGGCCAAAGGATTGGAGCTTCAGCTTCAGCATCAGTTCTTCCAATTAATATTCAGGGTTGATTTCCTTTAGGATTGACTGGTTTGATCTTCTTGCTGTCCAAGGGACTCTCAGGAGTCTTTTCCAGTACTACAGTTCAAAAGCATCAGTTCTTTAGTGCTTAGCCTTCTTTATGGTCCAACTCTCACAATTAGGCCCTGTATAATGGGGCAGTGCCCAGCAAGGCTGCCCAATAAAGCCTCTGGATAGACAGGGTACTATATTCTATTGAACCATAAATGTCTGGGTTTTATTTAGATGAATTATCAAGGGACTGGCTCCTACAGCTCTTCCTCCCCATCACATGCCTGGGCTTAGACCTCAGGATTTACTCTAGGGAGATTAATTTACTCTATCTGAAGATGCTTGTCCTCTAGCATGAACATCATGATTTTGTGCCCTTTGTCTAAGAGTACATTGCTCTATAGTTTTTCTCCCTTTAGGGGGACAATAGGCACCAATTTATATATCTCTTTCTAGCATATTATAGGTCTTTGGGGGACATATAGGAAGGGATGGGTGAATGCATATTCATCCAATGTTCATTCTAATGGCTTTGTGAATGTCAATTCTTGAACTTTCCCTCATATTCCATAATTTTATAATTCTTGTGACCTGGTGTTCAGAGATTAGTAAGTGACACCAATGGCATCAGTGTCAACTAAGAATTTAACACGCTTTTCCCCTATGTCCAATGTCAGCTGGGGTTCCTTGTGGGTCAATTGGAATGCCAGCTTAGGACACCGCTGGCCCTATCATTCTTCATCTGTTTGGACCATATTCCTTCAAGGGTTAAGGCCAGGCTCTGTCATCCTAGTTGCCCTTCAGGGGTGACAATAGCATTCTCTTTTCTAGTGTCCCTCATTTTTATACATGGCACAGTGATTGGGTTCTTATTTCCCTAGCTTACTATCCCTTAGTGGGGAATGAGGGTCCCATCAGAATAGAGAGTCTTGTGGACACATAGTCCATATTTTCATGCTAATCAGTTGATGTTGGGAGGCCATAGCCAATAGGTTGGCATGCACCAGGTCCTGTCATCCTCTGATTTTTCCTCCTCTATATTTGGGTTATTAAAAATCCAGTAGGCAACCTCCACCAGATTCGAGAGGTAGTGGTATCTGGATCTATTTATAGTTTCCAAAGTTTACACCTAATGTCAGGGATATTGGGAAATGAAATTCTCACCACAATTGAACTCCCTTCCAATTACTTGGGGTTATTGATAAGATAGACTTCAAGACATTCAAGGCACTGAAGCACTCAAGAAATGCTGGAGAGTTTTCCATTCAGTTTGGTTCAGTCACTCAGTCGTGTCGGACTCTTTGTGACCATATGAATCACAGCACGCCAGGCCTCCCTGACCATCACCAACTCCCAGAGTTCACCCAAACTCATGTCCATTGAGTCAATGATGCCATCCAGCCATTTCAACTTCTGTCATCCCCTTCACCTCCTGCCCCCAATCCCTCCCAGCATCAGGGTCTTTTCCAATGAGTCAACTCTTCGCATGAGGTGGCAAAGTATTGGAGTTTCAGCTTCAGCATCAGTCCTTCCAATGAACACCCAGGACTGACTTCCTTTAGGATGGACTGGTTGGATCTCCTTGCAGTCCAAGGGACTCTCAGGAGTCTTCTCCAACACCACACTTCAAAAGCATCAATTCTTCAGTGCTCAGCTTTCTTCACAGTCCAACTCTTACATCCATTCATGACCACAAGAAAAACCATAGCCTTGACTAGACAGATATTTGTTGGCAAAGTAATGTCTCTGCTTTTGAATATGCTATCTAGGTTGGTCATAACCTTCCTTCCAAGGAGTAAGCATCCTTTAATTTCAAGGCTGCAATCACCATCTGCAGTGATTTTGGAGCCCAAAACAATAAAGGCTAACTCTGTTTCCACTGTTTCCCTGTCTATTTGCCATGAAGTGATGGGACCAGATGCCATGATCTTAGTTTTCTGAATGTTGAGCTTTAAGCCAACTTTTTCACTCACCTCTTTCACTTTCATCAAGAGGCTTTTTAGTTCCTCTTCACTTTCTGCCTTAAGGGTGGTGTCATCTGCATATCTGAGGTTATTGATATTTCTCCCGGCAATCTTGATTCCAGCTTGTGCTCCTTCCAGCCCCACGTTTCTCATGATGTACTCTGCATATAAGTTAAAAAAGCAGGGTTACAATATACAGCCTTGACGTACTCCTTTTCCTATTTGGAAGCAGTCTGTTGTTCCATGTCCAGTTCTAACTGTTGTTTCCTGACCTGCATACAAAGTTCTCAAGAGGCAGATCAGGTGGTCTGGTATTCCCATCTATCTCAGAATTTTCCACAGTTTGTTGTGATCCACAGAGTCAAAGGCTTTGGCATAGTCAATAAAGCAGAAATAGATGATTTCTGGAACTCTCTTGCTTTTTCCATGATACAGCAGATGTTGGCAATTTGATCTGTGATTCCTCTGCCTTTTCTAAAACCAGCTTGAACATCTGGAAGTTCATGGTTCATGTATTGCTGAAGCCTGGCTTGGAGAATTTTGAGAATTATTTTACTAGCTTGTGAGATGACTGCAATTGTGTGGTAGTTTGAACATTGTTTGGCGTTGCCTTTTTTAGGGATGGAATGAAAACTGACTTTTCCAGTCCTGTGGCCACTGCTGAGTTTTCCAAATTTGCTGGCATATTGAGTGCAGAACTTTCACAGCATCATCCTTCAGGATTTGAAATAGCTCAACTGAAATTCCATCACCTCCACTAGCTTTGTTCATAGAGATGCTTTCTAAGGCCCATTTGACTTCACATTCCAGGATGTCTGGCTCTAGGTGAGTGATCACACCATTGTGATTATCTGGGTTGTGAAGATCTTTTTTGTACAGATCTTCTGCATATTCTTGCCACCTTTTCTTAATATCTTCTGCTTCTGTTAGGTCCACACCATTTCTGTCCTTTATCGAGCCCATCTTTGCATGTAATGTTCCCTTCGTGTCTAATTTTCTTGAAGAGATCTCTAGTCTTTCCCATTCTGTTGTTTTCCTCTATTTCTTTGCATCGATTGCCTAGGAAGGCTTTCTTCTCTCTCCTTGCTATTCTTTGGAACTCTGCATTCAGATGGAATATCTTTCCTTTTCTCCTTTACTTTTCACTTCTCTTCTTTTCACAACTATTTGTAAGGCGTCCTCAGACAACAATTTTTGCTTCTTTGCATTTCTTTTCCATGGGGATGCTCTTGATCTCTGTCTCCTGTATAGTGTCACAAACCTTCATCCATAGTTCATCAGGCACTCTATCTATCAGATCTAGGCCCTTAAATCTATTTCTCACTTCCACTGTATAATCATAAGCGATTTGATTTAGGTCATACCTGAATGGTCTAGTGGTTTCCCCTACTTTCTTAAATTTAAGTCTGAATTTGGCAATAAGGAATTCATGATCTGAGCCACAGTCAGCTCCCAGTCTTGTTTTTGCTGACTGTAAAGAGCTTCTCGATCTTTTGCTGCAAAGAATATCATCAGTCTGATTTCAGTGTGGACCATCTGGTGATGTCCATGTGTAGAATCTTCTCTTCTATTGTTGGAAGAGGGTGTTTGATATGACCAGTGCATTCTCTTGGCAAAACTCTATAAGCCTTTGCCCTGCTTCATTCCATATTCCAAGGCCAAATTTTCCTGTTACTCCAGGTGTTTCTTGACCTCCTACTTTTGCATTCCAGTCCCCTATAATGAAAAGGACATCTTTTTTGGGTGTTAGTTCTAAAAGGTCTTGTAGGTTTTCATAGAACCATTCAACTTCAGCCTCTTCAGTGTTACTGGTTGGGGCATAGGATTGGATTAGCATGATATTGAATGGTTTACCTTGGAAATGAACAGAGATTATTTTGTCGTTTTTGAGATTGCATCCAAGTACTGCATTTCAGACTCTTGTGTTGACCATGATGGCTACTCCATTTCTTCTAAGGGATTCCTGGCCACAATAGTAGATATAATGGTCATCTGAGTTAAATTCACCCATTTCAGTACATTTTAGTTCGCTGATTCCTAGAATGTCTACCTTCACTCTTGCCATCTCCTGTTTGACCACTTCCAATTTGCTTTGATTCATGGACTTAACATTCCAGGTTCCTATGTAATATCACTCTTTACAGCATCATATCTTGCTTCTATCACCAGTCCCATCCACAACTGGGTATTGTTTTTGCTTTGGCTCTATCCTTTCATTCTTTCTGGAGTTATTTCTCCACTGACCTCCTGTAGCATATTGGGCACTTATGACCTGGGGTGTTCCTCTTTCAGTATCCTATCATTTTGCCTTTTCATACTGTTCATGGAGTTCTCAAGGCAAGAATACTGAAGTGGTTTGCCATTCCCTTCTCCAGTGGGACTTCCCTGGTGGCTCAGATGGTAAACCATCTGTCTACAATGTGGGAGACCCGGGTTCAGTCCCTGGGTTGGGAAGATCCCCTGGAGAGGGAAAAGGCAATCCACTCCAGTACTATTGCTTGGAAAATCCCATGGACAGAGGAGCCTGGTAGGCTACAGTCCATGGGGTCGCATAGAGTCAGACATGACTGAGCGACTTCACTTTCACTTTCTTTCACTTTCACTTTCTCCAGTGGACCGCATTCTGTCAGTCCAAAGTTTACACTTAATGTCAGGGGCACTTTGGGAAAAAAAATTTTCACCAGGATTGCACTTCCTTCCAATTACTGGGGGTCATTGATAAGATAGATTTGGAAATATTCAAGGCACTGAAGCACTTAAGGAATGCTAGAGAGTTTTCCATTGGCTCCTGATTGATATCTTGTTCCAACTGCAGAGTTCCTTCCTTTTACCAGGATTCCTGTTGTTATTTAGTCACCAAGTTGTGTCTGACTCTTTTGCAATCCCATTAACTATGGTCACCAGGCTCCTCTGTCCATGGAATTGAAAGAGTCAATTCCTAGGTAGGTTGATAAGAAGTCCAGGAGTCCAGGGTCTCCAAGTAGGAGAAAGGGGTCTGTGGTTCTCAAAGGGACAATAAGGACATTTTTTTTTTCTATATTGCTTTGCCTTAGTATAACAATGTATCTTGCTCAAGAACATGTTTCTCCTTAACAAGAACCTTCTGACTAATCTTGTTATCTTAAGAGGTTTGTTGTGGGAGTGGATCTGGTAAGACCTTTTTATTATTAATTCTAATCATGGTGACTGCAGCCATGAAATTAAAAGATGCTTACTTCTTGGAAGGAAAGTTATGACCAACCTAGATAGCATATTGAAAAGCAGAGACATTACTTTGCCAACAAAGGTCTGTCTAGTCAAGGCTATGTTTCTTCCAGTGGTCATGTATGGATGTGAGAGTTGGACTGTGAAGAAAGCCGAGCGCCAAAGAATTGATGCTTTTGAACTGTGGTGTTGGAGAAGACTCTTGAGAGTTCCTTGGACTGCAAGGAGATCCAACCAGTCCTTTCTAAAGGAGATCAGTCCTGGGTGTTCATTGGAAGGACTGATGCTAAAGCTGAAACTCCAATACTTTGGCCACCTTATGTGAAGAGTTGACTCATTGGAAAAGACCCTGACGCTGGGAGGAATTGGGGGCAGGAGGAGAAGGGGATGACAGAGGATAAGATGGCTGGATGGCATCACTGACTCGATGGACATGAGTTTGGGTGAACTCCAGGAGTTGGTGATGGACAGGGAGGCCTGGTGTGCTGCAATTCATGGGGTCGCAAAGAATTGACATGACTGAGCGACTGAACTGAACTGAACAGCTGTCTGAGGCTGGGGTTTCCTCTTCCTCCTTTTGGCTGAAAGGGAGGATTTTTCAGATTTCTGCTGCTAAAACCAAGAGAGTTCCCATGGGGTACTCACTAGATCACTGGGGCAGCTGCTACTCTCTGTTGATAGAGGAAGAGATACTGTGGAACCTCCATTAAGGTCCCCCTCAAAAGCAAAGGAAGGAGGAGTTGGGTGGTGATATTTTCTATTATCACTTGCAGTTTACAGCGTTTCCTAATAATGGGATTCCTGGTCTTGAGAATGGCTCACAGGGTTTCTTGATCCACTTCAGAGAAATTAGAGCCAACCTGAAGAAGTTAGATAAGCAATCATGTACTTATCTTGGGACCCTTTTGGACTCAGCCATCCCCTGTGCTTTTTTCTGAGCTTAGATATAGTATTATCATCCTATTTTGTCAGGCAGTCCTCATTTATTGGACCCTATACTGGCCTTGCCTCTTGGCTCACAAGGCTAGCCACTTTCCTTTAGCAAACCAAAAGTGACTGTGGAGAATAATCTTGTTGACCCCTGTGGGGTCAGCTAGGAGAATAAAAAGTCCTGGTACAGCCCCTATGACCTTTACAGGGATCAGGAGGACAGCACTACTAGCCAGACAGAGAGCAAGACTGCTATGGCTCCTTCTCATCCACAGGCCCCCGTTGTCCTGTGGCAGTTGGTACCACAGGCGGGCCAGCCAGAAGCAGTGGGCAGACATTCTATATGAGTTTTAGTTTCTGATTCCCAATAATGTTGTAGTATAATCCCCTCACAGGGGTTCAGTACATATTACTCTGGGGGTTATGCTGTGTGTGAACCAAATCCCACAGTATTCAGTTCCTGGGCAGAGTTGCTCTGAATTCTGTTGAAGGCTGCTGTCATTCTCTCCATCAGTTCAGTTCAGTTTAGTTCAGTCACTCAGTCATGTCCAACTCTTTGCAACCCCATGAACCACAGCACGCCAGGCCTCCCTGTCCATCACCAACTCCCAGAATCCACCCAAACAGAGTGAGCGCAAAGATTACAGTTATTTTCATCAAACCTCCCAAAGCCTCCACCACTCTCTCACTGGAGCTGGGCAATCTTAAAGCCTAGTGAAGAAGTGCATGGTCTATATCATCTGGGTCACTGAAATTTGTTGGGCCCAGCAAGGGTCCCCCTTCCTGGTGTCATTCAAGCCAACAGAACAAGAGTACATTCAGTTCAGAAGCAAAGGAAAGTTTAATTTTTGACCAAAGAATGAAGAGGTACAAGCTTGCACTCTAGAGTACATACTCTTGTAACAAGCCATTGGTGGAACTACTTTATATGGTTTTTATCAACAGGGAAGCAGGTGAAGTTCTTGAAGGTCAGGCACAACTATGCTGCTCAGAGCTCCAGATCAGTGCAGGGCACAGCAACTGCACACAGCCTGGAATTGAGGGGTTGTGTCCTGTGTCTCTGCATATGGCCTGTCATCCTGAAATGTTGGGTGCAGCCACCTTGCCCTAGAAACTTTGGTCTAAAGTGTCAGATGCAAGGCCTCTACATAGAATACCCAATGAACAAATGAAACTAGACTAAGTGCAATTTTTTCTAAGGTTACACTTTATTACCCAAATTTCACTTTTATGGTCTGGGAATTGTTAATGGGATTTTTTTCAGTGACACTGTCATACGGTTAACCTGAGACATGCTCTGGTTTCACCTTTGACTTGGCCTGTTTCCTGTCCCCAACCTTAAGGAATGAGATGGATGAACATCTAATTTACCCCTACTGCATTGCTGGAAGGGCTAATTGAAAAGGCCAAGTGTCTCTGTAGGAGGGTAGACCAAGAGCCCAGGTACATGATCACAACATGAAACCTGCCTGGATTTCTTATACATAATTAATAAAAACCTCTACGTCTACCTAAGTCTTGTTTATCTTAAAGTTTCATTCTGACAAGAAGAGCAGGATTTCAGCCAGGTTTTGAGAAGAAGGGAAATTTTGGTATGTCAATACTCCAATCAATCCAGAAAGACTGTCCAGGCTAATAACTATTACAGATAGACAAACAAATCCAGTCATACTCTGTGTATAGACACACAGGTTAGCAAGGATACACAAACAATCTGAGACTACCGATGCCTCACAGAGTTAGTCTTTGTGGTTACAATGATGGCCTAGATATTTAGAATGTTTCAGAAGACCAACTAGCTCAACTTATCTTAATGTACAGGTTATACAGTGTAGAGTCACTGATCACCCCAGATCTGACTAATTAAGATCAGTGACACAAAACAGATAAAACAATTATACCACCATCTTGGACCTGCTGACCCTTATGCCCCTACTGTCTTCCTCAGTAGCATCCAGGAAACCATTTGCTATACCATATTGGCTGCCCTTGTAAGTAGAGCCGAGGGAAGGCTGGGATTGCTCACAGATTCTAGTTCAGGGCCAAACTCTCCCTACATTTCAGTTTGATATGGTTCTTCTAGGAATGTATTTTCTCAACAAATACAAATGTATTTTACAAAAACTGCTCTAAATTTTGACAATAAGAGATAATAAGGAAGTTTTAACTACTTTTGAGATTTTTATACACTATTTAGGGTTGTATAGACCTCTGAGTCTGACACAGAAGCAGGTACTGGACCAAATCTTAGATATTTTCTGATCTGTTTTTATATCAAGTATATGATGCCCTCTCAAAAATGTCACTGTTATATTCATTGTGTTATATCTGAAAATTTTTAAATATAGAAAATGAACAAAATAAGGTAATATTTTAATAGTAACTTAAACATGCTCATTTGCATATATTATACTTTGTAAAAAAAAAAAAATCAAGCTAACCTGAAGGATAAGAGAGCAAGTAAGAATCAGTAAGAAATCTTGGAAGTAGCTTAAACCAACCAAAAGGCCTTTTCAAGAGACAAATTCCTCTGCATAAAGCAATGAGGCCAACCTTTGAGCATTTCCTTCATTCACTTGATCATTCACAATAAACCTATATTAAATGACTACTTCTAAATTTCTGTTTGTTCTCCCTATGATAAGTTAAGTCCCAAGCAGGTAATAGGAATACTATAGTAAGATGACTTGTTTTCAGAAGAAATAAGAAATGGGGTGAGTCAGGAAAGACACAGCAGTGCTACAGAGCTAAGTGAATACTAGATTGAAGGCTATAACTGCTGTTTTGAGTTATAATTGGTGTCAAAGATAATTTTCATTTGATCATCTACATGACAGTGGAGAATTATGAAAGACATTGATAATACAGGATACAGAGAAAATAAAAGTAAAAAGTTATTTTGTCAGTGTTTAGTTGCAGAGGGTATTACAAAAATGAAAGACCAAAATCCTAAACATTGAGAAGTATAATAAACTCTTAATAGTGATTTTGGATAAAAATATATTCCTAAAGTTACATCTCTGGAGAACTGTTATAAACAGGCAGCTAAATAAATCAACCCATGTTTAACAAATATCTTTCAAAATACAGATTTTATTTTTAACTTGGCAAAGCAGTTCTGCAGCTGTCAATGAATAACTCAGGAAAGTCTTACCAACAAAAGAGCCATTACAAGGATAAGAGAAATTCCAGAAGAATAATAGAAGGCTTACTTAGGGAAAAATTAATAATTTTCACTACATTTAAATACATATTTAGATTTCTCAGCTGTCTGCATAAATGAGAAGACTAGTTTGATGATTCCTATAAAGAGTTTATATAGACTCTGAATATTAAATAGATAAATAAAATATGAAGATTTTTGCTGCTATTTTTAATGAGAGAAGGAAGCCAAGAAAACCAATTGACAATCTTCCCCAATCTTTTAAATTTACGAGAAGTGACATTTTCTAAGACTGTGCTCCCACGTGATTATAATACTTTGTTAAATTGCTTGATCTTTAGGAAGAGTAATTTTCTTCTTATTCTATGGAAGACTCCATAGCATACTTATTAACGTTACAGACTCTGCAGCCAAGTTACCTGGGTTCAAATTCTAGTGCTACCCCTTACCAGCTCTATGACCTAGTTTTTCTACCTCAGTTTCTCATATATAATACTGTAGAAGATAGGAAGAATAAAAGAAAAGCAGGCCCCAGCAATGGCCACAAAAGAAATTTATAATTATTGATAAAGTGGGTGCTATAAGGCATGAGTCTCTTGGAACAAGTCCAGAGGGAACAGTTCATAGTCTTGAAAACAAGATATGATACTGGGGTTGGAAAACCGACCCCAGACTGCTTCTCAACTGGCATCTCAGAGTCACATGTTTTACGTATCTGGTGGAAAATCTATAGATAAGAATACTAGTCTTAGTCACTGATTTGTTACATATTACTGTTTCTTAGTTCAGTTCAGTTTAGTTGCTCAGTCGTGTCTGACTCTTTGTGACCCCATGAATTGCAGCACGCCAGGCCTCCCTGTCCACCACCAACTCCAGGAGTTCACCCAAACTCATGTCCATCAAGTCGGTGATGCCATCCACCCATCTCATCCTCTGTCATCCCCTTCTCCTCCTGCCCCCAATCCCTCCCAGCATTAGGGTCTTTTCCAATGAATCAACCCTTTGCATGAGGTGGCCAAAGTATTGGAGTTTCAGCTTCAGCATCAGTCCTTCCAATGAACACCCATGACTGGTCTCCTTTAGGATGGACTGATTGGATCTCCTTGCGGTCCAAGGGAATTAGTTCAGTTCGGTTCAGTCGCTCAGTCATGTCCAACTCTTTGTGACCCCATGAATCGCAGCACGCCAGTGTTCCCTGTCCATCACCAACTCCAGGAGTTCACCCAGACCCATGAGTCAGTGGTGCCATCCAGCCATCTCATCCTCTGTTGTCCCCTTCTCCTCCTGCCCCCAATCCCTCCCAGCATCAGAGTCTTTTCCAATGAGTCAACTCTTCGCATGAGGTGGCCAAAGTACTGGAGTTTCAGCTTCAGCATCATTCCTTCCAAAGAAATCCCAGGGCTGATCTCCTTCAGAATGGACTGGTTGGATCTCCTTGCAGTCCACGGGACTCTCAAGAGTCTTCTCCAACACCACAGTTCAAAAGCATCAATTCTTTGGTGCTCAGCTTTCTTCACAGTCCAACTCTCACATCCATACATGACTACTGGAAAAACCATAGCCTTGACTAGACGGACCTTTGTTGGCAAAGTAATGTCTCTGCTTTTGAATATGCTATCTAGGATGGTCATAACCTTCCTTCCAAGGAGTAAGCATCTTTTAATTTCATGGCTGCAGTCACCATCTGCAGTGATTTTGGAGCCCAGAAAAATAAACTCTGACACTGTGTCCACTGTTTCCCCATCTATTTCCCATGAAGTGATGGGACCAGATGCCATGATCTTCGTTTTCTGAATGTTGGGCTTTAAGCCAACTTTTTCACTCTCCTCTTTCACTTTCATCAAGAGGCTTTTTAGTTCTTCTTCACTTTCTGCCATAAAGGTGGTGTCATATGCATATCTGAGATTACTGATATTTCTTCCGGCAATCTTGATTCCAGCTTGTGTTTCTTCCAGTCCAGCATTTCTCATGATGTACTCTGCATATAAGTTAAATAAGCAGGGTGACAATATACAGCCTTGACGTACTCCTTTTCCTATTTGGAACCAGTCTGTTGGTCCATGTCCAGTTCTAATTGTTGCTTCCTGACCTGCATACAGGTTTCTCAAGAGGCAGGTCAGGTGGTCTGGTATTCCCATCTTTTTCAGAATTTTCCACACTTTATTGTGATCCATACAGTCAAAGGCTTTGGCATAGTCAATAAAGCAGAAATAGATGTTTTTCTGGAACTCTCTTGCTTTTTCTATGATCCAGCGGATATTGGCAATTTGATCTCTAGTTCCTCTGCCTTTTCTAAAATCAGCTTGAATATCAGGAAGTTCACAGTTCACGGATTGCTGAAGCCTGGCCTGGAGAATTTTGAGCATTACTTTACTAGCAGGTGAGATGAGTGCAATTGTGAGGTAGTTTGAGCATTCTTTGGCATTGCCTTTCTTAGGGATTGGAATGAAAACGGGCCTTTTCCAGTCCTGTGGCCACTGCTGAGCTTACCAAATTTGCTGGCATATTGAGTGCAGCACTTTAACAGCATCATCTTGCAGGATTTGAAATAGCTTAACTGGAATTTCATCACCTCCACTAGCTTTGTTCGTAATGATGCTTTCTAAGGCCCACTTGACTTCATATTCCAGGATGTCTGGCTCTAGGTCAGTGATCACATCATCATGATTATCTGGGTCATGAAGATCTTTTCTGTATAGTTCTTCTGTGTATTCTTGCCACCTCTTCTTAATATCTTCTGCTTCTGTTAGGTCCATACCATTTCTGTCCTTTATCGAGCCCATCTTTGCATGAAATGTCCTCTTGGTATCTCTAATTTTCTTGAAGAGATCTCTAATCTTTCCCATTCTGTTGTTTTCCTCTATTTCTTTGCATTGATCACTGAGGAAGGCTTTCATATCTCTTCTTACTATTCTTTGGAACTCTGCATTCAGATGCTTATATCTTTCCTTTTCTCCTTTGCTTTTCGCTTCTCTTCTTTTCACAGCTATTTGTAAGGTCTCCCCAGACAGCCATTTTGGTTTTTTGCATTTCTTCTCCATGGAGATGGTCTTGATCCCTGTCTCCTGTACAATGTCATGAACCTCATTCCATAGTTCATCAGGCACTCTATCTATCAGATCTAGTCCCTTAAATCTATTTCTCACTTCCATTGTATAATCATAAGGGATTTGATTTAGGGACTTAGTTACTCAGTGGTTAATGATCACTTTGTTCTTTGGACTTAAAAGCCACATGAGTTATAGCTTAACTCCCCACACATTCTTTCCTTCACGGCTGAAAGTATTAATAAAACTGGCTTGGGTTCACTTTCAGCATCTTCAACTTGGAGCGGTGTTGGTCCCCTGATCCTCACTTTTCACTGAATTCTTGTGTCTTGTTTCTCATTCTCTCGCCATGTTGTGCTTTCGGTCACCCTGCTTGTCAAGCCAGTCTCGACATAATACAAAGTGAGTATGCTAATTATACTATCCATGTCCTGTGGTTTTTATAAGGGAAAAAGTCAAAATACTGAGCACAGTGCCTCATAGTATTAGACCTTACTATATATGACCAATTCTACATGGCTCAGCTCTAGAGATAGTGTTAATTATTCTTAATATAATAACTAAAGAAATAGACATTCAAATATAAAGGAGAAAAAGAGAATGGGAGCAGATGATGGACAGGGAGAAAATGCAGAAAAAAGAAGGGAAGATGAAGGTAGACTTTACGGTGAATTTGGATGGAATAAGGGAAAGAAAAAGATATTATCCTTTCTAGAAAAGAAAAAAGTGATGACATCGTGGACATATAACATTTACCCCATTCTCCAGTCTTTTTCATTAGAATTTATATAGGCAGATCATGGCTACCTTGCATTTTAGATATAAAGCTACAACTAAGCCAAAATTCAGCTTAGTTATTGAACTAAAAGCATGATACAATTAATTGTGTAGCTGCACAATAATGCATAAATTAGTCCTTCCTCCAGCAGTCACATGGACTGTTTAGTGGTGACTAGACATAAGATCTGCCAACAATCAATATAAGGAAAAGCTATTATTTCTGAGCTGTGTCACACATTTTTGACTGATTTATTTTCTTCTTTCATCGTACTCAAGTAGTTCATAGAAATCAATCCATGGTATGAAAGTCTATAGAGATAAAAACCAGATCATGAGCTTCTAGAGCAAGGAGTCATCAGTGACAGCTGGGGTGCCCACAGAAAAATCATAAAGTAGAGATACTATTGGAAGTTGGGAGCAGAAATTAAAAATAATATGGCTATTTCATTTTTAAGTTCTTCAGTGTGGTAAATCTGCTTGCAATATTTGTTCTTACTAACACTGAGATTCATCAATGATGTGTGTGTGTTGATCACTCAGTCATGTCCAACTCTTTGTAACCCCACAGACTGTAGCCCACCAGGCTCCCCTGTTCATGGGATTCTCCAGGCAAGAATACTAGACTGGCTTGCCATTCCCTTCTCCAGAGGGTCTTCCCAACCCAGGGATCAAACCCTAGTCTCCTGCATTGCAGGCATATTCTTTACCTTTTAAGCTACAGGGAAGTCCTTATCAATGATGACAAAGAATAATTAGAAGTTTTATTTTCATGAAGCTTCAAATTCATAATTCATTAATTCTTTTGACAAACTTCGAGCATCAATCAATAATTCAAGGTAATTCCAAATTAAGTCCTTAGTGACTTTTCAGTGTGTTAAGTGAGTAATGTCTATCTATTACTTGAGTTACTACAGCTTCTTTTTCCCACAGGAAGGAAAATCATTCAGCCATTTATCCTTCTGAGCATTAGTACAAACCTTATTTTCAGGCTAACTTTATCTTCTGGTTCATTGTAAAAATGAAAACACTTAAATATTTATTAAAATATATGCAAAATTCCAAATATTACCAAAAGATTAAAATTTTTTAACAATGGAGTAAATTATCTTGGAACAACTCCTGGGATTCCCAGGCAAGGCCCCTGAAATATGAAGATCAGGCTTATTTAAACCAGTAAACAATTGAAGAAGAGAAAATAAACAAAGTCCTTCAAAGGATAATACTTTGAGATTTAAGGCATAAAAAGTGGCTCTTGGAAAAACTTAAGACACTCATATATTTTGTAGCATTGATCCTTTTTATGATATTGCAATCATCAAAGTTGAATCTAATGTATTAATATCACACAACTGTTTTGTCTAAATGTAAAAACAATGATTAAGAAGTCTATGTTTTAAGAATATTAGTTGTGATTTTAGCCCAGATTTTACTAAGTTTTTTTTAGAATAAAGTTACATATTTTATTTTTCAGAAAACCTCAATCACACCCCACCTCCTCCAAAATTATTTTTGCTTTAGGAGATTCACTTTGTCTATTATTTTTTGTTGTTTCCTTGTATAACAGAGACCCTGTGTTGGAGGGATGGCACTAAGAATTTTGTTTATAGTACTGACTTTACCTTCCTGACAATTTGTTACATTTAATTGTGAATGTAAGAGGATTTCTGAGGGATTCAGAAATTTAGCCAACTAGAGGTTACTTGGTATTCACCTTTCCAGAGAATATAGTAGTTATTTGAAGTAGGAAAACACAAAGCCCATGTATCTCAGAACAAAGAACTCTTTTGTATTAAAACTGTGTTAAAGAAATGTTTCTGAAACATACTATTCTGCCCTAATTCTCCAAATGTGTGAACAACCAGGAGCAAATAAAAGTTGTGTCAATACCTTCATTATCTGATATACCAATGAGAAGGCGAATTTTGGAGTTAGTGAAGATATGGTAATTCCTGAGGTTTAACATTAGACTTTTAAAATAACAATTATTCAAGCATACTCGTGGAAATCATTGCATATATTAGGTGCTTAAATCCATGTTATTTATGCTCAAGTATTAGTACAAGACTGCTGAGGCTTTCTGGGTAAATGTCTGTGGCTAATAGGAAATATTTTAATAATAGTCATTTCTATACCCTTTCCATTTATGTTTTAGCATTCTGTTTGCAATTGGAAACTTTGTCTTTTAATCTCTGAAGTGATAAACTGATTTTTTTTATAAATGATCGGCTATTTTTTACATTATTCAGTACATCAATGCATTTTTTTCTGAGTAGAATCTCATTTCAGTGTACTATGTTTGGACAGCCTGTGCAGGACCCTGCTATGGTCATAAGCCCATCTTTGCATCCAATGCTATTTGTCTAATAAGAATAAAATGGCCTCAGGTGCTAACAGCATCTAGAAGTTTATCAGCATCTAGAAGTTACAGTCAACTCCACCACTCATTTAAAGATGCTTTTGTTGTGTTTAGGCTTGGCTTAAATATCTTAATAATTTATCAGAACTCTCAAAGTGGTTGAGAGTTAATGAACATTTAAGATGACTCAATTAGACTATGCCGAGCAGTTTGCAACCTACACAGCTACAGGAGAGAAACAAATAGACAATCAGCCTGAGTGAGTTGATGATTAACGGCAAGATGATTAACAAAAAATAAAGTGTATCTATTCTCTCTGTCCAGTATAAGAAATAGTTTAAACACAAACTGAGGACAGTTTGATATACTCTTCTTTACAAAAATAGAAGTAGGAACAGGATAAAAACAGAACACAGAGACAGGGGCAGAAAGACAAAAAAAAAATGAAAAGACAATTCTGATACGTACACTTTTCATCCAAACAATTGTAGGTAAAATGTGAATGGATGATTAAATTGTATTCTTATATGAGCTAGGATCTTTGGCAGGGAACTGAAACCAGTGCTTGCCAAGAGTATTCAAAGGATGAGTACTGGGTAGAACATATAATTAAAGGAAATTTTTTTAAAAAATTCAAATATTTCAGGAACAGCAGCTATAGGAACCTGGAATCAAGAACTAGTGAGACATCTCTCTGGGCCACCACCAACAGGATCAATTAGCTCCAATCATATCTTTTCTTTGTGATTCTCAGTTTAGGGAAAAAAATTCTAGAAAGACGGAATCCAACTAGCTTAACTTGGATCATGGGCCATTTGCCTGGAGAAGGGAAGGCCCTTTTATAAAGTCTCATTGCATCATATTCAATGGGATAAGTCCCCCAAAGCAAAGTCACCGTGCCCATCTGTAGGAGGAGGGATGCATGTTGAAAGTGCAAACCAACAAACATCCACAATATGATTCTGTGCAAGTTAGACAGGTAGAAAAAAAATTGAAACCTGGATAACTTAAGAAACCTAGTCTGAACTGGAGTCAAAAAATTGTCTTTGGCAAAAATGGGGGTGGGGAGGCTTAGCTTAAACAATTTCACTAATCCCTTAGTAAGAAAGAAGACTGTTGACCTGAAATTAATAGAAAGCCAGATATTTATCCAGCAAAGATGAGTTTATTCAAGATCAGCAGAGACTGCAATTCAGGATCTGCAACCTTGTACAGACCCCAAGGGCAAGGGAAAGTGAATACTTTTGTCAAGAGGTAAAGGCCATTGGGAGGGATATAATAAAAAAGAAAAAAGTTTGTGGCTTTTCATTGGTGGTATCCTTTCCAGAAACGAAGAGGAATTTTTCTTGTTGGGCTCTGCCTTATCCCTCTTGTCTTCCAAATTTGTTTAATTGAGGCTTCTGTATATTAATTTAAAAAAAATTTTTTCCCTTTTGATCAAAATCTTTATCTGAGAGTAGCACTGATCAAGGGTCAGGTTTTCCAGTTTCAATGGCTTTTTGTACCTAAGTGTCAGAAAGATCTCTCCTGGATATAACGTCTCACCTTGAAGTGTACAGACTGCAAACTATGAGAGTCATATTCAAGTAACAAGGAGGGTTAGGAAGGAGAACTTTCAGATGCTTTTTAATCTAATGCCCACATGTTATCACGGCCATGACACTGAAGATCATCTAAAGGGTTGTTGTACCAATATCAAATGTTCGATGACAAAATTCCAACTGGTCTTGTCCAGATATATTAGAAAATCTGTTTCATTATACGTCATCTGCTTAAATTCTAGGAAATCAACTTTTGTGTGCAAATGATGTGCAGTTTCAGTCAGAGTTTGGTGCCTTCTTTGACTATATCACATGAACCCAACAATCTATCCTTAGAGTTTGGCAATACAAGGGTTGGTTAGCAGTTAGTAGTACTTGATAGTGGCCTTTCCATTGAGGTTGAAGAGAGTTTCTCTAGAGATGTATTTTCTAATAGACAAAATATTCAAGCTGCAAAAGTGTGATTCTAAGGGCTTTGTCTCCCAAGACTGCAATGTAAAAAGATTGCTGTTCCATATCATGGTTATGGAACTTTACAATATTTGAGTATCTCTCCTTTTCTCAGTTGTGGGTCAAAAGAAGCAAAAGCCAAGTCACTGGGAATCCTGAGACTATCTCAAAAGGTGGAAAATTATGAGTTCCAAAAGGGAGTGGATCTGAGATTTAGAAAGACCAATGGCAATGCTTTTAACCAAGGTATTTGGAGGGCCTCTACAAATTTTGCCATCTGAGTCTTAATAATGCTGCTAAGTACATTCGAATAAACCAGAGGGCATACTGAAAACATTGTGAAACCAGTCAAACAGCACACAGCCTTATTGAAACATTTGGCAAAGTAAAATGGGTTCCTCAATCACTATGAGGTTTGAGAAGAGTTCTCCAGGTATAGGGTAATCTTTTCCAAAAGGGCCTTAGTCACGTTAGAGGCTTCTGTCCAGTGTGAAAGCATACAGACCATGGCTAAAACATAGTTATATCCATTACATGAAGGAAGTTGTATGAAATCCACTTGCCAGAACTCCAATGGTCCATTCAGCAGTTTAAGATGTCTGAAAGCAGTACAAACAGGCTTCCCTGGACTGTAATTTGAATGCGTGGAACAAGTGAGGTGGGCACGTTTTGCAGACTTGTTAATGCTTCTCTACCAATATTGGTTCATGAAGGCTATCATTTGTCAGAAGGCTGATGATTTAGTACACATACAATAGTGACAAATGAGAGTTTTAGAAGGATTGGTTTGTTATTTGATCCAAACCAGAGCTTTTTTATTTTATCAAACCAACAAGTGTTGGTTTTCCAATCCTGATTTTCCTTTTCTGAGGCCAATTATTTGGCCTTTCTTGTCAGTCTTTCTAAATTATTATTTGTGGAAATATCCCATTGGACTATACTAGTGGTTTAGCTGTTACTGGTCCCTTTAAAAGCAGCATTTTTTTTTTTTTTCAGAAATATCAAAAGAATAATTTCCCTTAGCTTCCAAAGAGTCAAGTTTAGCATGTCCCAGAATCTCAAAAGCTAAAGTAGGATGCAAAATTATTGTATTTGGTAATTCCCAAGTATAGGGCCATTTATGATTTTACTTACTCTGGAAGGGAGACATGTTGCTTCTACAACACTTTAAAACTCTGTGCTCTCTAAAAGCATATCTACTATCAGTATAAATGTTGGCAGCTTTGTCCCTTGCTAATGTACAAATCTGTTTAAGACCATAGAGTTCTACTTGTTGGGCTGAAGTAGCCATAGGTAAAGATGCTGCCTCAATACCAAAAAGAGTTACAATAGCATATACAGTACAATATTTGCCATGGCATCTTTTAAATAAGAACCATCAATTAACCATGAGAAGTCAACTTTATCCAGTGGAATTTTTTATGGATCATCCAGAGGAGTCAGACGTGGTCCATCAGTGTTAAGTAGTAGTAAGGGCTTCATCAGGGCTTCCTTGGTGGTTCAGATGGTAAAGAATCTGCCTGCTATACAGGAGACCTAAGTTCAATATCTGGGTCAGGAAGATCCCTGGAGAAGGGAATGGCTACCCACCCTAGGATTCTTGCCTGGAGAATTCCATGGACAGAGGAGCCATGCAGGCTACAGTCCACAGGATTGCAAAGAGTCAGACACAACTGAGTGACTAACACTTTCACTTCACTTCACAAGGGACTTCATCACTGATGAAGGAGAGAAGAGTAACTGGGATAGGTGATTACAACATAAAAGAGTTATGTGAGTGGCAATTTTTTTTTTTTAAAGGACTTCATAGGAGGTGAGGTGGGCTGGCTGAGAAATGTTGAGTTTAACGAGAATTTAGGAGAGCTGCTACTATATGGGACACAAAAATAGTTACAGGGGATCCCACAATAATTTCTCACTGGTCACAATCAAAAGGGCAGTTTTAGGTTTGGGGAAAGTAGGACACCATGAAGCCTATCTGGACCTATGGGTAGCCCTTGTTCCAATCATGGATGCCCTAAATATTAAACCTGAGTTTGAGAAAACTGCAATTTCTCCTTGGTAGACTTATGTTCCTTTAAGATCAAAAGCTTTCGCAAGGGGATACCAACTTCTTGAGAGGTTTGAGAAGGAGCGAAAAGAAGCAAATCTTCGCTATTTTGCCACAGAGTAGAGCCTCTAGGGGACTTTGTGTCAGGCAGATCTCCATCAAGATTGTGAGAAATAAGAAGAGCTAACAGTGTAACCCCAAGGCTTTATATCTAGGCAAGTTAGGGTTTCTCCCCAAGTAGAAGTAGATATTCTTCTGGAACTCTCTTGCTTTTTTGATATCCAACAGATGTTAGATATTTGATCTCTGGTTCCTCTGCCTTTTTAAAATATAGCTTGAACATATGGAACTTCATGGTTCACATGCTGTTGAAGCCTGGCGTAGAGAATTTTGAGCATTACTTTGATACAGTGTAAGATGAATGCAATTGTGTGGTAGTTTGAGCATTCTTTGGCATTGCCTTTCTTTGGGATTGGAATGAAAAATGATCTTTTCCTGTCCTGTGGCCACTGCTGAGTTTTCCGAATTTGCTGGCATATTGAGTTCAACACTTTCACAGCATCATCTTTTAGGATTTGAAATAGCTAACTGGAATTCCATCACCTCCACTAATTTCGTCCATAGTGGTGCTTCCTAAGCCCATGTGACTTCACATTCCAGGATGTCTGGCTTTAGGTGAGTGATCACACCATCATGGTTATCTGCGTCATGAAGATCTTTTTTGTACAGTTTTTCTGTGTATTCTTGTCACCTCTTCTTAATATCTTCTGCTTCTGTTAGGTCCCTACAATTTCTATCCTTTATTGAACCCATCTTTGCATGAAATGTTCCCTTGGTATCTCTAATTTTCTTGAAGAGATCTACAGTCTTTCCCATTCTATTGTTTTCCTCTATTTCTTTGCATTGATCACTGAAGAAGGCCATTTTATCTCTCCTTGCTATTCTTTGGAACTCTGCATTCAGTTGGGTAAATCTTTCCTTTTCTCCTTTACCTTTCACTTTTCTTCTTTTCATAGCTGTTTGTAAGGCCTCCTCAGACAACCACTTTGCCTTTTTGCATCTATTTTGGGGGATAGTCTTGATCATTGTCTCCTATACAATGTCATGAACCTCTGTCCATAGTTCTTCAGGCACTCTATCAGATGTAATCTCTTGAATCTATTTGACTTCTGCTGTATAATCGAAAGGGATTTGATTTAGGTCATTTATGAATACTAAAGAATGCCCTGCATAAGTCAATTCTACTAAAGAATTTACTTCCAGTGGGAATCGACTTTAATGATGTATTAGGGTTCAGTCAGTTCACTTCAGTTGCTCAGTCGTGTCTGAATCTTTGCGACCCCATGGACTGCAGCATGCCAGGCCTCACTGTCCATCACCAACTCCCAGAGATCACTTAAACTCATGTCCATTGAGTCAGTGATGCCATCCAGCCATCTCATCCTCTGTCATCCCCTTCTCCTCCTGCCCCCAATCTGTCCCAGCATCAGAGTCTTTTCCAATGAGTCAACTATTCACATGAGTCAAACTCACACGAGTATTGGAGTTTCAGCTTTAGCATCAGTCCTTCCAAAGAACACACAGGACTGATCTCCTTTAGAATGGACTGGTTGAATCTCCTTGTAGTCCAAGGGACTCTCAAGAGTCTTCTCCAACATCACAGTTCAAAAGCATCAATTCTTCGGCACTCAGCTTTCTTCACAGTCCAACTCTCACATCAATACATGACCACTGGAAAAACCATAGCCTTGACTAGATGGACCATTGTTGGCAAAGTAATGTCTCTGCTTTTGAATATACTATCTAGGTTAGTCATAACTTTCCTTCCAAGGAGTAAGCGACTTTTAATTTCATGGCTGCCATCACCATTGCAGTGATTTTTGAGCCGCAAAAAATTAAGTCTGACACTGTTTCCACTGTTTCCCCATCTATTTGCCATGAAGTGATGGGACCAAATGCCATGATCTTAGTTTTCTGAATGTTGAGCTTTAAGCCAACATTTTCACTCTCCTCTTTCACTTTCATCAAGAGGCTTTTTAGTTCCTCTTCACTTTCTGTCATAAGGGTGGTGTCATCTGCATATCTGAGGTTATTGATATTTCTCCCAGCAATCTTGATTCCAGCTTGTAACTTCTTCCAGCCCAGCATTTCTCATGATGTACTCTGCATAGAAGTTAAATAAGCAGGGTGACAATATACAGGCTTGACGTACTCCTTTTCCTATTTGAAACCAGTCTGTTGTTCCATGCCCAGTTCTAACTGTTGCTTCCTGACCTGCATACACGTTTCTCGAGAGGCAGGTCAGGTGGTCTGGTATTCCCATCTCTTTCAGAATTTTCCACAGTTTATTGTGATCCACACAGTCAAAGGCTTTGGCATAGTCAATAAAGCAGAAATAGACGTTTTTCTGGAACTCTCTTGCTTTTTCCATGATCCAGCGGATGTTGGCAATTTGATCTGTGGTTCCTCTGCCTTTTCTAAAACCAGCTTGAACATCTGGATGTTCACAGTTCACATATTGCTGAAGCCTGGCTTGGAGAATTTTGAGCATTACTTTACTAGTGTGTGAGATGAGTGTAACTGTGCAGTAGTAATATTAGGGTTAGGAACTATAAAGTGTTGACAGATAATGTTTGCTGAACAGAGGTCCTGGGCAAATCTTCATTTCTGCCCTAATGTTTTCTCACTGATGAAATGGGAGTGTTCCAACTATGGGATAATGTGGCCTCGAGCCTGTAATCTACTATGGGCTTTATTCCTTGAACAGCTTCTATATTTATAAGGCGTTAATCTAGGCAAGAGGTTTTGAGGGCTTTGTTTGAATCTTGACAGGAGGTGCTCTGTAACTTTTGCCAAAATCATTTGGAGATTTTGACATAAGGAAGGTAGTAGATGGTTCAGTAGGGAAATGATCAGCAGTTCCCAGAATCTGCTCTAGTACTCTCAGAGATGGAGCAAATAAAAGATGTCAAAACAAATATGTAGTTCACCTGTTTGGTTACTTTGACTACTACTGTCAAATTCTAGAATGCTTTCCCCCTTTTGGGAGAAAAAGACTGTCTCATGATACTTCTTTAAGAAGTCTTGGACTAATAAATGGACAGGGGTAGAGGTACTTGGAGAAGGCAATGGTACCCCACTTCAGAATTTTTGCCTGGAGAATCCCAGGGATGGAGGAGCCTAGTGGGCTGCCATTTATGGGGTCACACAGAGTTGGACATGACTGAAGCGACTTAGCAGCAGCAGCAGCAGAGGTACTAAGGAGAAAAGTATTTGTACTTCTTAAAGGGCCTAAAGAAAAGGGAATAGGTCCAGAGAAAGGAAACTCTTGAGGGTCACTGGAGAGACCCACAGTATAAACATTTTTGATATTCTAAGACAGAGGCTCGCTGCTTTATAGTAGTGGGATTAAACATCAAGAGTGTGGCTCCAGAGTCAGTTAGGACTGGAAGAAATCCATTCCCAATGTAGCAAAATGTTTCTCCAAGCTGATTAAGAGGAAAGATTGGGAAGACCTCCCATAGATCCTCAGAACTCTGAGAACTGGAAGGATATTGGAAAGGCTGGTTAGAGGTCTGAAGGTAAATTTTAACCATCTGAAGGTACTGTTAAAGTTGCAATAGTCTCTTGTCAACTGTCCTGTCATCTTTTTTTTTTTTTTTTTTTAACAAATAACAGAAACTAGGAGAGTTTTGTTTTGGGGGTCTTCATTTGCTGACTTGAAGATTAAGAATTTGGGTGGTCTTTCATTTAGGTGACTCATCTAAAGTGTGAATTGGTTTGCCAGATTAACTAAATCTAAAGTAGACAGTTTCCCATTTCATCCTGGTCCTTTTTACTTGGAGGGAAAGATCCCAGTTCAACAACACATTAGTAAATACAGAGTTAAGAGCTACCTGAGTGGAATCAATATTTGAAGGAAGACCAGAATTCCCTTTAATAACATTCCAAAGTGGATTGTAATAATCATGAAAAAGTTCATCAGATTTTTTTTGCAAGCTTGTATTTTGTTCCAAACAATAGGCTTTGAAAAAGCCCTAGGAATTGCTCCATAAAGTTGACTAGTGATTGTCCAAGCCTGATCATATAAGTTAGTGGACTGGTCTCTAACTTGTAATTCCATGGAGCTTTTTAGGATTTTCCCACTTTGGCAGTTTTCATCCAATGCTTGTCCTGGCCTTCACCAACAAGCATATAAACTGGCTGATAAGAGTCAGAGAAATCAGGCTGATAAACTTGAATGACTTATATTAAATCCCTCAGCAAATCTGTGAGGAATTACCTTGAGAAAATCTTTGACTATGGCTTGCAATTCATCCTTAGTCCAGGAAATATAAGAAATTAAGTGTTTCACTTCTGGATCCTCTGATGCTTACTTTTAAAGGGACAGATTCTGACAGATTCAGCAGAAAGAGTATTAGAGAAAAGGGGAAGTTTGGAGGGAGAATTAGTTTGGAGGGTCTTAAGGTATAGTGGAGGTATATATGGATGGAGAGGAAGAAGAAGAGATGAAGGCAGAGCATGAGACAAAGAAGTCAAGGAAGACGAGTCTGAAGATTTGCAAGCCATTTTCTCTTTCTTTCTTTGTCTCGGTCTTAAAATCTTATTTTGCAGAGAAGCAATTTTAGACTCCTGATATTGGAAAATCTCAAAATACAATCAAAATAAGCACTCCACTCAATTCTGGAAGTTTTTGAGCTTTAGTACTCCAATTCAGTTCGAAGAAAATTAAGTTTTTCTTGATTTCAAAAGGATTTCAAAAGTTCCTCATAATGGCTATTGATATTCTAAATTGACTTTTTCCAGTTTAGACCATTTAAATTAGAAATGAGTGTGAAGAAAGACAAAGGTTTTAAAGATAAAACTAGCCACAGTCCTTGGGCAGGCACCCTAAAATACTTAGATAGGGACCCCGTTTCCTAGGGAGTTTTCCTCTAGAGTAAAGAACAATCTTCAACTTGCAAGCCAATCCCAGCCAGTCCTAAAAAGACTGCTTAGGCCTGGAAGAGCCAGGCTGAAGGCTTTTTTTTTTTTTCCAGCCAGTATCCAGAAAATAGACTTTCCAAAGGAATAGGCTAAAGGCTGAAAAACTGGCACAGCTTTATTTGAAGCAACACTTTCCTGAAGAAATTGAGCTGAAGCATTTTCAGCCAGCTTTGGTTGAAGCAGTCTGATCTCAAGATCAGACTGAAGTGCCAAACGAGCACATACATACAGAGCAAGGCCTTAACCAGAAAAACAAAACCTTTAAACCTTTATTCAGATCCTGAATAAACCCTGGAGAGCTTCAAACTCAAAGAGGGCATGAACTCAGATCCAAGAGAAAGATGTACCTTCAAACTCTTCAGTGAGAAAAGCAGTGAGTGAAAATGGGCTGAGTTATGAGTCTTGTACCTGTCTGCTCATCAGCTCTAGAGCCATCAGGGGTCTTCTCTGGTCCCCATATAGGCCACAAAAATGTTGACCTGAAACAAATAGACTCTCAGATATTTCTCTGGCTAAGATGGGTTTATTTAGAATCAGCAGAGAGTTGCAATTTGGGGTCTGCAATCATGGTGAGCCATAGGCAAATTCTCACAGGCAAGGGAAAGAGAAGACTTTAATGGAGGATAAAAGGAGGTTGGGAGGGCTGTAGTGAACAATGAGTATGAGTTTTCAAAGGTGGAGTCCCTGCCTAGGAAGAAAAGGAGTCTTTATTCTTGTTACTGGATTGCTGTCATCACAGGATATAGGAGCTCCTGCTTCTTGTCACCCAACTCTATTTAACTGAGGTTTCTGCTTGTTAATTTTACAAGAACAAAGTAGAAGTTGATTTTCAAACAATTCTTATTAATTTTGTAAAGTCAGATGGTAAAATATCTTCTCCAGGTATGCTTATAGTACTGAACTTGGTATATACCACCAGGCCAGGATACTGGAGTAGGTAGCTGTTCCCTTCTCCAAAGGAGCTTCCCAACCCAGGGGTCGAACCCAGGTCTCCCACATTGCAGGTGGATTCTTTACCAGCTGAGCCACCAGGGAAGCCCAGGAATACTGGAATGGGTAGCCTATTTCTTCTCCAGGAGATCTTCCCGATCCAGGAATGAACCAGGGTCTCCTGCATTGCAGGCAGATTCTTTACCAACTGAGCTCCCAGGGAAGTCATACCACTAGTTATATGCTGGCAAATTAGATAAATAAGATCACTTATAACATCTTTCTGTGGTTCAACTTCTGTGTGCCTGACTGGGCTCCCTATGGTTTGTTCAATTGTGATCACGACGGCACTGTAACGAAAGAAAGATGTAAGAGGTCTCCCATTGTTCATGTGTGTGTGCTCAGTCCTGTGACTCTTTGCCACTCCCTGGACTGTAGCCCACCAGTCTCCTCCATCCTTGGAATTTTCCAGGCAAGAATACAGAAAGGGTTGCCCTCTCCTACTCAAGGGGATCTTCTCGATCCAAGGATCAAACCCATGTCTCTTGTATTTCCTGCACTGGTAACCAGATTCTTTACTACTGAGCCACCTGGGGAACCCCGTACTCAAGATCTTGGTAGAACTAGGGGGCCAACACTTAGGTTTTCTGCCTCCAAGTCCAATTGTTCCACTGAAAGAAAAAGGCCCCAATACTCAGTTGGAGGAAAGTTAACATGAGCATAGAATAAACTCCAAGGGAGGAATTCCATTGGCAATTTCCACTGGCAAAAAGGAGAAGCAATTGGAGGATGTGCATGACAATCTGAATAGGAAACCCAAAGTAGAGTCCAGCACAGCTGCTCTGCTTTTTTGCTATTTGAGTCTAGTAACAATATTCAGTTAACAGCAGTTTAAATGTACAATTTGTAATACCATCAAAGAAGACATCATATCTTAGAAAGTATTATTGGAAGGATGGATTGGACTGTATTAAATTGTTTTCCAAGTGTAAGGCCAAATTTAGCTTTCTTGCAAAACATGCTATTTTCCCTCTTGTATTTACAGTTTTGAGATTTTTGGATATACTAAGAAATACTATAGTGATTAGCATTCTTGGAGGATTTCCCTGGTAGCTCAGACAGCAAAGCGTCTGCCTACAATGTGGGAGACCCAGGTTTGATCCCTGGGTTGGGAAAATCCTCTGGATAAGGAAAAGGCAACCCACTTCAGTACTCTTGCCTGGAAAATCCCATGAACAGAGGAGCATGGTAGGCTACAGTCCATGGGGTCGAAAAGAGTCGGACACGGCAGCGACTTCACTTTTACTTTCACTAGCATTCCCAGAGACCAACAGTTTACTCCTAGAAGAGTGCTCTTAGTGCTGAATCATACTTCCATCTTCTCACTAGCAAGAAAACACTGGTCAGGAGCAAAATGGGGTGTAAGAAAATAGCATATTGTTCCCAGTTGAAGCTGTTTGTGAGCTGCGCATGCATGCTCAGTCATGTCCAACTCTTTGCGATCCCATGAACTGTAGCCCACCTGGCTTTAAATGGTAGAATTCAAAAGGGGATTTTATGAAAACTAGTGCTATGAACAATGGCACCCCACTCCAGTACTCTTGCCTGGAAAATCCCATGGACGGGGAAGCCTGGTGGGCTGCGGTCCATGGGGTCGCTGAGGGTCGGACACGACTGAGCGACTTCACTTTCACTTTTCACTTTCATGCATTGGAGAAGGAAATGGCAACCCACTCCAGTGTTCTTGCCTAGAGAATCCCAGGGACAGAGGAGCCTAGTGGGCTGCCATCTATGGGGTCGCACAGAGTCGGACACGACTGAAGTGACTTCACAGTGCTATGAACATTGGGGTCCATGTATCTTCAATTAGAGTTTTCATCTTTTCCAGATATATGCCCAGGAGTGGGATTGCAGGATGATATGGTAGCTCTATATTTAGATATTTGAGGAAACTCCATACTGTTTTCCATAGTGGCTATAACAGTATACATTCCTACCAACAGAGTAGGTTTCCCTTTTTCCCACACCCTCTCCAGCATTTAAAGCTCGTAGATTTTTTTGTGATAGCCATCTGACAGATGTGAGGTGATAGCTCAGTGTAGTTTTGATTTGTATTTATCTAATAATTAGTGATGTTTAGCAACTTTTCATGTTCCTGTTAATAATTTATGCCTTTAGAGAAACATTTCTTTAGATCTTCTGCCCATTTTTTGACTGGATTTTTCATTTTATTGTTATTGAGTTGTATGAGTTGTTTGTATATTCTGGATATTAACCCCTTGTCAGTCTGTCATTTACAAATATTTTCTCCCATGCTATAGCTGTTTTTTTTTTCTTGTTTGTTTGTTTTCATAGCTTCCTTTGCAGTGCTAAAGCTTTTAAGTTTGATTCAGTCTCATTTGCTTATTTATGCTTGCATTTATTTTGACTTGGGAGTCTGATCTAAGATATTACTATGATTTATGTCCAAGAAACTTTTGCCTATATCCTTTTCTAGGAGTGTTATGGATCATGTCATATTTAAGTCTTTAAACCATTTTAACGTTGTCTTTATGATGTGAGGTAGGGTCCTAATTTAACTGATGTACATCTAGCTGTCCAGGTTTCCCAGCAATACTTGCTAAAGAGAATTTTCTCCATTGAATATTTTTGCCTCCTTTGTCATAGATTAGTTGATCATAGGTGTGTGGGTTTATTTCTGGACTCTCTATTCTGTGCTATTGATCTCTATGTTTTTCTGTATGTGTGTGTCAGTATCCTGCTGCTTTGATTGCTGTAGCTTTTAGTATTGTCTGAGGTTTGAGAATGGTAATGCTGTAGCTTTGTGATTTTTTTCCTCAGGATTGCTTTGGCAATTCTGTCTTTTATGGTGCCATATAAGTTTTAGTATTATTTGTTCTAGTTCCATGGAAAATATTGTGGGTATTTTGATAGGGATTATATTAAATTTGTAGATTGCTTTAGGGTAAGTATAGCCATTCTCACAACATTAATCCTTCCATCCAATAGCATGTGATATCCTTCTATTTCTTTGAGTCATCTTTAATTTCATTTGTCAGTGTTTTAATGTTTTCAAAAAAAGAACCTCCTTGGCTAAATGTTGTTGTTGTTTTTCAGTTGCTAAGTCTTGACTCCTTACAATCCCATGAACTGTAGCGGGACAGGATTCCCTGTCCTTCATTATCTCCTAGAGATTTCTCAAATTAATGTATATGAGATGATACTGTCCACTTCTCTTCTTACCCTCAATCTTTCCAAGCACCAGAGTCTTTTCCATTTAGTCGACTCTTTGAAATAGATGGCCAAAGTACTGGAGCTTCAGCTTCAGCATCAGTCCTTCTAGTGAATATTCAGGGTTGATTTCCTTTAGGATGGACTGGTTAATCTTGCAGTCCAAGGGACTCTCAAGAGTCTTCTCCAGCACCACAGTTCAAAAGCATCAATTCTTCGGTGCTCAGCTTTCTTTATGGTCCAACTCTCACATCCATACATGACCACTGGAAAAATCATAGCTTTGCCATATGGACCTTTGTCAGCAAAGTGATGTCTCTGCTTTTTAATATGCTGTCTATGTTTGTCATAACTTTTCTTCCAAAGAGCAAGTGGCTTTTAATTTCCTGGCCGCAGTCACTTTCCACAGTGATTTTCGAGTGAAAGAAAATAAAATCTGTCACCGTTTCCACTGTTTCCCCATCTATTTGCCATATAGTGATGGAACCAGATGCCATGATCTTAAGTTTTTTGAATGTTGAGTTTTTGAGCCAGCTTTTTCACTGTCCCCTTAACCCTTATCAAGAGGCTCTTTAGTTCCTCTTCACTTTCTACCATTGGGGTGGTGTCATCTACGTATCTGAGGTTATTTATATTTCTCCAGGCAATCTTGATTCCATCTTGTTAATTACCCAGCCCAGCATTTCACATGATGTACTCTGCATATAAATTAAATAAGCAGGGTGACAATATACGGCCTTGATGTACTCCTTTCCTAATTTAAACCAGTCCATTGTTCCATGTCCAGTTCTAACTTTTGCTTCTTGTTTTGCATATAAGATTCTCAGAAGACAGGTAAAGTGGTCTGGTATCCCCATCTCTAAGAATTTTCCACATTTTTTTGTGACCCACAGGTCAAAGGTTTTAGTGTAGTCAGTGAAACTAAAGTAGATGTTTTTCTGGAGTTCCCTTGTTTTCTCCATGATCTGGCAGATGTTGGCAATTTGATCTCTGGTTCCTCTGCCTCTTCTAAATCCAGCTTGTATATGTGACATTCTGGTACTGTAATTGCAATAAAATTGCAATTATTTTGGAGTTTGAACATTCTTTGGCATTGCCTTTCTTTGGGATTGGAAGGAAAACTGACCGTTTCCAGTCCTGTGGCCACTCCTGAGTTTTCCAAATTTGCTGACATATTGAGTGCAGCACTTTCACAGCATCATCTTTTAGGAATTTTGTTGAAATAATTCAGCTGAAATTCTATCACCTCCACACTAGCTTTGTTCATAGTAATGCTTCCTAAGGCCCAAATGACTTCGGACTCCAGGATGTCTGGCTCTATGTGAGTGACCAGGCCATTGTGGTTATCTGGGTCATTAAGACCCTTTTTTGTACAATTCTTCTGTATATTCTTGTCACTTCTTCTTAATATATTCTACTTCTATTAGGCCCTTTCCATATCTGTCCTTTGTTGTGCCAATTTTGCATGAAATGTTGCCTCGGGTCTCCAATTTTTTGCAAAGGTCTCTAGTCTTTTCCATTCTACTGTTTTCCTCTATTTCTTTGCATTGTTCAATTAAGAAAACTTTCTTATCTCTCCTTGTTATTCTCTGAAACTCTGCATTCAGTTGGGTGTATCTTTCCATTTTGCCTTTTGCTTCTCTTTATTACTCACCTATTTGTAAGGCCTTCTCAAACAAATATTTTGCATTCTTGCATTTTATTTTCTTGGGGATGGTTTTGGTCACCATCTGCTGCACAGTGTTGCAAACTTCCGTCCATAGTTCTTCAGGCACTCTACCAGATCTAATCCTTGAATCTATTTGTCACCTCCACTGTATAATCATAAGGGATTAGATTTAGGTCATACCTGAATGGTCTAGTGGTTTCCCCTACTTTCTTCAATTTAAGTATGAATTCTGCAATAAAGAGCTCATGATCTGAACCACAGTCAGCTCCAGGTCTTGTTTTTACTGACTATATGAAGCTTCTCTATCTTTAGCTGCAGAGAATATAATCCATCTGATTTCAGTATTGACCATCTGGTGATGTCCATGTGTAGAGTCATCTCTTGTGTTGTTGAAAGAGGCTGTTTTGCTATGACCAGTGTGTTCTATTGGCAAAGCTTTCTTAGCTTTTGCCCTGCTTCATTTTTTACTTCAAGGCCAACCTTGACAATTTTTCTGTATATTTCTTGACTTCCTACTTTTGCATTCCAGTCCCCTGTGACAAAAAGGACATCTTTTTTTGGTGTTAGATCTAGAAAATCTTGTAGGTCTTCATTTAACTATTCAGCTTCAGCTTCTTTGCCATTAGTGGTTGGGGTGTAAACTTGGTTTATTGTCATGTTGAATGGTTTCCCTTGGAAAGGGACTGAGATCATTCTGTCATTTTTGAGATTACACACAAGTACTATATTTCAAACTCTTGACTGTGAGGGCTACTCCATTTCTTCTAAGGGATTCTTGCTCACAGTAGTAGATATAATGGACCTCCAAATTAAATTCACCCATCCCTGTCCATTTTACTTCACTGATTCCTAAAATGTCAGTGTTCACTCTTGCCATCTCCTGTTTGACCACATCCAACTTACCTTGATTCATGGACCTAACATTCCAGGTTCCTATGCAGTACTGTTCTTTACAGCACTAGACTTTATTTAAGTACCAGACACATCCATAAATGAGCAAAGTTCAGTTTTAACCCTACCTCTCCATTCTTTCTGGAGCTGTAACTCTCCTCTGCCCCAGTAGCATATTCAGATCAGATCAGTCTCTCAGTTGTGTCCGACTCTTTTCGACCCCATGAATCGCAGCACGCCAGGCCTCCTTGTCCATCACCAACTCCTGGAGTTCACTGAGACTCACGTCCATCGAGTCAGTGATGCCATCCAACCATCTCATCCTCTATTGCCCCCTGCTCCTCCTGCCCTCAATCTTTCTCAGTATCAGGGTCTTTTCTAATAAGCTGGCTACTTGCACCTGGTGGCCAAAGTTTTAGAGCTTCAGCTTCAGCATCAGTCCTTCCAATGAATATTCATGGTTGATTTCATTTAGGATTGACTGGTTTGATCTTCTTGCTGTCCAAGGGACTCTCAAGAGTCTTCTCCAGCACTAGTTCCAAAGCATTGATTCTTCATTGCTCAGACTTCTTTATGATCCAACTCTCACATCCATACATGACTACTGGAAAAACCATAGCTTTGACTATATGGACCTTTGTCGGCAAAATGATATCTCTGATTTTAATATGCTGTCTAGTTTTGTCATAACTTTTCTTCCAAGGAGCAAGTAGTTTTTATTTTCATGGCTGCAGCCACTGTCTGCAGTAATTTTGGAGCACAAGAAAATAGTCTCTCATTATTTCTACTTTTTCCCCATCTATTTGCTATAAAATGATGGGACTGGATGTCATGATCTTAGTTTTTAGAATGCTGAATTTTAAGCCAGCTTTTTCACTCTCCTGTTTCATCTCCATCAAGAGTTTCTTTAGGTCCTCTTTGCTTTCTGCCATTAAGGTGGTGTCATCTGCATATCCGACAATACTGATATTTCTCCAGGCATCTTGATTCCAGCTCATAGTTCATCCAGCCTGACATTTTGCATGATGCACTCTCTATATAAATTAAATGAGCACAGTGACAAGATGCAGCCTTGATGTACTCCTTTCCCAGTTTTGAGCCAGTATGTTGTTTCATGTCCCTTTCTACCTGTTTTTTCTTGACTTGCATACAGGTTTTTTCAGGAAACAGGTAAGGCAGTCCAGTATTCCCATCTCTTTAAAAATTTTCCACATCTTGTTATGATACACACAGTCAAAGGCTTTAGCATAGCCTTTCAATGAAGCAGAAGTAGATGTTTTTCTGAAATTCCCTTGCTTTCTCCATGATCTGGCAGATGTTGGCAATTTGATCTCAGGTTCCTCTGCCTTTTATAAATCCAACTTGAACATCTAGAAGTTTTCAGTTCACATACTGTTTAAGCCTAGCTTGAAGGATTTTGAACACTATTTTGCTAGCATGTGTCAGTTGTTATTTCTCCCTTTTCATTTTTTATTTTATTTGGATTGTCTCTTTTTTCTTTTTGGTGTGCCTGACTAGGCTTTTGTTGATATTTTTTATCTTTTCAAACAACCCTCTCTTGGTTTTGTTGATGTTTTCCATTGTCTTATTGATCTATTTTACTTATATCCTCTCTAAACTTTATTGTTTCCTTCCTTTTGTTGACTTCGGGTTTTGATTCTTCTTCTAATTCTTTTAGGTGATAGGTTAAGTTCTTCATTTGAGATTGTTTTTATTTCTTGAGGAAGTCCTGTATCACTCACTGTAAACTTTCCTCTTAGAACTCCTTTTGCTGCATTCCATAGATTTTTGTAAGGTTTTTGTTTTTATTGCCATTTTATTGAAGTATTTTTAAATTTCTTCTTTGGTTTTATCACTGACCCACTGAGTTTTTTTGGTAGCTTGTTTAGTCTCGATATGTTATTTTACCTTTTTTCTTTCTCCAGTTGATTTCTAGTTTCATACAGTTATTGTCAGGAAAAAATGCTTAACAATATTTCTATCCTCTTGAATTTGTTGAGGCTTACTTTGTGTCCTTGTATATGATCAGTCTTAGAGACTATTTCATGTGCACTTGACAAGAATGTATATTCTGTGTGTGTGTGTGTGTGTGTGTTTTAAGTAAAGTCCTAAAAGTATCAATTAAGTCTAACTGTTCCATTGTATTATTTAGGACCTCTTGGTGCCTTTTTAACTTTCTGTCTAGAAGGTCTGTCCATTGATGTCAACGGGGTGTTAAATCTTTTACTATTATTATATTCCTATTAATTTCTCCTTATATGTCTGTTAGCATTTGTTTTGTATATTTAGGTGCTCCTGTATTTGGTGCATACATATTAATGACTGTATTGTCCTCTTCTTGAATTGATCTCATTATTATATAATGTCTGTTATTATCTTTATTGGTTTTAATTTAAATTTTGATTTTGTCTGATATGAGCTTTGCTACCCCCCCCCACTTTCTTGTCATTTCCATTTGCATGAAATATCTTTTTCCATTTTCTTAATTTCTATCTGTGTCTTTCAGATAGAAATCTCTTCTAGGCAACATATTGTACAATTGTGTTTTTCTTTCTAATCCAGTCCACCACTCTGTTTTTTTGATTAGAACATTTAGTCCATTGACATTTAAAATGATTATTGGTAGATATGTATCTATTGCCATTTCAACCTTGTTTCCTAGTTAATTTCATAGCTTTTTTTGTTTTGTTTTTTACCTTCACAATTTGATGTTTGTCTTTTGTTTATGCTTGGATTCATTTCTTCTTCTTCTTCTTTTTTTTTTTTAGTCTATTACTTTTTAATTTGTAGTTACCCTGGTTTTCCATTATGTTGACCCATAACTTTATCTGCTCGCTGTATTTTTTAAAAATTTTTACAGAAGTATAGTTGATTTACAATGTGATATTAGTTTCTACTGTAAACAAAGTGAATCAGTTACACATATACATATATCTACTCCTTTTAAAGCTATCTTCCCATATAGGTCATTACAGACTATTGAATAGTTATAGCACCTGTGCTATAGGTGCTTATTAGTTATTTTATATATAGTCGTGTGTATATGTCAATCTGAATCTCCCAATTTATCCCTTCTCCTCCCTTCATTCTCGCCTCCACCATTAACCATGTTTGCTTTCTACATCTGTGACTCCATTTCTGTCTTGTAAATAAGTCCATTTGTACTATTTTTTTTAGTTTCCACATATAAGTGATATTATATGTTACTTGTTTTTCTCTGTCTGCCTTACTTTATTCTGTATGACAATATCTAGGCACATCCATGCTGCTGTAACTGACATTCCATTATTTTTATGGCTGTTTAATATTCCTTTGTATATATGTGCCACTTCTCTTTATCCTTTCTTCTGTTGATGGAGATTCTTTAGGTTGCTTCCATGTTCTAGCTATAGTAAATAATGCCACATTGAACATTGGGGTATATATATCTTTTCAAATTACAGTCTTCTTTGGGTATATTCCCATGAGTGGGATTGCAGGATCATATGGTAGCTCTATTTTTACTCTTTCAGGAATCTCCATATTATTCTCCATAATGGTTTTATCAGTGTACTTTCCCACCAAAAGTGTAGGAGGGTTCCTGTTTCTCCACAACCTCTCTAACCTAGCATTTATTATTTGTATATTGTTTGGCCATTCTGACCGCTGTGAGATAATACCTCATTGTAGTTTTGACTTAATTTCTCTAATGATTAATGATATTGAGCATCTTTTCATGTACTTTTTGGTCATCTGTAGTCTTCTTTGGAGAAATTGTCTTAGATCTTCTACCAATTTTTTGATTGGGTTGTTTTATTTTTTTATATTGAGCTCTATGAGCTATTTTTATATTTTGAAGATTAATCTCCTATCAGTTGTTTCATTTGCCAATATTTTCTCTCATTCTGTAAGCTGTCTTTTCATTTTATTTATGGTTTCTTTTGCTGTGCAAACATTTTTAATTTTATTTAGATCTCTTATTTAGAAAGAGATTCTACTTTGACATATGTCAGAAGTGTTCTGCCTATGTTTTCCTCCGAGAATTTTATAGTATTCAGCTTTATATTTAAGTCTGTAAACCACTTTGAGCTTATTTATGTGTATGGTTTCAGAGAACATTTTAATTTCATTCTTTTATATGTAGCTGCCCAGTTCCCAGCACCACTTATTGAAGAGACTGTCTTTTCTCCATTGGATATTCTTGTCTCCTTTTTATAGTTTAGGTGATGATAGATGCTTGTTGTTTATCACTGGACTTTCTATCTTATTCCACTGATCTTTATTTTTGTTACAGTACCATGCTGTTTTGATTACTGTAGCTTTGCATTATAGTCTGAACTTGGGGAGCGTTATTTCTCCAGCTCCATTTTTCTTAAGATTGCATTGGCTATTCAAAGTCCTTTGTGTTTGCACACAAAAAGTAAAATTTTTCTATTCTAATTCCATGAAAAAGGCCACTGGTTATTTGATAGAAATTTAATTGATTCTGTAGATTGTTTTGGGTAGTATAGTCATTTTGACAATATTGTTTATTCCAATCCAAGAACATATGTCTACTTGCTTTAACCTCATAGTCATACAATTTGAGCATATTCTAAAAGATCTACATTTTTAACCTCCTCCCTACATTTTGTGATGTTGACGCTCTAGTTTACATCTTCATATTTATCCTTTTGCAAATAATTATAGTTATAATGACTTTTAGGATTTCCCAGGCGGCATACTGGTAAGAATCCCACTGTCAGTGCAGGAGTTGCAAGAGACATGGGTTCAATCCCTGGGTTGGGAAGATCCTCTGGAGGAGGAAATAGCAACTCACTCCAGAATTCTTACCTGAAAAATTCCATAGACAGAGGAGTTTGGTAGGCTACAGTCCAAGGGGTCACAAAGAGTCAGACGTGACTTTGCAACTGATCACACATGAATGCATAGTCATTTTTACCAAAAAAAGTTATTGTTTTTGTAATCTATGTATTGGCTTATTTAGGGGATCTTCAATTCTTTTATATATTTATTTTCCCTTTGTATTATGATTTTCCCTTTTCTATAGGTTCTTCTTTTCTGGTTAAAGAGTACCTTTTAAGCTCTAGGGTGTTCTCTATGGCATGTGCCTTTAAATAATGTGTAACTAAAGTATAATATAAAATTACAAAAGTAAACAGTATAAATTATATATATATATAAAAATTATAAGTATTTATAATTGGTCATATATATAAAGAGAATTGTGTAGCCAGTAAATATTTTTTTTCCACAAGTAAGAAAATTATAATCACTTAAAGGCTTAAAGTTCTTATATAAAATCACCCAGCAGACCTCAGTACTAATTATAATAATTTAGTTTCTCTCACAAGTAGGTTTCTGGGGCACTTTAATCAAAGGAGAGTAAAGCTGTACAAATACTTTTATTTTATTGTTGTATCTTTTTCCAGTTCTTTATATCTTTCTCCACTTGGTTTAGTTCAAGAGAGTGGCTGGGTTTTTACCACTAAAATGAGCACTCATTATTGGTAAAAGTCAAAAGAGATTTACTCTGTAATAATAAATATGATAACAAACAGGCTATTCACTGGGGAAAATATCTACATGTGAAATTAATAAAATTAATACTCTTTTATCAGTTGGAATTGTACAGTATAGAGGACAGGGTGGGACAAATATAGAAGATCTGACTCAGGGGGAAAAAACATTTTTAATAGCCACATAAGAGAATGAAAAATAGGAGTTTAATATACTATAATTTAAGCTTTTATATATATATATATGTGTGTGCATACACATATATATCTATATACACAGTTGATTCATTTGGTTAATAATATGTAATAACATACTGCAGCACATTACTAGAGGATATAACTGTTGACTTCTATCAAACAAATGCAACTTCTATCGTATTTGTTTTCTCCTCTAAAATGATATCAGAACTCTTTCAGCAAGGGAAACAGTCTCTGGGAACAAAAGAAGATATGAGCTCTATGTATTAATTCTGTATGTGCTGTCTCAGAAATCCTGAAAACTACAGGGCAACTGGAATAACCGGAAAGAACAAGATATCCATATATTTAGTTTCACTTCAGAAAGTGAAAATATTGCTGGGCTACAGAGAACTGTTCATGAGCAAACACCAATGCAAATATTAACATTTTGAATCTTTTAGGCCTCAGCCCACCATGAAAATTGGAGAAGGAAATGGCAACCCACTCCAGTGTTCTTGCCTGGAGAATCCCAGGGACAGGGGAGCCTGGTGGGCTGCCGTCTATGGGGTCGCACAGAGTCAGACACAACTGAAGCGACTTAGGAGCAGCAGCAGCCACCATTAAAACAATGAAAATATTCTTAGTTGTTCTTTGTCAGTGAGATTCACTGAGGGTCGAGTGCTTTATATATTTTCAATGAAAAATTATTCTGAAACTATTCTAAGTTAATGAGATCAATGAGTAATTCAAAATATATATCAGTGAAATCAATGGTATATGTATTTTATTGGATAACTCTGGAGTTTTTCTTTCTAGCTATTTTCCCATAATTATAAATCACAGAGCCACACAATTTGATGTACTTCTTAATTAAAACTGCAATTACTCACCAAACAAAAAATTGTAAGAATAGATTTTAGAAGCACAATAAATATCATTACATACTTAAAGATCTTTAGAATAAAATGAAGAATATCATTTACCTTTCATAGCTTAAAACATTAGAGATATTAAAATATTTGCTACTTTTGACAAATGCTAAAGTTTTCTGAAATTAATATATAGACACTTATAATAATTACATTTATATTGTTTATGTTTACAAGATAAAGATTCAAAGCCTGCTTTGTTCATTCATAGCAAATTCATAAAGATTTCTATGATTGATAATTGTTGAAACAATTGATAATAGTTTCTTATAGCCATCTGTGGTTTTAGTAGGCACATTGGATTTCTCACAATATTCTCCAAAATCATCAACCAGGAGTAGGATGTAGTAAGAGCTTTACAACAACACAAAAATATATTCTACCATTGAATTATACCCCTGTTGATGTAAAAACAAGTATTTCTAATGTCAGAGACTCAAAATGCCCAGTGTACATGTTCATTAAGAAAAGAACATTATCACATTACTGAAGGGATCCAAAAACAACCTTTTATGCTTGCCATCTCTCTTCTCTTTCAGGAATGTATGTATTAAGCATATTCTATGTCCCAGGCAGTGGTTTACAATGTCACTCTTCTTCCAAAGGTAACTATGGTTCAACCACAGGATCCTATTTGCAAGTTCTTGAATGTAACCTATGTCTGTTTGCCTCTGGCTTTCTTCTATACTCAGCCTAGAATTTTTTCTAAATATTCTCTTTTCTTGCATCCCTATCTGGCCTTTATAAATGCTGCTCATTCTTCAAAATATAGCTAAAATTGTATTTCCCCCTGAAGTCCTCAGTCACTACAAGCAGGAATTAATCATACCTTCCTTGGGGCTCCCTAGCGTTATGTTTATACTTAACTTTTGACACCTGTCACTTCATGCATTTTGTTATGGTAATTCTGGAACACATTTTTCTTCCCTACTAGATTGTAAAATCATTTAGGTCAAGTACAATAGCTTCATAAACATTGGCTGAATTTAATTTAATTCTTAATGTTCTGCAAGAAATGCACAGAAAAAAATTAAAATACTTATTTTACTCTTATTATTAAAATATATTCCTCTCCAACAATTACTCCCAGCAGTAAATGAATTTTGAGGTACTGTTTATGAACATGGGTGCCTAATAAATATTTTTTGATGAACTCTCCCTTAATGTGAGATTACTAAAAGAGACACAAAGGCTCTGAAACAAATTATTTTCCTTTTTGTCCCGGAGTCCAGATACAAAATCACAGTGGATAGTTTTCTTTATTACCCCTGAATTAAGTAAATTAAAATTTTTATAACTCTGTCTAGACTGATGGTTATGAGCTTTCTGGCAAATAGGGGTATCATTTCACTACCAAAAATATTAACAATCTCTACATCATTTTGTGTGCTGCTGTATCCTTAGTACTTAGAACAATGTCTAGCTTATTGGTATTCTCTTCACTCCTCTGTCCCTTACTCCAATATTTCTTAGAGCCCAGTTAAATTTCCAGTTACAGACACTACCACTTAATCACTTTGCCCCCCTGCAAACCCTTCCCCCCCGCCAGACACACATATACACATTCTCTCCCTTCTGTTCCCTCCATCTCCTCCCTCTCTGTCTCTTTCTGCATGTTTGCATTTTCCTTCCCATCAGGTTCTAATATTTCTTCATGAAATTTCTTCTTTGCTTATATCCTTGACTCACTTCATCTTACCAGTTGGGCTAAATCTCAGCCATGGCTAAACCCAGCTAGCCTCATATTCTACTCCTGCCTCTGAACAAATGAAAATGGCTACAGAAAAACATTCCTCCATGCTGAGCTTTCACATTTTTGTTGCTGTTGTTCAGTCACTAAGTTGTGTCGGACTCTTTGCAACCCCATGGACTGCAGTACGCCAGGCTTCCCTGTCCTTCACTATCTCCCAGAGTTTGCACAAACTCATGCCCATTGGGTCGGTGATGCCATTCAAACATCTCATCCTCTGTTGCCCCCTTCTCCTTCTGCCCTCAATCTTCCCAGCATCAGGGTCTTTTCCAGTGAGTCAGCTCTTTACATCAGGTGCCCAAAGTATTGGAGCTTCAGCTTTGGCACCAATCCGTCCAATAAATATTCAGGGTTGATTGCATTTAGGATTGACTGGTTGAATCTCCTTGCTACCCAAGGGACTTTCAAGAGTCTTCTCCAGAACCACAGTTCAAAAGCATCAGTTCCTTGGTGCTCAGCTTCCTTATGGTCCAACTCTCACATCCATACATGACTACTGGAAGAATTTGTTATGATGAATCACTAGTGAAGCCATATGACCAACACTGAGCCACCCAGCCCTTATTCTCAACGGAGGAGCTAGCTTCACATTTCACTGAGATTTTGCACTTGCTATTCCTCCAAATTTACCAAATAACCTTCATCTTACCCTTTGCATGCACCTCTGTTACACTGGAAGACCTGTCTGTACTGCTACACAGGAGATGACCTATATGTACTCCTACATAGGCCTGTAACAGGAGAAAAATTAGGCTCAGAAAAGTTTCAAAGCATGCCCCTATGAAGGGGTTAGCATTTGAACTTAGGCATCCTGATGCTCATAAATTCCCAAAGTAGATGTTTATTTGCTTGGATGGAAGAATGACATATAGCATTAGAAGAAAAATTAGACGAGGGTCTAATTAGAAGGGGTCTAGTTATGATGCTAACTTTTCCTAGTTGCCTGAATTTTCTCATGTTATCAAGGTTCTCAAGGCCTGTGCTTTCTCATCTGCAAAACTGGAGCTAATAAAACTTGTTACACATAATTGATTGTATGTTATTGAAGTTTTAGTAGGTACCCCATAAATGTGTTTTCCTCTTCCATTGATACAGAGGCTGAGACTTAGTATTATACTGCTTTATATTTTCCACAGTAAAACATGGCAGAAATTCTATAACTACATGGGAGAAAGAAAGAGAGAAATATTGACTAAAACACGTATATTTGTGTTCATTTCATTGTACTTTGAAATTTTACATTAGGAATTACTATTTTAACCCAAATCTAAGATATAAGCATGGGCTTCCTTGGTGGCGCAGATGGTAAAGACTCCACCTGCAATGCAGGAAACATGGGTTCAACCCCTGGGCTGAGAAGATCCCCTGGAGAAGGGGATGGCAACCCTCTCCAGTATTTTTGCCTGAACAGAGGAGCCTAGTGGGCTACAGCCTGGCAGAGTTGGACACAACTGAGCAACTAACACTTGAATACATGAGCATAAACTGTAAAACAGTTAATTTTATAGCTGCTGCTGCTGCTACTGATGCTAAGTCGCGTCAGTCGAGTCCAACTCTGTGCGACCCCATAGACAGCAGCCCACCAGGCTCCTCTGTCCCTGGGATTCTCCAGGCAAGAACTCTGGAGTAGGTTGCCATTTCCTTCTCCAGTGCATGAAAGTGAAAAGTGAAAGTGAAGTCGCTTAGTCATGTCCGACTCTTAGCGACCCAATGGACTGTAGCCTACTAGGCTCCTCCGTCCATGGGATTCTCCAGGCAAGAGTACTGGAGTGGAGTGCTATTGCCTTCTCTGTTAAGTGGACCAAGGGTCCTATTATAAGCAGCCTGTAATTTCTTCCTTGTACTTGCTTGTCATTGTTCCAAATGCCATCACCAGTTTATCATAATATGTGCCTACTGTTTATTTCACTGTTCTGACTTAACTATATAGTCATATGGTTGGCAAAGCAACCTACCTTCTCAGTTATTAATTATTATAAACGTCTCCTTCAAATCATGGCAAAGATAAAAGACAGGCAGCAAGCTCCCCCCACCCCCACACGGTGACACATGAAAAGTTGGCCACTTAGAAATATTGTCAATAAGGAGATTTTGAAGCCATCTTTCAAATTCTGATGCCTAGCGTTACCATATTGTGACAGGTGACTTTAAAAGAGAGAATAAATCTTCCAAGCTACTGTTCTTTCTGCAAGTTGCAGATTTATTTCCCTCTCAAATTACAACCTTCACTCGTTTAATTTTCATTGTCCTAATAATTCATCACAGTAGGCTTCATCTCAATGTGACAGCAAAAAAAAAAAAAAATTGAATCTTTGCTGGTGCTCAACAAATTCACATTTGAGAGACGAATTTATTCAGAATAAATGTTAATAAAATGCAAGCCCAGATTGCTAGATAATATTAAGATACAGCTATATATAGATAATCAAAGAAGTCTGCTTCAGATATAAACCTATATTATCTATGATTAGAATTTAATATTTCAGCTCCAGATAATTTACCATGACTAAACTGGCTATGATTAAAGCTGACCTCAGTGTCCCTCTTACTTTACTAAGAGCGCAAATAAATATATAATTGTAAATATCAAATAGTTATCATTCTATTGATAGAATTTGAAAGTTAATGATAAAATGACAGTGAATGATACTACCTTTTAAAAAACTTAGCACATCCACTTTGAACTCTAGTACATAAATGAGGGAGAGAAGACTAAGATCTGCAAAAGCAAATCCAGGATATTAATTTGAACTTGGCTTTCATTGATATGTCTTCTTCCTCTAGTCCAAATATGTAAACTTTGTGTACACAAATGAAAATAAAGTTGCAGTCAAGGGGGCAAGTGTATGACAGAGACCTCACCTTTCACTTCCTTTGACATCTGTCTGACCTTCTAAGAATGTTCCTTTTTAGATAACTGTTAAATACAGACATATTCCCATAATAATCTTGACTAAATCAGGGTAGAGAAATCCTGAAAGCTGTACACATGTTTTAATTGGTGATTATTATAGACATAACATATAAGCTTTGGTTTCCACCTCTCTAATGAAAGGGTAGCTTCCCTGGAGGCTCAGATGATAAGGAATCTGCCTGCAGTGTAGGAGACCCAGGTTTGACCCTTGGGTCAGGAAGATATCCTGTAGAAGGGAATGGCTACACACTCCAGTATTCTTGCCTGGAGAATCCCCATGGACAGAGGAGCCTGGTGGGCTACAGTCAGGGGGTTGCAAAGAGTTGGACACGACTGAGCAACTAACACTTTCAATGAAAGAGTAGCAAACTCAAATAATTGTAAGGGCTAGACAGAAAATGCAAATTTAGGATTCAGAACAGTGGACACTGTGAGGGATTACAGAGTGCATGACCTTTGAGAAAATATTCAAATTAAAAAATATATGAAACACTATTCCAACAGAGAAGTCCTCTTTAGTTACCAGGTTTAACCCCCAGGCAACATTATTCTAGTTTTATTTTCTACCATGAAAGCACAGAATGAGCATCACATTCAGGAGTATTTATAATGGGCAAAGAGCATGAAAGGTCAACTATAGCCATTGGGATTGTCTCCTGGTCATTTCTTAAGGTTGGATAAGCTTTAAATTGCATTTATAAAGGTAGTGTTGCAAATGAAAATACAGATCAGTAAAGACATAAAAGATATTCCTCACCTTAAATAGAATGACAGTATTCATCTCTGAATGATAGCTGTAGCAGTCATATTTTTTGATTATCACTGAGTTCCACAGATTATTTCTGTGGTCTCAAGAGTTCCTGGAGTTCACAGTTTCCTTAAAATGTGTGCTCCAGGAATCCTTATAAATCCTCCAGAACTACTAAATAAATCCTAGCTTTGCTCATTTTGGATAAACACAAATACCACACGTGGACATTCAAATATTTAAACTTGCTTACATTGGGCACAGGAGTTTAGGCAAGCTTACTTTAACATTTATAAAAGCAAGTAAAATTCATGACTTTTATAATTTTAAAGTGATATTTCAGCATAATATCAACTCATATACTTGCAAATTCTTTTCGAGGCTATTGAACTCTCCCTAACCTGCTGGCTGATTTGTGTGAATTTCCTTATTGTGCTTGTTTGTAAATTATCCAAAAGCTGGAAAGAGGCTGTAGATCTTGGTACAGCAAGTTATGTTCTCACAACTAGTTAGATAAGGTCCAGGAAGTAATTTGTTCTCAAGGCTTCCAATTGAATTTTAAAAGAATAATTTGTGGTTTCAACTTTCTGTATTTTCATCCCATGTTAACAGGTGCCTGCTTAATCCATGTGAGCTTGTCATGCTCAATTGTGATGTGACTGATCTAGGATTGCTTCCAAGCTCTGTAGACAGCACATTCCACCCAAAGCACTCCTTTCTTAAAGCATAAACTTTGTAAATAAAAACCAGAAATCAATCTCTGTGTTTACTATGAACATGACTAGAAATAAATACCCATATATTTACTAGACAAGTTCTTCATTTGTGGCCAGCTCAACTCAACATAAAATTAAATGGAATAGAAAAAATTTTTGAAAATGTGCATGCTCTAAGAGTTTACATTAGAGTTAATGATGTAAACATTTTTCCCCCAAAGGAGAAAAACATCCAGAAAAGACAAAATTCTAAATATGAAAATTACTTAGAGAAATAGACTTCTGGTATATCCCAAATAATTTAACTAAAAATGCCTAAAGCCATTTGTGTTATAGGAATATATTTGGTCTTTAACCTTGGTACCAGGCAAAGAGTTTTTAAAGCCCTGGGAATTCCATGAGTGATAAAGGTGATGAGTATCTTTTGTTCTCTTTTGTTTAAATGATATAACTCTTGGCAGTGCCCCTAAATAGCTCCAAGATAGCTTTACAGAAAAGACCAAGCCTTAATTATAAGTTTGGAACTTTCAACATCACCTCCCAACTTCCAGGTTTGTGAGATACGGCTGAAATCAAGATTGCCAGGAGAACTATCAGTAACTTCAGATATGCAGATGACACCACCCTTATGGCAGAAAGTGAAGAAGAATGAAAGAGTCTCTTGATCAAAGTCAAAGAGGAGAGTGAAAATGTTGGCTTAAAGCTCAACATTCAGAAAACTAAGATCATGGCATCAGGTCCCATCACTTCATGGGAAATAGATGGAGAAACAGTGGAAACAGTGTCAGACTTTATTTTGGGGGGCTCCAAAATCACTGCAGATGGTGATTGCAGCCATGAAATTAAAAGAAGCTTCCTCCTTGGAAGGAAAGTTATGACCAACCTAGATAGCATATTCAAAAACAGAGACATTACTTTGCCAACAAAGATCCGTCTAGTCAAGGCTATGGTTTTTCCAGTGGTCATGTATGGATGTGAGAGTTGGACTGTGAAGAAAGCTGAGCGCCGAAGAATTGATGCTTTTGAACTGTGGTGTTGGAGAAGACTCTTGAGAGTCCCTTGGACTGCAAGGAGATCCAACCAGTCCATTCTGAAGGAGATCAGCCCTGGGATTTCTTTGGAAGGAATGATGCTAAAGCTGAAACTCCAGTACTTTGGGCACCTGATGCAAAGAGTTGACTTATTGGAAAAGACGCTGATGTTGGGAGGGATTGGGGGCAGGAGGAGAAGGGGACAACAGAGGATGAGATGGCTGGATGGCATCACTGACTCGATGGACGTGAGTCTGAGCGAACTTCGGGAGTTGGTGAGGGACAGGGAGGCCTGGGGTGCTGCGATTCATGGGGTCGCAAAGAGTCGGACACGACTGAGCGACTGATCTGATCTGATCTGATGCTGTACATTATATTGCATGGCTTATTTTATTGGAAATTTGTTCCTCTTATGTCTTCACCTATGTTGCCCATCTCCATGTCTCTCCCCTCAGTCAACCACCAGTTTGTTCTCTACATCTATGAGTCTTTGTTTTGTTTTTTCCTTCATTTTAATTTTAGAGTCCACATACAAGAGAAATTGTATAGTATTATCTTTCTGGTTTATTTTACTTAGTATAATACCCTCTAGGTTCGTTCATGTTATTGCAAATGTTATGTTTTTATTGTTGAGTAATATTTGATTATACATATAGCATATATATGTATATATATATTTTATCTATTCACCTACTGATGGACATTTACATTGCTTCCATATCCTGGTTTTTGAAAATATTTACACAAAGAACATTGGAGAGTAGATATCTTTTCTGCTAAAAGTAATGTTTTTGTTTTCTTCAAATGAAAACCAAGAAGTGAACTGCTAAATCATATGGAAGTTTTATTATTTTATAAGGTACCTCCCTATTGTTTTCATAGTGACTTCACCAAGTTGCAGTTCCAATAACAGTTCACAGGGTTCCCTTTTCTTCACATTGTCAGCAAAACACTTGGCATTTATTGTGTCTTTGATGATAGCCATTGTAGATTTTATTTGCATTTCCCTAGTGATTGGACTTCCTGGTGGCTCAGCTGATAAAGACTGAGAGACTCACTTCCCTGGTGATTAGTGATGTTGAGCATCTTTTCATGTGTCTATGGCCCTCTGGAAAACTTTAGAAAAGTGTTTTTTCAGAGCCTCTACTCATTATTTAATGAGTTTTTTTAATATTGAATTGTATGAGTCCTTTATCTATATTGGATATTAACCCCTTATCAAATATAACATTCAAAGTATCTCCCATTCAGTAGACTGCCTTTTTATTTTGCTGTACAAAAGTTTTTAGCTTGATATTATCTCATGTAAGTTTGCTTTTGTTTCCCTTGTCAGAGGAAAGAGATTTTTTAAAAATTGCTAAGATCAATGTCAAAAACATACTCCTTATATATTGCTCTAAGAGTTTCATAATTTCAGGTCTTACATTTACATCTTTAACACATTTTGAATTTATTTTTATACATGTTATGAGAATGTGGTCTAGTTTTGTTTTTTGTTTTGTTTTGTTTTGTTTTGCTTGTAGCTGTACAGTTTTCCCAACGTCATTGAAAAGTCTGTTTTCTCCATTTTATATTCTTGCTTACTTTATCATAAATTAATTGAACATATAAGCATGAATTTATTTCTGGGCTGTCAATTCTGTCCCGTTAACTTATTTGTCTATTTTTGTGCCAGTAGCTTTGCAATACAGTTAGAAATCAGAAAGCTTGATACCTCCAGTTTTGTTATGCCTTCTCAAGATTTCTTTGGCTATTTGAAGTCTTTTGTGATTCCACACAAATGATAGAATTATTTGCTCTACTTGTGTGAAAAACGTCTAGGGTACTTTGTGATGGTAGTGAATCTGTAGATTTTTTTTGGTATGTATAATAAGTGCATCTTAATAATATTAATTCTTCCAGTTCATTAGCATGGGTTATCTTTCTATTTGCATTATCTTCAATTTCTTCTATTATTGTCTTACAGTTTTCAGAGTATTTAGGTCTTTCACTTCCTTGGTTAAATGTATTCCTAAATACTTTATTCTTTTTGATGTGGTGGTCTTTAGGGTTTTCTATATATAGTATCATGTCATGTGTGACTGTTTTGTTTCCATCCAATTTGGATGCCTTTTATTTCTTTTTATCATCTGATTGCTGTGGCTAGTATTTCCAAAACTATGTTGAATAAATAAAAATGGCAAGAGTGGACATGCTTTCTTGTTCCAGGTCTAAAAGGAAACACTTTTTAAGTTTTTCACTGTTGAGTATGATGTTGGGTTTGGCACATATGGCCTTTATTATGTTGAAGTTTATTTCCTCTCTACATTATTGAGAATCTCTATCATAAATTAATGTTAAATTTTGTTTTATGCTTTTTTTCTGCATCTGTTGAGATAATCATAAAATTTTTATTCTTCCTTTTGTTAATATGGTATGTTACACTGATTAATTTGTAGATGTTAAGCCATTATTTCACCCTGGGATAAATTCCATTTGATCACAGTATAAGATCCCATAAGTATATTGCTGAATTTGATTTGTTAATATTTTTTGAGGATTTTTGCATCTATAATAATCTAGTATATTGACCTGTTATTTTCTTGTAGTGGCTTTGTCTGATTTTGATATCAGGTTAATCCTGGCCATGTAAAATAAATTTGGATGCAATCTTGTTGGTTTTTGGAATGGTTTGAGGAGGATCAGTATTAAATCTTCTTTAAATGTTTGGTAGAGTTCTCCTGTGAAGCTTTCTTGTCCTAGACTTTTGCTGGTTGGGAGTTTATTGATTAGTGACTGAATTTTATTACTGATAATCAGTCAGTTCAGGTTTCCTATTTCTCCCTGCTCCCTGATTCTGTTTTAGAAAATTGTATTATAGAATAATTTCTTATTTAATAATTTCTTACATTTTCCAGTGTGTTGCTGTATAATTCTTCATAGTAGTTTCATGATTCATGATTGCTTGCATTTCTGTGATACTGGTTATAACTTTTCCTCTCTCATTTCTGATTTTATTAATTTGGGTGTTCTCTTTTTAAATTTTTGTGTCTGGCTAAAGGTGATCAATTTTGTTTATCTTTTCAAAGAACCAGCTCTTAGCTTCATTGATCTTTTCTATTGCTTTTGTGTCTCTGCTCCATTTATTTCCACTGTAATCTTTTCTTTTGTCTTTTCTAACTTTTGGTTTTACTCTTGTGTTAGATTGTTTATTTGAGATTTTTCTTATTTCTTGAGGTAGGATTGTTTTGCTAGAGAATTTCCCTCTTAGAACAGCTTTTCCTGCATCCCATAAATCTGAATGTTGTGCTTTCATTTTCATTTGTCTCCAGAATGTTTTTTATTTCCTCTTTGATTTCTTTGTTGACCCATTCGTTGTTTAGCAGTATGTTGTTTGGTCGCCATGTGTTTGTGCTTTTTCTTTTTTTTCCTTATAATTGGTTTCTCATTCCATGCTGTTTTGGTAGAAAAAGATGCTTGATACCCTTTCAATCTTACTAGTTTTTTGAGGCTTGTTTTCACATGTGATCTATCCTGGAGAATGTTCCATGAGCTCCTGAAAAGAATATATATTCTGCAACTTCTGGTTGGAATGTTCCATACATATGTGTGCATGTGTGCATTGCGTTTATTTGGCCAAATGGCCAATTCTTCCATGTTGATTTCTGTCTGGATGATCTCTCCATTGATAAATGGGGTATTAAAGTTGCTTAATATTATGTTACTGTCAAAAGTACTATATTACGTAAAAGGACTATATATTTCTCCCTGCTCCATGTTTTATGTTTTTTACATCATAGTTTGTCTTTTTTTAAAGGAATGATTTATCTGGAACATTTTAAAATGCATAGTCATTTAATGTATGAAATGTTATTAATGAAACTAAATATTTACATTTGCCTCATTTATGTGCTAATTGTGTTCTAAATGATTTTTATAATAGTTTTAATGAGATATCATTCACATCATGCATTTAAAGGATACAATTCAGTGGCTTTTGGCATATTAAGAGTTATGTAGTCATCACACATTCATTACCACAATGAATTTTAGAATATTTCATCACCCAAAAAGAAACCTCATACAAATTAGTACTCATTCTCCATTTCTCCCCAACCCCAGCCCTAGACACCCACAGATCTATTTCTTTTTCTATAGATTTGTTTATTCTGGACATTTCATAAAGATGTAATTATAAAACAGGCTGTCTTTTGTGTCTGCCTTCTTTCAGTTAACATGGTGTTTTCAGGTTCATCCATGTTGTCGCATATATCAGTACTTCATTCTTTTTTGCTGCTGAATAACATTCCATTGTGTGGATATATCACATGCTTTTTTTCATTCCTAAGTTTCCATTTGCAGCTGTAATGAATAATGCTACTATGAACATCAGTGTACAATTTTTTTTGTGTGGATATATTTTCATTTCTCTTGAGTGCAACTTCTGGGTGATATGTTAACATTAGATCTAACTGATTAAGGAACTACCAGACTATTTTCCAAAGCAACTACACCATTATACAAACTCACAAGCACTTTATGAGTGCTCCAATTTCTCTACATCCTCACCAACATTTGTTATTATCTGTCTTTTTTATTACAGACATTCCAGTGAGTAGGAGATGGTATCTCACTGTGGTTTTTGACGTGCATTTCCCTAGTGGCTAATAATATTGAGCATTTTTCCATGTGTATGTGTTTACTGGCTATTTGCATATCTTATTTAGAAAAATATCTGTTCAGATCTTTTGCTCATTTTAAAATTGGGTTGTCTTTTTATACTTGAGTTGTGAGTTTTCTTTATATTTTCTATATACAAGTACCATGGGATATGTGATTTGAAAATATTTTCACTCATTCTATGGGCTATTTTTTCTTTTTTGATAGTATTCTTTGAAGCACAAAAGATTTGGCTTTAAGTCCAATTTACCCTTTTTTTTTTCCTTTGATATTTGTGCTTTTGGTGTCATACCTAAGAAAGCGTGGTGTAATTCGCCTAACAAAGGTTTAAACTTGTGTTTTCTTCTAAGAGTCTTATAGTTTTAGCTCTTACATTAAGTTTTTTGATCCATTCAGTGTTAATTTTTGTAAACAATGTGAGGTTGGATTTGGCATCATTCTTTGGCATATGGGTATCTAAGTTGTCTCAGAAACATTTGTTGAAAAGGCTATCCTTTCTCTATTGATTTATTTTGGTACCTTTGTTGAAAATCAACTGACTGTAACTGAACATTTATTTCTGGACACCCAGTTCCATTTCATTTATCTATATGTGTTTTTCTTTAAACCAGTACCACACAGTCTTGATTACTGTAAATTTGAAGCAAATTTTGAAATCAGAAAGAGTGAACCCTCCAAATTTATTCTTTTCAAGACTGTTTAGGCTATTCTCAGTTCCTTGAATTTCCACATGAACTTTCACATATATTTTTATTTCTAGTTGTGGCTTTTTTTTCTACTTAAAGAAGACTCTTTAAAATTCCTTGTAAGGCCAGTTTAGTGGTGATGAACTCCTTTAGTTTTTGCTTGTCTTGGAAATTCTCTCTCTCCTTCAGTTCTGAGTGATAATCTTACCAGGTAGAATATGCTTGGTGTTAAGGTTTTTTTTTTTTTTTTTCTTCTTCTTTCAGTACCTTAAATATATTATGTTACTCCTTGCATGTAAAGATTTTGCTGAAAAATCAGCTCTTATCTTTTAGTGGCTCCTTTGTACATAACTAGCTGTGTCTTGCCTTTAAAATTCTTAAACTTTTGCCATTTTAATTATGGTATATTTTGGTGTTTTTTTCTTTGTGTTCATCTTATTTGGGATTCTCTGTGCTTTCTGGACCTGGATGTCTGTTTCTTCACCAGGTTAAGAAAGTTTTCAGCTATTATTTCTTCCAATAAATTTTCTGTGCCCTTTACTCTCTCTTCTCTTTCTGGGACACCAGAAATGTGAATGTCAGTGCATTTGATGTTGTCTCAGAGATCCTTTTAAAATATTCTCATTTTTTAAAATTCTTTTTATTATTCTGAATGGGTGATTTCTATCATTCTGTCTTCTAGATAGCTTATCCATTTTTCAGTATCATCTAATCTGTATATTTTTCACTTATTGTATTCTTTAGGTATGATTGGTTCTTTCTTATATTTTCTAACTCTGTTGAAGTTCTCACTTTGTTCTTCCATTTTTTGAACTCTTTATCAGGTAAATTACTTATCTCCATTCATTAGGATTTTCTCCTGTGGTTCTTTCTCTCTCTCTCTCTCTCTCTTTTTTTTCAGTTAGAACATATTCCTCTGCTTCCTAATTTTGAGTTCTTGTGTTTATTTCCATGAATTAGGTGAAACAGGTACCTCTCCTAATCTTAAGGATGTGGACTTATATAGGAGGGTCCACTGCATAAACTGTTTGTGCCAGGCAGTTTTTGCAGGGTGTGTGTGTGCTAAGTCATTTCAGTAGTGTCTGACTCTGTGTGACTCTATGGACTGTAGCCTGCCAGGTTCCTCTGTCCATGGGATCCTCCAGGCAAGAATACTAGAGCAGGTTACCATGCCCTCCTCCAGAGGATCTTTCCAACCCAAGGATCAAACCCACATCTCTAAAGTCTCCTGAATTGGCAGGCAGGTTCTTTACCACTAGCACCACCTGGGAAGCCCCTTTGTCAGGCTAGATGGAGCTAAAGCAGAAATGATCCAGAGGTGCCCTAGGGCACTCCTTGCCCAAGTCTCCTTGGTAAGATGGCTGGAGTTGGGTCAGTCTTGGATGTGGAACTGGGGTCATTCTAGTTGGACAGCTGGAGCTGAAATGGGTGCTGCCCAAGACCACTCTGGTGGTGCAGATGGAGCTGAAACAGGCTTAGGCTGGGTGTCCTGGTGTGCACTACACCAGCACCACCCTGGTGGGACAGGTGGAGTTGGAGTGGGCATGGGTAAAACCAGTGTAGGCTGGATCTCCAAGGTGCACTTGGACAGTCTTGGAAGCTGGCTGGAGCACCTGGATTATGTTCTTGGCAGCACTTATGCACAGTAGAAGGGGAGCTCAAAAAATGGCACTCTTTGACACTTACAGCTCCAAGGAGAGTTGTAGCAGTTTCCCATCAGTTTGGCAGACCTTCTAGTGTTGGTATACAGATTTATTTCATGTACAGGTGCCTAAAATGGGAGATAGGAAACAAATCCATGTGGAAGAATTCCAAAATATCTATGTAGATCCTCTGCATTCAAGGAGGTAGAACCTAATTTCCCACTCCTTAATCACTAACTATACATAATGACTTCCCTTGAAAGAGTCCATAATGGGGGGTTGGGAGTTTAAGTGTATGGTGAAGAATCCTGAAAAATAATGCCTCAGCCTGCTGATCAATGTCAAAATCAGTAATGTAAAGTCATAGTAAGGGTATGTTCTTTTTGTGATGAAAACATTATTTTACCTCTGTGGTATTTTTCCCAAGAATATACAACACCTGTATAATCATTAGAAAAACATCAGGCAAATCTCAATTGAGGAACATATAAGTGACCTATACTCTTCAAATCCATCAGTGATTAAAAAAAAATGAGAAAAGTCTGAGAAACTGTCATATTTGTGACAGTTTTAGCTAAGAATCATATTTCAACATTTGTTCATCAATTATTAGAAATGCACCATACTGTTAGATGTTAATAATAAGGTAAACTAGTGTGGTATATATGGAGACTCTATAGTATCCCCACAATTATCCTGTAAATCTAGAATTATTCTAAAGTTAAAGAGTTTATTTTTAAAACTATGATCATTTCATCCAGTAGCTAATGGTAAGGAATGAAGACAATGAATATAAATGTTTCTTGGTTTCCCAGGGAAAACTATTTCACTGTAGTTATGATGATAGAGGACATAATATCATAGTGTAACCAATAATATATTCAATATTTAAACACTTGATAAAGCTGTTTGTCTTATTTGATATGTTAGGCCTCTACTTATTCTTAGTAGTCGTAGTTGTTGTTGCTCAGTCATCAAGTCATTCCTGACTCCTTGTAACCCCATGAACAGCAGCATGCTAGGCCTCTCTGTCCTTCACCAACTCCCAGAGTTTGCCCAAGTTCACACCCATTGAATCAGTGATGCCATCAACCATCTTATCCTCTATTACCCACTTCTCCTTAAGCCTTCAATTTTTCTCAGCATCAGAGTCTTTTCCAAAGAGTCAACGATTTGTGTCAGGTGACCAAAGTATTGAAGCTTTAGCATCAGACCTTCAAATGAATATTCAGGGTTGATTTCTTTTAGGATTGACTGGTTTGATCTCCATGCAGTCCAGGGGACTCTCAGGAGTCTTCTCCAGCACCACAGTTGGAAAGCATAAATTCTTCAGTGCTCTGCCTTCTTTATGATCCAACTCTCATATCTGTACATGACTACTGGAAAGGCTGTAACTTTGACTATAAGGACCTTTGTTGGCAAAGTGATGTCTTTGCTTTTTTTTTTAAATATAAATTTATTTTAATTGGAGGTTAATTTCTTTACAATATTGTATTGGTTTTGCCATACATCAACATGAATCCGCCACACGTATACATGTGTCCCCCATCCCGAACCACCCTCCCTCCTCCCTCCCCATATCATCCCTCTGGGTTGTCTCAGTGCACCAGCCCCAAGCATCCAGTATCATGCATCGAACTTGGACTGGCGATTCATTTCATATATGATATTATACATGTTTCAATGCCATTCTCCCAAATCATATCACCCTCTCCCTCTCCCACAGAGTCCAAAAGACTATTCTATACATCTGTGTCTCTTTTGCTGTCTTGCATACAGGGTTATTGTTACCATCTTTCTAAATTCCATATATACGCGTTAGTATACTGTATTGGTGTTTTTCTTTCTGGCTTACTTCACTCTGTATAATAGGCTCCAGTTTCATCCACCTCACTAGAACTGATTCAAATGTATTCTTTTTGATGGCTGAGTAATATTCCATTGTATTACCACAGCTTTCTTGTCCATTCATCTGCTGATGGACATCTAGGTTGCTTCCATGTCCTGGCTATTATAAACAGTCATTGGGGTACATATGTCTCTTTGCTTTTCAATGCACTGTTTATGTTTGTCATAGCTTTCCTTATAAGAAGCAATTGTCTCCTAATTTCATGGCTGCAGTCACCATCCACAGTGATTTTGGAGCCCAAGAAGTAGAAATCTGTCACTGCTTCCACCTTTTCTCCTTCTATTTGCCATGAAGTGATGGAACTGGATGCCATGAACTTCGTTTCTTGAATGTTGTTTTAAGTCAGCTTTTTCACTCTCCCCTTTCAACCTCATCAAGAAGTTCTTTCATTCCATGTTGCTTTCTGCCATTAGAGTGGTATCATCTTCATATCTGAGGTTTTTGATATTTCTCCCAGTAATCTTGATTCCAGCTTGTAACTCATTCAGCCCAGCATTTTACATGATGTGCTCTGCATATAATTTAAATAAACAGGGTAACAATAAACAGCCTTGTAGTATTCCTTTCTCAATTTTGAATCAGTCAGTTGTTCCAAATAATGTTCTAGCTGTTCCATCTTGACCCACATACAGGTTTCTTAGGAGACAGGAAAGATGATCTGGTATTCCCGTCTCTTTAAGAATTTGCAAAGGTTTGTTATGATCCACACAGTCAAGTGGAAAAAGGAAGAGAGTTCCAGAAAAACATCTATTTCTGCTTTATTGACTATGCCAAAGCCTTTGACTGTGTGGATCACAATAAACTGTGGAAAATTCTGAAAGACATGGGAATACCAGACCACCTGATCTGCTTCTTGAGAAACCTGTATGCAGGTCAGGAAACAACAGTTAGAACTGGACATGGAACAACAGACTGCTTCCAAATAGGAAAAGGAGTACATCAAGGCTGTATATTGTCACCCTGTTTATTTAACTTATATGCAGAGTACATCATAAGAAATGCTGGGCTGGAAGAAGCACAAGCTGAAATCAAGATTGCCAGGAGAAACATTAATAACCTCAGATATGCAGATGATACCACCCTTATGGCAGAAAGTGAAGAGGAACTCAAAAGCCTCTTGATGAAAGTGAAAGAGGAGAGTGAAAAAGTTGGCTTAAAGCTCAACATCCAGAAAACAAAGATCATGGCATCTGGTCTCATCACTTCATGGGAAATAGATGGAGAAACAGTGTCAGACTTTATTTTTGGGGGCTCTAAAATCATTGCAGATGGTGATGGCAGCCATGAAATTAAAAGACGCTTACTCCTTGGAAGGAAAGTTATGACCAACCTAGATAGCATATTCAAAAGCAGAGATGTTACTTTGCCAACAAAAGTCTGTCTAGTCAAGGCTATGTTTCTTCCAGTGGTCATATATGGATGCGAGAGTTGGACTGTGAAGAAAGCTGAGTGCCGAAGAATTGATGCTTTTGAACTGTGGTGTTGGAGAAGACTCTTGAGAGTCCCTTGGACTACAAGGAGATCCAATCAGTCCATTCTAAAGGAGATCAGTCCTGGGTGTTCTTTGGAAGGAATGATGCTAAAGCTGAAACTCCAATACTTTGGCCACCTCATGCAAAGAGTTGACTCATTGGAAAAGACTCTGATGCTGGGAGGAATTGAGGGCAGGAGGAGAAGGGGACGACAGAGGATGAGATGGCTGGATGACATCACGGACTCGATGGGCATGAGTTTGAGTGAACTCTGGGAGTTGGTGATGAACAGGGGGGCCTGCTGGTGCTGCTGCTGCTGCTGCTGCTAAGTTGCTTCAGTCATGTCCGACTCTGTTCGACCCCATAGACAGCAACCCACCAGGCTCCCCCATCGCTGGGATTCTCCAGGAAGAACACTGGAGTGGGTTGCCATTTCCTTCTCCAATGCATGAAAGTGAAAAGTGAAAGTGAAGTCGCTCAGTCATGCCCGACTCTTAGAGACACCATGGACTGCAGCCTACCAGGCTCCTCCATCCATGGGATTTTCCAGGCAAGAGTACTGGAGTGGGGTGCCATTGCCTTCTCCAACAGGGAGGCCTGGAGTACTGCATTTCATTGGGTCGCAAAGAGTCGGTCACGACTGAGCAACTGAACTGAACTGAGCACAGTCAAAGGCTTTCCATAGTCAATGAAACAGAAATAGATGTTTTTCTGGAATTCCCTTGCTTTCTCTTTGATCCAGCAAATGTTGGCAATTTGATTGCTGGTTTCTCTGCCTTTTCTAAAACCCAGCTTGAACATCTAGAATTTCTCTGTTCATGTGCTGCTGAAGCCTCACTTGAAGGATTTTGAGCATAACCTTACTAGCCTTGGTGATTTAGTTGCCAAGCTGTATCTGTCTCTTAGAACCACATGAATTGTAGCCGATCAGAGTGCCTCTTCCCAGTCAAGAACACTGGAGGGGGTTGCCATTTCCTTCTCCAGAGGATCTTCCCAACCCAGGAATCGAACCCAGATGTCCTGCCTTGCAGGCAGATTCTTTACTGACTAAGCTATGAGGGAATCCCTACTAGCATGGGAAATGAGTGCAATTGTCCCATAGTTTGAACATTCTTTGGTACTGCCCTTCTTGGGAATTGGGATGAAGACACCTTTTCCAGTCCTGTAGCCACTGCTGGGTTTTCCAAATTTGCTGCAATATTTACTGCAGCACTTTAATAGCCTCATTTTTTAGGATTTTTAATAGCTCCCCTGGAATTCCATCAGCTCCAATAGCTTTATTGGCAGCAATTCTTCCTAAGGCCTACTTGACTTCACACTCCAGACTATCTGGCTCTGGATGAGTGATCACACCATTGCAGTTATCTGGGTCATTAAGATCTGTTTTGTACAGTTCTTCTGTGTATTCTTACCATCACTTCTTGATCTCTTCTGCTTCTATTAGACCTTTACCATTTTTGTCCTTTATGTGTCCTATTCTTAAATTGATTTAAATTCCGAATTGTTCTTATGTCACATACTTAAAGAACTAAGCTTAAAAATTAATTGTAACTCTTTCTTTCCAAGCTATAATCTCAATTTAAGGATGAAAATTTGATATATCATAATTTATGTTAGGTGGATACATCAAATTTAAGTTTGTTCTTGGGAGTTTCTGCCCATGAACATAGAGGGGAAAAAATGACTTTCTATATATATCCATTCACTTGAGCTTTCATAAACAAAGTCCTCAAATACAAAATGAAAATATTGACAATACTTCATATGCATACCTATCCCTCTAATCTCCATTAATTTTCCTAAATTGCATTTAGTAGTAGTAATATTTGGTCATGTGACATTTCTTTTAAGTTAGATTTCTAAAGTTAAAGAAAAGTATTTTAGTGCAGTTTGGGTAATTTTTAAATGATGGTGCTTCTTAAATTGAGAGAATAAAGTTATTGCAACTTCTTTCTCTGAAGTATTTGTGTGTTTTATTTCATTTTTAGTTTAAAACCATATTAGAATTTATTCTTGGTCTCCATAATAGTAAATTGGATGTTAGCTGTAGAAAATGTATTGATTTATCTTATCTATTGCTTTATAACAAATTAGCCTAAAATTTAGCAGCCTAAATCTAGGAACATTTACTATCTTGCAGTTTCTATAGGTCAGCAATTTAGTAACACTGCAGCTGCATAATTCTGCCTTAGAGTCTCTCAGGAAGCTGTAATCAAGTATACAACCAGGGGCACATTCCATCCTAAGGCTTGAATGGGGAAAGATCGGCTTTCAAGCTCACTGTCATTGCTATGAGCAGGATAAAACAGATCCATTGCCAAGCTCACTCACGTGAGACTTTCATAGTGCTACATCACAGTAAGGTACTTGGCTTCCCAAAAGTGAATAATCAAGTTGATAGTAAGAGAAAGAAAAGACTCAAAATCAAGCTATATTATTATATAACATAGTTTTAGAAGTGACAACCAATCATTTTTCCAGTGTTATTTTATTAGAAGCAAGTCAGTAAAGTCTAGCCTGTGCTCAAGAGGAAGGCATTTCACAGGGGCATGAATATAAGAAGGCAGGGATCAGTGGGTACTATCTGAGAAGCTGCCTACAACAGTTAAGAAGTACCATCTTTCCCTTTTCATTATATATACATAACACACAGGGGAAAGCAATAGGGGATTACAAGTAAAATAGAACAAAACAAAACATTGCAACTTTCATTTTTCGTGAAACTGGAAGACATGTTCTTCAGTTGCTAAATCAAGTCCAAATCTTTGCAAATCCATGGACTGCAACACACTAGGCTTCCCTGTCCTTCACTATCTCCTGGAGTTTCTTCAAACTCATGCCCATTGAGTTAGAGATGCCATCCAACCATCTTATCCTCTGCCACCTCCTTCTCTTTTTGCCCTCAATCTTTCCCAGCATCAGGGTTTCTCCCCCACCCCCAAATGAGTGGGCTCTTTGCATCAAGTGGGTGAAGTATTGAAGCTTTAGCTTCAGTTCTTCCAATGAATATTCAGGGTTGATTTCCTTTAGGACTGACTGATTTGATTTCCTTGCTGTCCAAGGGACTGTCAAGAGTCTTATCCAGCACCATATTTGAAAGCATCAATTCTTCAACACTCAGCCTTCTTTACTGCCCAACTCTCATATTCATACATGACTACTGGAGAAGCTGTAGATTTGACTATATGAACCTTTGTTGGTAAAATTTGTCTCTGCTTTTTAATACACTGTTTAGGTTTGTCATAGCTTTCCTTCAAAGGAGCAGGTATCTTTTAATTTCATGGCTGCAGGCTCCACCCATGGTGATTTTGGAGCCCAAGAAACTAAAGTCTGTTGCTGTTTCCATCTTTGCTCTATCTATTTGCCATGAAGTGAAGAGACAGGATGCCACAATTTTAGTTTTTTGAATGTTGAATTTCAAGCCAGCTTTTTCACTCTCCTCTTTCACTTTCATCAAGAGGCTCTTTCGTTCCTCTTTACTTTATGCCATCTTAGAGTGGTATCATCTCCATATCTGAGGTTGTTGATATTTCTCCCAGAAATTTTGATTACAACTTGTGATTCACCCAGCCTAGCTTTTTGCATGATGTACACGACATAGAAGTTAAATAAGCAGGGTGACAATATAAAGCCTTTTCATACTCCTTTCCCAGTTTTGAAGCAGTCATTGTTCCATGTCTGTCTGGTTCTAACTGTTGCTTCTTGACTGACATACAGGTTTCTCAGGAGGCTGTAAAGTGGTCTGGTATTCCCATCTCTTTCAGAGTTTTCCACAGTTTGTAGTGATCCACACAGTCAAAAGTTTTAGCACAGTCAATGAAACAGAACCAGATGATTTTCTGGAATTCCCTTGCTTTCTCTATGATGCAATGAATGCTGGCAATTTGAACTCGGGTTTTTCTGCCTTTTCTAAACCAAGATGGTACATCTATACTGCTAAAGCCTAGATTAAAGGATTTTGAGCATAATCTGAAAGACATATAAATCCATATATTACAAAGTATCCATAAGGATTACCAAAATCAGTGGCCCTCCCAAATCTACAAGGAAATTGAGAGGAAAATTAAAGAACAAGGGTCGGGAATGTAGAGATTGCAGCAAAATTAGAATGACCATACAATTTATCACTGAAACCAGAATAAATTTTGTGTTATTTCACTCATTGTGAGAAAGTCATATTGAAGTGCATGTGGGAATATTATTCATTTTCAATACTGGCAAAATTACCCAGATTTTACAACTATTAATAGCATTTGGCACAACCTCTATGGAGGAGAATAGGACAGCAGAGGATGAGATGGTTGGATGGCATCACTGACTCAATGAACTTTAGTTTGACAAGCTCCAGAAGATGTAAAGGTCAAGGAAGCCTGGTGTGCTGCAGTCCATGAGGTCTCAAAGAGTCAGACATGACTGAGTGACTCAACAGCAACTATGGAGAGTACTATTTGGGTGTCTATTAACATTAAAAATATATGTACTCTCTGACTACTTCCACCTCTGAAAATTTACCTTATGGATATCCTACACACATATCATGCTATTTTTTTGCAGCATTACCTTTAGAGCAAAAGCTTGGACTGCATAAATATCCATCAATAAATAAAGTAAGATTGATACCAAAAATGAAATTCTATGAAGCTGTTAAATAAGATAAAATAGAGAATGATGATGTTGTTTATGTGCTGATATGGGGAGATCTCCAAGATATATTTTTAAGTGAAAAAAACAAAGTTGAAATCAGTATTTATAATATATATTAATATGATAAGTTTGTACAGGAAAGGGAGATGCATTCATTTTCTATTATTGCTGTAACAATTTAACACAAATTTAGCAGTTCAACACTACACACATTTATTATCTTACAGTGTTGTAGGTCAAATCTGACACAGGTTAGGATAAGGTGTCGGCAGGGTGTTCCTCTCTGGGGTTTCTAAATAAAAATCTGTTTCCTTGCTTATTTAAGTTAGCAGAATTCAGTTCCAGCACTTATAGGACTGTTTCTTACTAGCCGTTATCTGAGAGCAATTCTGAGATTCTAGAGGCTGTTGGGTTCTTAGGCTCACCATCCACTTCCTCCATAATCAAAGCCAGCAATGGCAGGTCAAGTCCCTGTCATGCTTTGAATCTGTTGCTTCTCCTTCCCTGGTTGTATCTCTCTCTGACAGCTTTTCTGCCTCCTCCTCCTATTTCTAAGAGTGCATGTAAATATACAGGGCCTATCAGAATAATCCAGGATCAGTTCAGTTCAGTTTAGTCACTCATTCATGTCCAGCTCTTTGCAACCCCATGGACTGCAGCATGCCAGACTTCCTTGTCCATCACCAACTCCTGAAGCCTACTTAAACTCATGTCCATCGCGTTGGTGATGCCATCCAACTATCTCATCCTCTTTTGTCTCCTTCTCCTCCTGCCTTCAATCTTTCCCAACATCAGGGTTTTTTCCAATGAGTCTGTTCTTTGCATCAGGTGGCCAAAGTATTGGAGTCTCAGCTTCAGCATCAGTCCTTCCAATGAATATTCAGGACTGATTTCTTTTAGGATTGACTGGTTGGACCTCCTTGCAGCCCAAGAGACTCTCAAGAGTCTTCTCCAACACCACATTTCAAAAGCATCAATTCTTCTGCTCTCAGCTTTCTTTATAGTCCAACTCTTACATCTATACATGACTACTGGAAAAACCACAGCTTTGACTAGACAGACTTGTTGGTAAAGTAATGTTTCTGCTTTTTAATATGCTGTCTAAATTGGTTTTAGCTTTTCTTCCAAGGAGCAAGGGTCTTTTAATCTCGTGGGCTGCAGTCACCATCTGCAGTGATTTTGGAACTCAAAAAAATAAAGTCTCTCATACTTTAAGATTTAAAGCCTTAATTCTATCTTCAATGTACCTTTAGCCTGGTTCTGTAAAATAATACACTCATGGGATCCAGTGTATTTGGGGGCCCATAGGAAATAAATTGGAGAAGGCAATGGCATCCCACTCCAGTACTCTTGCCTGGAAAATCCCATGGATGGAGGAGCCTGGTATGCTGCAGTCTATGGGGTCGCTAAGAGTCAGGCACGACTGAGTGACTTCACTTTTACTTTTCACTTTCATGCTTTGGAGAAGGAAATGGCAACCCACTCCAGTGTTCTTGCCTGGAGAATCCCAGGGATGGGGGAGCCTGGTGGGCTGCCGTCTATGGGGTCGCACAGAGTTGGACATGACTGAAGCGACTTAGCAGCAGCAGCAGCAGGAAATAAATATTCAACTTTGTTTATTACATATACAACAAAACTAGGGAAAGATACTTACAGAACCCAAGAACAGTGGTAACATGGGAAGAGCTGTTGTGATTAAAAGAAAAATGTGGTAGACAGATTTATACTATTTGTCTTTTCACATATGCTATAACCATCTAACTGTAGTACCCACTTAATCATTCACAGAAAAGTAAATAAAGGTCCAATAAATAGTGAAATTATATAAATACATGTTAAGCAGTTTTAACCCTCTCTTCCCGAGTCTCTGTTATCCAATTCTCATTCTGACTATTCTGATTTATAGTTTGCTTTGGAGATACTTCAAAGTATTTGGAGATACTTTGGGCTTCCCTGATAATTCAGTAGGTAAAGAATCCACTTGCAATGCAGGAGAGCCAGTTCAATTCCTGGGTTGGAAAGATCTGCTGGAGAAGTGATATGTACCCACTGTAATATTCTTGGGCTTCCCTGGTGGCTCAACTGGTAAAAAATCTGCCTGCAATGTGGGAATCCTGGGTTTGATCCCTGGGTTAGGAAGATCCTCTGGAGAAGGGAAAGGCTATGCATTTCAGTATTCTGGCCTGGAGAATTCCATGAACTGTATAGTCCATGGGGTTGCAAAGAGCTGGACATGACCGAGCAACTTCACTTGAAGATACTGGCGGCAAGTATCTCAGTGAGACCTGCTTTGTTCTCTCATGTGACGTCACAAACGGACAGCCTCCTCTTTTCACACAGGATATCTTATTTTCCTTTCAAATTGACTTTTTAATTTATTCAAACTCGTTTCTTTTTAAAGAACTCCCCAGGTCTTTTCTCTTTGGCTATCCAGAAAATATTCTGCCACTAAACTTTGTTAGCAAATTGAATTTACTGACCTCTTAAATTCAGGAAAAATGTCAACAGTCTTGGGGATTAATACTCATTTCACAATTTGACTTTGACCTGAGTTTCTTTAAATTCATTTCATTTTCCATGTTATATTGTGGTTTAGATTCCTCTTGATTGCTATATCCATAACCACCTGGGTTCAAACATTTTGGTTGCTATTAAACTGTTACTGAAACAATCTTTTAAGCCTATTGTACAGAGCAGTATTTGAAAATGCACTTTCTTCTTCAAAAAGCCCAAATTTGCCCTAATTTAATTCTTACAATCTTTCTACTGGCCAATTTCATCATCCTTCAGTTTGATCAATTCCAGCAATCCCTTACGTAAAAATGTGAAAATGCCTGTGTCTGATCAATTCATCAAGTGAGTTTTCTGAATAAACTAGAGTCTGGGATGGTCTTAAGAGTCACAAAATTGAAGCATCTACATACATGAATCACTTAGTTTTACAATTTAAGATAAATGGATCATATTTGCTGTGAATTGGTAGTTATTATACTATTGAATGGAGTGAGTATGAAATAGTTCTATCTCACTTTTATGCTGAAATTTCCAGAACTCTCAAACAGATGTTTTTCTATATCTTAAAAGAGTCTGAACCCCTAGCACAATATTCAATAACTAAAAAACAAACAATGCAAACAAACATACACAAAGACACACATACAAACAGCTTCAGATAGAAACTGTGCCTAGTGGGGCGTTTAACAAAGTTATCAGTTTTGTACTTAGGCCACTGAAGACAAAACACAGACAACAGTATGCATAAATTGAAAGACTGTTACACAGCACACTTGAAAATGTTATATTTACATGGCAACCAGCTTATTATATTTACATGAACATATGGCACAGGTTCACTAAAATCTTAAAAACAGATGGACATGAAGAATGAACTAGTAATTAACAAAGCTATATGTTGATTAAAACAGCATGTGGTTAATTTTTAAAGATTGCTGATCTTTATTAAGGATGGTGAGGCTGAAAAATCAAGTATTTTTGGCTAACATATCAATTGACCAGAGAGGCAGTGATAAATACTCTGGTCATTAAAATGCTATTTCAGTCTTGTTACCACAAACCTTGACTGCATGAAACATAGTTATAGAAGTAAAATTCAAAAATCTATTAGGTCTCTGAAGCTCTCTGTTTCTTGTATCTACAGAGGGGAGCTGAGAAGTCACATTATAATTTGGGAATAATAACATACAAAGATGTATGTTATTTGAATATTGTTTCTATGTTCAGAATCATGTCAGTCAACTCAGTGCCTCCCATTGCCCTTCATCCATCCTAAAGTCACATTGTGTACTTCTCTGAGCTCTCCAAATAGGCACCCTCTTGTTGCCAAGCAACAACAGATTTTCTACAAGTGCCTGTGCCATGTGTACTTAAACCGCAGTTGGCCTTTTTTCTCCTTCAACTTTTCGAAGTTTAGAAAAATAAATATATGACAGTCAGGTAGAGCTGTGGATATTGTAAAGGACTGTACTGGGAAGTCAAACAATAAAAAAGAGATACACACACATATATACACATATCCCCTTTTAAAAAGCTTTTATAAATATATTAGCAATTTTTTTAAAAAGCCTTTATAAATAATTTAAAAATCAATTCAAACAGGTGAAGAAAAACTATTTCTTTTTCCTAAGATAGTAGGTATTTTGTATTTTATACAAAATATTTTTTTGGATAGATATTTTGTATTTTATATCCAATAGCAAGTAAGTCGATAGCTATTCCTGTGATTTTCTATAAAGCATTATAGAGCTTCATTGTGGATACACAGAATGTCAGTTCTGATGGCCAACTTACAATCGATGAGCTCTAGTTACAGTCCTTTTCTCCAGATGGAGTTTTTCTAGGTTGAATGGCCTTGATTTCCAGGGACAATTATTGAAAACAGTTGCTATTAGCACCAATTTGCAAAAAGAGGATAATTTTAGAAAATAGATCAATTATGGCTGTGTCAAAGAATGAGCCCTTGTGGAGGATTTAAAAAAATACTAAGGACTTAATCAACATTCAAGAAGTAATACATCTCACTATAAATTTTCTCTCATTTAAAGTCAAATTTTTTCCCCTTTGTAAACGTTTTTTTTTTTTTTAATTTTCAGGACAAAATAGGCAATTTTATTTTCATTTTGTTATATATCCCCAGTGGGGTTCAGGATATACTATCCCAAAAGATGGCACTTGGTTTGCTGAATACTGTAAGCTGAAGGAGTTTGAGAAAATAGCAGAAGCAGGAAAGTCACTCAGAGTAACTTTCCCCTGCCCTTCTGCCCTGAAACAGGCCATAAAATCCTCGTGTGACAGTGGCTTTCCACCCAGAAGAGAGCAGCATCTTTCTCTCTGAAGACAATGGGACCCAGAGAAGGATCCAAACAGGCCTTCCTAAGGTTTTCCCAGATTGCTACATTTACCTCATATTCCTTGATTATTGTATTTCTCCACAACTATCTGCTCTTTATCAAACCCAGCATAAAAACAGTTTTAAACATTTCTTATGGTCTTCATTTTTTTTAACTTGTGTCAAGTAAAACTTTACATATATATATATATATATATATATATATATATATATATATATATACTTTTTATCCTGCTAATCTGTCAGTTTAATTTCAGACCCACCCAGGGACCATAACAGTGTAGAAGAAACTTTTTTCTCCCCGCATCGCTAAGTTAACTGTCTTCCATAAATATTGACTGATAATTACCACTGAGAGATTTAGAGTCTTAAGTAGAATCTTTTTCGGGAAGCTGAACCAAACTGGGTAACCTGTTAATTTCAGAGGAAACATGTATCTTCATCAAGCATGGTATAAATGGCTCTTATTGGCTAACCCAAGACTAGGAAGACTCTGGAACCATATTGCCTTGCTCATTGTCTTGTCTTCATCACCTGCCAGCTGAGTGAACTTGAAAACACTTTTCTTTGTTATACCTCAGTTTTCTCTCGTAGATAGAGAAGATAATAGTACCTATTATATGGCTGTTGTAAAGATGAAATGAAATAGTGTAAAGTATTCACTACCTTATACATTTAAGTAACATATAAACAGTAATTATTCAGTGAGGCTCCTTTGACTTTGTCTCTGAAGTCACTCAGCAGGCTCATGTCTCCATTATTATGAATTTATGAATGGATTTCTCCTTTTGTCTATCTTCTATTGGGAACTTAACAAGACACTACCTCTCCTGGAAACCCAAAATAAATATTTTACCAATAAGAGGAGCTGAAACATTCTGTTACTGGCACCCAGCTTATAACACTTGTTTTACTATTTAAGTTCAGTTTTTGCTTTTTTTGGGGAGGTGAGGGGTATTATTTTAGATGATGGATTGGTTCATATTTAATTTGGTCATCCAAAAATGCTGAAAATGTGAAATAATTAGGAAACAGTCAGGGTCCAAGGTTGTTGGGAAAAGTCCCAAGCCACTTAGCATTGAACTGTTAGTGATGGCATGACTGAAAATGGAAGCAGGGCCACCATTTCAAGTATAAGAATGAGCCTCTGCTGTTTCCAACCCTCTAATTGCCTCAGGGTCATAAACGAACCCTGTGTAAACCCCTCATGAAAAAATATTCAATGATAACAAGAGAATCATTTCTTTAATCTTACAGAACTGAATTGCACTATATGAGTTACCTGATAAAGATGAGTAAATTCAAGGGAGAAAGAATGAAGAGATGCAAAATGGTGAGTAAATCTACCTCTTAGACTATTCTCAGCATACTTTCCATCTTTCTCTACTTTTCAATAAAACTCATTAACAAAACATATAATTAAAATTTATATTGTTGATTATTGTATTTTTAAAGGTTTAGAATATTTAACTTCTCTTTCAAGTAATGTTTTTGCCTTGGCAACTAAACTTAGAAACATATTCTTTACCCTCCATAGTGAGTGAGTGAAGTCACTCAGTTGTGTCCTACTCTTTGCAACCCCGTGGAATGTAGCCCACCAGGCTCCTCCATCCATGGGATTCTCCAGGCAAGAATACTAGAGTGGGTTGCCATTTCCTTCTCCAAGGGATCTTCCTGACCCAGGGATCGAACCCAGGTCACCTGCATTGCAGGCAGATGCTTTAAACTCTGAGCCACCATATCTCTTATTTAATATTAGTGAAAGTTCTCTTCTGTCAATTACCTACAGATTTTAACCTTCTCTTGCAAATTTTTTCTATTTAATTCAGTGTTAAAGGATGAGACTAAATTACAAATAGTTAAAAAATCTATAATTCTCAGTTCAAATTTACTGAGTCAATGTCCAGATTTAATTTTCTTTCTTTTTCCTATCATTAAAAGCATCTGTATCCCTAAATAATTTTAGAGAATAAAACATCATTCTTCGATTGAATTTTGATATCCTGTATTAAAAGTTAAATTTGCAGAGTAGTTAATAGAAACGTGATATAAAAGTATAATAAATACTTCCTGACACAGAATGCCTGAAAAATTACAGAAAAAGACTGCTATACACACCCACACACACACAAACACACACACACACACATACACACACATACATCACTTCAGTTCAGCCACTTAGTCGTGTCTGACTCTTTGAAACCCCATGAACTGCAGCACGTCAGGCCTCCCTGTCCATCACCAATGCCTGGAGTTCACTCAAACCCAAACCCATGTCCATTGAGTCGGTGATGCCATCCAACCATCTCATCCTCTGTCATCCCCTTCTCCTCCTGCCCTCAATCTTTCCCAGCCTCAGGGTCTTTTCAAATGAGTCTTTTTGCATCAGGTGGCCAAAGTATTAGAGTCTCAACTTCAGCATCAGTTCTTCCAATGAATATTCAGACTGATTTCCTTTATAATGGACTGGTTGGATCTCCTTGTAGCCCAAGAGACTCTCAAGAGTCGTCTCCAACACCACAGTTCAAAAGCATCAATTCTTTGGCACTCAGCTTTCTTCATAGTCCAACTCTCACATCCATACATGACCACAGGAAAAACCATAGCCTTGACTAGACAGACCTTTGTTGACAAAATAATGTCTCAGTTTTTGAATATGCTGTTTAGGTTGGTCATAATTTTCCTTCCAAGGAGTAAGCATCTTTTAATTTCATGGCTGGAATCACCATCTGCAGTGATTTTGGAGCCCAGAAAAATAAAGCCTGACACTGTTTCCACTGTTTCCCCATCTATTTCCCATGAAGTGATGAGACCAGATGCCATGATCTTAGTTTTCTGAATGTAGAGTTTTAAGCCAACTTTTTCCTCTCCTCTTTCACTTTCATCAAGAGGCTCTTTAGTTCCTCTTCACTTTCTGTCATAAGGGTGGTGTCATCTGCATATCTGAGGTGATTGACATTTCTCCCAGCAATCTTGATTCCAGCTTGTGCTTCCTCCAGCCCTGCATTTCTCATGATGTACTCTGCATATAAGTTAAATAAGCAGGGTGACAATATACAGCCTTGACGTACTCCTTTTCCTATTTGGAACCAGTTTGTTGTTCCATGTCCAGTTCTAACTGTTGCTTCCTGACCTGCATACAGGTTTCTCAAGAGGCAGGTCAGGTGGTCTGGAATTCCCATTTCTTTCAGAATTTTCCACAGTTTATTGTGATCCACACAGTCAAAGGCTTTGGCATAGTCAATAAAGCAGAAATAGATGTTTTTCTGGAACTCTCTTGCTTTTTCCATGATTCAGCGGATGTTGGCAATTTGATCTATGGTTCCTCTGCCTTATCTAAAACCAGCTTGAACATCTGGAAGTTCATGGTTCATGTATTGCTGAAGCCTGGCTTGGAGAATTTTAAACATTACTTTATACCCATGTATAAAACCTTAAAGCTGAAATAATGTTTTAATTGGTTTCATATAGAATATTTTCTCTGACCACATGCAATTATCTTAAAAATTAATATCAAGCAGATAATGAAGAACCTTTAGAAATTTAGGAATTAAACTTTAATGACCTCTAAATCATAGAAGAAATAACAATAGATATCAAAACTACTTAGAACCTAGTAATAATAAAGCATTAAAATTTGGCCACATAATCAATGTGATCCTTAGAGGGAAATTTAACATTTAAAATATAAATGTTAGAGAAAAAGAAAGGCTGAAAATAATGTGGTAAGATTTAATTTAAGAAATTAGAAAATAAAGACAAAATAATTCCAAAGAAATTGAAGAACAAAAATGATATGCAGAAAATGATAAAATTGGAAGTTGAAGCTACACAAAAGAGAATCAACTAAGTCAGAATATAGTTATAGTTTTCTAGTTTCTTAAAGCTTTGTAAAATAGTTAAATCTGTGGGAATATTGGTAGAGCAGGGAAAGGGAAAAGAGAAATAACAACAGATTGAGAAGAGGTATATCGTAATAAGAGAATAGTATTGACTTTAGGTATACTAAAAGTGTTATTTCCAGTTGTAAACACTAATGAGAATGAAAATTCATAGCTATATCAAGTTGCCTTTATTATCACCTTAACAGAGTGTGGCTCAGATGGTAAAGAATCTGCCTGCAATGCAGGAGACTGGGGTTCCATCCCTGTGTTGGGAAGATCCCCTGAGAAGGAAATGGCAACCCACTCCAGTATTCTTGCCTTGAGAATTTTATAGACAAAGGAGCCTGGTGGGCTACAGTCCATGGGGTTACACAGAGTCAGACACAACTGACCAAGTAATACATTTACTATCACAAAGAGAGATAAGAATACAAGTAGATGAAGCTCCCAATGCTAATTCCTCCAGAATATGACCCACACACCTGCAGTGAATAAGAAACCCGCCAAGTATGAGAAGCCCAGTCCAGAAATCAGCTGCCTTTTATACCATTAGGTTGGAAGGACAGACAAGTTAGTGCTTAAGGACTGACCAGCTGCTGCTGAGTTGCTTCAGTCATGTTTGACTCACTGTGACCCCATGGACTTCAGCTCACCAGCCTTCTCCACCCATGTGATTCTCCACATGAAAATACTGGAGTGGGTTGCCATGCTCTCCTCCAGGGAAGGACTGACCTGCTGCTGCTGCTGCTGCTAAGTCGCTTCAGTTGTGTCTGACTCTGTGCGACCCCATGGACTGCAGCCTACCAGGCTTCTCCATCCATGGGATTCTCCAGGCAAGAACACTGGAGTGGGTTGCCATTTCCTTCTTGAATGCATGAAAGTGAAAAATGAAAGTGAAGTCACTCAGTGCTGTCCGACTCTTAGCGACCCCAGCCTACCAGGCTCCACCGTCCATGGGATTTGCCAGGCAAGAGTACTGGAGTGGGGTGCCATTGCCTTCTCTGAGGACGGACATACTACCATGTAATATGATTGACTGCTGTGCCACATCTAGGTATATCTGTGTTATACTTCAAGTTTACAGTGAGTGTGGCCATGTCCTTAATAAATATAAATAAACTTAGGAGAGAAAATTGGAAACTTTAAGACAATAGAAATAACCAAGAAGATTATAACTTCCCAAAACCGCTCAAAAGAAATGGAAGGAATCTATAATCATTAAAAAACTTGGTAGCCATTAAAAATTGATCACATACCAACAGTTTTACATGCAATTTTAACCAAAAATTCAAGGAATTGACATCTGATATATAAAAATTGTTCCAAAGAATATAAAAAGAGTAACATACCTTTATTCTGTAAAGTTAATGTGACCTTATTACCATATAAAGAATAAATATGAAAGGGAAAAATTACAAGTGGACTTCACTTATAGATGGCCAAATTCTAAATAAAATAATATACAGTGATAGAACAAATGTAAAATGAAACCATATAAAGATATAATTTTAGCACAGTACAATAAGTTACTGAGGAATCATGTAATGTAAAATAGATCATTATAGAGAAAAAATTAGATAAAATTTTAAAGGTGTACTAAAATAGATGAATAACTATGACATCCACATTGATAAAAAGACTCAATATTATAGATATCTCAATTATTCAAAAATATTACACCAATCAAGTTAAATATAATACCAATTGATATCCTAACAGAAAGTTTGGGAACTTGATATGTTGGTTTTAAATTTTATATTGAAAAGGAAAAGATCAAGAATAGTTATTGTATTGTTCACTCACTAAGTTATGCCCACTCTTTGTGAGCCCATGGACTGCAGCATGACAGCTTCCCTGTCCTTCACAATCTCATGGAGTTTGTTCACACTCATGTCCATTGAGTCATTGATGCCATCCAACCCTTTCATTGTCTATCTCCCTCTCTTCCTGCCTTCAATGTTTCCCAGCATCAGGATCTTTTCCAACAAGTTGGCTCTTCATATCAGATGGCCAAAGTATTGTGGCTTTGGCTTCAGCATCAGTCCTTCCAATGAACATTCAGGGTTGATTTCCTTTAGGATTGACTGTTTTGATCTCTTTGCAGTCCAAGGGACTCTCAAGAGCCTTCTCCAACACCACAGTTCAAAAGCATCAATTCTTCAGTACTCAATCTTCTTTATGGTCCAACTCTCACATCCATACATGACTACTGTAAAGACCATAGCTTTGACTATACAGACCTTTATCAACAAAATGATGTCTCTGCTTTGTAATACACTGTCTAGGTTTGTCATAGCTTTTCTTCCAAGGAACAAGTATCTTTTAATTTCATGGCTGCAGTCACTGTCCCACATTGATTTTGGAGCCCAAGAAAATAAAATCTGCCACTGGAATTAGAATTGGAAAGGGAACCAGAGATCAAATTGCCAACATCCATTGGATCATCGAAAAAGTAAGAACAGCTAGGATACTGCTAACAAAGGTCAGTGAGGAGGATCTTTCCGTACAAGGTATGAAGATTTATTACAAAGCCATTGGTATTAGCACAATGATAACAATTATGCTTCTTAATAATAAAAAAAAAACTCAGAAACATACACATGTATGAAAACTTGATAAATATAGTAGAAAAGGACAAGAAAGACAGAAAGACAATTTGTGATTGGTTCTCAAAACTAATCAAAGAATACATGAATAAACAGATATACTCTGGTTAATAAGCAAGTGAAGCTGAAAAAATAAGCAAGTTTAGGCTATGAATTATCTTTTTTGGCTGTCTAAATATCAATTCAATAAGCCAGGTAAACTGAATCTCCACTTGACTTTTTGCTGTGTAAACGTAGTCTGGAAGACATTTTAAAGAAAGGAGGATGTTGTGAGTAATTGACCTTTTCTCTAGAAAGGAAATAGTGATATTTTCAACCACTACAGTAACATCAAGCAGGCCACACAAAAGGAAGGTCACTTTTTTATTGAAAAGGAGGGGAAAACACGGTGGAGAAATGTATTTTCTTCCGCAAATAATTGGAAGTCTTGTGTAGAAAATGAAAGGCATGAAGCTTTTAAGGGGACTATTAATGCTCCTTTCCTGAGCTTCACATCATATTAACATAGTATTATGTGGAAAAATGCACTGCATAGTGTCCTGTCACCAAGGACATTTTGGCCTGTGAGCCTCTCCACCTTAATTACAAGGTTATCTGAATCGCCAAAGGTGACTCCTTTGGATCAAGTCTAGCCACACCTTGTCAGTTTCAAGCATTATGAGCCTCATAATAAGTTTTAAAATGTAAAGTTGTACCCTGCAGCAGTTCGTAATGACAAACTATGATTTTTCTGAATCTCTTAAAGGTAGTTTTGTCAAGGACTGAACATGCAAAACTGACCTTATCAGAGAGGTAAATGCAGCTCCAATTAAAACTGAACTGGGAAAAAAAAAAAAAAAACTGAACTGGGGAGGAGATTTTGGAGGGGTGATCACAAACTCAAAATGTTTAAGCCTCATAGATAAGGGACACTGCCATATGCTGCAGCATCTTTATTCTCATCCTGCAATTACAGGGATCAACAAAACATTGTTGGAAATCATTTCAGTTAGCATGGATGCTACTGTTGAGATTAGATTAATTAAACTGATAAATCCCAAGCATGGATCAAAAACATCTAGTAACATGAAAGCAATAAAAATATGAGACAGGCTAGGGCTGCCAAGAAGTTTTTCAAAGCTCCCACTGGCCTAGTATGATTGGAAAATCTACAATTTTGAAGAAAAGAAAATAGATCAAACGCCAGGTAAATATAAGTCTGAAGGTCTGGCATTCACCAGAAATGAGGCTTCATAACCAAGAGGAGCTTATCATAGCCAAAGCAGGATGCACAGTACATCAAAGTAAATTAGGCAGTTTCACCTCGGCATCCAATCTAATAACAAATAACATTGGGTCTTATTGGCAAGTGCTCTGTGCCTTCATAATTGAATGCTGAATATCAGTAACTGACCATGTAGTAGGAGCAATGACCTAAGGATGTAGAGATAAGACTGATTTAGATTATATCTGCATGTAAGAAAAATTCAGGCTCTTTTCCAGTGAAGAATTAACTTGAAAAATACACTGTGAAATCCCAAGAGAGTCAATTCCTAGATAGGTTGATAAGAAGTCCAGGGTCCCTGCGGAGGAGAAAGGGGTCTGGGGCTCTCAAGGAGTGATAGGGGTCTGGAATATTTAGGGAGGAGAATAGGACAAACATCTTTTTTTTTTTTTTTCTAAACATTTCTAAGTCTTAGTCACATAAAACATTTTTTTTTCTTTAAGCCCACAACTGATGATTACACAGAATCATGGTCCACTGGAGAAGGGAATGGCAAACCACTTCAGTATTCTTGCCTTGACAAACCCATGAACAGTATGAAAAGGCAAAATGATAGGATACTGAAAGAGAAACTTCCCAGGTCGGTAGGTGCCCAATATGCTATAGGAGATCAGTGGAGAAATAACTCCAGAAAGAAGGAAGGAATGGAGCCAAAGCAAAAACAATACCTAGTTGTGGATGTGACTGGTGATAGAAGCAAGGTCCAATGCTGTAAAGAGCAATATTGCATAGGAACCTGGAATTTCAGGTCCATGAATCAAGGCAAATTGGAAGTGGTCAAATAGGAGACGGCAAGAGTGAACGTCGACATTCTAGGAATCAGCAAACTAAAATGGACTGAAATGGGTGAACTTAACTCAGATGACCATTATATCTACTACTGTGGGCAAGAATCCCTTAGAAGAAATAGAATAACCATCATGGTCAACAAAAGAGTCTGAAATGCAGTACTTGGATGCAATCTCAAAAACAACAGATTGATCTCTGTTCATTTCCAAGGCAAACCATTCAATATCACTGTGATCCAAGCCTATGCCCCAACTAGTAATGCTGAAGAAGCTGAAGTTGAATGGTTCTATGAAGACCTATGAGATCTTTTAGAACACCCAAAAAAGATCTCCTTTTCATTATAGGGGACTGAAATGCAAAAGTAGGAAGTCAAGAAACACCTGGAGTAACAGGTAAATTTGGCCTTGGAATAAAGAATGAAACAGGGCAAAAGCTAATAGAGTTCTGCCAAGAGAACACACTGGTCATAGCAAACACCCTATTCCAACAACACAAGAGAAGACTCTACACATGGACATCACCAGATGGTCAACACCAAAATCAGATTGATTATATTCTTTGCAGCCAAAGATGGAGAAGCTCTATAGAGTAAGCAAAAACAAGACTGGGAGCTGACTGTGACTCAGATCATGAACTCCTTATTGCCAAATTCAGACTTAAATTGAAGAAAGTAGAGAAAACCATTTGACCATTCAGGTATGACCTAAATAAAATCCCTTATGATTATACTGTAGAAGTGAGAAATAGATTTAAGGGACTAGATCTGATAGACAGAGTACCTGATGACCTACGCACGGAGGTTCATGACATTGTACAGGAGAAAAGGATCAAGACCATCCCCATGAAAAAGAAATGCAAAAAAACAAAATGGCTGTCTTAGGAGGGCTTACAAATAGCTGTGAAAAGAAGAGAAGTGAAAAGCAAAGGAGAAAATGAAAGATATTCCCATTTGAATGCTGAGATCCAAAGAATAGCAAGGAGAGATAAGAAAGCCTTCCTCAGCGATCAGTGCGAAGAAATAAAGGAAAACAACAGAATGGGGGAAGTCTAGAGATCTCTTCAATAAAATTATAGATACCAAGGGAACATTTCAAGCAAAGATGGGCTCAATAAAGGACAGAAATGGTATGGACCTAACAGAAGCAGAAGATATTAAGAGGTGGCAAGAATACACAGAAGAAGTGTACAAAAAAGATCTTCATGACCCAGATAATCATGATGGTGTGATCATTCACTTAGAGCCAGACATCCTGGAATGTGAAGTCAGGTGGGCCTTAGAAAGCATCACTACGAACAAAGCTAGTGGAGGTGATGGAATTCCAGTTGAGCTCTTTCAAATCCTGAAAGATGATGCTGTGAAAGTTCTGCACTCAATATGCCAGCAAATTTGGAAAACTCAGCAGTGGCCACAGGACTGGAAAAAGTCAGTTTTCATTCTAATCCCAAAGAAAGGCAATGCCAAAGAATGTTCAAACTACCGCACAATTGCACTCATCTCACACGCTAGTAAAGTAATGCTCAAAATTCTCCAAATCAGGCTTCAGCAATACCTGAACTGTGAACTTCCAGATGTTCAAGCTGGTTTTAGAAAAGGCGGAGGAACAAGAGATCAAATTGCCAACATCTGCTGGATTATCAAAAAAGCAAGAGTGTTCCAGAAAAACATCTATTTCTGCTCTATTGACTATGCCAAAGCTTTTAACTGTGTGGATCACAATAAACTGGAAAATTCTGAAAGAAGATGATAATACCAGACCACTTGACCTGCCTCTTGAGAAACCTATATACAGGTCAGGAAGAAATAGTTACAAATGGACATGGAACAACAGACTGGTTTCAAATAGGAAAAGGAGTACGTCAAGGCTGTATATTGTAACCCTGCTTTTTTAACTTATATGCAGAGTACATCATGAGAAATGCTGGGCTGGAAGAAGCACAAGCTGGAATCAAGATTGCCAGGAGAAATAGCAATAGCCTTAGATATGCAGATGACACCGCCCTTATGCAGAAAGTGAAAAGGAACTCAAAAGCCTCTTGATGAAAGTGAAAGAGGAGAGTGAAAAAGTTGGCTTAAAGCTCAACATCTTAGAAAACTAAGATCATGGCATCTGGTCCCATCACTTCATGACAAATCGATGGGGAAACAGTGGAAACAGTGTCAGGCTTTTTTTTGGGGGGGGGCTCCAAAATCACTGCAGATGGTGATTCCAGCCACAAAATTAAAAGATGTTTGCTCTTTGGAAGGAAAGTTATGACCAACCTAGATAGCATATTGAAAAGCAGAGATATTACTTTGCCAACAAAGGTCTGTCTAGTCAAGGCTATGGTTTTTCCAGTGATCATGTATGGATGTGAGAGTTGGGCTATGAAGAAAGCTGAGCACCAAAGAATTGATGCTTTTGAACTGTGGTGCTGGAGAAGACTCTTGAGAGTCCCTTGGACTGCAAGGAGATCCAACCAGTCCATCCTAAAGGAGCCGAGTCCTGGGTGTTCACTGGAAGGACTGATGCTGAGGCTGAAACTCCAATACTTTTTTTGGCCACCTCATGTGAAGAGTTGACTCATTGCAAAAGACCCTGACGCTGGGAGGGATTGGGGGCAGGAGGAGAAGGGGATGACAGACGATGAGATGGCTGGATGGCATCACCCATACGATGCACATGAGTTTGGGTGAATTCCTGGAGTTGGTGATGGACAGGGAGGCCTGACAACTGTGATTCATGCAGTCACAAAGAGTTGGACATGACTGAGCTACTGAACTGATGATTACACAACAAACAATTCAGTTTAAGCTCTGTACTTGGGATTATATAACAACAATGTATCCTGCTTAAGGACAGTTTCTCCTTCCTGAAAACCATATGACTAATCCTGATATTTTAGAATGTATATTATGGGAGTGGATCTGGTAGGATCTTTCTATTGTTAAATTCTAATCCTGTTATCCTAAAATGTAAATTATGGGAGTGGGTCTATTAAGATCTTTACAACCTTGAGACAGTCTTTTGATTTATTATAATAACCAATTTAAAAAGTATATAACTCCCTTGCTAACACTAGTGAGTGGAGCACTCTCCATCCCCTTTCTGATGTCTATGTGAGAAGCTTTGTCTGCCCCTTTTCATACTTTAATAAAACTCTGCTATACAAAAGCTCTTGAGTGATCAAGCCTAGTCCCTGATCCCAAAGCTAAATCTTCTTCTTCAGAGATCACAAATCTGACATCATTCACCATGAGCTATCAATCCCAAGATTTATTCTAATAACATATGAATTAGAAAAAACAGAAATATAGCTACTGGCTGAAATTAAAGAAAGAGATGATGGATGGAAAGGCAGTGGAAGGGAAAGAAGGAAAAGAGAAGGATGAAGGAGGGAAGGAACAGTTGATTATTCTGTAACTATTCTAGGTAATGGAATATGCTTCATGCCCCAAGAAACAGATATACAATCTCAAAGGAAGCCTTCTATTTTATAAAAGCCTGTATGGGCTCATGAGGCCAAAATCAAATCAGTCTCTTTTAGGGGATGTTATTGGACAGTCCTACTCTCAAAATTTTCCTCTGAAAGATATCCTAGGGTTACTTGTGCCATTTATAAGTAAGCCATATATATATACTTTATTTACAGAATTATTTTTAAAGACTAGAAAACTATCACAAGAATAGCAAAATGGTCTTTGTACATGATACACCACCTCTCCTAAAATCAGTTTTCTTATTATATCTATCATGGGTTCTAACCTTGGAAAAACCTTCTTATTATCCTTCAAGCCCTGCTAAAAATGAGGTATGTGGGGTCAAGAAGACAAAGAAAAAAAGACCCACTAGTAATGCTCAGACTTTGGGAATAAATGATCTCCAGGATGCAATTAGCACAATCCTTCACCTGGGAGATGGCAAGAACTAAGAGAAAAGAAAAAAGTACGCAGGTTCAAGTGATGACTTTTAGAATAATTTTCTGTTCCAGCCACATTTTACCCTAATGACCATGCTAATCTAGTCTTGATTAGCATGACCATGAAAATAATTATCATTTATATGCAATTTTAAATCTTAAAAACCTTTGTTAAAAATGTTCTTTCCTGCTATAGGACATCCAATATTGTCTGGAATAATGAGTTCATTATAGTGTTTGCCTTTTTTTTTCCTGAAGTCTATAAATGTATAGCTTATATCCAAGTGCTAATATTAGCACATAGACTCTATTGAACCTCTAATGTGTCTTTCTGACAATTAATATCTTAACATTTTAATTTATATATTTGCTGAGATATGAGAGGAGACATTTCTGTAGTGCATATATATTATAAACTTTTTACATAGAAAATTATACTATTCCTAGTTTGAATTATTTTTTCACTTATATCATTCTGTGTCGAGAAGGCAAAAATCACTTACACTTAAGTACTCACTGGCTATTATTGTCCTGAAGATAGAAAAAAATGTGCTTGTCCTCAACATATACACTGAAGATTTGCTTCTATATTTAAATGAAAGGATATATTTATATCTTGAATGCTTTAGAATTATACTACCAATGGACATATTTGAAATATAGAAATTATGAGAAGATTTCAATGTCACAAAATATATGCAATATAAAAAAGCTGTGATTTAAAGAAAGCAACCTGACATTATTTTTAAAGTGTTCTGTACCAAAAGTTCTTTGTGAAAATTTAAAAATAAAACTAGATAAATTCTGTGGGCAAGGACTGGGTCTGCTAGAAGCATCTTTCAGCCTTAATAAAGAAGATTTAAGGTATCTTCTACATTTGCAAAATCACACTTTTTCTTGATTTTATTAATAACTATCAGAAATTTATAAAAGATGTTTTAATCCAGATATATGCCCAGGAGTGGGATTGCTGGATCATACAGTTCAGTTCAGTTCAGTCACTTAGTAATGTCTGACTCCTTGCAATGCATGACTGCAGCACACCAGGCCTCCCTGTCCATCTCCAACTCCCAGAGTTTATCCAAACTCATGTCCATTGAGTCGGTGATGCCATCCAACCATCTCATCCTCTGTCATCCCCTTCTCCTCTTGCCTTCAATCTTTCCCAGCATTAGGGTCTTTTCAAATGTGTCAGTTCTCTGCATCAGGTGGCCAAATTATTGGAGGTTCAGCTTCAGCATTAGTCCTTCTAATGACTATTCAGGACTGATTTCTTTTAGGATTGACTGGTTGGATCTCCTTGCAGTCCAAGGGACTCTCAAGAGTCTTCTCCAACACCATGGTTTAAAAGCATCAGTTCTTTGGTGCTCAGCTTCCTTTATAGTCCAACTCTCACATCCATATATGACCACTGGAAAAACCATAGCTTTGACTAGACAGACCTTTGTTGGCAATAAATGTCTCTGCTTTTAATATGCTGTCTAGGTTGGTTCTAACTTCTCTTCCAAGGAGCAAGTGTCTTTTAATTTCATGGCTGCAGTCACCATCTGCAGTGATCAAAATATAAAGTCTGTCACTGTTTCCACTATTTCCCCCTCTATTTGCCATGAAGTGATGGGACAAGATGCCATGATCTTAGTTTTCTGAATGTTGAGCTTTAAGTCAACATTTTCACTCTCCTCTTTCACTTTCATCAAGAGGGGCTTCAGTTCTTCTTTGCTTTCTGCCATAGGATCATATGGTAGTTGTATTTTTAGTTTTTTTAAGGAAGCTCTGTACTGTTCTTCATAGTGGCTATACCAATTCACATTCCCTTCAACAGTATAGGAGGGTTCACTTTTATCCATACCCTCTCTGGCATTTATTGTTTGTAGATTTTTTGATGGCCATTCTGACTGGTGTGAGGTGATATCTCATTTTAGTTTTGATTTGCATTTCTCTAAGAATTAACAATGTTGAGCATTTTATAATGTGCATCTTGGCCATCTATAAGTCTTCTTTGGAAAAATGTCTATTTCAAACATCTGCCCATTTATAATTTGGTTGTTTGTTTTTTTGGTTACATTGAACCATGAGCTGTTTGTAAATTTTAGAGACTAAACCCTTGTCAGTCACATAATTTGCAAATCTTTTCTCCCATTTTGTCAGCTGTCTTTCCATTTTGTTTATGGCTTCCTTTGCTATGCAAAGACTTTTGAATTTAATTAGGTCCCATATGCTTGTTTTTGTTTTTATTTCCATTACTCTAGGAGGTACATTGAGGTATGTGCTCTGCCACTTACTGGAGAGTTTTTGGAGGTTTTTTGGGTCATAAATGGGTGTTGAATTTTGTCAAAAGTATTTGGTGTCAAACACACTAGATCATACCCTAGCTCTGCCACTTTATATTCTGTAGCATTGGAAGTATTAATCTCTCTCATGCCTTAGTTTCCTCATCTATAAAATTAGGATGCTAATACTGTTTCATCCAATGAGATTATTGTAAAGATAAAGCAACACATAAAATGCTTATTATATTTTATGAATTGTATGATAAACTTTTGTTATTATTAACATCATTCTATTATTATTCATCTAGTACCATGATAAATGCTGATAAGCAAAAAGTACTTATAAAATTCCAACTATGATAGTACTGGGCTTCTCTGGTGGCTCAGACAGTAAAGCATCTGCCTGCAATGCTGGAAACATGGGTTCAATCCCTGAGTCAGGAAGATCCCCTGGAGAAGGAAATGGCAACCCATTCTAGTACTCTTGCCTGGAAAATCCCATAGACAGAGGAGCATGGTAGGCTATATAGTTCATGGAGTTGGAAAGAGTCAGACACAACTGAGCGACTTCCCTTCACTTCTACTTTTCACTGTTGTAATAGTCAGGGTCCACCTAGAAAATAAATAATTCTAGGTCTTTCAAACAGAATATAATACAAGAAATTAGTTACACAAATGAGAGAAAAGCTGAGAAACAGATCAAGGGCAGCAATATAACACAGAGATTAGCAATATAAGGAAATAGCTATCAGCTTTAGAGCTGAAAAGGCAATGGAAGGAGAGGATATTATAAGACTCTGGAAGTCAGGCTGTCCAGCTAGTATTGGAGGCATGGAGGAGACAAACCTGCTGCCTAAACAAGCAGAGAAAGAAGGGAATAAATATATGGTGTCTCTCCTCTTCACATGTACTCAGTCTTATGCCACATCTTTCCTGGGAAATCAAAGGACAATGAGACTGATAAATGTTGGGTTTTATAATCTAAAGGAAAACAGTGGAAGACAGGAGCATTGACCTGAGGGTGAACAGGAGTTGGCCAGCATTCAGTTCAGTTTAGTTGCTCAGTCATGTCCAAGTCTTTGTGACCCCATGGACAGCAGCACACCAGGATTCCCTGTCCATCACCAACTTCCAGAGCCTACTCAAACTCAAACTGCGTTGGTGATGCCATCCAACCATCTCATCCTCTGTCATCCCCTTTTCCTCCAGCCTTCACTCTTTTCCAGCATCAGGGTCTTTTCCAATGAGTTTGTTCTTCACATCAATTGGCCAAAGTATTGAAGTTTCAGCGTCGGCATCAGTCCTTCTAATGACTATTCAAAACTGATTTCTTTTAGGATTGACTGGTTGGATCTCCTTACAATCCAACGAACTCTCAAGAGTCTTCTGCAACATCACAGTCCAAAAGCAATCAATTTTTCAGCACTCAGCTTTCTTTATAGTCCAACTCTTACATCCATACATGACTACTGGAAAAACCATAGCTTTTACTAGACGGACCTTTGTTGGCAAAGTAATGTCTCTGCTTTTTAATATGCTCTCTAGGTTGGTCATAACTTTTCTTCCAAGGAGCGAGTATCTTAATTTTATGGCTGCAGTCACCATCTGCAGTGATTCTGAAGCCCAAAAAAATAGTTTGTCACTGTTTACCCATCTATTTGCCATGAAGTGATGAGACCAGATGCCAGGATCTTAGTCTTCTGAATGTTGAGTTTTAAGCCAGATTTTTCCCTCTCCTCTTTCACTATCATCAAAAGGCTCTTTAGTTCTTCTTCGCTTTCTGCCATAAGGGTGGTGTCATCTACATATCTGAGATTATTGATATTTCTCCCAGTAATCTTGATTCCAGCTTGTGCTTCATCCAGCCCAGCATTTCTCATGATGTACTCTGCATATAAGTTAAATAAGCAGGGTGACAATGTAAGGCCTTGACGTACTCCTTTTCCTATTTGGAACCAGTCTGTTGTTCCATGTCCACTTCTAACTGTTGCTACTTGACCTGCATACAGATTTCTTAGGAGGTAGGTCAGGTGGTCTGGTATTCCCATCTCTTTAAGGATTTTGACCAGCATAGTTAATTTAATTAGAATGATTTAAGATCTACAACAACACATGCAGTTAAATCTGAAAGCAAGCTTGCTCTGCCTATACCTACTATTGGTAGACGTTCAGGTAGAAGGGCACATGGAGCACTTCCTTAAAACCAGTAAGGAGTTCACTGAAAGAGCATAACAGCACAGGTTTTAGATTTTCATTCTGACTCTGCTGCACTCCGTTTAGTCAAGGCTATGCTTTTTCCAGTGGTCATGTATGGATATGAGAGTTGGACTGTGAAGAAAGCTGAGCGCTGAAGAATTGATGCTATCGAACTGTGGTGTTGGAGAAGACTCTTGAGAGTCCCTTGGACTGCAAGGAGATCCAACCAGTCCATTCTGAAGGAGATCAGCCCTGGGATTTCTTTGGAAGGAATGATGCTAAAGCTGAAACTCCAGTACTTTGGCCACCTACTGCGAAGAGTTAACTCATTGGAAAAAACTCTGATGCTGGGAGGGATTGAGGGCAGGAGGAAAAGGGGATGACAGAGGATGAGATGGCTGGCTGGCATCACCAACTCAATGGATGTGAGTTTGGGTGAACTCTGGGAGTTGGTGATGGACAGGGAAGCCTGGCATGCTGCGACTCATAAGGTCACAAAGAGTCGGACGTGACTGAGCTACTGAACTGAACTGAACTGCTGCACTCAAACTAAAAGCCTTTTTTTAATTTACATTTTTAATCCATGTAATGTGGATAGTAATGTTTGACTTACTGAATAATCTCTAGTAATAAAGGACATAATAAAAGATTAGCACAATTCTTCAACTGATAGCACACAATAATGATGGCTTATAATATTATCAGAAATTAGAAAAAATGTAAGTTGTAGCTTCAATAGCTTAATAAAAATCTTGCTTTAGTCCATATATTTAGCAGTATATTTTTATTACCATAATTCTTTAAATCTAGATGTCATCTCTAATGTAAGATCTATCATTATTATATGTACACCTATGAAAGAAAAAACTCAGCTATAACACACAATATCTCATTATCTTTTTCACTGAATTGCATGTCCCTGTAGGTTGAGCAGCTTCTGTCTAAAGTCGGCTGGAAGTTTCTGACATAGTATGTATAATGCTATATCAACACTGTCCTGTACAATGCATGAATGGATCATACTAGTCTCTTGCTGCCTTGAAATTTTTCATCTGCTCCATGGAATTGTCAGCTTTTTCTGCTTTTAATTACTTTGCTTAATATATGGTAGACAATCTTTTTTATTTTTTTTTTTCACATTTTCTCACAAAGTGTAGCTAACATCATCTCTTTACAAATTAACTAAAAAGTTAACCAAAAACTTCTGTATAGCAATGAAAACCATCAACAAAATGAAATGGCAATTTATAAAATGGAAGAACATATTTATAAATCAAATCCAATAAAGGATGAATATCCAAATTATAAAAATAATTCATATTGTTTTATTGTTGTTGTTTACTCACTAAGTCATGTCCAATCCCGTGGACTGTAGCCGTGGACTTTGTGACACCATGCACTGTAGCCTGCCAGGCTCCTCTGTCCATGGGATTCTCCAGGCAAGAATACTGGAGTCAGTAGCCATTTCCTTCTCCAGGGGATCTTCCCAACCCAGGGATCAAACCCAAGCCTCCTGCATTTATAGGTGGATTCTTTACCACTAAGCCACCAGGGAAGCCCAAAGAATTCATATAGCTCAATAGAAACCAACAATCTATTTTTAAAAATGGGGAGAGAATCTGAATAGATGTTTCCCCAAAGAAGTTGTTCAGATGGCCAACAGTTACATTAAAAAAATGCTTAATATCAACTGCTGATGCTGAGTCACTTCAGTCGTGTCCGACTCTGTCAGATCCCATAGACGGCAGCCCACCAGGCTCCCCCATCCCTGGGATTCTCCAGGCAAGAACACTGGAGTGGGTTGCCATTTCCTTCTCCAGTGCATGAAAGTGAAAAGTGAAAGTGAAGTCGCTCAGTCATGTCTGACTCTTAGCGACCCCATGGACTGCAGCCCACCAGGCTCCTCCATCCATGGGATTTTCCAGGCAAGAGTATTGGAGTGGGGTGCCATTGCCTTCTCAACTAATCATCATTAAAATTCAATTTAAAACCACAATGAGATATTTTAATAGAGAAGAATAAACCTGACTCTGTATTGGGTCTCTAACTCTAATCTTTGTGCTCAGTTGCCTGCACTTAGTCAGGCTGGTTCTGTACCTTTGTCTCCTCAATTGGTGAAAGAATGTTATCTATAGACTGAAATATGCATAGAAACGCTTTCTCAAGTTTCTGCCTCCCACACTTGACCTTTCATTCATACAGAGATAAAAAGCTACAGAGGAGAAAACATTTGTCTTGCTGAAGGTTTGCAGGAACATCATTATTAGATCTACCTGGACAGCTCTAAGAACAAAGATTATCACATCTGGCTAGCACGAAGAAGTCTATAACAACCAGCCACACCCCCTTGTCCCATTTTAGTATAAAAGAAGCCTGAATTCTAATTCAGATAAGACTGTTCTTTGGGACACTAGTCCACCATCTTTCTGAACTGAGTTATTGGGAAAAGGAATAGTGACTTATCTCTCAATTTATTTGCCTATTGTTTGTTGAACAGTATGAGCCTGGTCTTGATAGCAATATCATCTCACACCTCTCAGAATAACTATTTCAAACATATAAGAAATAGCAAATTTTGGCAATGAAGCGGAGAAAAAAAAACCTTTGTGAACTGTTGGTGGGAGTGTAAATCAGTACAGACACTATGGAAACTCTGAAAAACAATAAAAACTTCCTCAAAAACTTTAAAATATAGATACCCTGTAAGATATTCCATAGTTTCCACCAATGGATAAATGGTTAAAGAAAATGTGATAAATGTATTTAAATGTGATAAATATATATAAATATTCTAAATACAATGAAATATTATTCATCCATAAAAAGGATAGCCAACCATTTGCTATAGCATGGATGATCTTGAGGGCATCTTCCCAAGGGAAATAAGTCAGACAGAAGAATACTTATATGTGAATTAAAAAAAAAAAAAAACAACCAACACCCATAAATATAGATAACATTGTGGTGGTTTCTAGAGGAGGTTGAGGGGATGGGCCAATTGGGGAAGGTGATCAAAAGGTACAAGATTCTGCTTAGTCACTCAGTCATGTCCAGCTCTCTGTGACCCCATGGACTATAGCCTACCAGGCTCCTCTGTCCATGGAATTCTCCAGGCAAGAATACTGGAGTGGGTAGCCATTTCCTTCTCCAACAAGATTCTAGTTATAAAATAAGTCCTGGGTTGTAATGTATAATCTGGTGACTATAGAAAACAATATAAGTTTTTAAGAGTAAATCTTAAAAGTTCTCATAAGAAAAAAATTTGTAACTGTGTGTAATGGAATGTTAATTACACTGTGATGATCACATCACAATACATACAAGTATCAGCCCATTATGTTGCACAAATATCATAAAAAATAAGATAAAAGGAAGTACTTTGGGACCAAAAAAAAAATTCTTGAATATTGGAAAGCATTTCTGTGTTGCTTTATAAGAAAATAATAAACTGTGTTCATCCCTATAAAGAAAAATTTCCCTTTAAACATGTCAAATTAATGTCACACTCTAATTGGAAACTTCAATACATAAAGTAATGTTTTATTAAAATACTGATAGTGTAACCTTCTTAAATTTAATTGAAATAGCAACTAAACTCAAACAGATTATTGTTTAAAATGTTTGAACTCAACTTATGTGATGACAGCATGAACAAATATGATCAAGTTGACATGCTATGTGATGTCTGTCATCTGATCAACACAAGTTGTAAAATAACAGATTGTAAGATGCATCCCAGTTTCAAATATGATTCTTAGAACCTATCAGTATAAAACATGATCATATTTACTCAGGTCCCATTATCAGGGGAAGTGAAAAGGAAATAAATTAGAGAAAAGGAGAGTCAGGTACAGAATTTGCCATAAGAAAAGTCAATTTTTAATACGTAGAAATATAGTACCTATTTAATTGGAAAAGGAGTACATCAAGGCTATATATTTTCACCCTGCTTATTTAACTTCGATGCAGAGTACATCATGAGAAACGCTGGACTGGAAGAAACACAAGCTGGAATCAAGATTGCTGGGAGAGAAATATCAATAACCTCAGATATGCAGATGACACCACCCTTATGGCAGAAAGTGAAGAGGAACTAAAAAGCCTCTTGATGAAAGTGAAAGTGGAGAGTGAAAAAGTTGGCTTAAAGCTCAACATTCAGAAAACGAAGATCATGGCATCTGGTCCCATCACTTCATGGGAAATAGGTGAGGAAACAGTGGAAATAGTGTCAGACTTTATTTTGGGGGCTCCAAAATTACTGCAGATGGTGACTGCAGCCATGAAATTAAAAGACGCTTACTCCTTGGAAGGAAAGTTATGACCAACCTAGATAGCGTATTCAAAAGCAGAGACATTACTTTGCCAACAAAGGTCCATCTAGTCAAGGCTATGGTTTTTCCTGTGGTCATGTATGGATGTGAGAGTCGGACTGTGAAGAAAGCTGAGTGCCGAAGAATTGATGCTTTTGAACTGTGGTGTTGGAGAAGACTCTTGAGAGTCCCTTGGACTGCAAGGAGATCCAACCAGTCCATTCTGAAGGAGATCAGCCCTGGGATTTCTTTGGAAGGAATGATGCTAAAGCTGAAACTCCAGTACTTTGGCCACCTCATGCGAAGAGTTGACTCATTGGAAAAGACTCTGATGCTGGGAGGGATTGGGGGCAGGAGGAGAAGGGGACGACAGAGGATGAGATGGCTGGATGCCATCACTGACTCGATGGATGTGAGTCTGGGTGAACTCTGGGAGTCGATGATGGACAGGGAGGCCTGGCATGGTGCAATTCATGGGGTGGCAAAGAGTCGGACACGACTGAGTGACTGAACTGAACTGAAATGTTTATCAAAACCCAGAACATATTTTCAATATTTAACTAGTTATTGGATGCTTATAAACTTTACCTTACCAGAAAAATACAGTGTTTCCCTTTATTTAAAAAAATATATATATACACATAAGTTTTGGAGATTTTTTTCTAAAATCAGCAAAAATTTTTTTATTAATTAATTTATTTTAATTGGAGGTTAATTACTTTACAATATTGTGGTGGTTTTGCCATACATTGACACAAATCAGCCACAGGTGTACATGTGTCCCACTGTCTGAAACCACCCTCCCACCTCCCTCCCCATCCCACCCCTCTGGGTTGTCCCAGTGCACCAGCTTTGAGTGCCCTGCTTCATGCATTACACTTGGACTGGTCATCTATTTCACAACTGGTAATATATATGTGTCAATGCCATTCTTTCAAATCATCCCCACCCTCACCTTCTCCCAGAGTCCAAAAGTCTGTTATTTATATCTTTGTCTCTTTTGTTGTCATCATTACCATCTTTCTAAATTCCATATATATGTGTCAATATACTGTATTGGTGTTTTTCTTTCTGTCTTACTTCACTCTGTATAATAGGCTCCAGTTTCATCCACCTCATTAGAACTGACTCAGATGTGTTCTTTTTAATAGATGAGTAATATTCCATTGTGCATATGCACCACAACTTTCCTATCCATTTGTCTGCCTAAGGGCATCTAGGTTGCTTCCATGTCCTAGCTATGGTAAACAGTGCTGCCATGAACATTGGGGTACACGTGTCTCTTTCAATTCTGATTTCCTCAGTGTGTATGCCCAGCAGTGGGATTCCTAGGTTGTATGGCAGTTCTATTTTCAGTTTTTTAAGGAATCTCCACATTGTTCTCCATAGTGACTGTACTACTTTGCATTCCCACCAACAGTGTTAGAGGGTTCCCTTTTCTCCACACCCTCTCCAGCTTTTACTGTTTGTAGACTTTTTGATAGCAGCCATTCTGACTGGTATGAGTTGGTACCTCGTTGTGGTTTTGATTTGCATTTCTCTGATTAATAAGTGATGTTGAGCATCTTTTCATGTGTTTGTTAGCCATCTGTATGTCTTCTTGGGAGAAATGTCTGTTTAGTTCTTTTGCCCATTTTTGATTGGGGCATTTATTTTTCTGGTATTGAGCTGCATGAGCTGCTTGTATATTTTTGAGATTAATTCTTTGTCAGTTTCTTCATTTGCTATTATTTTCTCCCATTCTGAAGTAAAATCAGCAATGTATTTTTTAGATATGTGTTTGAAAACCTGCATTTTACAGCAATGCTAGGATGAATAATTATTAAAATGTTTTATTTTAGAGGAATCATCTGTCATTTTAAACTTAAAAAGAGAAAGGAAACATGACATATGATTACTATTTGCTCAAATGTAGTGAACAGGCATGAAAATTCTAAATTTGAACTTGGACTGTGGGTGTGAAAAAAAAATCAAGACAAAAACTATCTACAATGTGTGGAGGAATGTGATGACTCATGGAATTAGCAATATGTTGCTAACAGTGCCTAAAGTAGCATTGAATTACATTTTTGTATCATATATATTCCTAGCTAAACCAACACTCCTGAGAGATGAATCAGTGCATGTATGTCTAGCTTACCCAGAAAGGAAAGATTCAATAATTAGCTATTTTCAGGGCACCACAGACAGAGTGTAATAGAGATAACAATTAACAAAGAAGTTTATTGCTTCTATCTGAGCTTGGTTCATCCTGACTCCAGGATGAGATGAACCACATGTTGTTACAGCTCCACTGTAGCCAGTTGTAGCCACAGTCTGACAGATAAGAATGTGGAAAGATATATTAAATCAACCTGAAGCAAAGAATGGTTGTTGAATGTTTGGGTTATGATACACAAAGCAAAGTAAAACCTTGGGGTTCCAGAGGGAAGAGATGATAGCAGAGGCCTTGGCCTTTATGTGCATTCTTGCATCTAAAGACAGAAGCAAAATTATCAGAAACATCATAGAGTCTGGGAGCAGAAGGATCCAATTGGGATGAAGAGTTAATTCTTTCTGAATCTTCAGATGTAGCAAGAAGCCAGGATTGAATCTAACCACTAATAAGCAAGGATTTAATTGGACAAATAAAGTGGAAGTCTCTCAGTCGTGTCCGAATCTTTGTGACCCCATGAACTATACAGTCCATGAATTCTCTAGGCCAGATCCTGGAGTGGGTAGCCTTTCTCTTATCCAGGGAATCTTCCCAACACTGGGGTCAAACCCAGGTCTCCTGTATTGCAGGCAGATTCTTTACCAGCTGAGCCACAAGGGAAGCCCAAGAATACTGGAGTGGATAGCCTGTCTCTTCTCCAGGGATCTTCCCAACCCAGGAATCAAACTGGGGTCGCCTGCATTGCAGGTGGATTCTTTACCAACTGAGCCATCAGGGAAGCCCAGTAAAGATTAGGAAGCTTTTACAGAAAATCATTCTCATGTTTATTGGGACTGATTGGATCAGAGAGGAAGACATACATTTCCTCTCCCTGTAATATATTAAATTATCTAGACCTAAATCTCCTACATTTTCCAAAACTTCCCTCAGTTTGCTTCATTCCATTCACCTCTACCTGGAACCTAGCTGATAGGCTGTGAGAAGTTGAAGTCATTTGGTCAGGCCACATGTAGGGATTCCTGTTGACAGTGTCATGTGGCCCACTCAGCTGAATCAGCCTAGCCCAGTTCCAGACATGTGACTGCAAAAGCCATTTTAGAATTAAAATCTCTAGCCTCAGCTATTTCAGCATCCCTTTCAAGTAACTCCCAGACATCTGACTGAGTCTGACCTGCAGAAGTCATAGGCATCTGGGGCAGAGGATAGCTCTCCCTGCTTTCCTAGCTATCCTTTCTATATTAATGACCTACAGAACCTGTGAACATAATAAAACGATGTTTCATGCCACAAAATTTAGAATTATTTATTAGGAAGCAATAATAACTAAAATACAGTTCTTTTCGGAATAAGGAAGTTATAGCTTGGACATGGTTGTATAGTTAAGTCTCTATAGTTCACAGCCTCCCTTACAACTTAATGGGAATGTACATGTGTTGTAGACAATGGAATAAGAACAGAAATGCTATTATCACTTCTTGATATGTCCCATAACTTCCTGCAGTGAACTCCTATATACACATGGACTGTCCTGCAAACTAAGCCATCAAATAAGAATAATGCCCTTTGAGGCAACAAGCAAATAAGGTAATAGTAACCTATGATTTTGAATGGTACTCTAGTTATTCTAAAAGTGAAATGTATATTATTTGGGGAGCTCTTTGTTATAGTAGCCTAATATTACAATGACTGTACCACATGCAATATAGAATCCTTCATTTTTTTCTTCTAAAATAGAGATCATAAGCAATGCAAGCTGTAACATAGAATTGTGAGACAGTTTCAATCATCTTGTTTTGGATAAAGTTTCTCAGTATTATATGAAAAGATAGCAACGTGGCAAAGGGATTGGAGAGTTTAGATTTGAAGCTATTCTCTTAAGGAAACACTTGCTGTAACCTCAAATAATTTTGAAAATAAGTGCAGTATAAAGATGGAGTGAAGATTTACTATTTCAAGTATTATTAAGAACTCGCTGCTACTGCTGCTGCTAAGTCGCTTCAGTCATGTCTGACTCTGTGCGACCCCAGAGACGACAGCCCACCAGGCTCCCCCGTCCCTGGGATTCTCCAGGCAAGAACACTGGAGTGGGTTGCCATTTCCTTCTCCAATGCATGAAAGTGGAAAGTGAAAGGGAAGTTGTTCAGTCGTATCCGACTCTTAGTGACCCCATGGACTGCAGCCTACCAGGCTCCTCCATCCATGGGATTTTCCAGGCAAGAGTACTGGAGTGGGGTGCCATTGCCTTCTCTGTAAGAACTTGCTGCCCACTTTCAGATTTAGGATAATAAAAATGATCCTCTTCACTTTCTCCTTCTAGGGAAGGAAAAAGAGAAGCAAAAACTCTTTTAATAAAACAAAGAGGCATTTATTAACCTAAGAAATTATGAATAAAGGTTGAAAAGAGAGAAATATTAAATAGTTAGCAAAGAAAAGGAAAGTCAAGCCTATGTACAATTAGGCTTGTAGTGCAAGTGAAGTGAAAAAGAGGGTTGGTTGGCTTCAAGAAGAAGCACAGCAACTCAAAAGCATGAAAGTTTATGGAAATTGGGAGAAACAGTATCACATAAAGGGGGATGAGATGAAGACAGAAAATAGGATAAGTTAGGAATTTGTTTTAGGAAAATGAAAGCCCGTCATCTCCACCCTGACCTTTACAACTAGGAATATATTTAATCCTAATTCTTGTCAAAGTTATTAGAGACTCTTTGGACCTCAGCCTCTATAACATCAGCCTTTTTTTTTTTTTTACTATCTCCTGTATGCTATCAACTAGGTTTATATCCCCATGTAGAATATTGAAAAATATCAGAATTGCCAGCAGCAAGGTACAGAGTTCTCAGAACATTAGAAAGTTCTTTTTCTCTAAAAAACTGAATGTCTAGAGCACAGATGGGAACATGTGAGAGTGTATATGTATTGTTATTTAAAATCCAAGTAGTTATCTTACATATAGTGATTTCTACCAATCCATTAACCTTACCAAGTATAGAGATTCCAATAAGCATTTTACTGTCCCATTCTTAAGTGTGAAGAGTGGAATCAAAGGTTACAATATATAAATATTTTAAATGGGTTATACAGATAAAAGAAAGCCAATATATGACAAAAGGACTCAAATGAAAAAAATTATTAAATTATTACTTTGTCTCATATAATGAGGATAATGTATACATAAAAACAGGATGTTATAAAGGAGGCACAAAAAATAATTTTTTGAAATTAAAAATATAGCTAGTTTTGGGCTAAAAAATACTTAGAAGATAAAACTGAGTACAACAAAGACCAAAAAAAAATGAACAAATGAGAAACGAAAAAGAATCCAGGAGATTCAACCTTTCAGTTGAAATGTTGATAATATGAGCTTCAATATGAGATATCACAAAAAAACAATGAGGATAAAATTGCCAAGAAAATACAAGAATATTTCATACAATGTTATAATGTGAGACTACATAATAAAAGGGTTCATCAGTGTATAAGGGCAGAAAGTGAACAGGAACTAAGGAGCCTCTTGATGAAGGTGAAAGAGGAGAGTAAAAAGCTGGCTTAAAACTCAACATTGAAAAAACAAAGATCAAAGCATCCCGTCCCATCACTTCATGGCAAATAGATGGGGAAATAATGGAAACAATAACAGACTTTATTTTCTTGGGCTCCAAAATCACTGCAGATAGTAAGTGTAGCCATGAAATGAAAAGACGCTTGTTCCTTGGAAGAAAAGCCATGACAGGCTTAGACAGCATGTTAAAAAGCAGAGACATTACTTTGTCAACAAAGGTGTGTGTAGTCAAAGTTATGGTCTCTCCAGTAGTCATGTATGGATGTGAGAGTTGGACCATAAAGAAGACTGAGTGCCAAAGAAATGATGCTTTTGAACTGTGGTGTTGGAGGAAACTCTTGAGAATTCTTTGGACAGCAAGGAGATCAAACCAGTCAATCCTAAAGGAAATCAACCCTGAATATTCATTGGAAGGACTGATGTGGAAGCTGAAATGCCAATACTTTGGCCACCTTATGCAAAAAACTGACTCATTTATATGACAAAACCAATACAATATTGTAAAGTAAAAAATAAAATAAAATAAAAAACCTGACTCATTGGGAAAGATCCTGATGTTGAGAAAGATTGAAGACAGGAGAAGGGGATGACAGAGGATGAAATGGTTGGATGGCATCACCAACTCAATGGACATGAGTTTGAGCAAGCTCCAGGAGATGGTAATGGACAGGGAAGCCTGTCATGCTGAAGTCCATGAGGTCACAAAGAGTCAGACACAGCTGAGTGACCAAAAAACAATAATAACAAAGTCAATGCATAAAACAACAAATTTTAAAGAATCCAAAAGAAGGCAAACTATCATAAATTTCTTAACACCAAAGAAAAAGAATCTCTAACTTTCTAAGAGGAAAAACCATCCATATAAAGGCTAATCACAATGACTTCATAATTCCCAACAGAAATTTTAACAACAGGAATATTTACTGGTCAAACAGTGTTATTTAACTTAGAGCAATGAAGTGAGAGAATAAGGAAAATTTCAGATTGTTAATGTTTTAAAATGTATTTTCCTGTCCATCAGCAGATGAATGGATAAGAAAGCTATGGTACATATACACAATGGAGTATTACTCAGCCATTAAAAAGAATACATTTGAATCAGTTCTAATGAGGTGGATGAAACTGGAGCCTATTATACAGAGTGAAGTAAGCCAGAAGGAAAAACATCAATACAGTATACTAACGCATATATATGGAATTTAGAAAGATGGTAACAATAACCCGGTGTACGAGACAGCAAAAGAGACACTGATGTATAGAACAGTCTTATGGACTCTGTGGGAGAGGGAGAGGGTGGGAAGATTTGGGAGAATGACATTGAAACATGTAAAATATCATGTATGAAATGAGTTGCCAGTCCAGGTTCGATGCACGATACTGGATGCTTGGGGCTGGCGCACTGGGATGACCTGGAGGGATGGTATGGGGAGGGAGGAGTGAGGAGGGTTCAGGATGGGGAACACATGTATACCTGTGGCGGATTCATTTTGATATTTGGCAAAACTAATACAATTATGTAAAGTTTAAAAATAAAATAAAATTTAAAAAAAAAAAAAGAAAAAAGAAAATAAAATGTATTTTCCATGTAGCCTTTATCAGGAAACTACTAGCTGATGAAAAAGCAATCCAAGAAAGACAAAATGGGATTGAAATTATAGAGGAATCAACAGAGGAGAGATGAGAATTCCAAGCACAATAGCAGAAGGAAGTCTCAGACAATAGAACAGCTGGAGAACAACGTTTAACATGGGAGCAATAGGCCAAAGCCTCCAGAAAGAATGTCTCCAAAGTAAAACAATGACTAAATAAATGAACTGGTAAGTTATATAACTATTTTGACCATATATATTTGGAGGTAATTTATGGAACTGTGAATGTGTTTGAGAACTGTTCATCATATGTTCTAAGAAAAACAAGCAACTCAGAAAAAATTATTAAACCTTGGAAAATAAAATTTTATGCTAAAACAAATTATAACCAGAGCATATACCTAGACTCAGTAATGAACAACATGTGCTTAATTGTAATGAAAACACTGACAATGTATTTAACAAGAACTGAGATATAAACATATTAGGAAAATGTAGAAAGAACTAGGGCTAAGTTTTATAAAGAATCACTAGACTTGATTAAAAAATTATTTTACACAATTTTTTTGCATTTAATCCTTTGAAAAATAAAATTTAATATAAAATAGCTAACTAGAATATCCTATAAATGAATATTTTTTTTTATCTTCTCCATTTCCAAATCAATGAATCTGGGCTTATCACATGCATACACACACACACACACACACACACACACACACACCCCATCATAAAATAACTGGCAGGCTGACTGGATCACTGAGATGTCTCCAGAAGTCATAATATTGATGAACTCTAGCATGGACTGCAAATTTGTTTCCATTTTTTTATGTTCCTCTTATCAAGAGTTGACATTTATGCACTCTTTGATTTGGGTTTAGCCTTATTATTTGTCCTGGCCAATTAAACGTAGAGGAAACAATATTGTATGAAGCCTGGGCCTTGGCAGGTTTTTTGCACTTCTGTTCTTGCAATTGGACCATACCCTCTGAACTAGTCTTCTGAAGAATAAGACAGGACATAAGCAGAGATACAGTCTCATATTCGAGCAAGCTTTGACCAGTCAGACCCCAGCTGATGAAGCAGCTGACTCCAGACAGGAGTAAGCCCGGCCAATGGCAGGCAAGCCTGCTGTAGATCTGAGAACTGCTTCCTACTGACTCTAGTTTTGAAACAAATGGTTTTATAGTTTTGAAATAAATGGTTTTAAATCTCTCAATTTGGGGGTGATTGATTACACATAAGAGTGAGAAATCCCAAGGGAGATTATAAGCCCTTAACAATATACTGTATCAAAAATTGAGATCCCTTAGAAAGATGCTGAAATAACCCCAAATTATAGGCCAATGGAACTTAAAGACCGAATGAGATGTAGTTGGTTCAGTGGAAGAAAATAACTAAAGGATAAATGGAATGTGCCTTTGTCAGTTCAGTGTGCTATAACAAAATATCACAGACTAGATGGCTTAAACCACAAACATTCATTTCTCCAATCTGGAGGTTGGGAACTCCAAGATCAAGACGCTAACAAGTTTGATGTCTGATGAGAGTGATCTTCTTGGTTTGCAGATAGCTGCCTTCTATACGGTACCTGAGAGCCATTTTTGTTTCTTCTTTTCTTCTAAGGACACTAATTGTATCATGTGGGCTCTATCCAGTTATTTTATCTAATCCTAATTTTCTTCCAAAGGCCTCATCTCTAAACACCATCATGCTGGGGTGGAGGACTTCAAAATATGAATTTTGGAAGGACACATTCAGTCCATAGCTGCATGATTGTGTTAGTCCCAAGATTTAAACGTTGCTAAAATCTGTGTCTGCCTTCAAATTAGAGCTCAATGAACAACCTGTAAAATAACTACCAGAGTAGTAATTCGGATCACATAAGACAGTGAAGTATAAGACTGCACAATGGTTTTGGAGGCCAGTTCTATCTTTAAAATGTATCCAACAGATGTATATACCCATATTCACAAGAAGATCTATACAATAATACTCCCAGAAACATGAGTTGTAATAGAAAGAGAAAGGAAATACAAATGTCAATTTAACATATTAAGATGTGTACTATGTAAAATAATGTCCATTACATATTTCTGAGTTTAAAAAGGCAAGCCACGAAACTGATAATATCCTCAATAGAATATAAGCGTATTCTGTAATAATGTAATTCAATTAAAAGTAACTTTAAATTTTATGAGCACATAATCCCTCAATATTCTGAAGCCAAGAATTTTGAGAAAAACTGTTGATTGGATAATATTTGGGAAGAGGATCAAAACCAAAAAAATGCTACATTAAAGGTAGAAAAAGTTTTTTACTAATTGAAATAGTATCAACTTAACCATACAGTAAGACATCATTTTCTTTTTCTGTACTGTGACAAGGTTGAATCTATGAATCTAATGCAGGTTCCACTGATTCCTCTGCATCACCTTGGGCCATCGGACATTACATTTAGAAGCATGTAAATATTTTATAATCTCAGCTCAAAAAATTAACTTTTTTCCAAATTTAGAATTAATTTCAAGATCTATTAAGAAAAATTAGGGTTTAAGATAACTTTATCTAATACATTGTGTATACCTGTACATGTTAAGTTGCTTCAGTCATGTCCAACTTTGTGACCCTAAGGACAATAGCCCCCCAGGCTTCTCTGTCCATGGGATTCTCCAGGCAAGAATACTAGGGTGGGTTGCCATGCCCTTCTCCAGGGGATCTTCCCAAACCAGGGACTGAACCTATGTCTCTGTCCCTTATCTCTCCTGCACTAGCCATTAGGTTGTTTACCACTACTGCCACCATATTGTAGGTTTTCTAAATTGTATTTTATGTGGTGGGAATTTAAACCTCTTCTCTTAAAATTTGGCACTTATGTGTATGTGAAAAGAAAAAAACACCTGGAAAAATACATGCCCAGCTATTATCAGTAGCTACACTGGAAGAATAAGAGTGGAAAAAAGATAGGGGTTGGCTAGATTTTCACTTTTTAGTTATACTTTTAAAATATCTACTATAATACATGTTTAATACATGCTATATGCTTTGTATTGTTTAAGTATACTTTAACAATATACTTGGAATATTTTACATATAATTTTTCCATGAGCTTAAATAATCAAATAGAAGAAAATTATTCTTCATCTATGGAAGGAGAAAGAAAAAATTCAATTTGTAACACCTGATAAGGGCAGAGACAAGGCAAGCACAAATATTACTGAAAACTCTGAAATGGGAAGAAAGAAAGAAATAATTTGTAATGTGGGAACTCCTTTACCACATCAACTAACCTCTCTTTTATGCCATAAAAAAAATAAAAAAACAAAAAATGGAAACATAATCAGATAATCAGTATCTAGAGATGCAATATAAAAAACTTGAAGAAAGAAAATGATAAATATTTTTTCTAATTTAAAAATGTATTTGTCACTTAAAAAGAGCATACACATGTGTACATTTTAAAGAAGGCAATAATTTTTTTTCATACACTGATTTTTGATGTGTTAGGTGCTGTGCAAAAGCTTGAACACTATTTTTCTCTATATCTTCTAATGATAAAAATTAAACTAATGGAACATATGGGGAACATACGATTTACGTGTGTAAACACATTTTTCTATGACTCCATAAGTTCAATTCCAGATCCTACAGAAGGATCTAATGTCCTATATTAGGCAAGGTGGTAGAGTCATATGCCTCTAGTAAACTGATGGTTTTCCTTTATATAGACTTTTTAAAAATTCAGCGTGTGAACTTCCCTGATGACCCAGTGGATTAGAATCTGCCTGCCAATGCAGAGAACACGGGTTCAATCCCTGTGTCTGGGAAGATTCCATAGGCGTGGAGCAACTAAGCCGGTGTGCCACAACTACGGAGCCTGTGTTCTACAGCCACGAGCCCACTACTGAAGTGTGTGCACTTTAGGAACTGGGAGCCACAACTAATGAGCCCCTGTGCTGCAACTACTGAAGCCCGCAGACTGGAGAGCCAGCAAGCCGAAGCTCCTGAAGCGGAAGTGCCTAGAATCTGCACTCTGCAATGAGAAGCCCGCGCACTGCAACTGGACAGGAGCCCCTGCTCACCACAAATGCACGACAAAGACCCAGACGCCAAAAATAAATAAAGAAAATTCAGCATGTAGGAAAACATTTCCACAGAGATTATTCAGTGGAATATACATAAAGCTGAAACGGTCTTCTCTCTGTTAACAGATACATATAGAAATAAATTTTCTGAGGTGAGAAAATTTGTATTTGTATTCATTTTTGTGAAATGGGAGCATGTTTTGTCTATGATAGTATGGTTATTCTTAACGTTGAATTAAAAGCTTCTGGGTTACATTAAAAAAAAAAACAACAACTTGAGAAAGAACATAGATGAAAAAGCAGACAATATCCATTTGCCCTCATGGTGTGAGCTACATTGCTTCAGTTGTGTGTGACTCTTTGAAACCCTGTAGACTCTAGCCCACAAGGCTCTTCTGTCCATGGGTTTCTCCAGGCAAGAATACTGGTGTGGGCTGCCATTTCCTTCTCCAGGGGATCTTCCCCATCCAGGGATCAAACCTGTATCTCTTATGCCTCCTGAATTTTCAGGTGGGTACTTTACCACTAGCACCACCTGGGAAGCAAGCCCTCATAGGGTCATGTAATAGGGGAGTCAGTATGCTGAAAACTTTGTAAATTTCCCATATCCAGGAAGAATGTTTTCACAATTCTTTTACAGTAAGTCCCCTATATATGAGCCTTCAAGTTGTGAGCTTTCAATGATGTGAATGTATTCAGAGAAAGGACAGAGAGACAAGAGGAAGAACTGGAGAACCAAAGAGATTCAGAACGCAGGAAATGGCAAGGGCATTTTCTTTATTTGAGGAGACACTGTTAGTTTCTGAGGCACAGGATGCAAAGGTACCTCAGATATATGGATGACACTACCCTAGTGGCAGAAAGTGAAGAATTAAAGAGACTCTTGATGAAGATGAAGGAGAAGAGTGAAAAGGCTGGCTTAAAACTCAACCTTCAAGAAACAAAGATCATGACATCTGTCCCATCACTTTATGGCAAATAGGGGAAAAATGGAAACAGTAACAGACTTTATTTTCTTGGGCCCCCAAATCACTGCAGACAGTGAATGCATCTAGGAAATTAAAAGACAACTGCTCCTTGGAAGAAAAGCTATGACAAACCTAGACAGTGTATTAAAAAGCGGAGACATCCTTTTGCCAACAAAGGACCACATACTCAAAGCTATGTTATTTCTAGTAGTCATGTACAAAGTGAGAGTTGGGCCATAAAGAAGGCTGAGTGCTAAAGAATTGATGCTTTTAAACTGTGGTGCTGGAAAGACTCTTGAGACTATTTTGGACAGCAGGGGACCAAACCAATCTTAAAGGAAATCAACCCTGAATATTCATTAGAAGGACTGATGCTGAAGCTGAAACTCTAATACTTTGGCCACCTGATGTGAAGAGCCAACTCATTGGAAAAGACCCTGATGCTGGGAAAGATTGAGGGCAGGAGGAGAAGGGGATGACAGAGGATGAGAAGTTTGGATGGCATCATCGACTCAATGGGCATGAGTTGAAGCAAACTCCAGAAGATAGTAAAGGACAGGGAACCGTGGGTCCCTGGGGGTCGCAAAGAGTCAGACACTACTGAGTGGCTAAACAGTAACAACACTGGAAGATTGCAGTAGCCATTCAGAATTCAGTCTAGTGCTACGCTGTCAGCTATGATGAGAAATAAAGAGCTACTTCTCAAACATCACTGGATACTCGTTTTCAAGAGGGTAGATAGAATTGAATCCAGCAAGGAACCAGAACCTGTGCCATCGACATCAGGCCTGAGTGAAATTGCAGTTTGCCCTCCTTCTCCTATTGCTGACAATCCTTTGGCTTCACCATCTCCCCCTCCTCTCCCTCCTCCAGTCAGTAACTACTCTTGCTTGTTCATTCAATGCCACCTCTGTGTGCCAGCTGTTGTACTGTACTTTTCAAGGTACTGTTTTGTAAGATTAAAAAATGTTTTATTTTGTGGTTTGTGTTTTATGTATTATTTATGTGAAAAGTATTATAAACTGTTTACAGTATGGTACTATATAGCTGATTGTTAGTTGGGGACCGAGGCCAACTTTGTTGGACTTGTGAACAAAGTGAATTTATGAATGTACTCTTGGAATGAAACACAAAGGGGCTGTCAGGAGAGCCAGAATCTCCTTTTTGGACTTTTAAGTCCTTCTGTGTTGTAACTGGAATGGAAATTAGAGACAGTGTTCAACTGTATGATGATCTCTACCATAAATATTTTCAATGTTTGGTTTTAAGAGGGTAAATGATAATAACATGAAAATCTAGTAACAAGACTTTTCCTGAAAGGATTTCTTTAATGATAGATAAGGTTATGCTTATAATCACACACTATCTTCTAAAGTTATTTGTAAACTCCTACCCTCATGATAAAGTTACGGTGAATAGAAACGAATGCTATACTAACAATAATATTAATATTATAATATTTAGGCACTGTATTGCTGCTGTTGTTGTTCAGCCACTCAGTCATTTCCAACTCTTTGTAACCCCATGGACTGCAGCATGAGAGGCATCCCTGTCCTTCACCATCCCCTGGACCCTGTTCAAACTCATGTCCATTGAGTTGGTGATGCTATCCAACCATGTCCTCCTCTGTCATCCCCTTCTCCTCCTGCCTTCAATCTTTCCTAGCATCAGGGACTTTTTTATGAGCCAGTTCTTTGCATCAGGTGGCCAAGGTATTGGAGCTTCAGCTTCAGCATCAGTTGTTCAATGAATATTCAGGATTCATTTCCTTTAGGATTGACTGGTTTGATTTCCTTGCTGTCCAAGAGACTCTCAGGAGTCTTCTCCAACACCACAGTTTGAAAGCATTGATTCCTTGGCATTCAGCCTTCTTTATGGTCTAACTCTCACATCCATACATGACTACTGGAAAAGCCATAGCTTTGACTATACATACCTTTGGGGATTGGAACGCAAAAGTAGGAAGTGAAGAGATACCTGGAGTAATAGGCAAGTTTGGCTGTGGAGTACAAAATAAAGCAGGGCAAAGGCTAACAGAGTTTTGCCAAGAGAATGCACTTATCATAGCAAACACCCTCTTCCAACAACACAAGAGAAGATTCTACACGTGGACATCACCAGATGGTCAATATTGAAATCAGATTGATTATATTTGCAGCCAAAGATGGAGAAGCTCTATACATTGAGCAAAAACAAGACCAGGAACTGACTGTGGGTCAGATCATGAACCTTTTATTGCCAAATTCAGACTTAAATTGAAGAAAGTAGGGAATACCACTAGACCATTCAGGTATGATCTAAATCAAATCCCTTACGATTATACAGTGGAAGTGACAAATAGATTCAAGGGGTTAGATCTGAGAGAGAGAGTGCCTGAACTATGGCTGAAGGTTCACAACATTGTATAGGAGGTGGTGATCAAAACCATTCCCAGTTAAAAGGCATTATATTAGCAGCTGGTAAAGTATCCACCTGCAATGCAGAAAACCACCTGCAATGCAGAAGACCTGGGTTGGATACCTGGGTTAGGAAGATCCCCTGGAGAAGGAAATGACAATTCACAGCAGTATGCTTTCCTCGGAAATCCTACAGACAGAGGAGCAAAGCAGGCTTCAGTCCATTGGGTTGCAAGAGCTGGATATGTCTTAGCAACTAAAGCACTACCATACTTGGAATAAAGGACTAAGAATAAAATTTCTAGAAAGTATCATTTAGAAATTAATTTGATCATGTTTGGCTTAAAACAAGTTTCTAAAATAAAAACAAGAGAATAATACTACTAGCAAAGGATTTTTGTTTTTAGCCACACCACACAGCTTGTGGGATCTCATTTTCCCAACCAGGAACTGAACCCAGACTATGGCAGTGAAAGCCTGAATCTTAACTACTAGGCCACCAGGGAACTTTCCAGGAATGGGTAATCCTAACTGAGGCTAGGCTAAGTGAATATGTTTCTCCTAGAACGTTTTGAATGTTGCTTTTCCCAAACACTGTAGCAAAAGTGTCAGGGGTGGGGGGCGGGGTGGAGGGGGTGCAGAAAATTAGTGTGCCCTCTCTTACCTGTTTTGTGGGAGTACCCAAATGCAAATATGAGCTTTACTCCCCAGCTCAGCAACAATATTTTAAAATTCACTGAACCATGGCCAGATGGCAAAGCAGAAATATTAGAGAGAATTGAGCTTATCATTAGAGTCCAAAATAAGATTTAATAGCAGGCTTAAAACAGAATATTTTTTGAAAAAGAAAGGATTTTCTAAATTGCTTTGTGTCTTTAGTCTGCTCAGGTCACTGTAACAAAATATCATAGATTGGGAAGATTTTAAACAACAGAAATTTATTTCTTATAGTTCTGGAAGCTTGGAAGTCCAAAATCAAGGTGCTAGCAGATTTGGTGTTTTATGAGAACCTATCTCCTGGTTCACAGACCACCATCTTTTCACTATGTCCCCACATGTTGGAAGAAGTGAGACAGCTCTTTGGTGTCTCTTTTATAAGGGCATGAAACATATCCATGATAGTTCTGCCCTCATGACCTGATCTCCTTCCAAAGGTTCCATTTCCAAATACTATCACATTAGAGGAACATGTTTCAACATATGGATTTGGTTTGGGTATATACCAATGTTTAGTCTATAGCACTTTGCCATCCCCTTTAATATGTTAAGCTGCATATTCAACTGGTGATAAAATTTTTCAACAAGTGATCACATTATCCAAATGGAACCAATGGATTGGAGATGGATAAAGAAGACAGAAAAAGGGAAACAGATGTCAGGTCATTATCTCAACCTATGTATTTGAGAGGTTTTGGAGGGAAACGCTAAGGGAGGACTTTGTGTTTTGCATTGGGAATTCTAAGACAGTAATTCTAGCCGAGTTTGGGATAAGGTATATCTAAGCAAACAGATCCCCTGGAGGAGAGCATGGCAACCCACTCCAGTATTCTTGCCTGGAGGATCCCATAGACAGAGGAGTCTGGCAGGCTACAGTTCATAGAGTTGCAAAGAGTCAGACACAACTGAGTGACTTAGCATGCATGTAAGCGAACAGGGCAGTGCACTATAGTTGGGCAGACTGAGGGTTTGAACTGCGTGAAATGAACTTGGTCCCTGTGTGGAATAAGAAGACACAGACATTTATGCATATCCCCAAAGTTAAGCATGAAAATTTATAGAGTGTCTGGTTGGGGAGCTTGCAGAAGGACTGACCGTACCAGAAACAGAGGCAAAGGCCACAGCAGATAGCTTGTATAAGGAACACACATGAGTTACTCCCAGAATTTTAGAGGGATCCAAACACCAACTGCCACTCAAAGATGTAGGAAGGTATTGGGGCTTTTAAAATCTCCCCCAGGGGATTCTAACCTGCAGCCAACATTGAGAACCACTGCCTTTGAGAAAACTTTCTAGCAGTCATGAAAATCTCCATATTCAAGAAAGCATTGTATAATGTGCTTTTATCTATAATATGTTTAATTTTCATGCTAATCCCTACAGTAGAGAGTATTAATCTATTTTACTGGTAGTAACCTTGAACTTAAAGTAAATTATTTGCACAGATTAGCTTGGCAGTAGAGATGGAATTCAAACTTTCTCCTCATTCAAACTTGCTTTCTCATTTAATGTGGCCTGTAACACATAGTGTTTTCTGTGCTCTCCTTCTATCCTTGTATAGGCTACATAATTTATGAAACGCTTCTTCTGGATATTATCTTTGGAAAGGGCATTACACAATGCCTTCTATTCAATCTGGTAACATGTTTGCCCTCAGAATTACAAGTGGATATGTAATTGAGGACTTGATATGGTCTCTTAAGACTGCCATTGCCCTGAAAAAGGATCATAACACATTCTACTTTCATATCACTCTGTAAGAATCTTCCAGGTTAAAGAATTTCCATAAGTTAAAAGGAAATTCTTCCTCTAACAGATTAGTTTAAGCAACAAAACATCTTATCACCATTTTTACCTAAAAGATATTGAGATCTAGGACAGAGACGTAATTAAGTTAGGCCTAGATTTATAGAGATACTACCTTATGCAAGGTGCTATTCCTGACACCAGGAAGTGCATAGACTTACAGGACAGCCAAACAAAATAATGATCATAAATCACTATGTGTCAGATACTGTGCCAGACACTTTATATGCAAAGTTCAGTTAGCCCTCAGAGCACAGTCATGAGTTAGGGGTCATTCTTTCTCTTTCACAAATGAGGAAACTGAGGAAAGAGAGGTTAAATTCCTTGTCCATAACCACATAGTTAATAAGTTATAAAGCCTGAACATAATGTGATCTATGTCAAGATAGTAGCAATAGAGTTGGATACGTTTATCTCTTATTTAAAACAGGGCAGAGAAAGCTTCAAAAAAACATGACACCCAAGCAGGTGTCATTTGGAATCCAAATAAGACTTTAACAGACAAATCAAAGAACCCACACAAAATGTGACATAATGCATAATGTGTCTTGCATATTAAACCCAGATTTATTTTCTGTGCATTAAGCTTAGTGATTTGTCATCAAAATCAATTGTTTAACCACCACAATGCCAATGTTATAATCAAATATATGCTTGGCGTATAACTAGAACTTCTTTAAAATGACACATATTGTTTTGCGAGTAGGGGGAAGGAAGGGTAACTTGAGTAGTCAATACCATAGTCTTTGGTAGACTTGGTCTGGGAAGAGACCTTGGATGCCCACGATGAGTTTGAAGGGCACAGCAACCCCACAGGGATGCTAGCGTTCAGGTTAGCAGTTCAGATCCCCAAACCTCACTCCTGGCATGAAGCAGAACACAGTCCAACCTAAGTGGTACTTTGATTTTCAAAGCGTACTTTGTCAGCTCACATTATCTATCTATATCATAGATAGCATTTATCACATGATGTTGCACACATTCATTTAAACATCTGTTTTGTACTAAACCACTAACTTCTACACAACAAGCAATTGTGTTCCACAGCAGCTACATATAGTTTCTGATACCTCTTAGGCACCCACCATTTGATGCTTGAACTAAACAGAAACAAGTCCACTTTGTGATAGCAAATATCATGCAAAACTAAAATGAATTAACTAAAATATTAATATTTCTCAAATACCAAATCACTCCCACTTGAGGATCTACTCACTTGATCTACTCACTTTTCCTTTGTGTTAGAACCAGAATGTGGTTCAGTTCAGTTCAGTCACTCAGTCGTGCCCAACTCTTTGCAACCCCATGAATTGCAGCACGCCAGGCCTCCCTGTCCATCACCAAATCCCAGAGTTCACTCAAACTCACGTCCATCAAGTCAGTGATGCCATCCAGCCATCTCATCCTCTGTCGTCCCCTGCTCCTCCTGCCCCCAATCCCTCCCAGCATCAGAGTCTTTTCCAGTTAATCAACTCTTCACATGAGGTGGCCAAAGTACTGGAGTTTCAGTCAACTCTTCACATGAGGTGGCTAAAGTACTGGAGTTTTAGCTTTAGCATCAGTCCTTCCAAAGAACACCCAGGACTGATCTCCTTTAGAATGGACTGTTGGATCTCCTTGCAGTCCAAGGGACTCTCAAGAGTCTTCTCCAACACCACAGTTCAAAAGCATCAATTCTTCTGCACTCAGCTTTCTTCACAGTCCAACTCTCACATCCATACATGATCACTGGAAAAACCATAGTCTTGACTAGACAGACCTTTGTTGGCAAAGTAATGTCTCTGCTTTTGAATATGCTCTCTAGGTTGGTCACAACTTTCCTTCCAAGGAGTAAGCGTCTTTTAAAATCATGGCTACAATATGGTAGTAGATGCCAAAAGAGCCAGATGTACTTCTCTATCCATTTTCCTTGGACTTTAGGCCATATGGTGTTCACCATTCCTATAAAGAGACTTCAAGTTTAAGATTCAGAAGTCCATCATTTCCAGAATGCATGGCTCTGACCCAGAGCCCAGGCTATTTTTTCCCTAAGTTGACTTGGCGCTGGATCATGGTGTGATGAATTTATTATGTGCAGCAGCAGTCATGGTGTTTTTTTTGGAAGCAAGTGCCAGAAACAGAAGCCCATTGATTTTTTTAAAAACTGTTAAAACGTTGCCAATTTTCTCCAAATACCATCAGAGTAAACTATCATCAAATACAAGTCATTTCCCCATAAATAACAGCATGGAGCAAATTTATTGCATTCCCAACTTCTTTGAAAAGGCTAAAAATAACCTCAGAAATCTGATCTAATTATCCTTCATACATACAGCATCATATGAACATTAGAGTGTAGCATTGACTAGCTGAACAGCTAAGACTACTGGAACACTTTAAACAGAAGATTCCAAGAGTACATGAGTAATAATGATGGCATTGAAAGAATGTACTGATTTTTGCAATATAGTTTGAAGCCCATAAAACACTGTAAATGACAACAACTGCATTTTGATATGCAGATAAAGGTCTAATTATGGGAACTTTGCTTTCAAGCTCTTTATAATAATGTACCATAAACTCAGAGCTTTCTAGGTGGCTCAGTTGTAAAGAATCCACCTGCCAACGCAAGAGATTCAAGAGACGGGTTTGATCCCTGGATGGGGAAGACCCCTGCAGGAGGAAATGGAGACCCACTCCAATATTCTTGCCTGACAGAGGAGCCTGGTGGGCTACAGTCTATGGGGTCACAAAGATTTGGACACAACTTAACGACTGAACACATATACACACACCATAAACTCAAGGGATCCTCTTCCATTTTTCTGTGGAAATACAGATTTACTTAATTTCCTGACACTGAACCTTTGATTACTACAGAAAACACTCTATTCCTATCACACTCTAGTGAAACTAATTATACTAGCATTTTCCAATTTACACTGGAAGCATTACCATTAAAAGCCTGGTTTTTGTTAGCACAGTTTTGTACAAAAATATAGGTAGTAAATATGTGCAGTCCCATCAAATGTGAGTGCTAGATATGAAGCAAAATGAAATACCGTTGTGACTAACCAATGATTTCCTTTAGAAGATGCTATTAAGTTTAGATGATAAAGCAATACATATCCATAGTGAAGTTGGGGCAGTGGCCAATACTCTTCAGGAAATTAAACACTGGAACCAAAGTACTGATTTGAATGCAGACCATTGACAATAAACACACTATCTCTATGCTAGTATGAAATCCAAACCTCTGACATTCATTAGATTTCTTGCTGTTAGATTTTTTCTTTCTTTAGCTAGCCAAATACATCTTTATTTTATTTTATTTTTTTGAATGGAAAGTATTGTTTACTGTGTGGTAAGGAAAAAAAGCTAAGCCATAAATCCAAACATACTTCCATACTCTTGACCTGTACTTAACCCTTTGTCCAACTTTCCTAAAAGTGTTTTCATTTAAAAAAAACAAAAAACATGACTTTCTCTATAAATGTTTCAAGTATTGGAATTAAGAGCTCGTATTTAATTTCCCTAGCTAAGAGGTATATTGAAAGGCCATGAACAAGATAGGATTGATGTGAAAAAAGAAGGTAAGTCTGGAAGTAGAGCAAGACATCACAGAGTGGATAAAATCTGGAGTAGATAAGATTGAGTGAATACCTAATGTAAAAATCATACTAATAAACTAGACTATCTGGTAATTATAGTAGGCAAGGATGTGAAAATTAAAATTGAATTAGCTAAACTCAGATATAAGTTTTAAGATTAAAATAAAAGTTTCAAACTGTTGGACTATCTTGAACAGAAATATATAAATTAAAAAAAAAGTATTTTGAGGTCTTGACCAGTTTCAGTAGAAAAAAAGGGTTATGATCAATTAATAACATAAGGTAATATGGACTTTTGGATATTTATCATGTTTCATTTATTTTAGATCCTCTAATTTTTTTAAAAATAATATCATACACATGCATCATGTCTGACTCTTTGCAATCTAATGGATGGTAGCCTGCCAGACTCCTCTGCCTGTGGGACTCTCCAGACAAGAATACTAGAGTGGGTTTCCATGCCCTTCTCCAGGGGGATCTTCCTGACCCAGGGATTGAACCTGTGTCTCCTGCAGCTCCTGCATTGCACGCAGATTATTTACTGCTGAGCCACCAGGGAAGCCCCCTAAGAAATAATAAAAGTGAAAAGAACATGGATAAAGATTATTATGTCATTATTCAGTACAGACAAAAATAGAAGCAATCTAAATGTCCTACATACCAACACCAGATAAAAATATTTTTAAGACTATTTAGTAATGTGGAAATGTACAAATAATAATGTTAAAAGAGGAAAAGGGTATCTAATTATAAAAATTATATAGGACAAAAAGGTTAAGACATACTTCAAATGAACAGAAGTTATGACTTAAAATGAGATTATACATAATTTTAATTTTGTTCTTTGAATATTTTATATTTTCCAAATACATTAAAACTATTTTTTCAATAAGATATTAATGCATTTTAAAAGTTTTAAAATACTTATAACTCTAAAAGAACCCCCATAGAAATGATTTTCTTTCCATACAGAGGTACCATTTTATCTAATCTCTGATATGGGTATACTCATACTATTTCTTAGATATTACTCCCTATGGAAAGGAATTCCAAATTTCCTGTTTTCCAATTCTTTCTTAAAGAATCAATTCACCTTTCCATTTATTAATAAACATATTTTTTTTAAAAGTTATGGGGAGGGAGGAGGGAGGAGGATTCAGGATGGGGAACACATGTATACCTGTGGCGGATTCATTTTGATATTTGGCAAAACTAATACAATTATGTAAAGTTTAAAAATAAAATAAAATTAAAAAAATAAATAAATAGAGCCCAACTATTCTCAGGAAAAAAAAAAAAAGAAGAGACCTAAATTCATCTCATAGGCAGTGTGGGACTAAGGATGTCACCCTGATCTCCAGGGGCACACAACCAACGCTAAGGACATAAGAGACAGAAGAAAGGACTGGGGAATTCTTTAAGCATTGGTAGTCTGCTTTTTCAAGAAACGCATCAATATACAATGGGGACAAAATTTCCATTAGTTTCAATATGACTAAAAATAGGAATTGGTGAGTCTTTAAGTGACAGAACCTGTGCCAGATTATCTAAAAGGTACCGTGAGAATGACTGTGACCCTTCACTCCCAAATAAATCAAGATATACCTACTGAGCTCCAATTACATGCCTGATATGGGCGCAGGGGGAAAACATCTTCCACTTGCTTAAAATTATCAGAAATAACTATGTTGTAATTATAATTATGTAAATGCAACTGTGAGAGTTAAGGGCCAAGGGAACAATTCACAAAATTAAACATGCATAAACAATTTTCCAAATCCCCTTTAGTCTGACAATGAATAGCCCAGTGGAATAGAAATTGTGGATATCTTTTCCCTAAGGTGGTTTCCTGTCATACCCAAAGACCCAAAACCTTATGAATCTGTTTTAGTTCCATCCAATTTTAACTCAGCTAGCCTAGAGCTGTTACTAATCCAATTGTGTGTGTGACCTGGCTAAAGTGGACAGCATAATAGAGATGTAACTGTTTTGACAATATCTTCCCCCTGATGTGTTCCAATTATGCAATTCCATCTATGTATTAGATGCTGAGTTCTCCATGGTTTAGTCATAATTCACCTGTTTTTATGATGCCAGGGGAATAAAAGATGCCTTGGGATCCATTCATGCCCTCCAGTTCTGCTTTAGATACTTTTTATCACTCTCAGAAATACTTCGGAGAAGGCAATGGCACCCCACTCCAGTACTTTCGCCTGGAAAATCCCATGGACGGAGGAGCCTGCTAGGCTGCAGTCCATGGGGCCACTAGAGTCAGACACGACTGAGCAATTTCCCTTTCACTTTTCACTTTCGTACATTGGAGAAGGAAATGGCAACCCACTCCAGTGTTCTTGCCTGGAGAATCCCAGGGACGGGGGAGCCTGGTGGGCTGCCGTCTATGGGGTCTCACAGAGTCGGACACGACTGAAGCGACTTAGCAGCAGCAGCAGCAGAAATACTCTACTCCACTTCATCCAAGCCCTAAGAATATTTCATGAAAAATAAAGTTCAACTCAAATAAAACCAAAGGGTGACCCACAAGAGAAAGGTTTTTAAAATGTAGTGCAAATCCAACACTTCTCATAACTGAGGGACAAAGCCACTTTTCAGTTTAATGGAGACTACAAAACCTGATATAAATTGCCTGCATGATCTAGCCCTTCTTAAATATACAATCAAATATCTTCCTACATTTCACCTCCCAGCTTAAGCTCTAGTCATACTAAACTCCTTGCAGTTCCTCAAGTCTATATGTTGTCTTGGGCATACACCTGCTGTCTCCATCTGGAGACAGTCATGATCTCTGATAACTCTGTATCTTCCCCACACAATCCCAGATTTTCTCTTAATAATTTCTACTCAGTCACCAACATTCAACATAAGATTTCAAAATTAATAAATGCCCCCATTCTACAGGAAAATTTGTATATGTCTTGAGTTCCATAAGGCTTATAATCTTTTAGATAACTTAGTTTATTTAATAATTTTTTCTTGTACCTAAAATAATGCAGTAAACTTGTCATCCAATGTTGACCAATGCTATGTTCTAGAGGAGGCAAGCCAAGAACACCTGAGGCCATCACTTCCTCCCACTGTGCAGCTTGTAAAGAAGAAATGTCACTCTGGGACACTGTCCCACAACCAGTTCTGAAGTAGTAGCTCAGAGGTTTTGCTCAAGAGGTGTGTGTGTGCACACACATGCACACTGTGTTGCTCAGTCAAGTCTAACTCTTTGTCACCCCATTGGCTGTAGTCCACGGGCTCCTTTGTCCATGGGATTTTCCAGGCAAGAATACTGGAGTGGGTTGCTATTTTCATCTCCAGAAGGAAGGGTAGGCAATAAGAAAAGAGAGCTCTGAATCTTTTCCCCAAAGGAACTTACTTTATTTGGAATTGATTGTGAAAAGTTAAAAACCTTAGAGAACTCCCCAAAACAATGGAGATTTTTGTGGTTAGCAAATAAGAGGAGGCTGATAGCACTTGCTAAATCATAGGCCAGCTAGTTAACCAGAAAGAAACAGAGAAAGAGACAGGAAGAAGTCTTCCTAGAGTTACAACCTATCTCAGAGAAAAGTCTTAAAAGCTAAATCATCAAAGGAACTTGAATTTAATTGCATCAGATTATTAAGCAATTTATGCCCCAGGGCACCGATGAAAATACTATAATCAGACAGCAATTAACAGAGCCTAAATCTGAGTATGATACCAATAGAAGCAGCTGGTTTAATAGAGTGATCAGGACAAGAGACAGTCAAAGAGAACCCTGCTAAAGAGTCATCAAATGTAACCTGCATAAATGAGTTTTTTTCCTCTGAGAGGTGATGTCAGAGGTTGTATGCTGTGGGGAAAACAGAAGGTCATGGAATAGTCAACCAAAGTCTTTAAACAAGTAAATAAGGAAACAGCAACAAGAAGTTCTGAAGCAGAAAAGAAAACACATAAATTTATTATCTAGTATTCCATTTAAAATTTTGAGCCAGGTAAAGAAGCAGGAAAATGTGACCCATATGCAGGGGAAAAAAATAGACAATAGGAATTGCCTGTGAAAGGCCTCAGATCTTGGACATAAAAAAGGTATTAAATCAGTTTTTAAAAATATATTAAGCATAGGCTTAACAAAATAAACAAAGGTATAATGTCTCACAAAAAGGGAATATTAATAGGTGTAAACAGTAGAAATTAAATTATAAAAAATAACCAAAAGAAAATTTGAAGTGAAAAGTTTAATAACTAAAATAAAAATTAAAATATCCCTAAAGGGGCTCAACTGTATGTTTAAAATGACAGACAAAAATAGAAAACATAAAGATAAATCAATAGAGATATTACAATCCAAAGAACAGTGAGAGAAAAGAATAAAGAAAAATAAGCAGAACCATAAAGAAATGTGGGACACAATTAAGTACCAGAGTACCAGAAAAAAATATAAGTGTTAAAAAAACAGCAGAAAATATTCAAAGAAATAATGAGTAAAACCTTCCCAAATGTGATGAAAATCTTGAATCTGTACATTCAAGACGCTAACTTCTTGATTTAAATTCTTGAATTTACCTCTTTGAACTCCAAAGAGGTAAATACAAAGTGATTCAAAACCAAGATACATCATATTAAAAACATAGAAAGCCAATGACAAGCAGAAAATCTTGAAAGTAACAAGAGAAAAAGGACTTATGTACAAGGGAACTCCAATAAGGTGAAGAGCTAATTTTTCATCAGAAACAATAAAAACCAGTATACAGTGGGATAGAAGTGCTGGGAAAATATATCAGAAAACAAGAATCTCATATCCAGCAAAGATATGTTTCAGGGCTAAGGCAAAATAAAAACTTTTTGAAATAAACAAAAAAATGAAAAAAATCCATCTCCAGTAGGCATACCTTACAATAAATACTAAAGGAAGTTTTTATTACAGTCTGAAAGAATGTGAATCAGAGAGTAACTGAAATATATATATATATATATATAAACACACAGAGGCATCAGTTCAGTCGCTCAGTCGTGTCCGACTCTGCAACCCCATGAATTGCAGCACGCCAGGCCTCCCTGTCCATCACCAACTCCTGGAGTTCACCCAAACTCATGTCCATCGAGTCAGTGATGCCATCCAGCCATCTCATCCTCTTTCGTCCCCTTCTCCTCCTGCCCCCAATCCCTCCCAGCATCAGAGTCTTTTCCAATGAGTCAACTCTTCGCATGAGGTGGCCAAAGTACTGGAGTTTCAGCTTTAGCATCAGTCCTTCCAAAGAAATCCCAGGGCTGATCTCCTTGCAGTCCAAGGGACTCTCAAGAGTCACAGATAAAGACAATTATGGAATTATCAATAAAACAAATACATATTTTATCACCTTTATGCTCTTAATTTAAAAACTAATTTTGTAAACTATATGACATTATTCTACAACTTTGACATAGTAGATAGAAATATCTGATAATAATAGCACAAAAGAGGTACAAAAGAGTACAATTCTATTGGAGTAAGAAAATGACAGCAGACAATAATTTGAATTCAAATGAACAGACAAACATCTGTTTCTGCTTTATTTACTACACCAAAGCATTTGACTGTGTGGATCACAACAAACTGTGGACAATTTTTAAACAGGTGGGAATACCAGACCACCTGACATGCCTCCTGACATATCTGTACGCAGGTCAAGAAGGCATGGAACAACATACTGTTTCCAAATCGGGAACAACATACTGTTTCCAAATCGGGAACAACATACTGTTTCCAAATCGGGAAAGGAGTATGTCAATGTTGTATATTCTCACCCTGCTTCTTTAACTTATATGCAGAGTACATCATAAGAAATGCTGGGCTGAATGAAGCACAAGCTGGAATCGATTACTGGGAGAAATGTCAATAATTCAGATATGCAGATGACACCACACTTATGGCAGAAAGTAAAGAAGAACTAAAGAGCCTCTTGATGAAAGTGAAACAGAAGAGTGAAAATGTTGGCTTAAAACTCAACATTCAGAAAGCAAAGATCACGGCATCTGGTCCCATCACTTCATGGCAAATAGATGGGAAAACAATGGAAACAGTGACAGACTTTATTTTGAGGGGGCTCCAAAATCATTGCAGATGGTGACCACAGCCATGAAATTAAAAGATACTTGTTCCTTGGAAGAAAAGGTGTGACCAACCTAGACAGCATATTGAAAAGCAGAGACATTGCTTTGCCTACAAAGGTCCATCTAGTCAAAGCTATGGTTTTTTCAGCAGTCATGTATGGATGTGAGAGTTGGACTATAAAGAAAGCTGAGCGCCGAAGATTTGATGCTTTTGAACTGTGGTGTTGGAAAGACTCTTGAGAGTCCCTTGGACTGCAAGGAGATCAAACCAGTCCATCCTAAAGGAAATCAGTCTTGAATATTCATTGGAAAGAATGATGCTGAATCTGAAACTCCAATACTTTGGCCACCTGATGGGAAGAGCTGACTCATTGGAAAAGACCTTGTTGCTGGGAAAGATTGAACGCAGGAGGAGAAGGGGATAACAGAGGATGAGATGGTTGGATGACATCACCGACTGGATGGACATGAGTTTGAGTATGCTCCAGTAGTTGGTGACGGACAGGGAAACCTGGTGTCCTGCAGGCCATGGGGTCACAAAGAATTGGACACGACTGAACTGAACTGAACAGACAAGGAGAATGTGGAATGGTAAATAAATGTTAATATAATAAGCAGAATGGTAAATAAAAGGTTAATATAACAAACTTTATAAATACACACTCAATTTCCTTTTTCTCTCAACTTCTTTAAAACCATAAAATATATAAATTATTGTAACAGAGATTGTTGGTTTTGGAACGTACATAGAATTAGAATATACAATGATAAAAATGATAGCTACACAAAAATTGGGAAAATGGAATAGAGCTATATAAAATCAAGTTTCTCTGTCTCACTAAAAGCATATTTTGATAAGGAAGCTGAATATAGTAATTCCTAACTCAATCATTAATAAAATAAGTCCAAAAATCTAGAAAAATACATATTAAAGGAATTAAAATGTTATATAACTAGAAAATACTTACTTAGATGACTAAAAATGATATAAGATTTATTGAAGACAAAAGTAATGCCAGTCAAATTCGACTGTATCAATAATAGTATTATAATAGTGTCATAATAGTATGATTTGATTAGAAAATCCAATCAAAAAGACAGAGATTGTCAGATTAGATAAAAAACAAGATCCACTGATATTTTTTCTACAGGAGACACATTTTATCCCCCACAACTTATCTTCCACAGAGATAAGTTGAAAGATCAAAAGGTAATAAAAGACTTGGACAACATCATAAGACAGATAGACCTGACCAACACTTAGAGAGCACTCCAACCAAAAACAAAGAATGAGATCTTTCTTAAGTGAATATAGACTATTCTCCAGTAGAGATTATATACTCAGTTGCTAAATTGTGCCTGACTCTTTGCAACCCCATGGATTGTAACCCACCAGTTTCCTCTGTCCATGGTATTATCCATGCAAGAATATTGGAGCATGTTGTCATTTCCTACTCCAAGATAGACTATACACTGACTATAATGTGAAGAAGGCTGAGCACTGAAGAATTGATGCTTTTGAACTGTGGTGTTGGAGAAGACTCTTGAGAGTCCCTTGGACTGCAAGGAGATCCAACCAGTCCATTCTGAAGGAGATCAGCCCTGGGATTTCTTTGGAAGGACTGATGCTAAAGCTGAAACTCCAGTACTTTGGCCACCTCATGCGAAGAGTTGACTCATTGGAAAAGACTCTGATGCTGGGAGGGATTGGGGGCAGGAGGAGAAGGGGACGACAGAGGATGAGATGGCTGGATGGCATCACTGACTCGATGGACTTGAGTTTGAGTGAACTCCCGGAGTTGGTGATGGACAGGGAGGCCTGGCGTGCTGCAATTCATGGGGTCGCAAAGAGTCAGACACGACTGAGCGACTGATTTGATCTGATCTGAAAAGAATTAAAATAATACAAAATTTGGTATATGATTACAATGGAATAAAATAAGAATTCTACTGCAGGAGGAAATTTTGGAAATTCACAAATATTTTGGAAATTAAGGAACACATTTCTAAATAGACAATAGATTAAAAAATAAATCATAAGAGAAATTATAAACTACTCTAAGGAGAATAAAAAAATACAACAAAAAATTATGAGATACAAATAAAATCCTACATAGAAGGGAAAATTATAGCTATAAAAGAAAAAATAAGTCAAATCAACAACAAAGACTTACATCTTAAAACTCTGGTGTGGGGCATAAGGGGGAAGAGCAGACTAAACTTAGGGCAAGATGAAGGAAGAAATAATGGGATGGCCAAAAAGTTCATTATGGTTTTTATGTATCATGTTATGGGGAAAAAAATCAATGAAATTTTTGGCCAATCCAATAATAGAAACAGTAGAAATGAATAAACAAGATTATGAAAACAAGAGAGGAAATAAATCCAAATATTGGGTCTTTAAAAATATCAACAAAATTGACACAGTTTTAGTTAATCTAAGTAAGAAAAAGAGATTTTATTAATTTAAATGTCCTTAAAGATTTTATCCTGCACTTATACATCTAACATGCTGTATCCTACTTTTAATTAAATTGTCTAATAGATAAACTTTCCCAAGTACTTATGAAGTTATTGTAAACATAAAATTTTAAACATAGCATAGTCAATCTTAATTTTCATTAACTACTAATACTTTTTACAAATTTAGGAAAATCATGTTATTCTGTTACAAAAATTTCACAATTATTGAGTGACAAATTTTTCATTGGAATCACAAGTTCAATTTGTTGTGAGCTTTAAGTTGGCAAATTATACATTTAAAACACCAAATTATCTTAAATGTTACAAGTACTCAAAATATCAAACATGCACAAATTATTTCCAAATTAACATAAAACTATGAATACTATGGATTTGATTTAATCTTCCCAAAATTTAATGTTAAATGTTCCCAAAATTAATTATGATAATTCACAAAAGACATAATTTTGTGTTTTCAAGAAATGTAGGCTTATTATCTAATGCAGTTTGGGGTTTCCTCTCCTAGTAAGATTGGGGTCTGCTTCTCAGCTAGCTAAAGCTGCATATTAAACATAGATGTGAATCTGTTGTATTGATGCAGATATGCAAGCTACTTTTTTTTTAATCTCAATATCAGACAAGTAGGTCTCTCTTATAGTCTCACTAAACCATTATGCCCTTTAACAGAGTAGTCTCACATTTCACCTCCCTGAACAAAAATATACACACTATCTAATAATCAAGCACAATTATGTTCTTAATCTTTTAGTTCCCATTGTTGCCTGGATCCAGTTAATCTAGTTACTGCAAGATCCATGTGTGAATTATTTTTATAAACTTCCCTGGAAAAGCCAGAACTCCTTATAGATATTTATGAATGTAAATAGTGTACAATATGATTCTGAATGTCTGTCATGACCTTGCCTCCCTATCTCTACAGTTAGTCCACTATTAAGCTGCGGCTGCTGCTAAGTCACTTTAGTCATGTCTGATTCTGTGCGACCCCATAGACGGCAGCCCACCAGGCTCCCCCATCCCTGGGATTTTCCAGGCAAGAACACTGGAGTGGGTTGCCATTTCCTTCTCCAATGCATAAAAGTTAAAAGTGAAAGTGAAGTTGCTCAGTCTGTCCAACTCCTAGAGACCCCATTGGACTGCAGCCTACCAGTCTCCTCCATCCATGGGATTTTCCAGGCAAGAGTACTGGAGTGGGGTGCCATCACCTTCTCCGATCATCCCCTATTATAACCTCTCACTATTCATTCAGGGTCTTCTTCCCTGATGGCTCAGTTGGTAAAGAATCCACCTGCAATGAAGGAGACCTGGATTCAATCCTGGGGTCGGGAGAATCCCCTGGAGAAGAAAATGGCAACTCATTCCAGTACTCTTGCCTGGAGAATTCCATGGACAGAGCAGCCTGGCAAGCTTTAGCCCATGTGGCCAAAAGAGTCAGACATGACTTAGTAACTAAGTGAAACTCTTTGCTACCCCATAGACTATAGAGTCCATGGAGTTCTCCAGGCCACAATACTGGAGTGGGTAGCCTTCCCTTCTCCAGGGTATCTTCCCACTACCACCATAGTTCATTCATTTAACAAATTCCTAAAAAGCACCTACAAAGCCTTGGGCATTTATCATATTGTGCTCTGAGTATATATCTACATGTTAGTTTCCAGCATAGTACCCAGGTTTTAGTCAGCTTGCAAGTAACACAATTGCCTGGCAGGCAATAGGCATGAAGTACATGGAGAAATTAAAGAATTGCATGATATATATTGGCAGGTATTTTGCTTCTCTCACTCCTTCACTCTCTTCTCTCCATGTGAATCAGAAACAACCAAAAAATATATTTACTCTGCATTAATACATCCAAATCACTTTGAAACATGAAATTTCAGGCATTAAATATCTGAGATATAACAGTTCTATCTTATAGAGTCATACCTACACGTTGCTCAGAACAGTGCTTGGCACATGTAAGGTATATAAAAGTCATTAGATATTTTCATAATACAAAAAAGAACAACAGAACACAATAGTCTCTGTTTTCAAATAGTTTATAGTCATAAGCGATTAATGCAAAATTTGAAAAGTGATTCAGTGTCATCCACTGAAGCTCTAGCACTGTCCATGGTGAAAGTGAAAGTGAAAGCCACTCAGTAGTGTCTGACTCTTTGTGACCCCATGGACTTAGTCCATGGAATTTTCCAGGCCAGAATACTGGAGTCAATAGCCTTTCCCTTCTCCAGGGGATCTTCCCAACTCAGGGATTGAACCCAGGTCTCCCTCATTGCAGGCAGATTCTTTACCAACTGAGCCACAAGGGAAGCCCATGGTACTAGTGATTAAAGATGAAAAGATCAGTTTTTGCCTTCAAGAGGTTCCTAGTCTCCCCTACTCAGAAATCTTCACTGTCTCTTCACAACCTACAGTTTATTTGGAATGCAATGCAAGCAAACTGGATGGAACACTTGTTTGCAAGCTTATATTACACAAGTCTCATGCATAAAACTATCAACTGCTGTCTAAATCTGCCCCACAGTTATAAGCTTCTTCCTGGGTACTGTTCATGCTATGTTTTCTGCCTTGAATATCACTCTATCTCTAGCCATTTAAATCTCTAAATACTGAATAAAATGCAACTTGAAGGTTTATATAATGATTTGATATTCTCTCTCCTTTCTCTGAACCATGTGTCACACATGTACATCTCCCTGGTAGCACTTAATTCATCCTGATTTGCATTATGGTGATTTGTTCTCCCTACTTGACCTTATTTCTTTGTGTTTTATTTATTTCTGCAACCTCTAGGAGTTCTACATAGTGCTTTGAATGCTGTATCAGTCAATAAATATTTTTTAAATAAATAAGCTGGATTTTCTTTTTGAGTGACTTTTTGGACAGGTTCAGTTCATCGGTTCAGTTCAGTCACTCAGTAGTGTTCAGCTCTTTGTGACCCCATGAATCACAGCACACCAGACCTCCCTGTCCATCACCAACTCCTGGAGTTCACCCAAACCCATGTCCATTGAGTCAGTGATGCCATCCAACTATCTCATCTTCTGTCGTCCCCTTTCCTCATGCCCTCAATCCTTCCCAGCATCAGGGTCTTTTCAAATGAGTCAGCTCTTTGCACATCAAACCTATCAGACTTGATAAAAACTAGTTACAGCAAATCCAGTTAGTTTTATATACTATCATATGGCCTTGATTCTATCAATGTAGAACTACCAAAATGTTGAGAGATGAGGGAGAATGATGGAGAACAATTAAACTTACTTGGGCATCTATTGTATGCCAGGCATATTACTCTACATTTTACTCTGAATAACCTGTTTTCACAATTAAATATATAAAAGGCAGGTTAATCAGATCAGATCAGTCACTCAGTCCTGTCCGACTCTTTGTGACCCCATGAATTGCAGCATGCTAGGCCTCCCTGTCCATCACCAACTCCTGGAGTTCACTCAGACTCACATCCATCAAGTCAGTGATGCCATCCAGCCATCTCATCCTATCTCGTCCCCTTCTCCTCCTGCCCCCAATCCCTCCCAGCATCAGAGTCTTTTCCAATGAGTCAATTCTTCGCATGAGGTGGCCAAAGTACTGGAGTTTCAGCTTTAGCATCAGTCCTTCCAAAGAAATTCCAGGGCTGATCTCCTTCAGAATGGACTGGTTGGATCTCCTTGCAGTCCAAGGCACTCTCAAGAGTCTTCTCCAACACCACAGTTCAAAAGCATAAATTCTTCGGCACTCAGCCTTCTTCACAGTCCAACTCTCACATCCATACATGACCACAGGAAAAACCATAGCCTTGACTAGACGGACCTTTGTTGGCAAAGTAATGTCTCTGCTTTTGAATATGCTATGTAGGTTGGTCATAACTTTCCTTCCAAGGAGTAAGCGTCTTTTAATTTCATGGCTGCAGTCACCATCTGCAGTGATTTTGGAGCCCAGAAAAATAAAGTCTGACACTGTTTCCACTGTTTCCCCATCTATTTCCCATGAAGTGATGGGACCGGATGCCATGATCTTCGTTTTCTGAATGTTGAGTTTTAAGCCAACTTTTTCACTCTCCTCTTTCACTTTCATCAAGAGGCTCTTTAGTTCTTCACTTTTTGCCATAAGGGTGGTGTCATCTGCATATCTGAGGTTACTGATATTTCTCCTGGCAATCTTGATTCCAGCTTGTGTTTCTTCCTGTCCAGTATTTCTCATGATGTACTCTGCATATAAGTTAAATAAACAGGGTGACAATATACAGCCTTGACGTACTCCTTTTCCTATTTGGAACCAGTCTGTTGTTCCATGTCCAGTTCTAACTATTGCTTCCTGACCTGCATACAGATTTCTCAAGAGGCAGGTCAGGTGGTCTGGTATTCCCATCTCTTTCAGAATTTTCCACAGTTGATTGTGGTCCACACAGTCAAAGGCTTTGGTATAGTCAATAAAGCAGAAATAGATGTTTTTCTGGAACTCACTTGCTTTTTCGATGATCCAGTGGATGTTAGCAATTTGATCTCTGGTTTCTCTGCCTTTTCTAAAACCAGCTTGAACAACTGGAAGTTCATGGTTCACATATTGCTGAAGCCCGGCTTGGAGAATTTTGAGCATTACTTTACTAGCGTGTGAGATGAGTGCAGTTGTGCGGTAGTCTGAGCATTCTTTGGCATTGCCTTTCTTTGGGATTGGAATGAAAACTGACCTTTTCCAGTCCTGTGGCCACAGCTGAGTTTTCCAATATTTGCTGGCATATTGAGTGCAACACTTTCACAGCATCATCTTTCAGGATTTGGAATAGCTCAACTGGAATTTCATCACCTCCACTAGCTTTGTTTGTAGTGATGCTTTCTAAGGCCCACTTGACTTCACATTCCAGGATGTCTGGCTCTAGGTCAGTGATCACACCATTGTGATTATCTGGATCGTGAAGATCTTTACCTACCCCAAATCACATAGCTATTAAGACGTAAGGCAGCAAATGACAACCAGGTCTATGTGATTCAAAACCAATGTGTTTTGGATTGATTGATTATTTGTTGGTTTCCTTCTCTTTTTTCTCCTTCAATATAAAGCCTGCCTTCAAAAATGTTGATGTGGATACTTGAATCAATATGCTATAAAGAAAATTATTGGATCATTTAGGAATCACTTCAAAAGATAAAAATTAGTGAACATTGTTGATTATTCTCCACTTCAAATCTCAGTTTTATTTTAATTAAATGGAACCATCATTTTCATGTCTACTGCTTTTGACACAATGCACTTATAACTGGGAGATATACAGATGTGGAAGGCAAATATTTTTGCTGGAACCATTGTTGATTCATCTAACATTAGCCCATGAATATCTTTTCTTTTGTTATCCCAATCAAAATAAATTTTACCAAAGTAAAGAACAGTCAGAGAGGAAGTAATAAAACACTGATCATAATCTAATTTATCAGCACAAAAGAAGCAATTTCAAAGTGTACTTTGAAATGTTACAGCCTGAACTATAAAATGCACATTTATTCTTTTTCCCCAAAACACCTAAGTGACACAGCACGTGTACTGTGACAATAACATAAAATGAGAAGCACCTAGTCCATTTTCTTTTCCTAAGTGGCATGGTTTCTAGTAACTCCTCTCTGTCGATCCTTCAGAAATATTTACTACATGGAAGATCATTATATACTCTGCTGATCATTACAGAATATTTTTAAAAGACAAATTTGAGATGAAGAAAGTACAAAGAATATGTACAGAGAAAAAGCCAAGTAAAATCTCAGCACCTACGGGAAATCCATTATGCTAGAGCAAATAATGCACAGTTAGAGCTCAAAAAAGCCCTAATACCAACACTCTCCCTTACCACACCAAGCACTGGGATTTAAGATTGTGGTATTAAGCATCCTTCAGGCACAGCTTGGCACACCAGAAATGAAATTGTTTTCTGAGTTTTTACCTGGGGTTATTGTACACCTCTTGATGCAAAAAAGCAGGAAGCTAGCTTAAAGTGTTAAGTGAGAAATAAATGAGTGTTGAGTCTGTGTACTTTAAATTTACTCCATAAATCCCTTAGAATTCAGTATGTTTTAAAAGTAATAGAGGTTAAACAGGAAGCCGTTACATTTTATTCAATCTATGACTCAAAATTTCTGTGACTTCCAGTAAGACAGATGTTCTCTGACTCCTTCAAAAATTCTAAAATAAAGGAAAAGGAAGATGTAGACAACTGTCATGTGGAATGAACATGTGAAGCAGTAAAGTTATTAAAATATGGGAGATAAATTATCATCAAGATGTCAGGAAAAGAGCAGAAGAGCAACATGTAATACAACAAAAATATGCAATAAGCATATAAATATTTTGTTTGTAAATTAGGACATGCATAATATGCAAATATATACAGCAAACATTTTCTTTGTATATTGGGACATGCATATCTTGTTCACTTATTTGCCCAGTCCTTCACGTGATTCTGGCGTATAAGGGATCCCCAGTAAAGGTTTTTTTAATGAATTGTGTCACACAATCTAGAATTCTGGGCACTATTTCTAGGTTATTCTCAAATTTTTATACCACAAGTTACATAAATAAAATAAAGCAATATGTTTTTATGTTTTTCAAGTGAATTTTTTAGCCTAACCTATTTGCAATCTACATGACAAGATAATTATAGCTTCAAAAGATTTTCTTACTTTACAAACTGATCCAAAGAGGAATCCTCTTCCAAAGACTTGTTTCCAAGTGGAGGGAAACATAACAATGATGTATTCCGTGCCATGTATTTGTATGTATTATTTCTTTTAACCATTCATTTTTTTCTATCAATATAAATGAGCTATTATCATTCTCCATTTCATAGAGAAGGGTACTGAGGCTTACAGAAGTTAAATAACTTGCCCAAGGTAAAAAAAGCAGTAAATGTGACTACTGAGCTTTAAACACTGTATGTGGATCCAACACTTTGGATCTTATACCATTATAACAGAGACTATAGAAAGGACAGCTTGTTAGACAAAACAAAGCTACTTTAAGAGAAACTGCTCCTCAGTAGACAAGTCTTAACCAAAGATTATTTTTTCTTGATATCTTCTCTATTTTAAAGCAGCAATATGTTTACAGTATTTATAAAATGTTACCAAAATTGATGAGTATATTAAGAAATTTACATTATACTCACTATGCTATGCTATGCTATGCTAAGTCACTTCAGTTGTGTCCGACTCTTAGCGACCCCATGGACTGCAGCCTAACAGGCTCCTCTGTCCATGGGATTTTCCAAGCAAGAGTACTGGATTGGGGTGCCATTGCCTTCTCCAATTATACTCACTAACAAGTACAAATTAGATCTTTTCCAGTTTTCCCATTGTTTTTCATTCAAGGATATGTGGAAGACTCTATTTTCCAAATGAAGCCATGCAAGTGTAGGTAGGTAAGTACATAGAGCTATCCCATCTAACCTGCTCTTCTGACCATGTTATATTAACACATCGCTCTCAAGAGCTGAGGTCTATTTTTCTTCTCTTAAACCTTCAAGTGTAGAATTTTGTAACAGCCTCTACTAATAGATTGTGGTAGAAATCTATGAAATCTCCAAGGTAGATAAAAAAAGGCAATATGTTCTCATTCTTACTCTCACAGAATGTTTGCCTTAGAAACTAACCACCTATTATTAAAAAACACACACACACACAACAAACAAATAAACAAAAAAACCCAATCCATATGGAGAAGTCCCATGCAAGTGTGTCAAGCAGCATTTTTACCCAAGCTTCCAGCCAACAGCCAACATCAACAATTAAACCTAGGATGCAGGTCCTTTCAGATGAATCCAGTATCAAGCCTTTGATTCTTACAACTGATACTCTAGATATCATAGATGAGAGACAAGACATAATTTAGTGACTAAACCACTAAAGCACATCAAAGTGGGAATAACAGTAGTAACTATAATTATTACAATAGTAACAATATTTAATCCCTCAATACTGATCCTTCTATCACAGCCATAAATCACTTCTATCTCAAAAATCCTTATTTTTAAAGTGCCACACAGCTTTGGAGGGTAAAACAATTAATGTGAGAAAACTTAATAACGTAGGAATGATTTTGTATATAAGACACATACCATATATGATATCTATATATTTGCGTTTCAGTCACTCAGTCATGTCTGAACTTTGTGACCCCATGGACTGCAGCATGACTGGATTCCCTGTCCTTCACCAACTACTGGAGCTTGCTCACACTCACGTACATTGAGTCAGTGATGCCATCCAACCATCTCATTCTCTGTTATCCCTTTGTCCTCTCATCTTCAATCTTTTCCACCATCAGGGTCTTTTCAAATGAGTCAGTTCTTTATATCAGGTGGCCAAAATACTGAAGTTTCAACTTCAACATCAGTCCTTCCAATGAACACCCAGAACTGATCTCCTTTTCTTCTTGATGTCCAAGAGGCTCTCAAGAGTCTTTTCCAACACCACAGTTCAAAAGCATCAATTCTTCTTTATGATACAATTTTCACATCCATACATGACTACTAGAAAAACCATAGCTGTGACTAGATGGATCTTGACTAGGTTGGTCATAGCTTTTCTTCCATGGAGCAGGCATCCTTTAATTTCATGGTTACAGTCACATCTGCAGTGATTTTGGAGCCCAAGAAAATAAAATCTGTTACTGTTGTTTCCCCATGTATTTGCCATGAAGTGACGGGACCAGATGCAGTGATCTTCATTTTTTGAATGTTGAGTTTTAAGCCAGGTTTTTCACTCTCCTCTTTCAATTTCATGAAAAGGTTCTTTAGTTCCTCTTCAATTTCTGCCACAAGGGTAATGTCCTCTGCATATCTAAGTTTATTGATATTTTTTCTGTCAACATTGGTTCCATCCAGCTTGTGCTTCATCCAGCCCAGCATTTCACATGATGTACTCCACATGTAAGTTAAATAAGCAGGGGGACAATATACACCCTTGATGTATTCCTTTCCCAATTTGGAACCAGTCTATTGTTCCATGTCTGGTTCTAATTGCTGCTTCTTGACCTGATACAGGTTTCTGAGGAGGCAGGTAAGGTGGTCTGATATTCTCATCACTTTAAGAATTTTTCACAGTTCATTGTGATCAACACAGTCAAAGTCACTGGAAAAGGTCAGTTTTCATTTCAATCCCAAAGAAAGGCAATGCCAAAGAATGTTCAAACTACTGCACAGTTGCACTTATCTCACACACTAGCAAAGTAATGCTCGAAATTCTTGCTCAAAACAGTACGTAAACTGTGAACTTCCAGATATTCAAGCTGGATTTAGAAAAGACAGAAGAACCAGAGATAAAATTGCCAATATCCATTGAATCATCGAAAAAGCAAGAGAGTTCCAGGAAAACATCTACTTCTGCTTTGTTAAATACATCAAAGCCTTTGACTGTGTGGATCACAATAAACTGTGGAAAATTCTTCAAAGAGATGGGAATACCAGACAACCTTACCTCCCTCACGAGAAATCTATACACAGGTCAAGAAGCAACAGTTAGAACTGGACATGGATCAACAGACTGGTTCCAAATAGGGAAAGGAGTGTGTCAAGGCTGTATATTGTCACCCTGCTTATTTAACTTATATGCAGAGTACATCATGAGAAATGCTGGGCTGGATGAATCACAAGCTGGAATCAAGATTGTCAGGAGAAATATCAATTATCTCAGATACACAGATGACATCACTCTTATGGCAGAAAGTGAAGAGGAACTAAAGAGCCTCTTGATGAAGGTGAAAGAGGAGAGTGAAAAAGCTGGCTTAAAGCTCAACATTCAAAAAACGAAGATCATGGCATCGGGTCCCATCACTTCATGGCAAATAGATGGGGAAACAGTGGAAACAGTGTCAGACTTTATTTTGGTGGGGTTCCAAAACCACTGTAGATGGTGACTGCAGCCATGAAATTAAAGCACGGTTGCTCCTTGGAAGAAAAGCTATGACTGACCTAGACAGCATATTAAAAAACAGAGACTTTTCTTTGCCAACAAAGGTCCATCTAGTCAAAGCCATGGTTTTTCCAGTTGTCATGTATGCATGTGACACTTGGACCATAAAGAAAGCTGAGCACTAAAGAATTGATGCTTTGGAACTGTGGTTTTGGAGAAGACTCTTGAGTGTCCCTTGGATTGCAAGGAGATGCAACCAGTCCATTCTAAAGGAAATCAGTCCTGAATATTCATTGGAAGGACTGATGCTGAAGCTGAAACTCCAAGACTTTGGCCACCTGATGGGAAGAACTGACTCATTGGAAAAGACCCTGATGTTGGGAAAGGTTCAGGGAGGGCGGTGAAGGGGACAACAGAGGATGAGATGGTTGGATGGCATCACCTACTAGATGGACATGAGTTTGAGTAAGCTCTAGGAATTGTTGATGGATGGGGAAACCTGGCATGCTGCAGTCCATGGGGTTGCAGAGTCGTACACGACAGAGCAACTGAACTGAACTTAACACAGTCAAAAGCTTTAGTGTAGTCAATTAAGGAGAAGTAGATATTTTTCTGGAATTATCTAGTTTTTTCTATGATCCAATAGATGTTGGCAATTTGATCCCTGATTCTTCTGCCTTTTCTAAATCCAGCTTGAGCATCTGGAATTTCTCAGTTCACATACTATTGAAGCCAAGTTTGAAGAATTTTGAGCATTACTTTGCTAGTGTGTGAGATGAGTGCAATTGTGTGGTAGCTTGAATATTCTTTGGCATTGACTTTTGGGGGGATTGCAATGAAAACACCTTTTCCACTACTGTGGCCAATGCTGAATTTGCATCACCATCTATTAAAATGTTTTGAATTTGACAGGAATAGAAGCAGTAATCTGGAAGCAAGTAAAAATGATTTCCAAGCAATACATAGACACCTATAGTAAAAGTATCTTTTAAATATACAGCCATCCCCCACAATTTTTTTTGGATATGACTCTATTTTAATCCTTGCAGTATTCTTAGGAAATAACAGTGTTTTCTGTTAGATTTATTTCTTCTGCCTAGCTTTCTGCTACAAATAAAAAGATGATTCTTTCCTGTTCTAAAAAAAGTTTAAATAACAAAAAAATTAAAAAAGTTAAAATGTGCATTAAGAAAAAAAAAAAAGAAAACTGGCATATTGTATGCAGCACTTCCACAGCATCATCTTTTTGGATTTGAAATAGTTCAGCTGGATTTCCATCACCTCTACTAGCTTTGCTCATAATGATATTCCCTAAGGCCTGCTTGACTTCACACTCCAGGATGTCTGGCTCTAGGTCAGTGATCACACCATCATGGTTATCCAGGTCATTAAGATCTCTTTTGTATAGTTATTCTGTTTATCTTTTCCACCTCTTCTTAATATCTTCTGTTTCTGTTAGGTCCATACATTTTCTTTCTTTAATTGTGCCCATCTTTGCACGAAATATTCCCTTAGTATCTCTAATTTTCTTAAAGAGATCTCTATTTTTTCTCATTTTATTGTTTTCCTCTACCTATTTGCATTAATCACTTGGGAAGTCTTTCTTATCTCTCCTTGCTATTCTTTGGAACTCTGCATCCAGATGGGTATAATTTATCTTTTCTCCTTTGCCTTTTGCTTCTCTTTTTTCTCAGCTGTTTGTAAGGCCTCCTCAAACAACAATTTTGCCTTTTTGCATTTCTTTTTCTTGTTGATGATTTTGATCATTGCCTCCTGTACAATACTACAAACCTCCATCCTTAGTTCTTCAGGCACTTTGTCAACCAGATCTAATCTTCTGAATCTGTTTGTCACTGCTACAATATAATGGTAAGGGATTCAGTTTAAGTCATACCTTAATGGCCTAGTGGTTTTCCCTACTTTCTTCAATTTAAGTCTGAATTTTGCAATAATGAGTTCATGATCATATATATATGTGTGTGTGTGTGTGTGTTTCTATGTATTAGCCTCTGCTGCTACTGCTAAGTCACTTCAGTCGTGTCCGACTCTGTACGACACCATAGACTGCAGCCCACCAGGCTCCTCTGTCCCAGGGACTCTCCAGGCAAGAATACTGGAGTGGGTTGCCACTTCCTTCTCCAACACATACATGCATGCTAATTGCTTCTGTCGTGTCTGACTCTGTGTGACCCTATGGACAGCAGCCCGCCAGGCTCCTCTGTCCACAGGATTCTCTAGGCAAGAATACTGGAGTGGGTTGCTATTTCCTTCTCCAGATTAGCCTCTAGGTATAACAACATATACATGTATCTGTATATGTATGTTTTTGTGGTGTATATTTCTGTGAAATTCTGTGCTAAAACATATATGTGTGGTGGGTGCTAATTATAATCATAAACCATAAGGATAGAATGAATGGAAGAGGATCAATATAGTAGCCATGAAAATGCACCTCTCAGATCTTCTACTGTGGGGAGCATAAATGACCAACAGCTCACTTATTTTGCTCTGAAATATACCACTGCATTTACACTGAGGCCACATTTCCCATAAGCTGCTCCTGGCCAAGGAGTAAGCTTTGCAGGAATACTAACACAGATCAGGTCCTGGGAAAAGTGGACTTCTTTGACAAGTGACTTTAACTTGATCAATTTCATCAACTTTACTGAATTCTTTGAATTGTATTGCTACCTAAAACTCCTCCACTTAATTTTTCTTCCTTTCCTCACTCCTTCAAAATATCAAAACTGCAAAGTGGTCTGACAGATCTGCCAGCCTCCATCAGGTCTCTCTCTTGTTTTTTCCTCACATGCATTTCCTATGAGGAGTAATATTTCTGACTTATCTAAACAATCTTGGTGTCTGCCTCTTGCTGCTGCTGCTAAGTCGCTTCAGTTGTGTCCGAGATGACCTCAAACTAACATAAGAAGAAAGAAAGGGCAGAAAACTTCAGAAAAAGAAAAGAATATAGTCTTAACTCAGCAAATTTAACCTTAAGTTCTAAAAGCTAAAATCCTGCATAAAATGACAAAATATACAAGCTAATTCAGGACACACATCCATTGAAATATGTGTAAGTTAGAGTTATGGGGTAGGTATCAGAGAAGATAGTAGTTGTGATGTAACTGAAGCAAGACCATTTAGACCAAAAAAAAATCTAAATAAGGAAAATTTGTAACCAGGTCCCATCTCCACTACATACAACCAGAAGAATGCTCCTCGGTCTCCCCAGAAAAGAGCATGTGTGTCAAGCACTTAACTGAGAACAAGGAGGTGGAGATATTTTAGAAATAATCTTTATTTCATCTCCCCAAATTGAATAGCAAGGTTTTCCACACAGTTGAAAGAAGAAGATAGAAAGATGGAAAAAGACCAACAGACAGATATGAGAGTGGGGTAGATAAGGAGGCAGAGAGGGAAGGAAAAAAAGGAAAGAAGGAAGGAAGGAGGATACTCTGAGATACTAGGTTTGGCAAATCCAGCAAATAAAAACACAAGATTGGCCATAAAATTTTAAGTGTAACAATGATTTTTAGTATTATATGTTACATGCAATGTTTGGGACACACTTCTGTAAGAAATGTATTTATTATTTATCTGAAATTCAAATGTAATGGGGCATTCTGTACTGCAACCTTATGAGGTACACCACTGAAAAATTTCAAAACACCACAAATAAAGAGAAGGCCTTAAAGTTTTCTAGAAATAAATATATAAGAACTGGGAATAGGAATGGTGTCTCACTTTCTAAAAGCAACCACAGAGATAAACAAAAATTGAGCCATGTGTTTGAAATTCTGTGGGAAATATTATTTTCATCCTAGAATTTTATGCCCTGACAAACTGAGTTAGGATATAAATTCTCAGACATGTGAAGTCTCAAAATATACCTCTAATAGCCATATGATATAAACTGAGCTTTGATCGAAATAAAATTGTGCTATTACCACATTGGGTAATCTGAGTAACTAAGAGAAACTGTGGAGAAGGCAATGGCACCCCACTCCAGTACTCTTGTCTGGAAAATCCCATGGACGGAGGACCTGGTGGGCTGCAGTCCATGGGGTTGAGAAGAGTTGGACACGACTGAGCGACTTCACTTTGACTTTTCACTTTCATGCATTGGAGAAGGAAATGGCAACCCACTTCAGTGTTCTTGCCTGGAGAATCCCAGGGACGGGGGAGCCTGGTGGGCTGCCGTCCATGGGATTGCACAGAGTTGGACACGACTGAAGCGACTTAGCAGCAGCAGCAGCAAGAGAAACTGGGAACAGCAGAAGACTCAAAGGGATAGAGTGCTACAAATTGTGATATTCAGCCCTTTTGAGGAACTCCAGTGGCTTTGCCTCTTCGTGTCCATTCCCTCAGATAACTCCCTTTTGCACTAGACCGATGTCTGTCTGTATGACCAATAGAATGGGACAGAGATTATAGTATGTCATGCTCAAGATTAGGTTACAAAAGGTTACAGTGTCCTTTTAACTCAAAAATACCTGTGCCTATGTGTATGCTCTGGGGGTAATCAGCTGCCATGCTTGAGGATACACAAAATTTTGAGCATCCTTAAAATGTCCCATGTGACAAAGAACTGAAGCTTCTCTCCAACAGCTGCCTGAATGAGGCTTCTAAGAATTTGATTGTCAAATCCCAAATGAAGCTTCAAATGATGCAGCCCCACTTAACATCTCAATGGCACCTTCATGAGAGACGCTGAGCAAAACCAACCAGCTATATGGGCTCCCGGATGCCTGACTTCCAGAAACTGTGAAGTTTAGGCTACTAAATTTGAGGGTAGTTCATTTTGAACTACTTTGTTATTATTGTTAGTTGCTAAGTCATGTATAATCATAACGGACTTGATTTAGGTCATATCTGAATGGTCTAGTGCTTTTCCCTACTTACTTCAATTTAAGTCTGAATTTTGCAATAAAGAGCTCATGATCTGAGCCACAGTCAGCTCCCAGTCCTGTTTTTCTGACTATACAAGCTTCTCCATCTTCGGCTGCAAAGAATACAATTAATCTAATTTCAGTATTTTCAGTGATGTCCATGTGTAGAGTTGTCTCTTCTGTTGTTGGAAGAGGGTATTTGCTATGACCTGTGTATTCTCTTGGCAAAACTCTGTTAGCCTTTGCCCTGTTTCATTTTGTACTCCAAGACCAAACGTGCCTGTTATTCCAGGTATCTCTTGACTTCCTACTTTTGCATTCCAATCCTCTATGATGAACAGGACATCTTTTTTTTTTTTTTTTTTGGTGTTAGTTATAGGTATTGTAGGTCATCATAGAACCATTCAACTTCAGCTTCTTCGGCATTAGTGGTTGGGGCATGGACTTGGCTTACTGTGATATTGAATGGTTTTCTTTGGAAACAAATAGAGATCATTCTGTCATTTTTGAGATTGAACCCCCCAAATACTGCATTTTGGACCCTTGTCGATATGAGGGCTATAGTCATCTGCAAGAAAAATAAATGCAAAAAGGGAAAATGGTTGTCTGAGGAGGCCTTACAAATAGCTGAGAAGAGAAGAGAAGCAAAAGGTAAAGGAGAAAAGGAAAGATATGCCCATCTGAATGCAGTTCCAAAGAATAGCAAGGAGAGATAAGAAAGCCTTTCTAAGTGATCAATGCAAATATAGAGGAAAACAATGCAATGGAAAGACTAGAGATGTCTTCAAGAAAATTAGAGATACCAAGGGAACATTTCATGCAAAGATGGGCACAATAAAGGGCAGAAATGGTATGTATGTAACAAAAGCAAAAGATATTAACAAGAGTTAGCAAGAATACACAGAAGAACTATTCAAAAAAAGATCTTAATGACCCAGATAAACACGATTGTGTGATCACTCACCCAGAGCCAGACATCCTGGAATGCAAAGTCAAGTGGGCCTTAAGAAGCATCACTATGAACAAAGCTAGTGAAGGTAATGGAATTACAGTGGAGCTATTTCAAATCCTAAATGATGATGCTGTGAAAGTGCTGCACTCAATATGCCAGCAAATTTGGAAAACTCAGCAGAGGCCACAGGACTGGAAAGGGTCAGTTTTCATTTCAATCCCAAAGAAAGGCAATGTCAAAGAATGTTCAAGCTACTGCACAATTGCACTCATCTCACATGCTAGCAAAGTAATGCTCAAAATTCTCCAAACTGGGCTTCAACAGTACATGAACTGAGAAATTCCAGATGCTCAAGCTGGATTTAGAAAAGGCAGAGGAGCCAGAAATCAAATTGCCAACATCTGTTGGATCATAGAAAAGGCAAGAGAGTTCCAGAAAAACATCTACTTCTGCTTTATTGACAGGCCAAAGCTCTTAACTGTGTGGATGGCAATAAACTATGGAAACTTCTTCAAGAGATGGGGATACCCCTTACCTGCCTCCTGAGAAATCTATATGCAGGTCTAGGAGCAATAGTTAGAACCAGACATGGAACAACTACTGGTTCGAAACTGTGAAAGGAGTATGTCAAGGCTGTATATTGAAGCCTGTTTATGCAGAGAACTTCATATGAAATTCTGTGCTGGACAAAACACAAGCTGGAATCAAAACTGCTTGGAGAAATATCAATAACCTTAGATAGGCAGATAACACCACCCTTGTGGCCGAAAGTAAAGAGGAACTAAAGAGCCTCTTGATGAAAGTTAAACAGGAAAGTGAAAAAGCTGGCTTAAACTCAACACTCAAAAAACAAAGATCATAGCATCTGGTCCCATCACTTCATGCCAAATAGATGGAGAAACAGTGGCAGACTTTCTTGGGCTCCCAGATCATTGCAGATGGCAACTGCAGCCATGAAATTAAAAGATGCTTGCTCCTTGGAAGAAAAACTGTGACAAACCTAGACAGCATATTAAAAAGCAGAGACATTACTTTGCCAACAAAGGTCCATCTAGTCAAGGCTCTGGTTTTTCCAGTAGTCAGGTATGGATGTGAGAGTTGGACCATAAAGAATGCTGAGTGCCAAAGAATTGATGCTTTTAAATTGTGGTGTTGGAGAAGACTCTTGAGAGTCCCTTGGACCACAGGAGATCAAACCAGTCAATCCTAAAGAAATCAGTCCTGAATATTCATTGTAAGGACTGATGCTGAAGCAGAAATTCCAATACTTTGGCCACCTGATGCGAAGAGCTTACTCATTGGAAAAGAACCTGATGCTGGGCAAGATTGAAGGCAGGAAGAGAAGTGGATGACAGAGGATGAGATGGTTGGAAGGCACCACCAACTCAAGTGGACATGAGTTTGAGCAAGCTCCAGGAACTAGTGATGGATAGGGTAGCCTGGCATGCTGCAGTCCATGTGGTCGCAAAGAGTCAGACACAACTGAGTGACTGAACTGAAGTCATATCCTACTGTTTGTGACCCCATGGACTCTAACATGCCAGTCCCCTGTGTCCTCACTATCTCCTGGGGTTTGGTCAAATTCATGCCCATTGAGTTAGTGATGCTACCTAATCATATGCCTAATAAAAAAACTAACAATGCAAAATCTTAACTTCTCAAAATACAAACACAGAAAGAGTAGAATAGTTTTATTTAAAACCAATACAATATTGTAAAGTTAAAAAATAAAATAAAATAATAATAATAAATATAAAAATTCAAGGAAATATCTAAATGATTACAAAGTAGTTTTATCTGTGGAGAAGGACTCTAGATTTGTGAAAGGAGAAAGGCAGATGATTATAATTTTTTATTAGAATTCTTTTTTATCACCCATCATTATAACTTTTTAATATTATTTTAATTTTTAAATAAATAATATGTGTTACAATAGTATATAGATGTTCGTATGTAAAGAAAATGTAGCCATTCAATGATTTTTTTAAATATTTAATGTGGATAAATTTTGTTAGCTCTTACTCTAGTAAGAAATCCACACACACACACACACACACATTGAAAAAAAAAGTAGACATAATCATATCTTATTTATAGCTATATATATGACAAAATTAGGTATCCAATAGATTTTTGTTGCTATTGTTTAGTTGCTAAATCATGTCCAACTCTTTTGTGATCACATGGATTGTAGCCCACCAGGCCCCTCTGTGTAAGGGATTTCCTAGGCAAGAATACTGGAGTGGCTTGCCATTTCCTTCTCTGGGGGATCTCCCTGACCCAGGGATCAAACCCTCATCTCTTACATTGTAGATGGATTCTTGACCACAGAGCCACCTTATTAATATTTTTTTTCTGTTAATACTATTATTTTTCATTGTGCAAAATGCTTAACACCCCATCTAACTGGCTCCAAGAGAGAAGAAAATCAGTATTGAATTCTGAAAGAACTAAGTAGACTAATTTTAAACATTTGTTTTAAAAAGATTGTCTCTGTATTATCCAGCCAATCTTTTTTTCTTTTCTAGTTTTTGATCACTTAGGTCACTTTTCCCCTCCATCAGCATAGATAATTTAGCTGAATTCATGTATAGTTGAACCAGCAGTAGGGATCTAACAGAATGAGTTATTATCTTTCTCTCTTGGATCCTTGCCAAAACAATGTGTCTTCCTATTGAATACTGAAGCTCTGAGGCCAGTTTGGATACTGAAATAAAAATTCCACATGTTATTTCAGAAACAATGCTGCTAATACTATTTCAGTACAAATAGAAACAACACGATTTTTAAGCACCCCAACTAGAACATCACATCCCAAGTCAGTTTTTAGGCTAACTTCAGACAAGCAGCATATAGATACCAATTTCTCTGATATTTAATTAGCAACAGGTATGTTGACTAAGGCCATTGTTCAAAGATTTCTTAGTAAAATGCACATATCCCTAGAAAGCATAATACTTTAAAATAGCAACCCGGAGCCTAAAAATTATATGATTACTGCTGAAGAAAGAAGGCACTAATGGTAAAATCACTGACTAGTACAGTGAAAGATGGATATTGAACTAGCTGTAATCAGAAATCCATGGGGAACAGAGATTTCCAAAACTGCAAATAACCGAGCACCACACCATGTTGTATACCAATTAGGTAAGTTTTTTAATATGGGCAAAATGATTTTTCCCCCACAAAAGACCCTCTGTTGGAATTGTAAAGAAAAGAATTCATTATGAGCTGGGAGACCAGGATTGACTGTTTGAAGACCTGTGATACAATACAAATACACACATCAAATGTATGCATTTGTTAAAAAGCCTCTCCCAATACCATGCAATTCTGGTTCACTCCCTCTACCACACTCTACACCACTTTCACCCAATAAATCCTAATCTTTAAAGTGCCACACAGCTTTGAAATGTAAAGCCTATAATCTGAGAAAACTTCATAATTTGGAATGTCTGTGCTTTATATCTTCACAGGCTTTTCTCAAGTGCAAGTTTACGGGTGGTCTGAGGCTCTGTAGATCTCCCACGATGCTATATGTTGCCTTTCCAGTTGTGATTGGCTATGTTTGTATATCTCTTCTCCCTTCAAAGGAACAATTAAAATGACCAGTCAGGGTCAGGAATGTCTGTTATTTCTGGAACCTTTCTCCCTCACTTCTGCAGAGTGCAATTACAAAATCACTGCAAGAGGCAGGAATAGAAAGAGAGGAAAAACTGAGGACTTTTTTTTAAATCAATTTATTATATTTGTTTGCGTTTAAAAAGGAAATAAATACCTGAGAATCCACCATCCAAGGGAACAACCAGTATTTGGCATCAACTTAAGTCTAACAGTATGGTTTCCCCATCAGTTCAGTTCAGTTGCTCAGTCATGTCCGACTCTTTTTGACCCCATGAATTGCAGCACGCCAGGCCTCCCTGTCTAGCACCAACTCCCGGGATTCACCCAAACTCACATCCATCGAGTCGGTGATGCCATCCAGCCATCTCCATCCTCTGTCGTCCCCTTCTCCTCCTGCCCCCAATTCCTCCCAGCATCAGAGTCTTTGCCAATGAGTCAATTCTTCGCACGAGGTGGCCAAAGTATTGGAGTTTCAGCTTTAGCATCAGCCCTTCCAAAGAACACGCAGGACTGATATCCTTTAGAATGGACTGGTTGGATCTCCTTGCAGTCCAAGGGACTCTCAAGAGTCTTCTCCAACACCACAGTTCAAAAGCATCAATTCTTTGTGCTCAACTTTCTTCACAGTCCAACTTTCACATCCATACATGACCACTGGTTTCCCCATCACCCTGGTGCTTTTTTCTCTAACCCAAATTAACCATCATCCTGAATACCATGTTCCTCTTTGAAAGTTAGTCACTCAGTTGTGTTTCTCCAGGCAAGAATACTGGAGTGGGCAGCCATTATTCATCTTTACCTGGCATCTATTTTTATATATTTTATTATATGTATATACAGGGAGGGAGGTGGGAGGGGGATCCAGGATGGGGAACACATGTACACCCATGGTGGATTCATGTTGATGTGTGGCAGAACCAATACAATATTATAATTAGCCTCCAATTAAAATAAATAAATTTAAATTTAAAAAAATTAATGTTTTAATTTTTAACTTTAGCATGCTGTATTTAATCTTTCAGAACCTTTTTTCATTTATTATCATGTTGCTAATGTTCATCCATATACTTGCATACCATTGTTTCAAACTGCTATATAATATTCAAATATGGAACTGCATTTTACTTTCATATTTGCTTTTTGACGTTACCCCCAAAATCATCTTTAAGGACCTATAAGTCACCGTTGGTAACTTCAATATTTCAATGTGAAGCATATCCTGGCATAAAGTCTTTGAACAAAACATTACCTGATTCTCTCAACAGTTATATAGGGATTACTGACTGACTCTCCATAAAAACTCAGGTGGAGAGAAGGCTTTTCATTGGGTCTCTCTTTCATTAAAAACTACAAAAACAGCAATAAAAAGAGGCAAAACATCAATTTTTACAACTTGGTGATTTCAATATTAGATTGTCTTTTGTTAACAACAACAACAAAAAAGTTACTTAACAATCTCTACTACCTGAAATGTGGTATCAGGCTTAAAGAGTTGAATCATTTTTTTAATGCAGCCCACTCTATGAAAGCCTAGTTTGTAGGCTCTGCACTTATGATTAAACAACTATGAGCTGCTGTTTCTGAAATGACAAGCATTAAAAAGCTGCACCAACCTCATGCCAGTTCAGGGCCACTTCCAAATGATCCCATGTGCCAGTGGGCAGTGTGACTTACTGGCTTGCATACCCAGGACCCTAGCTCTCTCCTACTGGAGAGCTAGTCTTGCTAATCTTGATACCAAACAGGCCTTTTGATGAAATTGATTAGCATTTCTCTCTGCCTCATCCTGTTAATTGAAATTTTAGAGGCCATTATTGTATATTGTATATTGGCCATTATTATAGAAGGCAGGCTAAAGCCTTAGTTCTTAGGCTTTTTTCCTTCCCTCCAAATTACTGTACTTACAGAAGTGCAAGCTGCAGTGAGTGGGACACTGCCCTCTTTACACACTTCTTACTGAGCCAAGTGTGTTTCACACTCCTTGAGGCAGGTACTAGTTGTCTAATTATAATTTTAGACTAATGATGTTCTGTGTATGGAGAAGGGGAGGAAATAAAAGAGCTTTGGGTAAATTCAAAGAGCAGTTCTGGGTAGATTGTACAGAATAGGGCAAGCATACATAGCATAGGAGCTGAAAATCTGGGCCTGTGGCTTTGTCAGCAGGGTCTGGCTGTGTGAGCTCCAGGAAAGTACTTATCATTAGATTTTGCTTTCTTTAGTGGAAAATCTACAATGAATTGGGCACAATCAGTGGGATGATTTCTTTCCTTTTCCTTTATTTTAAAATAATTTTATTTATTTACTTATTTTTGGCTGAACTGGCTCTTCGTTGCTGCAGGGGTTTCCCTCTAGTTGTGTTGAGTGGGGGCTACTCTGTAGTTGTGGTGTACAGGCTTCGCATTGTGGAGGCTTTTTCTGTTGCAGAGCACAGACTGTAGTTCATGTGGGCTCAGTAGTTGTGGCTCCTGGGCTCTAGAGCTCAGGCTCAATAGTTGTGGTGCACAGATTTAGCTGCCATACAGCTTGTGAGATATTCCCAGACCAGGGATCGAAACTGTGTCTCCGGCATTGGCAGGCTGATTCTTTACCACTGAGCCACCAGGGAAGCCCTTGTTTTCTTTTTACTGAGACACTGTACCTACAGTCTATTTGTCTCCTTTCAGGCCCTTGAACATGAAATGCTTCTTCTCATTGACTTCAGAAATACTGCATCATCTCTCCGACCTAGTTCCAGATTCTTCCCTCTCACTCTTCCCTTTCTCATAGTTACACCCTCCTCATCCGTCAGATCCCAGCTCAATGAGCACTTCGTAAAGAAAAGTTTCCCTACTTGCCCTTAGCTATACGTTCCCATAGCACTTCTTTCACCTTGCTGTTGTTGCTGTTCAGTCACTAAGTCATATCCAACTCTTCATGACCCCATGGACTGTAGCATTCCAGGCTTCCTTGTCCCTCACCATCTCCCGGAGTTTGGTCAAATCCATGTCCATTGAGTTAGTGATGCTATCTAACCATCTCATCTTCTGCCTTCTCCTTTGGCCTTCAGTTTTTTCCAGTATCAGGGTCTTTTACAATGAGTTGGCTCTTCACATCAGGTGGCCAAAGTATTGGAGCTTCAGCATCAGTTCTTTCATTGAATATTCAGGGTTGATTTCCTTTAGGATTGACTGGATTGATCTTGCATTTCTAGTATCTATATACTTTTCAATAAGATCCCCCAGCAATCATTACATTTCTTATTAGCAGACAAAAAAAAAATGCCATATGTTGTACTAGAAACAAAACTAAACAAAGCAAAACATGTTTAAGAAGAGATCAAATGAGAGAAAAATGTTAAAAGAAAATATAGAAACAATTGAAAGAAGGCCCTTGCAGGACTGCTAAAAATTGCACACTTATGCCAACATAGATTTCAGTTGCTTTCAGCAAAGAGAAGATACTAATTAGTAGAATAATCTTTGTTTCCCAGTTTGAAAGATTTCTGTGATTGCTTTCCTCTAGTGCCATGCTAGGCTTTAATGGTTTTAAAGATTAATTGACACCATGTGAAAGCCAACTAGCCAATTAATGGCTGCATGTCACCTAAGTACCCTAAAGAATGTGTTCACATTGCTTAGGTAGCTAGTCTGATGCATTGCTTTTTTACTTATTTTTCTCATTGCCATGTGTATCTTCAATACATCTTTTCTCCTTATATAGACTGTGAGCCACATATCAGTACCTCCTCATAGCTAATTAGTAAATTAACATATATTATCTATGTTTAGTAGTAAAAGTCTTAACAATACCAATCAAAATTTCTAGCACTTCAAAAAACGTTACATTTTTCATTTTATATATCAATTTCGTGTCTACATTTTATCTTTTGGCAAATTTTTTTAAAAATTTTATTTAATTTAACTTTACAATATTGTATTGGTTTTGCCATATATCAAAATGAATCTGCCACAGGTATACATGTATTCCCCATCCTGAACCCTTCTCCCTCCTCCCTCCCCATCCCATCCCTCTGGGTCGTCCCAGTGCACCAGCCCCAAGCATCCAGTATCGTGCATCGAACCTGGACTGGCGACTCATTTCATATATGATATTATACATATTTCAATGCCATTCTCCCAAATCATCCCACCTTCTCTCTCCCACAGAGTCCAAGTCATCAGTGTCTCTTTTGCTGTCTTATATACAGGGTTATTGTTACCATCTTTCTAAATTCCGTATATATGCGTTAGTATACTGTATTGGTGTTTTTCCTTCTGGCTTACTTCACTCTGGTATAATAGGCTCCTGTTTCATCTACCTCATTAGAACTGATTCAAATGTATTCTTTTTAATGGCTGAGTAATACTCCATTGTGTATATGTACCACAGCTTTCTTTATCCATTCATCTGCTGATGGACATCTAGGTTGCTTCCATGTCCTGGCTATTATAAACAGTGCTGTGATGAACATGGGGGTACACGTGTCTCTTTCAATTCTGGTTTCTTCAGTGTGTATGCCCAGCAGTGGGATTGTTGGATCATAAGGCAGTTCTATTTCCAGTTTTTAAGGAATCTCCACACTGTTCTGCATAGTGGCTGTACTAGTTTGCATTCCCACCAACAGTGTAAGAGGGTTCCCTTTTCTCCACACCCTGTCCAGCATTTATTGTTTGTAGGCTTTTGGATTGCAGCCATTCTGACTGGCGTGAAATGGTACCTCATAGTGGTTTTGGCAAAATTTAAAGTGAAGATTAATCATATGAAACCTGCCTATTCAGAGAGTTGTATGATGTGGGACAAAACACCTGGATGTTAAAGTGTTTTTATTTTTTTTAATAGAAAAAATTACTGAACTTTCTAGCCAAGAATCATGAAATGTTGTTTTGAGTTTGGAGCATCTTTTTTGCTACAGCTAACTTAAATCCTCGTACTGACTATATATTATTTTGTCATGATTATAAGGAGCTGAAAAACATTTGCATTTCAATTTGATTAAACGTATAATAGTAAGCACTTGAGGGATTGCCCCATGTGTTAGTCACTCAGTTGTGTCCAACTCTTTGCAGCCCTATGGACTGTAACCACCAGGCTTGCATTCCTCAGGCAAGAATATGGGAGTGGGTAGCCATTCGCTTCTCCAGGGGATCTTCCTAACCCAGGAATTGAACCCAGGTCTCCTACATTGCAGGCAATTCCTTACTGTCTGAACAACCATGGAACCCCTTTGCCCCCAGGCATGCTTTATTTTATTTTGTCAGCTTCATTTTTCTTTAGACCCTAATTCCTCAACTATTTTATTTGTTATCTTCTAATGAATTTGATCCTGGAAGCCGCTTAAATTCCTTTTGAGAAAAACTGTGAAATGAAAATAAATGAATGCACAAATTAATTAATAGTAAATCCAAAAACATTTTCTATAAGTAAATTATCTCATTCTATAGTAAAAATCACTGAAATACAGGGGAGAACTCATCTATTTCCTGAATTCCACTTCCTTGAGCTTCCAATTTTCCCCAGGAGATACTTTAAGCTTTTAAAAAGGTCCCAGGACATGAAATAGTCATATGCAAATAACCAGTGAATAACCATTGTAGCTGTTAATTTCAATATGTCAAAATATTAGATTTACATCTCTCTATGGATATCAGCATTTTACAAAGAGGAATGACATCCCTGATTTCATTCTATTAAGGCGTTTAAAGTAAGCAGTCCCACACTGCTCTCTAATCACTTGGCAAAGAAGAGGGTTTAGTTATGCAGTCACAGGCTGAAACCCCTTGTTTCTTTCAATGAATGAATGGCACTGCAAAGAGAAATGTTGGGCAGGCCAAGGATTGCCAACCACTGCAAATCTCTTTGAAAGACTTGCTATTTCTTCATGCAATGAAGGGAACTCTGTATTGAACTCCATGTCTGTGTGGTTTTACCTGGCTACAACCCTTACTTGCCTTAAATCTTTCTGCTGCATACTGTTTGCACTTGCTATTCATTCCCCCTGGAGCAGTGTGTCTTGGATGATTGGAATAGCAAAATCCTCTGTCTTGTTTCAAAGAAGTAAGTCATCTCCATATTGTTATCCCAGTCACTGCGCCATAGAAAGACTTCTGAAACAGGCCCATGGAACACAATAGGATAAAGCGTACATCCACTGGATTGTTAATGGGTATAAAGGAAAGAACATTTGGGCCCCAGCTAGTTCTACTTCTGGGATTAACTGTCCATGACCTTTAAGGCTGTTGTTTGGCTTCTCTAAGTCTCAATTTCCTTACCTGTAATGTAAAAGAAGTTAGTCTGTGGTACACATCAAAAAAGGACAAAGTCAGAAAACTTTAATGTGTGTTAATTCTCCTAGTGATCTTATTAAAATGCAGCTCCTGATTCAGTTGATCTGAGATGGGGTCCAAGATTCTGAATTGCTAGCAATCTGGGGTGATGCTAATTTTGTTGATTTAGGAACTACATTTGAAGAGTTAGGGAGAGAATCACAAAAATTATTTGACTTCATTAGACCACCTAATTGTAAAGTAACATATAAATAAATGAAAACTTCTTTCAATATTTATATTGAAATTGTTTTTCATTTACTGTGTTTTTAGGTGATACTTAATTGAAGTTAGTTGAAAGCTATTCCTTTTTCTCTCCTTAATAGTCCTTTGCCCTCAAAAAAGAATAAAAATAATGTGTATTGAATAGCATGTGCCATGTGTTGACTCCTACTATGTCCTGTGAACAATTAAACTGATAGAGTAATCACATGACAAAACTTGAGTCAAACCCAAGTCTTCTAACAGTGATATTTCTTAGGACCTCTGACAAAAACAATGAACTAGGGAACTCCAACAAAGCTGCTTTCATTGAAACTGCAATTGTATCATTGCTATGCCCTGAAGAACTAGACTAACCATCTTATTTAGAAACAAAGGCTTTAAAAACATATCTTAAAGAAAACTTAGGGAAACTGAAATGCTCTAGTAGGCTATACATATTTAGGACTTAGAAATGCCCTTTCCAGGACTAATGCTGGTGATTAAAGATGCAGGCGTATCCAGGACACCTCCTGAGGCAGGAGGACCTCCCCTACCTGCCAAGGTAAAGCAATTGGAGATCCATTCCCTATGGACTGAAACTCCAAGATGAGATTAGCAGGACAATTAAGGCAGGAGGCTGGGCCCTGGCCAGACCACATACCTCTCATTCCTGAAGTCAAGAGACCTCCCTGACAACACATGCACATAAAAGGCTCTTTGGAGGCCACAGGGGAGTTATGTCAAGGGATGTTCCCTACTCATATGCCTTTTTGGTAATATCCACTTTGGTTAACGATGCATGTACACACATGGGAAGATTCTGAGATATATCAAATATGGACTGTGAAACAGGCAAATCAAAGTGATTGGCCAAAGGAAACCCAGAAGAAATGCCCTATCAAAGTGATTCAAACTGCCGTGAGGGCGTGACCAGGCACTCTCCCTCTTAGTCTGCCCTTGTGTGTATCTACATGTACTATACTCTTTTTCCTCATAATAAATATTTGTTTCACTACTTTCCATTTTTGTAGGAATTCATTTCTGCAAAGCCAAAGGGCCAAGGCCCTTGTCACTGACCACTGGTCTAGTGCCTAGGATCTGATGCTTTCACTGCCACTACCCAGCCTCAATCTCCAGCTGGAAACCCAAGCCCTGCTCTAAGCCTTTGCAGACCAAGGCCACTCAAGATCACTCCCAGTCTCCTTTGCATAGTAGATTTTCATTCTAGGAGCAGATTCAAGGCCAAGTTTCCATTGCACTTGCATGTTTAGCTCTGACCCATTTTAAATGACCACACAACCACTTTTTCTGTGTGTCATCAAAAACTTATTTCCAAAAGTATTATCTGGGAAAAAAATATAGAACTCTTTATTCATAGTTCACTTAGTAAATTAACAGACTCAGATTAAAAGTCTATATATGTATAATGATTCCTAAGTTTCTTTTAGCAAAAAATAAGGTACAACTGTAAAAGAATGTAGTGGATTATTTATAAAACTCTGTTTCAGTAGTAAAACTGCCATCCTACCTATAAATCCAGAACTATCTTTATACTATTCGTAGAGTAACTCCTACTTACTTTTTCATTTCTAGCACAAGCTAGAATCAAGATTGCCAGGAGAACTATCAATAACCTCAGATATGCAAATGACACCACCCTTATGGCAGAAAGCAAAGAAGAACTAAAGAGTCTCTTGATGAAATTGAAAGAGGATAGTGAAAAGCCTGGCTTATAACTCAACATTCAGAAAACTAAGATCATGGCGTCCAATCCCAACACTTCATGGCAAATAGATGACGAAACAGTGAGAGACTTTATCTTTTGGGGCTCCAAAATCACTGCAGATGGTTACTGAAGCCATGAAACTAAAAGACACTTGCTCCTTGGAAGAAAAGTTATGACCAACCTGGATGACATATTAAAAAGCAGAGATATTACTCTGCCAACAAAGGGCCATCTAGTCAAAGCTATGGTTTTTCCAGTAGTCATGTATAGATGTGAGACTTGGACCATAAAAAAAAGCTGAGTGCCAAAGAATTGATGCTTTTAAACTGTGGTGTTGGAGAAGACTCTTGAGAGTCCCTTGGACTGCAAGGAGATCCAACGAGTCCATCCTAAAGGAAATTAGTCCTGAATATTCATTGGAAGGACTGATGCTGAATCTGAAACTCCAATACTTTGGCCACCTGGTGCAAAGAACTGACTCATTGGAAAAGACCCTGATGATGGGAAAGATTGAAGGTGGGAGCAGAAGGGGTCAACATATGATGAGATGGTTGGATGGTATCACTTAATGGACATCAGTTTGAATAAACTCCGAGAGTTGGTGATGGACAGGGAGGCCTGTGGCGCTGCTGTCCACGGGGTCAAAAAGATTCGGACACGACTGAGTGACTGAACTGAACTGAGCTGACTTTTTCACTTTCTTATTCTGTTGGGGGAATGTGTAATTTCCTCGGTTCTGTCTTGCCACAGCAAAAATCTGTAGTGATGGACAGATCCAGTGTTACAGCTCAGTTTTATTGGCAAGCAAAGGAAAATATATCCTCGAGGTGTGAGAGTAGGCAACCCAAAAGATGAGAAGAGAAACCCCCAGCTCAAATTTGGCTCCTCTTTTTATATGTTTTTTTCTCCCCTCTCTGAGCCTGCCCTATGTAAATTGGGGTAACCAGAAGGGCTGTTTGTTTTACCTGAGGTCCTCACTCTTGATCCTAAGACCTTCCTTTGATCTATTTTCACAGGCTTTTCCCTTCTTTGTCTTTTAGCGACCACCATTTTGGACTCCTTTTTCCTATTCTAACTACATAAAAATCCCATCCCTATTACAATCAGATTTACTCCCTAAACTGACATCTCACAAACCTTCTGAGGCCACAAAGATCTGGGTGTATTTATGTAAAGCACAAGATGAGGAAACTCCTATTTCTGTCTTTCCATTTATTCATTCACTTATCAAATATATAAAACCCCTAATTTTACATCAGGCAATGTAATAGGTGCTAGAAAAAGTTTATGTCTTGATTTTCATTTTTCACCAAGTTCTTGACATGAATTTCATTTAATCTCAGTTGCCCTAATGGAATGTATGATAATAACCTGATTTGGCAGATGAGGTACAGGTTTCTCCAGGAAAGTGACTTTTTTCATAGCAGCAGAATGTGAACTCTTACCTATATCTTATAAAGCAGGACTTTGTTCTTAAACCTCAGATTCTTTCTACTTCACACACTCAGTTTCTTAACTTAGAATTATAGCATTCATGTCAACTTTTGCAAAAACTTGTTTTTACTGTAACATCTAGCAGTACACAAGAAAGTGTCTGAGAAGCCCAAGCAGTATGTGTTACTAGCAGTCTAAAGCAGCCTATTTTTCTTAGGGCTGTGTAGAAAAAGTTAAGTCCATAGCACAGGGAGCTCAGCTGAGTGCTCTGTGATGACCTAGATGGGTGGGAAGAGGTGGGGTGGGAGAAAGGTTCAAGAGGGAAGGAATATATGTTTACATAGAGCTGATTCACTTTGTTGTACAGCAAAAAGTAATATGAAATTGTAAAGCAATTATACTACAATAAAAATTATATGTGGAATCTAAAAAGAAATGATAGAAATGAGCTTACTTACAAAATAGAAAGAGACTCACAGACTCAGAAAACGAACTTAGGGTGGCTGAGGGGAAGGGATGGTTAGGGACTTTGAGAAGGTCATGTAAACATTCAAAGGTTAAATCAATTCAGTCGCTCAGTTGTGTTCAACTCTTTGCAACCCATCAACTGCAGCACACCAGGCTTCCCTGTCCATCACCAACTCCTGGGCCTTTCTCAAACTCATGTCCAACCATTCAGTGATGCTATCCAACCATCTCATCCTCTGTCATCCTTCTCTCCTCCTGCCTTCCATCTTTTCCAGCATCAGTGTCTTTTCTAATGAGTCAGTTCTTCACAGCTGGTGGCCAAAATATTGGAGTTTCAGCTTCAGCATTAGTTCTTCCAATGAATATTCAGGAGTAATTTCCTTTAGGATTGACTGGTTTGATCTCCTTGCAGTCCAAGGGACTCTCAAGAGTCTTCTCCAACACCACAGTTCAAAAGCATCGGTTTTTCAGTGCTCAGCTCTCTTTATGGTCCAAGTCTCACATTCATACATGACTACTGGAAAAACCATAGCTTTGACTAGACGGACCTTAGTTGGCAAAGTAATATCTCTGCTTTTTAATATGCCGTCCAGGTTGCTCATAACTTTTCTTTGAAGGAGCAAGTGTCTTTTAATTTCATGGCTGCAGTCACCATCTGCAGTGATTTTGGAGCCCAAGTAAATAAAGTCTGTCACTGTTTCCACTGTTTCCCCATCTACTTGCCATGAATTGATGGGACTGGATGCCATGATTTTCGTTTTTTGAATGCTGAGTTTTAAGCCAGCTTTTTCACTCTCTTTTTTCACTTTCATCAAGAGGCTCTTTAGTTCCTCTTGCTTTCTGCCATAATGGTGATGTCATCTGCATATCTGAGGTTATTGATATTTCTCCTGACAATCTTGATTCCAGCTTGTGCTTCATCCAGCCTGGCATTTCGCATGATGCTCTCTGCATATAAGTTAAATAAGCAGGGTGACCATAGATAGCCTTGACTTTCTCCTTTTCCAATTTGGAACCAGTCCATTGTTCCTTGTCCGGTTCTAAATGTTGTTATATTTAAAATTAGTAATCAACACTGCTATATTTGAAATGAATAATAAATAAGGACCTATTGCATAGCACATGGAATTCTGCTTAATGTTTTGTGCCAGTCTCGATGGGAGAGGGGTTTGGGGGAGAATGGACACACGTGTACATATGACTGAGTTCCTTAGCTGTTCACCTGAAACTACCACATCATTGTTAATGGGCTACACCCGAATACAAAATAAAAAGTTTAAAGTCTGGAACAACAACAAAAAGAACAATGAAAATAAGAAAAAAGAACTAAGGAAATGTTTAAAAAAAGAGAGAGAGAGATGTTTTCTCTCCATTCTATATGAAATATATAGGAATACTTTTCACATAAACCGCATCTACTCTTTGGAGTAGATCAACATTTTTTCTAGTGAATCCTACTCAAGCCTGTGAATCTCTCCTGTCCCCCTTGAGTGTTATGTATTAAACAATGCAGAGTAGAGAAAACCAATACAAGTTGCCTAGCCTATTTTGAAAATACTTTAAAAATATGATGTTATTTTTGGAGGGATCATTTGTATACCTTTAAAAAATATGATACTAGCTTTATTCATCAAGTTCTCTTCCTTTTGCCTCCACAGAAAAGCTGAGCACAGAAAGATCTGTCTATACCCAAACCCAGACATGTTGTGTGCCTCATCTTGGCTCAGTCAGCTGTACAAGGGGAGAAATGTACTTTCTCCAACTAAAGATGACCTTCTGCAGGGGGTATAAATCACCACTTATATGGATAATATCATGGTGTGCAAACACAGTCAATCTTTAACTAAATTTGCTTATTCTTTAAGATATTACCTATGCATAATACCTGTTCTCTCAGTAATTCTAAACAATAAATATTTAGGCTTTCTTTGTGGCTCCGATGGTAAAGAGTCTGCCTACAATGCAAGAGACAGGGGTTCAGTCCCTGGGTTGGGAAGATTGCCTGGAGGAGGGTGTGGTAATCCACTCCAGTATTCTTGCCTGGAAAATCCCATGGACAAAGAAGTCTGGTGGTCTACGGTCCATGGGGTCACATAGAGTCGGACACAACTGAGCAACTAACACACAACTCCCAGTAATTCTAAACTCCAGTAAATATTTATTGAATGCCTACTGTGTATGCAGGAATCTGCTAGACTCAATAAGAACAAAGGAGGCAATAAAACGATGAGAAGACATAGAAATGATTAAATGAGAGTAATAAAAATGCTTTTTTAAAAAAATTCTTTGTACATGAGAAAGGTCTAGAAACTTAATTTTGTGAAAGTTTTATTTTCTTAAGCCTGAAAGGAAATATAATTTAAGGCATATTAATATATACCTTGTTCAAGGAAAAAAGTTTCAAGTCTTGAATCAAAGACATGTTTATTACACTTGCGAACTACCTGGTATCTGTATTGTTTCAATTACTGCCTTGAAGAAAAACTCATCTGGTTTATGCTACAATATTTTTTAGAATCTAATCTCTTGCCTACAGAGAGAAATAGTCTTTAAATACAAAAAGGTAGTCTTCAGAAGCATTCAATAAGACAAAGCAAATGCAAACTGGGTCTAATAGCTAAAGACTTTTTGACTTTTTAAGATGTTCAATTGAACATTTAAAAGGTTTAGTCTCATATCAGTTCTAGAAAGCCCCCCTGGGGCAGGCTTAAGTAACTATGCCATTAGGCACTCAGCTGCAAATTGCCTATTAAGTCTGACTGAAACTGTAAAATTGCTTTTCACAATGCAAATTAATGTAAATAAGAACAATTGGTTACACATATCACAGGCTATCAAATTGTCGACAGATGATGCATACTCCCCTCCCCCATTCAGAATTAGCATTACTTTAAAGTTATATTTAGTAGGTTTTAACAGGCTTGGGTATCCCATGATAAATTCCACAAATTTATTGTAAGCAGTACATGTGTCCTATGTATGTTATCTATTATATGAAATTTAAACCTGTTTTTACCTATGTCTGAAGGTATTTATATTCAGATTCAGTGGATATACTACAACATAATCCATTTAGCCTCAGCTCTTTGGTTACAGTAGCATCATTCAGTTACTTAACATTATTAAAAAACATTTACCTATTTTTTAACAAGTGTATTATAAGAAAGAAAAAAGTACAAGATTATAAGAATGGCATTAAGTCTCTGAATAGTAATATATAGAGAAACCTTATTTCTATTATATTTATGATTATTGTTTTAGAAATTTACAAGTTATTTAACCTTTTAAACCCTTAGTTTCCATATCTGTCAAATGAAAGTAATAGCATGCAACTAATAGAAAAGAGATTTCATATTGTAATCTGTAATTACAAGATGGAATGAGTGAGACTTGTAAGATGTCACCAAAAAAAGCATATTCTTAAGCCTACTTCCATTCAAGTATAATCTGTGGCATCTTAGGAGTTTTGGCCATCTCCTAATGCAAATCTGAAAAAAATAGCCTTGCATCTCAGTGTAAAAATACTTGCCACTATTGTCTTGTCCTTAAACTTTTAAGGTCTCAGCCAAAAAATGAAATAAAAACATTTTATTTGTAATATCCTATTACAATATCTATGAACCTATCAATTAATCAACAGCTATTTTAAGATTCTATCATTATTACTGTACTAAGATAAATATGAGACCAGCCTCAACTTCATTTTGAAAAGAGAAAGTATAAAAACAATTAACATGGAAGTAAAAGTGTATGACTTCAATCTATAACGAGCAATATTTCTCCAATTTTAGTAAAGAATGTAATACTTCTCTACCAGAGAGTATAAATATCCATGTGAAAATAATCTATTGAACCTTATTTCTAAGATCCTATTTTTAGAAAAAAGATCATAAAAAGAATTAAAAGTTTATATAATTCTGAGACAAATGTATAATTCAGGTAAGAAAAAGGTTACATACCTGATGTTTTATTTTCATTAATTTATTGTCATCCAAGCTCAAGTGGCAACCTTTCACCTGATATAATCACATAAAATGGTAAAGTCATTAACAAAAAGATGTCATACTTCATACTTCATTTCAAAGAATATCACATAGGCACTTTAATTTCTATACATTTGTAAATAACAATACATGAAGCACAGTTTATATTTTAATATTTCTCTTTTAGGTATCTTTTGGTATTAACCTTTAAGAGTAGTACCAACTGGTAAGTAATTTATTTTGGAGTGAAAATAACCACCCAAGCCCAAGTAATCATGCAGACTTCAATTCCATGGAGGCAGTATTCAACAGACTAGAAGAGTGATATTCATACATTAAAAAATAAAGTAAAAAAAGAATGTGGGAAATGATCCTGGGTCTCCTACATTGCAAGCAGATTCTTTACCATCTGAGCCAACAAGGAAAATCCTCCAATAAATTTGTTCCTGTATTTAAATTCAACTTACTTTTTAAAACCATCAGTAATAGTAAATGCTGGGGCTTCCCAGGGGGCTCAGTGGTAAAGAATGTGCCTGCCAATACAGGAAAAGTCAGAGATATGGGTTTGATTCTTGGGTGGGGAAGATCACCTTGAGTAGGAAATGGAAACCAGCTCCAGTGTTCTTGCCTGGAAAATTCCATGGACAGAGGAACCTGGAGGGCTACAGTCCATGGGGCTGCAGAGTCAGACACAACTGAGCAACTAAGCAGCAGAGAGTGACACAACTGAGTGACTAAGCACTTGTGCACACACACACACATGCACACACACTCAGTAGTAAATGCTATGGATACACATCAGTAGTACCTATTAACCTGCTACTCTAACCCATTAAGAGGGCAGGCTGGAAGTTCAAGTCCCTAGGAGCAGGAGTAAGGCAATGAAATATGAGCATCAACTCCTGTACCCACTGAATGTGACATAACTGAAGAGTAGTCTATGTTGTCTCCCAGAGTTCTCCAGCAGAATTGAGCAGATTTTGTCCACAGTATTGACCTACTTGATAACACAAGGAAATTTCTTCCCTTTTCAATCTTAGTTCCATACCTGCATTTCCTGGATGACTTTGCAGATAAACTACATATACTCAAATCTTTTAAGAACCCATATTTTGATAGCACCATTATATTTTGCATACTTTTACACATGCTACCTGTAAAGTAGAGCACAATTAAATGTTCACATTTTCTTCTTTAATTCACTGTTCTACATCAGTTTGTATAAGATATAAGCTCTCATCATGAATATGAGAGTGATATGTTTGTCATTGGAGGAAGTCCAGAAAGTATTCTTGTTTTTTTAACTAAAGTTATCAAAGACACCACATTTTCTATAGTAACAGAGAGTAAAAATGGATAGATGTATACCTATATAATATCTGTCCTTACATCTATTTTTCAGATGATTTTGATAAATTGAATATCACTGAAAAGAAAAACACATAAAATTTGGGGTTGGTGTTCTCTACTAACCTGAAGAAAAGACATGAGAGCATAAGAATAAGTTGAAGGTAAAAATGAATCTACTGTCAGAATAGAGGAAATCTATATTTAGTTAAGCATCATTCTATCTTCCCTCTCTTGTTTGGTGAAGATGGTTTTCTTGGAGGACTAGAGATCAGAGATCCTTGTTAAGAATCTATAGTAGGGCCACTCCTTAATAACATCGTGAAACAGAAATCTTTAACTTTTTTTCCTTTTATTAACTGTGACCCTTCTAGTCAGGAATCCATTTATATTACTTAGGGGAGAATTAGCATTGTTATAGAAGAAATGAAAAAAAAAAAAGGTCAATGAGTCAACATTCTTTTTTTTTTTTTTTTTTAAGCTTCCAAATGAGGCTAAGGGGAATCAAAAGACATAAACTAGTGGGCAGTTAAGAATGGATTCTTTGGTCATAGTAAAACAATAGATTAGATTCAGAACCAACCTAAATTTTCCACTCAAATTTTCCAAATTTTCACCTTCATACCACTATTATTGGAGAAGGAAATGGTAACCCACTCCAATATTCTTGCCTGGAGAATTCCATGGACAGAGGAGCCTGGCAGGCTACAGTCCATGGGTCACAAAGAGTCAGACATGACTAGGTGACTAATACCACGATTATATGTAATCAAAGTTCTATTCTGTCTCTTGTCCAGAAGTGCAGCCATCAGCATCTTTCTGGTGTTGTCTATGAATCAGCCAGGAGAGATGACATTGACAATATCTGAGATGCCCAAACTAAAAAATTTAGCCCCATGCAAATACTGCCCAGCACATTAGTGTTAGTTGCTCAGTCCTGCCCGACTCTGCAAGCCCATAGGCTGTAATCCAACAGACTCCTCTGTCCATGGAATTCTCCAGGCAAGAATACTGGAGTGGATTGCCATTCTTTTCTCCAGGGGATCTTCCTGACCCAGGGTTGAACCTGGTCTTCTGCATTGCAGGCAGATTCTTTACCAACTGAGCCACTGGGGAAGCAAAATATCCCTAAGTATCCCAAAATGGAGGGTGAAAAAAATGGGAACTGACAAGAAGAGACAGAAAAAGCCACTGTGATCTTGGGTGAGACCTGCAGTGGGATTCTACTTGCCACCATTCTCACCCCTCTAACTATATCATCTGTTTACAATAGTGATTTTCAAGAGATCAAAATATTCAATGCATTGAACTGGATTTACCTTTTAGATCCCATTCTAGAGATAGAGCTGTATTTTGAATCTTCACTCAAAAACACTTCCCAATGACAAATAACCCATCTGAATATATTTTCCTTTTTTAAGCCGAATGTTTTGTGTCATGTGTCATACTGGCAGTGCTTTTAAATATATCTGATGGTTTTTAAGGTAATTCTCATTACATACAATCTAATTTTTCTTCACCCTGACATTTCAATATTTAAGATACAGTCTACGAGTAACAGTGTTGTTTTCTGGAACAGTTTATTTCAATTCTACAGAATTTCTACTAGTCTCCTTTTATTAAAAGAGGCTTTATTCTCCCCTGATGAATTTGACTTTATAAGAACAAGATGTTTACTAATAAAATAAAAGAAATTTAAAATAATGTCTTTCACATGTAACCTTTAAAACAATACAGAGACCGGAATTTAATCCAAAGAGCAAAAAATTATCATTGATTTCAGAAAATCAGAACTCAGTATCTAAGTCTGTGTTAATTTTCCATTAGATTAGCATAAGGATTATTTTAAAACTAGTAAGTAAATTCTATAAATTATTTGTATCCATTTTTAATGTAAGAAGTTTAAATGACCCTATATATTTAAATATCTCTTTTTTAGGAAGTTTGCCATAGCTGTTTCTGGAAATTAACGAAATGCCAGTCTTACCCATTATTAACTAAATGTCAGTCCAAAGGACTTAACATGCATTGGTATCTTATTTTTTAGGATTCAATCTATTTCACTTTGTCACTGTAATTATCATGTGACTCCTTGGGTTTAGATAATTGCTGTTACTTGTGGACATATTTTGCTCTATCTATGTTATTGTTGTTCAGTCACTTTGTTGTTCAGTCACAAAGTCATGCCCAACTCTTTGCAACACCGTGGACTGCTGCACACCATGCCTCCCTGTCCCTCACTATCTCCCAGAGTTTGCCCAAGTTCATGTCCACCGAGTCAGTGATACTATTCAACTATCTTATCTTCTACTGCCCTATGTATTTAAATATTCCTTAAATTCTTTTCTTACATAATTCTTACGTAGTTTTTCACAGAAAATATGATAGTACAAAGATATAAAAGATATAAATCATTGATAATACTAACATCCAGCAAAAGCCCATTGTAAATTAATACCATATAAATGTATCCTACATATGGTGTGTGTATAAATGTGTAATATATATGTAGATATATCTTCATAAATGTACGTTAATACATATATATGTGTACATGGCAAAGTGAGATTGAACTCTACATGCTCTTATTTTCTTGCCTCTTAAAAATTTCATTTCTACAAACTTCAGTGTGAAAATTAGTCGTACTTTGATACTTCTATAATAATATTTGGCACTTATGATGAAATCCTTAAAATATTTCCAAAAATACAAAGATATTAGATGTTTCCAGATATTTAACTTTATTTTCAAGGAAAGGTTATTGAGAAAGTCTGTATTTCAATGCATTGGCTTGTCTTATTTAGTAGAGATTTTATTAACTTTCTCATTTCCTCTCCCTCCCCTGTCCTTGGAAAAACATCTCCAGAAAAGACCTCTAAATTATTAATCTTTACCAAATTTTCATTTTTTTTGTTTTGGTTTCCTTCAATATCTAATGCATACCACTCAACCTAGCTTTTCCATTTTTTCTCCTTCCCACCTTATTCATTGTCACTAAGGTCTAAATCCAATCTACCTAAATCCCATTGGGACTCTATATAGCCTTCTGGCTGGCCATTTTCTCAGGATTTTGAGAAGCCTTGTGAGCTGAAGCTTGAGGTTTCTGAAGACCTTACCATGGTAGCAGACCTTATATGGACTGGAGTTCTCTCTGGACTAGTTGCTATCTAAGACACATATATTTGCTGCCTACAAGAGATTCACTTCAGATCTAGAAACATACAGGCTAAAAGAGGAGTCGAAAAAGGTGAACAAAAGTGATAAACCTTTAATAAAGCTTATTATGAAAAAAGGGAGAGGGCCCAAATCAATCAAATCAGAAATGAAAAAGAAGTTACAATGGACATCACAGAAATACAAACATTCATAAGAGATGACTATAAGCAACCAAGCAGTATTAAAATGGGCAACCTAGAAGAAATGGACAAATTCTTAAAAGGTAAAATCTGCTGAGACTGAACCAAGAAGAAATAGAAAATATGAACAGATACTTGAACTAAAACTGAATCTGTAGTTAAAAACTAACAAGCAAATGTCTAGGACTAGACGGCTTCACAACAAATTCTACCATATATTTGCTGCTGCTGCTAAGTCGCTTCAGTCGTGTCTGATTCTGTGCGACATAAACGGCAGCCCACCAGACTCCCCCATCCCTGGGATTCTCCAGGCAAGAACACTGGAGTGGGTTGCCATTTCCTTCTCCAATGCATGAAAATGAAAAGTGAAAATGAAGTCACTCAGTCATGTCTGACCCTTAGCGACCCCATGGACTGCAGCCTACCAGGCTCCTTCATCCATGGGGGTTTCCAGGCAAGAGTACCATACATTTAGAGGAGAATTAATACTTATCCTTCTGAAACTGTTCCAAAACATTGCAGAGGAATCAACACTTCTGAACTAATTCTATGAGGCCACCATCACACTGATACCAAAACAAGATAAAGATACTACAAAAAAGAAAATTGCAGGCCAGTATCACTGATGAACATAGATGCAAAAATCCCCAACAAAATATTAGCAAACTTAATCCAACAATATATTAATGATCATACATCATGATCAGGTAGGATTTATCTTAGGGATGCAGGATTTTTCAATATAAGCAAATCAATCTGTAGAAAGTGACATTAACAAATTGAAGAATAAAAATCATATGATCATACCAATAGATGCAGAAAAGTCTTCTGATAAAACTGAACAATCTTGAGAAAGAAAAACAGAGCTGGAAGAGTGAGGCTCCCTGATTTCAAACTATACTACAGAGCTATACTAATCAAGATAGCATGATTCTGATACAAAAGTAGAAAGACAGATCAATGGAACAGGATAGAAAACTCAGAAATAAACCAGCACACTTATGGCCAATTAATCTATGACAAAGGAGACAAGAATATATTAATACAATGGAGTAAAAATAGCCTCTTCAATGGGCAGTGCTGGGGAAACTGGACAGCTAATTCTAAAAGAATGAAATTAGAACATTCAAGACAGTATGGTACTGGCACAAAGACAGAGATATAGCTCCATGGAACAAAATAGAAAGCCCAGACATAAATCCACGCACCTATGGACACCTTATCTTTGACAAAGGAGGCAACAATATACAATGGAGAAAAGACAATCTCTTTAACAAGTGGTTCTGGGAAAACTGGTCAACCACTTGTAAAAGAATGAAACTAGAACACTTTTTAACACCATACACAAAAATAAACTCAAAATGGATTAAAGATATAAATGTAAGACCAGAAACTACAAACCTCCTAGAAGAGAACATAGACAAAACACTCTCCGACATAAATCACAGAAGGATCTTCTATGACCCATCTCCAAGAATATTGGAAATAAAAGCAAAAATAAACAAATGGGACCTAAGTAAAATTAAAAAGCTTCTGCACAACAAAGGAAACTATAAGCAAGGTGAAAAGACAGCCTTAAGAATGAGAGAAAATAATAGCAAATTAAGCAACAGACAAACAACTAATCTCAAAAATATACAAGCAACTCTTGCAGCTCCGTTCCAGAAAAATAAATGACCCAATCAAAAAATGGGCCAAAGAACTAAACAGACATTTCTTCAAAGAAGACATACAGATGGCTAATAAACACATGAAAAGGTGCTCAACATCACTCATTATCAGAGAAATGCCAATCAAAACCACAATGAGGTACCATCTCATGCCAGTCGGAATGGCTGCAATCCAAAAGTCTACAAGCAATAAATGCTGGACAGGGTGTGGAGAAAAGGGAACCCTCTTACACTGTTGGTGGGAATGTAAACTATTACAGCTACTATGGAGAACAGTGTGGAGATTCCTTTAAAAAACTGGACATAGAACTGCCATATGACCCAGCAATCCCACTGCTGGGCATACACACCAAGGAAACCAGAATTGAAAGAGACACGTGTACCCCAATGTTCATTGCAGCACTGCTTATAATAGCCAGGACATGGAAGCCACCTAGATGTCCATCAGCAGATAAATGGATAAGAAAGCTGTGGTACATATACACAATGGAGTATTGCTCAGCCATTAAAAAGAATACATTTGAATCAGTTCTAATGAGGTGGATGAAACTGGAGCCTATTATACAGAGTGAAGTAAGCCAGAAAGAAAAACACCAATACAGTAATACTTATGCATATATATGTAATTTAGAAAGATGGTAATGATAACCCTGTATGCGAGACAGCAAAAGAGACACAGATGTAGAGAACAGTCTTTTGGACTCTGTGGGAGAGAGAGGGTGGGATGATTTGGGAGAATGGCATTGAAACATGTATAATATCATATATGAAACGAATCACCAGTCCAGTTTCAATGCATGATACAGGATGCTCGGGGCTGGTGCACTGGGATGACCCAGAGGGATGGTATGTGGAGGGAGGTGGGAGGGGGGTTCAGGATGAGGACCATGTGTACCCCATGGCAGATTCATGTTGATGTATGGCAAAACCAATACAATATTGTAATTAGCCTCCAATTAAAATAAATAAATTTATATTAAAAAATTAATTGAAATTAAAAAAAAAATTTATGACCCAAAGGAAAAAAAAAAGAACATTCTCTGATACCATATACAAAATAAACTCAAAATAGATTAAAGACCTAAACGTAAGAACACTTTAAAACTCCTAGAAGAAAACACCGGCAGAACAACCTTTGACATAAATCATAAAAATATATTTTTGCACCCATCTCCTAGAATAATGGAAATCAAAACAAAAATAACAAGTTGGGTCTAATTAAATTTAAAAGCTTTCAGAGAACAAAAATAATTATAAGTAAAACAAAAAGACAATCTATGAACTGAGAGAAAATATTTGCAAATGATGCCACCAACAAGGGATTAATTTCCAAATGATACAAACACCATATACAGCTTAATAAAAAGAAAACAAACAACCCATTCAAACAATGGGCAGAAGACCCAAGTAGACATTTCTCCAAAGAAGACATACAGATGGCCAGCAGGCACATGAAAATATGCTCAATTATCAGAGAGATGTGATTCAAAATCACAATGAGGTACCACATCACGTCTGTCAGAATGGCCATCATTAAAACGTCTTGTTGTTCTGCAGTCACTCAGTCATATCCAACTATTTGTGACCCCATGGACTGCAGGACATCAGGCTTCCCTGTCCTTGATTATTTCCAGGAGTTTGCTCAAACTCGTGTCCATTGTGTTGGTGATGCCATCCAAACATCTCATCTTCTTTCATCTCCTGTTCCTACCTTTGATCTTTCCCAGCACCAGGGTCTTTTCCAGTGAGTGAACTCTTTGCATCAGGTGGTCAAACTATTGGAGCTTTAGCTTCAGCCCTTCCAATGAATCAGATCAGTAGTTCACTCATGTTCGACTCTTTGCGATCCCATGAATCGCAGCACGCCAGGCCTCCCTGTCCATCAACAACTCCCAGAGTTCACCCAGACTCACATCCATCGAGTCAGTGATGCCATCCAGCCATCTCATCCTCTGTCGTCCCCTTCTCCTCTTGCCCCCAATCCCTCCCAGCATCAGAGTCTTTTCCAATGAGTCAACTCTTCCCATGAGGTGGCCAAAGTACTAGAATTTCAGCTTTAGCATCATTCCCTTCAAAGAAATCCCAGGGCTGATCTCCTTCAGAATGGACTGGTTGGACCTCGTTGCAGTCCAAGGCACTCTCAAGAGTCTTCTCCAACACCACAGTTCAAAAGCATCAATTCTTTGGCGCTCAGCCTTCTTCACAGTCCAACTCTCACATCCATACATGACCACAGGAAAAACCATAGCCTTGACTAGACGAACCTTTGTTGGCAAAGTAATGTCTCTGCTTTTGAATATGCTATCTAGGTTGGTCATAACTTTCCTTCCAAGGAGTAAGCGTCTTTTAATTTCATGGCTGCAGTCACCATCTGCAGTTATTTTGGAGCCCAGAAAAATAAAGTCTGACACTGTTTCCACTGTTTCCCCATCTATTTGCCATGAAGTGATGGGACCGGATGCCATGATCTTCATTTTCTGAATGTTGAGCTTTAAGCCAACTTTTTCACTCTCCTCTTTCACCTTCATCTAGAGGCTTTTTAGTTCCTCTTCAATTTCTGCCATAAGGGTGGCATCATCTGCATATCTGAGGTTATTTATATTTCTCCTGGCAATCTTGATTCCAGCTTGTGCTTCTTCCAGCCCAGCATTTCTTATGATGTACTCTGCATATAAGTTAAAAAAGCAAGGTGACAATATACAGCCTTTACATACTCCTTATCCTATTTGGAACCAGTCTGTTGTTCCATGTCCAGTCTAACTGTTGCTTCATGACCTGCATACAAATTTCTCAAGAGGCAGATCAGGTGGTCTGGTATTCCCATCTCTTTCAGAATTTTCCACAGTTTATAGTGAGTCACACAGTCAAAGGCTTTAGCATAATCAATAAATCATAAATAGATGATTTTCTGAAACTCTCTGCTTTTTCCGTGATCCAGTGGATGTTGGCACTTTGATCTCTGGTTTCTCTGCCTTTTCTAAAACCAGCTTGAACATCAGGAAGTTCACAGTTCATGTATTGCTGAAGCCTGGCATGGAGAATTTTGAGCATTACTTTACTAGCATGTGAGATGAGTGCAATTGTGCAGTAGTTTGAGCATTCTTTGGCATTGCCTTTCTTTGGGATTGGAATGAAAACTGACCTTTTCCAGTCCTGTGGCCAGAGCTGAGTTTTCCAAGTTTGCTGGCATATTGAGTGCAACACTTTCACAGCATCATCTTTCAAGATTTGGAATAGCTCAACTGGAATTCTATCACTTCCACTAGCTTTGTTCATAGTGATGCTTTCTAAGGCCCACTTGACTTCACATTCCAGGATGTCTGGTTCTAGGTCAGTAATAACACCATCGTGATTATCTGGGTCATGAAGATCTTTTTTGTACAGTTCTTCTGTGTATTCTTGCCACCTCTTCTTAATATCTTCTGCTTCTGTTAGGTCCATACCATTTCTGTCCTTTATCGAGCCCATCTTTGCATGAAATGTTCCTTTGGTATCTCTGATTTTCTTGAAGAGATCCCTAGTCTTTCCCATTCTGTTGTTTTCCTCTATTTCTTTGCATTGATCTCTGAAGAAGGCTTTCTTATCTCTTCTTGCTATTCTTTGGAACTCTGCATTCAGATGCTTATATCTTTCCTTTTCTCCTTTGCTTTTCGCTTCTCTTCTTTTCACAGCTATTTGTAAGGCCTCCCCAGACAGCCATTTTGCTTTTTTGCATTTCTTTTCTATGGGAATGGTCTTGATCCCTGTCTCCTGTACAATGTCATGAATGTCATTCCATAGTTCATCAGGCACTCTATCTATCAGATCTAGTCCCTTAAATCTATTTTTCACTTCCACTGTATAATCATAAGGGATTTGATTTAGGTCACACCTGAATGGTAGTGGTTTTCTCAACTTTCTTCAGTTTAAGTCTGAATTTGGCAATAAGGAATTCATGATCTGAGCCACAGTCAGCTCCTGGTCTTATTTTGCTGACTGTATAGAGCTTCTCCATCTTTGGCTGCAAAGAATATCATCAATCTGATTTCGGTGTTGACCATCTGGTGACGTCCATGTATAGAGTCTTCTCTTGTCGTGTTGGAAGAGGGTGTTTGCTATGATCAGTGCATTTTCTTTCTTTCTTTTTTTTTTTTTTGATCAGTGCATTTTCTTGGCAAAACTCTATTAGTCTTTGCCCTGCTTCATTCCGTATTCCAAGGCCAAATTTGCCTGTTACTCCAGGTGTTTCTTGACTCCCTACTTTTGCATTTCAGTCCCTTATAAAAAAGGACATTTTTTGGGGTGTTAGTTCTAAAAGGTCTTGTAGGTCTTTATAGAACTGTTCAACTTTAGCTTCTTCAGGGTTAATTTCCTTTAAAACTAACTGGTTTGATCTTCTTGCAGTCCAAGATACTCTCGAGAGTTTGCCAAGCACCACAATTCAAAGGCATGAGTTTTCTATGTTCAGCATTTTTTATTGTCCGGCTCTCACATCTCATATCCAGGCTTCTCTTGTGGCTCACCTGGGAGAGTATCCACCTGCAATGCAGGGAATCCAGTTCAGTTCACTCACTCAGTCATATCCAACTGTTTGCGACCCCCATGAATCGCAGCATGCCAGGCCTTCTTGTCCATCACCATCTCCCGGAGTTCACTCAGATTCACGTCCATCGAGTAAGTGATGCCATCCAGCCATCTCATCCTATCTCGTCCCCTTCTCCTCCTGCCCCCAATCCCTCCCAGCATCAGAGTCTTTTCCAATGAGTCAACTCTTCACATGAGGTGGCCAAAGTACTGGAGTTTCAGCTTTAGCATCATTCCTTCCAAAGAAATCCTAGGGCTGATCTCCTTCAGAATGGACTGGTTGGATCTCCTTGCAGTCCAAGGGACTCTCAAGAGTCTTCTCCAACACCACAGTTCCAAAGCAGCAATTCTTCAGTGTTCAGCTTTCTTCAAAGTCAAATTCTCACATTCATACATGACTACTGGAAAAACCATAGCCTTGACTAGACAGACCTTTGATGGCAAAGTAATGTCTCTGCTTTCCAATATGCTATCTAGGGTGCTCATAACTTTCCTTCCAAAGAGTAAGTGTCTTTTAATTTCATGGCTGCAGTCACCATCTGCAGTGATTTTGGAGCCCAGAAAAATAAACTCTGACACTTTTTCTACTGTTTCCCCATATATTTGCCATGACATGATGGGACCAGATGCCATGATCTTCATTTTCTGACTGTTGAGCTTTAAGCCAACATTTTCACTCTCCTCTTTCACCTTCATCTAGAGGCTTTTTTGTTCCTCTTCACTTTCTGCCATAAGGGTGGTGTCGTCTGGATATCAGGTTATTGATATTTCTCCTGGCAATCTTGATTCCAGCTTGTGCTTCTTCCAGCCCAGCGTTTCTCATGATGTACTCTGCATATAAGTTAAAAAAGCAGGGTGACAATATACAGCCTTGACGTACTCCTTTTCCTATTTGAAACCAGTCTGTTGTTCCATGTCCAGTTCTAACTGTTGCTTCCTGATCTGCATATAGGTTTCTCAAGAGGCAGGTCAGGTGGTCTGGTATTCCCATCTCTTTCAGAATTTTCCACAGTTGATTGTGGTCCACACAGTCAAAGGCTTTGGCATAGTCAATAAAAAGATATAGATGTTTTTCTGGAACTCTCTTGCTTTTTCCATGATCCAGCAGATGTTGGCAATTTGGTCTCTGGTTCCTCTGCCTTTTCTAAAACCAGCGTGAACATCTGGAAGTTCATGGTATTGCTGAAGCCTGGCTTGGAGAATTTTGAGCATTACTTTACTAGCGTGTGAAATGAGTGCAATTGTGTGGTAGTTTGAGCATTCTTTGGTATTGCCTTTCTTTGGGATTGGAATGAAAACTGACCTTTTCCAGTCCTGTGGCCACTCCTGAGTTTTCCAAGTTTGCTGGCATATTGAGTGCAGCACTTTCACAGCATCATCTTTCAGGATTTGAAATAGCTCCACTGGAATGCCATCACCTCCACGAGCTTTGTTTGTAGTGGTGCTTTCTAAGGCCCACTTGACTTCACATTCCAGGATGTCTGGCTCTAGGTCAGTGATCACACCATTGTGATTATCTGGGTCGTGAAGATCTTTTCTGTACAGTTCTTCTGTGTATTCTTGCCACCTCTTCCTAATATCTTCTGCTTCTGTTAGGTCCATACCATTTCTGTCCTTTATTGAGCCCATCTTTGCATGAAATGTTCCCTTGGTATCTCTGATTTTATTGATGAGATCTCTATTCTTTCCCATTCTGTTGTTTTCCTCTATTTCTTTGCATTGACCACAGAGGAAGGCTTTCTTATCTCTCCTTGCTATTCTTTGGAACTCAGCATTCAAATGGGAATACCTTTCCTTTTCTCTTTTGCTTTTCACTTCTCTTCTTTTCACAGCTATGTGTAAGGCCTCCCCAGACAGCCATTTTGCTTTTTTGCATTTCTTTTCCATGGGGATGGTCTTGATCCCTATCTCCTGTACAATGTCTCGAACCTCTGTCCAGAGTTCATCAGGCACTCTATCAGATCTAGTCCCTTAAATCTATTTCTCACTTCCACTGTCTAATAATAAGGGATTTGATTTAGGTCACACCTGAATGGTCTAGTGATTTTCCCTACTTTCTTCAATTTAAGTCTGAATTTGGCAATAAGGAGTTCATGATCTGAGCTACAGTCAGCTCCCAGTCTTGTTTTTGCTGACTGTATAGAGCTTCTCCATCTTTGGCTGCAAAGAATATAATCAATCTGATTTTGGTGTTGACCATCTGGTGATGTCCATGTGTAGAGTCTTCTCTTGTGTTTTTTGAAGTGGGTGTTTGCTATGACCGGTGAGTTCTCTTTTGCAAAACTCTATTAGCTTTTGCCCTAATTCATTCCATATTCCAAGGCCAAATTTGCCTTGGCCAAGTAACACTCCAGGTGTTACTTGACTTCCTACTTTTGCATTCTGGTCTCCTATAATGAAAAGGACATCTTTTTTGGGTGTTAGTTCTAAAAGGTCTTGTAGGTCTTCATAGAACCATTCATCTTCAGCTTCTTCAGCATTACTGGTTGGGGCATAGACTTGGATTACTGTGATATTGAATGGTTTGCCTTGGAAACCAGATCATTCTGTCATTTTTGAGATTGCATCCAAGTACTGAATTTCCTACAATGCAGGAAACCTGGGTTCAATCTTTGGGAATGTCCCCTGGAGAAGGGAATGGCTACCCACTCCAGTATTCTGGAAGAATTCCATGGACTGTATAGTCCATGAGGTCGCAAAGAGTCGGGCACAACTGAGCGACTTTTACTCACATCTGTACATAACTACTGGAAAAAATATAACTTTGACTATACGGACTTTGTCAGCAAAGTTATGCCTCTGGTTTTTAACATACTGTCTAGGTTTGTCATAGCTTTTCTTCCAAGGAGTGAGCATCTCTTAATTTCATGGTTGCAGTCACCATCCACAGTGATTTTTGAGCCCAAGAATGTTTCCCCATCTATTTGAATGTTAAGTTTTAAGCCAGCTTTTTCACTCTCCTGTTTCACTTTCATCAAAGGCTCTTTAGTTCCTCTTCACTTTATGCCACAAGGGTGGTATCATCTGCATATCTGAGGTAATTGATATTTCTCCTGCAAACTTGATTCCAGCTTGTGCTTCATCCAGCCATTGTTTCCCCATCTATTTGTCATGAAGTAATGGAACCAGATGCCATGATCTTAGTTTTTTGAATGTTGACTTTTAAGTCAGTTTTTTCACTCTCCTCTTTTACTTTAATCAAGAGACTCTTTTGTTCCTGTTTGCTTTCTGCCATAAGGTTGGTGTCATCTGCATATCTGAGGTTATTGATATTTTTCCTGACAATCCTGATTCCAGCTTGTGCTTCATCCAGCCCAGCATTTCACATGATGTACTCTGCCTATAAGTTAAATAGCATGGTGACAATACACACCCTTGATGTACTCCTTTCCCAATTTGGAACCCATCCCTTGTTCCATGTCTAGCTCTAACTGTTGCTTCTTGACTTGCATACAGGTTTCTCAAGGGTCAGGTAATGTGGTCAGGTATTCCCATCTCTTTAAGTATTTTCCACAATTTGTTTTGATCTGCACAGTCAAAGATTTTAGCATAGTCAATGAAGCAAAGATAGATGTTTTACTGGAATTCTCTTGCTTTATCTATGATCCAACAGATGTTGGCAATTTGATCTCTGGTTCCTCTGCCTATTCTAAAAGGTCTACAAATAATAACTGCTGAAAAGGTGTAAAGAAAAAGGAATGTTACTGTGCTGTTGGTGGCAATGTAAATTGGTGTGGCCACCATGGAGTATAGTATGGAGCTCCCTTTAAAAACTAAAAATAATGCTTCCCTATGGTCCTCCAATCTAAATCCTGGGTACATATCTGGAAAAAACTCTAATTTGATATTATACATACAGCCCAATATTCATAGTAGCACTATTTACAAAACCCAAGACATGGAAGCAGTCTATATGTCCAATGACAGATGAATGGATAAAGAATATGTTGTATATGCACACAATGGAGTATTACTCAATCAGAAAAAAAAAATGAAATAATGCCATTTGCAGCAACATGGATGGACGTTGATATTATCATAGTAAGTGAAGTCAGGCAAAGACAAATATCATATGATACCACTTTCGTGGAGAATCTAAAAAAAAAAAAAATGCAACAAATTAACTTATTTACAAAACAGAAATAGACTTACAGACATTGAAAACAAACTCATGTTTACCAAAGGAGATAGTGGCAGGGGTGGGGGCAGGGGGATAATTAGGAGTTTGTGATTAACACCTACACACTGGTATATATAAAACAGGAAAATAAGGACCTACTGCATAGCACAGGGAATGATATTCAATAATTTGTAATAACCTATAATGGAAATTTTTTTGAAAATTTTATGTATATATATATAAATATATGGATAACTGAATCACTGCTGTACATATGAAACCAACATGATGTTATAAATTGTCTATACTTCAATCAGAAAATGAAAAAGTTTGATGAAATACTCAGATCATGGATGTCGTTATACTAAAAAATAGCAAAGGCTATAGACAGGCTCAACAAAAACATTGACATTCTAGCTTGAGAATTTGAAGAACCTCAATAACCCATGCTGCATAACTATCATGAGGTGGTCAACACCAAAATCAGACTGATGATATTCTTTGCAGCCAAAGATGGAGAAGCTCTATACAGTCAGCAAAAACAAGACCAGGAGCTGACTATGGCTCAGACCACGAACTCCTTATTGCCAAATTCAGACTTAAATTGAAGAAAGTAGGGAAAACCACTAGACCATTCAGGTGTGACCTAAATCAAATTCCTTATGATTATACAGTGGAAGTGAGAAATAGATTTAAGGGCGTAGATCTGATAGATAGAGTGCCTGATGAACTACAGACGGAGGTTCGTGACATTGTACAGGAGACAGGGATCAAGACCATTCCCATGGAAAAGAAACGCAAAAAAGCAAAATGGCTGTCTGGGGAGGCCTTACAAATAGCTGTGAAAAGAAGAGAAGCGAAAAGCAAAGGAGAAAAGGAAAGATATAAGCATCTGAATGCAGAGTTCCAAAGAATAGCAAGAAGAGATAAGAAAGCCTTCTTCAGAGGTCAATGCAAAGAAATAGAGGAAAACAACAGAATGGGAAAGACTAGGGATCTCTTCAAGAAAATTAGAGATACCAAGGGAACATTTCATGCAAAGATGGGCTCGATAAAGGACAGAAATGGTATGGACCTAACAGAAGCAGAAGATATTAAGAAGAGGTGGCAAGAATACACAGAAGAACTGTACAAAAAAGATCTTCACGACCCAGATAATCACGATGGTGTAATCACTCACCTAGAGCCAGACATTCTGAAATGTGAAGTCAAGTGGGCCTTGGAAAGCATCACTACAAACAAAGCTCGTGGAGGTGATGGCATTCCAGTGGAGCTATTTCAAATCCTGAAAGATGATGCTGTGAAAGTGCTGCACTCAATATGCCAGCAAACTTGGAAAACTCAGCAGTGGCCACAGGACTGGAAAAGGTCAGTTTTCATTCCAATCCCAAAGAAAGGCAATACCAAAGAATGCTCAAACTACCGCACAATTGCACTCATCTCACATGCTAGTAAAGTAATGCTCAAAATTCTCCATGCCAGGCTTCAGCAATACGTGAACCAAGAACTTCCAAATGTTCAAGCTGGTTTTAGAAAAGGCAGAGGAACCAGAGACCAAATTGCCAACATCTGCTGGATCATGGAAAAAGCAAGAGAGTTCCAGAAAAACATCTATTTCTGCTTTATTGACTATGCCAAAGCCTTTGACTGTGTGACTCACAATCAACTGTGGAAAATTCTGAAAGAGATGGGAATACCAGACCACCTGACCTGCCTCTTGAGAAACCTATATGCAGGTCAGGAAGCAACAGTTAGAACTGGACATGGAACAACAGACTGGTTCCAAATAGGAAAAGGAGTACGTCAAGGCTGTATATTGTCACCCTGCTTATTTAACTTATATGCAGAGTACATCATGAGAAACACTGGGCTGGAAGAAGCACAAGCTGGAATCAAGATTGCCGGGAGAAATATCAATAACCTCAGATGTGCAGATGACACCACCCTTATGGCCGAAAGTGAAGAGGAACTAAAAAGCCTCTTGATGAAAGTGAAAGAGGAGTGAAAAAATTGGCTTAAAGCTCAACATTCAGAAAACGAAGATCATGGCATCTGGTCCCATCACCTCATGGCAAATAGATAAGGAAACAGTGGAAACAGTGTCAGACTTTATTTTTCTGGGCTCCAAAATCACTGCAGATGGTGACTGCAGCCATGAAATTAAAAGACGCTTACTCCTTGGAAGAAAAGTTATGACCAACCTACATAGCATATTGAAAAACAGAGACATTACTTTGCTAACAAAGGTCCATCTAGTCAAGGCTGTGGTTTTTCCAGTAGTCATGTATGGATGTGAGAGTTGGACTGTGAAGAAAGCTGAGCACCGAAGAGTTGATGCTTTCAAACTGCGGTGTTGGAGAAGACTCTTGAGAGTCCCTTGGACTGCAAGGAGATCCAACCAGTCCATTCTGAAGGAGATCAGCCCTGGGATTTCTTTGGAAGTAATGATGCTAAAGCTGAAACTCCAGTACTTTGGCCACCTCATGTGAAGAGTTGACTCATTGGAAATGACTCTGATGCTGGGAGGGATTGGGGGCAGGAGGAGAAGGGGATGAGATAGGATGAGATGACTGGATGGCATCACTTACTTGATGGACGTGAATCTGAGTGAACTCCGGGAGATGGTGATGGACAGGGAGGCCTGGCATGCTGCGATTCATGGGGTCACAAAGAGTTGGACACGACTGAGCAACTGAACTGAACTGTACTGATAACCAAAAGATTTTCCTCCACCATTATCTTGGAATTCACTGGAGTAATAATCTCCATAATTCAATTTCTGGCTCTTCATTTTAATGTGGTATTTAATATTTCTCTTAGTATAGCTGGTCTTTGCTACCAGCTCTAACAAATGATTCAACTAGTTTTGTAAGAACAAGAACCTTCCAGACACTATTATTCTCACCCTGTTTTGTCCCATTCAAGAGGTTTCTGATCATCTCTAAATTGATCAATAACATGATATTTGCTTTGAGTAGAAGAGGAAACTGACAGTTGAACTTTATGGGGGCTCAGGACTCTAAGAAACTAGGACTACTGAGAATACTCCCACCCTTCCCCAGACATATTTTTGTGTTCTGGACATTAATAGGCTCATCAGCTAACCAGTTATCTTCAAGAATTACCCCTTCCTGGACTATTTCCAAACAAGATCCACTTGCATTCTTCCTCATTAACTCAGGTAAGACCTGTCTCCTCCTTTCTTCAAAATTCCTTTGAAGACACAAAGTTTCTCAGTTCCCAATCCTTTTCTCTGAGATGTTCCTTGTTAAAGAGCACTGTGCCTATTTTGGCAGCCTGAATAAAACCATCTCCTTAATTCTTTAGTTCATTGTTTATGATTCTGGGTCAGAAGGACAAAGTCTATATCTGGTTCTGTGTGCTATTAACATGATCCTGAGGTTCCATCAGGTACCAGAAATAAAAATGTCACCTCAAATGAGTTGTTTTGTTCTAGAACTCACTTGTCATATAATCCTACTGTAATATGTCTTATTCTTCAAGTATAAAATTTGATATACAAAGGAGTGTCCATTTGTCCAATGCAACAGACTAATTATCAGATCCTCTTCAGCAATGTAGTCCATAATACAAGCAGCTACCATTTATTAAATGTGCACTAAATTCCAGACATTTTTAGAGTATTTTCTACTTTAGCTTCATTTTAAAAACAAGCATGAATATATACTCTTTATAAAACTGAAAAAGCCAAGGTTTTTTCCTGTTCCCACCCTTTTCAAAACCCTCTTACCACGTTCTTGTTTATAACAAAGCCTCCTCAACAAGGAGGCAGGTGGCACTAAGATTCAAGGTAGGAGAAGAGACCAAGTCACTTTCTATATAATAACAAAAGACTTCTTAGCATAATGGTGCACAGACAACAGGCTAAAAGAGGATGTGTCTTGGCAGGATTTAAAGTCAAATTATCCTACAAATGAGGTATCCACAAAAACTAAAAGAAAAAAAAAATGTTCTAAATAGTCTCATCTGTATCCTCAATTTAGGGCCCAAATAGACTAGAAGTAGCTGGAAATGAACTGGAGCTAGAGGTTGAGGCAAATAACAGAGGTACCCTAGAATAGCAGAGCAGAGGAATTAAAAGGAGAGAGCAAAAGGAGGTCAAGGACATTTAGCTTTTATGGAGGTAAAGGGGTTATGTTGAGTATGAAGACTGAAGGACTCATTAAGAACTGAGAGGAAAAATTGAATAGAAGAGAAAAGTCACTTAGAAGTTCCCTGAGGATTCCTTATGAATAGAAAGACGCATTCCCAAACCAGAGAAAGGATTATTCTGTACATTTTTTCTGAATTGTTTATGGGTGCATTATCAGCTAACAATATAAATGTTTAATAGTAAATAGTATAATTACGCCTTCCCACCAGTAAGAGTATTAGTAGGAGATTTTCAGTCCGTGCATACCTGCCTCTTTTCCAATGAGTCGGCTCTTCACTTCAGGTGGCCAAAGTATTGGAACTTCAGCATCAGTCTTTCCAATGAATATTCAGGGTTGATTTCTTTAGGATTGACTGGTTTGATCTCCTTGCAGTCCAAGGGACTCTCAACAATCTTCTCCAACACCACAGTTCAAAAGCATCAATTATTTGGTGCTCAGCGTTTTTTTTATTGTCCAGCTCTCACATCCGTACATGACTACTGGAAAAACCATAGCTTTGACCATATGGACCTCTGTCAGCAAAGTGATGTCTCTGTTTTAAAATGCCAACTCATTGGAAAAAGATCTGATGCTAGGAAAGATAGAAGGCAGGAGAAGAAGGGGATGACAAGAGGACAAGATGGTTGGAATGCATCACAAACTCAATGGACGAGAGTTTGAGCAAGCTCTGTGAGATGGTGAAAGACAAAGAAGCCTTGCATGCTGCAGTCCGTGGGGTCAAAAAGTCAGATATGACTGAGTGACTGAACAACAGCATGCTTCCCTCTAAAACTTGATTCATTCATTCATTTTCTTTATTTCTTCCTTCTTTTTCTCTCTTTTTCTTTACCTCTCTCTCCTCCCCCATTCTTTCTTCCTCTTTACCTAGCTTATTTCTATCTTCCTTTTTTTTTTTCCTGTTTTTACTATTTTTTTTTCTCTTTTGCTATTGGCTACTTCATCGTTTGTTTCAAGAAATCAAGAGTTACTAAATAACCTGGTTTCAGTTAAGAATAAGGGAATTCAGTAGTCACGTAAGTAAAACCAGCAGGATAAATTCTATTAGTTCTCTTATGAAAAGTGCACTGCAGTCCTTGAAATGTACATTTCACAAAGCAGTTTTCTGTGCAAAACTCGTGATGTGTCAGCATCAGGTTATTTATTTACAATCGTATTTCTTGCTAAGGTGAAAGGTAAACAAGGAATGAAAGCAATTATCACAGTTTTTTTCCACTGGGCCTGTCAATGCAGAGTGCCCCTGTGACATAGCCTGACACTTTTAATGAAATCCCAGGGTTATGTGACATTGCTACTAACACCCACATCTGTCACTTGGAGATAGGGATTTTCCTTGAGCTCGGATGCTAACATTCTTTGTCCCAGTTAATGAGGATCTGACTTTTTATTTTGGAACGGGCCACTTTAATAATGTGCCTCCACAGATTGCATTGAACAAACCCTTAAATTGATTCAGTCAGAGGTAATTCCATATACAATGTTTAATAATACTTCAGTGGAACATGCTTAGAGACTTTTTTTTGCGGATATAGCTGTACATATTGAGTGAGGATGCCCATAGTTACATGTACCACTTTCTTCTTTACAGTGGGCACTGCTTTGCCTTAAGTCCATTTTTGTTTGTGCACTTGCTCACCTCTTTTACTGACAGGGATTTCTGAAAAATTATTTCATTAAAGTCTGGCAGAAACGCATGGCTGCCCAGCACAAACAGTCTATGCTGCGGGAGGAAAACTGTCTTCTAGGAGTCATAGGTTCTTGGCTTCCTACTCAAACCTGATTTTAAAGAGTCTCTACTCAACCTGTTCTGTTAAGAGAAACCAAAACACTGATAAACATGATATAAGGTGTGAGCAAACAAAAGATAAACAGGGTTTTCTGGGACAAAACTCATAGTCTAAGCACTGGATGTGGGTTCGAATGAGAGTTATAATAAAACTCCAGCATCTTAGGAACAAGGGGAATAGTCTCAAGAAGGGATCTGCCTATAAGCCCATCTCTGGAGGCTAACTAGAAGCCCAAGGTATTGGGTACAGTCATAAGAGAGGCTGTGAATGCAGTCTTAGTTTGCAAAATCCATTTCAGAAGATTCATTGTAGTAGGTGAGCTGGGTCAGGGAAAGTCCAAGTAGTGAGTAGTATTAATGGGTAATATTAACACAGATGTGCATCCCCAGCCAGATTTGAAGTTCTCAGTCCATTTAGAGCAGATGACCAGCCAAGAGCTGGAGAGATCACATTGGATAGGATCCAGTTAGCAAAAGCTACGGAGGATGTCCAACCCCAGGATGTGGACAGAAGGTGAAAAAGAGCTTCAGTACCAGTTGAAAACTTAGATACCACATTCCAGAACCAAGTTAGATTCCTGATAATGGTGCTTCAATAAATAAAAGGTACAAAACACGAAAGGGCAAGAAACAACTAGTAAAATGAGTTAAATTTTAAATCAATTGTTCATTAAGCAAATTGATCCATAAGAAAACAGGTATGAGGTTAAATGACTTTGGCAAAGTGGACTTTTTCCAGGTGTAGAGAATGTAAAGGGCAAGCTGCAATCTACAGAGCCCACAGATGCCTGAGATAAAAATCAGATCAAAGGCAATCACGTTTGTTCCATATCCCAGAGGTTGAGGTGTCAATGATCTCAACAGGTACCTTTCCAAGATCAATGCTGGTCAGAAACTGAGTGAAGCTCAATATACAGGTAGAAAGCATCAGTGACACCAGCAGAGAATGGCTGGAAGAAGACAGAGACTTACTTACAAGTGAAATCATCTTATGAGGTTCAGAAATGCCAGCAAATCAGTTCAGCTTAAGAAAGACATTGCTAAGATAAAGGTTCTGCTGTTGTGGCTTTTATTTATTTATTTTACTGTTAATTTTGTGACACTAATTTATTAATGGTCATATCTGAAAACGTTAATTTTATTTTTATTTTAAACTTTTTATTTTGTATTAGGGTATAGCTGATTAACAATGTTGTGATAGTTTCAGGTGAACAGCAAAGGGACTCAGTCATACGTATACACGGATTCATTTTCCCCAAGCTCCCTTCCCATTCAGGCTGCCATATAACATCGATCGGAGTTCCATGCACTACACAATAGGTCTTTGTTGGCTATCCATCTTAAACACAGCAGTGAGTACAGGACCTTCCCAAAGTTCCTAACTATCCCCTCCCCCCAGCAACCATTAAGTTCATTATCTAAGTCTGTTAGTCTTTCTGTTTTGTAAGTTTATTTGTATCATTTCTTTTTAGATTCCACATATAAAGGATGTCATATGATAGTTCTTCTTCTCTGACTAATTTCACTCAGTATGACAATCTCTAGATCCATCCATGTTGCTGCAAATGGCATAATTTCATTCACGGAAAATATTACTCTGCTGCTGTTTTTAGGACAACAAAGACAAGGACTATAACATTCCCTGATAAATATATTTAATTTTCCCTTACTCCTGCCATGTTATTACCTTAACTTCTTATTTGAGAAAATCCAAGAATATCTTTCTGAAGATCCCACGGCAGAACCATGATTTAACATCAAGGACAACTACAACATCTCATGCTGTAGTTCATGGGGTTGCAAAGAGGTAGACACGACTTAGCAACAGAACAGCAGCCTTAACTTCTGCAAAAGAGCCTGCTGCTGCTGCTAAGTTGCTTCAATCGTGTCCGACCCTGTGCGACCTCATAGACGACAGCCCACCAGGCTCTACAAACTTCTTAAACAATAGGCAAGCAAAATGGGAAACATAATGTTAAGGCTACATGTCCAACATTGTGAAAGAAAGTACCATTCTGATTTCTACCACAATTTCAGACAATTTCCTACATCCTCCAAATTGCTAGTCTCTGAACGTGGGATGTAACTCATTACTTTGTGAATCCTTACTAAGCATACTTTCTTCTAAGAAGTCCTTCCTAGGGGTGCACTGGTGTTGAGTAAAGGCAGCAAAATATTGGCCTATTAGAAAATGCAAGATTTGGGCAACACTGAAAAGGTGATAATTTGTACTTTTTTCTAGATGGTGAAGCATGGGCACATGATTAATATGTATAGAATTATTTCTATACATATATACATATGTATAGTTGTATATATGACAAATAATATGAACATCAGTTCAGTTCAGTCACTCAGTCATGTCTGACTCTTTGCAACCCCATGAATTGCAGCACGCCAGGCCTCCCTGTCCATCACCAACTCCCAGAGTTCACTCAGACTCATGTCCATCGAGTCAGTGATGCCATCCAGCCATCTCATCCTCTGTCGTCCCTTTCTCCTCCTGCCCCTAATCCCTCCCAGCATCAGAGTCTTTTCCAATGGGTCAACGCTTCGCATGAGGTGGCCAAAGTACTGGAATTTCAGCTTTAGCATCATTCCCTCCAAAGAAATCCCAGGGCTGATCTCCTTCAGAATGGACTGGTTGGATCTCCTTGCAGTCCAAGGGACTCTCAAGAGTCTTCTCCAACACCACAATGCAAAAGCATCGATTCTTTGGCACTCAGCTTTCTTCACAGTCCAACTCTCACATCCATACATGACCACAGGAAAAACCATAGCCTTGACTAGATGAACCTTTGTTGGCAAGGTAATGTCTCTGCTTTTCAATACGCTATCTAGGTTGGTCATAATTTTCTTCCAAGGAGTAAGCTTTTTTTAATTTCATGGCTGCAGTCACCATCTGCAGTGATTTTGGAGCCCCAAAAGTAAAGTCTGACACTGTTTCCATTGTTTCCCCATCTATTTGCCATGAAATGATGGGACCGGATGCCATGATCTTCGTTTTCTGAATGTTGAGCTTTAAGCCAACTTTTTCACTCTTCACTTTCACTTTCATCAAGAGGCTTTTTAGTTCCTCTTCACTTTCGGCCATAAGGGTGGTGTCATCTGCATATCTGAGGTTATTGGTATTTCTTCCAGCAATCTTGATTCCAGCTTGTGCTTCTTCCAGCCCAGTATTTCTCATGATGTACTCTGCATATAAGTTACATAAGCAGGGTGACAATATACAGCCTTGACATACTCCTTTTCCTATTTGGAACCAGTCTGTTGTTCCATGTCCAGTTCTAACTGTTGCTTCCTGAGCTGCATATAGGTTTCTCAAGAGGCAGGTCAGGTGGTCTGGTATTCCCATCTCTTTCAGAATTTCCCACAGTTTATTGTGATCCACACAGTCAAAGGTTTTGGTATAGTCAATAAAGCAGAAATAGATGTTTTTCTGGAACTCTCTTGCTTTTTCGATGATCCAGCGGATATTGGCAATTTGATATCTGGTTCCTCTGCCTTTTCTAAAACTAGCTTGAACATCTGGAAGTTCATGGTTCACATATTGCTTAAGCCTGGCTTGGAGAATTTTGAGCATTACTTTCTAGCATGTGAGATCAGTGCAATTGTGTGGTATTTTGAGCATTCTTTGGCATTGCCTTTCTTTGGGATTGGAATGAAAACTGACCTTTTCCAGTCCTGTAGCCACTGCTGAGTTTTCCAAATTTGCTGGCATATTGAGTGCAGCACTTTCACAGCATCATCTTTCAGGATTTGAAATAGCTCAACTGGAATTCCATCACCTCCACATATGTATATTTCTATACATATGTATAGAAACAGTTCTATACATATGAATAGGCATATGAACTTGTAAAGAACTATTTCCTCTCAAACTTCCTGCACAAATACCATGATAAGAATTTCAGTGTGGTGGCAAAATTTTATCACTGAAAGTCTCAAGCTTTGGAATAGACAATTTGGTGTTTATATCTCCTAGATCTACCTCTTATTAGCTGGGAACATAATTTGTACTCTCAAGCCTTAGTTTTCTCATCTTGTAACACATTTAACTTAGTCCAAATCAAAATGTTAGTGGGAGGATTAAATTAGACATTATGAAGCATCTATGTCTAGTGCTATCTCTAGTAGGTAGTAAGTTGCCTCATTTCCCTTTCATGAAAATCACTTGAGGTTTGAGCAGTCTGTACAAAGCTGGAAGGTTCTAAGAGATCAGAAGCTTTGTGCAGACTTCCAGGTTAGGATCCCATACTATAGGGTGAATTTTCTGAGAAAAGTTTTCTTCCATTCAAGGCTACCCCATATGGTTGTACAGTTTGTGCCCTGCAGACCCATTCACAGGACAGACCTCATCCATTTGTTTATTTATGACAACGATTTACTGGCAGATGGCAGTGTTTTGTTCCTGCAAAATCAGTATATCACAACAATCTTCCAGCAGATGGAAGTAAATGTCTTGAGGAATAGGTGTTTTTGATGTTCAGAGGTGCTTCAGGTGCTAGCAGAGACCTGATTTGCCTGAATGTTTTTCATTTCCATACAGCCTAAAATTCCACAAACTATATTAATTTTATTTAATATATTTTCTTCAAAATGGATATGTATTTAAATTTATTAATTCTTAAGTCATTCATGCATGCTGCATCCAGGCCTTATATTTAGTACCCTGGGATAGCCCTGGGGAAATATACTTCTAAAGTTCCCTAGAGGGAGATCCTATTTCTATGTTCCAGGGCTGCTTGCTATTCAAACAGATCAGAAAGTCCAAGCTGTGAAGAAACATGAGCAATCCATGGAGAATTTTCTCTCAACACCCTCCACCATAAAGACATGCAGTGTAATAATACCACTGTGGTGCTCAGTCACTCAGCCATGTCTGACTTTTTGAAACCCTATGGAGTGTAGCCCACCAGGCTCCTCTGTTGATAGGATTTCCTAGGCAAGAATACTAGAGTAGGTTTCCTACTCCATGAGATATTCTTGACCCAGGAATCAAACTGGAGTCTCTTGCATTTCCTGCACTGGTAGGCGGGTTTTTCTTTTCTTTTCTTTTTTTTAAACCACTATTGCCACCTGGAAAGCCCCATTACAGGACACTAAAGAATAGAGGCTGTTATACACAATGGAGTATTACTCAGCCATTAAAAAGAATACATTTGAATCAGTTCTAATGAGGTGGATGAAACTGGAGCCTATTACACAGAGTGAAGTAAGCCAGAAAGAAAAACACCAATACAGTATACTAACGCATATATATGGAATTTAGAGAGATGGTAACAATAACCCTGTATGCAAGACAGCAAAAGAGACACAGATGTATAGAACAGTCTTTTGGATTCTGTGGGAGAGGGCGAGGGTCGGATGATATGGGAGAATGGCATTGAAACATGTATAATATCATATGTGAAACAAATCGCCAGTCCAGGTTCAATGCATGATACAGGATGCTCGGGGCTGGTGCACTGGGATGACCCAGAGGGACGGTATGGGAAGGGAAGTGGGAGTGGGGGTCAGGATGGGGAACATGTGTACACCCGTGGCAGATTCATGTTGATGTATGGCAAAACCAATACAATATTGTAAAGTAATTAGCCTCCAATTAAAATAAATTAATTTATATTAAAAAAAAAAAAGAAGGAAAAAAGTACCAGGGGGGAATGTACACCTAAATAAAGGAATGAGGCACGTTGGAAATATTTAAAAAAGAAAAAGAATAGAGGCCGATAATTCAATATTCTATGTTCTGCCATAATATAAACATGTATGAAGGATTTTATGCCATGCTAATTTTAGAGCTCAAGTATAAAATATGTTGTAACTTACCACTTAAAGTCATAATTAAATAAATATAAGGTACCTGTACTACCCATGAAGCAGTATACTGTTATTAAAGTAGACTTAGATTAGTAGTAAATATATATGCCAAACTTTAAGAAAAACATTAAAATATATTTTAAAGAAGCATAATAGGTATATTAGGAGAGGAGAGAAAATGGAATCATAAGATGCCCTTCAGTTCAAACTAGAGCAGGCAGAAAAAGTGAAAGACCAAAAAAAATGAAAAGGACTACAAATTAAAAAGTTGTTATACAAATAATGGATTTAAATGTGAATGGTTAAAATATACAAATCATAGCCAGAGACTATGAGTGATTAAATCTAACCATTTTTTTTTTCTTTAACAAAGCATGACCCAACTATAAGTTGCCTATAAGAAACTCACTTTGCAAACACATATCTGATCAAAGACTTGTATCCACACTATACAAAGTACACTTAAAACTCAACAATGACAAAATAATTCAATAAAAAATGGACAAAAGATATGAACATATATCTCACCAAAGAAGGTAACAGATGACAAATAAGGATATGAAAAGATGTTCAACCTCAAAAGTCATTAAAAATTGCAGATTAATATAACCAGTTAGTACTACATACCCATTATAATGGCCAAAATTCAGAGCCCTGACAATAACAAATGCTAGCAAGAGTGTAGAGCAACAGAAATTCTGTTTCATTGCTGGCAAGAATATAGAATAACACAGCCTCTTTGGAAGACATTTTATAAGTTTCTTACAAAGCTAAACATATGCTTAGTATATGATCTAGCAATAGTGTCTCTAGGTATATATCAAAATAAGTTGAAAATTTATGACCACACAAAAATCTGCTCATGAACATTTATATTGGCTTTAGTCATAATTTCCAAATGTTAAAAACAACCAAGATGTCCTTCAATAGATGAGTGAATAAACATAAATATAATGGAATATTAAGTGGTAAAAAGTTGACTATCAAATCACAAAATGACACAGAGGGGACTTAAAAACATATTGCTAAGTGAAAAAGCCCGTTGGAACAATCTACATACTGTAGAATTCTAACTATAAGACATTCTGAGCAAGGAAAAATGACAGAGAAAATAAGATTGGTGGCTTTCAGGGGTTTGAGGATGAGGAGGAAGTAGGAAATAGGTGAAGCACAGGGAATTTTTATAACTGAAATAATTATATATGATACTATAATGTCAGAAACATGACATAAATTTGTCAAAAACACTGAAATTGTACAAAGAGTTAACTCTAAATGATGACTTTTATTTAATAACAATGTATCAGTATTGTTTCTTTATTGTAACAAATGGACCACACTAAAGCAAAATGTTAATAGGGAAAATGCTGGTAAGGAAGAACTCTAGTATGCAAGAACTCTGTACTTGAGCTACAATATTTCTGGAAGCCTAAACCTAAAAGTAAAAAGCTATTTAAAAATTATATTAAATTTATACTTCAAAATTATTTGATGTCTCCTCTACTTCTAGACTATATGCTCCATAAGGATCAGAGCACAATGGTTGGTGAATAAATTAATAAAAACCCAAAATATATTAATATTATTTATCCTATCTAGGAAATACTGATTAAGAGTTTGCACAATATTACCCTAATTGGTATCCACACCCTTACCATTTCTGAGTCCTCTTGGAAATATCTGACATACAGATATAATCTTGCCAAACTAATTACCAAGTTTTACATCAATAATCAGTAAAGACATTTAATAGAAAATTATATGTGATGATCATTAAGCTAGTGTAAGGCACATGGAAAATAAAAATTCTATATATTACTGAGCCCCAATTTTGTTCATATTATTTATGATGGCTAAAATAATGGAGGGCCTTTTTAATCCACCTTCCTTGCTGGGCTCTGCTAAGACACTTCTACCATGGTTCTCTCACTGACTAGAACTATAACAGAAACATTTCCTCTAAATCTTTGTTTCATAAAACCATTTGTATGTTGAGGTATTAATCCAATCACCTGTTCTATGCTCTGCTGCTGCCGCTGCTAAGTCGCTTCAGTCGTGTCCAACTCTGTGCAACCCCAGAGATGGCAGCCCACCAGGCTCTCCCATCCCTGGGATTCTCCAGGCAAGAACACTGGAGTGGGTTGTCATTTCCTTCTCCAATGCATAAAAGTGAAGTCACTCAGTCATGTCCAACTCCTAGCGACCCCATGGACTGCAGCCTACCAGGCTCCTCTGTCCATGGGATTTTCCAGGCAAGAGTACTGGAGTGGGGTGCCATTGATGAATAATATCCCAACTCATGCTTTCACACATAGCCTTAAACCAAGAGAAATAGAAAAACTGCAGATTCTTTTTTCTCAGTTACTTTCTTTGCACCCTCAAAGATATCTTTCTCTTTCTCTTGATAGTTTTTGAGCTATTTGGATTTGTTTCTAGTTTTTGTCCTTTTGGAAGACTTCCTACCTCATCAGTCTAAGAGTTCCACCCCCCCCCCCACACCTCCAGGACAACCTGTATCTCATAAAAATATCCTACCCTCAGTGTGTATGACAGTCAACATCTCCAGTTGTTTTAATTTGCTTCCATATATGTTACAACTATATGTTTCATGTACATGCACTTATGTATTTACATGAAAGTAAGAAAAACCCTGACTGTGTACTAGAGTGAACTTCAGATATTAACATGCAATTTTTTCCAAAAGTAAAGCTCTAACTAAAGTTACATAAACAGGTAATGAGAGACCTAGGCTCATAAGCACGGGTTCCTGTTTACCAATCCAGTGTTATCTCTACAAACCACTCTGAAATTAGACTCTACTTCTCTATAAGCATTGCCTACCCTGGATGGAAATAAAGATTATTTTCATTGCCATATTGCCTGAGGGATTACAAGAGGAAGTCAGAGTCCCTTGCATCTTCCAATTTCTTGTACTCAAGCTTAGTAACAATTGGAAATTATGCTCTGGCGCAATGCCATTTCCTGAGCAGGGGGATGCTGAGTCCCACTCTGGTGCAGTTTGCATTTTAGTGTATTTTGTAAATAAATTCTTAACAGATGGACAGAGCAGCAGGAAGCCAACACCAGGGAGTCAGCAGGTGGACAGGAAAGCCAGAAATGGACTGGCACTGATCAGATTAACAAAACTAAAATATCTTGGGATTCACACATGCTTCCCACAGAATAAGCTGGCACTGACCAGATAGGCAAACTCAAATCAACCCTGAGCATGGAAAATTTCCATTACTCTGTTCCTATGGGGTACTAAGGTCCCTCCCAGATGGGGATGCCAAAGCTATAAATCCTTCAGAGTGGCAGTCTGTCTTCTTTTCTTCCCTTGGAATTGTCATACAGCAAGAAGGTGAGATACAAATTGCAATTATTAGGGATTAAACTGCTCTTAATTGCACTAGCCACAAAACTAAGCAGGGAAGAAGAAAGATACAATCATTGTACCCTATAAATCATTGGTATAGTCTCCCAAAAGACTTAGAAGATTTCATTGCTACTGTAAGAACATCCCCTTCTACTCTCTAACCCATGGCATTGTTCCCCATAATGTATAAGTCTAATAGCTTCATTTTAAGGTCTGCTGCCCTGCTCAAAGATGTTACTCTTGCATTAAAAGCCTCTTTCCCATACTAAAATCTGTCTCCCAAAGGATCTCTGCATTTTGCCTTGCACTGTGGGTATTATCTGATGAGATAATGGCTGGCAACATAGGTCTAATGCTCGCTGGACATCCGAGACTATTGTGCTGGGCACTTGTCCTAGTCAGGCCCAGGGGTCTCTAAATAAGTGTCAAGGTTTTCCAAAACTCCAGGAACTCATAGTCTTCATTTGGAACTTCAGAGATGTTTAATTACATTGTTTAACTTTTTATGAGATTTTTAAGACGTGCATCAAATCCTTGGAGTCCAAGATAGATTCATATTCAAATTTTGACTTTGCCATTAACTGTCTGATGATGGAACAGTTGCCTAAGACAGCTAAGCCTAACTTTCCTTACTTCTGAAATCATGATTGTGAGAATTAATTGAGAACATGTATACAAAGAACTCAGCAAAGCAACTGGTACATAACAATGAATACGTAATAATTCTTACCTGGAGAATCCCCATGGACAATGGAGCCTGGCAGGCTATATAGTCCCTGAAGTTGCAGAGTCATACCCAACTGCAGTGACTTAGTACATACACACACACCATAGTGTATTCTATCGTCATTAACATTTTCATTTTTACTGAAACTTGAACAGAACTTGTGTAAAGAATGTGATTTGAAAATTATTCTTAGGGATCATTGATATACCTGGTGTTGTTGTTATTGTTTAGTTGCTAAGTCATGTCTGACTCTTGAGACCCCATGGACTCTAGCATCTCGTCTGTTCATGGGATCTCTTAGGCATTAATACTGGAGTGGGTTGCTATTTCTTTCTCCAGGGGATCTTCCCAACCCAGGGACTGAACCCATGTTTCCTGCATTGAAGCTGAATTCTTTACTGCTGAGCCACCAGGGAAGCCCTTATACCTAGCATAGGAGATTTCAAAACAGTTGTAATGTGTGGTGAGAGTTCAGAAGGAGAGATAAGTGCAGGGGTAAGGTTGGAGAAAGTTAGATTTGATGGCTTAACCTGCCTGTACATGATTTATGAAACCCACAATGTTACAAGAAATGTGGTGAATCCAATTCTAGTCCAAACTGTTATTTGTAATCATCATCAACATCAAATAGACTGATATTCCAAGTTTAGTCCAAACCGGTAGACTTGAAACAGACAGTTCTTCATATAAGAAGGATAATCCTATTCAGAGATCAGACTATGACCAGGATATTATGGAAAACACCAAACTGGTCCCAAAACTCGAAATAAAGTTAATTTATTACAAGACCAAATATGTCCTGTGCTGTCTTGACATCTTTAAAACTCACAGGGCCCTGAAGATCTAACTGTGAGTTCCCCTACTCTCACCAGATATGCCCTCATGGATGAGGGAAGAAAGGATCTCACCAGGCTAGCTTCCCTCTCAGCCAGGCCAGCTCTACTTCTCCTAGTGCTCAGCCTACTGGGTTTCATGTCTCTGCTAGTTCTTGAAATGATTCAAACAAATCAATAGTATCCTCTCACAAGAACCAAGGGTTACCATATCCTCTGTTCCTGTCTCCCAACCCCCTGCTTGTTCACCCTGCTCCCAAGTATAACCTAGGTGGACCTTGACTGCATTCAGTGTCTTCCTCCCCCAAGCTGTGAGTATGCCTAATCAGGACACTTCTGTTGAAGTTTCCTTTTCAGGATTAGATATTGTGCATTTGGTCATCTCCATAGCCTCAGGATGAGAATTACCCTTCGCCAATGGGGTGGTGAAGAGATGGATAAAATATCTACTATAATCAGATCAACTGAATAAAAAACAGATAGCTTTTCCAGGTGGAGAAGAACATACTCAGAAAACTAAGTCCAACTGACTGGTGTTCACAGTGAGGATATGAAAGGAAGGCTGCATTATATACTAGGTTTAAGATACGAAGATCAAGAAGGGGAATGGCAGGTACAGGATATCATAAGTCTCTAGATACCATAAGCTTCCTGATTTCCTGCCAACAAGAGCTTCCTAGGTGGCTCCCTGGTAAAGAATCTGCCTATGGATGCAGGAGATGTGGGTTTGATTCCCAGACCAGGAAGATCCCTGGAGGAGGACATGGCAACCCATCTAGTATTCTTGCCTGGAAAATCCCATGGACAAAAGTGCTGCAGTCCATGGGTCACAGAGTTGGACGTGACTGAGTGAGCCTGTATGCCTACAAATGGATTACAGAGAGCAGCCTTCAAAGGCTTGCTTTGTCTTTACCCAGGTGAAAATTGAGCTGCCAGAGTTAAAGGCTACCACTCAAACTAGTGGTATACCTTAGTATATCATACCATTCGAAAAGGAGGAATAAAAATGAGGAAACTTCAACTTGTTTACCCATCTATTCTCTCCATAAATGATGAAACAGAAAAAGAGACTGAAAGGAAAATTTATAGATGTAGTGTTTTTATATGCTTGTCCCTAAGATTCACCCTCCTATTCTCAGGAGTTGGGGACAGAATGTAATTTATGATGACCTACTGGATTGCCTCCATGTAGCCTTTTAACATTTTCTTTATAACTCTTGAAGTACAGGGTGAAGAGTGAGTAAAATTCTAGTTTGTGTGGCCCCCAGCCAGGCTACATATTCAAATTGTTCTAATTGACATTTTGAGCTATCAGCAGTGCTTGATCTATATTAATTCTAATCAACTAAGCTAAAATCTGATTTTTACACATTACTTAAAATACAGCTCTAACAGATTTAGCCAAGATGACTTTTTCCAACCCATATTTATCTACATCTGTGAAATATAAGAATAGGATGAGACTCCCAACTCTTTTTGACAGATATGCTGAAGTATTCCCTAAAAAGCTTTCCCACATCCCCTCAATATTATAAGGATTTGTTTCTAGCTATTCCTGAATGAAATGCCTGCATTGTGGATCAAAATGTATGATTATTGATTTGGATACCTCTATTATCATGATGAAAGTTAAAGCTAAGCAGACCAGGATTTAGAAACAGCATAAGGACTAATACAAAAAAGCTATTTTATGTGAAGGACATTTTGGCACCTGTTTTTTAGTAACAATATACACATCAGAAGATACAGTTTAGGTTAACATTTATGTAATCAATCTAATGCTTTATGTAATTGATGGCTTCTTTTTTATTAAGGCCTATAATTAGAGTGTCTTAATTGAGTTCCCCTAAAGTGGACTCTGAGATTAGGATTTGAGTACAAGCAATTCATTTGGGAGCTGATCCCAGGAAATGTCATCGGAGGAGTGAAGAATGAGATAGGGAAGAAAAGGAAGGCAATAAAATGTGTACCATCAAGCCGGTTACTATAGTGGTTAACTAGAGCTCAGAAACTGTGGATCCTTCACTTTTAAATGTGAAAGAAAAGGGTAGAGAATCACTTTCCAAAATGATTTCTGTGCAAATTGGGATGGGAGGGTGTAACATATGCCTTCTCAAGGTCTCTTCCAATCTTGTGATTATATGATTGTTCATTATTGAAAATTGGCTAGTAATTGGTTTGACACAGAGAGGTCAGGATGTGAAGGAAACTGCACAACCTCTGGATTTTATAGTAAAGAATGATGTGCTTATCCCAGGCACATTTCAGAGAGAACGTTTTTTAAAAAATTTCATAAATATACCACAATAATCTTCAAAACTTCTAATTAAGAAAGACTATCTAGGAGATGGCCTCAATTCTGACATGTAGAGAAGGAGGTTTGATCGTGATGGACAGGAGAAGGACTCATGATGAACCGCTAAGTACTCTAGAGGTATGTACAGCACTGCTTTTGCTGTCTGTTTGCTTTTAAACTACATATGTTCCTCATATATCATTAGATACTGGTTTTAGTAAAGGCTTAAGTTAGAAGAAAAAAACCTATGCTTCATCTTTATTGCTTTTAATTGGAAAAAAATCACCTTTTTACAAACAAATGGGGATCTGATTATAATTACGTGCCTTTTTGTACATAATTTTACATAAGATTAGTCACCCAGAATGCATATTTTAAATGCACTGGCTCTTGCTAATTGGCCAACAGTGAATTTTCAAAGTGATCAGTCCAATTACTATCTGCCAAGATGCAGAGATCAAACATAGCTTTTTTCTTTTTTAGAGTCCTAATGTTTGTAGAAACAGAACACTTATGAATTTACACTCAGAATACTTTTTTTTTAATGTAGCAAATTAATGAAGTTAAGATTCCATTTTAACTGAAATGGGGAAAAGAATGCAAAATAAATTATCTAAATAAAATAATCTTTATTTTAATTAATTTTATTCACAGGATCTCTTAAATCAAACCTGCAATAATATAAAATTGGGGAGCTGAAAAAGATCTTAGAGACTATACAAGTCCAATCTTTACATTTTGTAGATAAGGGTTGAGAGAGGTCCCACGCCAGCAACAATTTGGTGACACCAAGTACCCTGTGTTAGAATTTGAACTCAGATGTCTCATTTGTTAAGTTAGTGTTCTTTCCACAACACTAATCGGGGATATAAAACTATGTGTTAAACTATTTGCGAAATAGTTTAACAAAATTTGAAAAGCAAGTGTTTGTAATAAGAAACAGTGAAAAATTACATCTTCTGATTATGCACCTGTAAACATCACCCTGTGAGTCTACTGTAGATATGCTTCAAGGAAGAAAAATTCAAGATTGGAGTGCTCATTTTTAAGTCTAATTGGCTTGTTTTTTGAGGTTGACACTAAAGCAACATTTTCTGGCAGTTTGATTATTGCCATATTACCTTATTCCAAGATCGCACTGGAAATAGATTTACATAATTTATTCACTTCTACTAAAGGAAGTAAAACATTTCACAATACCAAAGAGATTAATAGGCTTTCAGTGATCTGGATTTTCTTTAGCACCCTCTCTGGATGAAGAGAAGCCTATAACTACTACTATTTGCTTCAAAAAAAGATTATTGAAGAAGAGGGGAATGGAGCTTTCTAGTATTGCAGAGAACTCTTATGAACAAGCAAGAAAAAGCATTAGTTTTTCGTAAGGCAAATATGGTTTTCTCTTACCACCATTGGGAAAGAATAAAGAACTGAAAGCTGTGCTTTTGTTTTTATTTTCTTTATTGTAATTGTTTCAGTCCTTCAACTACACTTTTATTAGGCTGTGGACTACGTAAACTGTCTTATTAATTTTCATTTCTTTAGTGTCTAGCCTAAATGTCTACTATGTAAAAGACAATAGATGTCTAGTAAGCGAATGACTGAGAATCTGATATAGCTAGAAGTTGTAATAAAATTCATAACCACAGAAATAAGAGTACAAAGATAGAGCCAGGTGCTAATGGAGAAGAAAGAGAAAAATTGTATCAGCAAAGCCTAAGAGAAGGTATTGTAAATGAACAGAAGTCAGCTCAGAACTTCCTGAGAGTCAACATAAAAAGATCATATGATTTTCACACTTAAATAAGAAAAATATCTATTAAAAGGATATTTTATATTTTATGAGAATATTTTAAAAATAAAATTCAATAAATATCCAGTAAGCACCTACTACGTCTAAGATGTTCTTTTAGTCATCAGATTTAGAAGGGTTGTCTAATGGATGACACAGGACAAACAATGCATGAACATAATATTGGACAAGATATAAAATAATACAGAGGAATATAATGGGATTCAGAGGAGGAATCACACATGACTGCAGGGATCATGGAAACATTCTTTATTCATTCATTTTTTGGTCGCATCCTGCAGCATGTGGGATCTTAGTTTCCCAACCATTAATGGAACCCATGTGCCCTGCAGCGGAAACACAGAGCCACTGGACTGTTAAGGACATCCCCATGGAAATATTCTTAGAGGAAGTTTTGTTTGAAATGGGCCTTGACAGTAGATGTTTCAAAGTTGCATGTGAGAAAGCTAAGGAAAAAATTTTCAGACATAAAGGCAGCATATGCAAAAGCACTAAATTAATAGAGTGCATTTCATGCTCCTAGGAAAGTGAACAGTCCTTGTAATATGAGTTTAGCTCTCACAAAGGTTTTCAGTCAGGAAATAATAAGAGATAAAGTTGAATTAGTACTTGTAATACTAGTAGAAATTCAGTACCTCCTGAAGAGAAGTAATTTTGCATGAATCAAATTCAGGATCCTTATCTTGATTCAAAGCTCATCTTTAATTTCCACTCAGGTTTGAATCCTTTGGCATATCTAATTTTAATAATTAAAGGACTCTTTGGACCACATAGCATCTAGTGTTCTTTTATAATTCATGAACTTGGAAAAGTTTTAATATTGTATGGATATGAATGAGATTACTAAAATAGGCTAACAAGCCATCTGCTTCATGACACACACTTCCATAAATGTCATGAAACTTTATGTTACCATAAAATTGGCAACAAGGAAGCACCTTTCTGTGGAAGAGAAGTTCTCTAACAGTCAGTTGCAAGATACTCTGGTCTTTGCTTCATCTGGCACATTACAGCTATAACAATAAATGCCCCTAATAGAAACAGAAGAAAAATTGGCTGTAAACTTTCAAAGAAGAAGGCCTAATGCTTTGACCATGGTTTCTACATTCCTGTTCCAACAAAAAAAAAGGCTATTACTATCAAAGTACCTACGATATTTAGAAGATCCCACAGGTCTTAAATCTTCTTGTTTAGAAGACTCAGATACCAAGCCAGAGAATATACTATTTTCTTGGTAATGTATAGACAGTGGATGTTTTTACTGCTCCCTGTTCAGGACAAAAGAAACTTGCTAATATCTTTTCAAAAACCCTACTGCTATACTTAAACTGCCTCCTAAAGGAGTTAATCCAGGTTCCAAGGAAGAAGTATTTTATCTCTTCCTCATAGTAAAGAGTATGCAAAAGAACTCTTTGTATAAAATATCTATATATTCATCATGAAGTGAGGCTAGAGTCTGCTTTGGTTCTTGGTATCAGCCACACCTTCAAAATGAATTATAATTATGTAGTCACCAATGGGTTACCACAACTGGTTCCCCATTTATCTGTGGCTTGCATGGACTTATCAGCAAGTCTGCAAACTTCACAATTCTATAGATTCATTTCCATGTGGTTTCAATGTCTTCCCTGCTTACACATACGCACAGACAGAAGTTACTAGCAAACAACAAATATGCCATAGAAAAGCAATTCTGCAATGGTTCAGGTTTTATGTTCTAATAATGCTTAAATCCCAACTTCTAGGATTCAGTGTACTGTACCACAATAATGAGTAAAAACTACTGAAACTCATTAAAAAAACTTGCTAATCAGTACGTTAATTGAGGCTATCTGCTTCCTATTATACAGAGACAAATTAAGCAGGTTACAATGATTTCCAGAAAACATCTGTGGAAACATGTCAAAATTAATGATAAATAAAATTGAGCTCCCTTTGTGGTTGATTTTTGATCCAGCTGCATCTTAAGAAGTGCTATCAAAGAAAACTACTCATTATTTGTCAAATCAGAATAAAATCCCCAAACCACGAACAGTATTTTTCTTATCATCTCTCAATTAGAGGTGAACAGACCTTAAAATAGCTACCTACTTGCACCACATTGCATGAGTTGGAAAAAAAAAAAAATTGGTCCTGTGGAAAGAAATCTACCAAATCTATGTGAAAAATATAGGCATAGATAATAACTTTTAGAATGTGTCTTATAGCATAAGTCAAAATTATCTTTTCCAGAAAGAACTGTTTGGGTTATTAGAAGCATGTTTTCCGTCAAGGGTCTTTTCTTTGGTGAGGCAAACAAGCTACTCAGGACAAGTTAGCAGAATATATAGGAAGATTATCTCTAAATAAATACATATATGATATATATACAGATACATACGGACCACAAGAACATCAAACCAATCAATCCAAAAGAAATCAACCCTGAATATTCATTGGAAGAACAGATGCTGAAGTTCCAATACTTTGGCTACCTGATACAAAGAGGCAACTTATTGGAAAAGACCCTGATGCTGGGAAAGATTGAGGGCAGGTAGAGAAGGGGGCAACAGAGAATGAGATGGTTGAATGGCATCAGCAACTCAATGGATGGGAATTTGAGCAAACTCCAGGAGATAGTGAAAGACAGGGAAACCTGGAATGCTGCAGTCCATGGGGTCACAGAGTTGGACATGACTTAGTGACTGAACAATTCATATATATGTGTGTGCATGTGTGTATGAAAATCATGCTATGAAACCAACAAGTCCCTACTGTTACTAAATTAAATATCACCAGGTCATGTTACCCTCCTGCTTAGAACTCAACTTTCCTTTGTTCTTAAAGTTCAAAATTCTTGATAGAAGATAGGAAGCTCCCACAAACTAGCCTTGACTTTCCATATCAGCTTCATTTCTTATTCCACTCTCTCCTTTACCCTGATAATTGATATATACTTATTTTTCTGTGTTTTTTTTAATGTGCCTTACCCCTACTAGACTCCAACTCATTGCTGAAGAACCATTGACAGGAGAATGTTGGATCCCACCAAAAAAAGATACTGCACATTCAAGGGCAAAAGAGAAGCCCCAGCAAGATGGTAGGAGGGGCAAACTGACATTTAGAATCAAACCCCAAACCTGCCAGAGATGCTCAGAGGGCTCAGATAAAACCTTGTGTTCACCAGGACCCAGAGGCCTCACAGAGACTGAGCAAGACCTGTTTTTGAGTGTTTGAGTATCTCCTGTGGAGGTAAGGATCAGCAGTGGCCTGCCACAGGGGCTGAGGGACTGGATGCAGCAGACCTGGGTCACACAGCATCTGGCATAAGCCCTTGTGGAGTAGGTTGCCATTAACCTCACCATAGAGCCACTGAGCAGAACACCCACAAACTGCAGAACAATTATACTAAATAAGTTCTCACACTGTTAAGAAAGTTCTAGGACCCACAACAGATTTCCCAACCTGGGGATCTGGCAAAGAGACTGAGAACCCCCAGGGAATTTGACTTTGGAGGCCAGTGGTATTTGATTACAGAACTTACACAGGACTGGGGAAACAGACTCTCAGAGGGCACAAACAAAACCCTGTGTGCACCAGGACCTAGGAGAAAGGAGCAGTGACCCCATAAGAGACTGACCCAGACTTGTCTGTGAGTGTCCAGGAGTCTCCAGTGGAGGCATGGATAGCGGTGGCCTGCTGCAAGATCAAGGGCACTGAGTGCAGCAGTGCATGCATGGGACTTTTTGACAGAGGTTTCCATTATCTTCTTTACTTCCACCATAGTTTGGTCTCAGGTCAAACAACAGGGAAAAAATACAGCCCCACCCATCCACAAAAAATTGGATTAAAGATTTACTGAACATGTCCCTGACCATCAGTGCCAGTTTCTCTGAGAAACAAGACCCAGTTTCTCCAAAATCAGTGTCTCTCATTAGGAAGCTTCCATAAGCCTCTTATCATTACCCATCAGAGGACAGACAGAATGAAAACCACAATCACAGAAAAATAATCAAACTGATCACATGGACCACAGCCTTGTCTAACTCAATGAAACCATGAGCCATGTCATGTAGGGCCACCCAAGACAGACAGGTCATGAGGAGAGTTCTGACAAAATGTGGTCCACCGGAGAAGGGAATGGTAAACCACTTCAGTATTCTTGCCTTGAGAATCCGATGAACAGTATGAAAAGGCAAAAAGATATGACACTGAAAGATGAACTACCCAGGTCAGTAGATGCCCATTATGCTACTAGAGAAGAGTGAAGAAACAACTCCAGAAAGAATAGAGAGACAGAGTTAAAGCAAAAACAACACCCAGCTGTGGATGTGATTGGGTGATGGAAGCAAATTCCGATGCTGTAAAGGACAATATTGCATAGCAACCTGGAATGTTAGGTCCATGAATCAAGGTAGATTAGAAGAGGTCACAAAGATGATGGCAAGAGTAAACATCAAAATTTTAGTAATCAGGGAACTAAAATGGACTGAAATGAGCAACTATATTCAGTAGACCATTATATCTACTACTGTTGGGAAGAATTAAAAGAAATGGAGTAGCCATCTTTGTCAAACACGAGTCTGAAATGCAGTACTTGGAATCTCAAAAATAACAGAATGATCTCTGTTCATTTCCAAGGCAAACCATGCAGTATCACAGTAATCCAAGTCTATGCCCCAAAGAGTAATGCTGAAGAAGCTGAAGTTGAATGGTACTATGAAGACCTACAAGACCTTATAGAACTAACACCCCTATAAAAAAGATGTCCTTTTTATCATAGGGGACTGGAATGTAAATGTAGGAAGTTAAGAGATACCTGGAGTTACAGGCAAATTTGGCCTTGGAGTATAGAATGAAGCAGGGCAAAGGCTAGTAAAGTTTTGCCAAGAGAATGTACTAGTCATAGCACACACCCTCTTCCAACAACACAAGAGAAGACTCTACACATGGACATCACCAGATGGTCAACACTGAAATCAGATTGATTATATTCTCTGCAGTCAAAAATGGAGAAGCTCTATACAGTCAGCAAAAACAAGACTGGGAGCTGACTGTTACTCAGACCATGAACTCTTCATTGCAAAATTCAGACTTAAATTGAAGAAAGTAGGGAAAACCACTAGACCATTCAGGTATGACCTAAATCAAATCCCTTATGATTATACAGTATAAGTGAGAAATAGATTCAAGGGATTAGATCTGCTAGACAAGAGGGCCTGATGAACTATGGATGGAGGTTCATGCATTGTACAGGAGGCAAGGATCAAGACCATGCCACAAAAAAGAAATGCAAAAAGGAAAATGGTTCTCTGAGAAGACCATACAAATAGCTGAGAAAAGAAGAGAAGCTACAGGCAAAGCAGAAAAGGAAAGATATACCCATTTGAATGCAGAGTTCCAAAGAATAGCAAGAAGAGATAAGAAAGCCTTCCTCAGTGATCAGTGCAAAGAAATAGAGGAAAACAATGCAATGGGAAAGACTAAAGATTTATTCATGAAAATTAGAGATACCAAGGGAAATTTTCATGCAGAGATGGGCACAATAAAGGAAATAAATGGTATGGGCAGAAGATATAAGAAGAAGTGGCAAGAATACACAGAAGAACTATACAAAAAAGATCTTCTTGACCCAGATAACCACGATGGTGTGATCACTCACCTAGAGCCAGACATCCTGGAATGTAAAGTCAAGTGGGCATTAGGAGGCATCACAATGAACAAAGCTAGTAGAGGAGATGGAATTCCAGTTGAGCTATTTCAAATCCTAAAGATGATGCTGTGAAAGGGCTGCACTCAATATGCCAGCAAATTTGGAAAACTCAGCAGTGGCCACAGGATTGGAAAAGGGCAGTTTTCATTCCAATCCCAAAGAAAGGCAATGTCAAAGAATGTTAAAACTACCACAAAATTGCACTCATCTCACATGCTAGCAAAGTAATGCTCAAAATTCTCCAAGTGAAGCTTCAACAGTATGTGAACTGTGAACTTCCATATGTTCAAGCCAGATTTAGAAAAGGAGAGGAATCAGAGATCAAATTGCCAACATTCGCTGGATCATTGCAAAAACAAGAGAGTTCCAGAACTGCATCTATTTCTGCTTTATTGACTATGCCAAAGCCTTTGACTGTGTGGATCACAGTCAATTCTTAGAGGTGGGAATCACAGAAAATTCTTAGAGGTAGGAATACCAGACCACCTTAGCTGCCTCCTGAGAAATCTGTATGCAGATCAAGACTGGTTCCAAATCAGGAAAGGTGTACGTCAAGGCTGTATATTGTCACCCTGCTTATTTAAGTTATATGCAGAATACATCATACGAAATGCCAGGCTGGATAAACACAAGCTCAAATTAAGATTGCTAGGTAAAATACCAATAACCTCAGATAAGGAAATGACACTACCCTTATGGCAGAAAGCGAAGAAGAACTAAAGAGCCTCTTGAAGAAAGTAAAAGAGGAGAGTGAAAAAGTTGGCTTAAAGCTCAACATTCAAAAAACTAAGATCATGGCATCTGGTCCCATCAGTTCATGGCAAATAGATGGGGACGATGGAAACAGTGACAGACTTTATTTTCTTGGGCTCCAAAATCACTGCAGATGGTGGCTGCAGCCCTGAAATTAAAAGACACTTGCCCCTTGAAAGAAAAGCTATGACCAACCTAGACAGCATATTAAAAAGCAGAGACATTACTTTGCTGACAAAGGTCCATCTAGACAAAGCTATGATTTTTCCAGTAGTCACATATGGATGCTGTGACAACATCTCACAAAGATTTGGACTATAAAGAAAGCTGAGCACTGAAGAATAGATGCTTTTGAACTGTGGTGTTGGAGAAGACTCTTATGAGTCCCTTGGACTACAAGGAGATCCAACCAAGTCATTCCTAAAGAAAATCAGTCCTGAATATTCTTTAGAAGGACTGATTCTAAAGCTGAAGCTCCAATACTCTGGCCACCTGATGCAAAGAATTGACTCACTGGAAAAGATCCTGATGCTGGGAAAGATCTAAGGCAGGTGGAGAAGGGGATGGCAGAGGATGAGATGGCTGGATGACATCACTGACTCTATGGACATGAGTTTGAGTAGGCTCCAGGAGCTGGTAATGGACAGGGAAGCCTGGTGTGCTGCAGTCCATGGGGTCACAAAAAGTTGGACATGACTGAGCAACTGAACTGAAATGATGGTTATCCTGTGTAAAATAACTTGCAACTGTTTGTCCCAGGGCACATAATAAATTAAGATAAATGAGAAAAAAGTACAGCTCTCCATAGTCATTCCTATGAAAACAGAGGGACACTAAACTGACATTGCCAAATGACTGTACAAATCAGATGTGAATATTGATCGATGTTTTGTGACATAAGCACAGCACACAGAGAGCAGGAATGGAGATAAGATTAGCAGCTGAAGAAATAATAAGAGCCTGCCATGTCTCCTTAAACACATCTACATTGCCCGTTATTTGTAAGTACAAAAATAAAATAAAAATAGGGGTAAAACAAGGTTTAAAAAGCAAAAGAATAACAACCAACATATAGAATTCTGGTATATGATTGCAAGGAAAAGCAGTTCTATAACATTAGCTTATTTATTCTTTCAACAAATATTTTCTGAGCGCTATGTTAAACTGAGTAGTACACTAAGCCCTGAGGCCTGGTGACAAAACAGAATGAGCCTGAGCTCTCTTTAAGTTTATAGTCTACCCATGAATCTGATGCAATGTTTCCAGCAATCCAATTCATTCATCATCCAAGAGTTATAGAATAGCAATATCTAAATGAGAGAAAATGATACACACACACACATACACACCTGGAAACGTGCAGAGAACAATGATATAAACATGCTATATAGTTTATGCTGTTTTTCAAAGGCCTACGTTGGAAAGCAAAAGCAAGAATGTACTTTTTATCTCCCACCACCCCCAGCAAAAAACTGATCTAATTTTGAAAGAGACACAGAAGCTAGAAAACAGAATTCAGCTTTTATAGTATAAAACATTTTATAACTATTATCCCACTAGGACAATAATAAGAACTGGGATCAAGAATCATCCTACATAAACAAGCTACTATCAACAAGGGAGATTAGAATGGACTTTCAGAACTAAAATGGGCTGAAATTACACATGTCAAGTGAGATGTGTACACATTCAACAGGGAACGCTTTGGTACAACTTGTGGTGAAAACTGTAACGGAACCCAGAAATATAATCCCTCTGGACTTCCTGTGAAGCTCCTAACAGGTTCTTAGAAAAAAATGACTTTGTATCAGGTATGGTGATTATCAGTTTTTTGAGCAAACTGAAAAGGTCCCACTGACACCAGGAAGCATGCCATTGTCCCCTCCACCTCTGTCCTCTGATCCAGCTGCAGTATTTTCCCACCCAGATGGATGTTATATGGCAACAGGCCCAGACTATTCATGTGCTTGACCTACTAAATTGTTTGCTAATATTTTTGATGCTGGCTCTTTAAGGCTGCCATGACAACCATTTCTGTTACAGATTCACTCTTTGCACAGCATCTCCTTTGACAGTGACAGTATAAAAGGGCATTGAAATCAAGACTCACAAACCCCTTCTGCCCAGGATAAAGGAACTTCCTGAGGCACTTCAAGCCCTCTGTTGCACAGACGAATGAGATAAAAGGAAGCAAATCCTGTTGATGGCCATTCAGAAGCAGCCAGTTTGCTCTGCTGTGTGCTTCCCCATAGATCTCCAATTTACCACCATTGTCTCATTTTCACAGAGCACTGACAGCACATCGTGTAGGTACAGAGACCCTTAAGCAGTCAAAGCCTTTGTGAAGAGATCTGTAGTAGAGAAACCCTTCGTGGGAAGTGGGCTCGTGTCTGCTCTATCATTTGTTTGGCTGGTTGGTTAGTTTTTGTTCATAAAGAAAGTTAGGGAAAGGAACTATCTTCATTTGAGGATCACAAGCATCCTAGAAGCCTGAATCACTCATCTTTAAAGTAGGCCTGACAAGATAGGATTTAGAAACAAAGCTTGATGACTAGAGCAAGTGTTTCTTTAAATCAACTGCTTAATTATCAGGTTGGTCAAAAAGTTCGTTCAGGTTATTCCAAGCCATCTTACAAAGACCCAAATGAACTTTTTTGCCAATCCAATATTTATTAGTTATAGTAGGGTCTGACTTCATTTTTTTTTTTTTAATATTTGATTGCTGACAGCTTTTAAGCCCTACTCTCTTCCCTTCTGCCTCATATCTGGGCAAGGTAATAAAGAGCCAGGTATCCTTTTTTTTGGCGGGGGGAGGGGGAACTGATGGGAATTTAAAACCATACAAGCCCTAACCCATGTAGGGGAACCCTCATCCCTGTCTACCCTCTATCCACCATAAAATTCCAACCTTGTTGTTACTCCTGATCTCCAGAGTCATTTTTGGACCTATTTAGAAGGCTTTCCTGCTCTCCCCAGAAAGCCTAATTTGCATACTAAACCATTTTAGATCCTGTTGAATGTATGACATCATTCTCAATGCCCAAAGCAAATTTTGGGTGGAGGCTCTATCTCAACCCTGCATAATGACTACTACCTTAAAATTATCAGGAGAATAGTAATTTTAATAAAAGATAACCTATTTTTAAAATCTATGCACCATACCCCTAAGAACATTACTTATGCAGAACTCTGTGGGTCTTACACAGAGACTATTAATTTTAATTTACAAACAATTATAGCAAACTTTCCCAGGTGGCACCAGTGGTAAAGAATCTGCCTGCCAGGGCAGGAGATGCCAGAGATTCTGGTTCAGTTCCTGGGTGGGGAAGATCCCCTGGAGGAGAAAATGGCAACCCACTCCAGTATTCTTGCCTAGAAATTTCCATGAACAGAGGAGCCTGACATGCACAGTCCATGAGGTCGCAAAGAATTGGACACGACTTGGAGAAGGAAATGGCAGCCCACTCCAGTGTTCTTGCCTGGAGAATCCCAGTGACAGGGGAGCCTGGTGGGCTGCCGTCTATGGGGTCGCACAGGGTCAGTCAGACACGACTGAAATGACTTAGCAGCAGCAGCAGCAGCAGCAAGCACACATGCCATCCAATCACAAACTTACTATTCTGACCTCGAAGTCTTTAGCAGTTTAAAGTAGGAAATTGGAAAAAGGAAGAACTTCTTGATTTTTCCATAACATTCATAATCACTATTATGAACTTCAAGTGCAACATTATTTTATGTAAACACAGGGACAATGATGGGAAGGGAACAGCTGATAGAAAACCTAAGAGCAAAGGAAGAAACAAGTTATAGTCATCAGCCACAAGAATTCAGAAAGTCCAGAGAGCTGAGAAATGAGCTGTACATTTTGATTGCTTTTGTTTAATCACAGCAAATTATCAATGGTTCTGAAGTAAAGAAAAAAAGGTTTGTAAATGTTTAGTGTATTTAAGAATATAAAAAGTATCATAATGCTGATTTAGAGAAGGTTCCATTAAGAAAATGTCAAATATACCCTTTGGTGATTAAAGTCACATAAACCAATTCTACTACTAGTATTAGGAAAAGAGATACTTTTATTTACTCAATTGAACTTAATAACCATTTCTTTGGTACTTCTGTCACTGCTATTTTATTCAGTTTATAGAGAGATTCCATCTCCAGTATTCCCATAGCCAGCAATCAATCTTATACTACCCACATACATATTTGTGACAATTCTCTTACATACAGTAAGCCTATCATATGACAACACAGTATAAAATTAAAAACTTAATACAGAGAATATTAATGCCACTATGAAATGATAGCACAATGTTTCAAAGCCATCCATAATTTTGTTCATGTCTTCCTCTGTTCACTGCTCTCTGCCTCTATCTGCTCCCATCATCCTCATAATTCCTTTTCAAGTCCTCTAGAACAAAAGGGCAAGTGCTCTCAGTATCCCCTCACCTCTCTCTCCACACAAACCCCAAAGGGAAAGAATAGTAGTCTATTCTTCCTACATAAAAAAGGGTCAGGAACTGAGTCTTGTCGCAGATATCCTATGAGTCACATTTACAGAGATGAGTATGAGTTAGCCAGGTTGATAGGAAGGGAAATGCTATGACTGTGACCCTTACTAATCCCTGGCTATCTATTCATACCTGCTGCGATCCTTTTATGAATTGCCTGCAGGAGACTGGCTGGTCTTCAGACAGCAGGACAACTCTGAGCTTAGTTGCTAGAAACGGCAACATCAGTTTGTCTGGTAAGTGAGTGTTAGAGCAGAGTACACGGCAGGAAAAAATACCTACTTGCTGTGTTATCTGCAGCTAAGACAACACACTAATAGTTTTTGACCAAGAATCAGGACCATTTCCTTAGTTACAAAGACAGTAACAACAGTGCACATGGCCGTCATTCTAAGTACTTGAAACTATGACCTTTGTCCTGCCTGGTACTCAATACTCCTGCTGTTTTGTGGAAATAGCACCCTGATTTTCCTCTGAAGAATCCTCCTCTGCCTATATTTTGGGGGGTAAATTACTCAGGTTCTAAGCCTCAGAATGTTACCCTAGGTGTCCTATTGACAGCATCTCACACTCTGGGACAGTGGAGTGTTTTCTAGGACAGTATTTCCTTAGAGTTACTCAGAAAGAGGGGGTCTCTTTCTCCTGATGAGTTTGTTACTTCTGCTGGTTACTCTGCATGTGTAAGGTTGGAATCTACCTAAATCACATAAGTCAGACAGATCAGAGGCATTGAAGCCAAAAATCTGGAGAAATATAGATCTCTGACTGCATAATTGATACATCTGTCCTCCCTGAAAATGATTATCAGTTATTTGAGCCAACTCAGTTCCTCTGATTATTAGGCCTATTTAGTTGGGCTGTGGTCACTTGATATCAAAGACTTTTAGTGTCTTTGTTGCCACATATGTTTCTTTTTCTGGCTGCAAACACTTAAAAGTCAGAGATAGTCTTCATAGGCTTTCTACATTTTGCTAAAAATGTATTAATCCATATCAATCTCTAGTGCAGTAGTCAATAAATGTTCTTTAGTGAAAGACTAGGAAAAATATGTAAATACACACAGAAACTTGATGTGTTGAAAGACCCCTTGTAGCAGCAATAATACATTTGACACTATCTTGAATTTTCAAAATTTGAAATCGAAAATTTTCAAAGATATAAGTATATTCTCATGGAATTCAACAATTAGTGGTTCCTAAAATAAGGTTTCAGTATCTCTTTTCCTTTTCTTCTCCTCTTTATTCATTAATTACTTATTCATCATATATTTATATAGAGATGTTAGTACACTAAAAGTGTTTTAATTATTCATTTATATACTTATATAGAGATGTTAGAAAGTACATAAAAGTGTTTTAGGAATTATTACATTTTCTTTCATAGGAAACAATGCTAATCGATTAATGGGGAAAAGTGAAGTCACTCAGTCATGTCCAACTCTTTGCAATCCCATGGACTGTAGCCTACCAGGCTCCTCCATCCATGGGATTTTCCAGGCAAGAGTACTGGAGTGGGTTGCCATTTCCTTCTCCAGGGGTTCTTCCTGACCCAGGGATCAAACCCAGGTCTCCTGCATTGTAGACAGATGCTTCACCATCTGAGCCACCAGGGAAGCCCAATGGGGGAAAGGTGCAGGTTAACTAAAACTTTTGGTAATTATTGACCTATTCACTTAGAGAATATATGAATTATGCAGTATAAAGTATATACAAAATTCAAAAGTAAAAAAACAAATTATTCAATTCAATTTACCAAAATTTTACTACCAGCATTTACTTGTTTACAGGTTTGGTTTTCCCTTCAAAACCAAACACATTTTGGTAAAGGAATAGGAGCCTTCAGAACCTCTTCTCAGTTTTAGCAGATGTCATTGACTAGTTCAATGAGACAACTACAAATATATTCATAAAATGCACAAGTAAATTAAACAATAAAATAATTATTTAAATATATGTTTATTGTGTATGCTGCTACTGCTAAGTCACTTCAGTCGTGTCTGACTCTGTGCAACCCCATAGATGGCAGCCCACCAGGCTCCCCTGTCCCTGGGATTCTCCAGGCAAGAACACTGGAGTGGGTTGCCATTTCCTTCTCCAATGCATGAAAGCAAAAAGTGAAAGTGAAGTCGCTCAGTCGTGTCCGACTCCTAGCGACCCCATGGGCTGCAGCCTACCAGGCTCCTCTGTCCATGGGATTTTCCAGGCAAGAGTACTGGAGTGGGGTGCCATCGCCTTCTCTGATTGTGTATGCTACCACGTGTAAAATAGATAGCTTGTGGGAAGTCGCTGTGCTGATCTAGAGTGGTAGGATGGAGAGGTGGGAGGGAGGTTCGGAGGGTAGGAATGTATGTATGTTTATGACTGATTTGTGACCGATTCACACTGTTGGACAGCAGAAATCAACACAATATTGTAAGGCAATTATCCCCCAATTAAAAATAAATGTTAAAAAGGCTATGTTTATTATTATCTGGCTATCTATATAGAAATTATATATTTGGCTAATTTTTTAATATCAATTAAAATTTTCTTATAGTTCTCAGGGGTATATCATGAGGCTAGATCATCTCAGAGATGATAGTAGTGAGAATTTCTGGGAAAAATAAAGAAGTGGAAGATTCTTAAGACCTTTTTAGTGCAACAGACTATATAACTAAATCATATGTCTATTATATTGTTCTGTTCTATATTTTTTGAGTCATAGGAGTGAGAATGAATGACTATTGTTAAATCACATACTTACCGTGTCTTCCTACAAAATGTATGTCTATGGACACTGATATGGCATCCCTCCACTATCTCCCAGTAGACAAGAAATATGTACACTAAGACCAGACCACAGTCAAGGAGCTTTTTATGGGAAATAATTTTCCCATGTGTTTTAAAAGAAAATACAATTAAAATGCCATCATTTATGGAGTAAAAACTCTGTGACTAAACATTAAAAATATTTATTCTTTGAAATGCCAGTAATGTATATAATTTTTTAAAAATTAAACATTGAAGCTTTAATACAATAAATTCACATAAATTCAAAATTAAAATATGGCAAAGGAAGTCGTTCATGTTACTTCCTCTCTTTTTCTTTTTTTTTTAATCCAAAAGGGCACTTCTCAAAATTGCTATCTTGTGCTTACTTAAAAAATGTCTTCAGAATTCCTTTATGCAAAATCTCATACTTAGTCTCAGCTTTCTACCACTTGTATAGGTTGAAGAAATTAAGAAATAAACAAAATATCACAATGAAAATTAAAAAAATCTGACAGTGTCAACCCTGGGGAATCTCCTCATGATGTATAAAATATCCTCCTTCTCTGTGTCCCTGAGATTTCTCCAGTGGGTGAGGATGCAACTGAACCCTTGTCAGATGCCAGGTATTACGTGAGACATTTTCACATATATTTATTTGCTGAACCCACCCAGCAATCCCAAGAAAGTGTATTTGATTCTTTTCTCACCCAGAGAATAAACAAACAGCTTTTACAAGGTCACAAAGATAGTAAGCAATTGAACAGGGACTTAAACCCAGTTCTGCCTACTTCAGAACCTATTACTTAAGGATTTGCCTTTGGTTGACTGATTTTTCAGGTGAAAACTGTATCTCTTCATGGCAGAAATAAGGACTCTGCTGTCAAAAGCCTCTTCCAAATGAAAAATGGCATCATTCTTTCCCTTCCTCTTTTAATTGGCTGTGTAATTTATCTGATATAAAGTTATCACATATTTATATGCATTATTCCATAAGTACATATAGAAAATAAAAGTGTTTCTATTCATCTTTATTATTATATGAACAATTAGAGATATAGCTAAAAGAATAAATATCATTATTATTTTCTGGATTAATGCATCAACCACAAAAGTAATGAACAGAGTTTGAGTTGTATATCATCAAAGGTCCACTTGAGGAAGAAGTCCAGGTGCTCTGGGCCATTGGAAATCATCCTCTGGGCCTGTCCCTGTTTTAAGAATCACTACACAAATGACTACAGCATACAGTGTATAATCAAGTGGTGGGATATCTGTTTTGAACTGCAAAATCTTCAGGAATTTAGAGGAGCGACTGATGAATGAAATCTACACAGGTAAGGAAGTAGAGCATCTCTTAAGATTTGGTAGTCTGAATTCATGTACTATGAAAAGTTATTCTTTAGGGTGCACTAGAATTTCTCATTTTTAGGAAAGCAAAATTTTAAGCAGGGAGAAGCTTTAATAAAAAGAATATCATTGGGATGACTCAGCTAAAATAAATCAAAAGCCATAAATTGAAGTACAGAGGCCAGCAGTTTCCTTTATTAGAATCAAGGCGGGGAAGAAGCATTATCTCCGCTGGTCCCCTGTGCTCACACTGGATCCAGCAAGAGGTACCATATGATAAATGGCCACAGCATACTTAATTACATTCCTTAATTACTTGGAGATCTGTAGTATTTCACACGGGTCCATTTTATTTCTACCCCATGATTGGGTAAGGAAACCAGGTTTTCCTTAGCTCGTTTCCAAATGAGCAAAGTTGTAAACAAAAGTCACTACTAAGCGACAATGGTAGTCACTTCCATGACCCAAAGCCTTGCATCCAGAAAAACTATTCTTTTAGAAAGCTAATTTCAGACTTTCATGTTCACAAGTTATCCTGGACTAATCCCACATGGGGTCCAGGAGAGACTATGGTGACTCTGCTACTCTCACTACAATCAACTAAATCAAGGATCTAACTACTGACCCTGTGACCTCACATGCTGTAGCTGATTGGTACCATGAAAAAGTTAAATATTCTGAAATACCTGAAACAATGTGGTATTTCATTTTGCAACCATGAATCATTCCCTGTCTGATTTAGTCTCCTGAGATTCACTGTCACCATAAACTAATCTTTACAGTGTCAGACTGTGATTAGTAACACAGACACATTTGACAGACTGGGTCCTCAGAGCTGTGCCTACCCTGTCACTATAGAAAGTTTGGTAGAGATCTTGGTGATAATAATCTTGACACTTGGAAAACTGGCCGAAAATTAAATATGTCTCCTTACAAAATAAAATTTGACCAAAATTTCACATCCATAATGGCTGAATGCTTCTGAATAACCTATATCATTAAGTAGATAACAGATGGAACCTATAGGTTTGTGAGGGTTGGGAGATGAATTTTGTTTAAGATTTCAGAGAAACATCTGTATGTTTGTGAGTTAATCACATTTTCAGTCTACAGTAGTATTTGAAAGGTCACAATCTAAAAAAATGTTTTTGGACTATTAGTTTTAAATATCAATTGCTCTGAATATTCTTAAAATGTTCTTAGTCTTAAAAAATGCAACATATTTTCTTAGAATATTCTTTACCAGAAAAGTATTATAGAAAAAAGATTGTGAGGAAGAATTTAAAAGACAATTTAAGATGCCATGAAAGATACATGAGTGAACCAAGGCAAATGACATTATAAATCCCTTTGCAACTCTTAAAATGTTCATGGTTTGTGTGTATGACAGTGTATTCATAAAGTCTTCCTGCAACTTATTAGAAGGATATTTGCTTTTTTTTCCCATTATAGTTTATTACAAGATATTGAATATGATTCCCTGTCCTATAAAGTCAGACCTTGCTGTTTATCTATTTTATACATAGTTCAGTTCAGTTCAGTTGCTCAGTCGTGTCCGACTCTTTGCGACCCCATGAATCACAGCACTCCAGGCCTCCCTGTCCATCACCTGCTAATCCAAGACTCATAATTTATCGCCCCCCACTCCTTTCTTTTTTGTAATCATAAATTTTCTATGCTTGTGAGTCTGTTTCTCTTTCGTAAATAAGTTTAGTCCTATCATATTTTTAGATTTCACATATAAGTGGTTTCTTATATGTTTTTCTTTGATGTACCTCACTTAGTATGATAATCTCTAGGTCCATCCATATTGTTGAAAATGACATGATTTCATTCTTTTTATGGTTGAGTAATATTCCATTGTGGTAAGTATACATGCTGCTGCTGCTAAGTCTCTTCAGTCATGTCCGACTCTGCAACCCCAGGGACGGCAGCCCACCAGGCTCCGCCGTCCCTGGGATTCATACACAAATGAGCCACATCTTTTTTTATCTATTCTCCTGTCACTGGACATTTACGTTGCTATCATGTCTCGACTATTGTAAATAGTAGTTCTATGAACATTGGGTTAAAGGCATCTTTTCAAACGAGACTTTGTAAGGATATTTAGATTTGACTCAGATGGTATGACAAACAAGCTATTGGAGATGGACTCTTGTACTGAGTTTTCTTTTACACATCAACTTTGTTCATCAAACCAGAAAAAAAAAACTTTACATTCAGAGAGAAAAATTAGTCCTTCAAGTAGCCTTTCCTCAAACAGATATCTACAATTTGGGACTAGGGAGTTTACTCTCAAGTGTCTGGTTAGGAAATGGGCTTTGATGTGTACAGGAAAGGCAAGGGAAGGATGTAGTAGTGTAACTAATTTCTATTTGCAAATGTGAGGCGCCCCTGGTGACTTGATGGTAAAGAATCCAGTTGCTAATGCAGGAGACACAGGTTTGATCCCTGGGTCGGAAGATCCTCTTGAGAGGAAAATGGCAACCAATTCCAGTGTTCTTGGCTTGAAAATCCCATGGACATAAGAAGCCTACCTAGTAGGCTACTCCATGGGATAGCAAGAGTCAGAAATGACTTAGTGACTAAACAACAAATTTGCAAGTGTGTGCTATTAAGAAAAAGCTATGGATCAGAATTGTAATATTTCTCTATCAAAGATGCAAAAACTCGTTAAGAACCTTCCTATGTATCTTTGTATATGGGACTTAGGGCAAGAGCACCTGTCCATGATGAAGACTGAGACTTGGAATCTATAGATTTATCACTTTAGCTCCATGGCAGGCATTAACATTTAAAATACAGAAATTTTAGCACATGATCTTTGAAAGAAAACTATCTGTTCATTTGAAGAGAACCACGGTTTACGTGGCATCATCTAAATTATATATGAAAAAAGTCAGTCTCAAGTTGCTGATACCAATCCTCTGTAAAACCTGCAGGTATAAAAGTTGAGGAGTAAATTAGAGCACTAATAAAGTTAACCTGGTAGAGTCCAAAATGGCATATGCAGCAGAGAAAAAAAGCAAACAGAAACAGTTCATGCTGTTCTAATTACTACAATTTCATTGGCAATTTAAATAAAATAATTCAAATTGCTGCAATTAACACACACACAGAATTCAAAGGATGGAGTGTGACCTCGCACAAAACACACGGTGGAATCAGCCCTCCTCCAAAGAAATAACCTTCATAAATCATTTGCATCCAAAGGAAGCCTGGCTTCATGCTCTGCAAAAATTATCAGCACAGTAAAATTAAGGTCCCTAAAAAAGAATGCCCATCAACAGCAAGCACTGTCTCCTGGTTTATTTCATCCATATGAATCCACACAGGTTGATTTGTTACATTCACAAACTCCCTGACTGACGGTGGGATTTTGCTTTTTTCTGCATGGGTGCCCCTAAGCAGCTTCAGAGGAACTGTTAGCAAGGACTCCTGGCTGCTGCATTGCTGAGAAGTGAGTCTGATTCTTGTTGACAGAGATGACACTTTTACTTGACTGCAGGGGCACAAGACCATTCTGCCTGCGGTTTAGGTCTGGATAACGGGCTCTCTTCTCCAACACATTAGAGCACAGTAGCCACAAATTGTTATTTGGAATGCAGGAGAAATGTGTTCAGTGTTTTTTCCCATCACCTGAAACCAAATTTAGGACCTACTATCTGGGAGGTGTGGGGAGCCTTTTTCTCTTATTAGGTCAGCCTTACACAAGCACCAAATAGACACTGCCAAGAATGATGATTTGTGATCAAAAATCAAAACAGTAACAGTTGGATGAGTCTAATACAAGTGAGAGATGACCTCTACTATCCCTGGTTCTGAAGTCTAAATCTGAGGAGTAAGACAAATCATTTGAACAACTACCTAATGTACAGGGCTCAAAAGTACTTTTAACATCTAGAATGTGTAATTCTTTAACCCCATAAAAGTAAAGTCAACTTCAAAAATGCTATTTCAAGATCATAAAATTCTGACATTTGAGTATACACATAGATTTTTAGATAAAACAAAGGCAAAGGGAGTATTAACTTACTATTGACTACACGTTTTCCCTTAAAATTATTAAGAGTTCTGTGCTTGTGCCTTGTGTAATTTATAATGATGCATGTTTAATCAAAATTATATTTAAAAGAAGGAGTCTCAGGATAAATTTAATTTGTGTTATGGCTATTACAGCATTGCAAAAGGAAGGTAAAAACTAGTTAATAAAGGGAATAGTTCAAGTCAACTTGAAGGAGGAAGTACAACTGTATCAGCTATGGAAATAGTAACTAGGAATTGAGAGGGAACTGTTACATCTCTGCAAGTTATTCATATTAGTAATAGTCTCTCAAATGGGGACAGCAATAAACAAAAGGATTTATTCAAAATAGTATCTCCTCTTGAAGGAAAATGGGAACCAGTCTATCAGAGAATTCAGAGAATTTCTCTATCAGAGAAATTCTATGAATGACCATCCCTGGTTTTGGAAGTGTCTGGCAGAACAAAATGGGAGGGTGGATGTAAAATAAAATCAGAGTAGCTAGCAGAAGCATGGAACTTGCTGTAAAAAGTTCAAGTCCAATTAAAAAAAAAAAAGTATTGGTGAATTGAAAGAAAATGGAATTAAAAACAGAAACAAAATCAGAAGTTTTAAATTTCAAGTTTGTATGCAAATAAACAGAAATGAAAGTATTTTCTCTTCTAAATAAGTTCTCTTTAAAAGGTTTCCAAAATTAGATTCTCAAATGGTTATCTGAACAATAGTTGAAACTGCTTAAATGGTGCATGCTCAGAAATTAAAAAAAAAAAATAGTAATTTATTCCCAATGTGACCTTTTCCAGACCATAATAAATCATCCATATATGCTGTCTTTTTCCATGAACCTTCCATTAAACAAGGCAAAAATGGAGTAATGCTGAGACCATGAGGTAGTCACTGACTCCAATAAGAGAGAAATTGGAGCACATAAGCAGAAATCTAACTCCCTGGCTGAAATTCATCTTTGAAGGAAGTGCATGTCTTGTCACTACCTGCCTGAAATCATTCCTTGCTCCAGTCCCATATTTCTTTCACCTCTGTGCTAGTCAGGAAAAGAGTCATTGTTTTTGCTATTTACATTCAAATATTGAATAAGAGGGATTTTAAATAAATGAATAAAATGATCACTGACAACAGTATTTGTCCCATTGAAACAGAAGCCCAAAAGACTAACTTTTGAATTGGAGTAACTCAAAATATTCAGTATTACTCTTATTAAAAAATGAACTGTCTAAATCATAGTTATTATAGTGGTAGTAATAGTGATGACTTTTCATCTTTTATGTCTCTGTTCTTTTTAACTAAAGTGTGAACCTCATAACCCAAAACTCCATCTAAATTCTAGGCTGAAATTTTAAAGAAAACATTTTCTGGAAAATCTAGAGCTTTATTATATTGTAGATTTTCACACATTCCAGCCCAACACACTATACATTATTTACAAATTATGTGATCTTTAGCTACCTTTATAAGACTGCATAGTCAACCTTTAAATATGAAACACAAACATGGGAGTGAGAGAGTTACACACTTGATATAAATCGTTATATTTTAAATATTAGGTCAATTATAACCAAAGAGAAGATGAAAAGACAGCAATATAACCATTTTAATACCCAATAAACAGTTGAAACAAAACAAAACCACATTTCACATTTGTTATGAGTGAGTGAATTTTAAATTTTAAGTGAGTGGTAATTAAATTCCCTAAAATGAAAATGGGTTACTCAAAAGTTACCCTCTACCATCATTTTATAATTACAAAAGAAAAAGCACCACAAAGCAAATGAGACTGATAATTTGCTATAGTATTATAGCATCATAAACATACATACTGTTTGATATTATACTCTGTATTAAAATTATATAGATATATTGCAGGCAAAACAAGAGTTGAAACAAACTTGTATGTAATAATCAGCTTTGAAGAAGGCTTTTCCTAAAGAGATACAGAGTGTGTGCGCTTGTGTGCTTAGCTGCTCAGTCATGTCCGGCTCTTTGCAACCCCATGGACTGTAGCCCGCCAGGCTCCTCTGTCCATGGGGATTCTATAGACAAGAATACTAGAGTGGGTTGCCTTGCTCTCCTTCAGGGGATCCTCCCAACCCAGGGATCAAACCCAGGTTTCCCACATTACAAGCAGATTTACTGTCTGAGCCAACAGAGAAGCCATTAGATCAGTAAAAGTGCAACAAAAGTAGTAAAATGTCTTACACTGGAATGTAGATTTGAATCATCTCCATAACGTATTGTGGATTTCACCCTATCTTGTGGGAAGAAGTACTCAGATCACAGCAGATTATATAGCCCTATGCAGCCACGAATGGACAATTTACTGACATGAATTTCTGGGATAGCATGCAGTGTTGGAAAGGAAGAAGTGGGCTAAGCACCATGTCTCTGACCAGAAGTGAGCCTTTGCCTTGATCAGTTATATTGTATGCAGTCAATCAACCAAAGCAGCTTTACTCAAACTGCTCAGACATTTTTTCAAAATCCATATAACTTCAATATAGAGGAAAAGGAGGAAAATTCCAAGAGTCTATATGAATTAGCTGTACTAGGAGAAATGGAAGGTAAGGAGGGCATTTTTCAATTTGACCAGAAAGAAACTATTGCCCAGAGAGAATGGTTAAGAAAACTAAAGAACAAAGATATCAAAGTGGTAAAGGTAACCTTTAAATAGCTCTGAAGAGAATATCAGAGAACTTAGAATAAAAGTTTTCAGTAACCCACTATACTACTTGTTAATATTTTATTTTCTTTAAGAAATATACTTCAGAAAACTCTTACTTGAAATGAGAAAAGTAATTCTGCTCTTTTTGAACAACGTATCTCTCAAAGCATTATTTATGAATTATTTAACTTTTCCTTATGTGGTCATATAGTGAATAATGATTAGGTGATAACTTAAAAGGAAGAGTTAAAGTTCAAAAATTTTTCAGTCCTGCATGTATTAATGTATATATGAAAAAAAATAGCTAACTTCAGTTTCAAAAATGGTATAAGATGCGGGTATAATACTGGCAGGATTTTGTTCTCATTTGAGGACATTTTCAGTGATAGATTACTTTAATCTAGCCACTTTAACCTGCTTACTTTTACCACAAGCAACAAACACTTGCCTTTTATGCAAATGATTGGGACAAGGCTATGATGAAAAGTCTGCAATTAGAGTTAAAACCTAGTAAAACATTGACCTCCGAGATTCGACAGGACTGATCAATCAGTTGAAATTGTCACACATCACTTTCTCCACTTGAACCAGGATGGTCTGTTGCCCTAAATATCTGGGATTTATAGTAATCAAGTATTATGACCAGGGAGCATTTTCATAGCATAATCAATATAAAAATATAAATATCATATTTTAAAATCCTTTCTGAGATGTTTATCACTGTACAATTCAACTGAAAAAAATAATAACTAAGTCAAAGGGGAGTAAAATGAATCACCCCAACTTTAAGGACTAGGGGGACATGTTGCTGGAAGTAGAATATGAAGTTTGACTCACAGACAATTGCTAAGCCAATTCTGATTCAAAGGCAATAACTTTTCAAATGAAATTTCAGTAACTAAGGAGTAGGTGGGATCCTTCCTGTGCAATACAATAGGCAACTTATAAAGTAGTGGGGAGACAGGGACTTAAGAGGGAAATGTAAAAGGAGGTAAGAGACAAAACAATGCATAAGGTTATCTGCATTTTAATTTTTTTTAAGTCATGTAGCAAAAAAGAGGTCTATCATTGTACAATCATACTGGGGAAATAAGGACCTCACTTCATCTGCTGCTGCTCCTGCTACTAAGTCACTTCAGTCGTGTCCACTCTGTGCAACCCCATAGATGGCAGCCCACCAGGCTCCTCCATCCCTGGGATTCTCCAGGCAAGAACACTGGAGTGGGTTGCCATTTCCTTCTCCAATGCATGAAAGTGAAAAGTGAAAGTGAAGTCACTCAGTCGTGCCCGACTCTCAGCAACCCCATGGACTGCAGCCTACCAGGCTCCTCCATCCTTGGGATTTTCCAGGCAAGAGTACTGGAGTGGGGTGCCATTGCCTTCTCTGTCACTGCATCTATAGTCAGGAAATTGGGTTGACAGATACAGCCTAAGAAGTAGAACCTCTATGTTCTAATTTGAGCCAGGCAGGAGAAATAAGTGCATGTGCGTGTGTGTGTGTTTAGTCACTCAGTCATGTCCAACTCTTTGTGACCCCATAGATTGTAGCCCACCAGGCTCCTCTGTCCATGGAATTCTCCAGGCAAGAATTCTAGACTAGGTTGCCATTCCTTTCCCCAGGGGATCTTCCCTACCCAGGGATTGAACTTGGGTCTCCTGCATTGCAGGCAGATTCTTTACTGCCTGAGCCACTGGAGAATCCCAGATGAATGCATACGGTACTAGTTTTTCTTAAAGAAATGCAACTGATTATTAGCAGGATTGTTATTGTCTCCTTTACTGAAGCTCCTGCTCCTCTAAAAGAAAATGGATTCAGCAGCTAGTAGTATACCAGGCATTATTTTGCCAAGAAAGTGATCACGTTTCAATAGTTTGTCTCCAAACTTAGAACTCCTACATGTCTATCCATTTCTTACCATCTCCACTGCCCACATCCTGTCAGTGCTCATCTAGACTATTTTCATAGCCTACTGACTGAGCCCCACATTATGTTCTCTGGCCTTTTGACCCATTCTTCAAACTCTTCCACTGAAGAGAGCTACCTCTTTCAGATGCAAATCTGACTACATTCCTCCAGTAAACCCCACTCTAAACCTTGCAATTTCCTGGGAAATCCCATGGACGAGGAGCTTGACAGGCTACAGTCCACAGAGTCACAGAGTCAGACATGATTTAGTGACTGAACAGCAACAAAAAAACTTTCAATAGCTCCCCACTGCTCACAAGAATAACCTGTCCTACAAACCTCTCTGTAGCCAGGTCAACCATTCAAACCTCAAACTGAGCAGCTCTTACGCTTCTTCCTATCCCGGGCATAATAGGCTTTATTCAATTCCTGAGTGCCCTTGTTCTCTTCCACTACTGGACTTCAACACAGACTCTTCCTCTCTCTGGAATGCTCTTTCCCTTGTCTCCACTCTCCACTGGCATATTTGTGCTCAGTTCAAGCTTTTCCTCCTCTGGTTGTTATAGTCTCTCATAGTCTGGGATTATCTTCTTCCAAAGCACCAATCTCAGAGCTCAGTTGACACAAGAACTAGGCAGAAGTTAGGTACACAAATCCTGTGCATGCAGCCAAAAATTAAGTACAAATTGATCAGTACCTCATATCTGAAATTCTGCATCTGTGGATTTAATTAAGCATGATTCATGGAGCACTGTTATGTATTTATTTTTAAAAATTCGTGTATAAAGGGACCTTCACAGTTCAAACCCATGTTGTTTGAGGGGCAACTGTATATTTATATGTTTCAGTATATCTTTTTTAAGGCTTTTGTCATGAAATATAAAATAACACAGAAAAGTACACAAAGCAAAACCAACATCTCAATGACTTATCATAAAGACATCATTCAAATAACCTCTAGATAAGTCAAGAGGTATAATTTTATGTGCATAAACTCATACCCTTATCTTGTCGCTGCATGCTTTTACTACTACTCCTAAGTAAAGCACTGATACAACTTATATAATAAAAGCTGTGAAGAGTTTTACTATCTAAGCATGCATTCCTAAATACAAAGCATAAATCTGCTTGCTTTCTTGGCATTCTGGAAATGGAATCATTTAGTAATTATTCTTTATATCTTGATAGTTATTAATGTAGGTCTTTCAGCTTTACTTTATTCTTTATTTTTACTGAAAATTGCCTTCACAATTTTTGGTAGTGTGCATTTCAAAATAAATTTTGAATCAGATTTTCAATTTCCACACACACAAAAAAAAACCCAAAATACTTTGCTGGAATTTTGTTAAATCTATTGCTCAATTTGGGGGTAACTGATATCATGACAGATACTGAGTTTCCCAATCCATGTAAAGGTATATTTCTCCATTTATTTAGCTCTTCATCTCACCGATGTTTTATAATTTTCAGTTTAGAGGATTTGTACATATTTGTTAGATTTATTTCTAGGTAGTTTTCTATGTTATTGTAAATTGTACCGATTTAGAATTTCATTTCTTATTCATTTGGGACTAGAATATAGAAAGCCAATTAATTTTGTTCATTTACTTGTACCCAGGATCATTAATAGTTTAATTATTAAGGTTTTAAGTTTTTCTGTAGAATCTTTGGATATTATACATGCACAGTATGCCGCTTGTGGATATTAACATTTATTTCTTCCTCTGTTCTCATAACTTAAAAAAAAAAAACTTCCTGATTTATTGTTCTGGATGGGACATCCAATATAATGTCTCCTAGATAATAATGAATATCAACATTTTGTTTCAAATTCAGAAGGAAAGTTTTCAATAATACAAAATAAGATATGCTGTAGGATATAACTTCTGCTCTCTTAAATCTTTTTTTATATTCTGAGATCCTAGCATGGTTTTAAAAACGCACTAGGAATAAATGAATGAATGAACGAATGACATTGTATATTTTAGTCATCTCACGTCTCTCAGAATAACTCCTTTAGAAAAATGGCGTTAGTGGATAGCAACAACATTAAAAATGTCTTAGGAAAAGCCATTTTAAAAATTAACATCAATAAAAGGGTATGAAACCTTCACCCATACAAAGCAAGCACATCTGATATCTGTTTCAACAATATCAGTAAAGCTAAACTGGAACAACTGACATTCTATATAATCATTCAAGTTAATAGATTCACTCAAACACATTTTGCATCTATTTGTTCATCTCTGCATAAACAGCAGTAAAGAGCTACTGTTTGCTAGATGCTTAACTTTTGTGAGTGCAGCATAATTATGAGTGAATTGATAAGTAATGAAAACATTAAGTGCTGCGTAAAGATTATGACTCCAGTGCCTAGTAGGACAATTAAATTTGATGTTTGTTACTCTGTCTCACAGTGAATAATGATATGGTTTCCCCCATGACTAGGTAAATAGCTGATTAATAACAATAGAGAAGTAGTTATGAAGGCCAATTCTACTCATTATTAAATGTGTGACTAAGCAATTCATTTTACAATTAAGGTGATTGGCTGCAAATACTGTGATATGGTACAGATTAGATCAATGTTGGACCTTAATGAGTGTAACATAGTAAATACGTTTTATTTTTTAAATATATTGAACTGTGATAAAGATACGAAATGAATGTCATGGAACATTAGTATTTGTAAGCTGACTTTATTGCAATCTAGTTGCCTGAGTTCAGCAAATAACAACATGAAGTAGAGCCAAACTTTTCAGAAAATAAAGTCATATAAGGCCCAGTATATTGCAGATGGCATGGAGTCAGTGAACACATGTTAATTTTATTAAGTTGTTTTTGTTTCTTCTTTTGTTAGTGTTTAACTTTCCTTATAGCAAGAAATAGTTTGACACATGAATAATACCTTTAAAATACATTTTGTCAGTCTAAAGTCTTTTGTTTTCATATTTGATTCAAGAGTGGCAAGGTGACTATCAATAGTGGATATAAGAATTAAATAAATGGATAATAACAAATCAGAGAACCTTTGGAATACATCTAGATGACCTAATAGACATACCAGAAATAAAGGGATGAGCAAAGCAGAGCACCAATTTTTGGAATAATTTTATATTTTATAAAAAGGTATAGAACTACTTATGACAAGAAATAGTAAAACTGTTGGACATTCATACTTTATTTGATGTTGTTGTATTGGTTTTGCTTTGAATTACACCAGATTAAGTGGGGCCTAGAAGTAGCACAGATGCTTTAAAAGTTTCAGTAGGCCCTGTTTTGGGGAAGGTAAAGTGCTACCTTGGACACTGAAGAATAAATTAAGCTCTATACATCAGAATGATTGTTACAAGTTCATATTATTATATATCATATAATATGAATGATTGCTATATGTTCACTTTGTTAGAATGATTTTTATATATTATATACATTGGAGTCATGAGAATGACATATATTCATGTTAGAATGATTGTTATACATTAGAATAACTATTGTATGTTCATATTACATATACATTAGAATGACATATATTATGCATATGAACTCTAATTTCATATATTATGAACATGAATTCTGTATATTATGGGATATTATGAGTACGAATTCTAATTTCACAATGTTGATAGGAGTGTTTATTGAAATTTGGACATGCACAGCTTGTATCTCAGAGCCTGAGGCTTTCTTAGGAATAAAAAACAGGAGAAACAGTTGGAAGATATGTAATGGGTCATGTTATATTATCCTGCTCCTTGAAACAAAATTTGTCCCAACATTGTAAATAAAATCAAATTGTTTTAAATTTGAATTGGCTATTTTGATTAGAGTCTAGTCCTTTTAGAATCATTATCTTCTCTTTATGTATTCAGAATAATTTTATTAGTCAGAAGTAGGTTTCTGAAGTTGCAAGGTAGAAATTATCATTTTAAAAGATAAATTAGTAATTCTGGAAAATGTTTTACTATCAAAAGATAATATTTACAATAACTCCAAATCTTCTTTGCTTGACACAATTAACCATCTGGCAAATGGGATATAATTAGGTCATCATTTGGCAATGTGATTTCAATAGACAGACAGAATACTAATAACACAATGAGCCAAGTTCCATAATCTAATATAATTCATTATCATTTCTCTAGCACTTCATTTTTGTTTTAAATGACTCTATTTGTTAATCATTCAACATCTCTTTGCTGAAGATAAATAATACAGCACATTCCCAATTGATATACATGAAAACTGAAAATAATCAACATGAAGCAATGTATTCTTGGTCATACTGCCAGTATCTGAGAAGGCCATTATTATTAATTAAGCTTTGGATACCTTATGACACAATTCACTTGACAAAATATTTTCTGGATACCTACCATGTGTCAGCACTTTGTCGGCCACTATAAAATCAAACATGAAGACAATATAGGCCCTGACATAAACGAGTTTGGAGAAAGAAGTCAGGAAAAAATATAAATACAAGCTTTAAAGCAAAGTGATAACAAGCAGTTCAGAATTATTAAATTTTCTGGAGATTAGTAGTAGCTAGGAAACTCATCATAAAAGGGTTTTGAGGATGTAGTTCAAGAAGTTTGCCAGGTTACCAATTTATTGGCTATGGGAGTTCACGAAGATTGAAGCCTAAAAGAATCTTTCTTTCCCTTCTCTTTCTTTTCCTATTTTTTAATTGAACTAACAATGTAGGTGGTATTCTTAAACCAGTATGGGTGATTCATGACTGAATATAAGGCTCGATGGCAATTTCATGTATAAAATACAAGAACTTTCTACTCAAATTCTGGCATTACTGATCAAGATGCAATATAGTTGAAGTAATGGGAATTATTAACAAAAGGAATAGCCGGGAAGAATTTGAGTAAGAACAGATAAGGGTTGAGGATGGAGTTTTAGGGCATGATCATTTAAGTGGTGATGAGAGAGGCCAAAATATCTAAAGAAAGGTCAAAGGTATAATAAGCAGTATATAGTGTCATAGAAACAAATAACAACAACAACATCAGAACAAAGGTTAAACCTGTCAGTTTTATTTTCTGTACTGATGGTATATAAAAATCCTCAACATATTAGTGCTTAAAACCAAACATCTGTTTTTCCTTGTTATTGACCTATGTGTTAGCAGGAAATTTCTGCTTCATGCTTTGAGCAAGCCAGCCTTGACTTCAGCTACAGGTTGAGTTTAGGTGCCCTCTGTGTGACCTAATGGTACATTTTGCTGACCAGACTACTACTAAGTGGGTGTGTTTTCCTCCCTGCATATGGGAAATATCTTTAAACTCCTTTCTCATCTCATGTTCATCAACATTCTATTGGCCAAAGAAAGACATATATCAAAGGATCAGAGATATATACTCCACTGACTCTAACAATACAAGTTTGCAAAGTTATTTCAAAAGGGTGTCATGAATTTGTAAGTGTATACTATGATGAGAGTGAAAGAGTGAGAAAACTGGTTTAAAACTCAACATTTAAAAAAAACTAAGATCACAGCATCCGGTTCCATTACTTTGTGGCAAATAGAAAGGGGAAAAGTGAAAGCAGTGGCAGATTTTCTTTCCAAAATCACTGTGGATGGTGACTGCAGGCATGAAATTAAAAGATGCTTGCTCTTTGGAGGAAGAGCTATGACAAACCTAGACAGCATATTAAAAAGCAGGCATCACTTTGCCAACAAAAGTCTGTATAGTCAAAACTATGGCTTTTCCAGTAGTCCATGTACAGGTATGAGAGTTGGACCATAAAAGAAGGCTGAGCACCGAAGACTTAATGCTTTGGAATTGGGGTGCTGGAGAAGACTCTTGAGAGAATTCTTTGGACTGTAGAGAAATCAAACCAGTCAATCCTAAAGGAAATCAACCCTGAATACTCATTGGAAGGGCTGATTCTGAAGCTAGAGCTCCAATAATTTGGCCACTTGATGCAAAGAGCCAATTCACTGGAGAAGATCCAGATGCTGGGAAAGATTAAAGGCAAAAGAAGGGAGCGGCAGAGGTTGAGATGGTTAAATAGCATCACCAGTTCAATGAGTCTGGGAGATTGTGAAGGATAGGGAAGGCTGGCTTGCTACAGTCTGCAGGATCACAAAGAGTTGTACACAACTTAATGACTGAGCAACAGCAAAAATATACAAAGTCAAAATTTAAAACTATAATTCAATCCAATCTACAATCAAAGGATGTGATCAACCCTCAGACATCAAATAGGGAGGAGTTTATTGTAATATGAAGTTGTAGACCCATTCCCAAGGACAATGATTTAGAGAAAATAAGAATTTCCTATAGCATTTATTCTCTACTTTGTAGAGAAGTAGAAATATCGGGGGAGGTTTTTTTTTTTTTAAATAATTATCTATGCAGTATAACAATACAATTGAACCAAAATATCTTTGGCTAAGACAGACATTTTTAAATTTTTTTCATAGCTCCTGAAGGTGATTATAATGTAGAGGCAGGGTTTACAGAAAAGATTCCTCACTTTTAAGAGGATGGTAAAGAAAATATGTATAACTTCAATGTCACTTTATAATAGTTTCAATTTTATGTGTATGCATGTGTGTTTGGTTGTGTGTGTGTGTGTGTGTTATGTACACAAAAAGAAAGAGAGGGACACAAATATCATGATCATCTCTAGACTTGCATATTGTAAATGTTTTTCATTTTACTCTTTGTACTTTTATTTTCTATGTTTTCTGCAGTAAAATGTACTATATCTAAACCCAATACAACATATAAACTTTATTAAATGGAAATTCATACTAAAATAGATGCCCAGAGTGAAAACTTCAAGGTATTAGAGATTCATGAAAATAGAATAATCTTCTGGGAAATGTTTTGAAACCTGAAGGGAAAGAAGAAACTGAGAGCCAACTATTTTCTATAAGTGGTCAGCATGTTCAAAAAGATCATGAGGTGCGCTAAACTGCAGTGATATACTTTCCTTTGAATCTAAACGATTTCAAGATTTCAATCCAGAATTCTGTCATAAGGGTCTGACTATACTCTGAAATATTAGGCGAAAATAGGATTGAGAATAAGTTAGTGACAGTTCGGTGTCCAATGCACATTTATCTCTCCTGCCTTTCATGAAACTTGATGTGTTAAAATTGATCTTTTCATACTATAAAATGGGATAATTCTTCATCTCAGTTTGATTTTATCAGGCATCCTGTACCTCTTCACTTGATGACAAAAATAAAACATAACCACTCCAATAGAAAAAATAATGAAGAAAGCTGGAGCAAAATGGAGAAGATGGGAAAGTGGCAATTGCCAAAAGTTTGGATATATAAATATGCAAATGTGATATATCCCAGGCTTTAACTCGGTTGATTTGTTGAGGCTTCACAAAAGAGATGGGCAAATTTATGGACCATTTCCCCCCATCTTTCTAAAAAATTATTTCGTTCCTGAGCATTGAAAGGGAAAGACAGTCTGCATTTTTGTAAATAAATGTTCCTGTGGTTTGTGATATCTAGGCACATATGTTTCAGGCATAAATGTTTTCTATTGGGAACTCTATAGAAAACCTATTATTGAGAATTAGATGATTTCATGCCTCATAAGTTTAATACTAACTGGCAGGAGTCAAAAGGAATTAACTTTTTTGAAACTGTGTCACAACTCTAAACATTGTGCCAAACATCCCAGTTTTTCAAAATTGACTGGATAGAAGAGTTCATTTGTAGTTAATACTTCTATTGAACTTCCAGCTAATCATTGCTGTTTTTTTTTTTTTTATTATTGCTGCTGTTGTTCTTATTAGATGTGAATCAAATATATGCCCCTTTGCCTGCAAAAGGTGATCTGCGTCTCCAAAATTACTCTTGTATCTTTAGAAAAAAATCTAATGCTGCAACAGGAACTTCTTTAATACTATCCTACACTACTTCCATATGTATATTAACACTCCAGAAGAAAATAAGACAGTTGTGACCATAGAGGTTTTATCAGAAAAACTGTTTAAACAATACATATTTTCTTTCATAGGGAACTTTGAACATTTACAAACAAATTAAGCAAAATTTAGTGGCTAGCCTAAGCACATTAATGACAGAAATAAAGTATATGAATCCCCAATTCCATGTTCCAGTCATTTAACTGTCCTCTGTATCTTTCCTTTATCCAGAGGCAAGATTTAGGGAGCAGAGTTACATGAACTCTCCCATGACAACACTAATGACTTGCTTAACAGAGGGTACAACTTTTCTCTTTACAAACCCATCAAACTGAAGACACCCAGAAACTTCTGTGCCTACATTGACCTTTAAGATCTTCCCTAAGATACATTCAACTACTATTGACCTCAAGGGAGATAACTACAGCCAATGTGCTCAGCATGCAGTAATCCTGCGCTAGTCACGAAACGAGAAATAACCATTTTCCTAGTTGAAAACTCAAAGGAAGGCCAAGATCATGTTACATTAGCACAGCAAGAACACGAGTAAAGTGTATAACATCACTCATTGAAAAGGGGGAGACAGCTTCCTAGAAACAGGAAGGTTTCTAGGTTCATTCTCACTGCTAAGAAACAATAAACTTCTTAAGACTGGTTACCTTTAGTAGAGGAGTGTTTAATTTACTATTTCTTTAGATTAGTACCACCTATTGTGGCAAGCTATATTAACCCTGAGTACAAGCTTACAGTTAGGTTTTACCTAGAAAAAAGAGTGAAAAACAAAAATCAGTAATCAGATTCAGAATGACATCTACGTGCTTTGTTCAATATGAAGAAAAACTGAAAATTCCAAGATCCAAATATGATTTCAAACAATAGAACTTCTTCCCTTCTGGTGCCATGGGAACTGCTTTTGCTCATTAACCACCCTGGAAAAGATCAATTGCAACCTGTCGCTTTAATAGAAGAAATAACTGCTCGTTGCATTCAAGCAAGACTTCTCCTTTTAAAAAAAATTCTGAATAGAAAATGCCAGAAACAAGTATGACATTTAAAATAATGTATTTATTTTTAGTACATTGGTTTTGAGAATAGCTATTTAATGATATCTAATGAATCGCAATCATTATCGTAGAAATAATCTTATAAAAAAGCATCCGTTTTGGGCTTGGAGTAGAAGGGAGTGCCTGTGCAAACAATTTTTTTTCCTATAATTGAAATGTTATTTACCTCTTCTTACAGAGTGAGCTTGTCTATGTGGAATGGTATTTAAAGGTAATGCTGGATTTTCATCTGCTCTATTCTGGCTATGAATATCTCCTGACAACTCCTCCCCTCAACTCCTTTTCTTTCCTTAGATGTCACAAAAGGGCAAACTCAAATATCCAGTGTTTTCATATAAAATGTCATTTATCACATGGCTATCCCCATCCATTTATTGTAAATTATTATTGAGAGAGGTCTAAGAAGAAAAGCCTGGGGAATAACTCATATGTGACACTAAATCTAAAAGAAACTCAACATGCAATCTGCTTAAAGTCAGAGATACTACTTGTATTAAGCACAATTTACAATATACTATTCATTTTTCTCTTCCTCTAAATGTGTGCTTAGATTCTTAACTGAGTTAGAACATCTACTTGAAAAAAAAATCTATTCCTTTAAATTTCCATGGTGAAAAACTATTAACAGCCTTCCGTGAGGCGATAGATCACATTTGGAAAGACCAATTTGATGCTAGCCATTTGATCTCTGAGTGGCATATATTCCAGAAGGAAGTTTAATTATACATCTGACTCCCACTTGCCCATTTGGCAGAGTTACATTTGATTTTTATTAAACATAAGACTTGAAAACATGAGATATAGCTTTATCGTTCATTCTTTTTTATCCAAGTAGAGTTTAGAAGCTGAAGTTTAAACTCAAGTAGATGTAATTTTTTGTTCCTTTCTTGCTTTGGAACTTATAACTTCATTCCAAATGAGAGAATAGATTTTTCTTCTGAATATTTCAGATTAGGTAACTTTACTAAGAATCTCCCTCCATTTTGGACTCCAGGTTACAGAGTAAAAGAGAGACTCTTTCATAACTAAGAACTCTCCCAACTTTCCCTATTAAATGTACAACTTTAATACACTCTTGGGAAATAATAAACTTAGGTTTACTCTTTGGGAACAAGATTTATTGTCTATGGGTCTAAATTCTTCCTGAGCCTGAGTTGAACCATTCCTTCAATAATCATTTAAATATAGCAAAATAGTTAAGAACATCCTAAGACTTTCTGAAAGGCTTGAAATCTAGTGCCTTTTTGTTATTCTCCAGCCTGGCATTTTGGGAAAGGACTACCTAAAGTCTGCATATTGTCATGCTGCTTATTTAACCTAAATGCAGAGTACATTATGCAAAATGCTGGGCTGGATAAAGCACAAGTTGGAATCAAGATTGCCAGGGAAATATCAATACCCTTAAATATGTAGTTAACACCATCCTTATGGCAGAAAACGAAGAAGACTAAAGAGCCTCTTGGTGAAAGTAAAAAAGATGCCTTAAAACTCAACATTCAGAAAACTAAGATATGGCATCTGGTCCCATCACTTCATGACAAATAGATGGGGAAACAATGGAAACAGTGACAGACTTTTTCTTGGGCTCCAAAATCACTGCAGATGGTGACAGCAGACATGAAATTAAAAGATGCTTACGCCTTGAAAGAAAAGCTATGATCAACCTAGACAGCATATTAAAAAGCAGAGACATTACTTTGGCAACAAAGGTCCATCTAGTCAAGGCTATGGCTTTTCCAGTAGTCATGTATGGATGTGAGAGAGTTGGACTATAAAGAAAGCTGAAGAATTAATGCTTTTGAACTGTGGTGTTGGATAAGATTCTTGAGAGTCCCTTGGACTACAAGGAGATCCAACCAGTCTACCCTAAAGGAAATCAATCCTGGATATTCATTGGAAGGACTGATGCTGAAGCTGAAACTCCAATATTTTGGCCACCTGATGTGAAGAACTGACTCATTTGAAAAGACCCTGATGCTGGGAAAGATTTAAGGCGTGAGGAGAAGGGGATGACAGAGGATGAGATCAGAGGATGAGATGATTTGATGGCATCACTTTTTCGATGGACATGAGTTTGAGTAAGCTCCAGGAGTTGGTGATAGACAGGGAAGCCTGGCATGCTGCAGTCCATCGGGTCACAAATAATCAGACATGACTGAGAAACTGAACTGAACACTGCATACAGGTTGAATAAGAAGTGTAACAATATACAGCCTTGATGTACTCCTTTCCCGATTTGGAACCCATCTGATGTTCCATGTCCAGTTCTAACTGTTGCTTTTGTCCTTCATACAGATTTTTCAGGAGGCAGTTAATGTTGTCTGGTATTCGCACCTCTTGAAGAATTTTCCACAGTTTGTTGTGATCCACACAGTCAAAGGCTTTGGCATAGTAAATAAAGCAGAAGTAGATGTTTTTCTGGACCTCTCTTGCTTTTTCAATGATCCAATGGATATTGGCAATTCGATGTCTGGTTCCTCTGCCTTTTCTAAATCCAGCTTGAACATCTCAAGTTCACGATTCACATACTATTGAAGGCTGACTTGGAGAATTTTAAGCATTACTTTGCTAGCATGTGAGATGAGTGTAATTGTGCGGTAGTTTGAACATTCTTTGGCATTGCGTTTCTTAGGGATTGGAATAAAAATTGACGTTTTCCAGTCCTGTGGCCACTGCTGAGTTTTCCAAATTTGTTGGCATATAAAGTGAAGCACTTTCTCAGCATTACCTTTTAGGATTTGAAATAACTTAGCTGGAATTCCATCACCTCCACTAAGGTTTGTTCATAGTGATGCTTCCTAACGCCCACTTGACTTCACATTCCAGGATATCTGGCTCTAGGTGAATGATCACACCATTGTGATTATCTGGGTCATGAAGATCTTTTTTGTACATTTCTTCTCTGTATTGTTGCCATCTTTTCTTAATATCTTCTGCTTCTGTTAGGTCCATACCATTTCTATCCTTTGTTGTGCCTATCTTTGCATAAAATGTTCCCTTGGTATCTCTAATTTTCTTGATGAGATCTCTAGTCTTTCCCATTCTATTGATTTCCTCTATAATACATTTATAATAAATTTATCTAAAGTTATTGTAGATTTTACTACTGTGTACTAATTATCAGAATAGTCCAAGAGTTTGGTATTTTGTTAATTATAGCTCTGCTTTCAACCTATTTGTACTAACTTTCTCTTTTAAACATGTCATGTTTGAAATTACTAAATATTCTATGATTTGATGATTCTCCTATCTATGATTTTCACCAAATTATTATACATTCTACTCCAAGCTTGCCAAGTTTAACAAATTCTTGATTTACTTGGGCCAGTTGATCAGTCAAACAAGTGGTTATTTGAAAAATTTCTAATGACTCTAGGATAAGATGGAGAAGCTGTTGATCAGGTTAAACCATCTACCTAGTAGCCCTGTGTATTGGTATGCAAAACCATTCACACTTTTCAAAGGAATTAAATATGCTCCCCATGCACACAAGTGATAGTCTCCCGCTGCAGCCACAGGTGAGATACAGGACAGCTTACTCTGACCAATAAATTTATGTGGGCTAGAGAGTCCATTCCTAAACTGAGAACATGCTGGAGCTGCAAGGAATCCTTGTAGCAGAATGAAATGAGATAAAGGAAAAAGCAAGAGACAGTTCTCCACCAGTCAGGAGACCAGAATTTGAGTCCTGACATAGCTGGTGACCAGTGTTGAGAACATGATCAATCCATTTTTCTCAGTTTTTTAATCTCATGCCTGGAAGTAATAAAACTTGTCCTTTCCATTTCAAGGGCTGCTCTGATACCCTGAAGGCAATCATACACATGAGAGTATGTTGAAAAATATAAACACTATATAGATATGAAAGAATGTTCTACTTTGGTCTCTCTCATGAATTAGTGAATGACATTAAGGACAAAGGATATACAAGAGAAGTTGAGCTACTGGTTCTTTAGATAAAAGTTTTTTTTTTTAGGGAGAAGAGATTGTAAATTGTTTGATTCCATTTAAACTTAATAAACATTTATTGAGCTCTATATTAGTATATAGAGCTTCCCAGGTGGCTCAGTGTTAAAGAATCCGCCTGTAATGCAGGAGACACTGGTTCAACCCCTGGGTCGAGAAGATCCCCTAGAGAAGGAAATGGTAACCACTCCAGTATTCTTGCCTGGGAAATCCCATGCACGGGGGAGTCTGGCAGGCTACAGTCTATGGGGTTTGCAAAGAGTTGGATGTAACTTAGAGGCTGAGCATACACTCATGTGTGTATATAACATTATGATGGCTCTTACAGAGAACAAACAATATAAAGGTGGTTAGGTGTCCCTTCCATATTCAGATGAGCTTACTAAATGGAAAAAACACTGTGGAACTAGAAAGGTGCAAATATTAATAAATTCACTGACACTTTAACACAAGCATAATGAAAGGCAGTTTTTGAGCAGAATCTGGAGGATGAATAAGAGTTTGGGAAATGGAGAAAGAACAGAAGAAACAATCACACTCAATAAAGTAAAAGCAAAAGAACAGGAATAGATATGTGAGTGTATAATAACAAGAATGATGATGGAAGAAATGCTGACACCTTGGATGCAAGCAGGAAATGCCATGAGGAATTCAGTACATCACGTGAGATTAGAGGCTCCTAAACACTTTGTTGTGTGCACCTACTAATCCACCCAGCAAAATACCAACACTTTGGTTCAGATATTTGAATTGCAAAGTCTAGTCTTTCCACAGGAGATGCTGTTGATCAGACTTTACATCTGAGCAGCCCTAGGGATGTCTGGCACCTCTCCACTTCCTAGAAAATGTTCAGAGCCAATGCATCCAAATTAGATATTACTTTGATCAAACTGCCATTGAGCTCAATAAAAGGTTCCTTCATGCTCTGTCATCCAACAAAACAGATAAGGATCAACCAAAAAATTACTTGTGAAGAGAATATTAAAGAATGGAACTTGAAAACAATTTCCAAAAGCCTATTGCCTGAAGGCACTGAAGGATTCCTTGGAAATTTTCTGAGCAGGTAGTGTGTCTGTACACAAGTGATTGAATTCATGGGCATAGTGAAATTATACAATTGAGACATGCAGCTGAAATGTAAACCTGAGATAGTCATTATCAATATCAAACGGTTTCTCAGAGTCTTCCCCCCTTATATTTACATGGACTTCAGATCTGATCCTTTCTGGTAACCCTGGTTTAGTCTATGTCTCTAAAACTTGAAAAAAAGGGATGAATCCCATTACATTTACAATTGGTGCCACTTCTATTAAAGAATTGTGATTTTACCAGTCCTTTATATGTAAATATAAAACTTGGCTTATTCAAAACAAAACTCTTCATCTTCACTGCAACTCTGGCCTCTGCCACATTCTTGTAGTATCAGTCAGGACAGACTATGATGCAGTAACAGTCCCAATACTATATGTGCATATTGTCCTTACTCTGAGAAGTTAATGCTCCAACCACTGTTGGAACATGACCTATCATTGTAGAAGACAAAAAGAAAAATACTGAGAGTCTCTCTTGGCAATCAAATGCTTGGCCCTAAGTTAAAACCATTTTTCATCATTAAAGTCAAGCTTAAGGTCATATCAGATATTTTATCAGTCTTAGTACCATTTTACATTGATAAAAATTCTCAATTTTTTAAGTAGATTGGTATGAAATTTTTTCCAAATCATTTCTTCCCCAAATGGTATTTGTGAAAACTATATGACTATATTTATTTTTTAAAGTCTTTTCTTGTTCTTTTTACACCAGTTGTTTTACCCTAACAAGTAAATTGTCTATCTTATGAACTCATATTTTCAGTTTGGGGCCCTTTGTATACAAGGATTATATTTCTTAAAACTGCTTGAAAGGAAATGATTCTTCTGAGTCAAATCTATTGAAATTTCTTCAAAACTTCAAAGCCAATATTTCAACCACTTTTAACCTGAGTTCTAAGCTGCAGAACTTTCTTCCTTGTGATATATTAAAATAGCAGAATTTTCCAAAATACTAAATGTATACACCTAAAATTTGCTTTTCATAGATTATATAACTAAGATTTAATATAGATTCAATATATTATCAGACCCAAATTAGTATAGTTACAGAACAGATAGGAATGAAAGAAAAATGGTAAAACCAAAAATTTCTTTTTTAAGTCAACTAGGGTGTAAACTGATAAATAGTAAAAGGTCAGTTCAAAAAAAATTTTTTTGGACTGGTCTTCTAACATACTCAAAAGTTTAATTTTTGAAATATAAAAGTTTTGTATCAGAACTTCAGGATAGAGAAACACATCAGACATGGCCCCTGCTTCCTAAAGTGGGATGAATAGCAGACATATTAATAAACAATATCAGAAGTGATTTCAAGTCTGAATACTTTGTTGTGTTCAAAAAGACACACTTAGAAGTCTGATTCAAAAATTGAACTGGTTTAAGTATATTGAAAAGAAACAAAAAAGGTGATAAAGATTTCAAATCATAAATCATAATATTTAGTAATCTATCCTTTATTACCAACTGAAATATTCCCCTACATCCTCCTGTAGAGAATCAGGGTGGGTCCATTCACTGCACTGACCAAGCCAACTAAAGTCAGAGTTTAAAGGGTTAAAGTTGGAGTAATTGATCCTATAGGGGATGGTAAATGGTGGTGACAATCATAGTAGGGAGTCTGAACTAATGTGCTCACAGATCATGAAGGCCAAGCCAGAAAACCCAGAATTGGTCAAAAAGTCTAAAGGAAGACTTTGGCTCAGGGTCAAAGACAGTATATTAAGACAATAGGAAGTTGTCAGTTGTAATGAGAAAGAAGAAAGGTTAGAAGCAACGTAATGAGAGTTCCGGACTGTCTTGAATGGAACTGAAATGCCACCAAAATTGTGCTTATTGTTAAAAAATATACTGAACTGGTTTAAAGTGAGAGATTGATTGGACAAACTTCTATAACATTTATTGATCTAGTAAAAATTTTTATCTCAAGGGGAAAACGTCTAAATATCTCTGGTATATAAAGTCAAATAATTGACTTAGAAAATACTAAAGTTGCTAATATTAACAATATAACGTATATAATAATATTATAATCAAAGGAAGAGCTAAGTGACTAAGATTCAGTATAAAGAGGCAGCAGGCAGGTCCCAACACCATAATAGCTAGGATTCATGGATCTTTATTCTAGAGTCTAGAGTACTACCATTACCTTGACACAGCTCCAAGGCTAAGTTTCTTTTCCTAGATCACTAAATTATGGTCAGTAGGTCAGAGTCACGTAATCCAGAAGGGCAATCAGTGTGGGCTAAATTACCCAAAGGGATGGCCACTATATTTTCTTATAGTGTTTAAATACAGATGTGAAAGTAACATTTTGTTATATAGGAGCCTTATTGTGTAGCACAGCACCTCTCAGATAGCTGAAGTTAAACAAGTAGATTGCCCTGTCCTTCTGCTTTTTTGAGGTGTTTGCTGTAATGATTCTCTAAATAAAGTCAGTCTTTGTGTAGTAGCATTATGAAGTCATAAAATGGCGCTGAGATATACCTGGCTTTTGTGGATTCTGAGTACCAAGAACATTGTCTGCAGACAGAGACACTTAATATTTGTTGGATAATTTTAAACAATGAGGACATGTTTTCTCTGGTAACTTCTAAATTCCAATTTCTAGAATAAAAACAGTCTTTTGATTGGACATTATAGGCAGTGAATACAAGTGTCTCCAGACTACCTTACAATGGTTAGTACATAATCAAATAAAACTCGTGATTGTCTATAGAGGTCTGAGTATTTCTGGATAAGAAAGTGTATGAGAAAGTGTATCAGGTAAGAAATCAGGATATCTTCTAGGATCCAAAGGAACTCCTGAGTCAGAGGCTAAGACACTGCTCTGTAGAGCAAGCAATCAGGGTAAAAATCAATTGCATGACAGTTTTATCCTTTATTATTATATTTCAAATTGCCTAGAGCTTTATTCTAGAAGCATTCTTTTTGAAAATCCAATAAGATTATTAGTTCTATTCACATCCCTTATGTGACTGTACCACATATTTGACTTTGTTTCTGTACTTTATCAGCAGCTGGCCCTTAGGCACAAGAACTTTTGCAGCAAAACACAATAAATAGTGACCAGAATAAGCGAGGGCTATAGGGTATAACCAATATAGTTGATGAACATTGCATTTTTGCTTCTGAACAACCTCTTGCAATGCCACAGTTTAATTCTTATCATACCCCAGAAAGAGAACAACTCTCACTGTTCTCAGGGCATATTTATTAGGGATACAAAGAAGCTAAAGAAATTAAACCATTTTCTCTGCTATGAGAGAACAACAATGCCAAAAATCAAAGGGAGCTGTGGTCAGAGCTCAAAGTCTGGGCAATTACCAAATACCCATGAACCTTGTTCTCACTCAAGGTCAAAATGTTTCCATTTGGGGAACCCTTTCTTGTTAAACTACTTTCAGAAAATGAAAATGAGTTAAGTTCCCCTAGGGAGAGATGCTTTTCATTTGGAACACATGGTGCCTACCCACAGGGAAGACAGTAATCAATTGGCTAAATTGCTTCTATTGTCCTCACTACTGCTCTTTTGAGTGCCCTCAAAGTTAACTCTCCCAAAAGGCATAGGTGACTAGATAATTGAGCAACAGCAGGGAATAGAGTACTTTCCCCATGAGGTATTTCTTAAAGGGATTTTATGATCTGCTTCTTTATAATAAGGGAATTCTAAAAACTTAGAAATGGAAGTTCTATTAAAAGCATTGATAATTCATTGAATCCAGCATTTTCCAAATGCACTGACCTTCGGATTGTTTCTTACAGAACACATCCAGAGGAATATGTTGGATACTTTGGAAAGTGCTCCTGTGAAGGACTGAGAGTGCCTTCTGGAGAGCATACAGCTGGTGCTCTGCTTGAAGGCATTGAGAGCCTGATAATTATTGAGTTACCTTTTAGAACTAGGATCTGGAGTGTGACTCTCTCGGTCCCTACCCCATCAGGCCTGCTATCATGACTCAGAGCCCAGCAAAATCTCAAATGGACTAGGTGTATCTATAGTGAAGCTAAACAGTTTCAACAGCATGTCTCCAAGGGCGAGAGATGTAAAATGTACAAGGAGAAAACAACCCCATTTGAGAAAAGAAACGTCTGATTTGCTTCTGGGGAAAGCAAAAGAGACCAACAGTATGTGTGATCAATTTAAGTACTATACCCCACAATTGGAGCCCATCTAGCATATTAGCAAGCATCATTTAGAAAAAAGTAAGAGGAAGAGGGGGGAAAGGAAGAAAAGGAGAATGGGGTGAGGACAAGATAGAAAGGACGTTGAGGAGAAAAATAAAAGATCATTCAAAGAAGCCCACTGAGAAAGCTTTTATAGCTTGAACTTAGAAAGGTAGATGTTTTGGCAATTGAACATTTGGGACATGAAAAGAGAAAGAGAGGTTTAATTTCCCGGCATTGAGAGAACTATAGGTCCTTTCACCCCAGGAGATCTCAGTCCTAAAATTCATCCACCCTACCAAGGCTTGGAACACTACTGAGGCTGAAGGGAGCACTTCTATCCTATAGAGATAATGAGCCAATAAGGTTAATTTACAGAAGCGGGTCAGACTCACAAGGCTAGCTGGGAGTAGGCTTTCAGTGAGAGTCACACATTTCCAATGAGCTCAGTACAGCTTTTATAGGTTTCCTATCTGCAGAGTTATGTCCAATATGCAACTGAGTTACACCAAAACATTACACAATAGATGTACACTATATATCATTACACAATAGATGCCCCCTCCTCCTACTTTGTTCTAAATGATGCTTGCTAATATGCTAGATGGGCTCCTGCTGTGGGGTACAGTACATTTCACAGGATTCTAAATAGAATCCTGCCCACTCAGCCCATATGCCATGTGGTTATCAGGGGTAAAAATGGGTATTTTTGGAGCATACAATCTGAGAAGTGATTTAAGTATTGACTTACCTTGTACTCCTTTCATTCAGGGCTCTGGATCTTGACTCTAGGCAGTGGGGCTGATTCTGTGGGAGGTCCCCAGACACAAGGCCTTCAGGGCTGAGATCAATACATGCTCACTATGACAGTACCTACAAAGCCATCTTTTTCCTAACTATGCCTTTTTATGCCCATGATTCCTCTCAATTTCTGATCCATCAGCCATTTCTATTGGCTTTATCTTTAAAATATATTGTTTACTCAACTGCTTCCTACTGTTACAGCAGGCAGGTAGCTAGGTATGAGCAGAGAAATGGGGCAGGGGCCAGGTGGCAGGAAATCACGTATCTTGTAAACAGCAGGGTCCACGGGCAGACACAGGAAACAGGAACCACCCGACTGACAGGAAATCACACATTTTAGATGATAAGCGTCTTCTTAGCAGACAAAGAAGGGTGGAGAAAGGCAAGAATCTCCTGCTCCAAATGTAATCTGTTGCTCATTATACTCTTATCACAATAAAATTAGCCTTGCAGGTAAGAAGTACCCTCATGCACGGATGCCATGACACTTCTATAAGTAAGTGAAAGTCTGTCAGTTGTATCCGACTCTTTGTGACCCTCCCCCCTCCCCGACTGTAGTCCATGGAATTCTCCAGGCCAGAATACTGGAATGGGTAGCCTTTCCCTTCTCCAGGCATCTTCCCAACCCAGGGATCCAACCCAGGTCTCTCGCATTGCAGGCAGATTCTTTACCTATGAGAACAAAAATCCCAAGTCCACTCAGGAAAGTGAAGCTGGGGTGAAAATCAGAGAAAACGACCCCCAAACTCCTCCTTTCCCAGTGAACATTGTGCCCCTTCCTCTTACGCCTCTCGTAACCAGCTTGCCAAAAAACCCAGGGCAGCAGCTCCTCACTTCTCTGCCCATTCTCCCTCTGAGAGCATACCTTTGCTTAAATAAGCTTTTACTTTATTTCTTAACCTTTCTGCTTTGCCTCCAAATTCTTTCTAGAAGAACCTCAAATTCACTGGGAAACCTACCATCCCCATTGCTATAATTCTAGTCTGAGTCACCACCATCTGTCTCTTGGACATCTGCAATGAGCTCCATGATTTCTCTCATTCCCTGTTTTCTCACCACTCTTATTCCAAAGGTTCATTTGTTGATGGCCTCCATACACAGAGAGTGAGGAGAGACTGAAGAAAGAAGCATTTCCTCCAGATTGGTAGGTGGCAGGTTTCATGAGCAAAAGAGTATTTACTTACAGTCTTGTCCTGGGTGGTTGGCAAGATGAGTAGATCTCAACACACCTACAAGAATCTGACAATCTCATCAAGTGAAAGTGAAGTCACTCAGTCGTGTCAGACTCTATGTGACCCCATGGACTGGAGCCTACCAGGCTCGTCCATCCATGGAATTTCCAGGCAAGAGTACTGGAGTGGGTTGCCATTTCCTTCTCTAGGGGATCTTCCTGACCGAGGGATCGAACCCAGGTCTCCCACATTGCAGGCAGGCACTTTACCCTCTGAACCACCTGACAAGTTTATAGCAAGGACTTAACTGGATTTAATCACTATACCATCCAGGTGATCTTAATAACACATTACTCTCTTAAGGTTGCATCCTCAAAAGTGGTTCCAGCTGTGGAAATGGTGGGCTGAGTGTACTTCCAACAGAAGAGAGGGAATAAGGATCCTAATTGCCCAGGTCTCCCATTAACTTCCAAGGTCATTCTCCAAACAAACCAGAGTTTTATGTTAACCCCTATCTCTTCCCTTTCCTCCCATAACTTCCTATTGCAATTAGAGTAAAATAAAAAGCATTTTCAAAGCCTAGGGTATCCCAGGTTCTGCCCATTTCACTTAGTTAAATCCCTGCAGTGTCCCCACTTCATGTTCATGTTAGTTGCTCAGTTGTGTCTGACTCTTTGCAACCCCATGGGATGTAGCCCACCAGGTTTCTCTGTCCTTGGAATTCTCTAGGCAAGAATACTGGAATGAGTAGCCACTCCCTTCTCCAGGGGGATCTTCATGATCCAGGGATTGAACCTAGGTTTCCCACATCTCAGGCAGATTCTTTACTGTCTGAGCCACCAGGGAAGCCATTACTTGCTATCTTCTAGCCTCATTGGTCTTCACTTTGTCCCTAGAGTTAAGTTTATTCTCCTCAAAGGCATTAGCCCTTGTTCATCTCTCTGCTTGGATTATTTTTATCTGCAGGGATCCTTATGACTGCCTTCTCTTCATCTTTCAGGTTCAAGTTTAAAATTCATTTCCTTAGGTTTGGCTTCTCTGATCATCACTAAACCTATTCCTGCCATTGCTCGTATCTTAAACATTTTTATATGTTTATTGTGAGAATATTCAATTGACCTGTAAGCTCCATGATTACAGAAACCTGGTCAACTTATTTACTGATGTATTTTCAGGGCATAAACACTGGTTGATACAAAGCAGGCACTGTTAAAAAAAATGTTTCTTAAACAGATGAATGAAAAAATGATGCTTGGACTGTAGCTCAACTCAGTCAAATCTTGCAACCACAGGAATCCTAAACTAACCATGACATTCTAGTAGAGTTGATGCTGCAGTCTCTCTTCTTATCCTTCCTTATATGTGACTGACAGGATGCCTACCTTGTTGAAGCTTAGCTAACACATGCTATTTTTTCTGCAAAGCATATCAGCCTTTTTGCACTTAGGAACACCAGACAACACTTTGGCACTATGCTTGGGGGCCATTTTGAACAGAGAAATTACCCCCAAAATGCCCCCAAAGTGGCACTAAATATATTGCAAAAAAAAAAAAAAATACACATTTGCAGCAGCATAGCTCCTTGTTCACTGACCTCAGTTGGGAATGAGTTTGTCCAAAGATTTGAATTTTTTGCTAATCTGCCATTAGCTACAAAAGCACTGGGAGTTATTTGAGAGATTACAAATAAATTTTAGCACATAGGCAAATTTGAAAACAGAGAATCCACAGATATTTAACATCAACTGTATTAGACACTCCTTTACTAAAACTGCTACCAGCTCTCTCTTGCAGGCTTTTTCTCCACTCCTCATTGCCTCACCCTCTTACCATCTTGCTGGTTTATTTCAACTCCCTTCAATTTCCCATCTTATTTTCTCATCCAATTCTCCTAGACTACACCTCTGGTATAAATTCTTGTCATTCTGCTATGAGAAGTGGTATATCCAAGGCAATCCTTCAAGAGGTGTATCTAACAAATGATTATACAAAATCAGCCATAACTCTAAGATTACAGCCTTTCCTGTTACATATTGCCTTAGTTTTCTAACATTGCCATAGCACAATAACACACAAGGGGTGGCTTAGAACAACATAAATTTTTTGTCTCACAATTCTGGAGGCTGAAAGTCCATAATCAAGGTGATGGCAGGGCTGTGTTCCCTCTGAAACCTGCTGGAGAAGATCTGTCCTTGCATCTTCCTAGCTTCTGGCGGTTTTCCAGCCAGCCTTGTGACTCCCTGGCTTGCAGCTTCAGCACTTTAACCTCTTCCTCCATCATCAACTGGCATTCTCCTCACATGTCTCCCTGCATCTCTGACAACTTTTCTTCATCTGGGTGAAGGGAGGCCAATGAGACTGGTAGATCTTGCAACCTGGGGAATATTCTTTCAAATTTCTGACATGTGTGAGTATAGGCAGTCAGGAGGCATTATATATTTCCATGCACTAAAGAGTTACACACTTGGGAACAGTTTACAATGACAGCTAACTTTCTGCTCTGTTGCCCCATTTAAGGATTATTTCACCACTTATCGGTGCCCTCATCTGAAGGTGGCTTCCCCAGTGGCTCAGCTGTAAAGAATCTGCTTGCAATGCAGGAGACTCAGGTTCTATCCCTGGGTCACGAAGATCCCCTGAAGGAGGAAATGGCAACCCACTACAGTGTTCTTGTCTGGAAAAACCCACAGACAGAGGGTTGTGATGGGCTAGAGTTCATGGGGTTGCAAAGCATGTTAATCAGCTACACTCCAATACAAAATAAAAAGTTTAAATGGTAAAAAAAGAAAGAAAGAAAGAAAAGAGTAGGAAATATTTGTTAAATTCTCTCTCAAACAAAATGATCACCCCCCTTCACTAAGAACTCACTTCTCTCCAAAGGGTCAAGCCTTGGCAGCTAAATTTGCAGTATCTGACACTCCTTGAGTATATTTGATTGGACAAGGTATACACTAAGCTAGATCACTAACATTACCTCTGCCAGAAGTTTATTTAATGAAACAGAGATGCTGGTTCCTGCTAGTTGAATTGACAACAGCTAAACTTGGCAGCTGTAAGAAAATGATCTTCCATTATATGCCCAGAGAAGCAGAAAGAGAAAAATCAAATGGACTTGAAAGGGGAAGCCACAATGAGAAACAATGAGCTTTTTTCCATAAAAAGAAAGATCAAAGACAGTTTCAACCTCAGAGCCTGACAATTTTATTTCAATCCTATTGGAGTCTCAAGTATACTTTTTGCCACAGTGCTCCATGGGACACACCTGTGTCAACACCTGTGCACAAGCATTTCCTCCTCCTTTACAGTAGTCTGATTTACTTCTGTTTTTGCAAATAAGTAGTCTTCATTAAAATGAAACTCAGTTAGACCTTTCCATCATTTGTCAGTCTCCTGGATAAGACAGTTGAGCTACTAACATGATTCTAAAAGGAGACAATTTCTTTAATCTCCCATAAAACTTATCTGCCCAGCAATGGTGATATGTAAATGATTCAACAGCAATATTTTAATCATATGAGACAATGATTCCTGACCCACATGATCAAACTGACATGGGTACTTTGTCTCCTACTCACTTTTAATGAAATATGCACTTCTTATAAAATAGCATTAAAAAATTTATGGTCAACCCTTCAGTTGTTGCTCAGTGGGTAAAGAATTCACCTGCTGTGTGGGAGACCTGGTTTCAATCCCTGGGTTGGGAAGATTGCCTGGAAAAGGGAAAGGCTACCCACTCCAGTATTCTGGCCTGGAGAATTCCATGGACTGTATAGTCCATGGGGTTACAAAGAGTTGGAAACGACTGAGTGACTTTCACTTCAGTTTAGTACACTGCAGGTAAACTGATTTCTATGTACCTACAACATATTTCTATATTGCTCTTTTATTTTTCCTACAGGCTACCAACATGTTCCTACCTCTGGCAGAGGCTCAGTTCAGTTCAGTCACTCAGTCGTGTCCGACTCTTTGTGACCCCATGGACTGCAGCACACCAGGCCTCCCTGTCCATCACCAACTCCTGGAGTTCACTCAGACTCACGTCCATTGAGTCGGTGATGCCATCTGACCATCTCATCCTCTGTTGTCCCCTTCTCCTCCTGCCTTCAATCTTTCCCAATATCAGGGTCTTTTCCAATGAGTCAGCTTCTGCATGAGGTGGCCAAAGTATTGGAGTTTCAGCTTCAACATCAGTCCTTCCAATGACCACTCAGGACTGATCTCCTTTAGGATAGATTAGTTGGATCTCCTTGCAGTCCAAAGAACTTCTCCAACATCACAGTCCAAAGCATCAATTCTTTGATGCTCAGCTTTCTTTATAGTCCAACTCTCACATCCCTACATGACTACTGGAAAAACCATAGCCTTGACTAGACAGACCTTTGTTGGCAAAGAAATATCTCTGATTTTTAATATGCTGTCTAGGTTGGTCATAACTTTCCTTCCAAGGAGTAAGCATCTTTTAATTTCATTGCTGCAATCACCATCTGCAGTGATTTTGGAGCCCAGAAAAATAAAGTCTGCCACTATTTCCACTATTTCTCCATCTATTTGCTATGAAGTGATGGGAACGGATGCCATGATCTTAGTTTTCTGAATGTTGAGCTTTAAGCCAACTTTCTCCCATGTTGTAGGCAGACACTTCACCATCTGAGCCACCAGGGAAGTCCCACTTTAAGGCTGCTGCTGCTGCTGCTGCTAAGTCGCTTCAGTCATGTCCGACTCTGTGCGACCCCATAGACGGAAGCCCACCAGGCTCCCCCGTCCCTGGGATTCTCCAGGCAAGAATACTGGAGTGGGTTGCCATTTCCTTCTCCAATGCATGAAAAGTGAAAAGTGAAAGTGAAGTCGCTCAGTCGTGTCCGACTCTTAGCGACCCAATGGACTGCAGCTTACCAGGCTCCTCCATCCATGGGATTTTCCAGGCAAGAGTACTGGAGTGGGGTGCCATTGCCTTCTCCACACTTTAAGGCTAGAATACCTTAAAAACCTTTTTATGTTAAGTCCCATTTAACATTGTTTAAGTTCCATTAAACAAAGGTTTAACAGTTTCACCCAAGTTGTCATTTCACGTTGACTTTAAACTTAATGAGTTTCAGCTAACATCATGTTTTCTCAAAACACAAACCTTATGTTCTATTTATCATTACCTTCCTTTTTAATAATGTTTTTAAGGTTTCCTAATATTTTATGTCAGATATGATATACTTACCCTGGAACATTTTTATCTTTACAGCCCTCAGGGGCTCACATCTAAAATGCTGTGATGTGTTCTACAACAGAGGTATTCATTCTTTCATTTATATTCCAAATTTTGGGGAACATTCTCCAAAGGTATGTTTTTGTGAGACACTGGTCCTGCCTTCAAGAATCTAATAGTAGGAAAGCTAAAATACATACACATATTAATCTAATTTAGTTAGAAAACCATTCATATCTTAAGAGAGAGCATTCAGAGACCAAGATAGCATTAATTCTGGATGAATAGATTAGGAAATATTTTGTGAAAGAATAAAATTGGAAATATGAGAAATTGAGAAAAGATAACATTGAAAACACAGGAAAGGTAAAAACTGAAAAATGTTGCACAAACTATTCATTTTCTTGGCATTTTTAAAATTAAAAAGGTGTATTTTCTTTTAAATACAGCTAAAATATATGTCCCTCTTGTTCTTACTGATGGCTTGTTCTTTTAGCAGTCCTGCATTTATCAGCAAACCCCATGTTATTTTCACCTTTGCTTTTGACCTTCCCTAAGATAATCATAGGGCTTCCCAGGTGGTTCAGTGGTAAAGAATCTGCTTGCCAAGCAGGAGACATGGGTTCAATTCCTGGGTCAGGAAGATTCCCCGGTGAAGGAAATTGCAACCCACTCCAGTATTCCTGCCTGACAAATCCCATGGACAAACGAGCCTGGCAGGCTGTAGTCCATGAGGTCTCAAAGAGTCAGACATGACTGAGCGACTAAACAACAACAAGGTAATCGTCAGTCTTCCTGTAGTCAAAAGGCCAGCCAGCCCTTCAGAGTCAACATGTGTGTTTTAGTTTTCCCTGTGCGTGCATGCTTCGTCATGTTCACCTCTGCACTATCCCATGGACTATAGCCTGCCAAGCTACTCTGTTCTTGGGGTTTTCCAGGCAAGAATATTTGCATGGGTTGCCATTTCCTCCTCCAGGGGATCTTCCTAATGCAGGGATCGAACTGAGTCTCCTGCAGTTTCTGCTTTGGCAGGCAGATTCTTTACCACTGAGCTACCATTTCATCCCTTTACCACAGTTTGTAGAACCTGTTGCTAAGTCTTCCAATTCCCTGAAAAATTTTCAGAGCAAATAATTGTCCATCCTTCATGTCTGCTATGTCTTTCAATGTCTGTCCTACTCATGAATAAGCCCCAAAGAGTAGAATCCCACTATGAATCAGTATTCAGCAAAAGAAGATCTCAATGTAGAAAAGTATGTTTCCCATTGAAAGACATTGTTTATACCCAGAGTACTGGGGAGAAAATCATTTAAGCTCAAGAAAGAATTTGACTAACTTGTCATTTCATGTGCATGTTGTTTCCAAGTGATAAAAAAAATCCCACTTGATATTTTATAAGTCTGACTTGAGTACTAGCAAGAAATCTAAGAGGATGACTGTATTCCCACGTTTAAGTTATGTGAAATTAAATGTCTTTGCCTCCTGAAATCTGCAGCACTTCAGGGACCAAAAGGATGGGTAGTTCTTTCCAAGCATAAGCAAATTCTGGTTAGTTTATGTGTAAACTTATTCTTTAGACCAGGTAGGAGGAAGTTATTCAGTTCTCCATTCAAGGAAGAAAAACATGGGAAGCTGGTATTTAATCCGCATTTTTCTTCTCTTCTGTCATCCTGTTTAGAGGTGAAACATCCTGCATTAAGGATGCACTTCTTTGTTAGCTGGAGAGTCATCCCTCATCAACACTCAAACTGCATCCTTTCCATCCGAGGCAGATATCTAAGAGAGACTCCCTCACCAACGTGAACTTCCAATGAAAACACTGATGGAAATACACAGACTAGTTGCACAGATATGAAAAGAGAAGAATGGATGTGATCACCTAAAGGGAACAAGGATTTCTCTTTCTGGCACGAGGAGAGGCTGGGTCAACTGACCTCAGCAGACCAGTTCACAAACCCTGAGCTGCCTTGGAAAATGAATACTTGCTGAAATTTCAGTAAGACTAGGGCTGCAATCCTGACCTGCAATGGAGGATTCTGTCATTTTTAACCACACAAAGACTTCTAGCTAAGAGGGTAACAGGCCAGTTCACAGGCCAAGACATGCTTCCAGAAGAAGTAACATGTTTTTCTAATTCACACAGAAGTATTCTCCTTTCAGAAACCATGGACCTGAAGGACTTGGTTTTCTCCGATGGAGTACTTCTCCTAATTCCCACAGAGGCATGGTATAGGCAAGTATTGTCCTAGAGACAAATACCAAAGTAAAGCCTTTAGTCTCTTATTAAGGGACGTGTGCATGCATGCTAAGTCGCTTTAGTCATGTCCAACTCTTTGTGACACTATGAGCCTGCCAGGCTCCTCTGTCCATGGGATTCTCCAGGCAAGATAGTGGAATGGGTTATCATGCCCTCCTCCAGGGGATTTCCCCGACTTAGGGCTCCAACCTGCATCTCCTGTGACTCTGACATCACAGGTGGATTCTTTACCAATGAGCCACCAGGGAAGCCCTATTAAGGGATAAATAATACTAAATACAAAGTAGAAATATTATAATGTCTTAAGCATTTACTATGCACCTGGCATTCTGTTAGTTGCTTTCTTATAATCTATTAAACTCTTCCATAAACTTTATAAGGTAGATGCCATTACAAAATACCTTCTTAAACATCTTCCATATAGCGACATTCTCCACCCCCTCAGGAAAACATACTGAACAATGTTTATCACACACTGAATATTTGTAACCACCAGGCCATTCTTTAATACTAAAGAGTACTGAAAAGTATTCTTCATCTAGAGTTTGGGTTTTTTGCTACCAAGAATCAGTTGAGTTGGAGCCTGAAACTTTTAAGGTCAGTTGTCATTATTTTGAAATTATGCTATTTTAATAACTTGTAAACCAAAAAAAAACTTAAGAAAAATAGTTGTTTTCTATAAATTAAGTGGATTTTATTTTCTATAAAATCCACTTTTGGGAGTTGAATAAAGATGGCACAACAGAAAGAAATTCTCTTGAATTATTTGCTTGTGCAACCACTTTAGCATCAAAAATAAATAAAATAAAAATAAAGAAAGATTTCAGACAGACTGCTTCCCAAGTGTCTAAATTCTTGCTCCTTTGAAAGAAACTAAGGCTGAAAATCATAGATTAAACATAGTGGGAATGGTTTATGTAAGACCTCATGGAAGCCCAATCAACAGACCTGTACTAAAAGAAATCATTCAGCTATTGGCAAATGAGTATGTGTTTAAGTTATAATCAAAACCTTCAGTTTGCATACATCACTTTTTGTGATTGCTCACTTTACCTTTTTAAGAGAGTTTCTACCATATTATTAACATTAGGCATGATGAAAATGAGTCAGCTTGTTATGCGAATTGTGAAAAAAATCACAGCCAAGATATTAGTTATCGCCTGTTGCTTGTCCTTCTGTCCCAAACAGAGCACAAGCAAATGTATTTAAGCTTATGAACTTTATATAGCCCTTTGTATAACTTTATGGGGTTACATAGTGTATATACTGTTTATATAGTACCAAACCTAGTGCCTGACATATAATTGGTGATCAATATATATTTGTGGATGGAAATCAGGAAGGGAGATTCACTGAGAGAATTTTAATTAATCTTTTATAAGAAAATTAAAATGTCACCAAACGATTATGAACTATAAGAACAAATAACATGCTGGTCACAAAATGTAGTGGTAGATAGCCAACCTGATCTTAACTAATTTTGATCTTTCAGGATCAGTTGATATTTACCTTTTTAAAATCTATTTTTATCATTTTTTGTTCAATACATTTAAAATTTTTAAAAATACATGCTGAAAAATGACCTAAGATATTCAGAAAATAACTTTTATATACCGAGTATTTTAAAATTTCATTGTCATTACAGGAATCACATTATTTCAGACTCTGCTATTTAAAATGTGTAATTATTCAGGCATAGACTAGTGAATTGTACACTTGTAAATTCAAGGATTAAAAAAAGGCAACTTTCAAAGCCAAAGAATAATACGAAAAAGAATTATAAGGAAAATATTTATCTGATTTAAAATAATTCCTTAAAGCTCATTAGAAGCATCTATATGCATAAAAGTAATCAATAGTATAAATGAAATTCATTGTCTTCTGTTCTTTAAAGCTGGTTCCTTAGCAGGTTTCCATGCAATTCTTTCTTAATCTAGATTAGGTTACCTAAAAGTAATAAAATTCATTTTAAAAGTATAATTTTAAGTTTTAATCAATTAAAAATGTCCTTCTATCTATTTCAGGCAGTTCTCAATCTTTTCTCTTTTTAATTTTTGTTGGGCTATAATTAATTTACAATACTGTGTTATTTTCAGGTGTATAGCAAGGAAATCAACTATACACATACATATATCCACTCTTTCTTAGATTCTTTTCCCATATAGGCCATTACAAAGTATTAAGTAGAGTTCTGTGTGTTATGCAGTAGGTCCTTATTAGTTATCTATTTTATATACAGCAGTGCGTATATTTCAATCCCAATCTTTTTTCTACAATACACAAGAAGGATAATCATTTATCTCATCATTCATATAGTCAACGAGCATTTATTAAGAGCCTACTGTTTTCCAGATATGTACTCATATATTCAATGAGCATTTCTTAAAAGCCTACTATTTTTCCAAATCCTTTGTTAGGCACTGTGAATATAGCAAAGAACAAACAGATATTACCCATCTTATATTCCACTGGAGACACAGGGAAAATAAACAGCAAGATGAAGAAGTGACAAGTGCCCTATGATGAAAATAAATGTGTGATATGATATAGAGTTATTTCAAGTTGAATAATCAGAAAACATTTTTCTGAGGAAGAGATATTTAAACCAAGACTATGTAGTCACAAGGAGCCAACCATTCAAAAATCTGGTGAAAGCATTCCAGGCAAAGGAACATAGAATAAGGGCAGAGAAATACGCCGGGAGAGGATCACGGAGAGCTATGTAAGCTAAGAATTTGAGTTTTATTATAAATGTGTTGTTGTTGTTCATTTGCTAAGTTGTATCTGACTCTTCACGACCCCATGGACTGCAGCACACCAGGTTTTCCTGTCTGCTATCTCTGGGAGTTTACTCAAATTCGTGCCCATTAGTCTCATCCTCTGCCACCCTCTTCTCCTTTTGACTCCAATCAATTGTAAGTGCAATTGTGTGTAATTGGAGATTTTGAGGAGATGAGAGAATATGATTCCAAATGTTCTACACATACTCTGTAAAGACTGGTTTAACAAAGGCACAGTTTAGGAAGAAAGTGAACAAATGGAAACAGTGAAATCAGGTAAGAGGCTATTTCATTTGTCAACATGACACTAAATGGTAGCACTGGAGAAATAAAAGAGCAGACAATTTGGGGACATTTTAAAGGAAGAGTCTATAGAACTTAGAGATGTTTGTCAGAAATGAGGGAAAGAGAGGAACAAAGATTGACTCCTCTGTTTTGGGGTTGAGATACTAAATATTAATGGCATTCACTTTGACAGGAAGACTGGGAAACAATTAAGTTGGGATGGAAGACCAAGACCTCTGCTTTGAATGCTTAATAACTGAGATATTTATTAAGTATCCAAAGAGATAACTCATAGAAAGATGAGGCTTAGAGAAGAGATTGAGTTAAAAATAAGCCTTAGGATTCACCAGCAAAGAGATTGAATTTAAAGCCATAAAATTGGAGGAAATTGCCTAACAACAGAACATACAGTAAAAAAGAAAAATGGTACCCACAAACAAGATGTATGGCATATCATTGTTTAAAAGTAGTTCAAAGACATTGAAGAGAAGGATAAGTCATTGATAAAAGAGAAGCAGAGTCACAAGGGAAAACAAAAGCCAACAAAATTTACTACCATAGAATCCAGAAGAAGAAAAATTCCAAGGAGGAGGGTGTCATCTACTTTGTCAAATGCTGTTGACATCTAGTAAAGTGAAGAGAGAAAATCAGACACTGACTTTAGGAAAATAGTGAATTGTTATCAGATACAAAATATGATGAGCAATTTTAGTAGAATGGTAGTTGTGGAAGTCAGATTAACAAGAGTTGAAGGAATGATGAAAGTGGAGGAATACAGAGTATACAAATTGATAATTCAATAAATTTTGCTATTAAAAATGAAAAAAAATGAAGATATAGTTGAAGTGGGACATGACATCAAAATAAATAGAATATAAAAGATCTGTTCCTCAATTTAGTTCTGACTACTATCAACTGGTGTGACCTTGGGAAAAACTACATAATTTTTATAAATCTCTACAAAATGAGATATCTTATCTGTACCTCACAGAGGTTCTATAAATTCAATTTTGATTATATATATATATATATATATATATATAAAATATATATATAAATTTTTTGTATAATTTCAGGATTGTGTCAAGAACTCTTATGGTAATGTTGCTTTTATTATTTTCCTCTTTTCCTTCTGTGAAACTGCTGTTAAAGCATATTTTCCTCTCTGTCTTTAGCATCTCTTACAAAAGCCATCAAACTTAAAATTCCATTAACGTATCTATAAATTCTCGTGAAAGAGAGCATGTCTCTTATTATTAAGACAAAGAAGACTTAAGTAACAGTATGATACTCATTTTATATTTGCTTCTAAAATGATAAGAGGTCAATTTAACATTCAGTTAGAATTACTACATAATCTCAAATTTTGGTTGTATCTCTACCTTGTCAATAGATTTTATTTTTGTAATTATTTAAGCATATATACATGTATGACACATATATGTGTGTGTCAAAATATATCTGTCCTTAATTGAATTAATTATAATTTATGGCCAGTTTTAAGAATTCCAAAGATAATAATTAGAGAATCTAAGAGCTATCTTTCAAACATCAGCCATAAGTCTAGTTAGCTCTAGAATTAATTTTTATATTCTCTTAAGTAAAAGTCCTTTACGAAGTCCTCACAAAATTAAAGTCAAGCAAATATGTATAATAAGAAATTTAACTATTAATTTGTTCATTTAAGGGTGGAGATCAAGACTTTTTGTGTTTCTTTGGAATTGCATCTAAAACCTCAAAAGAAACTCACCAAAAACATGCCTCCAAGACTTACTGAACCATCATCCCTATGCACCCTCTGTCTACCTATTCAAGTAAAAGTCTAAGGAGTTTAAGGAATTTCTCCACATAGCAGTTATCCACTAAGAGAAAGAATGAAACTGGAAGAGGTTGTTTCCACAGACATTTGAAGAGATGCTTAAGAAAAACCACTCCAAGAGACTGCAGTTGCTAGCATTTTCTAAAAAACCACATGTCTTTTTTAACATCAACCAGTTCTCTAATTATCTGACACCAACTGGGTGCTCAACAATTCAAATCTTATACCAACTACCCAGTTGACACAGACCCCACCCCACAAAACTGCCCTCTTTTCAGACGCCAGCTGAAAATGGGGTGTCCGGGCTACCCACACTTTTGCCCAGATAACTACAAATTCAAGGGTCATTACAACTTCATCTTCAGGTTTGATAATTCAGTAGAATGATTCACAGATTTCAGAAAAGTACTTTACTTACAAAAACAAGTTCATTATAAAAGATAACTCAGAAACAGCCAAATGGTAGAGATGTACAGGGGAGAGTACAGGGGGAGGGGGTGCAGAGCTCATGCCCTCTCTGGGCACACCAGCCTGCCAGCACAGTGATGGACTCACCAATCTGGAAAGCTCCCTGACTCCTGTTGTAACTAATAAATGGAGTTTTCTCTATTTATTAGTTAGTGGGCATCTAAGTCATTGGCAATTAATTACTCAACTCATTTTCTAACCCCTTTCTCATCCCCAAAACCGGGGTGGGGGGAGGCTGAAAGTTCTAACACTCTAATTATGCAATTGATCTTTTGGGGTAACAAGACCCTATCCTAAAGCTATCTAGAAGGCCACTAAGAGTAAGTTTATTAGCAGGCCTAGGCCTGTGTGCATGGTAAGTTGCTCAGTCATATCTGACTCTTTGCAACCCTATGGACTGTAGTCTGCCAGGTTCCTCTGTCCATGGGATCTCTGGGCAAGAATACTGGAGTGACTTACCATGCCCACCTCCAGGGGATCTTCCTGACTCAAGGATTAAACTCGCCTCTCCTTTGGCTCTTGTACTGCAGGCGGATTCTTTACCACTGAGCCACCTGGAAAGCCTTTTTTTTTTTTTTTTAGCATATGCAACATTAAATTGCAAAAAGCTCTATGCTGGGAATTGGGGACAAAACCAGATATTTATTTTTCATTGTATTGCACTGCAAGAAAGGCAACCTAGCAGGTTATCCGCCTTGGATATTTGCAGTGACCTGATAACTGTCCTCAGGCTGCTTCCACAAAGAGGCAGCTTCTAGCAAAGCAGAGAGGATGCACTGAGCTTTAGTTCTTTCAATATTTACTTGAAACTTCCTTTTAAAAAAAAAAAGGAAATGCAAGAATTAACCTAGATCATTTAAGCATATAAAGCATATAAAGCAGAGTTGATTCTTTTTTAAATTGATTATTTATTCATTCAATATGGATTTTTTTTTCAAGCACCGAGCCAAATACTGTTCTAGTTGTGCTGAACACAACTGTAAGCAGAACAAAGCCCCTGCTTCGTTCATAGGCCACACATTGTAATGGAGTAAGAGTAAGCACATATATGTAACAATGTATGTAATAGTTTCCAAGGAAAGTGCTATGAAAAAGCAGGGTAAGAGTACAGGCACTTGGGTAGGGAGGTGAGGTTATTCTAGAGAAGTTCTCATTGTAAAGTTGACATTTGAGCAGAGATGTGAGGGAATTGAGGAAGCAAGACACATAAAAATCCAGTGAACTTATTTTGCTATTCCTTAAAATATGAATGAATACGGGAACTTTAAAATAACTAAAGAAGAAATTCAGGTTTAAATAATGATGTTCTAAAGTAGACAAGGAGAGTTTGGGTAGTCTAATTATCTAATAAGCATGTCTTGTTTACAATTTACCAGCAACCTTTCTTTGTGTAGCAATCTTAACAAAAATAAAAGAAATATATCCAATTTTTCTATCTTTCACACACACTAATACTTTAAAAGAACATACTTTTTAAATCATGCAAACTGTATATTGCCTTCTAATCAATATGCAGAAATCAATAAAGTAATGATACCTAATGAGATTTGAGGGATGCAATGCTTCCTCTTGTTCTTTAAATGTGAAAGTTTGAATTATGTGGATCAATAGACAATGATCTAAACTGCCCTTTCTCACAGACAAAAGGGTATATCCTACTAAAACACTAGTTTATGCAGGCACTTGGTGCAATCACTTTCTCCTTTAAAACCAGTGACTAGTTTGCTAATCTTTCTGTTATGACATTTCCTTTATCTGAATTATAGTCAATTCTGGATTTGACTTTTGACCACTAGCATACTGTCTGCTACTTTACAACAGGAACTGTACTTTAATCATTATTTTACTCCTTACCCAGCAAGGATTTGCACGTAGTAGGTAGAATAATTGTTTGCTTCCTATAATTTTAAATTCTAGTTTTAATAGATTATATATTTTTAATTGTTCAACAATCAAAATAGCATAAAAAATTATTCATTGAGAGCTTTTACTCACATCTCTATCCACCTTTGACCATTCCCGCACTATACGCAAAATATAACAACTCCCTTTAATTTTTCAGTGTTTACATGAATGTACACAAATATAAACAAATAACTTTAAACCCTTATTTTCTCCAACTCTTACACAAAGATAAACATAGCTCTATACTGCTCTGCTTTTGACATTTTTCTAATTTAATAATGTGTCTTTCTGTAATCAAATGTCTTTACGCTTTGTATTGTGTAGTACTCTGTTGTGAAGCTACATTTCTACCATCCTAAACTGTATTGTAATGAATAACCTTTGTTTTGCAGTAGGCAGAATTCTAAGATGACTACCCAATGATCCACACCCTTACATAATTCCCCAGCCCTTGAGTGAGGAAGACACGTGTATATATATGATGGACTATCACTCTCTTGATTAGCATGTTCTATGGCACAGCTGACTGGAGAAAGAAATTATCCCAGATAGGCCTGATCTGGTACTTCCTTGGTAGCTCAGTGATAAAGAATCTGTCTGCCAGTGCAGGAGACCCAGGTTCAATCCCTGGGTCCAGAAGATCCCCTGGAGAAGGAAATGCAACCCACTTTGGTATTCTTGCCTGGGAAATCCCATGAACAGAGGAACCTGGTGGGCTACAGTCCATAGGGTCACACAAGAGTCAGACACAACTTAGCGACTGAACAACAACAACAGGCCTAATCTAGGTAGGCTTTGAAGGAAGAAGTTCAAAGCAAAGTAAACAATATTCCACAGCTAGTTTTGAAAAAGCAGGGGAACGCATGTCAAAGATCATAAGCAACTTCTTAAAATGATAGCAAACTACCACCCCCAGCCAGCAAGAAAATGGAGACCTCAGTGGTACAGCACCAAGAAATTGAATCCTGCCAAGGACCCAAAGGAAATTGGAAGAGGGTTCTGAGCTCCAAATGATAAAATAGCCCAGCCAGCATCTTGACTTAACTCTGTAACACCCTGAGCAGAGAAGCTAGTTATATCACAGCTTGACTTCTGACCTACAGACACTATGAAATGGTACATTTTGCTGTTTTAAGTCTTTTAAGTCTGTGATAATTTGTTATATTACTCCACTTTATTAGAGTTCCTCAGGCTGATCTTGCTTGGTTAATTTTTTTATATATATAAACTTTTTAAAGTTTTTATAGTTCTAGAAAACTAAAACTATGGTATTTTTAAATTGACTTAGGGACAATTGATATTTTAAGCATGTTTTAAGCATCTCTATTTTAAGAGCATATTAATTAATTCCATCTTTATGTCTACTTTTATTGATTAAAAAAAAGTATCCATTCAGGAAATATCCAGAGGAAAGTATCCATGAAGATAACTTGCCCTCTCCTCTGTTTAGCATAGATTTCTTTCTGGGCTTGTGCTTAGTCATGTCCAACTCTTTGCGACCCTTTGGACAGTAACTCGCCAGGCTCCTCTGTCCATGGGATTTTTCAGGCAAGAATATTGGAGTGGTTTGCCATTTCCTCCTCCAGGGGGATCATCTCAACCCAAGGCTCAAACCCGTGTCTCCTTTGTCTCCTGCATTGCAGGTATATTCTTTACCTGCTGAGCCATTGGGGAAGCCCAGATTTCTTTCTAGCAAACAATTAAACTTGGGACTCATGGTTATTTCTCAGGGCTGCCTATAACAAAGTACCACATACTAGGTGGCTTAAGCAGTGGATATTTATCATTTCATAATTCTGGAAGCTAAAAGTCCAAAGTCAATGTGTCAGCAGGGTTGGTTTCTTCTCAGGGCCGTGAGGATACATCTGTTCCATCCTTCTCTCCTAGCTTCTAGTGGCCTCAGGCTTTGGTTTATAGATGATGTTTTGCCTGTGTCTTTATATCATCTTCCCTGTATGTCCATCTATCTCTGAGACCAAATCTCCCCTTGTGAGGACATAGCCATATAGGATAGAACCCACTTTAGACCTCACTTTAACTTGATCATCTGCTCTTCAATATGGTCACATTCACAGGTATCAAGGGTACAACATCATTTTGAGTGTATACAAAGGCCTCTTCAGTGGTTTTTAAACAGATATCTGGTTCCAACTCCAGTAAAAATATGGAGAGTAATTTTTTTTATTATTTTTTTAATTCTACTACCTTATAACTAAGTGACAAGTGATTTTTTATGGAAAGATGTTAAAAATAATTTTTAAAAAACTTTTTTAAGCCTGAGACTCTTCACAATTCATTAATGATGAGTTCAGCTTGAGACTATAGAGGAGCATGTTTTCTTACAGAAATTTCTGACTCATCATATTCTTGGGAAGAAACATCATACAAACTAAATTCCAAACTTGTCAACTAACAAGATATGTGGTAGAGACAAAAAAAAGCTTCATTTTATTTTACTGCATTACTTGAAATTTAGTTAGCATTTCGCAGGGAAAGTAGACCTGAATTTTTATGAGTCCTTTCAGAGTTTAATGAGTTTCAGTTCTTAAGTAAACCTTTATTGAAGGAAATTAAGATCTTACAAGACCTTAAATGGAACAAAAGCAAAATCAAAAGCTAGTGGTGAGGAAGGTCATAACCTCAGATACAATCGTTTAATCATTTGTTACCATATGTGGGGAATTCATTAGACTTCACAGTGCAGTTTTTGAGAGCAGACTCACCTGAGTCTGAAAATAAGCAATGACTTATATGTCTTGGAATCAAATATTAACTGGTTCAGTTCTAACAGAAAATTTACTATATTCTGCCACTCCTTTTTTTTTTTTTTTTGCCCATTCTGTACAGCCTGAGGGATCTTAATTCCCAGATGGGGATCAAACCCATGCTCCTTGCAGTCAATGAAAGCACCAAGTTCTTAATCTATGCAGGGCAGCCTACATAGAAAGACAGAACTTACTCTACCCCTAATGTTGCCATCATATTGTATCATAGCAAAGGAACCACAGAGATCCTCTGGTTAGGTCAAATCTTCACAGATGAATAACCTGAGGCCACAATCTTGCAAAGAGTGGCTGTTGTAGAGTCCACTGATTCACCACAATACATGTTCTCTCCTCTTGCCTTTTAGTAATAAATTTTGGCTTCACATTTGACTTCATAGCTAGAGACTGTATTTTAAAACTTCTTGAATCAGATTTCTATTGCTGTCATAACAAACTATCAAAATTTATCAGCTTAAAACAGCTCCCATTTATTATCTGTCACAGTTCTGTAGGCAAGAAGTCCATGTAGATTCAGCTACATTATTGACCCAGGGCCTCTCAAAGCCAAAATCAGGATGGTGGCTGGGCTAAGCTCTTACCAGAAGACTCTGAGGAAGAATCTGCTCCTAATTTCAGTTAGATTGTAGGCAGAATTGAGTCCCTTACCATTTCTAAAACTGAGAGGTCTCTGTTTTCTTAATACATAGTCCTTCATCTTCAAATCAACAATGGCATACTGAATTCTCTTGCTCTGAATCTCTGATTTCCCTTCTGTTTCAACCACAGAAATATCTCTGCTTTTAATAGTTCCATTGCTTATATTAGACCCAACTGTATATTTTAGGATAATCTATTTACCTTAAATTCAGCTGATTAGTAATCGTAATTACACCCCTTTGACATATAATTAAATATAATCTTTAGAGAAACATTAGAGGGCAAAGGTTATGGATAACACAATTCTGCCTACTGCAGCTCTCTTGCAGTAGAAGCCACCAAGCCAGAGCTGCCACTCTGCACACAACCAGGGGGGCATCATGATCACAAAATCCAGTGCCAATGATGCCCTTGGATGTATACAACATGGGAAAAGCATACCATATAATTAGGTTTAGCCAATGGAATGGAAATGGAAATAATGTGCATGACTTCACACTATTTTAACATAAAGTGTCTTGCCCAGTTTTTCTTTGCTTTTTCTGCTAACCTGAAAATGACAGTAACATAAGCCATTTTATTACGAAAGAAAAAAAAAGGAAAAAATTGTCTTGTATGTTATGGTTTCTTTATTATGGAGGTTTATCTTGCTCACTGTGTTGTTCAGTTCAGTTCAGTTCAGTTGCTCTGTGGTGTCTGACTCTTTGCAATCCAAAGGAATGCAGCAGGTCAGGCTTCCCTGTCAATCACCAACTTCTGGATCTTACTCAAACTCATGCCCATCGCAACAGTAGTGACATCCAACTGTCTCATCCTCTGTCGACTCCTTCTCCTTCTGCCCTCAATCTTTCCCAGAATCAGAGTCTTTTCCATTGAGTCAGTTCTTCACATCAGGTGGCCAAAGTATTGGAGTTTGAGCTTCAGCATAGTCCTTCCAATGAATATTCAGGACTGATTTCCTTTAGGATGGACTGGTTGGATCTCCTTGCAGTCCAAGGGACTCACAAGAGTCTTCTCCAACACCACAGTTCAAAAACAACCATTTTTTGGCACTCATCTTTCTTTAACCCCCAACTCTAACATCCATACATGTCTACTGGAAAAACCATAGCTTTGACTACACGGATCTTTGGTGGCAAAGTAATATGCTTTTCAATATGCTGTCTAGTTTGAGCCTAACTTTTCTCCCAAAGAGCAAATGTATTTTAATTTCATGGCTTCAGTTAACATCTGCACTGATTTTGGAGCCAAAAAAAATAAATTCTGAAACTGTTTCCATTGTTTCCCCATCTATTTGCCATGAAGTGATGGGACTGTATGCCATGATCTTTGTTTTGGAATGCTAAATTTTAAGCCAACTTTTTAACTGTCCTCTCACTTTCATCAAGAGACTCTAGTTCCTCTTCACTTTCTGCCATAAGGGTAGTGTCATCTGCATATCTGAAGCTATTGATATTTCCCCTAGCAAGCTTGATTCCAGCTTGTGCTTCCTCCAGCCCAGCATTTCTCATGATGTACTCTGCATATAAGTTAAATAAGCAGGGTGACAATATACAGCCTTGACGTACTCCTTTTCCTATTTGGAACCAGCCTGTTGTTCCATGTCCAGTTCTAACTGTTGCTTCCTGACCTGCATACAGGTTTCTCAAGAGGCAGGTCAGGTGGCCTGGTATTCCCATCTCTTTCAGAATTTTCCACACTTTATTGTGATCCACACAGTCAAAGGCTTTGGTGTTGACAATTTGATCTCTGGTTCTTCTGTCTTTTCTAAATCCAGCTTGAAAATATGGAAGTTCATGTTCACATACTGTTGAAGCCTGGCTTGGAGAATTTTGAGCATTCCTTTACTAGCATGTGAGATGAGTGCAATTGTGCACAAGTTTGAACATTCTTTGGCATTGCCTTTCTTTGGGATTGGAATGAAAACTGACCTTTTCCAGTCCTGTGACCACTGCTGAGTTCTCCAAATTTGCTGGCATATTGAATGCAGCACTTTCACAGCATATATTTTAGGATTTGAAATAGCTCAACTGGAATTTCATACCTCCACTAACTTTGTTCATAGTGATACTTCTTAAGGCCCACTTGACTTCACGTTCTAGGATGTCTGGCTCTAGGTGAGTGATCACACCATCATGGTTATCTGAGTCATGAAGATCTTTTTTGTACAGTTCTTCTGTGTATTCTTGCCACCTCTTTTAATATCTTCTGCTTCTGTTAGGTCCATACCATTTCTGTCCTTTATTGTGCCCATCTTTGCATGAAATGTTCCCTTGGAACCTCTAATTTTCTCGAAAGGATCTCTAGTCTTTCTCATTCTATTGTTTTCCTTTATTTTTTTGCATTGATCACTTAGAAATGCTTTCTTCTCTCTCCTTGCTATTCTTTGGAACTCTGCATTCAAATGGGTGTATCTTTCCTTTTCTCCTTTTCCTTTCATGTCTTGTCTTTTCTTGGCTGTTTTAAGGCCTGCTCAGGTAAACATTTTGCCTTTTGCCTTTATTTTTCTTGGGGATGGTCTTGATCACTGCCTCCTGTACAATGTCAGGAACCTTCATCCATAGTTCTTCAGGCACTCTGTCTATCAGATCTATTCCCTTGAATCTATTTGTCACTTCCACTGTATTATTGTAAGGGATTTGATTTAGCCCATACCTGAATGGTCTAGTGGTTTTCCCTACTTTCTTCAATTTAAGTCTAAGTTTGGCAATAAGGAGTTCATGATCTGAGCCACAGTCAGCTCCCAGTCTTGTTTTTGCTGACTGTATAGAGCTTCTCCATCTTTGGCTGCAAAGAATATAATCAATATGATTTCAGTATTGACCATCTGGTGATGTCCATGTGTAGAGTCTTCTCTTGTGTTGTTGGAAGAGGGTGTTTGCTATGACCACTGCATTATCTTGAGCCATGTCCTATAGGGCCACCCAAGCTGGACGGGTCATGGTGGAGAGTTCTGACAAAATATGGTCCACTGAAGAAGGGAATGGCAAACCACTTCATTATTCTTGCTTTGAGAACTCCCTGAACAGTATGAAAAGGCAAAAAGATAGGACACTGAAAGATGAACTCAACAGGTTGGTAGGTGCCCAATATACTACTGGAGACTAGTGGAGAAATAACTCCAGAAAAAAATGAAGAGACAGAGCCAAAGCAAAAACAATACCCAGTTGTTGATGTGACTGGTGATGGAAGTAAAGTCCAATGCTGTAAAGAGCAGTATTCCATAGGAACCTGGAATGTTAGGTCCATGAATCAAGGCAAACTGGAAGTGGTCAAACAGGAGATGGCAAGAGTGAACATCAACATTTTAGGAATCAGTGAACTAACATGGACTGGAGTGGGTGAATTTGACTCCGCTGACCATTATATCTACTACTGTGGACAAGAATCCCTTAGAAGAAATGGTGTAGCCACCTTAGTCAACAAAAGAGTCCAAAATGCAGTACTTGGATGCAGTCTCAAAGATGACACAATGATCTCTAATTGTTTCCAAGGCAAACCATTCAGTGTCACAGTAATCCAAGTCTATGCCCCGACCAGTAATGCTGAGGAAGCTGATGTTGAACGGTTCTATGAATACCTACAAGACCTTCTAGTACTAACACCTAAAATATATGTCCTTTTCATTATAGGGTACTGTAATGCAAAAGTAGGAAGTCAAGAGATACCTGGAATAACATGCAAATTTGGCTTTGGAGTGCAAAATGAAGTAGGTCAGAGGCTAACAGAGTTTTGCTAAGAAAACACACTGGTCATAGCAAATATGTTCTAGAATCAAGATTAAGATCCAGACTGCTTGATTCCGAGTCCAGGTCTTTTTGTTGTCATCTTTTCTCTCCTTATTCACATATGTGTTTAGTTCTGAACACCACCACTACACATGGAGCTGATTACTTTATGTTCTTTCCCACTTGGTAGGTCTAACATCTTCTGTTCTCTCCTCCAGTATCCTCCTCTTGTGTTCTCCAAAAGTTCTGTAAGCATCTCTGACAGGAGAGATGGCAGGCCTAGTTGGAGTCTGAAAAGGCTTGGTTTGAATTAGGTGTGATAAGGGTGAGGGACTCAGTTGGGTGAGGTTGGCTTGTGTAATACCTCAAGTCTCTTTAGATAAAAAGTGTGGGAGTAAAAGATAAGTTGTATTATTTGTGTGTGTTAGTCACAGTTGTATATAACTCTTTGTGGCCCCATGGTCTGTAGCCTGCCAGCCTTCTCTGCATATGGAATTTTCCAGGCAAGAACACTGGAATAGGGTACCATTTCCTATTCTAGAGGATCTTCGCAACTCAAGGATCAAACTCATGTCTCTTGCATCTCCTGCAATAGAAGGTGGATTCTCAAATTCCTGAAAAGCGGTGAATAATTCTGCACAAAATAAAATGTATCATAATAAAGAAAAAGCAAAAGTTATTTTCTAATAAATAAAAGAATATATCAGGCATGTCAATATTACATACAACATCAATGTGAAGAGTGAGTAAATAATTAATTTTAAAAATTGAGTATCTAAAAATAAGTATTCATAAAATAAATTTATTAACAATGATCAATCAAGCAATAGATAGCACTTTTGTATAGCCAATAACTCTATTTTGCTACATATTCTTCATTAACTGGCATTCAAAGTCTTTGTCATGCCCCAGATTTAGCAATTTCATTAATCTTGACATCAGTGTGAGTATTGTACTGATGAAGCCCTCTCTAAGGAGAGAATGCAGCCAATGTCTGTGATCTCTTAGCTCTTTTCATTCTGGCTGATAACTTCCCTCTTGACTCTAATTGCTTCTACAGCTCTGAGCTTCCCTGAAATGTTACTGATGATTTTTAGGCATTATTTGTATTAAAAAAAGATAAAACCTCATAAAACATGTAACTGGAAAGAGTGTAATCTAAGACAATTTAAAGACTACAAAATCCCAAAGTAACTGTAAGTGCAGATGTTGGCTTGGAAATTGCCTTATATCTTGCTGAATAGTTTCATATTAGGTTTCACCTCGACATTTGAAAATACTTTTGAATCAACTCATGATATGACTAACAGTATAATCCCTACCTTGTAAAAATTATATTAATTGTATAATTACGCAGGTTATTTCTATACATTAATAAAGGTGCTAGTTTTTTTTTATTCTATTCTCAAGAAACATGAAATAATTATGGATAGACTGGGTTGCCAGTTTATCAGCCACAGATAGATATTTGTTATTTGTTCTAGGGTTGGCTGAGGAGTTAAAGTAGAATGTCTAGAAAAGGAATAAATAATATTAATGAACAAAGAGGAGACAGTAAAAGTCAGCAGGATCTGGGGGATAGGACTTTCGCTAACGGCATCACATTTTGCAAGTGACCAAATAATTCTGAGTCCATTTCTTTTAAGACATGGGGCTCTTAGTACCTGCCTCTCCATGAATTTTTGAGGGTAAAATAAGGAAAAGGTAGAAAGTATAGTCCTTGAAACCTAGCTGGCACCCTACAATGGTTTTCTCTTACTTCCTCCAGTTCCTGTAGGCGACACTCTGAAAAAGACAAGATTTAGAAAGTGGAATATCCCCTGGGTACAAGTGTATTCCCAGCCTTTACTAGTAAATAGCAGAACAGTGCACCAGGCCAAGCTACGTAGGGTAATAGTACTCTTTCTTAAAGGAGGATATTATACTAAAGTTTACCCCATGTATTAGTTTTCTTATATTGTATAACAAATAAAGGCAAATTTAGTGGTTTAAAACAACACAAATTTATGTTCTCCATGTGTCAGATGTCAAAGTGTGGCTTGACTGGGTACTCAGCTCCAGGTCTTAACAGGCTATAATAAAGGGGTCAGATAAAGTTGTATTCTCATCTGCAGCTTGTGGTGCTCTTCCAAATTGTTGTAATAATTCTGTTTTAGGACTGAGACTTCCATTTCTTGATGTCTAGTGGCTATGGATCATTCTCAGCTACTGGAGGCCCCTGTCAGGTCCTAGCTAAGCTGCCAGAACCTTGCTCCTCAATTTCTCAAAGTAAGCACTCATGCATCACAAAATCTAACCAGGAGAATAACTGCCCCATCATGTCCTCAGGTCCTGATCACACTCAAGAGGAGAGGATTACAGGAAGATCTTATGCCAGTTGGTGGAACCCTTGGGGGCCATCACAGAATTCTGCATACCATACTCCATAGCTTGTTTCAAATCAGTACAATAAGATTCTGAGTCAGGAAGAAATAATATTTTTCCTTCATCAAAATCTCTGTGGACCCAGGTGTTGACATATCCTGCTGGTGTATCATCCTTTGTAATCTGATTAGAAAAATCTCAGATATCAGCTTCTAATTTTCTGCAATTCTAAAAAGACATTACTAACCAGTTCCTTCATTCACATAAAAAGTGAACTTTTCCCTTTTTTAATTGAAGTATAGCTGATTTATATTTTGAATATTAATTTCAGATACAATATAAGTGATTCACTATTTTTACAGATTATACTCCATTTAAATCTATGATAAAATAGTGGCTATATTTCCCTGAGCTAAACAATATAACTGTTTTTCTTATTTACTTTATACAAAGTAGTTTGCGTCTCTTAATCCCTTACACCTATATTGCCCCTCTCCTCCCCTCTCTCCTACTTGTAACCACTAGTTTGTTCTCTCTATCTGACTCTGTTTCTGTTTTATTATGCATATTCATTTGATGTTTTAGATTTACAGATAAGTGATAACATAGTGTATTTGTCTGATTTATTTCACTGAGCATAATACTGTCTGGGTCCACCCACATTTTTCACAGAACTAGAACAAATAATACTAAACATTTATATAAAACCACAAAAGACCCCAAATTGCAAAGCAATTTTAAGAGAAAAGGAAACAGCTGGAGGTATCATGCTGCCTAACTTGAGTACTGCAAATCTACAGTAATCAAAAGATCATGACACTGGCACAAAAACAGACACATGGATCAATGGAACAGATCACAGAGCCCAGAAATAAACCCAGGCGGTTATGGTCCATTACTTTTCCTTCTGCTGAGTCTTAGGGAGAAAGTCTATTTCCTTGCCTTTTTCAGCTTCTATTCCTTATTCCTTGGTTTGTGGCTACTTCCTCAATCATCGAAGTGTGCCATCTTCAAATCTATTTTCTATCATCTCCTCTCTTCTTGCATTTTACTACAAGCAGCAAGAAGAAACCAGGCCACATCTTCAATACTTTTCCTATAAAAATTTTCAGCTAAATATCCAAGCTGACTTCTTACATAGTCCTAGAAAACAGATTAACGGCATCCCAAATAAAATGCTAAGAGAGTCATAGTAAAAAGGTTTTAGACAACCTCACTCAAAAGGAGAGAAAATGAAAGAGAAAAAGTCACTGCTCTTAAGTAATTTCAAAATCCAATTTCATTGCATTTTAGGGTCTAGGAATAATCCTCTGCGACTTGAGTCTCACCACTCTGGGCCAGTGCTGTCACTCTGAGTCATTCTTTCTTTTTCATGAAGGTTAGAATGTGTTTGTAGCTGAGTAGTTCAGTCAGCCTATTTCCTGTTTTTGTTCAGACTTTGGAGAGTCCAACAGCCTTCTTTCATCTACTCTATCCATTTAGGATAAAGCTGGTAATATTTTGCTGCTGCAATAGTCTCAAAACTTTATGGGTTTTCTGTGTATGTCATGGAGATTCATTCCATTAAACAAGAAGCTTTTTCACAGGTTTTCCTAGATAATTCCATCTATATTTTTGACTCTTCCTAAGTTGGCAAACCCCTTCATGGATCACAGCATTGTGGTGGTGACTTCAGCCAAGAAATTAAAAGACACTTGCTCCTTGGAAGGAAAGTTATGACAAACTTAGACAGCATATTAAAAAGAAGAGACATCACTTTGTTGACAAAGGCCCATATTGTCAAAGCTATGGTTTTTCCAGTAGTCATGAATGGATGTGAGAACTGGACCATCATAAAGATGGCTGAGCACCGAAAAATTGATGCTTTGGAATTGTGGTGCTGGAGAAGACTCTTGAGAGTCCTTTGGACTCTCAAGCAAGGAGATCAAACCAGTCAATCCTGAAGGAAGTCAACTCTGAATATTCATTGGAAGAACTGATGCTAAAGCTGAAGCTCCAGTTGATGCAATTTGGCTACCTGCTGCAAGTAAATAAAGTCTGACACTGTTTCCACTGTTTCCCCATCTATTTCCCATGAAGTGATGGGACCGGATGCCACAATCTTCGTTTTCTAAATGTTGAGCTTTAAGCCAACTTTTTCACTCTCCACTTTCACTTTCATCAAGAGGCTTTTTAGTTCCTCTTCACTTTCTGCCATAAGGGTGGCGTCATCTGAAATGCAAAAAAGCAAAATGGCTGTCTGGGGAGGCCTTACAAATAGCTGTGAAAAGAAGAGAAGTGAAAAGCAAAGGAGAAAAGGAAAGATATAAACATTGAATGCAGAGTTCCAAAGAATAGCAAGAAGAGATAAGAAAGCCTTCTTCAGCGATCAATGCAAAGAAATAGAGGAAAACAACAGAATGGGAAAGACTAGAGATCTCTTCAAGAAAATCAGAGATACCAAAGGAACATTTCATGCAAAGATGGGCTTGATAAGGGACAGAAATGGTATGGACTAACAGAAGCAGAAGATATTAAGAAGAGATGGCAAGAATACACAGAAGAACTGTACAAAAAGATCTTCATGACCCAGATAATCACAATGGTGTGATCACTGACCTAGAGCCAGACATCCTGGAATGTGAAGTCAAGTGGGCCTTAGAAAGCATCACTACGAACAAAGCTAGTGGAGGTGATGGAATTCCAGTTGAGCTATTCCAAATCCTGAAAGATGATGCTGTGAAAGTGTTGCACTAAATATGTCAGCACATTTGGAAAACTCAGCAGTGGCCACAGGACTGGAAAAGGTCAGTTTTCATTCCAATCCCAAAGAAAGGCAATGCCAAAGAATGCTCAAACTACCGCACAATTGCACTCGTCTCACACGCTAGTAAAGTAATGCTCAAAATTCTTCAAGCCAGGCTTCAGCAATATGTGAACTGTGAACTTCCTGATGTTCAAGCTGGTTTTAGAAAAGGCAAAGGAACCAGAGATCAAATTGCCAACATCAGCTGGATCATGGAAAAGCCTAGATAGAGGGTATTATATTTAATGAAATAAGTCAGACTAAAAAAATGCTCTATGTTTTCATTTATATGTGTAAACTAAAAATAAAACAAATGAGTCTATATAACAAGATAGAAACAGACCTGCAAACATAGAAGACAAACTAGTGATTACCAGAGGGAGAGGGGATGGCAAGGGGCAAGATGGCGGTGGTTTAGTCACTCAGTCATGTCCAACTCTTTGTGACCCCAAAGACTGTAGCCTGCCAGGCTCCTCTGTCCATGGAATTTTCCAGGCAAGAATACTGGAGTGGATTCCCTTCTCCAGAGTATCCTCCCAGACATAAACTATTATGCATAAAATACATAAGCACATACAGTGTACAGCACATGGAAATACACTCATTATTTTATAATAAATTTAAACGTAATATAATCTATAAAAGTATTATAAGTTCCACTTTTTCTTTTGTGTTATTTATTTCTGAGCACTGTTTTCCAAGAATTTTAAAATATTTTTATCAAGGTAAAAAGATTCTAATTTGAGCTTTATTTTAATTATATTAAACTTACAATATAAGTTTAGACAAGGTAATATATAACAGTATTCAGACTTATCATCCAGAAATATGGCATACTCGTTTATTCAAGCATGCTTTCATTCATTTCTTATTAGAGCTATTTCTACATGTTTTATATTATTGGTTACTGTGAATGGAATTTTAAATTATTAGTATTTTATTCTCTGAATGTTTACTGTTATTATGGAATTGATAAGCATTTATCTCTATAAATGATTTCAAGGATATATTTGTGAGTAAAACCACTGCATTTTCAGATAATTCCAAGCCAAGTAGGATTGTTAGGAGATTCAAAGTTAACCAAAAGTAGATAGAAAGAAAATCAGGATCAAAATGCAGATGTACACGTAGTTATTTTTTTTAAAGGAGAGCATAAAGAGCATAAAGTATTCTTTCCCAGAAAATCCCATGGGCAGAGGAGTGTAGGGGGCTGCAGTCCATAGGGTCGCAAAGAGTTGTACAGGACCAAAGCAACTTAGCACACGCTCTTTATTTTCATCCATCTTGCATAGATTTCCTGAAGAACTTTTACAAAACACAAATCTTATTACAATTTTCTTTGACTAAAGCTCTCAATAATTTTCTGCTATCCTGTGGGACTAACACTGAGCCTACTATCTCTTCTCAATATGAACTGCCTTATGATTTAGGTCCCTCTCCTGGTTTATGTATGTGTTTTTGGTCTACCATCCCATAGATCCTGTGCTATAGCTACAATGAAATATTAAGTTTTACCCAACTATGACAGGCACTTTCACATTGTAAACACAGAATGTTAGCCTCCCTTTCTCTGGTATATTTGGGGGAAAGTTAGTATGTCTTATATCTGATCCTGAGCTATCCCTTTGGTGTTGCTGTTGTATGAGATATGACTCCCTCTGCTCTCAGCTCTAGTCATCATTAACTCTATGGCTGGATACCACCTGATACTTCAGGATGCTCTAATCTTCTGCAGCTGCAATGGAAAATGATATAGGGACAGACACTCCTTCCTTTATGCGCCCATCCCTTAATTCTCCACAAGAATCAAGACAAATAGTCTTCTGTATATGAGACTTTATTGCAATGTTGATAATTAGAAGAATTAAAATGAATGTAAAACAAATCTAGATGCTATGAATCACCATTTCTTGTGTTCAAGGAAAACGAATCCTTTATTCTTTTGTTCCTAGACTTGCTTTCCCATCCTGACTTTTCTCCTCTCTCCCTCTGAAGTAACTGCATACTTCAGTGCATCCCAGGATTAGTATTCAGCCCAATCCTACTCCTAGTTCCTTCCCCCAGGATACTCCAATCCATCCATAACCATTAAAGTTGTTCTGGCTTTAGAACCATGAGGCTTTGGCAGCAGAGTCCAGGGAGTGCACTAGGAAACATTTTGTCACACCATCTATACTCTTCTCTAAGATCTCTATCATGGTGTGAGGCACAGTCAATACACTTCCTAATTCCTTGTGTAGTTTGGGGTGAGTAACTACTAAGACATGTACACACCAGAGAAGACCTTTATAACAACATTAGAAATAATAATCAAAAACCACCTTAAAGTGAAGAACTAACTCAATGGAAAAGACCCTGATGTTGGGAAAGGTCGAAGGCAGGAAGAGAAAGGGACAACAGAGAATGAGATGGTTGGATGACATCACTGACTCAATAGACATGAGTTTGAACAAACTCCAGGAGCTGGTGATGGACAGGGAAGCCTGGCGTGCTGCAGTCCATGGGGTCACAAAGAGTCAGACATGACTGAGTGACTGAACTGAGCTTAAAGCAATTTTTATTCTCTGTGCAAAAGGCCTGCACTGTTTCCCCTGGCCACAATTTACGTAGAACTGAATCTTTTAATACAGAGCACATTTACCTTCTTTTTATATTCTTTCTCTAAGTCCCAGATAATGTCTGAAGGATTATTGGATCTTTGAAAGTGGTCCATTAGGATACCATGACAAACATTGCATACTTGTGTCTGGTGGCGGGGGGAGAGGGGGGCTGCGGGGGAGGGGTGGTGGGGAGAGGTTAGACGTGTGAATGTTAGAGAAGAAAAAAGTTACTGCCTTTTTATTTAAAATATTTTCACGTCTTATTTCTCCTGCTAAAAATGTTGCTTCTTCTAATGAAAAGATTCAAGTTGAAATGTCTTCTCTGTGATACCTTTCCTAACTCCCCTGAGCCATGCAATAGTCTCCCCTAGGCTTTGCATAGTAAACTGGACTTCTACTATAGCTTTCAACATATTTCTGTGTTTATTTACATCTACTTGTCCCATATTGCCTGTGAGCTCCTGTGAGGACAAAAACTATGTTTTATTCATCTTTGTCTTCTAGTACTTTACCACCATAGGTGCTTAATAAGCGTTTTGTGAATAAATGAAAGAAGAAATAGATACCTTAAGTTATACAAGTTAGTGGCAGAGTAGATAGTAAAACTCAGACTTTCTGACTCCTACTCTACTATTTCCCACCATCATCTAATTTGGTCTCCAAATAACAGTTAATTTCCAAATCATAGATTTGAAATCCAAGAAATTTAGTGAATTGTTCAATGTCATACTCATAATGTCAGAAGTGCTATGATTTCAGTCAGGATAGGCTAGATTGTGCTGTAGGAATAACCAAAAAATTCCAAAGGCCTAAAACAACAAAGTTCTATCTATTACTCCCAATATAGTTCCACCATGGGTTAGGAGGGACAGTTGTTGACACCTTCATTCAAAGACAAAGGTTGATGGACCAGCCACAGATGTGAGCACTGCTTACTGCTATGGCAGAGTTCTGGCACTAGCTGTGGCATGGAAGTTACACATGTAGTGTCCACTCACAGCTCATGGCATAAGACCAGTCATATTCCCCACCAACCAATAAGGAGATCAGGAAACACAATTCTTCCATGTTCCTTGATGGAGGAAGGACTGGAAATACTTGGTTAGCAACCATTTTTCATAGAAATGTAAGTTAATCACAGCTTCTGTAGAAATATCTATGGTAAATATGAAAAAGTGAAAATTGAAAGTTCTAGTTGCTCAGTCCTATCCCGACTCTTTGCAACCACATGGACTGTAGTCTGCAAGGCTCCTCTGTCCATGGAATTCTCCAGGCAAGAATGCTGGAGTGGGTAGCCATTCCCTTCTCCAGGGGATCTTCCTGACCCAGGGATAGAACCCAGGTATCCCACATTGCAGGCAGATTCTTTACCATCTGAGCCACCAAGGAGGTCCCATAATAAGTATATCACAAATCTAAGTTGAGTATAATTTTCATATATATAAGTTGAGTATAATATTCATATCTAGCCTTGAATTCTTTCTCCCAAGCAACTCTGGAATCTCTTATTTCAGAAAAGATACAATAGATGTGAAATATATTTTAAGATGATTCTGATTAAATAAAATGAATGTGAAACTGTTCAATAAATTATACATCTTGGCTTAAAACTAAGATATTTGAGTGAAAAATGGCTGACTTAAACCATAGAGAAGGTGATTATAGGAAAAACCATCATAAGTTTTTCTCAGATGACTTAAAGAAATAGACTTAAAGTCAATATTTAAACATCAAATTAGGTGATTTTCATAAGGGTTACATAAAAATGCCATGGCATACAAAAAATAAAAAAAGACATTTGGTAGGAAAGCCCAAGATTCTAGACCTAAGTTCATCATGAATTAGCTATGTGTCCTGGGTGGCATCTGGTCCCATCACTTCATGGGAAATAGATGGGGAAACAGTGGAAACAGTGTCAGACTTTATTTACTTGGGCTCCAAAATCACTGCACATGGTGACTGCAGCCATGAAATTAAAAGACGCTTACTCCTTGGAAGGAAAGTTATGACCAACCTAGATAGCATATTGAAAGGCAGAGACATTACTTTGCCAACAAAGGTCTGTCTAGTCAAGGCTATTGTTTTTCCAGTGGTCATGTATGGATGTGAGAGTTGGACTGTGAAGAAAGCTAAGCACCAAAGAATTGATGCTTTTGAACTGTGGTGTTGGAGAAGACTCTTGAGAGTCCCTTGGACTGCAAGGAGATCCAACCAGTCCATTGGTCCTGGATGTTCTTTGGAAGGAATGATGCTAAAGCTGAAACTCCAGTACTTTGGCCACCTCATGCAAAGAGTTGACTCATTGGAAAAGACCCTGATGCTGGGAGGGATTGGGGGCAGGAGGAAAAGGGGACAACAGAGGATGACGTGACTGGATGGCAGGACCAACTCAATGGACGTGAGTTTGAGTAAACTCCGGGAGTTGGTGATGGACAGGGAAGCCTGGTGTGCTGCAATTCATGGGGTCGCAAAGAGTTGGACACGACTGAGTGACTGAACTGAACTGAACTGGGTGCTCTGTAGGTATATAAAATGAAAAATGGAAGAGATGTATAAGGTTTCTTGCAACCTAAAGTTATTTGACCTATGTAATTCAACTTGTCATAACTCAATTTAGGAGCAACTACTAGGGTAATTAGAGTAATAATTACTATAGCAAGTACACTCCAAAATTTCAATGGCTTAAAATAACATAATTTTATTTTTCACCCACAGAATAGTATTCCTCTCTAACAGGTGATTTTTTTCCCACACTCTGACTCAGGAAATCCATGTTTTCTTCCAGCTAGTGATTCCATCCTCCACTGGAGCCTCAGAGTCCTCTGCTTCTACTCAGAAGAAGCAGGGGGCATAGTGGAGAAGCCCAATCTAGATGGGGCACACATCACTTCTGCTCACCTTCCATTGGACAAAGACCCCACTAGAGAGAACACACAGCCCTACGTGGATGCAGGGAGGACTGGAAGATGCAGTGGGTGGCTGGAGACCCTTCTCCCAGTACCAACTTCATCCTGTGGAAGTAGGGAGCCAAATTTGTGGAGAAGATTTTACCCTCATCTAGTTTCTCTTGATGGCCACCTCCCTCCTTCAAAGAATTAACCGCTCCTCTCTGTTGCTCCCCCTGCACTCAGACAGAATGCTATCCTGGTACCTCTACCACTTGATTCCTTTAGGTGACAAATATTCAAAGGCAGGGACCACTGTTTATTCAGCCATATATTTCTCAGCACCTGGCCCTATTCTGGAACAAAGTATTATTCAATAACAAATTTTGGCTAAATGAATTTACTCAAAATCCTCTCTCCTACCTTTATGTGTTTTTTTTCCCACAATATGTTAACTTTGAAAAGTATCTTAAATCTAAAAAATTTTGTTGTAGATCTTTATCAGAGCCCATTTGTCCTGCAAAATTTGTTAGGATTATTACATGAAAAATCTCATTATGTGTCTAGATATAAATGATGATTCCCAGCCCTTCATTCTCCTCTGGAAACCATATTCCCTTCATAAGCAGATGGAGGACAAGGCTCTTTTTGAAATCCTGATCTTAGAGACAGGGCTTGAAATATCCCTTCATTCTTTCAACTTATCTCCATAAACCCCAAGTTTTTAAGTGAATAAAAGTGAAAATTGTAAGTCATATTGTACCTCTAGAATAATTAGACTGTGTAAACTTACAAAAAATACGCAAGTGTACCCTGAAACAGGGCTTCCCAGGTGGCACTAGTGGTAAAGAACCCACCTGCCAAAGCAGGAGACATAGAGACATGGGTTTGATCCCTGCGTCAGGAAGATCCCCTGGAGGAGGGCATGGTAACCCAGTCCAGTATTCTTGCCTGGAGAATCCCATGGACAGAGGAGCCTGGCGGGCTACAGTTCATAGGGTCACAGAGTCAAACACAACTGAAGTGACTTAGCATGCACACACCCTTAAAAATAACATTTAAACAATAGAAAACACCTAAAATATTTTGTCCATAAGGAATAGTGAACATTTTGAAAAAAATTTACTTTCTGGTCAATTACTATTTATTCCAGACCAAACATATAAATATGTAATGATATGTGTATTGCAGAATCCATTCATTTATCCAACATTTATTAAGTACCTAGTTTGACTTATTAGCCTAGATTATTTAGGAAAAATCAAACCATTTTTTCAAATTACCTGGGTAATTATAGAATATTCAGCACTGGATATGCAGCAAGATCTTTGGGGAGAATTTTTAATTATAACATATGGCTCTTTAAGGACAGGAGCTCACATCTACCCATTCTTGACTTTCCAATAAATATTTATAGAATAAGTTACTACCAAAATAAATCCTCTTTGTTTTTAAATTTGTTTTAAAACTTTTTTACCTATGACGATATTGAACTTTATCAGAATCCTGTGACCCTGGAAAACAGCAATAATTAAAACAAACAAAACATCTTTTTGTGTTCCAGGCAGTGATTTACTGTAAAGAAACAACTTTTCCCAGGTGAGTTAGGTAAGATTAATCGAGGCTCCCCTTGTTTACCTATGACAAAGACAGATAAAATCTCTTTCTTTCACTTACAAATGATTAGCTGAACTACTTATCTCCACTGATTAATAAGGACAGAATGCTTGTTAATCAAAGTTTGCTTAAGCCTCTCTCCTTCCACCAAACCTCTGAACTTTGACCTGAGCCATCATAAAACTCCTACTAGGAGTCCCGCCTGAGAATAGGCAGCTTCAGGATAACACAATCCCTGATCCACTCCCATCCCACTTACCCACATTCTGTTTTTACTAGCCTTGTTTATTTTTCCCTATGAAAGAAAAACCCTTTTTGACTAAGTTTTGAATGCTTTCAAAGCTCACTGCAATAGTCCCTCTACACCATTAAAACAGACTCTTTCTGCTGTAATAACCCTTTCAAAAAAATCTCTTCTTACTTAAGTTCCAGATTTTTTTTTTCAATTTTATACCTACATTAAAAGAAAATTACTCCTCCTAACACACCCAAAACACAAATGTGAACTAAATATCTAATAGACTCTAATTTTATTTTTCTCATCTGACATCATATAGGGTATGATTTTCTGATTCCATGACATAAAAATGTGTATTAATATCCAAGTTGAATAAGGTAAATATTTAGAACCTATACCAAACAAAGACAATTTTAGAAATAAGAATTTGGGATTTTGTCTTGGGATTTGGGGCACACTTATAGGAACACACACACACACACACACGCAAAATGACACCTGAATGTTAGGGGCTACTGTGTTATTATACCAACTCTCTTTTCTTAAGATTGAATATGTACTGCCATCTACTGGTAAGTGGTACAAAATCAAGTTAATATGTAGAGAGCAGTTTCTACAAAATGATGAGAGCATTATTTGCTGAAAAGACAGTCTTTTCAATACGTAACAGACCAAATAACAAATACTTATGTTTTATATGCATTATTTATTGACCCACCATGTTTAAATACTCTTCTATCTCAGTTCAGTTCAGTTGCTCAGTCGTGCCTGACTCTTTGTGACCCCATGAACCGCAGCATGTCAGGCCTCCCTGTTCATCACCAACTCCCGGGGTTCACCCAAACCCATGTCCATCAAGTCGGTGATGCCATCCAACCATCTCAGCCTCTGTTGTCTCCTTTTCCTCCTGCCCTCAATCTTTCCCAGCATCAGAGTCTTTTCAAATGAGTCAGCTGTCCACAGGAAGTGGCCACAAGTATTGGAGTTTCAGCTTCAACATCAGTCCTTCCAATGAACACCCAGGACTGATCTCCTTTAGGATGGACTAGTTGGATCTCCTTGCAGTCCAAGGGACTCTCAAGAGTCTTCTCCAACACCACACTTCAAAAGCATCAATTCTTCAGTGCTCAGCTTCTTTATAGTCCAGCTCTCACATCCATTATGACCACTGGAAAAACCATAGCCTTGACTAGACGGACCTTTGTTGGCAAAGTAATATCTCTGCTTTTTAATATGCTGTCTAGGTTGGTCATAACTTTCCTTCCAAGGAGTAAGCATCTTTTAAATTCATTGCTACAATCACCATCTGCAGTGATTTTGGAGCCCCAAAAAATAAAGTCTGACACTGTTTCCACTGTTTCTCCATCTATTTGCCATGAAGTGATGGGACCAGATGCCATGATCTTAGTTTTCTGAATGTTGAGCTTTAAGCCAACTTTTTCACTTTCCTCTTTCACTTTCATCAAGAGGCTTTTTAGTCCCTCTTCACTTTCTGCCTTAAAGGTAGTGTCATCTACATATCTGAGGTTATTGATATTTCTCCTGGCAATCTCGATTCCGGCTTGTGCTTATTCCATCCCAGCGTTTCTCATGATGTACTCTGCATATAAGTTAAATAAGCAGGGTGACAATATACAGCCTTGACGTACTCCTTTTCCTATTTGGAACAAGTCTGTTGTCCCATATTCAGTTCTAACTGTTGTTTCCTGACCTGCATATAGATTTCTCAAGATGCAGGTCAGGTGGTCTGGTATGCCCATCTCTTTCAGAATTTTCCACAATTGTGGAAATTGTGATCCACACAGTCAAAGGCTTTGGTTTCTATCTCAGATTTTCCCCAAAACATGTTTAAGTTGGTAAAAAAACTTTTATTTTATTATGCCAAAGCCTTTGACTGTGTGGATCCCAACAAATTGCAAAAATTGTTAAACATATGAGAATACCAGACCACCTTACATGCCTCCTGAGAAATCTGTATGTAAGTCAAGAAGCAACAGTTAGAACCAGACATGAAACAATGGACTTGTTCAAAGTTAGAAAAGGAGTACATCAAGACTGTATACTGTTACCCTGCTTATTTAACTTATACACAGAGTACATCATGAGAAATGTTGGACTGGATGAATCACAAGCTGGAATCAAGATTGCCAGGAGGAATATCAATAACCTCAGATATGCATATGACATCACCCTTATGGCAGAAAGTGAAAAAGAACTAAAGAGCCTCTTGATGAAAGTGAAAGAGGAGAGTAAAAGTGTTGGCTTAAAACTCAATATTCAAAAAACTAAGATCACGGCATCCAGTCCCATCATTTCATGGCAAATAGATGGAGAAAAAGTGGAAGCAGTGACAGACTTTATTTTCTTGGGCTCCAAAATCACTGTGGATGGTGACTACAGCCATTAAATTAAAAGACTCTTGCTCCAAAAAAGAAAAGCCATGACAAACCTAGATAGCATATTAAAAAGCAGAGACATCACTTTGCTGACAAAGGTCCATATAGTCAAAGCTATGGTTTTTCTAGTAGTCATGTGTGGATGTGAGATTTGAACTATAAAGAAAGCTGAGCTCCAAAGAACTGATGCTTTCAAACTGTGGTGCTGGAGAGGACTCTTGAGAGTCTCTTGGACAGTAAGGAGATCAAACCAGTCAAATCTTAAGGAAATCAACCCTGAATATTCATCGAAAGTACTGATGTTGAATCTCCAATACTTTGGCCACCTGATGCAAAGAGCCCACTCATTGGAAAAGACCCTGTGCTGGAAAAGATTGAAGACAGGAGGAGAAGGGAATGACAGAATATGAAATGGTTGGATGGCATCACCAACTCAATGGACACGAGTTTGAGCAAACTCTGGGAGATGGTGAAAGACAGGATAGCCTGGCATGCTGCAGTCTATAGGGTGGCAAAGAGTTGGACACATCTGAGCAACTGAACAACAAAATAATTTTTAAATGAGTCTGGGTTAAATATCTGAATAAGTCTGATAGTTACATATATTGAATAGGTTTCAAAGTTCAGTATAATATTCAGCTTGATGCAAAAAATATGGTGTATATACAAGCAATGCCAATATCATTTGGAAACTTGTTAGAAATGAATCTTAAGTTTCTCTGTTGACCCACTTGATGAGAATCTGCATTTTCACAGGATCATTAGGTAATGTATATGCATGTTCAACTTTGAGAAGCTCTGATAGGAAGTACTGTACAGCATTGTATGTCAAAAGACCTTTTTCAAGAAAGCGAGGTGCTCAAGAGTTTTATCATGGTTTCAGAATAATTTTTCACTTTTCAATCTTCAAATGGATTTTATCTTGCAGTTAATTTTTTTGAATCACTGTAAGATCAATTGAAGCAGTCTTAGAACAAAGTATACCTCTGTTAAAGAAAGACAAAGAACAATGCCCTCAGGCTATATGTTAACGTTACACATTTGTGCATACTGAAGTTCATTAAACTGTTCAGCATCATTGATGAGACTTTCTACATGATTAACTACTGAAATTGCCACACTTACCAAATAGGTCAAGAGTTTCATAATCAAGGGAAAAATATAAACAAGCTAAAGAGTTGAGTTGAGAACAGGTAAATTTAGGCAGTAAATTGCAAGCATATGGGTACACACACATACACACATTGACAATGAACTCCTAAAGTCAAGTTGACAGGCCACAGGAGCCAAACTTTAACAGGTCCCTGGTTCTTCACATATCCCGCAATTATGTGTATTAGAAAGGAGTGCCATTGTCTCAAGCAACTTCATTTACAGTACTGGATGCCTCTTTAAAAAAGCACACAGATAAAAGTGTATGTTCTACAGAGTAAAGGACATAGCCTTAATTTTTCATGAGTTAAATCTAAGATAATACCATATAGGGTAGAAAACTGTTGGGACTTCCATGATCTAGCACATAGTCAATATTTAAACATTTCATGTATGCTTGAAAATGTGCATTTTCTAGTTGGTGGATACTAAGTAGATGGAGAAATCAAAATTGTTAACCGTTAATGATGGTCTCCATGTTTATATCATACGAACTTTTTTTGTCTGAGCTATTAGGTAATATAAGTACATTAATATCTCCTACTATCATGATGAATTTTAGAAAATATATCTTGTTCTAGCAAGTTTGCTTCTTGAATTTTAAACCTGCTCCATTGTGTCCAACTCTTGAGACTCTATGGACTAGCCCACCAGGCTCCCCTGTCCATGGGATTTCCTAGGCAACAATACTGGAGTGGGTAGCCATTCCCTTTTCCAGGGATTTTCCTGACCCAGGAATGGAACCCCAGTCTCTTGCATTGCATAGGCACATTCTTTACCCTCTAAGACACCAGGGAAGTCCCATTCTATTAATAGTAGACTATTTCTATTTTCCTAAGAAAAACAGTATCATGATTATATTATGACCATCTTTATTCTTAATAATGCTTTTCATCTTAAATTCTGAATGATTTATACTACCCAAAGTAAGCCAAATGCCAGAGGTTAAGGGCACAGTCTTCTAGAAGGGTTCAGTTCAGGCAATATGCACAAGTTCATGCATCTAGAGGGTCACCCCAACTGCTAACCAGCTGGCTATAATTTTGTATAAGCTCTTTATATATTTTAGATAGTAAGCACTTTTCAGACATATGATTTATAAATATTCTCTTTCATTTAGTTGGTTGTCTTTTCATTTTGCTGATGATCCTTTGTTGTGCAGAAGCTTTTTAGTGTGATGTCACCCCACTTGTTATTATCGTCTTTGCTTTTGGTATCAGTTGAACTTCTAATTGTCAAAGGTCAAAACCTTCTTTCTAGGATTTCCTTTGTGTTATCTTTTGTAGCAAGATAGAGATGACACCATTCATATCCACAAATAAATGTTCTGTCCATTCTCATCCAACAGTTGTTTCAGCAATAGCTCATAAAATTCCTAGCCAAGTGACATTTTCTAATATTGAGGTTTCTAAGGCATCTAGAAGTCTAAGAATTCTGTCACTAGTAGAGATACAGGCAACACCTCTAGCTAATTCACAATGCACAAGTAGAGTTGGAGAGATAGACATTGGAATTGTTATGTCTCTTTAACTGTCCCCTACTTCACCTCCAGGTTCATTTCCTAAATTTAAGCCTCAGAATCTTCTACTTAAGATTATTTTTAACAACCTCCTAATGGGCTTCCTGCCTCAATCTTGTCCCTGACAGACCTGTTCTTCATTTTAAATCCTGAGTGATCTTCCTAAATCACTCATTTAATTATGTCATTCCTAGCCTCAAAATCCCATGTTATCTTACATATCTTACCATATCTTAACTGCTCTTAGGATAGGTTCCAAACACTAATAATAAATGTTAGGCCTTTTTTAAAAAAATGAATTTCAATTATTTGAATTCACTCTGCAATTTTTGTCCTTCAGGTCATCGCTCTTGCTTTTGTTTCCGCTTGGAATACACTTTCTACATCATCTCTTCATGTGGCTGACTCAGGTGAGCCCTTGAATCTTGCATAAAACTTCCCTGAATTTCCAAAGGCTAGATCAGGTGCTGTCCTCCTCTGCCATCACATATGACCAGAGAACTCAGTACTTAACCCTGTTGTAGAACTTATCACTCAGCTCCTCTCTAAATTCTGTGAGGGCTAGCATCATATCTTAACTTATTCACTATTCTATTTTTAACACCTATCAGTGCATTCCCATAGTAAGTATTCAGTAAAGTTTTTCTAAATGGGTGAATTAGTAAAGCACAAAATTATTCAGAAAAAAGATACATGTTGCTGTACTCTCTTCTGCTACCAAACTCATTTTTGGAGAATAAATTTCACTAATCTAAATACACTGGAATACTGCTCTAAAGTTAACAGATACAAAGAAGTAACATTTTATATAAGATAAACTCATGTTGGACTCACAGAGTTAGTTGCTGATGATCCCAAAATTCAGTTCAGTTCAGTCACTCACTTGTGTCTGACTATTTGCAATTCCATGGACTACAACACGCCAGGCTTCCCTGTACATCACCAACTCCTGGAGCTTGCTCAACTCATGTCCATCGAGTTGGTGATGCCATCCAACCATTTAATCCTCTCTTGTCCTCTTCTCTTCTTGCCTTCAATCTCTCCCAACATCAGGGTCTTTTCCAATGAGTCAGTTCTTCGCATCAGGTGGTCAAGGTATTGCAGTTTCAGCTTCAGCATCAGTCCTCTCAATGAATATTTAGGATTGATTTCCTTTTGGATTGACTGGTTGGATCTCCTTGCAGTCCAAGGGACTCTCAAGAGTCTACTCCACTGCCAGAGTTCAGAAGCATCAGTTCTTCGGCACTCAGCTTGCTATATAGCCCAACTCTCACATCCATACACGACTACTGGAAAAACCATACCTTTGACTAGTCAGACCTTTGTTGGCAAAGTAATGTCTCTGCTTTTTAATATGCTGTCTAGGTTGCTCATAGCTTTTCTTCCAAGCAGCAAGCATCTTCTAATTTCATGGCTGCAGTCACCATCTGCAGTAATTTTGGAGCCCCTAAAAATAAAGTCTGACACTGTTTTCATTGTTTCCCCATCTATTTGCCATGAAGTGATGGCACCAGATGCCATGATCTTCATTTTTTGAATGTTGAGCTTTAAGCCAGCTTTTTCACTCTCCTCTTTCACTTTCATCAAGAGACTCTTTAGTTCTTCTTCACTTTCTGCCATAAGAGTGGTGTCATCTGCGTATCTGAGATAATTGATATTTCTCCTGGCAATCTTGATTCCAGCTTGTGATTCATCTAGCCCAGCATTTCTCATGATGCACTCTGCATGTAAGTTAAGTAAGCAGGGTGATAATATACAGCCTTGACGTACTTCTTTCCTAATTTGGAACCAGTCTGTTCTTCCATGTTCAGTTCTAACTGTTGCTTCTTGACTTGCATACAGATTTCTCAAGAGACAGGTCAGGTTATCTGGTATTCCCATCTCCTTAAGAATTTTCCAGTTTGTTGTGATCTACACAGTCAAAGGCTTTGTTGTAATCAATAAAGCAGAAGTAGATATTTTTCTGGAATTCTCTTGTTTTTTTCTATGATTCAACGGATGTTGGCAATTTGATCTCTGGCTCCTCTGCTTTTTCTAAATCCAGCTTGAACATATGGAATTTCATGGTTTATAGAATGTTGAAGCCTGGCTTGGAGAATTTTGAGCATTACTTTGCTATCGTGAGATGAGAGCAATTGTGCTGTAATTTGAACATTCTTTGGCATTGCCTTTCTTTGGGTTTGGAATGAAAACAGACCTTTTCCAATCCTGTGGCCACTGCTGAGTTTTCCAAATTTGCTGACTTACTGAGTGCAGCACTTAAACAGCATCATCTTTTAGGATTTGAAATAGTTCAGCTGGAACTCCATCTTCTCCACTAGCTTTGTTTGTAGTAATGCTTCCTATGGCCCACCTGACTTGGCATTCTAGGATGGATGGCTCTAGGTGAGTGATCACACCATTGTGATTATCTGGGTAATATCTTTTTTGTATAGTTCTTCTGTATATTCTTGCCACCTCTTCTTAGTATGTTCTGCTTCTGTTAGGCTCCGTATCATTTCTGTCTTTTATTGAGCCCATCTTTGCATGAAATGTTCCCTTGGTGTCTCTAGTTTTCTTGAAGAGATCTCTAGTCTTTTCCACTCTATTGTTTTCCTCTATTTCTTTGCACTGATCACTGAGGAAGGGTTTCTTATCTCTCTTTGCTATTCTTTGGAATTCTACATTCAAATGGGTGTATCTTTCCTTTTCTCCTTTGTCTTTCACATCTCTTCTTTTCATATATATTTGTAAGGCCTCCTCAGACAACTATTTTGCCTTTTGCATTTCTTTTTTTTGGGGTGGTCTTGAACACTGCCTTCTGTACAATGTCATGAATCTCTGTCCATAGTTTTCTAGCACTCTGTCTATCAGATCTAATCTCCTGAATCTGTTTGTCACTTCCACTGTGTTATCATAAGCAATCTGATTTAGGTCATACCTGAATGGTCTAGTGGTTTTCCCTACTTTCTTCAATTTAAGTCTGAGTTTGGCAATAAGGAGTTCATGATCTGAGCCACAGTCAGCTCCCAGTCCTGTTTTTGCTGACTGTATAGAGCTTCTCCATCTTTGGCTACAAGGAATATAATCAATCTGGTTTTGGTATAGACCGTCTGTGTGATGTCCATGTGTAGAGTCTTCTCTTGTGTTGTTGGAAGAGGGTGTTTGCTAGGACCACTGATTGCTCTTGGCAAAACTCTGTTAGTCTTTGCCCTGCTTCATTTTGTACTCCAAGGCCAGATTTGCCTGTTACTCCAGGTATCTCTTGACTTCCTATTTTTGCATTCCAGTCCCCTATGATGAAAAGGACTTCATTTCCCCCAAAGAATTTTATGTTCCCCAAAGCACTTTGTTTTAAGGTGGCCAGACTTGAACGGTTTGCATGCCAAGATGCATGGCTAAAACATGTCTCTCCTACAGGGTAAGCCGTTCCAGCACAAGAAATCCTCCAGTGCTTTGCTTCAAAATACAGAAGAGCTTAACATGCAAGAGATTTTTAAAGAAAATAGGTATTTGGAGATATTGAAAAAAAGACTAGAGAAGTAAAGCTTTTGTTCATAAAATAGAGCTCTTTTGTTTTGCAAATCAAGTTTAATTCACACAGACATAAATATGTGCCACTCAGAAAGAAAAATGTAAATTTTTTTTTTACAGGGAGAGAAAAATACTATACTTCAAAGGATTTTATCCTCCATCTTGCAAAACTGGAATCATGCATAGCTCTGTGTAGTACTTTGCACGAAGTACATTCACCTTCCAAGACTGAAAACAAAGAAAAAGCTTGCATAATTTTTTTTGTAAAATAAAGAAGCACACATATGATAATTTGGTGTATTACTGCAAACAAAGTACACATTTTGAATGCTTCAGAAAACTACAACTTTGTTAGAAGCTAATAGGTTGTTTCTTATAACTATATGCTAGGACACCTATCAAAAGCATGTCCAGTCAAGAGATTGACATAGTTTCAAAGAGAGGCCATTAATCTGGTGACAGCAATCCATTAAACTACCTCTGCAAATCATTTTATTGGAGGAATGAAATATTGGAGTGAGAGTAGGACTCTTGTTTACTGTCATTATTGACTAATTACAACATGATTGCTTAGGGACAAGCCAATTTTTTGTACCATGTAGAAAGATAACAAAGATAAAGAAACTCCTGTTTAGAGCAACTCAGCTTTTTAAGGGAATATATTTCTCCATTTGACTCTCCACAGAAAACAGAAAGAAACTTGTTCTTCTATTTTAGGTAAGATGGATGAGAGCAGATTTAATTTAAGGTAACATAATTAGTAAAATACTTTTTTATTCTGTGATTAAACTATATGAAAAATTCAATAGAATTCTAAATAACTTATTATCTACTATACCACTTTACACACTACTAAAGCTAATTATTTTTCTCTCAAAAATTTTCTTAGATTTTTGTTTTTAATATAGAGATATAACAATAATAGCCAGAAAAATATTGATCTAACTAAAGAAATCAAATATCTCTTAAGGTTGCATTTATAGCTTTTTAATTTAATCTAAGTTTGCCATTGGAGAAGGCAATGGCACCCCACTCCAATACTCTTGCCTGGAAAATCTCATGGCCGGAGGAGCCTGGAGGACTACAGTCCATGGGTCGCTAAGAGTCGGACATGACTGAGCAACTTCACTTTCACTTTTCACTTTCATGCATTGGAGAAGGAAATGGCAACCCAGTCCAGTGTTCTTGCCTGGAGGATCCCAGGGACAGTGGAGCCTGGTGGGCTGCCGTCTATGGGGTTGCACAGAGTCGGACACGACTGAAGTGACTTAGCAGTAGCAGCAGCAAGTTTGCCATTATGAAAAGTCATGATGTTTTTTGGAATCATTCTCCAAGATATACACTCAATTTTTGATTATTTAAGAGAGCAGAGTATAGAAAATAGCAAAGATGGTTAGATCTACAAATCACTTCCTTGCCTAAACCTCAACTAACATATTTCATAAAGCAGCTTCAAGTTAAAGGATTAGTGATCAGGAAATGACCAAAAGGTGAGTAGCAAAAGAGGAAAGAAAGAAAAGAGGAATCTGAAAAATGTGTTAACTACATTATTAACTCTCAAAATACTCCTTTAAAGCAGTGGAAGAGGGAATAATTGGATTGAATAAAATGCAGGCCAAAGTTCGGCCTATCGGGTGTAAGTAATACATACACAGGTGTCCCAGGTAGCACTAGTGGTAAAATCCGCTAGTGGTAAAGAATGCACGTAGATGTAAGAGACATGGGTTCAATCCGTGGATTGGGAAGATTCCCTGGAGAAGCGAATGGCTACCCACTCCAGTATTCTTGCCTGGAGAATCCTATGGACAGAGGAGCCTGGTGGGCTACAGTCTATGGGGTGACAAAGAGCTGGACACTATATGGTAGTGATTTAGCATGCACGCACTATACATACACAGAGACTTAACATATTATGAGATATAAACAGAGTAAGTGAACAGGCTGCATAGGACAGAGGAATAAAATTTAGTTTCTGTAATTGTAGAATGAGGCAATAACTGTTTAAGCATTTTTCAGTGATTTATAAAATATCCTGAGTGCATCAAGTGTAGGAACAGTGGTCAGTAAGACAGGTACAGTAACTGCCTGAATCTTCAGAAGAATATATATTAAGTGATGACAATTAATTAATTAATTAATGCTATACAAAGTCTATGAGGAAATAAAGGATGCTATGATAACATAAAACGAGGACTTGACTGAGTCTTAGAGGAAATTATCCTCTAAGGAAGTAACATTTAAAGGTCACCAGGAGGTAATTCCATTTAACAAAACTTTATTGAGTATAAGCTGTGTGTAAAGTACCACACTTTTTTTTCCTGAATAACAATAGTAGAAGGTATACCTATAAATGTATTCCCAGGGCCAAGAAAGGACAGCAAACCCTGAATGAACAGCTTGCATTCTGCACACATTTGTATCCTGCCCAAGAAAGAGTCCTCTCAACACATCTTCTAGGACCAGATCCTACAATAGTGTGAAAACAATAGTCCCAAGGAGCCTAGAGCTGAACTTTGTAGTGGACCATAGGCTGATAACTTGGGTACATGAAGCTCCAGCTCTGGATTTAAAATCTTAGTCATAAAGAAAGAATGAAATAATGCCGTTTGCAGCAACATGGATAGACTTAAAGATTATCATTCTGAGTGAAGTAAGTCAGACAAAGACCAACGATATCACTTATATGTGGAATCTTAAAGTGCTGGAGCATATTCTCAGCAAAAGTCAACCCAGGATTGAACCCATAATCTTATCTATCATGCTTTTATTCTTCCACTGTTAATGGCGATTAATATTCAAAATGAAACAAAAAATGAAGTTTCACTTCTAATTTAACTCTGAGTTGCAAAGTTCAGAGATAAAGGGAGGAAAGAGGTCTGTTGAAGAGGAATGTTCACGGCATACCATGTCATATTCCTTATAGCAACAGAGAATCTCACTGCTGCCCTGGGCCTGTGCCACATGCTCTGCTGAACAGATCCCATGAAAGCTATGGTCTGCATGTGATTTTGATTTTAATTTAAAAATGACTTTTAAAGTAGCCGAAAATTTTAGAGTTAGATTAAAAAGTATTTTTTAAGTTTTCTTTTTTTTTTTTTTTGGTTGTTTTGTTTTACCTATTCATCTGTGGACATTTATTTTTTAAGTTTTCTTTTTTTTTTTTTTTGGTTGTTTTGTTTTACCTATTCATCAGTGGACATTTATTAATATCCTCATGTTGTATCTCCTCTTTGTTGCATTCTCAGAAAGTAAATCTATTCCTTCTCTATTGTCTTGACTCTAATATATTAATAGATGGTCCTATCACCTAAAAGGGTAAATAAAATCTGTAAGAGCTACTAGCTTACTGGTTCAATAACGATATGCCAGGGTTAAAGTAAGTTAACTGCAACTCAAGGTAACAGAAATGAACAATAAGGATCACTGATATGTGCCCATATTTACTCACTTAATAAAGGAACAAAAACCTATTATAAGGATGATTCAGTACACTGTAGTAGTGACTAATCTGATTTTAATTGCTCCAGAGTCCAATTATCTTCTTGCTCTATTTTTGCACAATGTTCACACAATCAATTCTTTATTCCTAGAAGAATTTTTCACATCATTAAAATTGAGAAAAAAATTAAACCTATACATCACTGTGCTGTTGGTTTCCCTTTTAAATATGCCTACACATTTTCATTTGGAAATCAATTGGAATTCTGGGCTAACGCCTCTGTGGGTATTTGGCCAATTATGCCATAAAGCTCAAGACAAATGAGAGCCCTCTGAATGATCTAGTTTTGCACACAATGGAGAGAAAACAATTGACCAGAAAACAGATCATTATCTAAGTCTTGCAGATTTACTTTTAACAATAAGATTGTTGATTTTTTAACTGTATGAAAAATGTACTACTGTGACCTTCTGAAAATGAAAATTTCCATGGATACTTTTATGACTTCAAGTACGAGGTCATCTGAAAAATGTTCCTGTGATAATTTCTAGTGTAGCCATTCAGCTAAGGTTAAAATCAAACAATACAAGTTATTTTATGTTTATTCAAGTATTGCCTTTTCACATTTGAATTTATACAAAATTTATTTCATATTGTTCACCTGTTTTAGCTACTTTTCATAATTGGTCAATTCATTTCAACACATGTTTTTTTCTTTCACCCTGCTTTTTTTTTTCTCATTTCAAGTTTGGGAAGCTTATAGGTAGTATGAGGCAGGAGTTGATACAGCTGTTGCTGTTAACAACATTCATCAGCTGTCAACTCTGTGCAGGATACCAGATTGCAGTAAATACTATAGAAAGTTATAAGTAGACGGCTGCTTAACTTCTGCCCTCAATGATGATGTAATCTAATGAAATTCATTTAATATACTCTCTTGGAAATGTAAAATACACTAGAAAAACACATTACAGATATTTAAAGAGCAATATTTCAAGTACCAGCTCAAGTGTCATAGATAAATGTCTCCAATTCTTTGCTGAAAGTTCATTGGGATTCCACTGCTAATACTATTAAGAACAACAGATATAAAAATGGCCATGAAAGACCTAAGGATCTACAAAGATACTGGGGTAGTTAAAATTTACAGAGTATCTAATAAGTGCCAAGCCCAGGAGTTTTACATACATTATTTAACTTAATCCTCATGACAACTTTGCCTGCAAGGTTTATCCCCATTTTCCATATTAGGTTACTGAGGCTTAGAGAAATTAAGTATTTAGTCAGATCATATAGCTAATAATGGCAGAGGCTGGATTGATAACATGTTATTCTAACTCCAAACTTTCCCCGTTTCCCCCACAGCCTCTCAGGCTTCTTTACCTAGCCAATCTAATTTTCTCAATGATTTTTCCCTGCTTTACTCTCTGATCTCAGCCAATGTTTCATTATCTCCTCCCATTTCCTTTGCACTTTCTTCCTGTGCTGAACCCACTAGATGACACCAACACCACCACAGGCACAAGGCGCTGCAGCTTCTTGAACTTCTGTGTGGGCCCAAGCCTCTCCAACCACGCTTCTGGCTATAGTCAGTGACTAGCTGTCTAATCCCAGGTGGCGCTAGTAGTAAAGAACCTGCCTGCCAACGCAGGAGTCCTAAGAAATGTAGGTTTCATCCCTGGATTGGAAAGATCCACTGGAGGAGGGCTTGGCAACCTGCTTCAGTATTTTTGCCTGGAGAAGTCCATGGACAGAGGAGCCTGGCAGCTTCTCTAGGGTCACAAAGAGTCAGACATGACTGAAGCGACTTAGTACATACACAGTTCTCCAGCTCCCCTTTCAGGCCTTCCTTTCCTCACCTCCTCATATATTCTTTACTCTCTAAATTCCCTCTACTCCCAAAAATACCTTTTGAAGCTGACTGATACCGTCACTAATTTATAAAACTCCTATTTTTCATCTTCATTCATGTAGATTGAATTGCAATCAATTTTTAAGAGATAATTCTAGCGAAAGGGAATTAGCATTAATTAAGCAGCTTCTATGCCTGACAGACAATGTCTGCTGGGTCTTTTGCATCTTACCTGTTTTATTTCCAGTTAAGTTCAGTTCAGTCACTCAGTCGTGTCCAACTCTTTCTGACCCAATGGACTACAGCACGCCAGGCCTCCCTGTCCATCACCAACTCCTGGAGTTTACCCAAGCTCATGTCCATTGAGTTGGTGATGCCATCCAACCATCTCATCCTCTGTCATGCCCTTCTTCTCCTGCCTTCAATCTTTCTCAGCATCAGGGTCTTTTAAAATGAGTCAGCTCTTCACATCAGGTGGCCAAAGTGTTGGAGTTTCAGTTTCAACATCAGGCCTTCCAATGAACATTCAGGACTGATCTCCTACTTATTTCCAGTAGTAAGTCATTACATCTAAAGTAACTGCTCACTCTTCTGAATGTCCAGGGTATTTACTGACTCAACTCAACAAACGTTTACCAAGTGCTCATTAGATTTCAGGCATTGCGTGGGTTGCTGATGAGAAAATGATGAGAGGACAGGTCTCAAACTCAAGAACATTACAGCCTAAGGAAGAAAGTCAATGGACAAATACATCACTATATGATGAAAAATAATCACAACCATCTATAGAGTCGTACGCACATATGGAAAAGACTCCAGACCCAGAATGGGAATAGGAAGAGTAAAGTGAAAAAGATAACTTTCCAAGGATGGTATACATATGCAATCTCTCAATTATGAATATGGGTAAAAGTGAAAGTGAAAGTCCCTCAGCTGTGTCTGACTCTTTGTGACCCCATGGACTATGGAATTCTCCAGGCCAGAATACTGGAGTGCGTAGCCTTTCCCTTCTCCAGGGGATCTTCCAAATCCAGGGATCAAACCCAGGTCTGCCGCATTGCAGGCGGATTTTTTACCAGGTGAGCCACAAGGGAAGTCCAGGAATACTGAAGTGGGTAGCCTATCCTTTCTCCAGCGGATCTTACCCACCCAGGAATCAAACCAGTGTCTCCTGCATTGCAGGTGGATTCTTTCTCAAAACAAGTAGGTGGTGTGGGTTGGAATACACCAGGAATAAAAGGGACACCGTCTTCAGAGTGTTTGTGTGTGACTGGAAAATAGTGTCATTAGTAAATACTGGTGGAGAGCTGGAGGCAGAAGGAGAAACTAGATCTTAAAAGGCTTTCTGTGCTGTGCTACATTGCTTAGATTTTAATCTCAAAACAATGGGGAGATATTCATGGCTTCTTTTTAGCTAAGTGCGTCTAGATTTATACTTTGGAAAGATCAATACGTCTGAGATTTGGAGACAGAAAAGCTAGAAGGAGAGGAGTTAAGTGACTTCGTTGCAGTATATCCAAGACAAAGATGATGAGGGTCTGAACTAGTGACGGCAAAATGTACTTTGCTTTAAGAAATAGATTTTGAACAGAAATGGTCTATAGATTTCTAGATGCAGGGAAAAGAGAGGCATCAGTGGAATAGCTGGGTCCAGAATGATGTCTTGGGGTCTGCCTTGGATGGTGGGACCCTGGGAAGAGAAGTACTGGTGGCATGGAGGAAGAGATGTGGCTACATTTGGTTATGGGCTTGAGGTGCCTCCCAGCTTTCAAATGGGAATGCCCAGTGCACATTTCTGTGTGAAGTGACTGGGATATAGCATGTTCATTTTTATTGTAATTTACTATTTCATGTGCATTTTTATTTTGACCAAGTATTTTTTTTTTTAATTCTTTGAGCAAAGAGTGAGCATTTCCTTATTATTCTTTGCATTTATCACAGGTCACACACAATATATGGCTAACAGTGGGTGCTCAGGAAATATTTGTTTCTTGACAACTGAATTCACTAATTAATTGCTATATGTTGACTCTAATACATACTGAATAAAGTCGGATAAAGGTTGTAAAGGTTTGAAAAAGATTTTATGTGTGAAAGTTAGAAGAACAGTGGCATAGCATATTTATGAAAACCTTATATATTTCTTGTGTGTAACCCTAAATAAGTAGTATCCTAAAAACAATTATTTATATATTTTTGATAACAAAAATTGTCTTACTTTGTCCTCTGTATTCTCTCAAGCTTTTATGGCACATAGTAGGTATTCAACAAATATGTTGAATAAATGTGCAAATCACTGTTAACAATTTATGGAAACAACTATCATCTATATACTGTAATTACAAATTATTAAAACCTATATTTAATAATTTACATTAAATAATAGATGGAGTTTACCCAAGTTTTTACCATCCAGTAATCGCAAAGTATTTTTGTTTGCTATCTTTGTAATGCATTTGCAGTTGGAGTCTGTCCCTTTATATCTGAGCAATTCTGTCTCCATCTGCTCGTGATGCCAGATGGAGGAGAGGCACGGAGACCAAGAGACTAATGAAGCAACTCATCAAGTTGTTTAAAAGGCAAAAATATTTAAGAAAATCAAATCGGTCGAAATGCCCTATCTGAAAAGTGATGGTTGTATATTATATAACTTTAAAGTTTCTGGAGGTAAAAAAACAAACAAACAAAAAACTAAAGGAAAACTTCTGAAGATAAATTCTTAATGACTTGTAAGGATATCCATTTTGGAAAACCACATAGTATCATCCTCTCTTCAGTGTCTATATTACACCCTGACAGCAAAGAACATTAACTCTTTCTGACTATAAGGGTAAAATTAACTTCACTGGGGACTATGGAGTCCATTAATGAAAATAGTTTCCCAAGGCTCTTTGCTGGCGATGGACTCAGACACCGTGAAATAAGGGTGCAAGCCAGTCTCTTCAAAGAACACTCAGTAGTTTACAGAAGGGATAGTGCCTGTAATTTATAAGAGAAAGGAAAGGCAGAATCAGGTGAACTCTACTGGATCTTACAGTTCTCAAGGAAGTAGTAGTGAAGACAGAGAGGGAAAAATCTCACACATGATATTTCAGGACTGTTCCAGACATTAGCCAGTGGGAAGTACAAGATAAAATAGTATCACTCAAATAGTGCTATAATGCAATAAACTATATTATTCAACTCACCATACAAAATACATTCTAGTATAAGTAAATTCATTTTAAATATTGGTAAGCTGTAAAATTTCATGACAAAGAAAAGATATCAGCGCTATTACAAATGAAAAACTACAGAATGATAAAGTATGCTTAAATAACAATCATAAGAAGTGAAAGATTCTACCAAAGATTCACCCAAACCAATGATCATGAAACTTATTCATTAAATTTAGACAATTTCCCTCTTTAAAGGAAACACATATCTTCTCAGTTTTCCTTCTCAGCTCCTTCTGAGGCAAGTGACAAGTAGATCTATAGTTGACAGTCAAATTCTCCCTGGGCCTAATTTGGTTTTCCTGACATTTAATTTCTCAAGGTCTTTTATTTTTTTGGTTGAAAATATCTCAAACCTATTAAGATTTCTGAGTTCAAATTATTTTCTAAAACTGGCTCATTTGACTGAATATAAGATTTTTGAAATGCAAATAATTTTATTTAATAAAAGCCACAATCAGGTCACACTTGAAAAGAGAAATTGAAAAAAAAAAAGAAGAGGAGGAAGAGGAAGGAGAAGAATGGGAAAGAGGAAGGGGAAGAGGAGAAGCAGCACAAAGTATAACGTACTTAACTTGATGTACGTTATAGAGAATTATGCTTGCTTTTTGCTTCTTTCAGGAATTAGAGTCACTGTGAATAATCTGTATTCATTTATTTCTTCATTCACTCATTTATTTGCCAAACATTTTTAAGAACTCTGTATATACCAATCGCTATGCTAATTATTAATTATATATGGCATAGATTTTAAGTTTCCACAAAAGTATAAATATCAGAAATGAATTCTCCCTGGGAATATTGATCTAAAAGAATGCCCAAATAGTCTCCATAGTATAGGTGAGTATGGCTGTGCATGTACCCAATACATTTTATCTGCTTCCCAGCATTTCCCAGTGCTATGGTGTTAGGCAAGTCCATGTGGAAATTTCTAGACAAAGAGCTATAAACAGATGTGATATATATCATTTTGGAGCCAAGACATTTAAGGGCTGTTGGACTACCTTCTTTTCACTATGCTTCTTTTCCTTGCCATAGCAGCCTTGGCAGCCATGTGTAACAGATGCTGAAGCTATAAAATGGTGACACTTTCCTTAGGCCCATTGGACATGCAGTATCAGTGAGAAATGAACAAAGTAGAACTAAGCCACTGAGACTAAAGGGTCTGTTACCCTAGCCTGACTGTTTCAACCCAGCAAGCATGAATAGATTATCTTAGTATGACAGAGGAAGCATTGATATGAAACACAGAGATTACATTTGAAACATTTTTTTACTTCTAGAAACCATGCACATCAATTCAGAAGTACTGCATACTGTAGAAACACAACATTCATTTCTTGCTTGGTTCATCTCAATTTATGAGAAGATGAAAGAAGATTCTGAAGCTCTGACAGTCTCATTTTCTCAATAATTTTTTTCTACCTCATCAAGAGATTTCTAGGTTTCAGGCTGTACAGGAAGATTATAGGACTTAAGTTTTTGTACCTGCCATTTTATAGGTCCCTTCCAAGGTCTTTGTCTAATTTCATGTTTATAATTTTGGATAATTAAAAAAAAAAAAAAGCACTAGTTGCTCAGTTGTACCTGATTCTTTGCAACCCATGGACTGTAGCCTGCCAAAGCTCCTCTGACCACAGAATGCTCCAAGCAAGAATACTGGAGTGGTTTGCTGTGCCCTTCTCCAGGGGATCTTCTCAACCCAGGGATTGAATCCAGGTCCCCTGCATTGCAGGCAGATTCTTTACTGTCTGAGTTAAAAGGATTCTCCCAATTTGAATAAATTTCCAGACAGACAAAACCCTGGATCCAGCCCTACCCAGTCTTTCACATTACACTTCTTACCTAGCACTAGGTGCTATCTTTGTTTTCACCACGTGTTTATCTCACTCTCCAAAAGTAAACTTATATAAAAAGATACCTCTTACCTGGCACTAGGCATTATGTTTCCATTTACATCAGGGATTTGTCTCACTCTCCTAAAGTAAACTAGATAAAAAGGCCTTTTCTCCTCATGATCTGGGAAATTATCATGCATATATTTCCCCTTTAGGCAATTAAATCCAAGAAATGTTTCCTTGGGTGAGTGTTTAAACTACTGCTTTTCCTAGCTTCAGTTATTTTCAGTAGTGTTCATTTACACATATAAACTGGCACCTGCATATTTATATACAAATAGAAACACACACATGTACTCCCAGACTTAAGAGGATATAAGTATATCTTACGATCTGTTGGGTTTTTTCCTCCACGTATTAAGAAGACTTTGTAATAGAGACCTTTATTTGTAACAGAGACCTTTACCACAGGCCAGTATCAGGTAAGCAAGGGGAATGTCTACAGATTTCTGACAACCATTTTCACACATAAGTCAACCATTTTCACAAGGCCCAGCTCATCAGCAAGGCCACATATTGTTCTCTGAGGCAAATTACCTCAACAATTAAAGCCCTGTGCTGACGATTTCTTGGAGTTAGTATTCCCTGGCCCTTCAAACAGAAGAAATCAATGTCTATAGTATAAGGAGCAGGCTTTCCTCTTTTCCAAAGTACTTTACTTTGTGTATCATGAGGGCAGTGGCATGATCATGGCTGTCATTTTCACAGGGAGCTTAACTGCAATCTGTATTCTAGTAAGAAGAATGCAACAGGAAAGGAGAGAGGATGCCAGGAAAAGTATAGTTACAATTATGCATGCAGGTAGTATGTTAGGAAATGTTTCCAAAACTATGATAAAGTGCTTCATTCTTTATTTAAACTCCCATAATCACTCTTCTTCTTTATCTAAAGAACCACATTTTTAGAAGAAGCAAAATTCTAAAAAAAAAAAAAAATCAGCTTTCAAGTTTGTTTTTTCCCCTCTAAATGTGGGAAAGAAAGGAGAGTAGGAGGTTTCTGAAATTACTAAAAATAGGACTTTTAACCTAAAATTTGATTCATCAGCAGAACAGTTGAGATAGTTAAGTCAAAGAATAAGATAGAACTGAGTTTACTTCTTAAAATTTTAGTGGCACTTAATGACTTTATCTCAATTTTATTAGTCTATATATTCATCAATCTGATTTCCCTACATTGATGAAAAATATTTTAATGAAAACAAAATATATTAAAGGCAAACATTTGGTCTTGAAACTATTCCAAGGACTAAGTAATATACACAGAAAATTCTATTAAAAATTCTATTTTCATTTTTTAGTACTGCTGCTGCTGCTAAGTCACTTCAGTCGTGTCCCACTCTGTGTGACCCCTGAGACAGCAGCCCACTATGCTCCCCCGTCCCTGGGATTCTCCAGGCAAGAACACTGGAGTGGGTTGCCATTTCCTTCTCCAATGCATGAAAGTGTAAAGTGAAAGTGAAGTCGCTCAGCCGTGTCCGACTCTGAGCAACCCCATGGACTGCAGCCTACCAGGCTCTTCCGTCCATGGGATTTTCCAGGCAAGAGTACTGGAGTGGGGTTCCATTGCCTTCTCCATTTTAGCACTAGGGATACCAAAATAAATACAATACTAGTCAAATACTATGATCAACCTAGATAGCATATTAAAAAGCAGAGACGTCACTTTGCCAGCAAAAGTCCATCTAGTCAAAGCTATGGTTTTTCCAGAAGTCATGTATGGATATGAGAATTGGACTATAAAGAAAGCTGAGCACCAAAGAATTGGCATTTTTGAACTGTGGTGTTGGAAAAAACTCTTGAGAGTCCCTTGGATTGCAAGGAGATCAAACCAGTCAATCCTGAAATAAATCATTCCTGAATATTCATTGGAAGAACCGATGCTGAAGCTGAAATTCCAATACTTTGGCCATCTGATGCGAAGAACTGACTCATTCGAAAAGACCCTGACCCTGGGAAAGATTGAAGGCAGGAGAAGTGGATGACAGAGGATGAGATGGTTGGATGGCATCACCGATTCAATGGACATGAGTTTGAGCAAGCTCCTGGAGAGGTGGTGGACAGGGAAGCCTGGAATGCTGCAGTCCTTGGGGTCACAAAGAGTTGGACATGACTGAGCAACTGTACTGAACTAGTCAAATGAGTGGAACATTACATAATCAACTTTGCTGTAATGCCATGTGATAAATGTTATAATGAGGCATACAGAAGCACGGTGGGAAAGCTCTTGTAGAGAATACCTCTCAATTCTAAAAGATCAATCAGAAAGTCTCCAAGCAGACCAGAATATAAGGCAAGTTCAGACAAAGGAATTTGAAAATTGTGACTAGTCCAATAGCTGGAACATTGGGATTGAGAGTTCTGATGGCAGGAGAGAGCTGGAAAGATAGGGGTTATCAAGATCACTAAGGATTTTTTTTTTTCCTGCTAAATTAAAAGGTTTTTGACTTCATTCTCCATGTCTCCTATAAGTGGAAGACACAACCAAAGAGTGGATTTACATTTTAGAAAGATATCCAAGGTAGATATGAGGAAGGAAATAGTAAGAATTAGATAGTGCCATTGGAGAACAAGAGATGGAGAATTTTGAGAGCAAATGCAAATACATGGATGAGATTTGACGATATAAGGTAGGAAGTAAAGAGGGATGTTTGGGATTACCCACAGGATAGGTTATAAAAGGAAAGGAAGTGATTTTAGTTCATAGCATGTTGAGTTTGAGTTCAGTGGAGGACATCCAAGTAAACATACACAGTGGATAGTGAGAAATATATTTGGAACTCAGGAGAGATGTTTCTAGGACCTGTAAGATAAAACATTATACTGTAAAGCATGGCACTGTATGCTGTCAATCAGGAAACTAATATAGACTGAGGAAAAAAATTGTAGATGGAAGCATGAGTAACACTAACATTTAAGTAAAAAGCAAGAGGAGCACAAAAAAGGCCAGAAGAGTAGGAAAGAATATGAAGAACAACACACAGTGTCATAGAAGTTGAGGTGGGAAGAGATGCAGCAAAGAGGAAGAAAGAGATCAACATTATCCGATGCTTCCATAAACTCCAGAAAAATAAGAACTAAAAAATGTGGATTTGATTTAGCCATAGAAGACCATTAGTGATACTTTTAAAGGTTTTTTCACTAGTGTGTCATAGAAGGTAATGGAAATCTGATTTTACAGAATTGATATGTGTATTTCAGTATACACATTTATAATAAAAATAAATATGTAAAAGCAGTTTTTCTGCTCTTTTTTTTTTTGGACGTAGGCTTTAAGAAAAGTCTTTCTACTTAGTTGTTGACGTGAACACTGACTAAATCACAGTTGAGAAAAACATCAATGAATGATCACTGAGGACCACGTAGAGTGTACAGGACTTTGCTGGATGCAGCTGGGAACAAAAAAATGACGACACACATTCCTGACCCCAAGGATTTTATACCCTAACTAGAGACATTAAACGAAAAGACAAGTGACCATAGAACAAGGAAAGATGAGTGGCGCAGGATTGTAGCCTCCAAGTACCATGACTTTCTTTCAATATATGCCTTCTCATTATCAGCCTCTGATGCATTCCCTTCCAATTTCCCTAAAAGCTGAAAGTTACAGCACTGAAAATGATTAAAAATAATAATTTATTAATATAAATTAATACAATGATTAATAACATTATTATAGCATTTCTCTCAGCCCTGGCACTGTTCTGGGTGCATTGTACATTAAAAATCTTCATGATTTTATAATAATTATAGATTAGTATATAATAATTATATAATAGATTATGTATAATTATATAATAATTATATGTTATTATAATCTTTGACAAATGATTAAGGCAAAAACCCTACTGTTCCAGTTTCAGAAAAGAAATAATTTACACTTGAGAAAAACTCTGTGTATTAGATTCTTATTCTTGCATGCAACTGAGAACATTGCTATTGAAACAATAAAGGTACTCACTGGAAGGATATTAGATAACTCAAATCAATGGGAGCAATCTGGGGACAAAGCTCACAAAATAGGCTAAAACCAAGGGAGGCTACGTAGCAGGAATCCAGACTAGACAATACCACAAAAATGATCAACTTTTGGGTTTCTAATGCTGGAAATTTGATGCTGCCACTGTTGAACTCTTAATGTCACTGTGAATGACTTCTTTTTTTGCCACTTTATTTTTAATTGAAGGATAATTGCTTTACAGAATTTTGTTGTTTTCTTTCAAACATTAACAAGAATCAGCCATAGGTACACCAATGTCCCTTGCCTCCTGAAACTCCCTCCCATCCCATTCTGCATCCCACCCCTCTAGGTTGATACAGAGCTTCTGTTTGAGTTCCCTGAGTCATACAGCAAATTTCCACTGGCCTCTATTTTACACATGGTATTGTTAAGTTTTCATGTTACTCTCTCCATACATTTCATTCTCTCCCTCCACCCCTCCACCCATGTCCATAGGTCTGTTCTTAATTTCTTAATGGTCTTTGTACTTCTCTCTTAGGATTAAAAGTGATAACATGAACATCAAATGACTGGCAGAAGCTGGGGTGAGAATTATTTGATCCTTTTAAATTTTATGTTGGGACATGGGTTTGTACCTCAAAATATGATCTAACTAAAGGATATGTTCCCAAAAATTGGCATTCAGACTGTATAGAGACAAAAATAAAAAACCTTGACAAATTCGCAGCTACATCTTTCTTCTGATGCTAAGACTTCTCAATCCCCCAAAGTGACTCAATTCTAGCATAAATGTTTTTTATTCAACAAAAAGAAAATGCATCTACTTCGATAAGGGAAATAATTCAAATCTCATTAGTTACTATATCCTACGCTGAGCTCAGGATCACTATGCAATGTCCTTTTCTCTTTAGTTCTATTACGATTACATTAATCTTATACATATAAGGACTTGGGAAAATGGAGAGGAAGAAAAAGATATTAATTAAACTATACAAATATGTTCATCACACAACTATGAAACCAGTATGAGTAGAAGTTGTAATCTTTATTTCTGTATGTATTTATGAGGCCATAGTTAAAATATAGAACCCCCTCCACTGTGGTAGACAGATCTGGTTTTTCCTTTAAAAGCTTACAAAGTGGGAGAAGTTTCTGCAAATATAATAAGGATGCTACAATACAGTTTTTTTCAAGGTTAAATACCCACCAAACTGAGAAAAAAATGCTCTAGTCTATCAGTACTTTGCCTCCACTTTGCCAGTGGAGCTGAAAAGACTTCACTTTCTTTAAGTAGGAAGATAGATTGCACTGCTACCACTTCTGCCTCCTGGTTCAAACTCAGGATCTGTAGAAGCATAAAAATGGGATAACTCTTTCCCAATCTGTGCAAGTGCCACTATTTATGCTAGATTCTGCCGAATGACTCTGCATATTCACCACTTATGATACATGAATTATAATAAACATTGGTCAGAGGGAAGATATGCTTGGATGTGTTGGGTAGTGCTGATAGTAGCTCATATTAGACCTAGTTACCACAGGGATATGTATGTGGTCAAAGACAAGAAAAGCTCAGCTAACAATCATGTATGACCCAGAAAGTGGGGTTGGAGGGATGGGGTGAGAAGCATGGAAGAGACATTGATGAAAAGAACACATATATGCCTGGCAATCTGAAATGAAAAACATCAAAATTTTAACAGTGATTACATACAGGTTGCAAATTTTAAATGCTATTAATTTTATGTTTACTGTATTTTCTATTTTTAAATCATGATAATGCTTTTATAATTGAAATATGATATTTTAAGTACTATGGTGTTTCAGAAGAAGGGACAGAATACATATAATTGAAAGAATTTCCCATTATGGATCACAGACTTGGGTGAAGGGACTTACATAACTCAATGAAGCTATGAGCCATGCCATGCAGAGCCACACAAGACAGACAGGACATAGAGAAGAGTTTTGACTAAACATGGTTCACTGGAGAAGGAAATGACAATACATTCGAGTATTCTTGCCTGGAGAACTCCACTGATAGAATGAAAAGACAAAAAGATATGATAACAGAGGATGAGCCCACCCCCCACCCCCAGGTGTCCAGTACAATACCGGGGAAGAAAGAAAGTGTTAGTCACTCAGTAATGTCTGACTCTTTGTGACCCCATGGACTGTAGCCAGCCAGGCTCCTCTGTCTGTGGAATTCTCTATGCAAAAGTACTGAAGTGGGTAACCATTCCCTTCTTCAGGGTATTTTCCCAACCCAGGTATTTAATTTGCATTGCAGGGAGATTCTTTACTATCTGAGGCACTAGTGAAGCCACTGGAGAAGAGTGAAGGGCAATTACCAAAAGCTCAGAAAGAATGAAGCGACTGGGCCAAAGCAAAAACGATGCTTAGTTGTGGATGTGTCTTGCAGTGAAAAAAAAGTTCAATGATATAGAGAACAATATTGCATAGAGTTAGGTCCATGAAGCAAGGCAAATTGGACATGGTCAAACAGGAGATGATAAGAGTGAACATCAACATTTTAGGAATCACTGAATGAAAATGGACAGAAATAAGCAAATTTAATTCAGTTTACCATTATATCTGCTACTGTGGGCAAGAATCCCTTAGAAGAAATGGCATAGCCCTCATAGTCAACAAGAGTTCAAAATGTAGTACTTGGGTGCAACCTCAAAAACAACAGAATGATTTCATTTCGTTTTCAAGGTAAACCATTCAACATCAGAGTAATCCAAGTCTATGCCCCAAACACTAATGCCGAAGAAGCTAAAACTTACTGGTTCTATGAAGACCTAAAACACCTTCTAGAACTAACACCAAAAAAAGATTCTCCTTTTCCTCGTAGGGGACTGGAATACAAAAGTAGGAAGTCAAGAGATACCCAGAGTAACAGGCAAGTTGGTCTTTGAGTACAGAATAAAGCAGAGCAAAGGCTAACAGAGATTTTTCTACAGAATATGCTGGTCATAGAAAACACCTTTTTCCAACAACACAAGAGATGACCTCTACACATGGACATCACCCGATGATCACTTCCAAAATCAGGTTGATTATGTTCTTGGCATCCAAAGATGAAGAAGCTCTACACAGTCAGCAAAAACAAGACCCAGAGATGACTTTGGCTCAGATCATGAACTCCTTATTGCAAAATCTGGGCTTAAGCTGAAGAAAGTAGGGAAAACCACTAGGCCATTCACGTATGACCAAAATCAAATCCCTTATGATTATACAGTGGAGGTGATGAATAGATTTGAGGGATTAGATCTGGCAGACAGATTGCCTGAAGAACTATGAATGGAGGTTCTTAACATTGTATCAGAGCCAGTGACAAAACCATCCATAAGAAAAATAAATGCAAGTCTTTACATATAGCTGAGAAAAGAAAAAAGCAAAGTGCAAGGGGAAAAGGGAAAGACATACCCATCTGAATGCAGAGTTATAGAGAAGAGCAAGAGGAAAAAAGAAAATCTTCTTAAATGAACAAAGCAAAGAAATAAAGAAAAACAATAGAATAGGAAAATTTAGAGATCTCTTAAAGAAAACTGAACATATCAAGGGAACATTTCATGCAAGGAAGGGCACAATGAAGGACAGAAACAGTAAGGACCTAAGAGAAGCAGAAGAGATTATGGAGAGGTGGCAAAAATACATAGAAAAACTATAAGAAATGTCATAATGACCCAAATAACCACAATGGTGTGGTCACTCACCTAGAGCCAAACATCCTGGAGTGTGAAGTCAAGTGGACATTAGGAAGCATTACAGTGAACAAAGCTACGCGAGGTGACTGAATTCCAGCTGAGCTATTTAAAATCCTAAAAGATGATGCTGTCAAAGTGCTGCACTCACTATGTCAGCAGATTTGGAAAGCTCAGCAATGGCCACAGGACTGGAAATGGTCAGTTTTCACCCCAGGACTGGAAAAGTTCAGAATTAATCCCAGGACTGGAAAAGTTCAATGTTCATCCCAATCCCAAAGAAGGGCAATGCCAAAGAATATTGAAACTATTAAAACTGTGCTCATTTCACACGACAACAAAGTTATACTCAAAATCCTTCAAGCTAGGCTTCAGTTGTACATGAACCAAAAATTTTCAGATGTACAAGCTGGGTATTGAAGAGGCAGAGGAACTAGAGATCAAATTGCCAACATTGGCTGGATCATGGAGAAACAAAGGGAGTTCCAGAAAAACTTCTTCTGCTTCATTGATTACTCTAAAGCCTTTGACTGTGTGCACCACGACAAACTATGGAAATTCTTCAAAAGATAGGGGTACCAGACTAACTTACTGGTCTCCTGAGAAACTTGTATGCACATCAAGAAGCAACAGTTAAAACCAGACAGGGAACAATGGACTGATTCTAAATTGGGAAATGAGTACGTCATGGCTATACACTGTCACCCTGCTTATTTAACTTCTATGCAGAATACATCATGTGAAATGCAGGGCTGGATGAATCACAAGTTGGAAACAAGACTGCCAGGAGAAATAACAACATCTTCAGATAAGCAGATGATACCACTCTAATGGCAGAAAGCAAAGAGAAACTAAGAGTCTCTTGATCAGGGTGAAAGAGGTGAGTGAAAAAGCTAGCCTAAAACTCAATACTCAGAAATCTAAGATCAAGGCATGTGGTCCCATCACTTCATGGCAAAGAAAAGGGGATAAAGTGGGAGCAGTGACAGATTTTCTTGCCTTGGGCTCCAAAATCACTGCAGATGGTAAATGCAGCCATGAAATTAAAACACCCTTACTCCTTGGAAGGAAAGCTATGACATAAGTAGACAGTGTATTAAAAATCAGAGACATCACTTTGCTGAAAAAGGTCCATATAGTCAAAGCTACAGTTTTCCAGTACTTTTATACAGATGTGAAAGTTGGTGCGTAAAGAAAGTTGAGCACCCAAGAATTGATGCTTTCGATTTGTGGTGCTGGAGAAGACTCTTGAGAATCCCTTGGACTACAAGGAGATCAAACCAGTCAATCCTAAAAGAAATTAGCCCCTAAATATTCATTGGAAGAAAGTTGCTGAAGCTCCAATACTTTGGCCACTGACATGAAGAGTCAGCTCATTTAAAAGACCCTGATGCTGCGAAAGATTGAAGGCAAAAAGAGAAGGCTGCAGCAGAGGATGTGATGGTTGGATAGCATCACCAACTCCATGGACATGAATTTGAGCAAATTCTGGGAGATAGTGGAGGACAGAGGAGCCTGGATTGTAGTCCATGGGATCAACGAATTGAACACAATTTAGTTCCTCAACATGAACAATTGAAAGAATTAGTTAAATTTTCATAGACAATGTTGGGATATTTCTTGAGAAATTATTCTGGTAGTGTTTGCAATATGGAGCATTGTAGCTGGGAGGGAGAAATATTGACATCAAAGGAGAAAAGCAGAAAATCATGGCATTTTCAAGAATCAGTGGTATTCAGCATGATTGGAACATAAGCAACCAAGAATAGTATTGGAAAGTAAATACAAAAAACAAATCAGGGAATTTGGTAGCACTTCTAAAGAGAGAATTCTGGCAGAGGTCAAATATTGTTCCTTAAGATTTTTTTATTTTGTCTATGCATGCACATACATGGGATCTGTATCCATGAATGGGTAGAAATATAAAAATATCATCCTGATTAAGTATAGAATTTACATTGAAGGCAAAAATTATTCTATGAAATACTGCAACAGATTTCTAAGAAGCTTTAAAAAATGAACTAGTTGAAAGAGTGAAGTAGAGAAAATTTATATATATATATATATATTTACATTTCCATATATAATATGCAATATTATTGTTTCAGTTTGAGAAAAACTTTCTGTTGATTTTAGATATAAGCAATATGAAAATACTGAGATTCAAAGGCAGGGGAGGGGGTCTAACACTGGTAACACAAACACTAGTAACACCAGTAACACATGGCTTTCAGTAATTATTTGTGATGGATAAGAAATAGGTGTTTGTTATGAATTCTTCATTAATTTTAGAGGAGAAAGCCTCAAATATTTCACAAACACACACACACATAGTCTCCTTTGTATGCTCTAGTTTGGGTAATTTTTAATTTCTCTTGAAATTAGTAAATTAGTAATTTCTAATTTGGGTAATTTCTAATTATGCTCTAGTTTGAGTAATTTCCAATTTCTCTTGAAATTAGTAAATTAGCAATTGCTAATAAATTAGTAAATTAGTAATTTATCTTGAAATTAGTAAATTAGTAAACTGTTCAAGTTTACTAATTCTTTTTTCTGCTCTGACCAGTCTGCTATTAAGCCCTTCCGGTATACTCTCAATTTCTTATATAGTTTTTAAAAATTATTTGTTTATTTATGTAGGCTGTGCTATGTCTTAGTTGTGGTGAGCAGGGGCTACTCTATAACTGCATTGCAAGAGCTTCTTGTTGCAGGGGCATCTCTCATAGCAGAGCACAGGCTCTAGGGCCCTTGGGCTTCAGTAGCTGTTATATGTGGGCTTAGTGGCTGTGACTATCAGGCTCCAGAGTGCAGGCTCAGCAGTTGTGGTGAAGGCATTTAGTTGCTCTGATGCATGTGGGATCTTCCCAGACCAGGGATAGAACTGGTGTCCACTTGCAAGACTTATTCCTTTTTTTTTTTTTAATCACAGTATAAAAGATGTTTATTAATTTATCACAATCAATAGCCAGACAAAAATGATAAATTACAATTGCAAGCCCTAATAGGAACATGATTAACTCAATAATATAAAATAATTACATACAATTTGGGGAGTCAAGCAGAGTGATGTGGTAAGTGGAAGTGCATCCACGCACACGCTTACATTCACCCAGCCAGTCTATCATGGCGTGTTTCCATCACTTTATGGCAAACAGATGGGTAAAAAATGGAAACAGTGACAGACTTCATTTTCTTGGGCTTCAAAATCACTGCAGATGGTGACTGCAGCCATGAAATTAAAAGACGCTTGCTCCTTGGAAGAAAAGCTATGACCAATCTAGACAGCATATTAAAAAGCAGAAACATTACTTTGCCAACAAAGGTCTGTCTAGTCTACTGTTCTAGTAGTCATGTACAGATGTGAGTTGCACCATAAAGAAAGCTGAATGCCAAAGAATTGATGCTTTTGAAGTGTAATGTTGGAGAAGACTCTTGAGAGTCCCTTGGACTGCAAGGAGATCCAACCAGTCAATCCTAAGAGAAATCAGTCCTGAATAGTCATTAAAAGGACTGATGCTGAAGCTGAAACTCCAATACTTTGGGCACCTGATGAGAAGAACTGACTTATTGGAAAAGACCATGATGCCTGGAAAGATTGAAGGCAGGTGGAGAAGGGGACAACAGAGGATGAGATAGTTGGATGGCATCACCGACTCAATGGACATGAGTTTGAGCAAGTTCCGGGAGTTGGTGATGGACAGGGAAGACTGGCATGCTGCAGTCCATGGGGTCCCGAAGAGTCGGACACAACTGAATGACTGAACTGAGCCAGTCTATGTCTTTTGGGTGGTGCATTTGAACTTACTATCATTTTCTTAATTCTTTTGGGTTTATTTTCTGCAGGTCTTTTCCTTCTCTGGTGTTTCCTGTCTAGAGAAGTTTCTTTAGCATTTGTTGTAAAGCTGGTTTAGCAGTGCTGAATTCTCTTAAATTTTGCTTGTATGGAAAGCTTTTGATTTCCCCATCAAATTTGAATGAGAGTCTTGTTGGGTAGAGTATTGCTGGCTGCAGTTTCTTCTCTTTCATCACTTTAAATATATCCTGCCATTCCCTTCCGGAGAAGGCAACGGCACCCCACTCCAGTACTTTTGCCTAGAAAATCCCGTGGACGGAGGAGCCTGATAGGCTGCAGTCCATGGGATCGCTAAAGTCGGACACGACTGAGCGACTTCACTTTCACTTTTCACTTTCATGCATTGGAGAAGGAAATGGCAACCCACTCCAGTGTTCTTGCCTGGAGAATCCCAGGGACGGGGAAGCCTGGTGGGCTGCTGTCTATGGGGTCACACAGAGTCGGACACGACTGAAGCAACTTAGCAGCAGCAGCAGCAGCAGCAGCAGCAGCAGTGGTTGTTCCCTTCTGGCTTGTAGAGTTTCTGTTGAGAAATCAGCTGATAGCCTGGAAGGAGTCCCCCTATACATTATTTGTCATTTTTCCCTTATTGCCTTTAATATTTTATCTCTGTCTTTAATTTTTGTCAGTTTGATTTGTATGTGTCTCAGTGTGCTCCTCATGGGGTTTATCATGCCTGGGACTCTCTGTGCTTCCTGGACTTACCTATCTCCACTTCATTTACTTGTTCTGAGGGTTTATCTTGTCCTTTCCTCTGGGATATAACTCTGCTTTTTCATCCTGATTAACTTTCTATAACGTGGTTTTTGTTTTAGCTCTGTGGGACTGCAGTTTTTCATGCTTCTGTCTGCCCTCTGATGAAGGAGGCTAACAGGCCTGTGTAAGTTTCCTGATGGGAAGGACTGGTTTTGGGAAGAACTGGGTCTTGCTCTGGTGGGTAGGGCCTTGCTCAGTAAAACTTTAATCCAATTATCTGCTGATGGGTGGGGTTGCACTCTCTCCCTCGTAGTTTGTGGCCTGAGTTGACAGCCCCGGGGGTCCAAGGGCTCTATGGTAGGATTAATGACAACCTCCAAGGCTTACAGCAAGGGGGGCCTTCCCAGACTGCTGTTGCCAGTGCCCCACTTCTTTTGGTGAGCCCCTGCCGACCCATGCCTCCACAGGAGACTCTTCAACACCTGCAGGTGGTTTTGGTCCAGTCTCCTGTGGGGTCACTGCTCCTTTCCCTTGGGTCTTGGTGCACATGAGACTTTGTTTGTGCCCTTTAAGAGTGAAGTCTGTTTTCCCCAGTCCTGTAGAAGTCCTATAATTAAATCCTGCTGGCCTTCAAGGTCAGATTCCCTGGGGATTCCCAGTCCTTTGGTTGGATCCCCAGGCTGGGAAGCCTGACATGGAGTTCAGAACCTTCACAACAGTGGGAGAACTTCTTTGGTGTTATTGTTCTACAGTTGAAGGTCACCCACACGGTGAGTATGGCATTTGATTTTATCATGATTGAGCCTTTACCGTCCTGCTGCAGCTTCTTGTCTTTGGACATGGGGTATCATCTGTGGTGGGTTCCCGCGTCCTCTTGTTGATGGTTATTCAACAGCTAGTTGCAATTTGATGCTCTCACAGGGGAAGATGAGCTCACATCCTTCTCCGCCATCTTGAACTGGTGTCATGATATAGCATTTTTTAACTTCTAGAAAATGATTTGGTTCTCTCTTAGATGTTTTATTTCCCTCTTAAAATTCTCCATCTTTTAATCCATTTATTTTCCATCTAATTTCTTTAAATATTTATGTCATTTATTTTACATAAATTTCTTCTCTAATGATTGCAACATCTGGGGCATTTGTGGTCATATTTTTCTATGTTTAATATGTCTCACAGCTTTCTTTTTTATACTTAAGACAATGTGTTTAAAATAACTTAAGAGAATAGAGTACATTTTGTTTTCCCTTAAAGAGGGCAAGACCTTTCAGGACCCTAAGAGTAAGGAATTGATCACTTTTGTCCAGTTAGAGATTGAGTTGGATGGGGGAATCTGCTGAAGCTTTGGCAGGTTCTTGTTCTATGGTTTTGAGGGTGAAATCAACCTAATGCATATTACCAATTCCTCATTCTAGCAGGTCTTTGGAATCTAAGCATGATGGTTATAAATTGCTCTCTCTCTCTGCTTTCAATCATAGCCTTCCAACTTCCTGAAATACTAAAAACTCAGCAGAAGTTTCACTGCAGAAATTTAGCAAGAACTAGTTCTCTATCTGAGGGTTTTAAAGACTCTAATCCATCACACTAGCCAAAAAATCTTTGTACATTTATAACTTATGAAACTATAAATTTTCATTTACCACAGTAAAATCTCTCTGCCAGGCAAGCCCAAGTCTCATCCTACCCACCCCAGATTTTGGCATTTCTGCTTACCTAGGAAGGGCTTCTTTCTATTAAGAATTAATTTTCTAGTTTTCTTTTCATTTACAGCTCTCTAGCTGTCAAACAGATATTACATACATGCACAATACATACATATATGGAGAGAGAGGGGCAGAGAGGGACAGAGGGTGAGAGAATCTGAGAGATACTGGTTACCCATTTTGGCTAGTTGGTATGGGGAAATAGGACTTTCTATTTTACTCCTGCTATTCATTTCTAGTTTCATAGCATTGTGTTTGGAAAAGATACTTGATAAAATTTCTATCTTCTTAAATTTGTTGAGACAGGTTTTGTGACCTAACACATGATCTATCCTGGAGAATTTTCTGTATATGCTGGAAAAGAATGTGTATTCTGCTGTGACTCGGAGGAATGTTGTATATATGTCTGGTAGGTCCATTTTGTCTAAAATATTCAAATAAAGTTTCTTATTAATTGTGTCTTATAACTTTTCCACTGCTGTGAGTCAAGTATTAAAGTCTTCTATTATTGTACTATTGCTTATTTCTTCTTTTAGTTCTGCATTTTATATATTTAGGTCCTTCAGTGTGAGGTTCATAAATATTTAACATCATTATATCTTGTTGTGAATTGATCTTTTATCATTATTTAATTAGAGTTTGTTGTCTTTTTTCACCATTTTTAGTCTACAGTGTTTTTTATATATATATAAGTATCACTACCCCTGCTCTCTATGATTACCATTTGCTTGCAATATCTTTTCCTATTCCTTCACTTTATCCTTAAAGCTAAAGTGAGTCTACTGTAGGCAACAGTATCAGTGGATCTTGTTTTTTAATCTATGCAGTTATTCTATTTCTTCATTGGAGCATTTAATCCATCTACATTTAAAGTACTTATTGATAGTTAAGGTCTTACTATTGCCATTTTGGTGGTATACTTTGATCTCTTTGTTTTAATCTTTTGTTTATCTACTACAGGTTTTTCTTTTGTGATTACAATGAGGTTAACATAAAATCTATTATAGTTAAAACATGCTATGCTAACATGTTAACATTATAACAGCTTAACTTTGATAGCATACAGAAACTATACTTATCCCTTCACTCACATTTTAGGTTATTGATATTTCAAAATACATCTTTTTAATATTCTGTATCCAATAACAAATCATTGTAGTTAATAATAAATAGTCAAAATAATATGCATAAAATTTATCTGGAAACACTTTGAGTCTCTGTCTATGCTTGCCCTTGTGTGATTATGTGAAATAACATATATCTGCATAATAGCTCCTTTCTCTTGCTTCTGTTCTGTTCATCCTTTTCACCTTCCCAGCAAATGATAGGCATTTTTAGCTTCTGTAATTACAAAGCTCACTCCTGTTAACAGATAAATGTGCAACTTTAGGAAATATTTTCTTCAAAACACAATACAAAGGTATTAAAAAGACATCAGGTGAATTTCAAGAGAATGAGTCATTCCTTGTGAATTCATGGAATCTCTATTGTCTTTGTACATAAGTATCACTACCATGAACTGAGTGCTTACTGTGATACAGTAATACCCTAAATGCTTTACATACTTCATCTATGAAGAACCAAAATTTCTACTGAGCTTCAAAAAATTTATTTATGTCAAGCAATTAATAAAATAAGAAAGAATTTAAGCTTAAATATTTCTTATTCCAAAGTTGGTGATCTTAATCATTATACTCTCTTACTATACAATTTGGACTAGTGGATTGATTATCAGACAGAAAATACAAGTTTACTCTTGGTTCTAAGAAATAAAAAGAAGGAAAAGTTGCTAACTGACCTATTAATTTTCTTTTAAGATGAAATGCTGCTCCTGTAATCCTTGGTGGTTACTGCTTCTGTTAAGAAATCTCTGGGAAGAAGAGAAAAGAAAGCTTTTCTTCTGCTATCAGTATATCACTTCTCAAAGAAAGGGCTCCTAATATGTCACCTCCTGACTCCAATCCCACTTTTTTCCATCACCATCTTTTTTAGCATAAACTTCTATTTCTTCCTATTAACCTTGTCTTTGGTATAGCACTTTCTTATTTAAGCAAATTTTGTCCTGGTGTTTGTATATTAGTTTTAGTGGTGATTTATTCTTAAGTACTTCAGTATTATTACAATGTGTAAACAATTTTAACCTGTAACAATGCTTTAGAGTAGCCTTATTTGTATAAGGAATTTTATAAGTATTTATTTGTTTGAGAAATTTGTTATGCCTAACATTTGTTTTGGGTTAGAAGAATCTAGCACTCTTGTGTATATAAGGTATAAAAATCTGCAAGTCTAATTTTCTATGGAAAATTATCACTCACAGGCCAAATCTGACCAACTTCTTATGTTGTAAATAAGTTTTTATTGCAACACAACTATACTCATTTATTTTTCATCTTATCTATGGTTGCCTTTGTTTTACAACATGTAATTGAGCAGTTGCAACAGATACCATATGGTCCACAAAATATTAAATATTTATTATCTTGACTTTAGTGAAAAAGTTTGCCAAGTGTGTGTTCTTGTTCACCCTACTGCTGTGATTTGGTAACCAGGACTCTGGTTCCCAACCAGAACCATCTTATGGTTCAGCCATCTTTAACATGCGTTTTCCAAGATAGCAAAAGAAGAGGAAAAATCATGGAATTTAGTGCATGGTATATACCCGGAAGGGCTGCCAATCACTTTTCCCCAGATTCCACTGATCAAAATTTAGTCTTTTGCTTCAATTAACTGAGTAAGGAGGCTGGAAAATATAGGCTAGTTGTGTCCTGAAGAAACAGAAAATGGGTTTGGTGAAAAGCGAGCCAGTCTCTGCCAAAGAGACCTTGCAGATAAAGTTTGGAGGCTTCAGATCTAATAATATGTGGTGAGGTAAGAGAAAAAAAAATCAAAATATGTTCTAAAATTTTAATATGGGAAACTTCAGATGGTTATGAACCTAGGGGAGGCTGGACATATAGAAAGAAAAGCAACACTGGAAAGGGAGGGAAACAAATAAAAAATAATAATAAATTCCATTACAATGTATGATTTTCAAAAGATTTTAGGCCTTCAAAGCAGAAGTATTTAGCATGCATTTGGAAATATAGGAGCTATATTAAATTTAAGATATAACCCAGAGACACAGAATTTTGATTCTTCAAAATATAAATAGTAAGCAGCAGTAAAAATCATGAGATTGACTTGGGACTACACATAAATAGGAAAACAGAGCTATAGACAGAAAAAGCATTGTGTGTAATATAATATGTATCTGCATTTTTACAAAGAAATAGAAACAAAAAGATGATAAAAATTGTCTTTGCCTTAAAAAAGCTCTCAGTTGAGTGGAAATCAAGTTATTGATTACTTGTTGTGTGATAAATATTATGATCCACACAGTCAAAGGCTTTGCCATAGTCAATAAAGCAGAAATAGATGTTTTTCTGGAACTCTCTTGCTTTTTCGATGATCCGGCAGATGTTGGCAATTTGGTGTCTGGTTCCTCTGCCTTTCTAAAACCACCTTGAAAAACTGGAAGTTCACGGTTCACATATTGCTGAAGCTTGGCTTGGAGAATTTTGAGCATTACTTTACTAGCATGTGAGATGAGTGCAATTGTGTGGTAGTTTGAGCATTCTTTGGCATTGCCTTTCTTTGGGCTTGGAATGAAAACGGACCTTTTCCAGTCCTGTGGCCACTGCTGAGTTTTCCAAATTTGCTGGCATATTGAGTGAAGCACTTTCACAGCATCATCTTTCAGGATTTGAAATAGCTCAACTGGAATTCTATCACCTCCACCAGCTTTGTTCATAGTGATGCTTTCTAAGGCCCACTTGACTTCACATTCCAGGATGTCTGGCTCTAGGTCAGTGATCACACCATCGTGATTATCTGGGTTGTGAAGATCATTTTTGTACAGTTCTTCTGGGCATTCTTTCTACCTCTTCTTAATATCTTCTGCTTCTGTTAGGTCCATACCATTTCTGTCCTTTATCAAGCCCATCTTTGCATGAAATGTTTCCTTGGTATCTGCAATTTTCTTGAAGAGATCTCTAGTCTTTCCCATTCTGTTGTTTTCCTCTGTATCTTTGCAATGATTGGTGAGGAAGGCTTTCTTATCTCTTCTTGCTATTCTTTGGAACTCTGCATTCAGATGCTTATATCTTTCCTTTTCTCCTTTGCTTTTGGCTTCTCTTCTTTTCACAGCTATTTGTAAAGCCTCCTCAGACAGCTATTTTGCTTTTTTGCATTTCTTTTCCATGGGGATGGTCTTGATCCCTGTCTCCTGTACAATGTCACGAACCTCAGTCCATAGTTCATCAGGCACTCTATCAGATCTAGTCCCTTAAATCTATTTCTCATTTCCACTGTATAACCGTTAGAGATTTGATTTAGGTCATACCTGAATGGTCTAGTGGTTTTCCCTACTTTCTTCAATTTAAGTCTGAATTTGGCAATAAGGAGTTCATGATCTGAGCCACAGTCAGCTCCTGGTCTTGTTTTTGTTGACTGTATGGAGCTTCTCCATCTTTGGCTGCAAAGAATATAATCAATCTGATTTCAGTGTTAACCATCTGGTGATGTCCAAATGTACAGTCTTCTCTTGTGTTGTTGGAAGAGGGTGTTTGCTATGACCAGTGCATTTTCTTGGCAAAACTCTATTAGTCTTTGCCCTGCTTCATTCCGTATTCCAAGGCCAAGTTTGCCTGTTGCTCCAGGTGTTTCTTGACTTCCTACTTTTGCCTTCCAGTCCCCTATAATGAAAAGGACATCTTTTTTGGTGTTAGTTCTAAAAGGTCTTGTAGGTCTTCATAGAACCATTCACTTCAGCTTCTTCAGCATTACTGGTTGGGGCATAGACTTGGATTACTGTGATATTGAGTGGTTTGCCTTGGAAACGAACAGAGATCATTCTGTCGTTTTTGAAATTGCATCCAAGTACTGCATTTCGGACTTTTTTGTTGACCATGATGGCCACTCCATTTTTTCTGAGGGATTCCTGCCTGCAGTACTAGATATAATGGTCATCTGAGTTAAATTCACCCATTCCAGTCCATTTTAATTGTCTGATTCCTAGAATGTTGATGTTCACTCTTGCCATCTCTTGTTTGACTACTTCCAATTTGCCTTGATTCATGGGCCTGACATTCCAGGTTCCTATGCAATATTGCTCTTTACAGCATTGGACCTTGCCTTCTATCACCAGTCGCATCCACAACTGGGTATTGTTTTTGCTTTGGCTCCATCCCTTCATTCTTTCTGGAGTTATTTCTCCACTCATCTCCAGTAGCATATTGGGCACCTACTGACCTGGGAAGTTCCTGTTTCAGTATCCTATCATTTTGCCTTCTCATACTGTTCATGGTGTTCTCAAGGCAAGAATACTAAAGTGGTTTGCCATTCCCTTCTCCAGTGGACCATATTCTGTCAGACCTCTCCACTATGACCCTCCTGTCTTGGGTGGCCCCATGGGCATGGCTTAGTTTCATTGAGTTAGACAAGGCTGTGGTCCTAGTGTGATTAGATTGACTAGTTTTCTGTGAGTATGGTTTCAGTTTTCTGCTTTTATTTTTGCTTTATTGACTATGCCAAAGCCTTTGACTGTATGGATCACAATAAACTGTGGGAAATTCTGAAAGAGATGGGAATACCAGACCACCTGACCTGCCTCTTGAGAAATCTGTATGCAGGTCAGGAAGCAACAGTTAGAACTGGACATGGAACAACAGACTGGTTCCAAATAGGAAAAAGAGTACGTCAAGGCTGTTTATTGTCACTCTGCTTATTTAACTTATATACAGAGTACATGATGAGAAATGCTGGGCTGGAAGAAGCACAAGCTGGAATCAAGATTGCCAGGAGAAATATCAGTCACCTCGGATATGCTGATGACACCACCCTTATGGCAGAAAGTGAAGAGGAACTAAAAAGCCTCTTGATGAAGGTGAAAGAGGAGAGTGAAAAAGTTGGCTTATAACTGAACATTCAGAAAATGAAGATCATGGCATCTGGTCCCATTACTTCATGGAAAATAGATGGGGAAACAGTGGAAACAGTGTCAGACTTTATTTTTTGGGCTCCAAAATCACTGCAGATGGTGACTGCAGCCATGAAATTAAGACGCTTCCTCCTTGGAAGGAAGGTTATGACCAACCTAGATAGCATATTCAAAAGCAGAAACATTACTTTGCCAACAAAGGTCTGTCTAGTCAAGGTGTGGTTTTTCCGGTGGTCATATATGGATGTGAGAGTTGGACTGTGAAGAAAGCTGAGTGCCAAAGAATTGATGCTTTTGATCTGTGGTGTTGGAGAAGACTCTTGAGAGTCCCTTGGACTGCAAGGAGATCCAACCAGTCCATTCTGAAGGAGATGAGGCCTGGGATTTCTTTGGAAGGAATGATGCTAAAGCTGAAACTCCAGTACTTTGGCCACCTCATGCGAAGAGTTGACTCATTGGAAAAGACTCTGATGCTGGGAGGGATTGGGGGCAGGAGGAAAAGGGGACGACAGAGGATGAGATGGCTGGATGGCATCACTGACTTGATGGACATGAGTCTGAGTGAACTCCTGGGGTTGGTGATGGACAGGGAGGCCTGGCGTGCTGCGATTCATGGGGTTGCAAAGAGTCGGACACAACTGACTGAACTGAACTGAACTGAAATGTTATGAATGATCTGTAGTATAGAATGGGAGCATATAGGAAGGGTAACAAATATTCAGTAAATATTGAATGAATTATATTCAAATATATGATACAAAATTCTACCATTCCTTGATAAAGTGTCTCATAGCTCTTACTTGCATAGTTGACAAATCCTCCTACAACTACACAGAAAAGATTCCTGCCTCCACTACTATACACTTACCTTTATTAAGTGCATACTCTGTGGAATGCACTAAGTTGCTTTTTATGTTTTTTTTTTTCATTCAAGTCTTATAACAATGCTATGTGACATGGACTATTATTTTTAATTAAGTCCCCAGAAGATATGTATTGTTCTAAATACAGAAGAGAAAAATTGGGTAACAGAGAGATTATCTAATTTGTTATGGAACTCTACATCTGTCATAGTTTTACCACATCACAGTATCCCCCTTTGTTCTTTCTGAAGGATAATTAAAAATACCAATATGACTTGCTCATTAGCTTTCTGCAAATTAACAAGAAAACAGAGAGCTGGTGCCATGGATTTAAATAGACAGTTACGATTTTACAGAAAATTAGGGAAATGCTACTAGGATTTATTAGCAGTCCAGCAAAGAAGCACAATGAATAACTGCTGTTGCAAAATATTTAATTTTTGGAGCTTTAGCATAGATTAAGAAAATTAGAGAATTTTAAAAAAGAAACACAAAACCCTGCATATATAACTGATGAGCAGTAAAGAGAAATTTTGAATGGTATTAGCTCTACTGTATAAAGTGAAAAATGTCATAATAATAGTGAGACATTTATTTTTCTAGATTGAAAATATTATTGAAAATCATCTAAAATTTTACAAAGACTTTTCATGTATTTTTATATTGTGCTTTACATTTTAAATTCTAACCATATATTCAGTTCAGTTCAGTTCAGTTGCTCAGTCGTGTCCAACTCTTTGCAACCTCATGAATCGCAGCACACCAGGCTTCCCTGTCCATCACCAACTCCAGGAGTTCACTCAGACTCATGTCCATTGAGTCGGTGATGCCATCCAGCCACGTCATCCTCTGTCGTCCCCTTTTCCTCCTGCCCCCAATACCTCCCAGCATCAGAGCCTTTTCCAATGAGTCAACTGTTTGCATGAGGTGCCCAAAGTACTGGAGTTTCAGCTTTAGCATCATTCCTTCCAAAGAAATCCCAGGCCTCATCTCCTTCAGAATGGACTGGTTGGATCTCCTTGCAGTCCAAGGGACTCTCAAGAGTCTTCTCCAACACCACAGTTCAAAAGCATCAATTCTTCGGCAATCAGCTTTCTTCACAGTCCAACTCTCACATCCATACATGACCACTGGAAAAACCATAGCCTTGACTAGACAGACCTTTGTTGGTAAAGTAATGTCTCTGCTTTTCAATATGCTGTCTAGGTTGGTCATAACTTTCCTTCCAAGGAGTAAGCGTCTTTTAATTTCATGGATGCAGTCACCATTTGCAGTGTTTTTGGAGCCCCCCAAAATAAAGTCTGACACTGTTTCCACTGTTTCCCCATCTAATTCTCATGTAGTGATGGGACCAGATGCCATGATCTTAGTTTTCTCAATGTTGAGCTTTAAGCCAACTTTTTCACTCTCCTCTTTCACTTTCATCAAGAGGCTTTTTAGTTCCTCTTCACTTTCTGCCATAAGGATGGTGTCGTCTGCATATCTGAGGTTATTGATATTTCTCCTGGAAATCTTGATATATTACATACACTTAAAATGATTACATACCATTTCTGGATACTTTATAATTGCAGTTACTTAATTATATGTGTCCTTTCTCTAACTCTCTCCTCTGCTCCCTATATAAGTGAAGGCTAACACAACAAAAGTAAATATACAAAATCTTACAGTCTTCTAGAAAGTTATTACAAATATTTAATATTCCTTTTCAATTTATATTTTCTGAATTCTTATAAGAACACAAGTCACTGATATAATGGTGAAACTTTTATTTTGAGAAAAGAAATTGTTTTAATAAAATAAACATGAAATATAGTTTAATATATGAAAGCAGGCTATGAAATTGATCAAAGAATACAGTGTCTTAATAAAAGTCAACAGCTGGGACCACAAAAACTATTCAAAGGTTGCCATAGAAGCTGTAAATAGATTACAAATTGCTGAACTCATGATATGAAACAATAAAAGTAATGGCTTTGCAATAATTCCTGCAATAAATTAAGTCAGCTTTCATTGTTCTCTGGATATCTAGATATATAAGGAATCTTTAGGTGTGCCAAGTCAGCGTGATTTAAGTTAAATTATGATCAAGAAGATATACATTTTAATTTTTCTTTATATTTTAGAAGATACATATACAAATCAATCTTGTGACATAGAGCACTTTTTCTTTCACAGTATTATTTCAAAGTCCTTTAACTAAACAATGGCCATAATTCAAAATGACCACAGAATGTGATCTGGCTTCAGTTCACTTTGTCATTCCATCAGGAACCTTAGTGACTAAATTCTTTTTCACAATTGCAGCTTTTGTTCTAGCATCTTGAAGTCTTTCACAAGCTTTCTGAAAGGCAATCATATCATAAACAAACTTTTCTTCACAGTGTCTTTTATGTATTTCTTGAGCCCTAAGAAAAAAGAAAGGTAACAGAATGAGATACTTTTAAACAGCTAAAACCATAACAATCAATCAAACTGTAACTATAATTAGATCTTCAAAATAGATACATACAAATGGGAGAAAGATAAAGCTCCACTTACTGAATAAAATTTTATTATATCATTAAATAATATTCATTTTTGGCTAATATTTCTAAGTTTTCTATTAGCTGTAACTGAGAATTCTTAAAAACACTGGCTTAGATTCCCAAAGTGGCATCTAAACCAGACCCTGCCATGATTTGCAGAATTTTTACTTAAGCCTCACTAAATCCAAGCTCTATCTAGGACGCTATCTGTGGACAGTACTGCACAAATTCACATGTTGAAATACTAACCCACAGTACCTTAGAATGTGACTGTATTTGGAGAAAGGTCTTTTAGAGGTGTCCTTATAAGACTATGAGGGGACATCAATGATACACACATATAAAACAAAGGTTATGTGAGGACGCAGTGAGAAAGTAGCCATCTTCAAACCAAGGAGAAAGGCCTCAGGGGAATCCAAACCTAAAAACATCTTCATCTTGGACTTCTACTCTCCATGACTTGAGAAAACAAATTGCTGTTGCTTAAATAACCTAATATGTGATATTTTGCTATGGTAGCCCTAGCAGACCAATAAAGACTCTTACTATGTTAGAGAAATGTGAACCAGATTACTCAGGCAAATCTGAGAAATGCCATCGGCCTTAGGAGAATTATTTCATTAATACTCATTCATTCAAGAGTTATATACTATAATGTTTGGCACTATCCCTGCTGCTGCTGCTGCTGCTAAGTCGCTTCAGTCGTGTCCGACTCTGTGCGACCCCATAGACGGCAGCTCACCAGGCTCCCCTGTCCCTGGGATTCTCCAGGCAAGAACACTGGAGTGGGTTGCCATTTCCTTCTCCAATGCATGAAAGTGAAAAGTGAAAGTGAAGTCGCTCAGTCGTGTCCGACTCCTAGCAACCCCATTTACTGCAGCCTACCAGGCTCCTCTGTCCACGGGATTTTCCAGGCTTTGAGTACTGGAGTGGGGTGCCATTGCCTTCTCCGCACTATCCCTAGATGCTTGAAACAAAGATAAATAAGGTATAATTATGAGACATTTAGAAGGTAAAGAGAAATAAAGGTATATGAATATATAAATGAAATATATATTATTATACATATATTTGTATTTAAGTATACTCAGAAACATGGATTTGGGGAGTGGAAGAGAGGCCTAAGTCTAGAAAGTCTGCAACTTATTGACCATATGATTTTGAATGTTACTTAAGTTCTCTCTACCTCATTTTCTTCATCTTTTAAAAGGGAATAATTCAACTCGTAGGATTTAGTGAAGGACTAAATGAATTAATGCATTTAAAATCCTGGTGTACCCAACATTTAATAAGGTGTTAACCATGGCATGGTTCTCATTCAGGTCTTGGGGTCCTCTTTCCAAGATTGCTAGTTGTCAGAATTCATTTCCTTCTCATTCTTCCTACATGACTCCTCTCATTTTCAAGTCAGCAATGTTGTGTCAAATCTTCCTTCTACTTTGAGTCTCTTGACTTTCTCTTCTGCTTCTGCATTTAAAGACTCATGAGATATATTGGGCCCACCTGAATAATCCAGAATAATCTTCCTATTTTAAGGTCAAACCTCAATTACAGGTGCAGAGTCCCTTTACCACATAAGGTAGCACATCCACAGTATAGTATTGATGGGGACAAAGCCAGGTTTCCCAAGATGTGCCACTCTGGTACGAGAATTATTTTGAGCTAAAAACCATCTAGGCCCAAAATAATCTCTGAACTTTCCCCTTATTGCCTAAAAGAATTTAAAATTGAGGGTATGTTCCAGGAAGAAGCTGTCATCATAGATAACTACAATAAAGTGTTAGATATTGTAGACAGGGAGGAACCTAGCAAAGCCCATTTGATCAAAATTCAGTCTGCAACTATTGTTTTTGGATGGCCCTGTAAACATTTTTTATCAAACATTAACTCTTTTGGCTCTTCCTGTGAATGACCTTACTTCCTTGAAACCTCAGGCCCCTACCCTCTTCTCCTCAGTCTAGAGTGTGAGTATATATATATATATATATATATATACACACACACACACACACACACACATATATGAAGATTTCCAAAGACATCAAGGCAAGTTACGGTGTATCTGCCTTGATGTCTTTGGATTTCTTCATACTTATGTGGATTCCCTTTGTACATGTAACTTGATTTTCTCCTGTCAATCTGTCTTATGCTATTTTAATCGCCAGCCAAAAGGAACTAACGGGGAAAGAGGAAATTCCATCTCCTCCCCGAACAGTGGTCATCCCTGGTGGCTCAGATGGTAAAGAATTTGCCTGCAATGCAGGAGACCTGGGATAGGAAGATCCCCTGGAGAAGAGAATAGCTACCCACTCCCGTATCTTATCCTATTCATAGTCCTAGGGATCAGGGCATGGTATCTTCTTGGGGGCCATAATTCTGCCTAGCACAGAGGTCTTGCATTACCCATTTCAAGACTAACTAATAGCAACAACAGAGGAATTATTAACAGGAACATAGGAACCATGAAACAATAAATATAGGATATGTAGAATCTTATGGGCTTCCCAGGTGGTGCCAGTGGTAAAGAACCTGCTTGCTAATGCAGGCAACTTAAGAGATGTGGGTTTGACCCCTGGATTGGAAAGATCCTCTGGTGGAGGGCATGGCAACCCATTCCAGTATTCTTGCCTGGAGAATCCTGTGGACAGAGGAGCCAGGTGGGCTACAGTCCATAGGGTTGCAAAGAGTTGTGATACCACTGAAGTGACTTAGGATGCATGCACACAGAATTTTATAGATAGTGCAAGAGAAAGTGAAACAAATTCAAGCTTGAAGGACTAAAATTCCTTTGGGATAAAGTGAGTGACTTGCTGCGGAGGAAAGGTCAGAGGTGGCATTTGCAGAGGAAGCTCTATAGCTGATGAAGTTTGAAATCTTTTGTAGGTAATGAGAGAAAGAGCAAGCACTTGAGAGAACTGCTAAAGTTGGAGGCCACAGAATTGAAATCAGCATAAATTTACAAGTCACTGATGCCTTCCAGCCATTTTTACCTGAATACAAAAAATGAAGAGACATAATTGGACTGTTCCAATGTACGGGCTGAGGTGGTTAGCATGGTGGAGGCAATGAAAGGAAAGGACATCAGAGACACTGGATGAAATGGGAAAAAGAATTCAATGTAATATTCCAGGAAGCTACATTAGAAAGTCTATAAGAAGGGCTATTTGAGGGGTGAGTGTCATAATATATTTGAAGAACACATGTGGGGAAAGGAAAGGAAAAAAAGAATTGAAAATATAAAAGATTTTAGTCATAAATAAATATACAGTAATTTAAAATTTAAGAGGTGGGGCAGTTCCAAGAGATAAGGGGGCACTTGTATGATTGTGGAAATGAGTTAAAAGGCTGTTGGGATTCAAAAATGTTTAGGTTAGGCAATTAAGAGACTGTTCTTATGAATTCCAAAGTTAACTGTGACAAAGGCAGAAGCTGGATAAAGGAAAGCTTCATGCATCAACATAGAAAGACTACAGGGAATGACAGGAGGTCAACTGATGACAAAAATTAAGGACAAGAAGAAGATGATGTAACTGGATAACTACCTTAGGTGCCAGATCTTCCAAGCTAAATGATACTCTACTCTAAAATGGGTACAAAATCTGCCCTGAGCAGTGTCATCACTTTTTTTAGAGTAGGGACAAGAATATTTGGGGAAACTTATGACCAGGCTTTTACCTGATATAAAACTCCTTTCATTTTAAAGACTCTTTTAAATTCATTCTTAAACACTCCTGTGGGTATTTTATCAACTTCCTAAACTAGAGCTTTGCAGTTCCCCTTTCTTCATTCATTTTTCCTCATTCCAGAACAGGATCATGAAGCTATATTCTCAGTAATGACTTCGCTAGCTATTGAGATTCATTAGAATGCTTTTAGTGGTGTTTGATACATTAATGAAGACTCAACTGGCAAAAAAAAAAAAAAGTGAAAAACTTCTGAAGTCTTTACACAGATTTTACTTATTTGAGTCACAGCTTTTTTCTGCACACTGATACTCAATCTTTATTTGAAAATTTTTATAATAAGACTCATAATGCCTTTTAGGAAACATTACTGACATAATCAGAACATTGCCTTATTCCTGTGTGCTTTCAAGGATATCTTTGCAGCAGCTTACAAGAAGAGATAATTCAGTTAATACACATCAGGAAGCTTACTTGACTCTGTATCTTCTACAAATTAATGATGGCCAGATATTCAATTTTATGTAATAAAATTAAGCTGATTAAATTTTCTTTAACACTGATTTGTGCTAGACTTGTATTGTGATATAAGACACCAGCTTTCATTCTCTTTTCATTCATTCCTCCAAAATATATTTTCTATTAAATTATAAAAATTTGTCTCCAAATCTTTCTCCCCCTCCCCAACATGGTATACATTAAGGAAAATATTTGTAAAATTTGGAGGAGAAAATATAAAATATAAAGTACCTCAGTAAATAGTTATAAATTTGCTTTTAACTAGGAAAAGACAAAGCTAGTGGAGGTGATAGAATTCCAGTTGAGCTATTTCAAATCCTGAAAGATGATGGTGTGAAAATGCTACACTCAATATGCCAGCAAATTTGGAAAACTCAGCAGTGGCCACAGGACTGGAAAAGGTCAGTGTTCATTCCAATCCCTAAGAAAGACAACGCCAAAGAATGCTCAAACTACCACACAATTGCACTCATCTCATATGCTAGTAAAGTAATGCTCAAAATTCTCCAAGCCAGGATTCAGCAATACGTGAACCAAGAACTTCCAAATGTTCAAGCTGGTTTTAGAAAAGGCAGAGGAACCACAGATCAAATTGCCAACATCTGCTGGATCATGGAAAAAGCAAGAGAGTTCCAGAAAAAACATCTATTTCTGCTTTAATGACTATGCTAAAGTCTTTGACTGTGTGGATCACAATAAACTGTGGAAAATTCTGAAAGAGATGGGAATACCAGATCACCTGACCTGCCTCCTGAGAAACCTATATGCAGGTCAGGAAGCAACAGTTAGAACTGGACATCAAAAAACAGACTGGTTCCAAATAGAAAAGGAGTATGTCAAGGCTGTATATTGTCACCCTGCTTATTTAACTTATATGCAGAGTACATCATGAGAAACGCTGGGCTGGAAGAAGCACAAGCTGGAATCAAGATTGCTGGGAGAAATATCAATAACCTCAGATATGCAGATGACACCACCCTTATGGCAGAAAGTGAAGAGGAACTAAAAAGCCTCTTGATGAAAGTGAAAGTGGAGAGTGAAAAAGTTGGCTTAAAGCTCAACATTCAGAAAACGAAGATCACAGCATCTGGTCCCATCACTTCATGGGAAATGGATGGTGAAACAGTGGAAACAGTGTCAGACTTTATTTTTGGGGGCTCCACAATTACTGCAGATGGTGACTGCAGCCATGAAATTAAAAGATGCATACTTCTAGGAAGGAAAGTTATGAGCAACCTAGATAGCATATTAAAAAGCAGAGACATTACTTTGCCAACAAAGGTCTGTCTAATCAAGGCTATAGTTTTTCCCGTGGTCATGTATGGATGTGAGAGTTGGACTGTTTAGAAAGCTGAGTGCCAAAGAATTGATGCTTTTGAAGTGTGTTGTTGGAGAAGACTCTTGAGAGTCCCTTGGACTGCAAGGGGCTCCAACCAGTCCATTCTAAAGGAGATCAGTCCTGGATGTTCATTGGAAGGACTGATGCTAAAGCTGAAACTCCAATACTTTGGCCACCTCATGTGAAGAGTTGACTCATTGGAAAAGACCCTGATGCTGGGAGGGATTATGGGCAGGAGGAGAAGGGGACAACAGAGAATGAGATGGCTGGATGGCATCACCGACTCGATGGGCATGAGTTTGCATAAACTCTGGGAGTTGGTGATGGACAGGGAGGCCTGGCATGCTGTGATTCATGGGGTTGCAAAGAGTCAGACATGACTGAGCAACTGAACTGAACTGAGGAAAAGACAAATGCTTTCTTTTTATTTTATACTTCTTTGTAGCACAGACGACTTTTGAAAACAATAGCATTTAAAAATGTAAATGAAATAAGCAGTTATGCAGGAGACTTGGAGTTTAATCTCTGGGTCAAGAAGTTCTCCTGGAGAAGAAAATGGCGACTCACTCCAGTGTTCTTGCCTGCAGATTACCATGGAGAGAAGAGTCTGGCGGGCTATAGTCCATGGAGTCGCAAGGAGTCAGACATGACTGAGGGACTAACACTTTCACTTTTCACTTTCATGATCTTTATGTATTTCTAGATAAGCCTTAAACATATGTATTCATGGTTTGACCACTTAAAATATCACCAGGATAAAAATGGCTGACAAGACTCAATCTAATATCAGAAAAAAAAAATGAACAAACCTGTGTGAAGAATATACAAGGGTAAGAAAGGGTAAAAAAATCACTGGGGTCCTGTCTCGTGTACCCTTTAGTATTATGTATCTTTCCATCTCTTTGAGCTTTCCTACAACTCTAAGTTGAGGAAGAGGTAGATGACCAAACCTCTAGAAACTTGATGGAGAAGACAATGACTGAGATCTGTCAACCTTACCTTTTTTTACTGTGCTTTTCCTGGTAACCTCTCATAATTGGTTCTCTGTCCCCAATATCTCCTTTTATATTTAGCTGAAGATGATATTTATGGTGATGGCTTCAGCTATTGGGGGGTACTCAGTTTTCCTGGGTCTCTCCCATGTATAGATGTTATTAAACTTTTGTTTGATTTTCTCCATTACTCTGTCTTATATCAATTTAATTCTTAAACCAGCCAGGAGAACCTAGAAGGCAGAGGCAAATTTCTTCCTCCCTGACAACTTGAAAGCTACTATTATATAAAAACTGTACCTACCTAATTTCCTTCATTTGTTTAAGTAAATCCCTTTGGTACTTTTCAGTTGCCAGTTTTTGCTGAACAATCAGACTTTTCTCTTTCAAGGCAGCCTGCTTATTCTTCAATCTGTCAATTGCAATCATTCCTTTGGTCAAAAGAGTGCGCTCATTATTTAGGTTCTGAATTAATAAGCGGTCTTTAGCCTTTTGTTTTTTTTCTTCCAGGAACTGAGCTCTTCTCTCTTTAACTTTCTCAAGGTAGCTGGATCTATCCTGATAAAGTTGTTGTAAACCATCCTGAATTATCTCATCATCTCTTGCAGTCAGTTTATGTGTAGCATATATTTTATTATTTAAATTTTCTCTAATATTTATTCTACTTCGTTCTTGGGCCATTTGTGCCATGCTTACAGCTGTTACTTTATTTTTACTGCTTTCCTGCTTCTTTTGTTCTGAGAAATATTTATCAACATCACAAAGTGGTTGGAGTTTCATACCAGCTCTGTGTGTTGCCAAAAACTCTCTTCTTATTTTCTTTCCCATCAGCATGTCTTTTATTTTAACTACTGGCTTTTGATGAGCAGGAGAAAATGGCTGGGCATACGTAGGAAAATAATCTTGTTCTTTTGCTCTCAATAGTGCAGCATATCTCAATGAATCTAAAGTATGTATGGGTAGTTTGAACACTGATATCCTAAAACTGACATCCAATTCTTCATCCTCAGTTTCATCTTCAGACTCTTTCTGACCTACATCACACAACAGACAAATATAATCCATTACACAAGTGTTAAGCACAGTTTATTTTCTGTCCCAAATGTTTTGAAAGCTACATTAATAAAGTTGAAAAGAACCTACTATTTACCTTATTAAGAAACATTTTCCCAACCGATATTCCTTTTCAGTTTGTGATTTAATCATGATTTTGGAGAGAAAAATCACTATTGGAACATTTTAACAAAGAAATACAGAGATTACTGTATTTCCTTTATTATTTCTCACAATTATTTAACTTGCTCTGACTCAGCAGCAGCATTTTATCTTATACTAAGTATGTAATTATACATATCATTTTTACATATAGTTATTATTATCTTGGGATTCCCTGGTAGCTCAGTAGTACAAGAATCCACCTGCAATGCAGGAGATGTGGGTTCAATCCCTGGGTCAGAAAGATCCACCAGAGAAGAAAATGGCAACCCAATCTAGTATTCTTGCCTGCAGAATTCCATAGACAGAGGAATATGGCAGGCTGCCATCTGTGGGATTACACAAAGTCAGATGCGATTTAGCAACCAAACAACAATAATTATTATCTCACATTTGTAAAAGACTTTGTAATTCATTTTACCTTATTTTTCTTAACTCTAGTGAGAACTAATAGTTGCCATCAAAATTGTTTTTCTCTTCATTGAACATGCAAAGAAACAAAATCTCTCAGCTTCCTCTATTCTTATGTGTGGCCATGAGATTAAGTCTTATCCAGGACAGTGTGCATAAAAGTTATATGGGTAATATCTGGACCAAGGCTATTAAGACACAAATGTGCTGCTTCTGTATTTTCTTTCTGCTTCTGACCCACTGCACAGAGATGAGGATAAAGTGCTAGAAGATGGTAGATCGACGGACTCTGGCTCCCTGAATACCTGATTTTTCAAAAAAGTACTTAGTGACCAGGATTATCCACCTTAGACTCTTATGGAAGCCAGAAATAAAAGGCAATTACATTTAATCAACATACATTTCTAGGTTTACTTTTTTATCATAGCCAATCCATCCAATATATCAATCTAAATGAATCACATTATTGTTCATTATTTATTTTCTGACAAGCCGGTGGATGAAGTGAGGCTCAGGTAGCAAATATAGGTGAAAAAAAATGCTGATTAATCTTTAGAAAAAATGTTTCCCATAGTTGATTGATTATCACTCTCTATTAAAACTGCATCGCTGCTTACTCTCATCTATGAGGGTTCTATCTTTTCTAATCTTTTAATCTTCTAATAGAAGATTCTCTTAAAGTTTCATATGTCATAATGCCAAATTTTATGGTGGAGCATTTATGGAAGTTAAGATGGCCATGAAGAATGGCAGAGCCTGTGGGCTAGTCAGGCAGTAGGAAAGAAGTGGACAGGTAGGATTATCACTAAAGGCCTCAGGAATATTAACATTAGAAAAGGAGGCAGATTCTAGAGCTAGCAAGTGTAAAAAGTAATCCACCAGGATACAAAGCCAAAGTGTCCAGAAATAAGTATTAAGGGTTGAGTCCATAGCAAGGCACTAGAGACTCAGAGGGATGAAAGCCAGAATTTCAAGTCTAGAGCAAGCAGGGTATGGTCTGGAATGACTACCTAGAAAAGGCACTTTTACGCATAAATTTAATTTAATGTGGATAGCTTGACATGAGAAAGTTGGCCAAGAATTAAAGGTCAGGGCTAGAAAACACAATGTTCCTAAAGGTTCTGGTTACCAATTCTGATTTGTGTGTGGTGGAGTTTTCCCATACTCCCAAGCAATACTCTGACACCAGCTGGGTGTCCTACAATTCAACTTAATTCTAGCACTATCTACTTAGAGATAGGATCAGATCCCACAGGTTATGAGCTCAGTCCTACCAGGCTGTCTTCCCCCTTCCGGACACCAATCGCAAGTCTATCACAGGAGAGAAAGGGGCAGGGAACAATCTTTAAAAGAATGACATAGCTCATGAGGAAACATAAAAACTGGTTAGAACCTACTAGGCCCAAGATGGCTGAAGATTCAACTTCTAGCAGACCTTGAGCCTAATTATACCTTCACTGTAAAATATCATTAAGCTAAATGACACTCCTGTAGGCACCATGACAGTTCTGAGGCTGATCATAAAAGCCCAAAAAGTGAGTGGTGGCCCAATTTCTGGAAATTTCCTCCCCTTCCCCCAAATAGTTGTATTAATCCTCTCACTTCTAGCCTATGAAATTGTGTGTGTGTGTGTGTGTGTGTGTGTGTGTGTGTTAGTGGCTCAGTCATGCATGAATCTTTGTGACTCCATGAACCATAGCCTGCCAGGCTCCCCTGTCCTTGGAATTTTCCAGGAACCATACTGGAGTGTGATCTTCCTGACCCAGGGATTGAACCCAAGTCTCCTGCATTGCAGGTAGATACTTTACTGTCTGAGCCACCAAGGATTTACTAAGTGTAGGCAAGTTATTTACTTCTTTGGACTTCAGTATGATAACTGTGAATGGATATAATAATACCCAATTTATAGGGTTCCCAATTTATAGGGTTCTAACTGGATTAAATGAGTTAAGATAAAGACGCCCAACAAGGTATATATAATTATTAGAACAATGCCTGACAAAGAGTAAGAACAATGTTAGGGGTTTTGTTGTTGTTGTTGTTATATTTTATATGGAAAACAAGGAGTTTATCTTATCTCTTTAATTCCATCAATGGTATTATGTTCAAATAGCCATATAATTCAGTAATGAATAGGGAAAAGACAGCAAGGTACTTTTTCACACCCCTCAACATCCACTGGACACTTAACATAGAAAGTACAGGAAAACCTTCTTTGTATTTTATTTCAAGACTGTATAATTCATCTCACTCATTATAGGAAAAATATTAATAGAAGTCAAGTGATAAAAGTGCTCTCATGTTTCCATAACCAAATATATAAACTTGTCTGTATATTCATGCATCTTCTTCTACCCTGAAATTCTTCACACGTGCTTTGGACCGATCCCCCAGTAGCTTTGCTTCTATGATTATCTTAGCTTTCTCCTTTATCATCCCTCTCTACTGGATCATTCACAGCCATGTTTAAACAACCATAACCACCTCTATCACCATCAATGCAAAAACCACAAATGACCCTCATGGTCCTCTAGTTACCATTCCATTTTTCCTATTCAATTTTAGAATGAAAACTATTGAGAAAGTTGTCTCCCTGTACTATGTTGTTGTATTCACCTTTTAGTAACTCGTCAGTTTACCATTTTCATTTATATATGGATTTTAACTCTACTGTTCTCACCCACTTGTTGAAGCTCTCCCTAACAAAAGCTTCTATGGTGGTAAGTATAAAGGACACCTTTTTTTTCTGTTCTAATCTTCCTTGAACTTTCAATGGCATTTAACAGAGTTGATCACTTGTCCTTTTTGAAAAACATTTTTTCATATTTCATGATTTCTAGATTCTCTAAAACTCTCCTGGTATCATGAAGATATCTTGTCCTCCCTTATATTGTCTAAAGCTCTCATAAGGCAATGGCATCCCACTCCAGTACTCTTGCCTGGAAAATCCCATGGACGGAGGAGCCTGGAAGGTTGCAGTCCATGGGGTCGCTGAGGGTCGGACACGACTGAGCGACTTCACTTTCACTTTTCACTTTCATGCATTGGAGAAGGAAATGGCGACCCACTCCAGTGTTCTTGCCTGGAGAATCCCAGGGACGGGGGAGCCTGGTGGGCTGCTGTCTGTGGGGTCACACAGAGTCAGACACGACTGAAGTGACTTAGCAGTAGCAGTAGCAGTTTTGTTTGCAGACTCTTACTTTTCATCAAATTTCTGGAGTGGTTGAAGATTTAATACTATGTCCCCTTCCAATCTCCACTTTCTATGCTGAAGTGAATCACTCATGGCCTTAAATATCAGCTTCTATGCTGAGAACTCTCAATTTTATCATTTCAAGTTGAAAGTCTTATATGTATTTTTCAAACTTGGCACATTCAAAACACATTCAAAAGATCTCATTTGCTACCAGTAATCAATTGCCTCTAAAAATTAACCCTCCCTATCTCAACAAATAATACCTAATAGCTTATTTAGTTTTATCAATCAGTCTTATAGATTTTATCTCAAAAATATAGCTCAAATTAACTGATTTTTTGCTTCATTTCCTTGCTATCACCCTACTTCAGGTTTTTATTAACTCTTACTTTGACTATTCGCAATGTCTTCTTAAGTAGTCTCTGCATTTTTCAACATACATCCCACACAGTGATCAAGCCAGGGTAATCTCTTAAAATTGTGGGTTTAAAGATCTATGACTTACGTATGCCTTCATGATAAAATTCAAGTTCTTTGCCATAGCCTACAAAACCTTGCATGATTTTATACTTGTTTTCTCACCTAATATAATCTTCCAACTATTTCTAACATGCATTTCTAACTGCTATAGGCAAGACATGAATGATTTGTGGAATTTTTTCCAGGCACAGTTTTTGAGTGCCAGAACTATAAAAGAGAAAATAAGATCAGGTCCTTTGACTATAGTTTTACAAATAGAAAGTTCAATTTGACTTAGTTAAATAAATATGTGGGTACTATGATCCAGGGTCTTGAAAAAATGAAAATAATGCTGACTCTCAGGAATTCTACAGTATAAGAAAAAATTGTAAGTCTGGTGGAGAAGGCAAATACATAAATGAGACAACTTCTAAGGACTCTTGCATGTGTTAAAACAAAAGTATACACAGGAGCCTAATCATCACTGAAGAAAGACATCTGGGTCAGGTAGGTGGTTGTCAGCAAAAATGTTCTGGAGAAAGTAACAGTTTACTCTTAAGGAGAGACATTATTTTATATTTGTATTATTATAAAGCTCATGTTTTGGGTATGTGGGAAAATATAATGAACTTGCAAAATGTATAGGTAAGAGAATAGGAAACAAGGCATTCCCAGGAAAAAATAATTTCATAATCAAAGACGCAGATGTGAAAAAAAGAAATGTGAAATTTGCTTTTACAAAATATAAGGTCAGCAGCTTTTATCAGAAGTTAGTTGCTAGAAATGTCCAGTAAGCAAGAAGGTACATGAACAGAATCTAAATGCTGAAAGATAGGGAGATAAACATTTGGGAATCAATAGCACAGAGCTTTTTATGTATAACTATGAACATAATCTGAAACTCCAATACTTTGGTTACCTCATGCGAAGAGTTGATTCATTGGAAAAGTCTCTGATGCTGGGAGTGATTGGGGGCAGGAGAAGAAGGGGACGACAGAGGATGAGATGGCTGGATGGCATCACCAACTCGATGGACATGAGTTTGAGTGACCTCCGGGAGTTGGTGATGGACAGGCAGGCCTGGCGTTCTGTGATTCATGGGGTCGCAAAGAGTCGGACACGACTGAGCAACTGAACTAACTAACTAATGAACATAGAGCCAGACATCCTGAAATGTGAAGTCAAGTGGGCCTTAGAAAGCATCACTACGAACAAAGCTAGTGGAGGTGATGGAATTCCAGTTGAGCTAATTCAAATCCTGAAAGATGATGCTGTGAAAGTGCTGCACTCAATATGCCAGCAAATTTGGAAAACTCAGCAGTGGCCACAGGACTGGAAAAGGTCAGTTTTCATTCCGATCCCAAAGAAAGGCAATGCCAAAGAATGCTCAAACTACCACACAATTGCACTCATCTCACATGCTAGTAAAGTAATGCTCAAAATTCTCCAAGCCAGGCTTCAGCAATATGTGAACCATGAACTTCCTGATGTTCAAGCTGGTTTTAGAAAAGGCAGAGGAACCAGAGATCAAATTGCCAACACCTGCTGGATCATCGAAAAAGCAAGAGAGTTCCAGAAAAACATCTATTTCTGCTTTATTGACTATGCCAAAGCCTTTGGCCGTGTGGATCACAATAAAATGTGGGAAATTCTTCAAGAGATGGGAATACCAGACCACCTGACCTGCCTCTTGAGAAACCTATATGCAGGTCAGGAAGCAACAGTTAGAACTGGACATGGAACAACAGACTGGTTCCAAATAGGAAAGGGAGTACATCAAGGCTGTATATTATCCCCCTGCTTATTTAACTTATATACAGAGTACATCATGAGAAACCCTGGACTGGAAGAAACACAAGCTGGAATCAAGATTGCCAGGAGAAATATCAATCACCTCAGATATGCAGATGACACCACCCTTATGGCAGAAAGTGAAGAGGAACTAAAAGGCCTCTTGATGAAAGTGAAAGTGGAGAGTAAAAAAGTTGGCTTAAAGCTCAACATCCAGAAATCGAAGGTCATGGCATCCAGTCCCAACACTTCATGGGAAATAGATGGGGAAACAGTGGAAACAGTGTCAGACTTTATTTTTTGGGCTCCAAAACCACTGCACACGGTGACTGCAGCCATGAAATTAAAAGATGCTTACTCCTTGGAAGGAAAGTTATGACCAACCTAGATAGCATATTGAAAAGCAGAGACATTACTTTAACAAAGGTCCATCTAGTCAAGGCTATGGTTTTTCCTGTGGTCATGTATGGATGTGAGAGTTGGACTGTGAAGAAGACTGAGTGCCGAAGAATTGATGCTTTTGAACTATGGTGTTGGAGAAGACTCTTGAGAGTCCCTTGGACTGCAAAGAGATCCAACCAGTCCATTCTGAAGGAGATCAGCCCTGGGATTTCTTTGGAAGGATTGATGCTAAAGCTGAAACTCCAGTACTTTGGCCACCTCATGTGAAGAGTTGACTCATTGGAAAAGACTCTGATGCTGGGAGGTATTGGGGGCAGGAGGAGAAGGGGATGACAGAGGATGAGATGGCTGGATGGCATCACTGACTTGATGGACATGAGTCTGAGTGATCTCTTGGAGTTGGTGATGGACAGGGAGGCCTGGTGTGCTGCGATTCATGGGGTTGCAAAGAGTTGGACACGACTGAGCGACTGAACTGAATTGAATGAACATAATCAAGGGAAGACAAGAGAACTAAAGATAGAATCTTGGCAAATCAATAATTATCAAGTATATACTAGGTAAACCAAAAATTAAGGAGGAAAAATGTTTCCCAGACTCTTTGTATGTAAGTCTTAAAGAAATCACTATATGTAAAGGAAACTGGTATATGTATGCACCCTGGTTTGCCATGGATAGTTCCACTTTATGCCTACCATCCTAGTGAAGGTTAGCTTCAGAAGTGACGTAGTTTGGAAAAAAATATATGGTCACCCTCGCTACATGGATACTGCCCAATTATAGACAAGAAGGAGGCGAGTAACACTGTGTGATCTTCATTGTTTAAGCTAAATACAGATCTTAGTACAATGCCTAGAACTTAGTAGAAATATAATAAATATTTTTGTTAAAACTTAGGTTAAGAAACCCCTGAGGCTTCAAGAAAGTTACAACCATGCCTATTTTGTTTACCAATTTATACTAAGCACTTTAAAGAATGTCTGGTCCATTCTTTCAATAAATATGTGTCTACTCTTTTTTCTAGGGACAGGCCAGCTCAACGACACTCTCCAGCTTGGTTTGAAGGCTATTGACAATAAATTTGCACTTACTTCTTACTGCATTTGCCTTTCAGTATTCCCCATATCTCTCGTTATTCCCTTTAAAAAACCTACACTTAAAAAGTTACAACTTCTGAACAGGACTTAGAAACTTCTTATCTTCGTCTCCTACTATTTCCAATACTTTAAAAGACCCCATGTGAGTCAACACCTATAAAAAGATTGTATCTTGTGTAACATAATTGCGATCATCTATTGAGCCCTTACTATGTGCACATGCTGGGCTTACTTTCTTATGCAATACTTTTACCATTTACATTTATTACTTCATAAGATAGATATTACTGACCAGTAATCATAAGAATATGTTAATGTTTACTGAATCATTACTATATATCAAACTGCTTTGAGTCCTTTAAACAAATTATCTCATTTACCAATATGAGGTAAGTTCAGTTCAGTTGCTCAGTCATGTCCGACTGTTTGCGACCCCATGGATTGCAGCACGCCACGCCTCCCTGTCCATCACCGACTCACGGAGACTACTCAAACTCATGTCCATTGAGTCGGTGATGCCATCCAACCATCTCATCTTCTGTTGTCCCCTTCTTTCGCCTTCTATCTTTCCCAGCATCAGGGTCTTTTCAAATGAGTCAGCTCTTTGCATCAGGTGGCCAAAATATTGGAGTTTCAGCTTCAACATCAGTCCTTCCACTGACTATTCAGGACTGATTTCTTTTACAAGAGACATGTTCGATCTCCTTACAGTCCAAGGGACTCTCAAGACTCTTCTCCAACACCACAGTTCAAAAGCATCAATTCTTCGGTGCTCAGTCTTTTTCACAGTCCAACTCTCACATCCTGGAAAAACCATAGCCTTGACTAGGTGGACCTTTGTTGGCAAAGTAATGTCTCTGCTTTTTAATATGCTATCTAGGTTGGTCATAACTTTTCTTCCAAGGAGTAAGCATCTCTTTATTTCATGGCTGCAATCGCAATCTGTAGTGATTCTGGAGCCCCCCCCCCAAAAAAAAGTCTGTCACTCTTTCCACTATTTCCCCATCTGTTTGCTATGAAGTGATGGGACCAGATGCCATGATCTTTGTTTTCTGAATGTTGAGCTTTAAGCCAACCTTTTCACTCTCCTCTTTCACTTTCCTCAAGATGCTCTTTAGTTCTTCTTCACTTTCTGCCATAAGGGTGGTGTCATCTGCATATCTGAGGTTATTGATATTTATTCCAGCAATCTTGATTCCAGCTTGTGTTTCCTCCAGCCCAGCATTTCTCATGATGTTCTCTGCATATAAGTTAAATAAGCAGGGTGACAAAAAACAGCCTTGATGTACTCCTTTTCCTATTTGGAACCAGTCTGTTGTTCCATGTCCAGCTCTAACTGTTGCTTCCTGACCTGCATACAGATTTCTCAAGTGGCAGGTCAGGTGATCTGGTATTCCCATATCTTTCAGAATTTTCCACAGTTTATTGTGATCCACACGGCCAAAGGCTTTGGCATAGCCATTAAAGCAGAAATAGATGTTTTTTTTGGAACTCTTTTGCTTTTTCGATGATCCAGCAGATGTTGGCAATTTGATCTCTGGTTTCTCTGCCTTTTCTAAAACCAGCTTGAACATTAGGAAGTTCAAGATTCACATATTGCTGAAGCCTGGCTTGGAGAATTTTGAGCATTACTTTACTAGCATGTGAGATGAGTGCAATTGTGTGGTAGTTTGAGCATTCTTTGGCATTGCCTTTCTTTGGGCTTGGAATGAAAACTGACCTTTTCAGGTCATGTGGCCACTGCTGAGTTTTCCAAATGTGCTGACATATTGAGTGAAGCACTTTCACAGCAACATCTTTCAGAATTTGAAATAGCTCAGCTGGAATTCCATCACCTCCACTAGCTTTGTAGTGATGCTTCTTAAGGCCCACTTGACTTCACATTCCAGGATGTCTGGCTCTAGGTGAGTGATCACACCATTGTGATTATCTGGGTTGTTAAGATCTTTTTTATACAGTTCTTCTGTGTATTCTTGCCACCTCTTCTTAATATCTTCTGCTTCTGTTAGGGCCGTACAATTTCTGTCCTCTGTTGAGCCCATATTTGCATGAAATGTTCCCTTGGTATCTCTAATTTTCTTGAAGAGATCTCTAGTCTTTCCCATTCTATTGTTTTCCTCTATTTCTTTGCACTGATCACTGAGGAAGGCTTTCTTATCTCTCCTTGCTATTCTTTGGAACTCTGCATTCAAATGGATATATCTTTCCTTTTCTCCTTTGGTTTTTGCTTGTCTTCCTTTCACAGCTATTTGTAAGGCCTCCTCAGACAGCAATTTTGCTTTTTTTCACTTCTTTTTCTTCGGGAGTATCTTGATCCCTGTCTCCTGTACAGTGTGACGAACCTCCGTTCACAGTTCATCAGGCACTCTGTCAGATCTAGGCCCTTAAATCTATTTCTCACTTCCACTGTATAATTGTTAGAGATTTGATTTAGGTCACACCTGAATGGTCTAGTGGTTTCCCTACTTTCTTCAACATAAGTCTGAATTTGGCAATAAGCAGTTCATGATCTGAGCCACAGTCAGTTCCCGGTCTTGTTTTTGCTGACTGTATGGAGCTTCCCCAAATTTGGCAGCAGAGAATATAATCAATCTGATTTTCATGTTGACCATCTGGTGATGTCCATATGTACAGTCATCTCTTGTGTTGTTGGAAGAGGGTTTTTGCTATAACCAGTGCATTCTCTTGGCAGAACTCTTATTAGCCTTTGCCCTGCTTCATTCTGTATTCCAAGGCCTAATTTGCCTGTTACCCCAGTTGATTCTTGACTTCCTACTTTTGCATTCAAGTCCCTATAATGAAAAGGACATCTTTTTTGGCTGTTAATTAATTCTAGAAGGTCTTGTAGGTCTTCATAGAACCATTCAACTTCAGCTTCTTCAGCATTACTGGATTACTGTGACATCAAATGGTTTGTCTTGGAAATGAACAAAGATCATTCTGTCGTTTTTGAGATTGTATCCAAGGGCTGCATTTCGGACTCTTTTGTTGACTATGATGGCTACTCCGTTTCTTCTATGGGATTCTTGCCCACAGTAGTAGATATAATGGTCAGCTGATTTAAATTCACCCATTTCAGTCCATTTTAGTTTGCTGATTCCTAAAATGTCAACGTTCATTCTTGCCATATCTTGTTTGATCACTTCCAGTTTGCCTTGATTCATCGACCTAACATTCCAGGTTCCTATGCAATATTGCTTTTTACAGCATTGGAACTTGCTTCCATCACCTGTCATATCTACAACTGCGTTTTGTTTTCACTTTGGCTCTGTCTCTTCATTCTTTCTGGAGTTATTTCTCCACTGATCTCTAGCAGCATATTGGGTACCTACTGACTTGGGGAGTTCATCTTTTGGTGTCCTTTCTTTTTGCCTTTTCTTACTGTTCATGGGTTCTCAAGCCAGGAATACTGAAGTGGTTTGCCATTCCCTTTTCCAGTGAACCACATTATGTCTGAACTCTCCGCCATGACCTGTCCGTCTTGGGTGGCCCTAATGGCATGGCTCATAGTTTCATTGAGTTAGACAGGCTTCGGTCCATGTGATTAGATTGGTTAGTTTTCTGTGATTGTGGTTTCAGTCTCTCTGTCCTCTGATGAAGTAGGATAAGAGGCCTATGAAAGTTTCCTGATGGGATAGACTGACTGAGTGGGATACTGGGTCTTGTTCTGATGGGCAGGGCCATGCTCAGTAAATCTTTAATCCAATTTTCTGTTGATGGGTGGAGCTGTGTTCCCTCCCTGTTATTTACCTGGGGCCAAACTATGGTGGAGGTAATGAAGATAATGGTGACCTCCCTCAAAAGATCCCATGCATGTACTGCTACAGTCCGTGCCCTGAACCCTGCAGTAGGCCACCACCAATCCATGCCAGAGACTCCGGGACACCAACAGGCAAGCCTGTGTCAGTCTCTTGTAGGGTCACTGCTCCTTTCTCCTGGGTCCTGGTGCACAAGGTTCTGTTGTGCCCTCCAAGAGTCTATTTCCCAGTCCTGTGTAAGTTCTGGCAGCTCTATGGTGGGGTTAATGGCAACCTCCTTAAAGAGGACTTACTTATGCCATCCCCACACCCAGAGCTCCTGTACTTGTGGAAAACCACTGCCACCCCGTACCTCCACAGGAAATGCTCAAACACAGTTCTGTCTCAGTCTCTGTGGGGTCCCTGGGTCCTGGTACACACGATTTGTTTGAGCCCTCCGAGCATCTCCAGTAGGAATTGGGTTTGAATATAAATGCGAATTCGCCCCTTCTACTGTCTTGCTGGGGCTTCTCCTTTGCCCTTGGATGTGGTGCATCTCCTCATAGCTGCTCCAGTGCCTACCATCTTACTAGGGTTTCTCTGACCTTGGACGTGGGGTGTCTCCACACAGCCATCAAGCAAAGCACAGCACTGCTCCTGACCTTGGACTTGGGGTATCTATTCATGGCTGCTCCAGCGAAGTGCAGGCCCCACTCTTGACCCTGGATGTGGGGTACCTCCTCACAGCTGCTGCTCCTGACCTTGGACATGGGGTATCTCCTCACAGCCAATCCAGCACCACGCAGCTGGAGTACTTATGAGGTAAGTACTATACTACTTTTATTCCCATTATCAGATAAAGAAACTGAGGCTTAAAGAAGTAGTCAATACACTGGAGTAAGAATTTAACATCTGGCAAAAAAAAAAAAAAAAAGGCCTGAAGACTTTGGAAAAAGATCAGAAGCAAGTAGATTTAAAGGTATGTTAAAACAAAAATATTAACACTCTTAAAACACAATCCAGAGAATTAAAACACAATATTTGCAATGCCAACAATATAACCCAAGTGTTAGTTGCTCAGTCGTGTCCTGCTCTTTGCGACCCTATGGACTGTAGCCAACAAGGCTCCTCTGTCCATGGGGTTTTCCAGGCAAGAATACTGGAGTGGATTGCCATTCCCTTCTCCAGGGGATCTTCCCAACCCAGGGATTGAACCTGGGTCTCCTGCATTGCAGGCAGATTCTTTACCATCTGAGCCACTAGGGAAGCCCAAAACACATAAAAATTATATTATGAAAGATTCATGAAAGCTAGCAGTTCAAATAAAATACAGAACTCATGCAACCATACATGCTATTTAGATTCCTTCTTTCTGTAGTCTCTGTGAAGTGGTACAACATATATCAGTTCAGTTCAGTCACTCAGTTGTGTCTGACTCTTTGCAACCCCATGAATCACAGCACGCCAGGCCTCCCTGTCCATCACCATCTCCCAGAATTCACTCAAACTTACGTCCATCGAGTTGGTGATGCCATCCAGCCATCTCATCCTCTGTCATCTCCTTTTCCTTCTGCCCCCAATCCCTCCCAGCATCAGAGTCTTTTCCAATGAGTCAACTCTTCGCATGAGGTGGCCAAAGTACTGGAGTTTCAGCTTTAGCATCATTCCTTCCAAAGAAATCCCAGGGCTGATCTCCTTTAGAATGGACTGGTTGGAGCCCCTTGCAGTCCAAGGGACTCTCAAGAGTCTTCTCCAACACCACACTTCAAAAGCATCAATTCTTCGGCACTCAGCTTTTTTCACAGTCCAACTCTCACATCCATACATGACCACTGGAAAAACCATAGCCTTGACTAGACGGACCTTTGTTGGCAAAGTAATGTCTCTGCTTTTTCAATATGCTATCTAGGTTGGTCATAACTTTCCTTCCAAGGAGTAAGCGTCTTTTAATTTCATGGCTGCAGTCACCATATGCAGTGATTTTGGAGCCCAAAAAAATAAAGTCTGATGCTGTTTCTACTGGTTCCCCATCTGTTTACTATGAAGTGATGGGACTGGATGCCATGATCTTCGTTTTCTGAATGTTGAGCTTTAAGCCAACTTTTTCACTCTCCTCTTTCACTTTCCTCAAGAGGCTTTTTAGTTCCTCTTCACTTTCTGCCATAAGGGTGGTGTCATCTGCATATCTGAGGTTATTGATATTTCTCCCAGCAATCTTGATTCCAGCTTGTGTTTCTTCCAGTCCAGCGTTTCTCATGATGTACTCTGCATAGAAGTTAAATAAGCAGGGTGACAATATACAGCCTTGACGTACTCCTTTTCCTATTTGGAACCAGTCTGTTGTTCCATGTCCAGTTCTAACTGTTGCTTCCTGACCTGCATATAGGTTTCTCAAGAGGCAGGTCAGGTGGTCTGGTATTCCCATGTCTTTCAGAATTTTCCACAGTTTATTGTGATCCACACAGTCAAAGGCTTTGGCATCGTCAATAAAGCAGAAATAGATGTTTTTCTGGAACTCTCTTGCTTTTTTGATGATCCAGCGGATGTTGGCAATTTGATCTCTGGTTCCTCTGCCTTTTCTAAAACCAGCTTGAACATCTGGAAGTTCACGGTTCACATACATCTGAAGCATGGCTTGGAGAATTTTGAGCATTATCTTACTAGCATGTGAGATGAGTGCAATTGTGTGGTAGTTTGATCGTTCTTTGGCATTGCCTTTCTTTGGGGTTGGAATGAAAACTGACCTTTTCCAATCCTGTGGCCAATGATGAGTTTTCCAAATTTGCTGGCATATTGAGTGAAGCACTTTCACAGCATCATCTTTCAGGATTTGAAATAGCTCAACTGGAATTCCATCACCTCCACTAGCCTTGTTCGTAGTGATGCTTTCTAAGGCCCACTTGACTTCACATTCCAGGATGTCTGGCTCTAGGTGAGTCATCATACCATCGTGATCATACCATTATCTTGGTCATGAAGATCTTTTTTGTACATAGATTGTGCTAAATTTAGTATTTATATTATAATCTCTAGAGATTATAATAAATCCAACAGATAAATTAAAAATCCAACATATAAATTACAATGGAATATTGAAAAAATTATTTGAATAATCAAAAAGAAAATAGGAAAAAATAAACAGAAACAAAAACTAAGGACCTATACAAAGCAGAGCAAAAACAAATAAAATGGCTGGGAAGCCCACTCTAATAGGATTACTGTCCTTAAAAGAAGAGACACCAGACAGCTTGCTTTCACCACTTCTCCTTGCACACATGCTCAAAAAGGGCCACACTGAGCACACAGCAAGATGGCTGGCATGTACAAACCAGAATGAGAGGTCTCACTAGAAATTGTCTGCTGATCACCCTGGTAGAGACTGGAGTTTCTACAGCCATTAGGCTCCCTTTTGTCATAAATTTTATATAAAGCCTTTCGAGTTCATATGTTGTCTGACACTATTCTACAGTCATGGCAATAGAAGGGGGCTCAGGAGGCTTTCTGTCACTTGAAAATGTGCTTGAGTAGTGAGTTACTGTGTGTGGTGCTGTACTATTGACAAAAGACTCATGAAATAGGTTCTTAACATGGCACATAGCCCAAGGTGTGGCTGATTTGGGGTAGGGCCTCCCAAATCCAGACTAATCATCCCTTGGTATCCACAAGGGGTTGGTTCCAGGACAACCCCTCACCCCACCCTGCCCGGCCCTGTGGTTACCAAAATTCACAGATGCTCATGCCCCTTATATAAGATGGTATAGTATTTGTATATATCATATATAGATTACTTAAAATACCTAACACAGTGTGAATGTTATGAAAATAGTTGCTTGTGACTAGCAAATTCAAACTTTTTATTTTGTAACTTTCTGGATTTTTTTTCCTATATATATTTGATCCTGTTGGTTAAATTTGTGGATGTGGAGCCCTCAGATATAGAGGGGTGACTGTACAGATATATCAGATACTTCAATCCATTCTTGGCTGATACACATTTTTAATGATATACTTCCTAGAAGCAAAATGGCTTTTCTTCTGTAAATTAGAATTTCATCATAATTTTGAAATGTAAGATGATATACAAATTCAACTAGATTTGAAGTCCATTCACATTTTCATACACACATACACAATCAAGGTTATATCTTTCAATTAAAGAAATAGGAAAACAAATTCTTGCACAGAATATTTCAACTATTGGAAATGTCTAAATTATTATAAACTTTATATTTTTTATCAGTTATTCAGCCTAAATTACTTCCTATTGGAGACTATGAAGACTTAAAAATGATTATCATTAAAAATTGGTATATTAGATGCTTACTGTTACTTAGCAAATTACTCTAAACACAAAGGCTTTAAAACAATAAATATTTATTTTTTCACAGTTTCTTTGGATTAAAAATGTAGGAGTAGCCTAGCAGGGTGGTTGTGGCTCAGAGTTTCCCAATGATATTATAATCAAGATGTCAGCTAGGGTTGCAGACAATCAAAGGCTGTACTGGAGTTGGAGGATTCCATTCCAAGCTTGCTCATTAACATGACTATTGACAAAGGTCTAAGTTTCTTACTGGCTGTTGGCTAAAAGCCTCAGTTCCTTGTCTGTGAGACTTTCAAAATAATTACTCGGTATACATATGTATGGGCTTTCTCAGTGGCTCAGGGATAAATAATCTGCTTGTAATATAGGAGACAGAGGAGATGTTGGTTAAATCCCTGGGTTGGGAGATGCCCTGGAGGAGGAAATGTCACTCAGCTCCAGTATTCTTGCCTGGAAAATTCCATGGATAGAGGAGCCTGTCAGGCTATAGTCCATGGGGTCACAAACAGTTGGATAAGACTAAATGACTAAGCAACAGTTGTAGCATATATATGTATCCTTCTGACATGGCAGTTGACTTGCCCCAGATCAAGTGATCTAACAGAGAGAGCCCAGAACAGGACACAATATCTTCTGTGATGAAGTCTTGTGAGTCACATATCATCTCTTTTGTCATATTCTGTTCATTATATTTAAGTTACTAAGTCTGCTCCACAAAGGGAGGAGAATTAGGGTCTACTTTTTGAAGGAAAGAGTATCAATGGGTTTGTGGATATTTTAAAAATCACTACATCTGATGTAAATGTTTTATGTTCATGGGATTCAGGCTCAAGTCCATCAATTAGATGGTTCTGAAGACTACTTATAAGATTTATATAAATTTAAAATTTGATATCTAATCATTTATATTCTATTTTTATTACTGTAATTGTATAATATAAATAATACATTTTCTACTAATTACAAATTCTCTGATTTTAACACAACAAACTTATAAATATTATTATTATTAATTGGTGCCATAACTGGAAGCACTGTCTTATAAAACTGGGACAAAAATCCACTCATATGGTTCATAGAGAATTCTGCTTGTGCAATAACTATCCATCTTAACTCTTTCTATAAGGACTATGTCTTATATCTCTTTATATCTTCTATAGTTAAAATCATATTTTACATTTTTGGTATATGATTTTAAAAACTCAGCTATTATTGAATATAAGTATTAATATACAAAACTGGGATTAAAAAATATATGTGTGAAATGAACTTTAAATATATTGATTTTTCTCAAAGGCAGTCTGTTTCATAAAGAAGTCAAAGAGTTCCACTATAAGATTTAAGAATAGCAGATGGATGGACAATTTGAATTATTTGATATGTACTTTCCTTATCCTGTTAACTTATACTTTCACTCCACTTTCCCTTCTACTGGCATCTTTTCCTGATTAACAGTCTTTTTGCTTCAACTACATGTTTCCTGACAATGGTATCAAGGGTCTTTATGAGATGTAGTTGACAGCATTAAGGACCAAAACAGTGACTATAATAATCTAGGAGGTTACAAAGTGAATTTTCTATACAAGCAAGTATAAGGTCTACATGTATAACAGTTTTGTATTGGTGACATTGTTTTCTGCTTCTTTTATATTATAAAACAAAAATAATAATCACAAAGTCTCCTTTATTATACAAGTTCAAATCTTTGAGGTAGATTGTTGATCTGATACATAAGCAGCTTCTGTATGACTTGGAGTGACTTGATATCCGGCAAAAACTTTTCAATAACAATAGGCCCCCAAATCACATTCCTTTTGGGAATTGACAATAAATGCAATCCAAATGAAAAGTCCTGAAGGTCACCTATCTATATATACAAGGTAAGCAATACAATAAGGAGCATCACCTTTGAATATGAAGGGCATTGACATAAAATATTGCAAACAAAACACTGTTCAAATAGAAAAGGAAAAGTGTGACATGAGGTAGTTTTGGTACTGCATCTCTGACCCAAGCTTACCATAGGAAAATGCTGACAGATGGACTGATGCATATTTCCCAAACATTGCTTGACACTATTATGATATTAATCCTTTACCTGTAAACTACTGAATCTCTTAAGAAAATAATTCATATAATCCTATTTAACACTCTTCCTTTGCATAGCATTTTTTTTTTTTAATTTCCAGGAAAAAAAAAACAAAACATAGAATTGACTACTTGAATTGTAGGCTTAGAAATGACAATTACTTGGTCACTGATTTAAAGAGCTGTCATAAGATGGAAGTAAATAAGGTATTAACATAGCTTCCAGTTGCACATTTAATCTGAAAGACAAGAGCAGGCTATCAGAATCATAATTGGGTACATACACAGATGTTCTTGGAAACCTTTGGCTGAATTTCTAAATGCAAGCAGATCCAACCAGTCCATCCTAAAGGAAATAAGTCCTGAATATTCATTGGAAGGACTGATGCTGAAGCTGAAACTTTGGCCACCTGATGCGAAGAGCTGACTCATTGGAAAAGATCCTGATGCTGGGAAAGATTGAAGGCTAGAGGAGAAGTTGATGACAGAGGATGAGATGGTTTGATGGCATCACCGACTCAATGGTCATGAGTTCGAGTAAACTCCGGGATTGGTGATAGACAGGGAGGTGTGGCGTGCTGCAGTCCATGGGGTCACAAAGAGTCAGACAGGACTGAGTGACTGAATTGAGACTGAGACTGAAAAGCTCTTTAACATTCACCAGGAAATTAATGATTATTTCTACTTCCTGAATACAAAAAGAGATGTTTAACAAATTGTAGCTCTTAAGCAAATAACATGAAATTCAGAAACCCAAGCAAAATTCATGTTAGGCTGATTTTCTTTTCTTTTTTTTTTTTAATGTTGCTACTAAAAACTGTAATTTGTCCATTAAACAATCTTTGAGTAAAATAATGGAGTCATGTTTGGATGTCATACTTGCCAATGATTTCTGTTTGAAAATATGTTGTAAAATGGTCTGAAGACCTCCACACTTAGAAAGAGAAACTCCATTTCAAGGAAGTCTTTTATATCTAACACAACACTCCAATTAAAAAAAAATAAAATTAGCAAAAAACACGGTACAATTATACTCAGAAACTTTTCTGTTTCTTTGTTTTTTTCCTTCTTTTTGCTGTTTCTTAAGCAGAGGGTAAATGGAGTGCATATACAGTCAAAATGATGAAATGGCTAAAACTGTTTTGGTAGATAATAGAGGGCATAAAATAGGTCTCTGGCTTAGTGTCTTAAAATGTCTTACTATTTGTTTGAAAAATACATAGTTTATCATTTGCTCTTTAGTAGTCTTTTCTTTCAAGTTAAAGAACTCCCTTTAGCCTTTTTCCTGTAGGCAGGTTTAGGGGTAATGAATTCCCACAACTTTTCCTATAATATCAGGGAAAAAGCAAGGATGTTATCCTGTTCAAAATAGTACTGGAAGTTCTTTGAGTAGTTAGAGAAGAAAAAGAAATAAAAGGCACCTAAAATCAGAAAGGAAGAAGTAAAATTTTCCCTGTTTGCAACAAGACATGATCTTATATCTAGGAAAAAACTGTAGACTTCCCCCAACATACACAAGTGATTAAAACTGATATATCCAGTAAAGTTGCAAGTTATAAAATCAACATACAAATATCAGTTTCTTTTCCATACTCTAATGACAACTTATGTTGAAAAGAAATTAATAAAACAGTCACATTTACTGAACAATGAAATACTAAGAAAATTAACCAAGTAGGTAAGAGAGAGCTCTACACTGAAAACACTGAGACACTGATAAAATAAAATGAAGACACAAAGATACCTCATGTTCAAGGACCAGCAGAATATTGGTAAAATGTCCATACTACACAGGATCTACATATTCAGTGCAATCCCTATCGAAATTCTAATTGCACTGTTTATAGACACAGAAAAATTTCTCTACACTTGAAATGAAAACACAAAAGACCACAAATTGCCAAATCAATCTTAAGAACACAGCTAGAAGGATCACATTTCCTGATTTTAAAATATATTACAAAGCTACAGTAATTAATTAAAACACTAATGTATTAGCATAAAACAGATATATTGACCAAAGGAGAATAGAATAGAGCCCAGAAATAAATCCATGCATATACAGTCAACTGATCTTTGACCAGAGTGCCAAGAATATACAACAGAGAAACCATAGTCTCTTAAATAAATTGGGTGGGAAAACTGGATCTCTACATGCAGAAGAATGAAATTGAAAAGTTATCTCATATAATATTAAAAAAATCACTAAAGATGGATTAAAGACTTAATTCTGAAACACTACTAAAACTCCTAGAATAAAACATAGGAGAAAATGTCATGACATCAGTCTTGACAAAGATTTAATGGACATGACATTAAAAGCATAGGCGACAAAAGCAAAAAAAGAAAAATGAGATTACAACAAACTAAAAAGATTCTGCACAACAAAGCAAACGATCAATAGAATAAAGAGACAACCTATGGAATGGGAGGAAATATTCGCAAATCATAATAAAACAAGAACTCCTACAACACAATAATAAAAAATGATATTCCAATTTTAAAAATGTACTGAAGACATGAACAGACATTTATTCAAAGAAGATATACAAAATGGCCAGCAGACATATTGAAAAATGTTCTGGGGGGGAGACTTTTCGATATTGGATCAGTAGTCAACAACACTGTATTGTACACTTAAAACTTGTTAAGAGGAAAGATCTCATGTTAAGAGTTCTTACCATACCAAAAAGAATTTTTTATAAAAATATAGAGTTAGGCCTAATCCACAAAACGCACCTCTCCACCTTGAATTTAACTAGTGTCTGTAATACAAACAATGAGAGATATATTTCCTCACTCCCTGCTTTCACCCTTTCTTTTATATCTTTCTTCACTTTAAACATGTAGAGACCAAAAGATATTGCCAAGTTCCAGTTCAGCAATTATAGAAGCCAGAACAGTTGACCTTAAGTGTTATTTAAATAAGTCCCTTTAAGTAATTCTTAGAATAACCTCTAAAGGATCTAATTTTATAAGTTCCAATGATACAAGCTTCAAAGTATAAATCAACAAACAGAAATGAAATGTCAGAAACCTCAAAAAACCTTCAGAGACTATATACACTCCACTACAATGTAGCTATTTAAGATTTTAATTGTTGCTTGTGGTCATATTAGAATTCATTTTTCTCTTTTTCTCATTCCTAAATTATTAATTTCTATTTCATTTAGATTATAATTCATTCTGATATGTTAATGATTCTTTTATTTTAATTTCTTTTTGGATAATTGACCTAGTAAGTCCAAGCTTTTGTGAACATTTATCCAGCCTCAGATCTCAACTCTCAATTTCAGTGTTTTATTAATGTAATAGACACCAATTTCTCGCAATGGCAGCTACTTAAAATTACATATGGTCTCAATGAAAAATTGAACAGCTTCAAGCTTCCTAAAATCATTTTGATTTATCTGTCTATTAATTCATCTATCTATCCATTCCTCCATCCATCCACTCATATTTTAGGAGCTTGAAAATTCAACTGAAATTCAGAAAACAAAAGTATGAAATTTTTTATTTAAACTCCTTCTAGGTCTTAATTTTCTTAGATTTTCCTCTAAATTTTATTTTCATTTATAACGGTTTGAGGATTATTTGTTTTCTATGTATATTTTCAACCTTTCTTTAATAAAAAATGTTTTTATTTGCTACACAAAACAATCAAATAACAAATACAATACCTATAAAAAGTATCAGTTCAGTTCAGTTCAGTTCAGTTGCTCAGTCGTGTCTGACTCTTTGCGACCCCATGATTTGCAGCACACCGGGCCTCCCTGTCCATCACCAACTCCAGGAGTTCACCCAGACTCACGTCCATCGAGTCAGTGATGCCATCCAGCCATCTCATCCTCTGTCGTCCCCTTCTCCTCCTGCCCCCAATCCCTCCCAGCATCAGAGTCTTTTCCAATGAGTCAACTCTGCATGAGGTGCCCAAAGTACTGGAGTTTCAGCTTCAGCATCATTCCCTCCAAAGAAATCCCAGGGCTGATCTCCTTCAGAATGGACTGGTTGGATCTCCTTGCAGTCCAAGGGACTCTCAAGAGTCTTCTCCAACAACACAGTTCAAAAGCATCAATTCTTTGGCACTCAGCCTTCTTCACAGTCCAACTCTAACATCCATACATGACCACAGGAAAAACCGTAGCCTTGACCAGACGGACCTTTGTTGGCAAAGTAATGTCTCTGCATTTGAATATGCTATCTAGGTTGATCATAACTTTCCTTCCAAGGAGTAAGCGTCTTTTAATTTCATGGCTGCAGTCACCATCTGCAGTGATTTTGGAGCCCAAAAAATAAACTCTGACACTGTTTCCACTGTTTCCCCATCTATTTGCCATGAAGTGATGGGACTGGATGCCATGATCTTCGTTTTCTGAATGTTGAGCTTTAAGCCAACGTTTTCACTCTCCACTTTCACTTTCATCAAAAGTATAAACTTAGCATTGAACATTTGCTATGTGTAAGACACTTATACACAAGGGGAAGAGGTACTATAAAAGGTACAGTCTCATTGAACTCCTAGTGGGAGAAACACATAACCAAATCATAAACAAGAAAATATCAGGAAATAAGTGCTTTGGTGGAAATCAATCAGGTTAAAACGACAGCAAGTCTAGTAATTATATTAGGTAGATAAGAAAGATTTTTTAAAGGAAATACAATTTCATCTCAAATATGAAAGATAATAAAGTATATGTAGGACATGGAACAACAGACTGGTTCCAAATAGGAAAAGAGTACGTCAAGGCCTTGTCACCCTGCTTATTTAACTTCTATGCAGAATACATCATGAGAAACACTTGTCTGGGAGAAGCACAAGCTGGAATCAAGACTGCCGGGAGAAATATCGATCACCTCAGATATGCAGATGACACCACCCTTATGGCAGAAAGTGAAGAGGAACTAAAAAGTCTCTTGATGAAAGTGAAAGGGCAGAGTGAAAAAGTTGGCTTAAAGCTCAACATTCAGAAAACGAAGATCATGGCATCTGGTCCCATCACTTCATGGGAAATAGATGGGGAAACAGTGGAAACTGTCGGACTTTATTTTTTGGGGCTCCAAAATCACTGCATATGGTGACTGCAGCCATGAAATTAAAAGACGCTTACTCCTTGGAAGGAAAGTTATGACCAACCTAGATAGCACATTCAAAAGCAGAGACACTACTTTGCCAACAAAGGTCCATCTAGTCAAGGCTATGGTTTTTCCAGTGGTCATGTATGGATGTGAGAGTTGGACTGTGAAAAAAGCTGAGTGCCGAAGAATTGATGCTTTGGAACTGTGTTGTTGGAGAAGACTCTTGAGAGTCCCTTGGACTGCAAGGAGATCCAACCAGTCCATTCTGAAGGAGATCAGCCCTGGGATTTCTTTGGAAGGAATGATGCTAAGGCTGAAACTCCAGTACTTTGGCCACCTCATGTGGAGAGTTGACTCATTGGAAAAGACTCTGATGCTGGGAGGGATTGGGTGCAAAGAGGAGAAGGGGATGACAGAGGATGAGATGGCTGGATGGCATCACTGACTTGATGGAGGTGAGTCTGAGTGAACTCTGGGAGTTGGTGATGGACAGGGAGGCCTGGCGTGCTGTGATTCATGGGGTTGCAAAGAGTCGGACATGACTGAGCGACTGAACTGAACTGAATGGCAGAATCTGGGGCAAAAGCATATGGCAGCAGAAATGAGAAGCTATCAGAAGGAAACCAGGCAGGAACACACACATGGTCTGTTGGGGATACAGAAAGAAAGCCACTTTTGTTAGCACACAATGAGCAAAAGGAGGGTGGTGCACGATGTGTCAGAGAAGTAAGGCAGGAGTCAGATTAAATGGGACAATACAGGTCATAGAATAACTGGATGGAATACTTGGATATTATTCTGAGATTCAGAGCCATTTAAGTAGGTGAGTGATATGATGTGTGATTTTACCATGAAGAAAATGGATCTGAATGTGGACCACAAGAAGGTAAAGGAAGGAAACTTGTTTACAAGGCTCCTGTAATGGCCCAAATAAGATTTGATGGCAAGTAGTGCTAGAGTGAAAGCAATGAAGTTGCACAGAAGAGGAAAGATTTAGGATATGTTTTAAAAGCAAGGCCAATACGGCTTGACAATAAATCAGATCATAGAGGAGAGGGGGAAAAGTAATTAAGGATAAATGCTATCATTTGGGCTTAGGGGCCAGATAGACAGTGATGCCATGTATTGAGAGGAAATACAGGAGGAAAATCAGGTTTGGTGAACTAGATTAAATATGCTTATACATATTATTCTTTCTAAAGTTCACAGCTTTCATACTCAAACACAAGCTAACACTTCCTGAATAAGGTCACATTTAACTTCTTTAATTTAAAACATCATTTTTGCTATACAATGTCATTTAAGATTTTATTCTAAAAATAAGAAAAAAAAATTTGAACTCACATTATTTGTTTCTATTTACATGATTACTAATAATACTCAGATAAAAATTGAGGAAAATTACACCTTTTTATACTTTTTATTTAATAATACTAGGGAATTTTGAGGTACAGCTATAATGTCCAGAAACTGAATTATTCAAAAAAGGGTGATACAATTTCTTTAGCTATAGTTTATCATATGAATAATAACTATTTGCTAAAAGGAAATTATCCTTATATTTGTACTTTATATGAATTTTTCTATTAAAGAACAAAACAACTAGACCACATTATAACTCATTTATTTTCAATTGTCTCCATAGATAGTTTTACTGTCACATGAACCTTTCATAGGAACATAGAAGCCAGTACCATCTGCAGTCAACAGAGCTTATCTGGTCCTTCTAAATGGATTATAGATTTATGAGCTATCTGTGAAGAAACACATGGTCTAAGACTATTTAAAATCAGTGTAGCTATGATCTGAATGGTCAAAAATGGGTCTGAAGCAGCTGCTCTTTTCAACAAAAGTGTCTGATGTCTCAGCACAAGTGGATGGCTTTCATGGTAAACAAGCTTTGAGGCAGCTTTGAGTTCAGGTGAAGCAAAGAATAGGAGGGAGAGGGAAACAGAAAGTAAATGTAAAGGAAAAAGCAGTGACATTGACTTCTGTCATGCACTGAGTTTTTCCTGATTTGTTAGGCATATAAATGTCACTGAAATTACAGTGGCCATCAGTTTTCTTGGTAAGAATACAAAAGTGTCTGAGGGCGTCCCCTACCCTATCCTATTACACATTCACACATAGACAGCCTATGTATGATTCACGATCGCCATAATAATGAATGTTACCAAAAATCGTACATCTCAAATGAAACAGAGGTATACTGAAAACTGATTACAATAAGATAGAGAAATTATTTCTCCACTTAATATCATGACTATATTTCTGAAAATTAAACATTCTATGTGGAAATACTATCCAAGAACCTGTATCTGTATATTCTACATGGAAGAAATTGTAATGCATTACGAGTTAAATACAAAACCTTATAATCCCCTCCAAATCCTTTAAACATGATAGCAGCAAAAAAACATATTTACAAGCACCTTACATACTAATAAGTAAAATAAATAAAATATTGTTACTTGATCATCAACTAGTAAGGTTGATTACAAATAACTGTTTCAATTGCTCCTGTTAATGACAGTAACATCTCAGATAAACATCACCGTTGTTGACTTCCATGTGTTTTAAAAATGTTCTCAGTGACTTTTTAAAAGATCTTTATTAAGATATAGTTAGCATAATAATTAACCATTAAAACATTAAAGTGTATAACACAATGACACATGCAGAGTTGTACCTCCATCACCACATTTAGAACATTTTTTATTATGCCAAAAATAAATGCTATAACCATTAGAGTTACTTTCTATCCCCCAGCCTCCACCATCTCCCCAACCCTAGCCGATGGCTTATTTACATCATATCCCTATAGAGACGTCTGTATTTTCAACATTTATTACAAATGGATGGTAAAATATGTGGCCTTTTGTGATGAGTTCCATTATTTCAAAGAAGTCAGTTGCAGCTTTAAGATTTCTTTCCTCTTTAAGTGTGCCTTTTGCATAGCTTTATATAGTTCTACTTCTTTGGTAATTTTAGATAGAACAAAATATTCAAACCAATTCTACACCTAGCCATAAACAGTGAAAAACATAGTCAACTCTCCACAAATTTTTGATCAGGGAACTCTCTATAGGTTCCTGAATTATCATCAACCAGTCTTTTGATATGGGCTTTGCCGGTGGCTCAGATGGTTAAGAATCTTCCTGTCATGCAGGAGACCTGGGTTCGATCCCTGGGTAGGTAAGATCCCCTGGAGAAGGAAACGGCAACCCACTCCAGTATTCTAGCCTGGAGAATTCCATGAATGAGAAGTGTGATGGGCTTCAGTTCATGAGGTAGCAAAGAGTTAGACATGACTGAATGACTAATGCTTTCAATTTCTTTCAGTCTTTTGATGATTATATTACTTCCCTTTACTCAGGTTCACCATTTCTGTAATCTTCTAAGGAACATGATGGCTCTGTTTTGTTTTGTTTTGTTTTTTTTCCTCTAACTATTGTATCTTAATTTGAGGATCTAAACTTCTTAACCTGAAATCTGTCAAATATGTGTTTAACTTGGACCACACTGATCACACAGATCATACTAGTCCAATTCTATTGAAAAAATGCTTTGACTCTACCATTCTGTTGATTTTGAATCACTGGACAATAACAGCTACTACTGGATGATGATTAGGAATATAAAAACAGGAACTAGGAATATTCTAGCATTCCAGAAAGTAACTTACAGCAAGACACTTAATTTCCTATGCCACTGTTTCTTCATCTATAAAACTGAAGAGCAAAAGTGCTTTCTTTATAGATTAGTTGTGAAACATTATTGTTGAATGAAACATTTTGTGCATAGGATGAATTTTTTAAACCTCAATTTTATTATTTCAACTATTCATTTCACTTTGAACACTATAAATTCTTACTTCCTTGATGATAGCAAACATTACTGATTTATCCAAAAGCCTTTTTTCACACTCCCAGATGTTTTTTTCAGAATCTAAAAACAGTACTTTAGGCAGATTGCTGCAATTCATCAGAGTACACTATGAACTGATACACATTTACTATATGTGAGATAAAAAACTGTGATTAACCTTTTATTACACAATAATTACAAATCTCTTCTTGAACTGTTCTCTCTTTATTATATACTTGAACTACACTTGTTTTAGTCTCATATATCTGTCACACCTGGGTGTCTTAAAACAAAATTCTTGATTGTGTGAATCTTAAAACTGTTATTAATCCAGGTTTGCAATTAAGTTTCAGTTTAAAGGTAACTGTTTATCCATTTACTTGTTGACTATTCTTTCTGATTCTTTTTCTCAAATCACAAGTTTATTAAGATATAATTCACATACCAAAGAACATATCTTTTACAGTGTACAACTATACTAATCAACACAGTGTGGTATTGAGAAAGAACAGACAAATAGATTAATGGAACAGAATAATGAGCCTAGAAATAGATCCACATAAACACAGTAGACTAATCTTTAACAAAGGAGCAAAGGCAACACAAGGGATCAAAATAGTCTTTTCGACCAGTGATGCTGAACATCATAAGCAAGAAAATGAATCTAAACAGATTTTATGTCCTTTAAAAAAAAACTCAAAATGGATCATGAACCTAAATGTAAAAAACAAAACTAAGAAAATTCTTATATGAAAACACAGAAGAAAACCTAGATTACCTTGTGTGAAGAAATGACTTTACAGATGTAACACCAAAGGCACAATCCTTGAAAAGAAATTGATATATTGGACATTATTAAAATCAAAAATGTCTGCTCTGAGAAAGATGACACTAATATAATGAGAAGACAAGTCACAATCTGGGAGGAAACATGTGCAAACACATACCAGATAAGCACTTATTAGCCAAAATACAGAAAAACTCCTAAAACTCAACAATAAGAAAGCAACAGTCCAGATAAAAACACTGGTAAAACACAAAATGAACACCTCAACCAGGAAGATATCAGATCAGATCAGATCAGTCGCTCAGTCGTGTCCGACTCTTTGTGACCCCATGAATCGCAGCACGCCAGGCCTCCCTGTCCAACACTAACTCCCGGAGTTCACTGAGACTCACGTCCATCGAGTCAGTGATGCCACCCAGCCATCTCATTCTCTGTTGTCCCCTTCTCCTCCTGCCCCCAATCCCTCCCAGCATCAGAGTCTTTTCCAATGAGTCAACTCTCCACATGAGGTGGCCAAAGTACTGGAGTTTCAGTTTTAGCATCATTCCTTCCAAAGAAATCCCAGGCCTCATATCCTTCAGAATGGACTGGTTGCATCTCCTTGCAGGCCAAAGGACTCTCAAGAGTCTTTTCCAACAACACAGTTCAAAAGCATCAATTCTTCGGTGCTCAGTATTCGTCACAGTCCAACTCTCACATCCATACATGACCACTGGAAAAACCATAGCCTTGACTAGACGGACCTTTGTTGGCAAAGTAATGTCTCTGCTTTTGAATATGCTATCTAGGTTGGTCATAACTTTCCTTCCAAGGAATAAGCGTCTTTTAATTTCATGGCTGCAGTCACCATCTGCAGTGATTTTGGAGCCCAGAAAAATAAAGTCTAACACTGTTTCCACTGTTTCCCCATCTATTTGTCATGAGGTGATGGGACTGGATGCCATGATCTTCATTTTCTGAATGTTGAGCTTTAAGCCACCTTTTTCACTCTCCACTTTCACTTTCATCAAGAGACTTTTTAGTTCCTCTTCACTTTCTGCCATAAGGGCGGTGTCATCTGCATATCTGAGGTCATTGATATTTCTCCCGGCAGTCTTGATTCCAGCTTGTGCTTCTTCCAGTCCAGCGTTTCTCATTATATACTCTGCATATAAGTTAAATAAACAGAGTGACAATATACAGCCTTGACGTACTTCTTTTCCTATTTCGAACCAGATGTTGTTCCATGTCCAGTTCTAACTGTTGCTTCCTGACCTGCATACAAATTTCTCAGAGGCAGGTCAGGTGGTCTGGTATTCCCATGTCTTTCAGAATTTTCCACAGTTTATTGTGATCCACACAGTCAAAGGCTTTGGCATAGTCAATAAAGCAGAAATAGATGTTTTCCTGGAACTCTCTTGCTTTTTTCATGATCCAGCGGATGTTGGCAATATGATCTCTGGTTCCTCTGCCTTTTCTAAAACTAGCTTGAACATCAGGAAGTTCACGGTTCACATGTTGCTGAAGCATGGCTTGGAGAATTTTGAGCATTACTTTACTAGCGCATGAGATGAGTGCAATTGTGCGGTAGTTTGAGCATTCTTTGGCATTGCCTTTCTTTGGGATTGGAATGAAAACTGACCTTTTCCAATCCTGTGGCCACTGCTGAGTTTTCCAAATTTGCTGGCATATTGAGTGCAACACTTTCACAGCATCATCTTTCAGGATTTGGAATAGCTCAACTGGAATTCCATCACCTCCGCTAGCTTTGTTCCTAGTAATACTTCCTAAGGCCCATTTGACTTCACATTCCAGGATGTCTGGCTCTAGGTCAGTGATCACACCATCATGATTATCTGGGTCGTGAAGATCTTTTCTGTACAGTTCTTCTGTGTATTTTGCCATCTCTTCTTAATATCTTCTGCTTCTGTTAGGTCCATACCATTTCTGTCCTTTATCGAGCCCATCTTTGCATGAAATTTTCCTTTGGTATCTCTAATTTTCTTGAAGAGATCTCTAGTCTTTCCCATTCTGTTGTTTTCCTCTGTTTCTTTGCATTGATTGGTGAGGAAGGCTTTCTTATCTCTTCTTGCTATTCTTTGGAACTCTACATTCAGATGCTTATATCTTTCCTTTTCTCCTTTGCTTTTCCCTTCTCTTCTTTTCACAGCTATTTGTAAGGCCTCCCCAGACAGCCATTTTGCTTTTTTGCATTTCTTTTCCATGGGGATGGTCTTGATCCCTGTCTCCTGTACAATGTCTCGAACCTCTGTCCATAGTTCATCAGGCACTCTATCAGATCTAGTCGCTTAAATCTATTTCTCACTTCCACTGTATAATCATAAGAGATTTGATTTAGGTCCTACCTGAATGGTCTAGTGGTTTTCCCTACTTTCTTCAATTTAAGTCTGAATTTGGCAATAAGGAGTTCATGATCTGAGCCACAGTCAGCTCCTGGTCTTGTTTTTGCTGACTCTGTAGAGCTTCTCCATCTTTGGCTGCAAAGAATATAATCAATCTGATTTCGGTGTTGACCATCTGGTGATGTCCATGTGTAGTCTTCTCTTGTGTTGTTGGAAGAGGGTGTTTGTTATGACTAGTGCATTTTCTTGGCAAAACTCTATTAGTCTTTGCCCTGCTTCATTCTGTATTCCAAGGCCAAATTTGCCTGTTACTCCAGGTGTTTCTTGACTTCCTACTTTTGCATTCCAGTCCCCTATAATGAAAAGGACATCTTTTTTTGGGTGTTAGTTCTAAAAGGTCTTGTAGGTCTTCATAGAACCGTTCAACTTCAGCTACTTCAGCGTTACTGGTTGGGGCATAGGCTTGGATTACTGTGATATTGAATGGTTTGCCTTGGAAACGAACAGAGATCATTCTGTTGTTTTTGAGATTGCATCCAAGTACTGCATTTCAGACTCTTTTGTTGACCATGATGGCTACTCCATTTTTTCTGAGGGATTCCTACCCACAGTAGTAGTTATAATAGTCATCTATATTAAATTCACCCATTCCAGTCCATTTCAGTTTGCTGATTCCTAGAATGTCGACATTCACTCTTGCCATCTCTTGTTTGACCACTTCCAATTTGCCTTGATTCATGGACCTGACATTACAGGTTCCTATGCAATATTGCTCTTAGATGGCAAATAAACCTATGAAAAGATATTCAATACCATATATCATTCAGTTCAGTCACTCAGTTGTGTCCAACTCTTTGTGACCCCATGGACTGCAGCACGCCAGGCTTCCCAGCCCATCAACAACTCCCGGAGTTTACTCAAACTCATGTCCATTGAGTTGGTGATGCCATCCAACCATCTCATCTTCTGTCGTCCCCTTCTTCACCCACCCTCAATCCTTCCCAGCATCAGGGTCTTCTCAAATGAGTCAGTTCTTCGCATCAGGTGGTGAAAGTATTGAGGTTTTAGTTTCAGCATCAGTCCTTCCAATGAATATTCAGGAATGATTTCCTTTAGAATGGACTGGTTGGATCTCCTTGCAGCTCAAGGGACTCTCAAGAGTCTTCTCCAACACCACAGTTCAAAAGCATCGATTCTTCAGTGCGCAGCTTTCTTTATAGTCCAACTCTCACATCCATACATGACTACTGGAAAAACCCTTAGCTTTGACTAGATGGACCTTTGTTGGCAAAGTAATGTCTCTGCTTTTTAATATGCTGTCTAGGTTGGTCATAACTTTTCTTTCAAGAAGCAAGAGTCTTTTAATTTCATGGCTGCAGTCACCATCTGCAGTGATTTTGAAGCCCCCCAAAATAAAGTCTATCACTGTTTCCACTGTTTCCCCATCTATCTGCTAGGAAATGATGGGACCAGGTGCCATGATCTTAGTTTTCTGAATGTTGAGTTTTAAGCCACCTTTTTCACTCTCCTCTTTCACTTTCATCAAGAGGCTCTTCCTCTTCACTTTCTGCCATAAGGGTGGTGTCATCTGCATATCTGAGGTTATTGATATTTCTCCCCATATATCATTAAGGAAATGAAAATAAAAGCAATAAGGAGATATACTACACTCATATCAGAATGGTGAAAATCCAAAACAATGACAATAACAAATGCTGGGGAGGATGTGGAGCATAGGAAATCTAACTCATTGCTGGTAGAAATATTAAATGGTACAACTTTCATTCCAATCCCAAAAAAGGGCAATGCCAAACAATTTTCAAACTACTGCACAACTGCCCTCATTTCACATGTGAGCAAGGTAATTAATGCTGAAAATCTTCAAACTAGTTCTCAATAGTACGTGAACTGAGAACTTCCAGATGTAGAAGCAAACCCAGCTCACTGAAAAAGACCCTGATGTTTTGACAGACTGAGGGCAGGAGGAAAAGGGGACAAAAGAGAATGAGATGATTGGATGGGATCAGCAACTCAATGTACATGAATTTGAGCAAACTCCAGGAGAAAGTGAAGGACAGCGAAGCCTGGAGGGCTATAGTCCATGGGGTCACAAAGAGTCAGACATGACCGAGCAAGTGAACAACAACAACAGTTACTTTGGAAGATAGTTTTGCAGTTTCTTACAAAACCAAACAGAGTTTTACTATGCAATCTGATCTAGTGATTATGCTCCTTGGTATTTAACCAAATATATTGAAAATTTATGACCATCCAAAAACCTGCACATTATTATTTATAGCAAGTTTACTTATAACCACCAAACTTAGAAGTAACCAAGATGTCCTTCATAACTGAGTGGATAAGTAAATAGTGTATATACAGAGGAGATTCCCAGGTGGGTCAGTGGTAAAGAATCCACCTGCCAATGTAGGAGATGGAGGTTCAATCCCCGGGTCAGGACGCTGTGTTCCTGCCTGGAGAATCCCATGGACAGAGCAGCCCAGTGGGTTACAGCCCACGGGGTCACAAAGAGTCGGACACAACTGAGCAACTTAGTATATATCTTCCCAAAGGAATATGTTGATAAAACTAAGATCATGACATCCAGTCCCATCACTTCACGGCAAGTAGATGGTGAAAAAGTGGGAACTGTGACAGATTTTATTTTCTTGGACTGCAAAATCACTGGGGATGGTGACTGAAGTTATAAAATTAAAAAACACTTGCTTCTTGGAAGAAAAGCTATGACAAACCACGTCAGTATATTAAAAAGCAGAGAAATTCAGCCATAAAAAGGAACGCATTTGAGTTAGTCCTAATGAGGTGTATGAAACTGGAATCTATTATACAGAGTGAAGTAAGTCAGAAAGAGAAAGCCAAATACTGTATATTAACACATATACATGGAATTCAGAAAGACAGTAATGATAATCCTATATGCAGGGCAGCAAAAAAGACACAGATGTAAAGAACAGATTTTTGGACTCAGTGGGAGAAGACAAGGGTGGGATGATTTGAGGGAATGGCATTGAAACATGTATATTACCATATGCAAAATAGATGACCAGTCCAAGTTCAATACATGAAGCAAGGCACCCAAACCAGTGCTGTGGGACAATCCAGAGGGATAGGTAGGGAGGGAGGTGGAAGGGGGTTTAGGATGAGGAACCACATGCATATCTGTGGCTGATTAATGCTGATGTATGGCAAAAAAATCACAATATTGTAAAGTAATCATCCTCCAATTAAAATAAGTTAATTGAAAAAAAAAAAAACAATAAAAAACAGAGACATCATTTTGCAGACAAAGGTCCATATAGTTAAGGCTATGGACTTTCCAGCAGTCATATATGTAAGAGTTGCACCATAAAGAGGGTTGAGTACTGAAGAATTGATGCTTTTGAACTGTGGTGTTGGAGAAGACTCTTGAGAGTCCCTTGGACAGCAAAGAGATCAAACCAGTCAATTCTAAAGGAAATCAATCCTGAATATTCATTGCAAGGACTGATGCTGAAGCTAAAGCTCCTGGGCCACTTGATGGGAAGAGCTGACTCACTGGAAAAGACCCTGATGCTGGGAAAGATTGAAAGCAGGAGAGAAGGGGACAGCAGAGGATGAGATTGATGAGTCACGGACTCAATGGACATGAGTTTGAGCAAACTTCAGGAGATAGTGAAGGACAGGGAATCCTGGTATACTGCAGTTCATAGGGTTGCAAAGAATTGGACATGAATTAGTGACTGAAAAACAACAAAAAGAAATGAGTTGGGCAGAAGATCTACAATTGTATACAAGGCTTCACTAACATTATAAATTAATCAATCCTAAGAGACTACCCAATGACAGAAAAAAAGTATTCTTCTCAAGTGCCCACATTTTATAGAATAGACCATTTGCTAGGCTATCAAACAATAGTCAATAATATTCAATAGTCAAATGAATTTAGAAATACTGAATCATACAAAGCATGCCCTTTACCACAATGTAATTAAATTAGAAATCAGTAGTAGAAAGAAATTTTGAACAGTTACAAATACGTGGAAATGACATACACTTCCAAATAACTAATAGATCAAAGAAGAAATCACCTGTGACATTAGAAAAATATAAGATGACAGAAAAGAAAAATAAATCATGGGATTCAGCAAAAGCATTGGTCAAAACAAAATTTATACTGTAAACACCTATATTAAAATGAAAATTCTCAAATAGATAACCTTCCACCTCAACAAACTAGTAAAATAAGGTAAATAAAAACCCAACAGAGGGCAAACCATTCAATGTAACAGTAACCCAAGGTAAATCCAAAGCAAACTCTTCAATATCACAATATCCAAGTCTATGCTCTAAATATGAATGCCAAAGAAGCTGAAGTTGAACCGTCCTCTGAAGACCTACAAGACCTTCTAGAACTAACAGCAAAAAACAATGTCCTTCTCATCACAGGAGACTGGAATGCAAAAGTAGGAAGTTAAGAGATACCTGGAGTAAGAGGCAAATTTGGCCTTGGAGTACAAAATGAAGCTGGGCAAAGGCTAACAGAGTTTTGCCAAGAGAATGCACTGGTCAAAGCAAACACCCTCTACCAACAACACAAGAAATGACTCTACACTTGGACATCACCAGATGGTTAATACTGAAACCAGATTGATTATATTCCTTGTAGCCAAAGATGGAGACGCTCTATACAGTCAGCAAAAACAAGACTGGGAACTGACTGTGGCTCAGGTCTTGAACTCCTTATTGCCACATCCAGACTTACATTGAAGAAAGTAGGGAAAACCACTAGACCATTCAGCTATGACCTAAATCAAACCCCTTACGATTATACAGTGGAAGTGACAAATAGATTCAAGGGATTAGATCTGAGAGATAGAGTGCCTGAAGAACTGTGGATGGAGGTCCGTAACACTGTACAGGAGGCAGTGATCAAAACCATCCACAAGAGGAAGAAATGCAAAAAGGAAAAATGGTTGTCTGAAGAGGCCTTACAAATAGCTGAGAAAAAAAGAAGTGAAAGGCAAAAGAGAAAAGGAAAGATATACCCATCTGAATGCAGAGTGCCAATGAATAGCAAGAAGAGATAAGAAAGCCTTCCTCAGTGATCAATGCAAAGAAGCAGAGGAAAACAAAAGGATGGGAAAGACTAGAGATTTCCTCAAGAAAGTCAGAGATACCATGGGAACATTTCATGCAAAGATGGGCAGAATCAAGGACAGAAACAGTAAGGCCATAACAGCAACATAAGAGATTAAGAAGAGGTAACAAGAATACACAGAAGAACTGTATAAAAAAGGTCTTAATGACCCAGATAACCATAATGGTGTGATCACTCATCTAGAGCTAGACATCCCAGAATGTGAAGTCAAGTGGGCCTTAGGAAGCATCACTACAAACAAAATTAGTGGTGATAGAATTCCAGCTGAGCTACTTTAAATCCTAAAAGATGCTGCTGTTAAAGTGCTGCACTCAATATGCCAGCAAATCTGGAAAACTCAGTAGTGGCCACAGGACTGGAAAAGGTCAGTTTTCACCCCAATCCCAAAGAAAGGCAATGCCAAAGAATGTTCAAACTACTGCACAATTGCACTCATCTTACACTCTAGCAAATACTCAAATTCTCCAAGCCAGGCTTTAACAGTATGTGAACCAAGAACTTCCAGATGTTCAAGCTGGATTTAGAAAAGGCAGAGGAACCAGAGATCAAAGTGCCAACATCCGCTGGATCATAGAAAAAGCAAGAGAGTTCCAGAAAAACATCTATTTCTGCTTCACTGACTACACCAAAGCCTTTGACTGTGTGGATCACAATAAACTGTGGGAAATTCTGAAAGAGATGGGAAGATCAGACCACCTTACCTGACTCCTGAGAAATCTGTATGCAGGTCGAGAAGCAGCAGTTAGAACCAGAGATGGAACAACAGGCTGGTTCCAAATTGAGAAAGGAGTACATCAAGGCTGTATAATGTCACCGTGCTTATTTAACTTATATGTAGAGTACATCATGTGAAATGCCAGTCTGGATGAATCACAAGCTGGAATCAAGATTTCTGGGAGATCTATCAATAACCTCAGTTACACAGATGACCCCAGCCTTATGGCAGAAAGCAAAGAAGAACTAAAGAGCATCTTGATGAAAGTGAAAGAGGAGAGTGAAAAAGTTGGCTTAAAACTCAACATTCAAAAAACTAAGATCATGACATCTGGTCCTACCACTTCATGGCAAATAGATGGGGAAACGATGGACATAGTGACAGACTTTATTTTCTTGCACTCCAAAATCACTGCAGATGGTGACTGCAGCCATGGAATTAAAAGACATTTGCTTCTTGGAAGAAAAGGTATGACCAACTTAGCATATTAAAAAGCAGAGACACTACACTACCCACAAATATCCACATAGTCAAAGCTATGGTTTTTCCAGTATAGATGTGACAGTTGGACCGTAAAAAGTGCTAAACACCAAATTGATGCTTTTGAACTGTGGTGTTGGAGAAGACTTTTGAGAGTCCCTTGGACTGTAAGGAGATCCAACCAGTCCATCCTAAAGGAAATCAGTCCTGAATATTCATTGGAAGGACTGATGCTGAAGCTGAAGTTCCAATACTTAGGCCTCCTTATGAGAAGAACTAACTCATTGGAAAGACCCTGATGCTGGGAGGGATTGAAGGCAGGAGCAGAGGGGATAATAGAGAATGAGACTGTTGGATGGCATCACTGACTGGATGGGCATGAGTTCGAGCAAACTCTCGGAGCTGGTGATGGACAGGGAAGCCTGGCGTGCTGCAGTCCATGGGGTTGAAAAGACTCAGACATGACTGAGTGACTGAACTGACTGAAACCCAGAAGAAAAAAAGTGGTAATAAAGATTAAAGTAGATGTAAATGAAAGTGGAAATAGAAAAATAGAGAAAAATCAACAAAAACAAAGTTGATTTTTTTGATGACCAGCAAAATTGAGAAAATTTTAGATTGATTTCCCCATGAAAAAAGTGAGAGGGAGAGAAAAAGAATGGACTCACATTACTAAAATAAAAAATGAAAGTACATAAGCAAATTTATAGAAATATAAAGGATTATATAATGCCAAAATTATATAATTTAGATGAAATGAATAAATTCTTATAAAGTGGAAAACTACTCATACTGACCCAAGAAGAAACTGAAAATCTGAACAATCCTATAACAAGTAAGGAAATCAAGTCAGTAGTTTAATGTTTTCATACAAATAAAACCCTAGGTATAAGTGGTATATAAGATTCCTGTGACTATTTTAAAACTTATCACAAACTTGTTGGCTGAAAACAACAAAAAATATTCTCTTTACAACTTTAGAAGCCATTAATTCAAAATTACCTTTGTTAAACTGAAATCAGGATGTCAGCAGAGCTGCATTCCCTTCAGAAGCTATAAGAGAGAATCTGTTTATTGCCTCTTTCAGCTTCTGGATAGCTGCCAGCATTCCTTTACTTATCTGCCTCCATCTTCACATTATCTTCTCTTCTTCCCATTTGTGTGTATGTGTAATCTCATGCTACCTTTTTTTTTTTTTAAATAAGGGCATTTGTGATGGCATCCAGGGACTTTACAGATAATCTAGGATCTGTTCTCATCTCAGGATACTTAATCACAACTGCAAAGACCCTTTTTCTAAAAGGTCACATTAATAGATTATAGTGATTGGACGCTGATATTTTAGGAAACACCATTCAACCAGATGCCTTCACTGGGGAATTATTCCAAACATTTAAAAAAGAATTTATGCCAATTATTCACAAATTCTTACCCTCTCAAAAAACAGCACATTTCATTCCATTCTAAGAGGCTAGTAGTACCTTAATACCAAAACCAAAGACAACAAAATAAATCTTTAGACCAACATCAAAATACTAGTGATCTGAATCCAACCTTATATTAAAGTATTATATACATCATGACCAAGTTGAATTATTCTAGGAAAGCAAAGTTTATTTAACATAAAAAGTAATTAATGCAGTATGCCAAATCAATAGAATATAGGGCAAAAACTGCATGATCATCTCAATAAATGGAGAAAAAGTAGTTAAGTTTCAGCAACCTTTCTTGATTCAACAAATTCAGAACAGAAGGAATGGCTTCAATATTATAAAGATTATCTATAAAAATCCTACACCTAACAACGTACTTAAAGCTTTCTTTCTAAGATTAGGAGCAAGGCAAAGATGTCTTTTCTTTCTCCATCTACTCAACATTGTGCTGGAGGCTCTAGCCAATGCACATCACCAAGCAAAAGAGAAAAAAGGGTCACAATTACTAAGGAAGATGTAAAATTTCCTCCACTTGTAGATTATGTGATATACTCTATGGAAAATCTAAGGACTACATTAAAAAACTACTAATATTACAACTAACAAGTTCAGTATGACAGCAATATCCAAAAGTCAATTTTACTTCTATACATTGGCAATGAACAATTCAAAAAGAATTTAAGAATATAATTCCATCTATAATAGCATCAAAAGAAAAATATTATGGAATAAATTTAGTAAAACAAATACTAAACTTGTATGTTGTTATTGCTTAGTCACTAAGTCATTTAGGATTCTTTTGCAGCCCCATGGACTGTAGTCCAGGCTCCTCAGTCCATAGGATTTCCAAGCAAGAATACTGGAGTGGGTTGCCATTACCTTCTCCAGGAGATCTTCCAGGGATCAAACCCACATTTCCTGCATTGTCAGGCTGATTATTTACCACTGAGCCACCAGGGAAGTCTGCAAGACTTGTATACTGTAACTAAAAAAAGCTAAAATAAATCGAAGATGATCTAAATAAATGGAAAGAACCTCATGTTCTTGGATCAGGAGACTTAAAATTGTTAAAAATGGCAATAATACCCAAACAAATCTAGAGAGTCAAACAATCCCTAATAAAATCCCAAGGAACTTTTTTTGAAGAAATTAAAAAGCTGATATCTTAAAATTCATACAAAATTGCAAGAGATTCTGAGTAGCCAAAACAATCTGAAAAATAAAAATTTGGCGGACTCACATTTCCTATTCAAAAACTTTCTACAAACCTACAGTATTTAAGTCAGGGTGATACTGGCATAAAGATAAACATTAACATCAGTTTAATAGAATTGAGAATCCAAAAATAAGTCCATTTATGGTCAATTGATTTTTTCAAGAGTGCCAAGACAATTCAGTGGGGGAATAGTATTCTCTTTTCAATAAATGGTGGTGGTACAATTAAATAACTCATTCTAAAAAGTGACCTTGGATCCTTATTTATCACATCAAATGTAAAAATCAACTCAAATGGATCATAGACAAATAGGTAAACATTAAAGCTAAAAATCTTTTAGAAGAAAACATTGAAGTAGTTCTTCATAACTTTGGCTTAGGAAATGATGTTTTAATTATCAAATGAAAAGTGCAAGTCAATTAAAATTAAAATAAGGAGAGAAGGAAAAGAAAGGGGAGGAAAGATGAAGGGAGGGAGACAGACAGGAGAAAGAGAGGTTGAATATTAAAATTAAAAGAAAAAAGCTTTGTATTTCTAATGATACCAACAAGAAAATGAAAAAAGACAACTCATGACATAAGAGAAAATATATGCAAACCACATATCTGCTAAAAGACTTGTATCCGGAATATATAAAGAACTCTTACAAGTTAATAATAAAAAGGAAAATATCTCAGTTGCAAAATAAGCAAAGTATTTGAAAATAAATTAATCCAAAGAAGATATTCAAATGGCCATAAACACTTAAAAAGATGCTCAACCAAAGGGCCATCAAGGGAATGCAAATAAAACTCAGTGAGAGTTCCTTTACATGCCCACTTGTATGGCTATCATTAAATGACAGTAGAAGTGTTGGTGACTGGAAGCCTCATGTATTTTTGATAGACTCCCATACCTTGCTGTCTATAAAAAAGATACAGTCACTTTTGAAAACAGTTCATCAAAATGTTAAACATTGACTTACCATATGACCCACCAATACCACCCCTAGCTATATACCCAAAAGAACTGAGAATATATGTCCACGTAAAAACTCATATATGAAAAAAACCCATTTATCATAGCCCTAAAATTTGAAAAATAAAGTATCTATCAACTGATAAACAAAATACATTGTATCTATATAATATATAGATAATGTTATATTTATCAAATGAATTTCAGTCATAAAAATGAAATACTGAAAAATGCTACAACATATAAGATCCTTGCAAACATCACAATATAAAAGAAACAGACACAAAAGACCTCATATTTTATTGTTACATTTATATGAAATGTCTAAGAAACAAAAATCTATAGATGCACAAAGTACGTTTCACAGTTACCAGTTTAACTCTTAAAGAAAAACACAGGCAGAACATTCTTTGACATAAATCACAGCAGTAGTTTTTTATTTGGGGATGGGGCGGGGGAAAGGAGGGGCTCTGTCTCCTAAAGCAAAGGAAATAAAAATAATAAATGGGACCTGCTGCTGCTGCTGCTAGGTCGCTTCAGTCGTGTCCAACTCTGTGCAACCCCATAGACGGCAGCCCACCAGGCTCTCCCGTCCCTGGGATTCTCCAGGCAAGAACACTGGAGTGGGTTGCCATTTCCTTCTGCAGTGCATGAAAGTGAAAAGTGAAAGTGAAGTTGTTCAGTCGTGTCCGACTCTGTGCAACCCCATGGACTGTAGCCCACGAGGCTCCTCCATCCATGGGATTTTCCAGGCAACAGTACTGGAGTGGGGTACAATTGCCTTCAGTTTAAAAGCTTTCCAACAGCAAAGGAAACCACTGACAAAATGAAAATACAACATACTGAATAAGAAAATATTTGCAAATGTAATAGCCAATAAGTGGTTAATATCCAAAATACATAATCATCTCATATAACTCAACATCAAAAAACAACTCAATTTAAAAATTGGCAGGAGACCTGGAGAGATTGAAGGCAGGAGGAGAAGGGGATGAGAGAGGATGAGATGGTTGGATGGCATCACCAACTCAATGGACATGAGTTTGAGTAAGCTCTGGGAGTTGGTGATGGACAGGGAAGCCTGGTGTGCTGCAGTCCATGGGGTCTGAACTGAACTGGAGAACATTTTTCCAAAGAAGACATGCAGATTGTCAGTGATGGCTAGTGATTATGTAAGTAGATGCTCAACATCAGTAATCATCAGGGAATTGCAAATTTAAATCACAAACACATAGCACCTCCTACTTGCTAAAATGGCTATCATCAAAAAAAGGATTACAAACAATAAGTATTGGTGGTGATGTGGAGAAAAGGGAACTCTCATACATTGTTCATGGGGATATAAACAGGTGTAGCCACTGTGGAAAACAGTATGGAGGTTTCTCAAAAAACTAAAATTAGAACTACCATGTGAACCAAAAATTCCACTCCTGGGTGTACAGTCCCTCAAAAATCACCCATGAATTTGAAAAGATACATGTACCCTAATGTTTATAGATTATTATTTACAATTGCTAAGTTATGGAAGCAACTTAAGTGTCCACCAATAGATGAATGGCAAAGAAGCAGTAGTATATATATGATGGAATACTACTCAGTCATAGCAAAGAATGACATTTTGTCATCTGCAACAACATGGATGGACTTGGAGTGTATTGTGCTAAGTGAAATAACTGAAACAGAGAAAGACTGGTGAGTGATACCATTTATTTGTAGAACCTAAGAATAAAAGCGGAGAAGGCGATGGCACCCCATTCCAGTACTCTTGCCTGGAAAATCCATGGATGGAGGAGCCTGGTAGGCTGCAGTCCATGGGGTTGCTAAAAGTCGGACATGACTGAGTGACTTCACTTTCACTTTTCACTTTCATGCACTGGAGAAGGAAATGGCAACCCACTCCAGTGTTGTTGCCTGGAGTATCCCAGGGACGGGGAGCCTGGTGGGCTGCCGTCTATGGGGTCACACGGAGTCGGACATGACTGAAGCGACTTGGTGGCAGCAGCAGCAGCAAGAATAAAAGAAATCAGCAAATAAAACGGAAAAGCAACAGACTCACAGATATAGAGGAAAAACTGGTGGTTACCAGTGAGGAGAGGAAAGGGAGGAGAAACAACAAAGAAGTAGGGGGTTAAGAGGTGCAAACTATTAATATACTGTATGAAATAAGCTACAGGGATATATTGAGCAACACAGGAAATATAGCCAAAATTTTATAGTAACTCTAAATGGAGTATAACCCTTAAAATTGTGAATCATTATATTGTACACCTATAAATTATTTACTATTGCACATTAACTATATTTCAACAACAACAACAAAGTCCATTCTGATTTTTGTAAAAAAAAAAAAAAAAACACACACAAAAGAACTTCTTATGAGGAATAGAATGCTCCTATGTATTTCAAAGTGATTCCTTTCACCCTACCTTTGTCAGAAACCTGAGAAGTTATTTCCCCAATATTCACTGGACGAGAACTTATTTAATGTTCCAGGAGGTAAAACTCACAAAAATGTATGAAGCCCTCAGTGAATGGGTCCCCGTGTCACTTCTATCGTTCAGACTTCACATTGTGCCTCTGCTGCTGCTGCTGCTAAGTCGCTTCAGTCATGTCTGACTCTGTGCGACCCCATAGACGGCAGCCCACTAGCAATCCATTAATTAGATTTCAGATTTTCCTACTCTAGCATTGGTTCCTTCAGAGGTTTCTGCTCACGGGTTCTCATTGGAGAAAGAAATGTGATGACATAGGGAAAGGACTGTGGTGATAAGCCAGGGAGTATTGGCAACCTTTAGGAGCTGGGAGAGGCAATGATGGATTCCTCCTTGGCACTTCCAGAAGGAAGTAGCACTGCCAATATCTCAGTTTCAGAGTTTAAGGTCAATTTTGGACTTCTAGCCTCTAGAACTATAAGAGAATATACTTTTGTTTCTTTTTAGTGTGACTTGTTATTTCAGCAAAGGAAACTAAAACAGATCCTCTTAAACTCAGTTTCTATGGCTGGCTTCTCTCCCGCCACCCCCAACCCTGTATATGAGTTACACATTCTTCTTGTGTATCTCATAATTTTCCACTAAAATCTGGACATTTTAATATAGTATATGGTAGCAACTCAGGATGCTGATTCCCACCCATCCCCACCAGGGGCTGATGCTGTTTGCTTGGTCATTTTTCTAATTTATTCAATGTCAGGACTGAAGTACCTCTTTGAAGTCTATTTCCCTCTCAGTGCAAAATCACACATTCCTGGTCAGGTCCTCTTCCTCTTTTTCCAATTTTTTTAGTTTAGCCACCTAGTCAAGTTCAGCCTCTGGTTTAGCACAGCCACTTACCAGTCAAGGATTGTGTTTATCCCCTTATTCAATTAACGTTTTTAAATTTTACTGTTTTGTGTGTGTGTGTGTGTGTGGTTTTTGGAGACTGCTATCATAATTTTTATATATACATATTTTGCTTTTGACCAATGTTGAGCCAGGGACTAAGAAATCTAAGAAAACTTCAGAAAACCAAGATCATCTGGTCCTATCACTTCATGGCAAATAGATGGGGAAACAGTGGAAACAGTAACAAACTTTAGTTTTTTGGGCTCCAAAATCACTTCACATGGTGACTGAAGCCATGAAATAAAAAGATACCTGTTTCTTGGAAGAAAAGTTATGACTGACCTAGACAGAATATTAAAAAGCAGAGACATTACTTTGCCAACAAAGGTCCGTCTAGTCAAGGCTATGGTATTTCCAGTAGTCCTGTATGCATGTGAGAGTTGGACTATAAAGAAAGCTGAGTGCCAAATAATTGATGCTTTTGAATTGTGGTATTGGAGAAGACTCTTGAGAGTCCTTGGACTGCAAGGAGATCCAACCAGTCCATCCTAAAGGAAATCAGTCCTGAATATTTATTGGAAGGACGGATGCTGAAGCTGAAGCTCCAATACTTTGGCCACTTGATGTGAAGAACTGACTGTGATGCTGGGAAACAGTGAAGGTGGGAAGAAAAGGGGATGACAGAGGATGAGATGGTTGGATGTTATCATCAACTAAATGGACATAAGTTTGAGTAGACTCTGGGAATTGGTGTTGGACAGGAAGGCCTGGTATGCTACAGTCCACGGGGTTGCAAAGCATCAGACACAACTGAGCGACTGAACTGAATTGAACTGAACTTAAGCCAGGGACTAGTAGCTTGGAAGTGCATGCATGCATGCTAAGTTGCTTTAGCCATGTCCAACTCTCACCCTATGGCCTGTAGCCTCCCAGGCTCCTCTGTCCATGGGGATTCTCTAGGCAAGAATACTAGAGTGAGTTGCCATTCCCTTCTCCAGGTGGTCTTCGCGACCCAGGGATCAAAGCTGCATCTTCTGTGTCCCCCACATTGAGGGCGGATCCTTTACCATTTGAACCATCATCTAAATATTTTCCACTTTATCCTAAATATTCTTATGACAATCTCTTTTAATTCAAAGATATTCCTGAAATCACGATAGACTGTATAGACATTATCTATCTATTATTGTTTTAACACTTGTGGGCACATGAGGTCTAGCAATAACAACAGAAATAATAACAGCAGCAGCTAACATTTACTGAACATTTCCTACATGTTAGACAGTTTACTGTATGGGTATATGCCATGTGATAAGCTTCATGCCAAGTACTATACATATGTTATTATTGTGGAATACTCTTTTAATACATCCTTTTAGTATACCCTTTTGACTAAGTAAGATGTGACCACTGTGGTTAGAATAATTAACACTAACTGCACATGTGTGCATGCTGTCGCTCAGTTGTGTCTGACTCTTTAGGATCACGTGGTTCCTTTGTCCATGGGATTTTTCCAGGCAAGAATACTGGAGTGGGTTGCCATTTCTTCCTCTAGGGGATCTCTCTGATCCAAGGATTGAATCTGTGTCTCCTGTAGCTCCTGCATTGGCAGGTAGTTTCTTTACCACTGAGCCACCAGGGAAGCCCCTAATTCTAGCTGTAGTAACAGATAAAAACAAAGTCAAATGGTTAATAAAGGTTGATTTTGCTCATGTAAATCTAAAGTAGATAGGATAGCCATCTTCTATAATGTAGCTAAACCATCTGAAAATGTGAGCTCTCCAAGGACTCCGCAGGAAAGAAGTGAGGGAAAGGTACGCTTAAATACCTTATCCTAGAAGTAATATACTTACTTTGAGTCACAATCTATCAACTAGAACTAAACTATGGCCTCCCAATTAAATTTTGAGAGAGGCTTGGAATTGTAGACAAATAACTGGAATATTTTATAAGCACAAAATCCTTGCCACAAGTCATCACAGATCATTTGATCCTTTTTCCCCTACATATAGAACATACTCCTGAAGAAAAACAATTGAAAGTCCCATCAAGTCCAGAATCTCTAGATGTTTTTTAAGAGTCTATCAATCAGGCCTGAATATGGTTTTGTCTAAAGACATGAATTACAAAGACAAGTCATCTCCCAAATCACCCACCCAGACACATACTGGTACAGGGAAAAGTCAACTACAAATGGGGAGAACAGGAGGGGCACACTAGTTACTGGTTTTCTCTGTGAACTTCTCCTACCTTTAGGTGTGGATGGGTCCTGGCTTAGTCTCTCACATTGCTTTCTGTGAGAAGTCCTGTCTTTCATTATCCTTCTTTGTCACATCTCAGATGGGGTGAATTGCCTACTCTGAAGTGTACAACAGCTTTCTCAGTGTATTTCTTGCTTGCTAAAGATTGGAGATTCAGTGTATATTTAAGTCTTGAATGCTCAAAGTTATCTCAGACTAAGATACTCTTGTAATACCTTTCCATTAAACTTTCAGCTGTTGATCTATTTCTTCTCTCAGTTCTATGTGCCAGTAATCGCATGTAAAAGTCATTTGGAGTCATATATAGTGTTCAGATCTGCTTTCTTTTTCTTTCTTCCAATCTCTCTTACTGTACCAATTTAATGGAAGTTACTATGAAGCTATCCACAACAGTAGGTGGGAAGTCCACACACTTAATCTAACCTCTGTCCTAAGTCATCATCTTCAACTAAGAGGTTTGGGCCTTTGTCTCAAAGCCTTTTTTAATTTCCTGTTTTGTTTTACTATTTGGTATTATAGAAGCAGACAGATTTTCCAAAGCCCTAAATTTCTGAACTCTTCATTCTCTTTTATTTTGCCTTGAATACCAGCTACTTTGCTGAAAGTGAAAGTGAAGTCGCTCAGTCATGTCCGACTCTTTGCGATCCCATGGATCTGTAGCCTACCAGAGTCCTCTCTCCATGGGATTCTCCAGGCAAGAGTATTTGGAGTGGGTTGCCATTCCTTTCTCCCGTGGATCTTTCTGACCCAGGAATTGAACCCGGGTCTCCCACATTGCAGGCAGACGCTTTAACCTCTGAGCCACCAGGGAAGTCCCTACTTTGCTGAGCTCCTCTTTTTTCTACGGGATAACTTTCCAAACACAGTACAGTACAACCAACACACAAAATCAATACTCTGTTTTTCCCCTAAAGCCATTAAGTTAGCAGACAAACAGTTTGCCTTCCAAGTTATAACAGGGAAATGCTTTGCTACTACAAAACTTAGACTGCCAATTTTTCCCAATCTCTTAACAGTTTTCGTATCTGGACACTAAGATGAAGCCATATTTAAGGGTCTTCTTATGTATCAATGTCTGTATTTATCAGCATAATTAACCTTAATTTCTTCTATCTCTATAAACCCAGTAGCTTAGTAAAGATTTATCCATTTCTCATCTAAGAACCAATGTGTGTCAGTAGTACCTTTTAAATATGCTAATGGAACACATGGCCTCCAAGATCTACAAGGGGGGAAAGAGAATGATAACTCTTAATTGCTTTTACTCTGAAGTGATAAGTTTCACTTTTGCTCACAGTCAAGTAGGTGGAAATAATCATATAATCCTTTAGTGCATGGGAAGCTGGACAATGCAGGGGGGGTATATGGAATACGGGACTGGAATATAATCATATTGTGGCTTAGAATTAGAAAGTAAAACCAACGTATTTGATTCAAAGCCTATTTTCTTTCCATTAAGCTATACTTACTTTCATTTGAATTTAACCTTCTTCCTCTCTATTCCTGTTAGTAAGAATATTAAAAATACTTAAAAAGCAATTTGAACTATTATACTGATACAAACTAAATTTTGTTTTCAATTTTAAATCCAGCAACAAACATTTCTAGTTTTACATGCATGAGTATGCTCTAATTACTCATCTGAAGTAATTTAGTTTATATTGCTTTATATCCTGGACTAAAATTCAGTCATTCCAGCAAACGATTTAGGAGGGAAAAAAAAAAAAAGCACTGATAGAACTGCCTAATGCACAAGTGGATTGAAATCAGCAAGATATGATAAATTGGATGAATTTGGAAGAAAAATGTTGGAGGCAGAAAATGTAATGCATTTCAATGGAAACCGTAAAATCTCCTTGAGAGTCTTCATTTCAGACTCATAAATGGATTTAGAGAAAGACAAAGTACATAATGGAGATAAAATAACTAAAGATTGTACAAATCTGATCACAGGCACTTGGATATAATAATGACCCTCAAATAATTAATCCTGTGACCTTATATTCTGAATTGAAAATAGCAGTTTTGTTCTCAGAAATGTCTTTTATATAACAGCTGGCACTTTGTGAAAAATATCTGAATTTGCTTCTTATAACTGCATCTGTATAAATTTTGTTGAAATAACTGCAATTGTCCCATCTTTCAGCTATACTTATAACAGAAGGTTAAGAAAACACTAACATGTACTTGTAGGGTTGCAATGTCTGCTTGGTATGCCATATCCCTTCAGTATAAATCAAGAAATGTATATGTTTAATTTCTAACAATGGAAAAAACTCAAAATACAAGATAGAATAAGTATCCCTGAAACATTATATCTCTTTAAAATATCTGACATGCAGTATTTTATGAAGAAAAAAAAATATTTGGTTAGGCAATTTAGAATAAAAACTAGAAGGGATAACAGGTTTAATTTAAATAAAATAAAACATATATTTATTACAAGTTAATAACTAGAAAGAGGAATTTTGGATAATGTTTACAACAAAAATAATCAGTAGTTAAGCTGTCATGTGTAATTCAATTGATTTATTTGCTAATATAAATGAAACAGTACAGTATATATCCTTAAGCATATGTTATAACTTCATAATCTTACAGAAATTCCACTGACATATGTAATATCATCTTTACCACTAATATACTAGCTTCATGAGAATAGAGTTTTATATGCCTTATCTACTGTTGGATTTTGAGTACCTAGAGCTGTTAACAATATATATGTAATAATAATCTAAAGTGTAGTTTAAAAAAACTAAGTGTAATAAAATGCTCTCTAAATTTCAAACCCTGTTGGAGGTGTGGGAAGAAGGAGTTAAAGTATTTGGACGGTGATCCATTCATTCTGTTTGTAAAGTGCCCAGGGGGAAAGGAAAGAATACACATGATCTGATCTAATCCCTATGTCAAATGGCACTCCAAAAAAAGAAAAGACAAATGATATTTTCTAGGAGGAAGAGATCTTATCTATCAAATGCCCTTAGCAGGATGATGCCTGGCTAAAGGATTGCTTATATTAAATAAACTCAGAATCTATAAGGTTACACTCTCTGGAGAAAGTCATAGAAACTATACAACTTCCTGAAAAAGAAAACAGAAATATTTCATAGTATAAATAAACACTTGCCTCTGTGTGAAGTAAACTGATAAAACTCATAGATATCTCATCTACTTTGCTGGGCCATAGGTGCAAGCTCTTCAAGGGAAGAAAAAACCTGAAAAGCCATGTCTGATGTCCCAGACCTATCCCTGCCTCATTTGAACCTCACAATTATTTGTATCCTTGAAATTATTAGTAAAGTTTTAATTGATCTATTGATGACAGAAACAGTATGGCATTTAATTTATGTAATCATATATTATTCAAATTAGAACATGTTCAATATTGAAAGGCACTATTATTAATAATTATACCAAGACAGCAGGCACTAATAGAGACTTTACAGAGCAATAAGTACATGGTCATGGTACAAACAGCCATGGGTCATTCATTCACTAGTGTATTTGTTTATCTGGCAAATATTTTAAAAGTTTTGGCTACTTGAAATATCACAGTGAGAAAGTAAACAGGGAAATATGGCCCTATGTAGGAGTTAAAATACTCAGCATATATAAAATATGAATTATTCTGGCTGGGCTTACAGTAACAATATAAGGATTAGAAAAATCATAGTATGACATATGTCATTTCTAATTAAACATTAAAAAATCATATATTATCCTTATGGATAGTTGCTTACCCACATTCTATTTATCCATTTCCATACTTGTTGCCATGTAATTTACCTTGCTCAGATAAATGTAAACTTCATTTATATATTGATTTCAGATCTCTTAAGAGTACTCCTTGTGGACATGATAAGCTGCCAAATGTTAAGGAAGACACAGAGACAGAAAATCCATCGTTTTCAATAAATTCATATTTTGGCAAGGGGAAGATTGCTCAAAACAACCACAAGTAAAAGTATGTATAGAGTGTTATGGAATGTACAGGATGAAGGCATTAATTGTAATTATTAAGGAGAACAAAAACTTAGTGTAGAAAACAAATGTAATTAAGGTACTGCAGAACAAATGGATTTCAAAAGGCAAAAATGGACGTATTTTCAGTTGGAGGAAAAAACATAAGCACAGGCAAAATGTTACATTCTTGGAATTGTAAGTAGCACTTTATATGTAACTAGAACATAGACCTGGTAAGAAGAATAAGCACTGAGATGTCAGAGAATCTCTGGCAATATGTCCTCACAGGTTAAAATAAAACTATATCAAGAAAAAGATAACAAGCTGGACAAGAGATGCTACAAGAAGCAATATTAGAATAAGAATTTCAACTCATTATATTGAACTTACCAAAAACGGGGGAATAAAAACAATATAAAATAAAATAAGAATGAGAAAAAATAGTAATAAAGTATAGAAGTGAAAATCTTATGTAGGTGGATGATACAAATAGTAAAATGGATGTTACTAAAGAATAGTTCATGAGCTTAAAGATCAGACTGAACAATTTCCTGAAAGAATTCTGGGAAGGATGAAGAAATATAAAATTAAAAAAGAAATGGAAAGATATAGAGAAGTAAAAGTGCTGAGGTAACTGGTTTCCCAGAAGATGAGAAAAAGAAAAATGGAGAGCGGAAAATATATGAACAAATAAATATAAGATATGCTAAGAAGAAGAAAGAGTAAAATATACATATAACCATGTTTACTTTTAATTATATATGTATGTGTATATATATATATATATATATAACCATATTTTAGTAAAATTTAAGGGCTAAAGCCAGACAATTTTAAAAGCTTCTAAAGGAACAAGAATAAAATGACATCACATTGCTTAGCAGCAACACTGAATGCAAGAAGACAATGGAGTGACGGTTTGGAAGTACAGGCATAACTCAGAGATACTACAGGTTCAGTTCCAGACCACCACGATAATAAAGCAAGCACCACAATAAAGTGAGACCCACAAAGTTTTGGTTTCCCAGTGCATATAAAATTATATTTACACTGTAGTATAGTCTATTAAGTGTGCAAAAGTATCATGTTGAAAAATGTATATATCTTAGTTAAAAGTACGTTATAACTAAAAACTGCTGACCATTATCTGAGATTTCAGCAAGTCACAGGGGATCTTGCCCTGACGTTGATGGCTGTTGGCTGGAGGGTGGTGGTTGCTAAAGGTCAGTGTGGCTGTGGCAATTAAAATGAGATGGTAATGAAATTTACCTCTTCAATCTACTCTTCCTTTCACAAACAATTTCTCTATAACATATTTTCCCACAATCTGTGTGTTCAGTCAGTTAGTCATGTCTGACTCTTTGCAACCCCATGAACTGTAGCCTGCCAGGTTCCTCTGTCCATGGGGATTCTCCATACAGAAATACTGAAGTGGTGTTGCCATGTCCTCCTCCAGGGGATTTTCCCAACCCAGGGATCGAACACAGGTCTCCTGCATTGCAGGCAGATGCTTTATGTCTGAACCACGCATGGTAGAACTCTCCAAATTGAAGTCAATCCTCTAAAACCCTGCTGCTGCATTAGCCCCTAAGTTTATGTAATATTCTAAATCCTTTTTGGTCATTTCCACCATCTTCACAGCATCTTCACCAGGTGTAGATTCCACCTCAATAAAGCATTTTGCTCATCTCTAAGAAGCAATTCCTCATTTGTTCAAGTTTTATGGTAAGATTGAAGCGGTTCAGTGAGCTCTTTAGTCTCCACTTCTAATTCTTTTGCTATTTCCACAAACTCTGCAGTTACTTTCTTCCCTGAAGTCTTGAACCCTTCAAAGTCATCAAGGAGGATTGGAATCAACATCTTTCAAATTCCTGTTAATGTTGGTATTTTGACCTCCTCCCATAAATCACAAGCATCCTTAAGAGCATCTAGAATGGTGAATCCTTTCCAGGTTTTCAATTTACTTTGAAAAGATCTATCAGAGGAATTGCTAACCAGTGTCGCTATAGCCTTACAAAATGTATTTCTGAAAATAAGACTTGAAAGTCAAAATTACTTCTTGAAAATGGACCACAGAATATTGTGGCATCAGAGTGACATTAATCTCTTTGTACATCTCAATCAGAACTATTGGATGACCAGTTGCACTGTCAATGAGTTGTAAAATTTTGAAAGAAATCTTTTTTCATTTTTAAGCAGTAGGTCTAAACAGTAGACTTAATATTCAGGAAACCATGTTATAAACAGATGAGCTGTCATCTAAGCTTTATTGTTCTAGTAATAGAACATAGAGATGATTTAAGGTTGTAACTCTAAGAATCCTAGGATTTTTTGGATGGTAAATGAGCATTGGCTTCAACTTAAAGTCCCTAACTGTGTTAGCCAATAATAAAAGAGTCATCCTGTCCTTTGAATTCAAACATTGACTTTTCCTAACTACGAGTCTTCAATGGCATCCTTTTCCAATATAAGGCTGTTTTGTCTGCATTAGAAATCTGTTGTTTAGTGTAGCCACTTTCATTAATTACCTTGGCAAGATCTGCTGGATAACCTGTTGCAGCTTCTACATCAGCTTCATCTTGCACTTAAATTTTACAGAGATGGCTTCTTTCCTTCAACCTCATAAACCAAATTGTGCTAGCTTCAAACTTTTCTTCTGCAGCTTCCTCACCTCTCTTGTCATGCACAGGATTGAAGAGAGTTAGAATCTTGCTCTGGATTAAGCTTTGGCTTAAGGGAATGTTGTTATTGACTTGATTTTCTATCCAGACCACTAAAACTTTCTAAGTATCAGTACTAAGGATGTTTCACTTTCTTATTATTCATGTGTTCACTGGAGTAGCATTTTTGGTGGTGGTGGTGGTGGTTTAGTCACTGAGTCGTGTCTGACTCTTTGAGACCCCATGGACTCAATAGCTAGGAATCTTTTTTGCCATAAATCTTCAGTTGGTAAAAATGCATATTCACAAAACAGAAAAAAAAAAAAAACTAAGGTATGCTTGTATAGAAAGAAAATAATCTTAAACACAGACTTAAAAATTTAGTCAACTTATTATTCAAATGTGAGGTAAAAAATTAGTGTATAGGATAAAAGGTGAAAGGTTTTCTACTATAGCCTCATGTAATAAATACTTTTGAAGAAAAGTGAGGTGCAGCCAAGTTAAGAAATAAATCAAGGAGATGCTACAAAAGATATGGAAAGTAAGGTCAAACAAATAACAAGATTTGTAGTTTATTAAAAAAAAGATTTTAAAATTAAAATCAAACACAAAATGACACAACTAAAAACCTAGGCAATATTAGGACTGGATCCTGGACAAATCAAAAACATTGCACAACTGGTAAAACATGAATATGGCTCACAGATAAATTAATACCATCACTTCATGGGAAACAGATGGGGAAACAGTGGGAACAGTGTCAAACTTTATTTTTTTGGGCTCCCAAATCACTGCAGATGGTGACTGCAGCCATGAAATTAAAAGACGCTTACTCCTTGGAAGGAAAGTTATGACCAACCTAGATAGCATATTGAAAAGCAGAGACATTACTTTGCCAACAAAGGTCCGTCTAGTCAAGGCCATGATTTTTCCAGTGGTCATGTATGGATGTGAGAGTTGAACTGTGAAGCAAACTGAGCTCTGAAGAATTGATGCTTTTGAACTGTGGAGTTGGAGAAGACTCTTGAGAGTCCCTTGGACTGCAAGGAGATCCAACCAGCCCATTCTAAAGGAGATCAGCCCTGGGACTTCTTTGGAAGGAATGATGCTAAAGCTGAAACTCCAGTACTTTGGCCACCTCATGTGAAGAGTTGACTCATTGGAAAAGACTCTGATGCTGGGAGGGATTGGGGGCAGGAGGAAAAGGGGACAACAGAGGATGAGCTGGCTGGATGGCATCACCAACTTGATGGACATGAGTTTGAGTGAACCCCAGGAGATGGTGATGGACAGGGAGGCCTGGTGTGCTGTGATTCATGGGGTTGCAAAGAGTCAGACATGACTGAGCGACAGAACTGAACTGAACTGAACTGATGAAAGTGAAAGTGTTAGTCACTCAGTCCTGCGTGACTCTTTGCAACCCTATGGACAGTAATCCACCAGGTTCCTCTGTCCATGGAATACTCCAGGCAAGAATACTGGAATGGGTTACCATTTCCTTCTCCAGGGCATCTTCTTGACTGGAGGGACTGAACCTGGGTTTCTCACACTGCAGGCAGATTTTTTACCATCTGAGCTACCAGTATGGTATGAATGTTAATTAAATTCCTGTTTTGATAACTGTGCTATGATTATTTAAGATGATAACATCTGGGGAATAGGTGAAGGGTATTTAGGAATAATTTGTAATATATGTGCCTTTTCTGTAATTTGAAATTGTTTCAAAATAATAAGTCAAAGGAAAGGAAAAATATAGATATTTGTTATGAAAAAAACAGAAAGTAAACAAGATTAGAACTGGCAAAAAGTAGAAGCTAGAAATAGGCCCAGTTATATCAATAAATATAGTAAAAATAAATGGACTACAGAACTGGACCATATATATATGGATGAAAAAGTATCTATGGAAAATTTAAACTAAAATATAGTTGAGCATATATACTAACATCAGACAACAGAAAACATGAATAAAAAAACATTATTAGGAACAGAGAAGGTAAATATATAATAATAAAAGTTTCAACTTACCAAAAATACATATCAATTATAATCAGGTAATAAAATAACCTCAAAATGAGGAAAACAAAATTTGACAGAATTAAGGAGAAGCAAACAAATTCACAATTATAGTGGAAGATTTCAATATATCTCTTTCAATTCTTGGCTAAGTAGACAAAAGAAAAATCAGCAGGCAGAAGTAATTGGATAATAAAAATAGAATATTTGGATAACTATGCAAAGTTTGATCCAATGGACTTAAGAATTTGTCATAACTACTTTTTTTTTTTTTTAACAAATACCAAAGAGTAGGTATAAGCTGGGATTTAAAAAGGTTATTCTTATGAAAATCATTAAAGTTAAAAGATGCTACTTCCTGTGGGATTGCAAAAGCACTCCTCTCACTCAGTACTCCCAGAATTGCTCATCTTTCATTTTAGAGGAAATGAATTAACTAGTGCAGAAAGGTTTGCATCACAAACACAATGGTATTACCTGATATTAACTAAATAGTAGAAAGAGACTGTCAAACTTCCTAATCTTTCAAACTAAGGTTTGTTGAACTTACACTTGAATATTGTCAGAGAAAGAAATTATACCAATCATTCTGAAAGGAAATCTTTATAGAGAAGAAAGGAGAAACACTGCTCAGTAGAAAGTATTTCTCATCCTATATCACTTTGACTATATATTTGAATATATTATTGTATAGAAATTGGTAGAATAGTTTAAGATAATCATAAATATAAAAATGCAATAATTGCAAAGCAACAGAAAATACTACTTAGTTAAAAAAAATAGTGATCTTTAATACTGAACTGATAAAATCTTATGCGAAAAAATAATACTAAACTGTTGAAGTAACATCAGTATAATTTCTAGCTGCTTAAAATTAACCAATTTGTTAAAGCAAGTATAAGGTAATTGTTTGTGATTTAAATTTAAAAATATAGGAAGAAATGTTATTTTTTACTCTAATTCCAATGTTTTTAGATAAGTATAATGATTTTAGATAAGTAAGATACTCTTTAACTCTCATGGCTTTTTTTAAACATCAGGAATATTAGAATAAATAGGAAATAATTAATAGAATTTTATATAAAATGGGTGGTCCCACAGTATTTGGAATGACAGAGGGAGTGACAGATGTTATTAGGTTTCATGGATTCAGATAGCTTAATCTAATACAACCATATTCCGATGCATATGATTTTAATTATTTCATAGTGACACATTTATGGTCCTCAGGAGGCATCATGGCGAAATAGAAAAGGCACTAGACTTTGAATCAGGAAACAGCCTGGGAATAGCAAAGCTCTGGCACTTATGGATTATATGACCTTGAGTAAACTATCTTAGTTCTTTAAACTCACTTTCCTCGTCTATAAAAGAGAAACAATAAATTAAATTAAATGTTATACTGTGACATTATCTGGGATGGTTAACACATTTTAATCTTCATGATCCACTGATGATGGCTACAAAAGTATTCACTTGAGAGGGAAGTCAATCAGAATTCAGCATGATTTATAATTGACATTTTCCAAGGGTTAAAATTCCCTTGTCTCTAACAGAATATATGTTCCAAAACTGCATATTCCCTCCTTTTCACCTTATCTTACCTTCTTTTCACATATCTAATATATATTGTGAATACTAGTCAGCTCAATTTAAAATATCAATGTTTATCTCAGATTAAAAAGAATAAGTTAAATTGTTTCAACATATTAATTTTTTGCTTCCTCCCTGCAACTGAGTACCATAATAAAAAATGAAAAGACATGTAAAGACAATGAGAAAGAAAGAAAGAAAATAGCAGTGACATATAAAAAAAAATGGAAGCAGGAAAGCAGATGAATAAAAGGTAATGGACAACAAATATTATAAAGTTGAAATTTACTGCAAGGAAACGAGAAAGCTGATTCACAATATAGAACACTAAAAAGGCAGAGAATTGGAAACATGACTTAAATAATTGTTTTAAAGGCATAATTATGTCAACAGAACTTTTGGCAACCACATGTAACCAAGTGACTCTTTCATCTCTTTGTAGGAGATGGGAGATTAAAGATTTATTTTGCAGAAAAGTTAAACTAGAGAGATTTTATATTCAGGGACATAAGTACAGCTAAGGATTCAGGACTATCTGACTGAAAAATTGGGAAATGAAGGTCCTCATACCAAGTTTTGCAGAGATCTCAGTGCTCTATGGTGACCTAAATGGGAAGAAAATCCAAAAAAGAGGGGCTATATGTATAAGTATGGCTGATTTACTTTGCTGTACAGCAGAAATTGACACAGAAGTGTAAGGCAACTATACTCCAATAAAAACCATCAAATCTATGTGATATTAGTATTCTCAGAAAAGGAGAATAAATTGTATCTATTAACTAAATTGCATCTATTATCTAAGAATTGTTGTTGTATATTTTAGTGTGCATTTTAGAATTTTGACTACATAATTTAAAAAATAGAGTTAGAAGGAAAAACTTAGTAAATATTCCATAAAAAAGGGAAAATTAAGAAAGGAGGAAATAGGTTATAAAAAGTAGGAAAGTAAAAGGATCAGTCCAAGAGGTCTGTCTGAATAATAGGGATTCTAGAAAGAGAAAACAAAATAGATAAAATGGATGAAATAAATACAAGAATAATGGGTCAGAAAGATGGTAGACTAGGAATCTATGAGAGTACCACCCATATCCTCAGTCTTTCACAGGAATATCAAATAAATAACTACAGAATGGCTAAAACAGCTTTATACAAGCTCTGGAAATGAGTCAATGATTTACAGCAACTAAATAAGCACTCAATCCAGAAAAAGCCACATTCAAAAGAGTCAGATATATCAAGGGATCATTTAGATGTAGAAACATATGGCAGAAACTATATTTTATTAGAATGATAACTTATTAATATTTAATTAAAATATTTATTAATAAATTGACAGAAAAGTAAAATATTCATAACATCTTTATTTGCAGTTCTCTATTCAGTCTAATCACACGGACCATAGCCTTGTCTAACTCAATGAAACAAAGCCATGCCGTGTGGGGCTACCCAAGACAGGGGGGTCATGGCGGAGAGGTGTGACAGAAAGTGGTCCACTAGAGAAGGGAATGGCAAACCACTTCAGTATTCTTGCCTTGAAAACCCCATGAACAGTATGAAAAGGCAAAATGATAGGATACTGAAACAGGAACTCCCCAGGTCGGTAGGTGCCCAATATGCTACTGGAGATCAGTGGAGAAATAACTCTAGAATGAATGAAGGGATGGAGCCAAAGCAAAAACAATACCCAGTTGTGGATGTGACAGGTGACAGAAGTAACATCCGATGCTGTAAAGAGCAATATTGCATAGGAACCTGGAATGTTAGGTCCATGAATCAAGGCAAATTGGAAGTGGTCATACAGGAGATGGCAAGAGTGAACGTCGACATTCTAGGAATCAGCGATCTAAAATGGACTGGAATAAGTGAATTTAACTCAGATGACCATTATATCTACTATTGTGGGCAGGAATCCCTTAGAGGAAATGAAGTAGCCATCATGGTCAACAGAACAAGTCCGAAATGCAGTACTTGGATGAAATCTCAAAAACGACAGAATGATCTCTGTTCATTTCCAAGGCAAATCATTCAATATCACAGTAATCCAAGTCTATGCTCCAACCAGTAACGCTGAAGAAGCTGAAGTTGAACAGTTCTATGAAGACCTACAAGACCTTTTAGAACTAACAGCCAAAAAAGATGTCCTTTTTATTATAGGGGACTGGAATGCAAAAGAAGGAAGTCAAGAAACACCTGGAGTAACAGGCAAATTTGGCTTTGGAATACGGAATGAAGCAGGGCAAAGACTAATAGAGTTTTGCCAAGAGAACGCACTGGTCATAGCAAACACCCTCTTCCAACAACACAAGCGAAGACTCTACACATGGACATCACTAGCTGGTTAACACCGAAATCAGACTGATTATATTCTTTGCAGCCAAAGATGGAGAAGCTCCATACAGTCAGCAAAAATAAGACCGGGGGCTGACTGTGGCTCAGATCATGAACTCCTTATTGCCAAATTCAGACTTAAATTGAAGAAAGTAGGGAAAACCACTAGACCATTCAGGTATGACCTAAATCAAATCCCTTATACAGTGGAAGTGAGGAATAGATTTAAGGGCCTAGATCTGATAGATAGAGTGCTTGATGAACTATGGAATGAGGTTCATGACATTGTACAGGAGACAGGGATCAAGACCATCCCCATGAAAAAGAAATGCAAAAAAGCAAAATGGCTGTCTGGGGAGGCTTACAAATAGCTGTGAAAAGAAGCGAAGCAAAAAACAAAGGAGAAAAGGAAAGATATAAGCATCTGAATGCAGAGTTCCAAAGAATAGCAAGGAAGAGCAACTAATTCCTTCCCCAGTACGGTGAAGCAGAATCAGGAGAAATCAGGCCATTGTCAGTTCTCTTACTTACGATGGAAGGAACAGAGTAGAATTTGTTTGGAATGTTCTAGCTTGTTTTGGGGCTGCCTGAAGGACTAGTTTGTCTCTCACCTGACCCAAAGATCAGAAGAGAAATAGAAATAAAGAATCCAGGCTACAGAATCCAACAACACATTAAAAAGATCATACACCATGACCAAGTGGGCTTTATCCCAGGGATGCAAGGATTCTTCAATATCTGCAAATCGATCAATGTAATATACCACATTAACAAATTGAAAAAGAAAAACCATATGATTATCTTAATAGATGCAGAGAAAGCCTTGACAAAATTCAACACCCATTTATGATAAAAACTCTCCAGAAAGCAGGAATAGAAGGAACATACTTCAACATAATAAAAGCTATATATGACAAACCCACAGCAAACATTATCCTCAATGGTGAAAAATTAAAAGCATTTCCTCTAAAGCCAGGAACAAGACAAGGGTGCCCACTTTCACCATTACTATTCAACATAGTTTTGGAAGTTTTGGCCACAGCAATCAGAGCAGAAAAAGAAATAAAAGGAATCCAAATTGGAAAAGAAGAAGTAAAACTCTCACTATTTGCAGATGACATGATCCTCTACATAGAAAACCCTAAAGATTCCACCAGAAAATTACTAGAACTAATCAATGACTATAGTAAAGTTGCAGGATATAAAATCAACACACAGAAATCCCTTGCATTCCTATACACTAATAATGAGAAAACAGAAAGAGAAGTTAAGGAAATAATTCCATTCACCATTGCAAAGGAAAGAATAAAATACTTAGGAATATATCTACCTAAAGAAACTAAAGACCTATATATAGAAAACTATAAAACACTGGTGAAAGAAATCAAAGAGGACACTAATAGATGGAGAAATATACCATGCTCATGGATTGGAAGAATCAATATAGTGAAAATGAGTATACTACCCAATGCAATTTATAGATTCAATGCAATCCCTATCAAGCTACCAACAGTATTCTTCACAGAGCTAGAACAAATAATTTCACAATTTGTATGGAAATACAAAAAACCTCGAATAGCCAAAGCGATCTTGAGAAAGAAGAATGGAACTGGAGGAATCAACCTACCTGACTTCAGGCTCTACTACAAAGCCACAGTTATCAAGACTGTATGGTACTGGCACAAAGACAGAAATATAGATCAATGAAACAAAATAGAAAGCCCAGAGATAAATCCATGCACATATGGACACCTTATCTTTGACAAAGGAGGCAAGAATATACAATGGATTAAAGACAATCTCTTTAACAAGTGGTGCTGGGAAATCTGGTCAACCACTTGTAAAAGAATGAAACTAGAACACTTTCTAACACCATACACAAAAATAAACTCAAAATGGATTAAAGATCTAAACATAAGACCAGAAACTATAAAACTCCTAGAGGAGAACATAGGCAAAACACTCTCTGACATATATCATAGCAGGATCCTCTATGACCAACCTCCCAGAATATTGGAAATAAAAGCAAAAATAAACAAATGGGACCTAATTAACCTTAAAAGCTTCTGCACAACAAAGGAAACTATCAGCAAGGTGAAAAGACAGCCTTCAGAATGGGAGAAAATAATAGCAAATGAAGCAACTGACAAACAACTAATCTCAAAAATATACAAGCAACTCCTACAGCTCAACTCCAGAAAAATAAATGACCCAATCAAAAAATGGGTCAAAGAACTAAATAGACATTTCTCCAAAGAAGACATACAGATGGCTAACAAACACATGAAAAGATACTCAACATCACTTATTATCAGAGAAATGCAAATCAAGACCACTATGAGGTACCATTTCCCGCCAGTCAGAATGGCTGCGATCCAAAAGTCTACAAGTAATAAATGCTGGAGAGGGTGTGGAGAAAAGGGAACCCTCTTACACTGTTGGTGGGAATGCAAACTAGTACAGCCACTATGGAGAACAGTGTGGAGATTCCTTAAAAAACTGGAAATAGAACTGACTTATGATCCAGCAATCCCAATGCTGGGCATACACACTGAGGAAATCAGAAGGGAAAGAGACATGTGTACCCCAATGTTCATCGCAGCACTGTTTATAATAGCCAGGACATGGAAGCACCCTAGATGTCCATCAGCAGATGAATGGATAAGAAAGCAGTGGTACATATACACAATGGAGTATTACTCAGCCATTAAAAAGAATTCATTTGAATCAGTTCTAATGAGGTGGATGAAACTGGAACCTATTATACAGAGTGAAGTAAGCCAGAAGGAAAAACACCAATACAGTATACTAACGCATATATATGGAATTTAGAAAGATGGTAACAATAACCCTGTGTACGAGACAGCAAAAGAGACACTGATGTATAGAACAGTCTTATGGACTCGGTGGGAGAGGGAGAGGGTGGGAAGATTTGGGAGAATGGCATTGAAACATGTAAAATATCATGTATGAAACGAGATGCCAGTCCAGGTTCAATGCACGATACTGGATGCTTGGGGCTAGTGCACTGGGATGACCCAGAGGGATGGTATGGGGAGGGAGGAGGGAGGAGGGAAGAAGGAGGAGGGTTCAGGACGGGGAACACATGTATACCTGTGATGGATTCATTTTGATATTTGGCAAAACTAATACAATTATGTAAAGTTTAAAAATAAAATAAAATAAAATAATAAAAAAAAGAAAAGACAAAAACAAAACAAAAAAAAAGAATCCAGGCTAGAAACCAAAGAAATAGTGGTGAACACTGTAAAAACTGCAGGGAACTGCTGATCCACAGACCCCAGGGGAAAGCAGTGTGGACTGAGAAATACAAATAGAAAATGTGAGATCCTGAAATAAAGCTGGGTAGAAACTCTTTGGGAAACCCAGACATTTCACTTGGGGACATAAAACAAAAATAAACAAAAGGGACCTAATTAAACTTAAAAGCTTTTGCACAGCAAAGGAAACCATAAAACAAAAAGACCTATAGGATCAGAGAAAATATTAGCAAATGATGTAACTGACAAGAGATTAATCTCAAATTAAAACATACAAACAGCTCATACAACTCAAACAAACAAACAAGTAAAACAATCCAATCAAAAAATGGGCAGAACAGAGAAATGACTGGCTTCAGAGGCTGAGTACAGCGGGAGCAGGTTATGGAGGTGGGAAGGTTCTGCACTTTGGTGTAAATTTCACTTGATCAGGGATCATTTCTCAGACTCAAGTTAGAAGTGAGAGCTCAGATAAGTGAGGTCCCCATTGCTTCAGAAGGGGAGAATGTATTTATCAGAGGTGAAAGAGAATTTGCTAGGAGTCAAAGAAAATAATAAAATGTCCAGCACTAGGGCTCCTGCTCCTTCTCCTACCAAATGCAAAGATCACTCTGATAAAACTCCAAGGATCGCTCTAGAGATAAAGTGACCACCAAGGAGTCAGGAGAGAAGGATCATGACTGGTGTGAAACTCAAAAGTGGTGCAATGCTTCCAGTGGTAGCAGCAGCACCAGGTCTCAGTTGGCTCCATCTCTAGTTCGGGCCCCAGAACAGGCTCCAGCAGCAGCTCTGGCTCATCCTCAGCATCCAGCCTCTCAGAAGTTGCAGCATATCCTGCAGCTCCAGCTCCAGCAGCACCTCTGGCTCTCAGAGTCCTTCTCAGGGCAAATATGACAATAGGTAGGGCTCCCCCTCCAAATTCAAACCTCCCAAAAAAGATGAAAACAAAAAGAAAAGGCAGAGACCTTCCCCCAAACCCACCAAAGTGCACATCAGGAGGCTCACCATGAATGTGACCAAGGATCACATCATGAAGATACACTCCAACTCTGGGAAAATTAATGATTGACATGTCTGTGGAAAGGATGCAGCCCCATCTGTCTAAAGACAACACATGTATGGAGTTTGAGAATCCAGATGAGGTGGAAAAGGCACTGAAGCACATGGATGGAGGACAAATTGATGGTCAGAAGAGCACTGCCAACGCTGTGCTGGCCCTCTGGCCTCGGCCAGCTCCACTGGCAATTCCAATCAGTCCTCTCAGGAGAACCACCTCTCACATGGCACAGGTCACCCCATGGATGAGGAGAAGGTCACTTTCCCCTTGGCACAGGGCCTCTTTGCAAAGGCGAGCCTGCTCCCCCTGTGGCCCGCCAAAGGAGCCACTCCAGCTCTGACTCTTCCCTATAAGCAGGGCCACTGAAGTCCTGCCCCTTTGACTTGTATCCCATCTAACACACTCTTGTCACTTTTATAGCCGAACGAGTATTGCCAGGAAAGAAATCCCTCACTTGGGGGCAGGCTTTGAAGGTGAAGCAACCAACTGAGATATTTCCTCTGTCAGCATGATTCGGGTTGCAGGCGTGTTGTTGGTTTGGGGTTGTGCTTATAAGGATGACCTCTGGTTTTTTGGCTAGAAAGATTCCACACTTCTAATTCCTGAGTCAGTTTAGCAGCAAAGTCAGCAGGGCTGAACAGAGGGCTTCAGGTGGTGTTACAGCTCCAGGTGGGAGCTTGTTTTGATATTCCACAGATGATCTGGGGCCCCTCTGGTGGTCTGGTCAGGCCTAACCTGCTGGCCTGCAGAGTCCTACAGGAAAGGGAATGCTTTTACACAATGGCCATTCCTGTTAGCCTGCTTGAGTCCTCTGATCTTTAGGGTCAAATACTGCCTGTTATCTGCCCAAAATGATTCTTTTCACATGTACTCATGTGTATACACATGTGTGCACACAAACACACCCACATCTCTCTTTCTTTCCAAAATGGTGAGTAAGTTGGAAACCAGCTCTGATAGGTCATCACAAAACCCCCTGTTGTTTTGGTATTCATGGTGGTTGTGCAGGCTGCTTTGGCAACATGTACATTCTTTTCTGGATTTTCTTATACAGTCAGTATTATTAATTTTCTGTTTTGAGTTTTTTAACTTTGCAGCATTTTAGATAATGCTGTGTTTCCATTTTGCTGTGTAGAATAAAATAATTGTGTTGAATAAACCTAGGATTAGAGTGTAAAAAAAGAAATGGGTAGAAGATCTAAATAGACATTTCTGCAAAGAAGACATACAGATGGCCATATGGTACCTAAAAAGATATTCAACACTGCCAATTATTAGAGAAGTTCAAATCAAAACTACAGTGAGGTATCATCTCATACCAGTCAGAATAGCCAACATAAAAAAGTCTATAAATAATAAATGCTAAAGATGGTGTGGAGAAAAAACAACCCACTACATTGTTTATGGGAACGTAAACTGGTAAACCACTATGAATAGTATGGAAGATCCTTAATAAACTAAAAATAGAGCTACTATATGATCCTACAATCCCATTGCTAGGCATATATCTGGGGAAAGACATAATCTGAAAAGATACATCCAACCCAATGTAAATTGAAGTACTATTTAGAATTGTCATGACATGGAAGCAACTTAAGTATTCATCAACAGATGAATTGAAAAGTAGATATGGCATGTATATTTTGTATATATATAAATACATATATATAGAATTCTATATATAATATAATATTACTAAGTCATAAAAAAGAATAAAATGTGATTTGTAGCAAAATGGATGGACCTAGAGATGATCATAAATGATGCAAGCCAGACAAAAGAAACAAACAGCAAATGACATCACTTATACATGGAATCTAAAAAAATGACACAAATGACCTTATTTAGGAAATGGAAATAGATTCACAGACGTAGAAAACAAACTTAAGGTTACCAAAGGGAAAAAGGTGGGAGAGGTGGGATACACTGACCCAGACGGGATGCGTGTTCAGAAAAGACCCAAGAAAACCTTAAGTATATTGACCTTGGGTTAAACTCAAATTTAAGGGGTTCACTAACTAGTAAGAGGGAGAAGGCAATGGCACCCCACTCCAGTACTCTTGCCTGGAAAATCCCATGGCAGAGGAGCCTGGTAGGCTGCACTCCACGGGGTTGTGAAGAGTCGGACACGACTGAGTGACCTAGCTTTCACTTTTCACTTTCATACACTGGAGAAGGAAATGGCAATCCACTCCAGTGTTCTTGCCTGGAGAATCCCAGGAACTGGGCAGCCTGGTGGGCTGCCATCTATGGGGTCACACAGAGTTGGACACTACTGAAGTGACTTAGCAGCAGCAGTAGCAATTAGTAAGAGATTTCCATGCAAGTCTGCAAAGACTGGAACATGTGACTATTTTACAAACGTCATATTTTCCAAAGGCATACAAAGGAAATAGAGAAACAAGGCCCATTCAAAGGACAAAAAATAAATTCCCAGAAACCTTCCCCAAAGAAACATTCATATTAGCTTTATTGGACAAAAGTTTTAAAACAATGCTTTTAAAATTTGCTCAAAGATAGGAGGGAAAATATAGACAAAGAACTAAAGGAAATAAGGAAAACAATCCATGAATAAAATATCAATGAAGGCATAGAAATAATCAAAGAAACAGAATGGGGGGGGCAGAAAAATAAAACAACCAAATTGGAAAGTTTACTGTGCAGTGCTTAGCCATTCAGTCGTGTCTGACTCTTTGTAAGCCTGTGGACTATAGTCCGCCAGGCTCCTCTGTGCATGGGGAATCCCCAGGCAAGAATACTGGAATACATTGCCAGTCCCTTCTCCAGGGAATCTTCCCACCCCAGGGACTGAACTCAGGTCTCCTGCATTGCAGGTGGATTCTTTACCATCTGAAGCCAGCAGGAAAGCCCAAATAGTTCATGAGAAGGGTTCAAAAATAGACCTTTAAAAAAGAAAGCAGAATCAGCAAAATTTAAAGATGTCATTTGAAATAATTGAGCCTGAGGAACAAAATGAAAGAGAATGAAGATAAGTGAACAGAGACTAAGAAACTTATAAAATCCCATAAAATGTTCTAATATATTTATTATGGAATTCCCAGAAAAAGAAGAGAGAAAGGAACAGAAAGATTATTTGAAGAAAAATTGGCTGAACTCTCAAATTTGAAAGAAGTTCTATGAATGCCAAGGAAGATAAACAAAATGAGACTCATATTGAAAGACAGAATAAAAAACTGTCAAAAGTCCCAAACGAGGTGAGAAATTTGAAAGCCAAAATAGAAAGTGAGTCATCACATACAAAAGATTTTCAATAAAACAACCAGAAGATGCATCAGCAGAAACTTTACAATTGAGAAGGCAGTGGGATGATATATTTAAAATGCTGAAATTAAAAAAAAAGAGGTGTCCAATTTTATATTTTATAAATTTTATATAAGAATTTTATATTTAGAGAATTTTATATTTAGTAAAACTACCTTTGATAGTCAATTTTATGTGACAATTTGGGCCATGGTACTCAGATGTTTGGTCACACATTATTCCAGATGTTTCTGTGAAGGTAAATTTTGGACAAAATTAACACTTAACCAGTAGACCTTGAGTAAGGATATTCTATAATAAAATAAAGACATGAAAGACATTATATAATGAAATAAAGATGTTATATAACAAAATAAAGGCATTACATAAAAGAGGGTGAGTTAACCAAAAAAACATAATAATTATGAACACACATGTGTCAAACTTCAGATACACAAAATATATGATGCAAACATTTACAGAATTGAAAGCAGACATAAACATCTCTGCAATAAATGGTAGGAGACTTCAGTGCCTCACTTTCAATACAGGACAGAACAACAGAGAGATCAGAAAGTAAACAGAAGATTCAAACAAAACTATAGATCAATTGGACCTAACAGCCATATGCAAAACACTCGGTAAACCGCAGCAGAATATACATTTTTCTCAAGTGTATATGGGACATAATCAGGATACACAATGTGTTAGGCCATAAGACAAGTTTTAAAAAATTTTAAAATACTGAAATCATACCAAATGTATTTTGAAAGCATAAGGGAATGAAAAAATCAACAGCATAAGGAAAAATGGAAAATTAATAAATCTGTGAAAGTTAAATGGCATACTCTTAAAGAGCCAATAAGTCAGAGGAGAAATCACAATGGAAAGTATAAAATATCTTGAAGCAATTAAAAATGCATGCACAGTATACTGAAACTTATGGGCTGCAGCAAAATCAGTGCCAAGAAGCAAGAATAAAGTGTAAAGTGATCACATTACAGAAAAAGAAAGATTCCAAGTAAACAAACTATATAGCTTATGGAATTAGAAAAAGAAGAATGAACTAAACTCAAAGCTAGCAGAAAAATAGGAAATAAATACTAGCATAGAAGTAACAAAACAGAACTCTGAAAACAACAGAAAAAAAACACAGAAAACAGGATTTGCTTCTTCAAAAAGGTAAGCAAAATTGGCAAAATTTTATCTAGAAAGATTAAGAGAAAAACATAGATAAGGATCAAATAGCTGAAATCAGAAATCAAAGGGGACTAATCAACATTACAAAAATAAAAAATATTATGAGTACTATAAACAGTTATATTTAAATAGGAAAACTTAGAAGAAATGGTCAAATACCTAGAAATATGCACCTACAAACACTGAATCATGAAGAAACAGAAATTCTAAATTGATCTATAATTCATAAGGAGATTGAATAATAATCAAAGACTTCCCAACATTTTCCCAAAGAAAGCTGAAGACCAAATGGTTCCCTTAGTGAAGAAGAATGAACAACAATACTTCTCAAATTCTTCTAAAAAATTGAAGAGGAAGGATTGTCTCCTAACTCCTATGAGGTTACATTAGCTTGATACCAAAGCCAGACAAAGAAACTATAAATAATGAAAATGAATATACTTTATGAATATTGATATAAAAATCCTCACCAAAATTCAATTAAACAGCATATTAAAAATATCACACACTGAGACCAAGTGGGAATTATTCTTGAAATCCAAAAAATGGTACAATATATGAAAATCAATGTAATATACATTAACAGAATGAATTAAAAAAAATTATCTCAATCAGTGCAGGATAAAAAATGGCAAAATTCAACACTTTGATGATAAAAAATACCCAAAAAACAGGGAACAGAGGAAACTACCTTGCTTGCTAAGTGGCTCAGTGATAAAGAATCTGTCTGTCAATGCAGGAGACACACAAGAGTTGGGTTCTACTCCTGGGTTGGGAATATCCCCTGGAGGAGGAAACCCACTCCAGTATTCTTGCCTGAAAAATCCCACAGACAGAGAAGCCTGGTGGGCTACAGTCCATGGGGTCACAAAGTGGCAGACATCACTGAGAACACATGCATGCACACACCTCAACATAAGTTAGTATAGGAAAATAACATTATTTTGCTGACAAAGGTCCGTCTAGTCAAAGCTATGGTTTTTCCAGTAGTCCTGTATGGATGTGAGAGTTGGACTATAAAGAAAGCTGAGTGCAGAAGAATTGATGCTTTTGAACTATGGTGTTGGAGAAGATTCCTGAGAGTTCCTTGGACTGCAAGGAGATCAAACCAATCAATCCTAAAGGAAATCAGTCCTGAATATTCATTGGAAGGACTGATGCTGAAGCTGAAGCTCCAATACTTAGGCCACCTGATGTGAAGAACTAACTCATTGGAAAAGACCCTGATGCTGGGAAAGATTGAAGGCAGGAGGAGAAGAGGATGACAGAGGATGAGATGGTTGGATGACATCACCGACTCGACGGACATGAGTTTGAGCAAGCTCTTGGGAGTTGGTGATGGACAGGGAAGCCTGGTGTGTCCATGGGGTCGCAAAGAGCTGGACAGGACTGAGCAACTGAACTGAACTCAGGGTAATAACAAGGTCTTCCCTGTTGGCTCAGTGGTAAAGAATCCACCTGTCAATGCAGGACACGCAGGTTTGATCCCTGGGTTGGGAAGATCAGCTGGAGAAGGAAATAGCCACACACTCCAGTACTCTTGCCTGAAAAATCTCATGGACAGTGGAGCCTGGTGGGCTACAGTCCATGGTGTCACAAACAGTCAGACATGACTGAGCATGCATGTATGCACAAACCTCAACATAATTTACATCATGTGGGAAAATAACAAGGGCTTCCCTGGTGGCTCAGTGGTAAAGAATCCACCTGCCAATGCAGGAGAAGCAATTTGACTCCTGGGTTGGAAGATCCTCTGGAGAAGGAAAAATCTACCTACCCCAGTATTCTTGCCTGGGAAATCCTATGGACAAATGATCCTGATGTGATACAGTCCACTGAGTCACAAAATAGTCAGACAAAACTTAGCAAATGAAAATAACAAGAAAATAACACACCTAACATCACATTCAATGTAAAATATTGAAAAAATTGTCCTCTAAGATCATGAATAAGACAAGGATGCCTACTTTTGTCTTTTGTATTTAATATAGTACTAGAAGTCCTAGCCAGACCATTTAGGCAAGGAAATGAATTAAAAGACATGCAAATTAGAACAGTAGAAATAAAATTATCTCTCTTCATAGAAGACATGATCTTATATTTGGAAAAATCTTGAAGATTTTAAACACACACACACATATACTCTGACATGCCCCAAATCCTGTCAGAATTAATAGACAAATTCAGCAAAATTACAGAATACAAAGCCAATACACAAGTATCTTTTGTTTTTTTACACATTCTCAAAGAACCCAAAAAAGAAATTAAGAAAACAATTCCATTTGTAATAGTATCAAGAAGACTATCATACATAGAATAAAGTTAACCAAAGAGGTGAGGAAACTGTACATTGAAACCTTAATGTATTGTTGAAAGAAATTAAAGGTGACACAAGTAAGTGGAAAGACATCCTGTGTTTATCAACTTGAAGACTTAATATTGTTAGGCTACCATTCAAAGTAATCTACAAATTCAATGCAATCCATATAAAAATCCACTTGTTCTCACACATAAGCCCCCATTTTAAAACTTACTGCAAAGCTTTGGTAATCAAAACAGCATGCCTCTGATATAAAGACAGACACACAAATCAAGGGAACAGAATAAGAGCCCAGATGTAAACCCCTGCAGGTATGGTCAAATGACTTTCAACATGGGTATCAAAACCATTCAATGGGGAAAGGACAACCTTTCAACAAAATGTTGGGAAAACTGCATTCCATATGCAAAAAAGTGAAACTGGACCCTTACTTTGCATCGTATGCAAAAATTAAGCCCCAATGGATCAACAGTCTAAATATAAGGACTGAAACTATAAAACTCTTAGAGGAAGACACAGGGCAAAAAACTTCATAACAGGATTTTGAATGATTTCTTTGTTATAACACCAAAAGCACATACAACACACACAAAAACAAATAGCCCAGGGAGAGGATATATGGATGCTGCTGCTGCTGCTAAGTCACTTCAGTCGTGTCCGACTCTGTGCAACCCCATAGACGGCAGCCCACCAGGCTCCCCTGTCCCTGGGATTCTCCAGGCAACAACACTGGAGTGGTTTGCCATTTCCTTCTCCAATGCATGAAAGTGAAAAGTGAAAAGTGAAAGTGAAGTCGCTCAGTCATGTCCGACTCTTAGCGACCCCATGGACTGCAGCCTACTAGGCTCCTCCATCCATGGGATTTTCCAGGCAAGAGTACTGGAGTGGGGTGCCATTGCCTTGTACAGCAGAAACTAATATAACATTGCAAAATAATTATATTCCAAAAAAACCTAAATACCTCAACTTCATTAAAATTTTGTGCATCAAAAATAGGCAATCCACAGAATGGGGGAAAATATCTGAATATCACATATCTGATGAGGGACTGATATTTAGAGTATATATATATATATATATATATATATATATATATATATATATATATAAATCATATAACTCAACAACAAATATCAAACAAACCAATGAGGAAATGGGCAAATGATCTGAATAGATATCTTTCCAAAGATGATACACAAATAATAAATACACACAATAAAAATGCTCAACATCACTAATGATTATGGAAATGCAAATCAAAACCACAATGAGATATGACCTCACAACCACTAGGATGGCAGTTAACAACAACAGCAACAGAAAATAACATCTGTTGGTCAGGATGTGGAGAAACTGGAATTCTTGTGCACTAATATTGAGAATGTAGAGTGGTATAATCATTGTGGAAAAAGTATGGTAGTTCCTCAAAAAAATAAAAATAAAATTATATCATCCAGAAATTTCACTTCTGTGTATACACACAAAACAACTGAAAACAGGGTCTCAAAGAGGTACATCCACGTTCATAGCAGCATTATTCACAACAGCTAAAATGTGAAAGGAACCCAAGTGCTAATTGACAAATGAATGGATAAAAACATGGTACCTAGTTATAATGGAACATTATTCAACCTTAAAAGGAAAACAATTTTGTTACAACATGGGTGAACTTTAAAGATGTTATGCTAATTAAAATAAGCCAGTAAATAAAGGGCAAACGTTGTATAATTCCACTTATATAAAAATACCTGTAGTAATCGCACTCATAGTAATTCTAGAGACAGAAAGTAGAATGGTGATTTCCAGAAAAGGGGAGGATGAGAGGACTGGAAGTTAGTGTTCAATGGGTATAGCATTCCAGTTTAAAGAGTTTATAAAAAGCTCCTGCAGATGGATGGTCATGATGGTTGTACAACAATATAAATATGCTTAATGTACAGTTAAGATGGTTACAATGGTATGTTCTGTGTTATATTTAATATGTGTATTACCTTAAATAACACAAGAGAAATACTGACAAATGAGGAATATAAAATTTCAGATTGAAAAGTCACAATAAATTGAATCAAAAGAAAATCTTCAAGCAAACAAATATCTGAGCCAAATCACTGCGATATTGCAGAATACCTGCTGCTGCTGCTGCTGCTGCTAAGTCGCTTCAGTCATGTCCGACTCTGTGCAACCCCATAGACGGCAGGCCACCAGGCTCCCCTGTCCCTGGGATTCTCCAGGCAAGAACACTGGAGTGGGTTGCCATTTCCTTCTCCAATACGTGAAGGTGAAAAGTGAAAGTGAAGTCGCTCAGTCGTGTCCGACTCTTCACGACCTCATGGACTGTAGCCTACAAGGCTCCTCTGTCCATGGGATTTTCCAGGCAAGAGTACTGGAGTGGGGTGCTATCGCCTTCTCCGCAGAATACCTGGTACAGAGATAAACTGCTAAATGTGTCTAGTCAGAAGACAAAAACAACAAACAGAAGTTCACACACATCAGAATGAGAATTACATGGCAATGGACTTCTCAAAGGTAACACTGGAAGCTAGAAGACAATGAAGCAATTCTGAGAAAACTATGAAGATTCTGCACAGTTAAATCATCAATTAAATATATATGCAGTGTAAAAATATTTTAGGCTTTTAATTTTTTAATTACTTCTAATGTATAATTTCTCTGTAAACTAGTAAGAAAGTATTGTAGTAATATAAGAAAATAAACCAAGAAAAAAGATATAGAACCCTGTAAACAGGTCATAACACAGTATATGAGACAAATGAATTCTCAGGATCACAGTACTGAATGAATGCACCAAGATGAAGTGATGTACCAAGATGACAGCTGTTAAAAACAAGTTTAGAAAGCAAGTAATCCTGATTAAATTAGCAAATTAAGGTCTCAAGAAGAAGTATATTGAAGAAATATATATGTATGGATGTGCTTGGTGAGAGTTGACTCTTATGAGGTTTCCAAACAAGTTTTTAAATAATAGTATAAGAAGGCAAACATAGCCTAGTATATTGTGTGACTCAGCTGTGAGTAGTTATTTATATAGCCATAATAATTAAAATGTTAATTATTAATTAATCCCCAAATAGTGATAATATAATTCTATTGGGAGAAAAGGGGAGGGGATATGTTAAGAATGTGTATTAGGGAGGATTTATAAATAATTAAATCTCCATCTTTCACAGTAGAAATTGCATACAAAATCTAAAATTAAAAAAGAAATTTTAACAGAAAAAATATATTACTTGGAAATATGAAAGTGAGTAACAAGAGTCATCAAAAATTATTAAAAGATTATTGCTCTAGGAAGCAACAAAAGTGAGTAGGAGGGTATGGAGCATGGGACTACTATATTTCCTTCATTTCATTTTGGCTTGTAAACCTAGGAGTTAAATAATTGGATTAAAATAACATTACTTTTAAATAAAAGATGCAGAGCTTTAGGAAATATATAAAGTACATGAATTTAATAGACAAGTGATGAAATAACAAACAAAGCCACTGACAAGAATCTGGTAAAGTTTGATGAGTTCATGTACACAGAGGACAAAAAAATCAGTAAGGATAAAGACACCACCATGAATTTTTAAAAAGAAAAATAATCAAATATTTAAGAATTAAAAGGATGGAGGGAGGTAAAATGGGGAGCTACTATTTAGATATTATACATATCCAGTTATACAAGATGGAAAAGTCGGAAGGATCTGCTGTGCTTATAGCTAAATGTATTGTACACATAAAAAATCTGTTAAGAGGGTAAGCCTAATGGTAAATGTTCTTATCATAATACTTTTTAAAGGGTTTAAGAGAAAATTGGAAATGGTCAAACAGGACAAGGCAAGAGTGAACGCTGACATTTTAGGAATCAGCGAACTAAAATGGACCAGAATGGGTGAATTTAACTCAGATGACCATTATATCTACCACTGTGGGCAAGAATCCCAGAAGAAATGGAGTAGCCATCATAGTCAACAAAAGTCCAAAATGAGATACTTGGATGCAATCTCAAAAACGACAGAATGATCTCTGTTCATTTCCAAGGCAAACCATTCAGTATCACGGTACTCCAAGTCTATGCCCCAGAAGAACCTTAAGAGGAATGGTTCTACGAATACCTACAAGACCTTTCAGAGCTAACACACAAATGAGATGTCCTTTTCATTATAAGGGACTGAAAGGCAAAAGTAGGAAGTCAAGAAACACCTGGAGTAACAGTCAAATTTCGCCTTGAAGTATAGAATGAAGCAGGGCAAAGGCTAATAGAGTTCTGCCAAGAGACCATACTGGTCATAGCAAACATCCTCTTCCAACAACACAAGAGAAGGCTCTACACATGGACATCACCAGATGGTCAACACTGAAATCAGATTGATTATATTCCTTGCAGCCAAAGATGGAAAAGCTCCATACAGTCAGCAAAAACAAGACCGGGAGCTGACTGTGGCTCAGATCATGAATTCCTTATTGCCAAACTCAGACTTAAATTGAAGAAAGTAGGGAAAACCACTAGACCATTCAGGTATGGCCTAAATCAAATCCTTTACAATTATACAGTGGAAGTGAGAGAGAAATTTAAGGGACTAGATCTGATAGACACAGTACATGATGAACTATGGATAGAGGTTCATGACATTCTATAGGAGATAGAGATGATGACCATCCCCAAGAAAAAGAAATGCAAAAAAACCCAAAATGGCTGTCTGAAGAGGTCTTATAAATAGCTGTGAAGGGAAGACAAGCAAAAAGCAAAGGAGGATAGGAAAGATATACCCATTTGAATGCAGAGCTCCAAAGAATAGCAAGGAGAGATAAGAAATCCTTCCTCAGTGATCAATGCAAAGAAATAGAGGAAAACAATAGAATGGGAAAGACTAGAGATTTATTCAAGAAAATTAGAGATACCAAGGGAACATTTCATGCAAAGATGGGCTCAACAGAGGACAGAAATGGTATGGACCTAACAGAAGCAGAAGATATTAAGAAGAGGTGGCAAGAATACACAGAAGAACTATACAAAAAACATCCCCATGACCAATATAATCATGATGGTGTGATCACTCACCTAGAGCCAGACATCCTGAAATGTGAAGTCAAGTGGGCCTTAGGAAGCATCTCTACGAACAAAGCTAGAGGAGGTGATGGAATTCCAGTTGAGCTATTTCAAATCCTAAAATATAATTTTGTGAAAGTGTTCCACTCAAAATGCCAGCAAATTTGGAAAATTCAGCAGTGGCCACAGGCTGGAAAAGGTCAGTTTTCATTCCAATCCCAACGACAGGAAATGCCAAAGAATGCTCAAACTACCGCACAATTGCACTCATCTCACATGCTAGTAAAGTAATGCTCAAAAATTCTCCAAGCCAGGCTTTAACAATACGTGAACCATGAACTTCCAGATGCTCAAGCTGCTTTTAGAAAGTCAGAGGCACCAGAAATCAAATTGCCAACATGCACTGGGTCATCAAAAAAGCAAGAGAGTTCCAGAAAAACATCTATTTCTGCTTTAATGACTATGCCAAAGCCTTTGACTGTGTGGATCACAATAAACTGTGGAAAATTCTGAAAGAGATGGGAATACCAGACCACCTGGTCTGCTTCTTGAAATCTATATGCAGGTCAGGAAGCAACAGTTAGAGCTGGACATGGAACAACAGACTGGTTCCAAATAGGGAAAGGAGTACATCAAGGCTATATATTGTAACCCTGCTTATTTAACTTATATGCAGACTACATCATGAGAAATGCTGGGCTGGATAAAGCTAAGCTGGAATTAAGATTGCTGGGAGAAATATCAATAACCTCAGATACGCAGATGACACCACCCTTATGGCAGAAAGTGAAGAGGAACTAAAAAGCCTCTTGATGAAAGTGAAAGAGGAGAGTGAAAAAGTTGGTTTAAAGCTCAACTTTCAGAAAACTAAGATTATGGCATCTGGTCCCATCACTTCATGGGAAATAGATGGGGAAACAGTGGAAACAGTGTCAGACTTTATTTTGGGGGGCTCCAAAATCACTGCAGATGGTAACTGCAGCCATGAAATTAAAGACACTTACTCCTTGACAGGAAAGTTCTGACCAACCTAGAAAGCATATTAAAAAACAGAGACATTACTTTGTCAACAAAGGTCCATCTAATCAAGGCTATGGTTTTTCCGGTAGTCATGTATGGATGTGAGAGTTGGATTGTGAAGAAAGCTGAGTGCTGAAGAATTGATGCTTTTCAACTGTGGTGTTGGAGAAGACTCTTGTGAGTCTCTTGGCCTGCAAGGAGATCTAACCAGTCCACCCTAAAAGAGATTAACCCTGAGTGTTCACTAGAAGAACTGATGTTGAAGCTGAAGCTCCAATACTTTGGCCACTGATGAGAAGAGCTGATTCATTTGAGAAGACCTTGATGCTGGGAAAGATTTAAGGTGGGAGGAGAAGGGGACGACAGAGGATGTGATGATTGGACATCATCACCAACTCAATTGACATGCGTTTGAAAAATCCCCAGGAGTTGGTGCTGCAGTCCATGGGGTTGCAAAGAGTCAGACACAGCTGAGTGACTGAACTGAACTAAACTGAAGAGAAACTGAGAAAAATTATAAGACCTTCTAATTATTTTACAGAACTGGTTTTATTAGTCCTCTGTGAAAGACAGAGATAAAGTAATGTCATCTGCTTAGAATACAACATTTTATCAGAAGAAATTCTGCAAAAGCAAAATAAATACAAGTACACATATGATGGTGGTGCTAGGGGTAAAGAACTCAGTTGCTAATGCAGGAGACATAAGAAATGAGAGTTCGATTCCTGGGTTGGGAAGATCCACTAGACAATGGCATGGCAACCCACTCCAGTATTCTTGTCTGGAGAAACCGATGGACAGAGAAGCCTGGTGGGCTACAGTCCATACGGTTGCAAAGAGTCAGACATGATTGAGGTGACTTAGCATGTATGCACAGATATGATGACCAAAATGTTATTAAGATAAAGGTTTTTGTGTAATAAGAAATAATTTCGATATTTGGCAAAACTAATACAATATTGTAAAGTTTAAAAATAAAATAAAATTTAAAAAAAAGAAATAATTATCTTCAAAGTCTGAAAGACATTTTATATCATTTTTAATTTAAATGATTTATATTCCTGAAGGATGTATCATGCTGACACAGTCATACAGTAACAAAAAAATTCAGTATGGTTCTTGCTAATATGTGTGTGTGTGTGTGTGTGTTTTCAGTTGATTAGTGTGTCCGACCCTTTGCAACCCCACGGATTGTAGTCTGCCAGACTCCTCCATGGGATTTTCCCAGCAAGAATACTGGAGTGGGTTGCCACACCCTCCTTCAGGGGATCATCCTGACCCAGAGATCAAAGCTACATCTCCTGTGTCTCCTGCATTGTAGGTAGATTCTTTACTGCTGATCCACTGAGGGAGCCCTTCTTGATAATACTTATTTCTAATTCCCAACTTCTAGTCAAAATCAGGGCTTTCATATTCATAAAACAACTTTCTGAATATATATATATATATTTATAAAATATTAAATGAGATATAGATATTTTATCTAGAAGTCTCAACATGTATTTTCATGGAGTCATATTTATAGTTCATATTAGCGTGCCCAATGTTTAACAAATATAATTACTCTTCATCAAAATATGTTCATTAAATATAATTTAAAAATTCATATAACTAACCTTTTTGAATGAGATATCTTGGTTTTCTTGTTTTTAATTCATATAAAATAGAAGAAACATGTTTTCTCTTTTCAGTAGAATATTTTAAATCAACAGGAGAATATATACTCTGTGGAAAGAAAATAAAAGCAATGACAACAATGATAATATCTCATATATGTTTTAGAGTTCTCAAAGAACTCTCACATGTATTATAATACATTATCATGATTGACTTTAATTTAAAAAACAACAGCAAAACCTATGAGGTAGGCAAAGTTTAGAAAAGATGAAAAGAGTTCCATTATGTATGATTCTGATAAACAGCCCTCCTATTAAGAGCTGATGATATACTTAAGACAGTGTTCTAACAGAGATTGAGGGGAAAGGAAAGGGGATCTGTCAGGAGGGTGACATGATAAAGGAATTCGAAGGGAGAAGGAATAAGAATAAACAAAAGAAGCAAGAAGCTTTCCTTCAGAGAGCTTGAAGAAAGATTCTAAGAAAGAAGGGACAAAATTATTTCACAGAACACTAAAAGACAGTAAAACAGGAAGAAATAACTGGGGCCAGAATTATCACAAGACTTAAAAGTGTGTGTGGAAAGGATAATAAGTAGCATACTGATAAGGAGCTCTGTGGAGAGCGGAGGCACTCTCAGATGTAAACTATACAATCGCTGTAAACTGGTTGGGAATGATTTAATAATTGATACTGTGTTATCTCTTTCTTCACAGTCCATTCAGGATTGGTACAGATAACTACTTGAGCATCAAATATCATATCTATATTTCAGTCAGCAAGATGGAGCAAAGGATAAAATGATAAAAGGGTACAGGCCAAGTTGTCTTAAAGAACTTTCCTAGAGGCCCTTCCAGTAACTTCTGTTCACATCTCATTGACTTCCCACAACTAAAACTGAGAGGGCAAGAAATCAGCCTTTGTGCTATGGACTTTACTTCCTGGAGTAAAATGGCGGGTCTGTTACAAAAAAAGAAGAGAAGGACAGACATTCGTAGGCAACTAACACACTGCTACAGAAAAAAAAAAATCAGAATTTTAGGAAAGGACATATGCTTGTATTTGAAAACACCTTCCCAGGATATTACGCTTTCCTTGATGAGAACCACTGGTCTAAATTTTGACAATTCACTGGTCTAAATTTTGATTAGCCATATATATTTACATGTGTGTGTATATATATATATATTTGTGAATTGTAAATATATTTGTATTTTGTAAATATATTTATGAATTTGTAAATATATATGTTTACACACACACACACCCATATATATATATATATATGGGTGTGTGTGTGTCCTCAGGTAGATCTCTTTTCTGAGATTTGGTTCTGTATATTTGTTTATCGAATACTTGTATAGTGTTTATCATATTTGCCATTATTGTATACTCTTTACAGATATTTATGTGACACTCATAACAATTATTAACTGAGCTCTTTTGCCCTAGGAAATCTCACAGACACAACATACTCAAGAGTTTTGATGTCCTATCTTTCCTCTAAACCTTTTAGTACTTATTTCTAGTTCTTTGGAATAGTAGTACCTTCATCCAAGGGGAGAAAACTCACAAAAATTCTCTAACATATGATAGGTGATAGAATTTTTAAACAGATTTTTTCATAGTCCCCTTGCCTCAACTGTCCAGTTGTCAAAACCTCTTTTACTCTACAATTTAGAAGGAACACTTGGATATGTGTCCTAGTCCCCTGCATTTACAACTTTATGAACAAATTTCTACACCATATAATAGACATATTTAATTAAATATCCTTGAATTTCTTTTTTTATTTTTATTATTTTTTTAATTTAATTTTATTTTTAAACTTTACAATATTGTATTAGTTTTGCCAAATATCAAAATGAATCCGCCACAGGTATACCTGTGCTCCCCATCCTGAACCCTCCTCCCTGCTCCCTCCCCATACCCTCCCTCTGGGTCGTCCCAGTGCACCAGCCCCTAGCATCCAGTATCGTGCATCGAACCTGGACTGGCGACTCGTTTTATACATGATATTTTACATGTTTCAATGCCATTCTCCCAAATCTCCCTACCCTCTCCCTCTCCCACAGAGTCCATAAGACTGATCTATACATCAGTGTCTCTTTTGCTGTCTCGCATACAGGGTTATTGTTACCATCTTTCTAAATTCCATATATATGCTTTAGTATACTGTATTGGTGTTTTTCTTTCTGGCTTACTTCACTCTGTATAATAGGTTCCAGTTTCATCCATCTCATTAGAACTGATTCAAATGTATTCTTTTTAATGGCTGAGTAATACTCCATTGTGTATATGTACCACTGCTTTCTTATCCATTCATCTGCTGATGGGCATCTAGGTTGCTTCCATGTCCTGGCTATTATAAACAGTGCTGCGATGAACATTGGGGCACATGTGTCTCTTTCCCTTCTGGTTTCCTCAGTGTGTATGCCCAGCAGTGGGATTGCTGGATCATAAGGCAGTTCTATTTCCAGTTTTTTAAGGAATCTCCACACTGTTCTCCATAGTGGCTGTACTAGTTTGCATTCCCACCAACAGTGTAAGAGAGTTCCCTTTTCTCCACACCCTCTCCAGCATTTATTGCTAGTAGACTTTTGGATCGCAGCCATTCTGACTGGCGGGAAATGGTACCTCATAGTGGTTTTGATTTGCATTTCTCTGATAATGAGTGATGTTGAGCATCTTTTCATGTGTTTGTTAGCCATCTGTATGTCTTCTTTGGAGAAATGTCTATTTAGTTCTTTGGCCCATTTTTTGATTAGGTCATTTATTTTTCTGGAGTTGAGCTGTAGGAGTTGCTTGTATATTTTTGAGATTAGTTGTTTGTCAGTTGCTTCATTTGCTATTATTTTCTCCCATTCTGAAGGCTGTCTTTTCACCTTGATAATAGTTTCCTTTGTTGTGCAGAAGATTTTAAGTTTAATTAGGTCCCATTTGTTTATTTTTGCTTTTATTTCCAATATTCTGGGAGGTGGGTCATAGAGGATCCTGCTGTGATGTATGTCGGAGAGTGTTTGAGTGTTTTGCCTATGTTCTCCTCTAGGAGTTTTATAGTTTCTGGTCTTACGTTGAGATCTTTAATCCATTTTGAGTTTATTTTTGTGTATGGTTATCTTTTAAATTTTATATGTTCTCTAAATTATTTTTTGAAAACACTGTCTCTATGCAGTGACTCATGCAAGGATTTTTTTTTTTTTTAATGTTTATGTTAGGTACTCAGTATTATCTGGTGCTGGAATGAATCTCAATTTTTATTCTGCTCTAAAAAATCCTTCCCTGATAACTTTTACACAATACTACTTTAATTTCTTACATGACAAAAGTACTACTTTTTGCTAGAAAGATAAATAGGTAGCTACTTTTGAGCTCACCTATTCTGTCTATATTTAGAAATTTTTCTTAAGGTTATCAAGAATAATTATAGTAATACACAGTAACACATTATCCAAAAATGGCAATATTTTAAGTAATGCTGTTTCTATTTTCATTTGGGTTCAATTCTTTCCACTAAACAAAGTATGACAAAAAATGTAGACTACTGTTTTGCAACCAAATCTTAACAATCAACTTCAAAGTCTTTTTCAATCTCAAATTTGTCCATCAATCTTCTTCATGCCATATTATCATTCTTGTATCCTTTTACTTCTATGAATTTTGCTTTATTTTGGTAACCACGTTCTGTCTCTCCCTCTTAACAATGTAATTTATCATATGTTAAAAATCAATTCAAATTCTAATTCAGTGATGGAAATGGACTGTTTCTTTCTTTAAGATCTCACATTTACATTCTCCTTATAAGAAAATAATAAAAGTAGAATGAAATGGTACATTCAACAATTCTTTTTCTACTAGTACTTATTCCTTTACCCCTCTAGAAGAATAAAAAAAATTTTAAATGTATGTATTTGTCAAATCTGAATAGCCAAACTCTATCACAAAGTTTATTTGCAGAATCACGAAATTTTAAAGCCCTCAAGTCAAATCAATATATATATATTGGTTTGCCCCCTTATCCTTTTTCATATATAATTCACATATCATTGTCTGTCATCATTTAAAATAATTTTCCCTTCCTTGGATTTTATAAAAGAAGAATCCACGACACAGGGTGCATACGTGATGTGAAACAAATCGATAGAAAGATGATCAGAGTCTAAAACTTCAAATGATCTGAGACTTATATAAGCTGTTAATATAAAGAAAATTGTATTTTTGTTTTATATACTACAGTTAAAGAAAGGAAGGATGTACCCATTTATTTATTGATCTTCAAAATCACAAAGAAAGCAAGTCATGATACCACTGGAGATAATATAATAAGTATCTTGTTTTCAGTAACTGAAAGGATATTCTATTAACTAAAGTACCTTAACCTTAACACTGGTCTTCAATAACTTAGGGAAGCATTTTAAGGATTTTTGGTAGCATTTAGAAAAGAAATAATCACCAAGGAGCAGTATATATTGAAAACAAATTAATTACATCAGGTATAATTTTATTTTTAACGGAGTCAGAATCAGGTTCAAATACCCTTTATAAGATAGACCTGAATTTCAATAACGTTTGATAAATACTTTCACTAGTTTATAGAAAGATAATATGATTAGGTACAGATCAGAGATGTCCAGTTATCATATGGAAAAGAGTAAGGATTAGTAAAATGAAGGGAGGTCTCTAATGTCATGATACATGGACATGTTCTTAGCCCTATGCTGATCAATATTTATCTGAGTGATGTGAATAAAACTATAAGGAAAATTCTTATCAAATTTTCAAAGGAGGTGGTAAAAGAACAAAATCAGTTAAGATCAGACAAATTTAAAAGATTACAGATAGATGGAGCAATGGATTGAATTGGAAAAGATGAATTTTAATAGGAATAAATATTGCAGTTGGGAAAATACATTTAATCACTAAAATAATATTATTGAAAACATGAATGATAAAAATATTTTAATTAAGACTATAGTAAAAGTCTATTGTGTGATGACTTTTATGCTGTATTCTATCTAGAATGAGGGAAATGACAGTCTTACCGTATTTATTTCTGATCAGAACCATAGCTGAAGTACTATGTCAGGTCAGGGCAACAGATTTTCAGATTAAAGATACCCTGGAATATGAAAAGAAAGGAGCCTACCTACTGAATTATTTTTAAAATAAGACCTACATAAATAAGCCATGCATAAGTATAGAGAAGAGGTAATAGAGATCCAGGCTTCTCATGTCCTCCAACTTCCATCTTCCTTATCTTCTAAAAGGATACCATTCTCTTATTCAAATCATAGAAATTTAGAATTTCATCTCTATTTTATGCTTTTTCTGAAACACTTTAAATCGGCAATTCTACTTTCTAAATCTATTTCAAATCTGTTTGCTTCTCTCTGACTTCACTTCACTTCTCTAGTATAATCTATAAACATCTCTTCCAAACAGAAATATCAATGGTTTCCTATTGGTCTCTGCCAAAACCCTTGTTTTCACAAGATAGATTTACATTTGTCAAAAGGTAACTCTGATCATTGTTTTTCTTTGGCTTTAAAATCCCATAATGGCCGTCCAAGGTCCTTACTATGTCCAAATCCTTATTATGAGACACAAAAACTCAGTAAAATATGGCCCTCAAATACACAATCAAACTATCTTGTGCTACTCAACTTGGTTAATTATACTCCTACCATATGGATTTCATTCAGTCCCTTGAACCCAATCCAACTAAAACAAGCTACTGCATGCCTCAGTTCCCTGTGTAAGCTCTTTCCTATGCCTAGAACACTCTCCTTCCTATACTTTTCATGACTAGCTTCTTATCCTTTATGTCTTAATTTTAAATATTATCCCCTCAGAAAAAAAACATGTTGTGAAAATCCTATGAGGATGCCTACTTCTCTACCTCATTCTTCTCAATTCTCTACCTCAGCACCTTATTTAATTCATAACATTTATCACAATTTTATTTGTTTACTAAGGTTATATATTTTTTCTTAGAATCTAGTCCACAAAGCACTAAGAACTTTTCTTATCTTGTTTACTCAAAGTAAAGAGTGGCCCTTGGCACTCAGCATACTCAACAATTATTTGTTACATGTGGAATGAATAGCATTAAAGAGAAGTGCTAGAAGCAATGAGTGGAGGTTTAGGAACATTGGCTAACATAATACAAACTCCATTTTTTGGTAATAGTCTAACAACTAGACATTGCTGTTTCGTCACTAAGTCATGTTCAGCACTTTGTGACCCCATGAACTGCAGCACGCCAGACCTCCCTGTCCTTCACTATCTCCCACTGTTTGCTCAAATTTATGTCCACTGAGTCAAAGATGCCATCCAACAATCTCATCCTCTGCTGCCCGCTTTTCCTCCTGCCCTCAATTTTTTTTCCAGCATCAGGGTCTTTTCCAATGAGCTGACTCTTCACTTCAGTGGCCAAAGTATTGCAGCTTCAGCTTCACCATCAGTCCTTCCAGTGAATATTCAGGGTTGATTTCCTTTAGGATTGAGTGGTTTGATTTCCTTAGTCCAAGGGACTCTCAAGAGTCTTCTCCAACAGCACAACTCAAAAGCATAAATTCTTTGGCACTCAGCCTTCTTTATGGTCCAACTCTCATATCCATACATGACTACTGGAAAAACTATAGCTATGACTAGATGGACATTTGTCAGCAAAGTGAAATCTCTTCTTTTTAATATGCTGTCTAGGTTTTTCATAGGTTTTCTTCCAAGGAGGCAGCATCTTTTAATTTCATGGCTGCAATCACTGTCCACAGTGGCTTTGGAGCCCAAGAAAATAAAATCTGTCATTGCTTCCATTTTTTCCCCCATCTATTTGCCATGAAGTGATGGGACCGGATACCATGATTTTTGTTTTTTGAATGCTGAGTTTTAAGCCAGCTTTTTTCACTCCCTTCTTTCCCCTCATCAAGAGGCTCTTTAATTCCTCTTCACTTTCTGCCATGAGAGTGATATCATTTGCATATCTGAAGTTGATATTCATCCTGGCAATCTTGATTCCAGATTGTGAGTCATCCAGCCCGGCATTTCACATGATTAACTCTGCATAGAAGTTAAAAAAGCAGGGTGACAATATATAGCCTCAATGTAATGCTTTCCCGATTTTGAACAAGTCCATTGTTCCATGTTCAGTTCAAACTGTTCCTTCTTGACCTGCATATAAGTTTCTCAGGAGACAGGTAACATGGTCTGGTATTTCCATTTCTTTAAGAATTTTCCATAGTTTGTTGTGATCCACACAGTCAAAGGCTTTTGCATGGTCAATGAAACATAAGAGGATGGTGTTTCCCTTCTTTTTCTATGCTCCAACATATGTTTGCAATTTGATCTATGGTTCCTCTGCCTTTTCTAAATCCAGCTTGAACATTTCAAAGTTCTCAGTTCATATACTGTGAAAGCCCAGCTTGAAAGATTTTGAGCATTACCTTGCTAGTATGTGAAATGAGTGCAACAATACAATAGAAAATTCTTTGGCACTGCCTCTTTTGGGACTGAAATGAAAACTGACCTTTTCCTAAATTGCTAGTTTATATTTATTAAAGGACTCTACCCAACTAATACTTTAAAATAATCTGTTCTTTAATTCCTGAAACTTTTCATACTCTAGGTCTATTCCAAAGCATTTCACTGAGCAACCCTTTACAATTCTCCTATTCCCTTCTTCTAAGCATTTTATCATATACATCAACAGAAACTCTCTATATTTCCTGAAGGCTCTTTAACTTTACCATTTCTCAATATGCTACCCACAGAAAAACATAACTATCTGGCAAAAAAGACACACACACATATATGATTCAGGTACATCTCTCTATGTACCTGTTCTTTTGATTTCTACATCACAATAAGCCAGAGAACAAAAACCACAATGAAAGAGTTCTTCCTTGATAATACTGAGTAGAGGGGCCAAGAAAAAAAAAACATCTGTAAGTAGTGTTAAAATAGGAAAAGATAATCTATATATGAATAAATCTCATTCAATTATAATGAAGAAAAAACTCAGAGTGTTAAGGAAAATTAGAATAGATTAACTGAGGATCCATGGAGTTTCTTGTAATTGACAAACCACACAAGTACATGGTTGTAAAATATCAGATGGTTGACTCTGCTGCTGCTGCTGCTAAGTCGCTTCAGTAGTGTCTGACTCTGTGCGACCCCACAGATGGCAGCCCACCAGACTCCGCCATCCCTGGGATTCTCCAGGCAAGAACACTGGAGTGGGTTGCCATTTCCTTCTCCAATGCATGAAAGTCAAAGTGAAGTCGCTCAGTAAGTGTCCGACTCTTCATGATCCCATGGACTACAGCCTACCAGGCTCCTCCATCCACGGGATTTTCCAGGCAAGAGTACTGGAGTGGGTTGCCATTGCCTTCTCTGTGGTTGACTCTACTAGCTATTTAATTCCCCTTCCCAAGAATGGTGACAGTGGTAACAATTTCCTCAGTCTTCTTTCTAGATCAAGGGTAAATATTTTAAGTTAAACTTTCTGTCTCTGAAAATCAAGATTAATTTCCAATCCTTAGTGGTCTGAGTTCTAAATTTAGTGTAGTTACGTGTTCTGAAGATTGTTGGCTTTGTTTTCACAATATATATTATGCAAATAAGAGTCCTTTGACTTTAAAGGAAATTATGTCTTTGATTAAAGCAGATTGTTAATGAAGACTCATTGTTATCTGTTTTATGCCTATACTATCTGTAGTATCCTATACCTGAACAAGCATTTGCTTTGACTATGTTATATATTATTCATTGTAAGTAGTCTCCATTTTAATGATTCTAAAACCTCTTGAGAAACACAGCCAAGATACCAGCCCCTGGTGTCCTACCCCATTTGTTGTTTCTGTTGCCTTTCATCTTCTCAGCCAAAACATGATCTTTAAAAGTGCTAATCCAGATCTTAGGTATTCCATATAATACTCAGAAAACTTTAGAAATATGCTAAAATCCAAACTAAAAAAGTTGTTCTCTTTTGTCTGAATGATAACTAGTAGCTCTAGTGTTTGGCTACACATCCTGTCACTAACTTAGCAAGCAAAACCTTTGATAATGCATAGTGATCCACGCATGGCGAGTTCCACTTGACCTTGGCTTTCAAGAATAAGTACTGGTTAACAGGAAAAGCCATTGAGGAAGGGGCATGATTTAAGATAAAAGTTTTATGCGAAAAAGTTACTTTTTAAGATATTCCCCTTAAGCAACTGGCAGGTTTAACTGCTAGCTGAAAAATTGCTACTACCTTATATTTGATCCTAATCTTACTTTATCATAACAAAAAAAGACTAGAAATGAAGTGATAATATTCTTGATAAATGGGGAAGAGATTTCACAAACCTGGATAAACAAATACAGGAGAAACCTAGTAGATATAAAATGAAATGCGACATTTTTTGTCTATACAAAAAATAGCCACAGAAATAAGGATGGCTGAAATTATATTTTGCTGCAATTGTCCAGTTAAAGAACACATGAAAAAAGCATCATAGGAAGTTATGCTCCCTCAGTTGAAGAATGATTAAAGTCTAAGGTCTATCCTTACGCAGATCAGAGGTGCCAATGGGCAAATCATTGAGGCCCACTCTTAAGTGTGCTATATGACACTGGTAATATAGCAACTGCTTGGTAGCAGCAGTTGTCAAAAACTCAGTAAAAAGAGATACTGCAAACTTTCAGATTTCAAAGTAAGTTATAATTTCAAGTTCAGAGAATACAATGGTAGTTCATCAATAATAATAATTGATACTATAGAACAGAAGTAAAGGGCATGAGGACATTTCAGAGTATACAGGTTTATGCTTCTTTGAAAAATCTCTCCAGAAATATGTTTGGTTAATTACTATTCACATGACAATGAAATTCCATTCATAATCCTTTTTTAAGACATTTTTACATTGTCTAATAGCCAACATATTATATAGTAGTAATTGAAAATAATTCTGTATCTGATTTATCTAAGGATCACATTTTAAAAGTGTATAACTCTACATAATCAATATCATTTTTTCATATCTTTCAAGCACTTATTGCATTCTACCTTATATAATAGTTAGGTACATTTTTCATCCCTAGAAGACATTATTCTTTCTGAGAACTGGGGCCATAGTTTACTTATCTCAATATCCCTGCACCATTTTGCCTGGATTCTTCAACCTCTGTTGCAGTATCAATTCACAAATAACAAAAAGGAACTGAGACATTTGATTAGTTTTTCAACAAATATGTATTGAGTGCCAGCTATATCCATGGTACCATGCTAGGCAAAAGTACGAAGTTTTTATTTTGTGAATATTTAAATTCTATACTTCTCAAAATATGGCATGATTTAATGATTAACCCTCTATATAGATATGGAAAACATCTGAAGAAAGATAAAAATATTGAAAGTGAGAAAAAGCATAGTAGAAAGCACAGGCTGACTGCTAAACACATTCCTGATAAAAATCTGCATTTTATTAAGCCCCAAGTATTAATTCAATTTAATGTTGAATTAATTTAAAACAATGTTTAGTAAATAAATAATTTTAAATATAATCATTTTGAAATGAAAGGGACATACTATGCATTAGTAATATAAGTTAATACTGCTTAGTGAAGTCGCTCAGTCGTTTCCGACTCTTTGCAACCCCATGGACTACAGCCTACCAGGCTGCTCTGTTCATGGGATTTTCCAGGCAGTAGTACTGGAGTGGATTGCCATTTCCTTCAGTAACCCCCAAATGAGATCACTAACAACACGCTGGTGGTAAAATTTAATGATGGACAATGAAGTACTTTTTAGGGGAAAAAAAAAAAAACAGAAAACTTTTTAATTAACAGTAAAATACATAGCTCAAGAATCTATATTTCTAGGTATATTTGAACAATGTTTGTATTTATGAAAAAAGGAGAAAAGAGCAAAAATTGAAACTGCCAATATTTTATGATGTTTAGATTGTTCTCCTTTAACCTACACCACTCAGTCATGTAGGACTCTTTGTGACCCCATGGACTATACAGTTCATGGAATTCTCCAGGTCAGAATACTGGAGTGAGTAGCCTTTTCCTTCTCCAGGGTATCTTTTCAACCCAGGGATCGAACCCAGTCTTGCTCATTGTAGGCGGATTCTTTACCAGCTGAGCCACAAGGGAAGTCCTTAACCTATACACCTTAAGCAAATATAACGTTATAGAAAGTTTGAAATCGGCTTAGAATCTGAGAAAGGGTTTATATTTACCATAAAGATCTCAATAAATTAACATAGTAGCCATAGATATAATTGTGTTTTAAAGTGGTGGTTGTTTAGTTGCTAAGTTGTGTCTGACTCTTGGGACCCCATAAACTGGAGCCTGCCAGGCTCCTCTGTCCATGGGATTCTCCTGGCATGGGTTGGAATGGCTTGCCACTTCCTTCTCCAGGGGATCTTCCCTACCCAGGGATTGAACCCCAGTCTCCTGCATAACAGGTAGATTCCTTACCAACTGAGCTAAGCATACTATATACAACTTAAATGTGCTTTATAAATACATATTGATAAAATATTAAATTGACTTGGTAACAACTACTTGGATAATATTTTCTAGAATTGAGGATTTAGACTTCTGCAGCTGGCAGTGATATAACTCATTTGGGGAATTCAGAGTATTTGTAAATATTGCTTCATATAAGATTTTATTACTATACCAAGGACTAAAACAACTGTTTTAAATGCAGTATAATCATGCTTCATCCCTCTGAATGACATATATATATATATAAAATGAACTGCGGGGACTGCTTTGAGTAAAAAGTGGATTATGTAATAGTCAGGATTTATAATATATATGTCTACATATGTTTGTGTGTGTGTAAAACAGTATATGTACATACACTCATGAGACAGATAAATAGAAAGCCTCAACCAAGTGCTTTAATCAACCCTGAATTGCCAGCCTGTAAGTTCTACAGCTTCAGTACAAATCTCAGTCTATTCAACTTCACAATGTATTTAGCACAGCTTCCTAAACAACCTCAGTCCTACTGCTCTTATTTCCAGTAGAAAATACTTCAGCCATGGTCCAAATGTTTATTATTTACAGGAAGTCAAATGCTCCTGTGGCTAGGTAAATGGCTCAAAACTGTGGCTACTAAAACTTTCAAAAGCAAACAGGTTTATTTGCAGTTCTTAAGCTAATAAAGTAGGTATTGTCAGAATCATTATAATTTGTAAAGCAAAAACTTAAATATAAAGAAATGCCTGCAATTTACCATGAGTCTCTACAGGCTTTCTAGATGGATATAATCAACTAAATCCATGCTTAGATGGAATGTCTCTAAAAATATCTTAATAGATCAGTGAGCAGCAATGTGATTCAGTAATTAATATTTTCCAAGTCATGGTGCTAAATTTGATTTGAGAAAATTCAGTCCTATCAATTTACAGATGAGTCATAATACACAAATCTTTGTCATTCAAAGCTTAGACCAATATTAAAATACACTGAAATAGCTACTCTGTCTTACCATGAACAAATAAAAATTCATTTTAAGTAAGTGGTAAAGAATGGTCATTTTATTAACTTTGCTTCTTTTTATTATAAAAAGATGGACAGCTTGAAAAGTTTTGCATTAGCAGTCTTTGCAAAGCCATTTTTTTTTGCTAGTACATTTCACTGGATTTAAAAATGGTAATATTAGCTTTCTTGCATGAGGAAGTAAATAATTTCATGAACATTTTTATGCAAGTTTCAAATAGCTAAAACATGCAGGCTTGGATGATTATTAAGTGTATTTCTGTTTTCAACTTTACACTTATCTTGTGTGTACAGCTGATATCCCTAGTGTCCAATCAGAGACAGGTTTTCATCCTGTTGTCCAGGGAATGATGGGCACAATTCCTTTGACACTGATGAGAGGTGAATACATAAATCCAGCCCACTTCAGTGAAAATTGACCCATAATTTTTTTTTACCCTGAAGAAAAATACAGGTAATAAAGTTTAAAGATGGAAAAAAATACAGTTAAAACTCTTGAGGTGTACCATTATTTAACAATAGTAAGCAAACATTACATTTTGCCTTGAGGACAGTGAGCTCCAGATTTGCTTTCAGGTGCTCATGAATTCTAATAATCACGGTTTTCTATATGATAGAAAGAAATCTAAAAATATGAATGATAGGTTTTTCACATTTCAGTGAACTCACAAGTTAAAACTAAAAAGAAAAGGCATAATTTTTAAATATTTTCTTCTACCTCTACTCTCCCTTAAGATGTTTCTTATGAAATGAGTGTATGTATTTTCTATAAATATTTAGTAGTGGAAAATATACATGATTTTACACATAAAGACTAGCCACCAAATTAAAAATGTGTGGACCTTGTATACAACTAGTATTTTCAAAATTATATCAGCATTCCTAAGATTTGGGGGAGAAATGACATGGTATGGTAAGTCAAATCAATTGCCCCTAAATCAAATATCCTACGTCTAACAGTAGCAAAAAGAAATGCTGTGAACAGTCAAGGCTATCCAACAAAGTACTCTCATTTACTTTAACAACCCATTAAGGATTTACTATTAATTTATCTATATAACTTAGTTTGTTTATATCATTGGCCTATAGCATTTCCAGAATAATGAGTTTTATTATAATCATCACAGTATGGTAATCCTTTTCCTTCTCTATCTTTGAAAGGTGTTCTAAGTTCTTCTATAACAGGCCCAGCAAGAAAATCTGTTTTATTTACATAGTTCAAAATTTTGTAAGATCCTTTTGCACTCTATATTTTATTTTTGACTTGCATCTTATTTTAATCTATCTTCTTTCAATGATAACCTTAATTCTTCCTGTCTCACACAAAGATTTCAATGATAAGCAGAATTCTATTAGCTACTCTTTTCATGTTAGCACAGTGCATTAATATTTTCAGAAAATATACCAAAATCACGCCATGAGTTATAAATTATGACTCAAAATATGAGCTCAGTTTAAACTTCTTGTAAATTCAGATAATAGAATTTTAAATCAGTAAATATTTGTTGAGTGCCTCCTATGTGCATATTACTGTGCTAGGTAAAAGGTGGAAAAACAAATAAATTACAATCTGCCATAAAGTGGCTTATATTCCTAGAATAAAGATATTCACATAAAATAGTCACCTTCTAAGGAAGTATGGCGTAGATAACTTTACATAGAAGTAGACATAAGAAAAATATTACTAACAATATTTTAACTGAGAGAAACTAACTTCCTCTAATATAAAAAGAGAAGAAATCTATGTTCTGGACCACATCAGGGATTTTATTGTTTTATTTAATGCTGTAAACTGAAGCGAGAAATAGATAAAGAGGTACAATTCTGGGAATAATCTCATTCTTAAACAAAAGGAAGTAAAGATGAGATTCCAGGAAGGAGGCTTTGGCTTTGCCACCAAAACCTTAAGGTGAATGAACAAAAGCATTTTAGTCCCTACTTTGAGATGGAGGCTGTATGATGGTATAATTGTAGAAAGAAGGCAATGTGCTGGAATGGGGGGTGAACTGGAGGAAATACATAGCAATATTTTATATATTAGCTCTATTTCTGAAAGAGACTTTGCTCTCCATAACTGGCTGGTTCACAGCAGCCAGGATCAAATGTAGTTAATTCTACTGAGTTTAATTTTAATACTGGAATCTTACACAAAATGCAGAAATGGCTCTCTTCTGAAGGAAAAGGTGCTGGTGAGATATAATGCTCAATTTCTGTAAGCATCCTTTCCCTCCTTTGGAGTTAAATCTCCAATATACAGACTCCATTCTCCTTTCAATTCTAGGACTTAACTAACATAGGAGATAAGACTGAAGTCTATAAGACAATAAGACTAATCTTTCAGACTAATACTTGGGAATTTCCTATTAATTTACCTTTGCTCATAGTCTACACAATATTATGTTAATTTGGATTTTGCATCATTCTGAAGCCTTCACCATTCCCTTCAACCTTTGAAATGTTTCCTAGTTCTAACTTGACATGTGCCTTGGACCATTTCCCATGACTCCATTTGAGCAATCCAGTCTTAAGTACCAGTTTTTTGTTTTTGTTTTTTTAAAGTCATTGAGCACTGTCTAGGCTTTAATACTTAATGACAGATTTCATTAATGCCAATTTTTTTCTCAACCTGACCCAATTTTAATTTTGCTAAACTTTTTCATATCAGTAGGTCATTTGTTGCTGGTCATGTAGACAGTGAATAGAGCTCACTAGATTTGAAGCTACTTACCAAACTGACCCTCCTCTGCTAATTCCTAGCACTATAACCATCCTGCTCCAGTGGCCAAGTCCAAATTCTTTCTTAGCCTAAACAATTTTTCTTTAATTAATATACCATTTGCCATGAATCACAAGATAAAATGCATGTTAAAGTTCAAATCTGCATGATATTTTTGAACATGAAATATTATCATAAGATTGAGCTCATTGGAAAGCATCTTGAAGAAACTGGCAACATGAATCAGGCACATGTAAAATAAGTGATAATGCTTAATTCACATAAGGAAAGCATGGGGCAAACAGGAGACTGAACAGAAATGACTGAGCCATTTGAAGCATATTGTGTATAATAGAATAGGAAGCAAGAAGCATTGAAAACATCAGTTCAGTTCAATTCTGTCACTCAGTCGTGTCTGACTCTTTGTGACCCCATGGACTGCAGCACGCCAGGCTTCCCTGTCCATCACCAACTCCTGGAGCCTACTCAAACTCATGTCCATTGAGTCAGTGACGCCATATAACCATCTCATCCTCTATTGTCCCCTTCTCCTCCTGCTTCCAATCTTTCCCAGGATCAGGGTCTTTTCCGGTGATTTGGTTCTTCACTTCAGATGGCCAAAGTACTGGAGTTTCAGCTTCAGCATCAGTCCTTCCAATGAATATTCACAACTGATTTCCTTTAGGATTGACTGGTTTGATCTCCTTGCCATCCAAAGGACTCTCAGGAGTCTTTTCCAATACCACAGTTCAAAAGCATCAATTCTTCAGTGCTCAGCTTTCTTTGTAGTCCAACTCTCACATCCATACATGACTACTGGAAAAACTATAACTATGAATAGATGGACCTTTGTTGGCAAAGTAATGTCTCCACTTTTTAATATACTGTCTAGTTTGGTCATAACTTTTCTTCCAAGGAGCAAGCATAAATGGATACAAAATTATAAAACTCCCATAAAGTATTAGAATCTATGGCCTGTATTACGCTCTTCACATGAAGAGCTGTTTCATTAGAAAAGAGTCTGATGCTGGGAAAGATTGAAGGCAGGAGATGAAGGGGACCACAGAGGACAAGATAGTTGAATGGCATCATTGACTCAATGGACATGAGTTTGAACAAGTTCTGGGAGATGGTGAATAACAGGGAAGCCTGGCGTGCTGCAGTCCATGGGTTCGCAAAGAGTTGGACACGAATGAGCGACTCAACGACAAGGCTCTTTCATCCAGTTTCTGGAAACATTTCTACATTCTCTTATCTTTATGACATTTTAACATATAGACAAATTTAGTCTTCTAACTATAAGATTTCACTCTTTACCCTCTCCTTTACAACATAAATAAAATAATTAAATAATCATCCTAAGATTTCATTGCCCATTATCCTATACAAAGTTGAACAGTAAATGTAACTTGTTAATTCTAAGTAATTCAATAGATATATAGCTGTACATATGGTATTAAAATGAATAGAGAGACGTTTTTTTTGCCAAATAATCATTTTAAGCACTTAAGTGAAGACTAAAATGTCCATTAACAGCCCTAACCAACTTCAGTTTGCATAGTTCCTCTCATAGTTCCCTTCCCATTCACACATCTGTGAAGCTATTTTTTACCTCCACAATTTTGTTCACATTTTTTTCAACCTAAACTTTGATCTTTGAAAAAGCAAGAGAGTTCCAGAAAAACATCTATTTCTGCTTTACTGACTATGCCAAAGCCTTTGACTGTGTGGATCACAATAAAATGTGGAAAATTCTGAAAGAGATGGGGATACCAGAGCACCTGACCTGCCTCTTGAGAAACCTGTATGCAGGTCAGGAAGCAACAGTTAGAACTGGACATGGAACAACAGACTGGTTTCACAGTCTGTGGAAAGGAGTACGTCAAGGCTGTATATTGTCACCCTGCTTATTTAACTTATACGCAGAGCACATCATGAGAAACGCTATACTGGAGGAAGCACAAGCTGGAATCAAGATTGCTGGGAGAAATATCAATAACCTCAGATATGCAGATGACATTACCCTTATGGAAGAAAGTGAAGAAGAACTAAAGAGCCTCTTGATGAAAGTGAAAGAGCGGAGTGAAAAAGGTGGCTTAAAGTTCAACATTCAGAAAACTAAGATCATGGTATCTGGACCCATCACTTCATAGCAAATAGATGGGGAAATAGTGGAAACAGTGGCTGACTTTATTCTTCTGGGCTCCAAAATCACTGCAGATGGTGACCGCAGCCATGAAATTAAAAGACACTTACTCCTTGGAAGGAAAGTTATGACCAACCCAGACAGCATATTAAAAAGCAGAGACATTACTTTGTCAACAAAGCTCCATCTAGTCAAGGCTATAGTTTTTCCTGTGGTCATGTATGGATGTGAGAGTTGGACTATAAAGAAAGCTGTGCACCAAAAATTGATGCTTTTGCACTGTGGTGTTGGAGAAGACTCTTGAGAGTCCCTTGGAGTGCTGCTGCTGCTAAGTCGTTTCAGTCGTGTCCGACTCTGTGCGACCCCATAGACGGCAGCCCACCGGGCTCCCCTGTCCCTGGGATTTTCCAACCAGTCCATCCTAAAGGAGATCAGTTCTGGGTGTTCATTGGAAGGACTGATGTTGAAGCTGAAACTCCAATACTTTGGCCACCTGATGCAAAGAGCTGACTCATTGGAAAAGACCCTGATGCTGGGAAACATTGAGGGCAGGAGGAGAAGGGGATGACAGAGCTTGAGATGGTTGGATGGCATCAGCGGCTCAATGGACATGGGTTTGGGTGGACTCTGGGTGTTGGTGATGGACAGGGAGGCCTGGAGTGCTGCTGTTCATGGAGTCGCAAAGAGTTGGACACAACTGAGCAACTGAACTGAACTGAACCTTTGATTTATTCATTTTTGATGTTCATTTTTTAATATTTCTATCACATGTTGTGTTTATTTATACAGATGTATTGGTCATTTTTATAACCCCATCTAAACTACAATTTCCTAAATAACAAAAAATTCTACCCCTCTGATTTTCCCAAAGTCTGCTGAGGTGAAAATAAGCACTAAGGTTAGAGCATAGCACTTGAAACATGCCTTATGAACTCCGGGAGTTGGTGATGGAGAGGGAGGCCTGGCGTGCTGCGATTCATGGGGTCGCAAAGAGTCGGACACGACTGAGCGACTGATCTGATCTGATCTGATCTGAAATGGGAAAGGAATCTAAAAAAGAGTAGATACACGTGTATATATAACCAATTCACTTTGCTGTACAGCAGAGACTACCACAACATTGTTAAGCAATTAAAATCCAGTGCATGATTACTTTCTCAGTCATGTCTGACTCTTTGCAACCCCATGGACTGTAGCTTGCCAGGCTCCTTTGTCCATGGAATTCTCTAGGCAGAAATACTGGAGTGGGTTACCATTTCCCTCTCCAGGTAAAATCCAATAAAAATTAATAAAAATAAAACCAGGTTTTAACATTCACATAAATAAATAAATAAATATATATATGTATGCTAATATATATCAGTTATATTTAAAGTGTGCAGGCAAAGTTGATTTTGTGATTATGAAGGCCACAGAATTTGCAATATACCGTGTGGTCTCTCAGTGGGATAAACAAAAATTCTATGGATACAAGCAGTCTCTGTCTCTAAGGTCTTGAATATTCTTTCCACTTGTCAATTCTTAGAAACTTTCTCCCCACATCAAATTTTCTATCTATCCATGAATCTTAAGATTGCAAAACTTTTCAAAAACTTGGAAGTAAGTAATATATCACTGGAACACATGAGAGGAGTTTCCATATTGATTCATCTTTGAATTTGAGTATGGTGATATCAAACACAAATCTGAGGATATAAATTTAAATCTTAAGCATAACAAAATAGCTAGAGATTTGCTAGATATTTGTAAGACATTGGGCTTTTTTTTTTTTTTACAGTTGCATATTATTTAAATACTAAAAATTCCAGAGTAAAAATTGATTGTGGGGGATAGACATACAGATCAATGCAATAAAACTTACAGTCCATAAATAAATCTTTATATATAGTCAATCAAGGGTACCAAGATAATTAAATAGGAGGAGGTTAAGTTTTTCTCTTTTTTTTCCTCCCAAAAAACATGGTGTGAGACAACTGGATATTTAATTTAAAAAAATGATTTTGAACCTCTATCTCATACTAAATAAAGATTATCTCAAATGAATCATATGCCTACATTTAGGAGCTAAATTTAGAAAACTCTTAGAAAAACCATAAAAATAAATCCTTGAGACGCTGGTTTAGAAAATGGTTTCTTAGATGTCACCAGAAAAATATGTAACAAAAATACCCATGTAAATTGGATTTCATCAAAGTTAAAAATTATGTGCGTCAAAGGATACCATTAAGGAAGTGAAAAGACAACATACATTACGGCAAACTATTTTCAAATAATATGTATGATAAGAGACTTGTATCCAAAAATATATAGGGGATTTTTATAATTCAACAATGAAAAGACAAGTTATAATAAAATGATCACAGGATTTCAATAGATAGCTCTCCAATGAAGATATACAAATGGTCAGTAAATATATGAAAAGATTCTCAGCATTATTAGCCACTAGCCAAATGCAAATAAAAACCACAGTGAAGTACTACTTCATACCCACTATAATTAAAAATACATAAAACAATAAGTGATGGTGAGTATTTGAAGAAATTAGAATTTATTGTATATTGTATATCAATATATTGTATATTGATAATATAAATGCAAAATGGTGCACTTGCTGTGGACAATAGTCAGCAGTTCCTCAGAAAGTTAAACATTATTACTGCATCATCCTATAATTCTACTAATAGATATATACACAATAAAATGGAAAAGCATGTCTACACAAATATTTGTATATGCCTATTCAGAGCAGAATTAGTAATAACAGTCATAAACGGGAAGGAATCCAAACAATGAATGACTTTAAAATGTGGTATATTCTTATAGTGAAATATTATTAAATTATAAAAATAAAGGACGAATCCCATGGACGGAGGAGCCTGGGGGGCTACAGTCCACTGGTCGCAATGAGCCGGACACGACTGAGTGACTTCACTTTCACTTTCAATACAGGTTACAATATGGATAAATTTTTAAAATATTACGTTAAGTGACAGAAGCCACTCAAAGATCACATATTTTACATTCAATTTATATTAAATTTTCAGAAGAGGCACACTCATGGAGATAGAAAATAGATTAATGGTGGCTAAGGCTCAGATACGCAGATGACACCACCCTTAGGGCAGAAAGTGAAGAGGAACTAAAAAGTCTCTTTATGAAAGTGAAAGAGGAGAGTGAAAAAGTTGGCTTAAAACTCAACATTCAGAAAACTAAGATCAAGGCATCTGGTCCCATCACTTCATGGGAAATAGATGGGGAAACAGTGGAAACAGTGTCAGACTTTATTTTGGGGGGCTCCAAAATAACTGGAGATGGTGATTGCAGCCATGAAATTAAAAGACGCTTACTCCTTGGAAGGAAAGTTATGACCAACCTAGATAGCATATTCAAAAACAGAGACATTACTTTACCAACAAAGGTCCGTATAGTCAAGGCTATGGTTTTTCCTGTGGTCATGTATGGATGTGAGAGTTGGACTGTGAAGAAAGCTGAGCACCGAAGAATTGCTTTTGAACTGTGGTGCTGGAGAGGACTCTTGAGAGTCCCTTGGACTGCAAGAAGATCCAAGTAGTCCATCCTAAAGGAGATCAGTCCTAGGTGTTCATTGGAACGACTGATGCTGAAGGTGAAACTCCAATACTTTGGTCACCTCATGCAAGTTGACTCACTGGAAAAGACCCTGATTCTGGGAGGGATTGGGGGCAGGAGGAGAAGGGGATGACAGATGATGGGATGGCTGGATGGCATCACCAACTCGATGGACATGAGTTTGGGTAAACACCAGGAGTTGGTGATGGAAAGGGAGGCCTGGTGTGCTGCGATTCATGGGGTCGCAAAGAGGTAGACACAACTGAGCGACTGAACCGAAGGCCTGTTGGGAGTACTGCTAATAGGTATGTGATATTTTTGGTTTTGACGAAATATTCTGGAATTAGATAGCGGGGTTGGGAATATTTGTGAAAAGACTAAAAACCACTGAGTTATATACCTAACAAGGATGAATTTTGTGTTATGTAAGTCATATCTCAGTAGAGATGTTATAAAAAAAACTGTGTAGAGAATAGTTTCAGTAGTGCTTGTCAGAATTCTAATGAAATGCTAAAATTATAAAGTATCAAAACTATTAACAGAATACTAAGAGACATGATTTTCCAGGTGTTTAGGATTCAAGTTTTCAAAAAACTAAAGAAGTGTTCTTCATGATAGTTAAGGAATGTAAACAGAAAGTCAAATAAACATGCAGAATCATTTTTTTTTTTTAGTATTGGCTGAAACTGAAATGCAAACTACCTGTGCAAAACAACACATTTATCAAAAACTAACCATGAACCGTGACCTTAGAGATGTTCAAGCTGAATTTAGAAAAGGCAGAAGAAGCAGAGATCAAATTGTCAACATCCGCTGGGTCATTGAAAAAGAAAGAGGGTTCCAGAAAAATATTTACTTTTGCTTTATTGATTATGCCAAAGCCTCTGACTGTGTGGATCACAACAAACTGTGGAAAATTCTCCAAGAAATGGGAATACCAGACCACCTGACCTGCCTCCTGAAAAATCTGCATGCAGATCAAGAAGCAACAGTTGGGACTGGACATGTAACAACAGACTGGTTCCAAAGTGGGAAAGGCATACATCAAGGCTGCATATTGTCACCCGGTTTATTTAACTTATATGTAGAGTAGATCATGTGAAATTCTGGGCTGGATGAAGCACAAGCTGGAATCAAATTGCCGGGAGAAATATCAACAACCCAAGACATGCAGATGACACCAGCTTTATGGCAGAAAGCAAAGAAAAACTAAAGAGTCTCTTAGAGAAAGTGAAAGAGGAGAGATAAAAGGAGCCTTAAAATTCAACATTCAAATAATGAGAATCACAGCATCTGGTCCCATCAGTTCAGTCCAGTTCAGTCACTCAGTTGCGTCCGACTATTTGCGATGCCATGGACTGCAGAACGCCAGGCTTCCCTGTCCATCACCAACTCCTGGAGCTTGCTCAAACTCATGTTCATTGAGTCAGTGATGCCATCCAACCATCTCATCCTGTGTGTCATCCCCTTTGCCTCCCTCCTTCAATCTTTCCCAGGATCAAGGTCTTTTCCAATGAGTCAGTTCTTTGCTTCAAGTGGCCAAAGTATTGGAGTTTTGGCTTCAGCATCAGTCCTTCCAATGAATATTCTGGAATGATTTCCTTTAGAAAGGACTGGTTTAATTTCCTTGCATTCCAAGGATCTCTCAAGAGTCTTCTCCAACACCACAGTTCAAAAGCATCAATTCTTCGGTGCTCAGCTTTCTTTAGAATCCAACTCTCATATCCTACGTGACTACTGGAAAAACCATAGCTTTGACTAGATGGACCTTTGTTGGCAAAGTAACATCTCTGCTTTTTCATATGCTGTCTAGGTTGGTCATAGCTTTTCTCCCAATAAGCAAAATTTGTTAATTAGATGGCTGCAGTCACCATCTGCAGTGATTTTGGAGCCCTCTCCAAAAAAATCTGCTACTGTTTCCACAGTTTCCTCATTTATTTGCCATGAAATGATGGGACCAGATGGCATGATTTAATTTTCTGAATGTTGAGCTTTAAGCCACCTTTTTCACTTTCCTCTTTCACTTTCATCAAGAGGCTCTTTAGTTCTTCTACAATTTCTTCCATAACGGTGGTGTCATATGGATATCTGAGGTTATTGATATTTCTCCCAGCAATATTGATTCCACCTGTGCTTCATTCAGACTGATATTTCACATGATGTACTCTGCATGTAAGTTAAATAAACAGGGTGACAAAATTCAGCTTTGATGTACTCCTTGCCCAATTTGGAACCAGTCTGTTGCTCCATGTAAAGTTCTAATTGTTGGTTCTTGACCTGCATACAGATTTACCAGGAGGTAGGTCACATGGTCTGGTATTCCCATCTCTTTCAGAATTTTCCACAGTTTGTTATGATCCACACAGTCAAAGGCTTTGGCATAGTCAATAAAGCAGAAGTAGATGTTTTTTTGGAATACTCTTGCTTTTTGATGATGCAATGGATGTTGGCAATTTGATCTGGTTCCTCTGCCTTTTCTAAATCTAGCTTGAACATCTGAAAGTTCACAGTTCATGTACTGCTGAAGCCTGGCTTGGAGAATTTTGAGCATTATTTTGCTAGTGTGTGAGATGAGTGCAGTTGTGCAGTAGTTTGAACATTCTTTAGCATTGCCTTTCTTTGGGACTGGAATGAAAATTGACCTTTTCCAGTTCTGTGACCACTGCTGAGTTTTCCAAATTTTCTGGCATATCAAGTGGAGGTCTTTTACAGCATCACCTTTTAGGATTTGAAAGAGCTCAACTGGAATTCCATCACCTCCACCAGCATTGTTCATAGTGATACTTCCTATAGCCCACTTGACTTCACATTTCAGGATGTCTGGCTCTAGGTGAGTGATCACACCATCATGATTATCTGGGTCATGGGGATCTTTTCTGTATAGATTTTCTGTGTATTCTTGCCACCTCTTCTTAATATCTTCTGCTTCTGTTAGGTCCATACCATTTGTGTTCTCTATTGCGCCCTTCTTTGCATGAAATGGTCTCTCGGTATCCCTAATTTTCTTGAAGTGATATCTAGTCTTTTCAATTCAATTGTTTTCCTCTACTTCTTTGCATTGATTACTGAGGAAGGCTTTTTTTATCTCTCCTTACTACTCTTTCAAACTCTGCATTCAAATGGGTATATCTTTTCTTTTCTCCTTTGCCTTTCACTTCTCTTTACAGCTATTTGTAAGGACTCCTCAGACAACCATTTTGCCTTTATGCATTTCTTTTTCTATGTGATGGTCTTGATCCCTGCCTCCTGCACAATGTCACAAACCTCCATCCATAGTTCTTCAGGCACTCTATCAGATCTAATCCATTGAATCTATTTCTCATTTTCACTGTATTATCATAAGGGATTTGATTTAGGTCATACCTGAATGGTCTAATGATTTCCCCTACTTCTTCAATTAAGTCTGAATTTGGCAATAAGGAGTTCATGATCTGAGCCACGGTCAGCTCCCGGTTTTGTTTTTGCTGACAGTATTAAGCTTCTCCATCTTAGGCTGCAAGGAATATAATCATCTGATTTCGGTGTTGACCATCTGGTGATGTCCATGTGTGGAGTCTTCTCTTATGTTGTTGGAAGAGGGTGTTTGCTATGACCAGTGCGTTCTCTTGACAAAATCTAGTAGCCTTTGCCCTGCTTCATTCTGTACTTCAAGACGAAATTTGCCTGTTACTCCAGGTGTTTCTTGACTTCCTACTTTTGCATTCCAGTCCCTTATAATAAAAAGGACATCTTTTTTTTTTTGGGTGTTAGTTCTAGAAGGTCTTGTAGGTCTTCATAGAACCATTCAACTTCAGATTCCTCAGCATTACTGAAGGGGCACAGACTTGGATTACTGTAATATCGAATGGTTTGCCTTGGAAATGAACAGAGTTCATTCTGTCATTTTTGAGATTGCATCCTAGTACTGCATTTTGGACTCTTTTGTTGACTATGATGGCTACTCCATTTCTTCTAAGGGATTCTTGCCCACAATAGTAGATATAATCATCATCTGAGTTAAATTCACCCATTCCAGTCCATTTTAGTTCACTGTTTCCTAAAATGTCCATGTTCACTCTTGCCATCTCCGGTTTGATCACCTCCAATTTGCCTTGATTCCTGGACCTTACATTCCAGGTTCCTATGCAATATTGCTGTTAAGAGCATCAGAGTTTACTTCCATCACCAGTCACATCCAGAACTGGGTGTTGTTTTTGCTTTGGCTCCGTTGCTTCATTCTTTCTGGAGTTATTTATCCATTGATCTCCAGTTGTGAACTGGGTACCTACCAACCTGGGGAGTTCATTTTTCAGTGTCCTATCTTTTTGTGTTTTCATACTGTTCAAGGGGTTCTCAAGGCAAGAATATTGAAGTGGTTTGCCATTCCCTTCTCCAGGGGACCATGTTTTTTCTCTTCACTTCATGGCAAATAGAAGGGGAAACAATGGAAACAGTGACAGACTTTATTTTGGGGGGATCCAAAATCACTGCAGATGGTGACTGCAGCCATGAAATTAAAAGACACTTATTCCCTGGAAGAAAAATTTGATCAAACTAGACAGCATATTAAAAAGCAGAGACAATGGTTTACCAACAAATGTCCATCTCGTCAAAGCTATGGTTTTTCTAGTAGTCATGTATGGATGTGAAAGTATAAAGAAAGCCGAGCACTAAAGAATTGATGCTTTTGAACTGTGGCATTGGAGAAGACTCTTGAGAGTCCCTTGGAATGCAAGGAAATGAATCCAGTCAATCCTAAATGAGATCAGTCCTGAATATTCATTCGAAGCACTGATGCTGAAGCTGACACTCAATACTTTGGCCACCTGATGCAAAGAACTGACTCATTGGAAAAGACCCTGATCCTGGGAAAGATTGAAAGTGGAATGAGAAGGGGACAACACAGGATGAGATGGTTGGATGGCATCACTGACTCAATGGACATGAGCTTGAGTACGCTCCGGGAGTTGGTGATGGACAGGGAAGCCTAGTGTGTAGCAGTCCATGGGTCGCAAATTTGGACACAACTGAGCAGCTGAACTGAACTGAAGCATATACACTTGAAGAACTTTCATTTGAACTCATTAATAGAATTTTAATATGTTTTATTACTCTTTGAATCTCCAACACAAATTATTAGTGGCATTTAAAAAGTCATAATGAATCAAGTTTCAAGCTATACTACTTAAAACTGAGAGAGAAACCTACAAAACCATTTATTTTAAGGCTGAGATAAAACATTATTAGAATTCAACTGTAAAATGAAAGAATAATGACAATTATTGGGTACACATTCTACCAAACACACAATAGTTACTCACTAGCAAACAATAATGTATAAGATACAGACTATTGTGGCAGTGAATGCAAAAAGAAACACTGAGTAATAAATTTAACACTTTAAATTATAAAATCAATGTAAAGTAAATTAGATTTGAGATTTAAAACACACTCTAAGAGAATAAGATAATGGCTATTAGGACAAAAAAAAAAATTGTTCCAGTTATTTAATAACAGAAAGGGAATATGTAGAGTCAAGACACACTCACAATTAGTAGAACAGAAATTTGGGCCAATTCTGAAGTTTAAAAATTCCAGATAAAAGAATTTTTAAAAATTCTTCTGAAAAACAGGAGAGATTTATCAAGAAAGTCAGGATTTATCAGGTCAAAATTTAAGAGAAAGGAAAACCCCAGCGAGGTAAGCCCAGCACTAAAAGCAGCTTTTGTTCTGAGATTACCTGGAGAAACAACTTTTAAACTAAAGTACAGATTTGGTGGCTCAGGAGGTTGAGAGTAAAATATCAAAGCCCATGTCCACCCAAAGAGAGGATGTTGTCCACATTTAATTGAGAATTAAAAAGACTATATAATAAAATGTAAGTGAACAGTTGTAAACAAAAATGAAACTTGAATAATTCATAAAATCTCAAGTTTTGAATTTTCAGCTAGACCAGTATTGATGGTACTTGGTGACAGCAAATGAAAATACTATCTGGAGGAAACTATCTTAGTTCTAGAGTCCAAAATTCCAACAAATAAAATTTCAAATACAGTGACCAGTACAAAAGACCTGAGTTATTTAAACTGATTGTAGGCTATAGAGTTATTTTGCTTACTAGGTTTTTACAAAGAAAAATCAAGCTTGTCATAGTTATAGGAAAAAAGGAAAATGGAAACAATAAATTGGAAAGTTTGGAAAAGAAACAAAAAAGCCAAGTAAATCTGTATCAATTAAGAATGAAAATGCAAGGTCTAGTGGAAAGATGGGCACAATAAAGACAGAAGTGGTAAAAACCTATTAGAAAGAGACTATATTAAGAACAGGTGGCAAGAATATACAGAAGTACTGTACAAAAAAGATCTAAATGACCTGGGTAACCATGATGGCGTGATCACTCACCCAGAGCCATACGTCCAGGAGGGTGAGGTTAAGTGGGCCACTGGAAGCCTTATTACAAACAAAACTAGTGGACATGATGGATTTCCAGCCAAGCTATTTCAAATCCTAAAAGATGATCCTGTTAAAGTGATGCACTCCGTATGCCAGCAAACTTGGAAAACTCAGAATGCCCACAGAACTAGAAAAGGTCAATTTCATTCCAATCCCAAAGAAGGGCAACACCAAAGAATGCTCAAACTATAGAACAATTGCACTCATTTCACATGCTACAAGATAATGCTCAAAATCCTTCAAGCTGGGATTCAACAGTACGTGAACCAAAAACTTCCAGATGTACAAGATTGGTTAGAAAAGGCAGAGGAACCAGATCAAACTGCTAACATCCATTGGATCATAGAAAATGCAAGAAAAAAAAAAAAAAAGAAAACCATCTACTTCTGCTTCATTAACTACACTAAAGCCTTTGACCATGTGAATCACAGCAAACTGCAAAATTCTTCAATAGATGGGAATACCAGATGACCTTACCTGCCTCTTTAGAAACCTGTATGCAGGTCAAGAAGCAACAGTTAGAAGGGGACATGGACCAATGAATTGGTTCATAACTGTGAAAGGAGTACATCAAGGCTGTATATTGTCACCCTGCTTATTTAACTTATATGCAGAGTACATCATGTGAAATGCTAGGCTAGCTGAAGCTCAAGCTGAAACCAAGACTGCCAGGAGAAATATCAATAACCTCAGATATGCAGATGAAACCACCCTAATGGCAGAAAGCAAAGAGGAACTAAAGAGCCTCTTGATGAAGGTGAAAGAGGAGGGTGAAGAATCTCGCTTAAGACTCAACATTCAAATAACGAGGATCCCATCCAGTCCCATCCCATGACTTCATGGCAAACAGACAGGGGAAAAAATGGAAACAGTGACAGAATTTATTTTATTTGGCTCCAAAATCATTGCAGATAGTAACAGCAGTCACAAAATTAAAAGTTGCTTGCTCCTTGGAAAAAAAGCTATGACAAAACTAGACAGTGTATTAAAAAGGAAAGACATTACTTTGCTACGCAGGTTAATATAGTAAAAGCTACGGTTTTTCCAGTAGTCATGTATGGATGTGAGAGTTGGACCAAAAAGAAGGCTAAGCACCAAAGAACTGATGCTTTCGAACTGTGGTGCTGAAGAAGTCTCTTGAGAGTCCCTTGGACAGCAAGGAGATCCATCCAGTCAATCCAAAAGGAAATCAACCCTGAATATTCACTGGAAGGACTGATGCCGAAGCTGAAGCTCCAATACTTTGGCCACTTGAAGCAAAGAGCCGACTCACTGGAAAACACCCTGATACTGGGAAAGACTGAGAAGAGGAGAAGGGGGCAACAGAGGATGAGAGGATTGCATCACTGACTCAATGGAAATGAGTTTGAGCAAACTCCAGGAGATAGTAAAGGACACAGAAGCCTGGCATGCTGCAGTCCATGCGGTCTGCATGACATGACTTGGCAACTAAACAACAACAACAAATATTCTTCTCTGTGCCTGACAAATTCCCATGCTGTGAAGTCTGCTCTGTCTGAACTTAATATAGCTATTTCCATTTTCTTTTGATTAATGTTAACCTAAAGAAATGCAAAAAAGCAAAATGGCTGTCTGGGGAGGCCTTACAAATAGCTGCGAAAAGAAGAGAAGTGAAAAGCAAAGGAGAAAAGGAAAGATATAAGCATCTGATTCCAGAGTTCCTTCCTCAGTGATCAATGCAAAGAAATAGAGGAAAACAACAGAATGGGAAAGACTAGAGATCTCTTCAAGAAAATTAGTGATACCAAGGGAATATTTCATGCAAAGATGGTCTCCATAAAGGACAGAAATGGTATGGACCTAACAGAAGTAGAAGATATTAAGAAGAGGTGGCAAGAATATACAGAAGAACTGTACAAAAAAGATCTTTATGACCCAGATAATCACGATGGTGTGATCACTGACCTAGAGCCAGACATCCTGGAATGTGAAGTCAAGTGGGACTTAAAAAGCATCACTACGAACAAAGCTAGTGGAGCTGATGGAATTCCAGTTGAGCTATTTCAAATCCCAAAGATGATGCTGTGAAAGTGCTGCACTCAATATGCCAGCAAATTTGGAAAACTCAGCATTGGCCACAGGACTGGAAAAGGTCCGTTTTCATTCCAATCCCAAAGAAAGGCAATGCCAAAAAATGCTCAAACTACTGCACAATTGCACTCATCTCACACGCTAGTAAAGTAATGCTCAAAATTCTCCAAGCCAGGCTTCAGCAATATGTGAACCATGAACTTCCAGTTGTTCAAGCTGGTTTTAAAAAAGGCAGAGGAACCACAGATCAAATTGCCAACATCATCTGGATCATGGAAAAAGCAAGAGAGTTCCAGAAAAACATTTATTTCTCTTTATTGACTATGCCAAAGCCTTTGACAGTGTGGATCACAATAAACTGTGGGAAATTCTGAAAGAGATGGGAATACCAGACTACCTGCCCTGCCTCTTGATAAATCTGTAAGCAGGACAGGAAGAAACAGTTAGAGCTGGACATGGAGCAACAGACTGGTTCCAAATAGGAAAAGGAGTTCGTCAAGGCTGTATGTTGTCACCCTGTTTATTTAACTTATATGCAGAGTACATCATGAGAAATGCTGGGCTGGAAGAAGCACAAGCTGGAATCAAGATTGCCGGGAGAAATATCAATAACCTCAGATATGCAGATGACACCACCCTTATGGCAGAAAGTGAAGAGGAACTCAAAAGCCTCTTGATGAAGGTGAAAGTAGACAGTGAAAAAGTTGGCTTAAAACTCAACATGCAGAAAACTAAGATCATGGCATCTGGTCACATCACTTCATGGGAAATAGATGGGGAAACAGTGGAAACAGTGTCAGACTATTTTTTTGGGCTCCAAAATCACTGCAGATGGTGACTGCAGCCATGAAATTGAAAGACGCTTACTCCTTGGAAGAAAAGTTATGACCAACCTAGATAGCATATTCAAAAGCAGAGACATTACTTTGCCAACAAAGGTCTGTCTAGTCAAGGCTATGGTTTTTCCAGTGGTCATGTATGGATGTGAGAGTTGGACTGTGAAGAAAGCTGAACACCAAAGAATTGATGCTTTTGAACTGTGGTGTTGGAGAAGACTCTTGAGAGTCCCTTGGACTGCAAGGAGATCCAACCAGTCCATTCTGAAGGAGATCAGCTCTGGGATTTCTTTGGAAGGAATGATGCTAAAGCTGAAACACCAGTATTTTGGCCACCTCATGCAAAGAGTTGACTCATTGGAAAAGACTCTGATGCTGGGAGGGATTGGGGGCAGCAGGAGAAGGGGATGACAGAGCATGAGATGGCTGGATGGCATCACTGACTCGATGGACGTGAGTCTGAGTGAACTCCGGGAGTTGGTGATGGACAGGGAGGCCTGGCATGCTGCGACTCATGGGGTCGCACAGAGTCGGACGTGACTGAGCGACTGAACTGAACTGAACATGGTATAGCCTTCCCCAACCATTTACTTTTAATCTACATATGCCTTTAATAATTAAAGTGAGTTTCTTATCTATAACATGTACTTGGATCGTCATTCAAAGTGGCTATATATAGTTGGATTAATATTTATTCTAATTGTTACCAAATTCCTTTCTTCTTCTGTTCTCATTTTTGTATTCTATACTATTTCTGACCTCTGTAATTCTAATTGAGCATTTTTATATAATTCCATTTTCTCTCCTTTCTTAGCATATCACTTAATCCTTTATTAAAATCTTTTTAATCATTGTCACAGTTTGCAATATAAATTTCCAACTCATCCAAGTTCACTTAAATTAACACTATACAGCTTCACATAAGAAAGTAATCCTAATTTCTCCCTCTTATGCTTTGTATCATTGCTGTCATTAGTTAGATTTACACATAACTATCATAAGTGAATACACAGGTACATAAGTTCACATAATTAAATCAGTTTAGTTCACTCGCTCAGTCATGTCCAACTCTTTGCGACCTCATGAACTGCAGCACGCCAGGCTTTCCTGTCCATCACCAACTCCCAGAGCTTACTCAAATTCATGTCCCATGGAGTCAGTGATGCCATCCAACCAGCCCATCCTCTGTCATGCCTTTCTCCTCCCACCTTCAAACTTTCCTAGCATCTGGGTCTTTTCCAATGAGTCAGCTCTTCACATCAGGTGATCAAGTGTTGGAGCTTCAGCATCAGTCCTTCCAATAAATATTCAGGACTGATTTCCTTTAGGAGGGACTGGTTGGATCTCCTTGGTGTCCTAGGGACTCTCAAGAGTCTTCTCCAACACCACAGTTTTAAAAGCATCAATTCTTTGGTGCTCAGCTTTCTTTATATTCCAACTCTCACATCCTTACATGACTACTGGAAAAACCATAGCTTTGACTAGATGGACCTTAGTTGGCAAAGTAATGTCATGCAGTCCATGGAATCGCAAAGAATTGGACACAACTGAGTGACTGAACTGAATTGAACTGAGGATAGAGCCACAGTAGGGTAAAATTAGACAACATTTGTGGCTACTCAGATGCAAGGGGTGTGGCTAGCTGACAGCTCCAGCTGTTAGCTGTTCAGTGTTCACCCCTGCTTTCAAGTTGAGGTCATATTATTCTCTGGGCCAGCTTCAGGCGATTACTGAATAAGGCAGTGTTACAAGGACCTGGCCATTACTGGTCATTATTAGACTTTCAGATAGAGACAGACTTTGCTTCAGAGCTCCTGGTTGGTTGGCAGAAACTTTGATTCTCCATTTCTTCCATTTTCCTTTAAAGTGATTTCTGTGTGCATACTAAGTCTCCTCAGTCATGTCCAACTCTTTGTGACACTATGGAGTATAGCCCGCCAGGCTCCTCTATCCATGGGATTCTCCAGGAAAGAATACTGGAGTGGGTTGCCATGTACTTCTCCAGGGGATCTTTCCAACCCAGGGATCAAACCCATGTCTCTTTTGTCTCCTGCATTGGCAGGTGGGCTCTTTTAACACTAGTGTCATCTGGGAAGCCCTTAAAGAGTGAGTGTTGCTGCTGCTGCTGCTGCTGCTGCTGCTGCTGCTGCTAAGTCGCTTCAGTCGTGTCCGACTCTGTGTGACCCCATAGATGGCTGCCTACCAGGCTTCCCCATCCCTGGGATTCTCCAGGCAAGAATACTGGAGTGGATTGTTATTTCCCATTAAAACTTTTGTACACTTAACTGCCATACTTCCTTTCTGGAAAAACCTGTGATATCACAAACTGTGCTTGACTCCATAGACATGATAAGAAAATTTTTAAAATCCAGAAATTTCAGAATTATTTTTAAAAAGTAGCAAGTGAATGCTATATTAATACATAATTTAAGCTGTAAAACTGTGAGGGTTGCCTGAGTCACCAGAGAGCTCACTAGGAAATGAGAGAACTGAGCAGATGATTTACCTAATAGCATAATACATGTGGAAAAGGCACAGGGACTAGAACTATGAAGTGCTCATACTAGAGTATGTGTGCTATGTCGCTTCAGTTGTGTATGACTCTTTGCCATGCTATGGACTGAGCCTGCCGGTCTTCTCTTGGGATTCTCCAGGCAGGAATACTGGAGTGGGTTGCCATTTCCTTCTCCAGGGGATCTTCCCAACCCAGGGATCAAACCCGCATCTCGTATGTCTCCTGCACTGGCAGGCGTTCTTTACCACTAGGGCCACCTGGGAAGACCATACTACTCAGCAAATACATTGTATATTGAGATTTATAAAGGAGAATGAAGTGACTTAAACCTGAGATAGATAGAAATTAGGAAAAAATTATAAGGGAGATACCTATAAATTATGCCAGATGGTAACTCTCTTGGCATGATTTAACATCTCCTTGCAAATGTTAATTCTGTTGATCCCACGTGCATACCTAAGAACTGTAATATACAATATGTTGACTTTCTCGTAAGGGTTATAAGACAAATAGAAATACAAATGTAAGTAAAAATTCCTTTATTCTTAATATTATTCAATGAAGTGTCCACTTTTCTCTTATTGAAAAATGTTTTTCATAATCATATTTCCAGCTCAGCTGTTCATATTCATATATCTTCATGTTATCCTGACCCTTTGGCACCAGTTAGAGAACAGCTGGTACTGTAACCACAGAACTTCTTTGGTTAAAACACACAATGTGGAATTTACCTTTTGCTTTGTGTATAAAGATACTGTATGTATCCACATTTCCAAGGACTGCAAGTATTCCTCTCTGAATTATATCATGGAAAGGCTAGAAATATACCTGGTACCCTGTAGGAGACGCAAGGGATGTGGGTTCAATCCTTGGGTTGGCATGAGCCCTGGAGGAGATAATGGCAATCCTGTATTTTTACCTGGAAAATCTCATGGACAGAGGAGGCTGGCAGGCTATAGTCTATGAGGTCGCAAAGAATCAGACATGACTGAGCAGCTGAGAACACACACCCTTCAGCTCAGTTCCCTTTGGTATTCAAAGTTTCTTGGTCCCTTTTTTTTTTTTTTGCAACTGACTCAGAGGTGAATACTGATTTTATGACAAGAAGAAAACTGGCTCAAATTTATGTCCTTAAGTTATTTTCATCCAGTTCATTTTCCATACTATAGGCACTTATACCACCATTTCTTAGGATAGGTTTTCTGGCATGATCATGGTTTTTGCTGTGATTCTGAAACCATAGTCTTATTGCACACTTTCAGACAGATGTCCTTTTGCTTCTTCTCTCCTTCACTTGAAGTAAGCTAAATTTGCTACAGTCCCCTTTCCTGATAATCTCCTGACCTATTACTGTAATTTTTATTTCCATTATGCTCCAAAATTATTAATGTTCCCTTCTAAATGATATCCTATGGCTCATTTGCTCTTACCTCTGATTATGTCACAGTTTGATAATTAATTTTAAAAATTTATAAACTTAAATGACTTTGTAAACCTTAAACTCTTTGGAAATCTCTAGACAAGTAAGATAATATAGTTGTATTATGAAACATGCAAATTGGACTTAGACTTATCATTAATAAAAGACAACCTCTTTATAGTGACAACTTTTACGTTACACTTTGTGACTTATCTTTATTATCTTTTTATTTTTTCATTATTCTGTTGGTATGGATTTGCCATATAGAACTTTACTCCATTTAATTTGGCAGGAATAATTTCAGTGAATTTTCCTTTATCATATGTTTTTTTCCAGCTTATCATTTGTGTATTACTTTTATTTATTAGTGTCATTTTCTGTTCAGAACATTTTAATTCTAAAGTGATCAAACCAGTAAGTATTTGGGGATTCTATTCTTTATGCAATGCTAAAAAAAATTCTTCCCAACTCTAGGATTATAAAAAGATGAATCATTTTGTTCTAACATTATTGCTTTGTATTTTTACTTTTAAATATTTATTCCATTTGGAGATTATTTAGTTTGGGGTTGTATTAAGGATATAACTTTATATTTTTTAATGATATACTGGCATTTGCAGCAATGTGGATGGACCTAGAAAATATTATACTTAGAGAAGTAAGTCATACAAAAAAATACAAATACTATATGATATCACTTATATATGGGATCTAAAAACTAAAATAAATAAAAGTATATGCAAAACAGAAACAAAACCACAGTTATCAGAGACAAATTTGTGGTTATCAGAGAGGAGAGGGAAGGGAGGAGAGACAAATTAGGGATATAGGATTAACAGATACAAACTACTATATATAAATGAGATAAGCAATAAAGATATGCTATTTAGCACAGGGAATTATATCCATTATGTTTTAATCACCTTTATTAAGTATAATCTGCAAAAATACTCTGAATCACTATTCTGTATACCTGAAACTAGCTTAATATTATAAATTAACTATACTTAAATTTTTTGAAAAAAATTAATTTTACAGGAAAAGAAAAATCCTTTATATTTTTATATATGGCAATTAAATTATTCCTACACTATTTGTTAATTATTATTCTACCAAGTTTCATGCAAAGATGGACACAATATAAGACAGAAATGGTATGGACCTAACAGCAGCAGAAGATATTAAGAAGAAGTGGCAAGATAAACAGAAGAACTACACAAAAAAGATCTTCATGACCCAGATAATCATGATGGTGTGTCTGATCACTCACCTAGCATCAAACATCCTGGAATGTGAAGTCAAGTGGACCTTAGGAAGCATCACTATGAACAAAGCTAATGGAGGTGATGCAAATCCAGTTGAGCTATTTAAAATCCCCAAAATTGATGTTGTTAAATATGCCAGCAAATTTGGAAAACTCAGCAGTGGCCACAGGACTGGAAGAGGTCAGTTTCCATTCCAATCCCAAAGAAAGGCAATGCCAAAGAATGTTCAAACTACCACACAACTGCACTCATCTCACATGCAGCAAAGTACTGCTCAAAATTCTCCAAACCAGGCCTCAACAGTACATGAACCATGAACTTCCAGATGTTCAAGCTGGTTTTAGAAAAGGCAGAGGAACCAGAGATCAAATTGCAAACATATGCTGGTTCATCAAAAAAAGCAAGAGAGTTCCGGAAAAACATCTACTTTTGCTTTATTGACGACCCCAAATCCTTTGACTGGGTGGATCACAATAAAGTATGGAAAATTCTCAGAGATGGGAATAACAGACTTACCTGCCTCCTGAGAAATCTGTATGCAGGTCAAGAAGCAACAGTTAGAACAGACATGGAACTACATACTGGTTCCAAATTAGGAAAGGAGTAGGTCAAGACTGTATATTGTCACCCTGCTTATTTAACTTACGTGCAGAATACATCGTGGGAAAAGCTGGGCTGGAGGAAGCACAGGCTGGAATCAAGATTGCCAGGAGAAATATCAATAATGTCAGATACAAAGAAGACACCTCCCTTATGACAGAAAATGAAGAACTAAAGAGGCTTTTAATGAAAGTGAAGGAGGAGAGTGAAAAACCTGGTTTAAAACTCAACATTCAGAAAACTAAGATTATGGCATCCAGTCTGATCACTTCATGGCAAATAGATGGGGAAACATCTAACCCTACCATCAGATCAGATCAGATCAGATAAGTCGCTCAGTCATGTCCGACTCTTTGCAATCCCATGAATCCCAGTATGCCAGGCCTCCCCGTCCATCACCAACTCCTGGAGTTAACTGAGACTCACGTTCATCGAGTCAGTGATGCCATCCAGCCATCTCATCCTCTGTCATCCCCTTCTCCTCTTGCCCCCAATCCCTCCCAGCATCAGAGTCTTTTCCAATAGTCAACTCTTCACATGAGGTGGCCAAAGTACTGGAGTTTCAGCTTTAGCATCATTCCTTCCAAAGAAATCCCGGGGCTGATCTCCTTCAGAATGGACTGGTTGGATCTCCTTGCAGTCCAAGGGACTCTCAAGAGTCTTCTCCAACACCACAGTTCAAAAGCATCAATTCTTCGGCGCTCAGCTTTCTTCACAGTCCAACTCTCACATCCATACATGACCACTGGAAAAACCATAGCCTTGACTACACGAACCTTTGTTGGCAAAGGAATGTCTCTGCTTTTGAATATGCTATCTAGGTTGGTCATAACTTTCCTTCCAAGGAGTAAGCGTCTTTTAATTTCAAGGCTGCACTCACCATCTGTAGTGATTTTGGAGCCCAGAAAAATAAAGTCTGACACTGTTTCCACTGTTTCCCCATCTATTTCCCATGAAGTGATGGGACCAGATGCCATGATCTTCATTTTCTGAATGTTGAGCTTTAAGCCAACTTTTTCACTCTCCACTTTCACTTTCATCAAGAGGCTTTTGAGTTCCTCTTCACTTTCTGCCATAAGGGTGGTGTCATCTGCATATCTGAGGTGATTGATATTTCTCCCGGCAATCTTGATTCCAGCTTGTGTTTCTTCCAGTCCAGCGTTTCTCATGATGTACTCTGCATGTAAGTTAAATAAACAGGGTGACAATATACAGCCTTGACGTACTCCTTTTCCTATTTGGAACCAGTCTGTTGTTCCATGTCCAGTTTTAACTGTTGCTTCTTGACCTGCATACAAATTTCTCAAGAGGCAGATCAGGTGGTCTGGTATTCCTATTTCTTTCAGAATTTTCCACAACTGATTGTGATCCACACAGTCAAAGGCTTTGGCATAGTCAATAAAGCAGAAATAAATGTTTTTCTGGAACTCTCTTACTTTTTCCATGATCCAGCGGATGTTGGCAATTTGATCTCTGGTTCCTCTGCCTTTTCTAAAACCAGCTTGAACATCTGGAAGTTCACGGTTCACATATTGCTGAAGCTTGGAGAATTTTGAGCATTACTTTACTAGTGTGTGAGATAAGTGCAATTGTGCGGTAGTTTGAGCATTTTTTGGCATTGCCTTTCTTTGGGATTGGAATGAAAACGGACCTTTTCCAGTCCTGTGGCCAATGCTGAGTTTTCCAAATTTGCTGGCATATTGAGTGCAGCACTTTCATAGCATCAAAACCCCAGGATTGCCTCAGGCCAAACAACTACCAGGGAGGGAGTGCAACTCCACCCATCAGCTGATAATAATTTTACTGAACAAGGCCCTGCCCCCCAGATCAAGTCCTTCCCATCAAGAAGCTTACAGGAAACTTTTAGCCTCATGTATTAGAGGGAAGACAGAAGAAGCAAGAAGAAGCACAATCCCACAGCAGCTAAAACAAAAACCATATTCCAGAAAGTTAATCATGATGAAAAGGCAGAAAGTTATGTGTCAGATGAAGGAACAACATAAAACCCCTAAAAAACAACTAAATGAAGTAGAGATAGGCAACCTTCCAGAAAAAGAAATTCAGAATAATGATAGCGAAGATGATCCAGGATCATGGGTAAAGAATGGAGGCAAATATTGAGAAGATGCAAGAAATTTTTACCAAAGACCTAGAAGAAATAAAGAACAAATAAGCAGAGATGAAAAATATATGAGAAGGAAGCCAAAGCAGAATAACTGAGGCAGAAGAATGGAAAATTGACCTGGAGGACAGAACAGTGGAAATCACTGCCACAGACCAGAATATAGAAAAAAGAATGAAAAGGAATGAAGACAGCCTAAGACCTCTGGGACAACATTAAACACATGAACATTTGGGTCCCAGAAGGAAAAGAGAGTGAGAAAGAACCTGAGAAATTATTTGAAGAGATAATAGCTGAAATTTACCTAACATGGGAAAGGAAATAGTTAACCAAGTCCAGGATGCACAAAGAGTCCCAGGAAGGATAAGCCTAAGGAGGAACACACCAAGACACATAGTAATCAAACTGACAAAAATTAAAGACAGAGATAAAATATTAAAAGCAACATGGGGAAAATGAAAAATAACATACAAGGGGACTCCCATCAGTTGATCAGCTGATTTCTCAACAGAAACTCTACAAGCCAGAAGGGAATGGCACGATATATTTAACGTCATGAAAGAGAAGAACCTACAACCAAAAAATACTCTACCCAGCAAAACTCTCCTTCAGATTTGATGGAGAAATCAAAAGCTTTCCAGATAAGCAAAAATTAAGAGAATTCAGCACCACCAAATCAGCTTTACAACAAATGCTAAAGGAACTTATCTGGGCAGGAAACACACGAGAAGGAAAAGGCCTGTAGAAAATAAACCAAGAACAATTAAGAAAACAGTAACAGGAACATGAAAGTGAAAGTGAAAGTTAGTCACACAGTGGTGTCCGATTCTTTGTGATCCCATGGACCGTAGCCCACAGAATTCTGTCCATGGAATTCTCCAGGCAAGAGTACTGGAGTGGGTTGCCACTTCCTTCTCCAGGGGATCTTCCTGACCCAGGGATCAAACCCGGGTCTCCTGAATTGCAGGCGGATTCTTTACCATCTGAGCTACAGGATCATACATATCGATAATTACCTGAAATGAAAATGGATTAATGCACCAAGCAAAAGACATAGACTGACTGGGTGGATGAAAACATGTGCATGTATGCACTTTCACTTGCCACATCACTCTGCTTGACCCCCCTACAAATTGTATGTAATCATTTATATTGTTAATCATGTTTCCCTTATGGTTTGCAATTGTAATTATCTTTTATTTTTTGTTTGGCTATTGATTGTGAAAACTGATAAACATCTTTTACTAATGTGATTATGTAACTATTACTCACTAAATACCATTGTATCATGATAGGTCAACAGAAAAATAATAGAACTCTATATCACCAAAACTAGGATCTAACAGGAAAACCTGTAATCACTTTTTAAAATCCAGATGCATATCAGAATTATATTGAAATTTTTTGAAAAATACAAATGTTTAGGTATTGCTTTTTTTTCTCTAGAGTTCCAGATATATTTCTAATGAGCAGTCATGTTTAAAAACAACTGGACTATATGGTGATCTTTCACTTTTATCTAGTTTGTTTCACTTTTTCTATTTCATATTTAGTGCTCTCATTTCATTTAGTTTATGTTCTAAAATTTCTCCATCTCATTTTTTTGATGTTCTTTTTTAAGTCTTTATCAAGTGTAGTAGAAGAACTTTCATATACATATATATATAAATATGTATAATATATATATTTTAGAAAACTTATGAATTTTTGCCTGATTAAAATATTATGACATTTTGATTCTACTTGTTTGACTTAGTATGACTAGAATGCTAAATTTCTAATTAAAAAATAGATACACAACAAGCAACAAAATTTACTGTATAGCATAGGGAACTATAGTCAATATCTTGTAATCTTATGATGGAAAATAATTTCAAAAATAATATATGTGTATTTGTGTAACTGAATCAGCTTCCTGTGCACCTGAAACATTGTAAGTCAACTATACTTCAATAAATCTATATATATAAATAAATAAAAACTTCACTGAAAAAAGAAAAAAAAAGATAAAGTTAGAGCCTATGTGTTAAGTCAGTAAGCTATAGCTTAACTTGTAAGTTATCGTTTTTCCTTCTTTGGGTCCCAAAAGAAGGGTGAATTAAGCTTAAACTGTCCCTAACTCCTGGTAGCCCTAGTATCTACTTTTAAGAGACTCTTCTAATAAATATCTCATATTTGTATCTTACCCTAAAAGCCACTATTTCCCAAAACTCCAACTCCTCTGATCATACCCTTAGACGTCAGTCAGGCAACTGATGAAACTTGCTTTGAGTCTGCATACACCTTTCAATTACATATTATATCATCAGTCCCTACCCAGTTAAGTTTCTCCTATTTCCCCCCACCTCCCTAAAAGTTCCAGATAGTAACTGCTTGATGGCAATTTTTAAGTTCTTAGAATTTGTTATAGTGCTAAGGGCATTCTAAGTATTCAAAAAACACCCATTTGAAATGAGCTGTTTTGCTGACAGGGCCTGAAAATGACTATTAGGCAATAACAAAGAGCAATTCTTAGAGAAGATGTGAGGAAGTTATTACAAAGCTTTTTTCTTAAGACTTACATGAGTTAGTACAACATCCTAGAAGCTCATGACAACAAAGGTCAGTTCCTAGTGTAAGGAAAGTTTCTTCACAAAACAATGAAATGCAAAAATGAAGTATCTATCCATAAGTTTTTTAAACAACCCACTTAATAAAATAAAGTGACCCATTCCATATTTTCTAAATCTGATATAAGATCAATCTTCTTAATACTTTTTAGTATAATTTACTGTTAAACTAAACAAATAAAAGATCAAAAGTACTTTCAGCATTTTTTTGGCTTATAATATTATAAAGTTGTGTCAGTGTAGGTTCATTGACTGTAACAAATATACCACTGTGGTATGGGATGTGGATAATGGATACTGTACATATGTGGGGACAGGCAGTACATAGAGACTCTCCTTACTTTCTGCTAATTTTGCTATGGACCTAAAAATGCTCTAAAGAGAATGTTTAACTAAAAAAAGAGAATTGTTAATGTGGAATATAACACAAAATAGAGGTTCCTGAAAGCAATATTTCTATACTTATATTATAAAAAACGGAGACAAAATGTTTTTATCCACAATGCAAAAACTTTGTATTTATTATATAAATAAAATATGATCTCAGTTAGAAAAAAAGAATATACAAAATTGTCAGAAAGAAAGGAATAATAATAAATAACCACAATTAACATATTGATGGTTGGGATTTTCATGTATTTTGAATGCATATGTGATATAATTAAAAAGTCAGTTTATATTTTTGAACCCTATTAAAAATTACATTAAACAACCTCAGATGTGTGTGTGTGTGTGTATGTGTATGTGTGTGTTGTATTTAACAGTGATCCATGGAAAGGGTTCACAGGAGGATTAAATTTGAGTATAATTTGCTCTATTTTATTTTACAGAAATGGTATTCAACACGAAATGTAATAGTTTCATCTGTATTAGTTATGATAAAAATAAATCTTTGGAAGCAAAGGAAAATCAATAAAAGTATCCCAGAATTCAAACAAATTAGCAGTTCTAAAGCAAATCTTACTTTAGTATAGATGATTTCTATATTATATTATGTTTCCAGGAACTATATAATGCCATAAAGGAGGACAAGATGTGAACATTCATTGTGTTAGAAGTGGTTCAAAGTATGAAATTTGTTCCAGAGAAACTGATTGGATTGCCCTATTGATCTTTTTCCTTGTTTGCTGATAACTAGGGAGAACATATGCACCCTCTCCAGAAGATTAGTCAAGATAAAGGTTGTGAAATTCTAATATCAGTGCCTCAAGGCAGGAGACTGTTGCTGAAGTCCTAAGAAAAAAATAGAATGTGACTCTAGGAGTTGGGCTGCCAACGAAGATAGAGATCCACAACACATAGAATGTTCTTCCTTTCCAGGAGATTTTAACAGTAAAGGTTCCAGGCCATCACATTTTCTTACCTCTTAGGTGACTCCTTTCCTACCGGACAACATATTGCTAAACCAGCTGAAGGAAGATTCAGATGTGAGGTTATGAGGGCAACAGGAAAGGAGGCAACTAAGTTGCTTGAAGGGTGCAACAAAACCTTGTAAAAATCAAGACTCAGGGAAAGGAGGAGTGACCTCCACAAGAGACTAAGCCAGACCTGCTTTTGAGTATTTGAGTGCCTCTTATGGAGGCACAGGTCAGCCGTGGCCTACCACAGGGGTTCTCAAGGTAGCAGCAGTCCTGGAAGGGGCAGAGTATGGCATAAGTCCTCTTGGAGAAGGTCGCCATTAGCCCTACCATAGAGTCGCCACGCAGGTGACCCACAGGCTGGAGAACAATTATACCAAAGAAGTTCTCACACTGCTATGAAAGTTGTAAACCCACAACTGAAATTTCTGAACCTGGGGATCTGGCAAAGAGACTGAGAACGTCTGGGGAATTATACTTTGAAGGCAAATGAGATTTTGATTACAAAACTTCCAAAGGACTGAGGAAACAGACTCTTTGATGGCATAAACAGAACCTTGTGCACAAAAGGACCTAGGAAAAAGGAGCAGTGACCCCACAAGAGACTGAGTAGGACTTGCCAGTATAAGTCCTTTTGAAGGAGGTTGCTCAGGCCAAACTACATGGAGTGAACACAAACCCACCCATCAGCAAAAAATTAAAGATTTACTGAGCATGGCCTTGCCCACCAAAGTAAGACCCAGTTCTCCACACAGCCCATCCCTCCCATCAGGAAGCTTCCACAGGCCTCTTACCTTATCAATCAGAGAAGAGACAAAATGAAAACCACAATCACAGAAAACTAATCAAACTGATTACATGGATCACAATCTTCTCTAACTCAGTGAAACAAAGAGCCTTGCCATGTAGGGCCACCCAAGATGGACAGGTCATGGTGGGAGGTTCTGACAAAATGTGGTCCACTGGAGAAGGGAAGGGCAAACCACTTCAGTATTCTTGACTTGGGAAAGCCATGAACAGTATGAAAAGGAAAAAATATATGACACTGAAAGATGAACTCCCCAGGTCGGTAGGTGCCCAAGATGCTACTGCAGAAGAGTGGAGACAGAGCTCCAGAAAGAATGAAGAGATGGAGCCAAAGAAAACACAATGCCCAATTGTGAATGTGACATGATGGAAGTAAAGCCCAATGCTGTAAAGAACAATACTGCATAGGAACCTATGAATCAAGGTAAATTGGAAGTGGTCAAATAGGAGATGGCAAGAGTGAAAAATGACATTTTAGGAATCAATGAACTAAAATGGACTGGAATGGGTGAATTTAATTCAGATGACCATTATATCTCCTACTGTGGGCAAGAATCCCTTAGAAGAAATGGACTGGCCCTCATAAGTCAACAAAAGAGTCCAAAATGCAGCACCTGGGTGCAATCTCAAAAACGACAGAATGATCTTGGTTCATTTCCAAGGCAAACCATTCAACATCGCAGTAATCCAAGTACATGCCCCAACCACTAATGCCAAAGAACCTGAAGCTGAATGGTTCTGTGATGACCTATGAGAACTTAGAAGTAACACCCCGCAAAAATATATCTTTTTCATCATAGGAGACTGGGATAGAAAAGTAGGAAGTCAAGAGATACCTGTAGTAATAGGCCTTAAGTTTGGCCTTTGAGTACAAGATGAAGCAGGGCAAAGGCTAACAGAGTTTTGCCAAGAGAATGCACCAGACATAGCAAAAACACTCTTCCAACAACACAAGAGAAGAATCTACACATGAACATCACCAGATGGTCAATATTGAAATCAGACTGATTATATTCTTTGCACTCAAAGATGGAGAAGCTCTATACAGTCAGCAAAAAACAAGAGTGAGAGTTGACTGTGGCTCAGATCATGAACTCCTTATAGCAAAATTCAGATTTATATTGAAGAATGCAGGGAAAACCACTAGGTCATTCTGGTATGGCCTAAATCAAATCCCTTATGATAATACAGTGGAAGTGACAAATAGATTCAAGAGATTAGATCTGATAGACAGAGTGCCTGAAGAACTATGGACCAAACAGTTCATAACACTGTACAGGAGGTAGTGATCAAAACCATCTCCAAGAAGAAGAAATTCAAAAAATCAAAATGGTTGTCTGAGGGAGCTTTAAAAATAGCTGAAAAAAGAAGACAAGTAAAAGGCAAGGAGAAAAGGAAAGATATACCCATCTGAATGCAGAGTTCAAAAGAATAGCAAGGACAGATGAGAAAGTCTTCTTAAGTGAACAATGCAAAGAAATAGAGAAAATAATAGAAAGGGAAAGACTAGAGATCTCTTCAAGAAAATTAGTGATACCAAGGGAACATTTCATGCAAAGATGGGCACAATAAAGGAACGAAACAGTAAGGACCTAACAGAAACAGAAGATGTTAAGAAGAGGTAGAAAGAATACACAGAAGAACTATACAAAAAAGATCTTCATTTCCCATATAACCACGATGGTGTGATCACTCATCTAGAGCCAAGCATTCTAGAGTGTGAAGTCAAATGGGCCTTAGAAGCATCACTATGAACAAAGCTAGTGAAGGTGATGGAATTCCAGTTGTGCTATTTCAAATTGTAAAGATGATCCTGTTAAAGTGCTGCAGTCAATAGGCCAAAAAATTTGGAAAACAGCCACAGGACCAGAAAAGGTCAGCTTTCACTCCAATCTTAAAGAACGGCAATGCTAAAGAATGTTCAAACTACCAAACGATTACACTCATTTCACATGCTACAAGGTAATGCTCAAAATCTTTCAAACTAGGATTCAACAGTGTGTGTTTTGAGAACTTCCCAATGTACAAGCTGGATTTAGAAAAGGCAGAGGAACCAAAGATCAAATTGCCAACATCTGTTGGATCATAGAAAAAGCAAGCGAATTCCAGAAAATAATCTACTTCTGCTCATTGACTATGCTAAAGCCTTTGACTGTGGGGATCACAACAAACTGCAGAAATTTCTTCAAGAGATGGGAATACCAGACTACCTTACCCATCTCCTGAAAAAACACTGTATGCAGGTCAAGAAGCAACAGTTAGACTTGAACATGGAAAAACAAATTGGTTCCAAATTGGGAAAGAAGTACATCAAGGCTTATATTGTCACCATGTTTATTTAACTTATATGCAGAGTACATCATGCAAAATGCCAAGCTGAATGAAACATAAGCTGAAATCAAGATTGCCAGGAGAAATATAAATAATCTCAGATATGCAGATGACACCATCTTATGGCACAATGCAAAAAGGAACTAAAAGAGCCTCTTGATGAAGGTGAAAGAGGACAGTGAAAAAGCTGACTTAAAACTCAACATTCAAAAAACTAAGAAAAGGCATCTTGTCCCATCTTCTTGTCCCATCTGCTCCCATTCCACTTCATGGCAAATGGATGGGGAAATAATGGATGTGGTGACTCTATTTTCTTGGGCTAAAAAATCACTGTGGTTGGGGACTGTAGCCATAAAATTAAAAGATGATTGCTCCTTGGAAGAAAAGCTATGAAAACCTAGACCGCATTTTAAAAAGCAGTGATGTTACTTTGCCGACAAAGGTCTGAATAGTCAAAGCTATGGCTTTCCAGTAGTCATGTACGGATGTGAGAATTGGATCATAAAGAAGGCTGAGCTCCGAAGAACGGATGCTTTCTAATGTTGTATTACAGAAGACTCTTGAGAGTCCTTTGGACTCCAAGGAGCTCAAACCAGTCGATTCTAAAGGAAATCAACCCTGAATATTCATTGGAAGGACTGATGCTGAAGCTAAAGCTCCAATACTTTGGCCACCTGATGGGGAGAGCTGACTCACTGGAAAAACCCTGATGCTGGGAAAGACTGAAGGCAGGAGAGGAAGGGGATGACAGAGCATGTGATGGTTGGATGGCATCACCGACTCAATGGACGTGAGTTTGAGCAAGCTCCAGGAGATGTTGAAGGACCAGGAAGCCTGTTGTGCTGCAGTCCATTCAGTCACAAAGAATCACTACTCTGAAAGAGTAGTCTTTCAGTCACAAACAAAGCTACTCTGAAAGAAATATATGACAAATTGCTTTCCCTGACTCCAAATTTTTATCCTTTAGGTTAGAATGAGCATGACTTTCTCTTACACTATATCCCTTCTAAAATTCATGTTTGCAATATAGAAAATAACTATTCAAGATAAAAAAGCATAGGTAACAAAAAATATCTCATAGTGTAGCCCAGGTTACTAAAATATTGCAATTGAATTTTAGACCAAAGCCTCAGTTAGGAACTGCTTTGCTTGTTATTACTTTCTCTCTCTCTCTCTCTCTCTCTCTCTCTATATATATATATATATATATATATATTCTCTTTGGTAACTTTTTTTTAAATTTTGTTTTATTTTTAAACTTTACAATATTGTATTAGTTTTACCAAATATAAGTAACCTTTTGAGTAAAAGGATTGACTGTGACAAAGCAGATATCAAATATTTTTGGGTGCCCCAGCAAAATTCATCATCATAATATCTAGACTTTCCAAAAAATCCTCCATAGTAATATATAAATGTCCCTATAGCTTGATCTAATTACCAACAAATTCTATATTTATGTTAGTCTATTCAGTAACAGGAGAAAAACCACCCTCTGATGAAAATCTGTAAGCCAGGGACAAATAATGTCCATAGCAATTGCTTTAGATTCTCAATTTCTTCTATGTCAACACATTTTTTTTTTTCAGATTCTTTCATCATGGCTTCTGATTTTTGGTTCTGCATCTCATTTACAGTCTATTCTTACACCATGAACTCTGGGTGTTTATAGGAACTTTTGGCTTTAAAACACATCATTTCCTAAATGAATGTGTCTTGAACTCACTCCTCTGGCTCTTTTCATTTTAGGTTACCATAAATATCAGAAATTCTAAGTCCTTAGGAGACTAAGCACATTTCATCTCCAAACAGGAGCAGATTCAGACAATGATTACTTTATCTAATTACTGAAACCTGAATTCCATTCTCGTTTAACCCTTTCCATTACTTTGCTCACAGTATATTTTTCTAATGAGCTTCCGTTATTAAATGCTGATATTTTCTCAAGCCTTCCCCTTCCCTACTCCCTAACTTCTTTAGTGTTTTCTGGATCCTAGGTTGTCTTAGGCATCTAGGGTATTAATTATTCTCACTATAGTTTCCAACAAACCAAGTCAATAAAGACTAGAGGAGTGAGCAGTAAAAATGATAAAAGAATAATACATCAACAGAGTGACCTGAAGAAAAGACTAAAAATGAAACTAACAGAAGATGGAATGGCAATTTTATATAAAAGGCATAGATTCAAAGATGAATCTTTCAGAGAAAAATTACTTCAGTTACTTTAAGAAAGTGAGCTTTGGGCTTCCTTGGTGGCTCCATGGTAAAGAATCTGCATGCCCTTGCAGGAGACAGAGCTTTGATTCCTGATCCAGGAAGATCCCACATGACACAGCTACAGAAGCCCACACACTCCGGAGCCCATGCTCTCCAACAAGAGACACTATCGCAATGAGAAACCCACACACTGCAAGCAAGAGTAGCCTGGTTTACCGCAATTAGAGAAAAGCCTACACGGCAATGAAGAACCAGCACAGCAAAAAAATAAATTTAAAAAAGAAAGTGAGCTTTGGAGACAACTTCAATAATGTTCTATGAATAATGGTCCATGAATGGTAGCCATAAGCAGTGAAAAAAACATAAGACTAGAAAAGAATAGCTTTTAATAAATGACATTAGTAGTGATGTGGTTAATAGAATCACTAATATCAAGGAGCTTTAGAAAATTCCTTATTATTAATATATTTTAGCAAAATATTTGTAATATTCAAAATACTTCCAAAGATCCAAAATTGTATATTTTACATATCTTCGTAGGTATTAAATAACATAACCTTTATAATATATATTATTCCTTTTTATGTATCCGTAATAGTTGCTTTTTAAAGCCTATCATTTTATTCAATGGAAAAACTTTGGTGGGATTTAAGGGATTGAGGACATTACTATATCTACTGTGTCTAGAACACATGTCTTCAATTACACAGAAATCAGGCTAATTGCAGTCTGGACATTTTGCATTTCCTTCTAATTATGTTAATGTAATAGAAACATTTGTAACTCAGGCTACTCAGGTACAACTGCAAATACGAAAGAGTTTACATACAAAAACAGTGCTTTACAATTCACAAAAAGTTCATTTCAGTTAATTATACTACAATACCAAGTTTTCATTTTTACAATTACCTAGTGTTCAAAGCAAAACTCTAAAAAATAAAAAAAGGCACAAATTTTGAGGTCAGAAGATCTCTGAGTTAAATCCCAGCAATGTCACTTAACTGTCTGGCTTTTAGTAAGTTAATTGACCCCTCTGAGCTTTAGTTTCCCTATTCATAAAAAAAGAGGTAGAAGTACCTATATTACAGTATTGTGAAGAATAAACTACCTACACATGCAAAATACCTAGCACAGTGCCCGGTACATAGTAGGCACTCAATAAATACAAATTTATTTCTATTTTTACTGTGTCCTTAAAGCAATACAAAATTTAGCATAAATCACTCCGTGAATATTTTGCTATATGTACAATTATCAGTCTAACAAACTAAATATTTCTCTATGTTTTCAGCTACTGAGATTTTATATCACTGTTAATAATTACTTGCAATAATTAATAAGAGAAAACATATATACAAAGCACAAATTAGTTTTGGAGTGATTAATATACCACAAAAATTATACTATATTATATGACTTTTATCACACCACAAAAATATCAAGAATATTAACAAGATAATAGAAGATATTAAAAGTAATTAAAGAAATTATTAATATAATATGAACTATAACTATAGTATCAACAATATTTCAAAGAAACATAATAAAAAATAAAGAAATAAAAATAGTAATAAAAAAAACATAATAAAATAATTGTACTTACATGTTTCCAGCGTGCAAACTTTTCTGTTATATTAGTTCCAGGCTGAAAAAAGAGTTCCTTAAAGAGTTTATTATCAAATCCTTTGTGCTTGTAAATCCATCTTTTTTCACATTCACTAATAGATTTTTCATGTTTTTTATACAAGAACAAGTGGCTGAATATAAGGGAGGAAGAGGGAATTGCTATTTAGTCTTTTTACCAAAAAAAAGTGGGAGAAAGCTACTTATGAGTTCACTTACATTTTAGAAAACATAGTGGTAAATTTAATATACTTGTTTTCATATTATTACTATATAAAACTATTTAGGCACTCTAGGACTTTCTCATTAACATTTATCAAGGGATGAATGAGTGCTGAGAAATCTCTGGTGATATGAATGCCCAAACAATTATCAAACTACACCTGGCTATGCATTTTATAATATAATGTTAGAACATGACTAAATTATCTATAGGGATATAAAATAACCAACGTGAGCTCTTCTTACTTTCCTTCTCCATTTAAGGAATAACTTATTTCCACCTTGGAATACTACTCTACAGCAATACTGTCCAAGAGAATGTAATGTATGCCATAAAATACCTTAAAAGTTTCTACTAGCTATACTAAAAAACAGTGAAAATAAATAGATAAGATTAATTTTAATACAGTTGACACATGAACACCACAAGTATGAACTACATGAGTCACTTATACATGAATTTTTTTTCAGTAAAAAAAAGTACTATACTATCACACTGCGAAAACCACAGATATACAGGACCAAGGGTAAATAACTAGAGCATCTGCAAATTCTGGTACTTGCAGCAGGTCCTGAAACCAACCTCTTGCAGATAAAAAGATGACTATATTATGTTTTATTTAACTTAACGTATTCAAAATAATACTAGATAAATGACATCAAAAACTTAATATTGTAATAATAAAATACTAAACATTAGCTCTATAAGATCAAAAACAAGGGATAACATCTCTCACCCAACCTATTCAACATATTCAGCATTGTACTCAAAGCCCTGATCAGTCCAATGAGGCAATAAGAAGAAAATCATACCCAATCTAATCTTTGAGAACAGATGCAAAAATTCTAAACACGAGTAAAAAGAATCCAGCAATGTAAGCAAAGAATAATAAGAACACTATGATTAAGTATTACAAAGCTCATTACACAAATAATAGAGAGAAAATGTAAAAACATATAAATGGATGCAGAAAGGCACAAGATAAAATTCAGTAACCAATCATTATTCAAAATTTTCTAAGAGAGGATATCAAAATAAGCTACTTCAATATCATATAGACAGATCACCAAAAACTGGTAATATTTATTATATATGATTAAAGAGCAAAATTATTTGAACTAAAATGATGAAACAGGTAGGAAGCTTACTGCTACCATTACTATTAAACAGCTAAAGAAAAAATTAACCAAGGAAAGCAATTTTTCAATTTCTGAAATTTTGTAAGTGGGCTCTATCAATTTATTCCTTCACTTAAATATTTTCACTGATGATCTAAAAATTAGGGTGAAATACATTAAAAGAACAAAACTTTAGTTCACTTCAGTTCACTTCAGTTCAGTCACTAAGTCGTGTCCAACTCTTTGCAACCCCATGAATTGCAGCACGCCAGGCCTCCCTGTCCATCACCAACTCCCGGAGTTCACTCAGACTCATGTGCATCGAGTTGGTGATGCCATCCAGCCATCTCATCCTCTGTCGTCCCCTTCTCCTCCTGCCCCCAATCCCTCCATGCATCAGGGTCTTTCCAGTGAGTCAACTCTTCACATGAGGTGGCCAAAGTATTGGAGTTTCAGCCTCAGCATCAGTCCTTCCAATGAACACCCAGGACTGGTCTCCTTTAGGATGGACTGGTTGGATCTCCTTGTAGTCCAAAGGACTCACAAGAGTCGTCTCCAGCACCACAGTTAGGGTGAAATACATTAAAAGAATAAAACTTACAACGATTCAACTGAGACAGAAGTCTACTTTGCTTGCATGCAGTCTACACTGGTTGAGCAGTGCTGCTCAATAAAATAATTCCGTCTTTCCTCATCATGCTTAAGTGTGAGTCTCTCAGTCATGAACGACTCTTTATGATCCCATGGACTCTAGTCTGCCAAGCTCCTCTGTCCATGGTATTCTCCAGGCAAGAATGCTGGAGTGTGTAGACAATTCCATTCTCCAGGGGATCGTCCCAACCCAGGGATGAAACCCAGGTCTCCTGCATTGCAGGCAGATTCTTCATCACTGAACCACCAGGGAAGCCATGTGCAAAGACACTGTAATTGATCCACATGACTAATGCATTCCAGTCCATGGGAAATTACCATTTAAGTATTTGAAGCAACAATTGCAGCCATTAACTCTGTTTACTTACAAATCTAACAAAAATATGGTCAGATGAACACACTTAGCTGTAAGTAAAATTGGTTAATAAATATCTAGTAGTTACTTAACTACTAAAAGAAAAAGAAAACAATGGATTTTCAATAAAAAATTAGTATCTTGAAAATGACCAGTAACTGCTCTCTAAACAGAAGTCTGTAATACCATGAAGCTGACATTCTCTGATAAGTAAAATTAGATAACAGAGAAATAGAAGACTAAATATATAACAAGTGAATTGCTTTTCACATAGGCTGAACTTAGATAGTATTGGTACGAGGACATAAGATACAGTAAGAATATAGAAAAACATTCGAGTAAAGCAAACAAGAAAATACATAAGGTAAAAGTATGCTTAAGGAGGCCAGAACACATTTGACATGTTTGAAGAATGTGAAGAAGGTCACTGAAATGGATAGTCACTGCAGAGTTTTGAGCAGAAGCATGGCTTTAAGTTCAGAGAAGATCAAGATGGTGGAATAGGAGGACATGGAACTCACCTCCCCCCATGAAAACACATCAAAAATACATCTACATGTGGAACAATCCAGAAAAATAATCAGAGACTTGAAGAAATACTCCTGCATGACCAAATCTGTGAGAAAATTCACACAGAATCAGGTAGGAAGGGAAGAGATGGGATCAGGTTAGGACCTGTGCCCCTGGGAGGGAGACTCAGAGGAAAAAAGATGTTACACAGGTGGAGACCCTCCTTGGGGAATGAGCTGTTCAAATCACACACTGAGCACCCAGCCTTGGAGTCTGACACTGAGAAGATGAGCCCACTTCACTGGTTCCAGGGCTAGTGGGACTAACAGCAGGACTGGGGAAGCCTGCTTGTAAGAAGCATGCACAAACTCACTTGATCCTGACACAGGGCAGAGAGGGAGAAGTAAGATTGCAGGGTGGTTGGCTGGTTTCTCACAACCACCCTGGCCTGCATTTCAACCTAAGAAGGGTAGTCACTTATGATACACCTCCACACTGGGCTAAGGGACATGATATACCTCCACACTGTGGCAGAGCAACAAAGGACAAAGGCTCAGACCCAAAGCAGCAACTGAGCAGCGCAGGGGCAACCACTCCTGGTGCTCACACAAACAGTGCCTTGAAGTCATCCAGGTTCCTGCCCAGGCCAGACCTCCATAGCCGGGGTCCTGACCCACACCAAGCACGTAAGAACAGCATTGGGTCAAACAAGTAGGCATTTTGAATGAAATGGAAAAATTCCCCCAAAGATACAAATTTCCAAAACTAACTTAATAAGAAGCAGGAAACCCAAACAGACTTTTAACAAGCAAAAAAAAAAAAAACCTCACTGAATTAATAATTTAAAATATGCTCATAAAGGAAAGCCCAGGCCAGGATGACTTTATTGGTGAATTCTACCAAACATTTAAGGAAAAAATAAAATCCTTCACAAACTCTTCCACTCTTTCAGAAAATAATGGGGGGAACATTTTTCAATATATTTTTATGATTCCAGGGGGAGTTTTGCCAGCATGCCAGACAGTGACAGATTCTTCTTTTTTTATAAAAGGAATGGAAAATCCTCTGTAATACAGAGGTTGCCAGTGTGAAGTCATTTGCTTTAGCAAGATTACCTTAGAAGTAATAGGAAAGATTATTTTTTAAAATTAGAGGATCCAACTCCCTTGCCGATTCCATTATCAGAAAGATAGTGATTTAGATACAAAATAGTAACAAACTATGGAATCATAATACTTCTAATAACTAACATCTGGAAAGCACTGCCTATGTGCCAATCAATTCTGAGCACCTAACAGGTATTACCTCAGTCTGTGCTCACAAACATTACTGTCCCTATATATTGAGCCTCAGAGGAAACTTACTCACTCAAGGGCCAAGAGCTACAGAACGGGCATACCAGGTCTCTCAATGTCTAGGTCAGGTCACTTCTCACCCCCAGCTTACCAGCAATTACAAAAATAAAGAATTCCACAGGCATCCAGGAAGAATACATAGATCTAACTCAATATATATTAGAAATGGCAAAAATTCCTCAGGATTTTTGGTTGTTTGGCACTCTTCCTTATTTTGAGAACTAATGAGTTCTAGCGATCTTCGCTCACCACTCATAATTTTTGTTTTTACTTTGGTTATTCTAGTCATTTTCTAAGAGGCACATTGGGAAGCCTTTCTTAGTCTTTATTTTTCTTCATTGTGAATAAAAAATTCTCTCATCCTATTTATTGTTTCCTCTCTCAAGCAGAAGTGAAGGCTGAAGGGGGGACATTTCAGTTCATTCTCATACTGAAACTCAAACCATGAACAATTACAACAGGAAAATTTTAGTCTTGTTTTCCAGATTTTACCCTGGATCCTTATTTACCTTAGTTTCAAGTACTAAATTAAGTTTATTGTTTTCCAGTTATTGTTAAAAAATCTCAAGTATTTCTAAAATGCTATAAATTTATGACTTTCTTTCATCTATAATTTCTTTGGTTTTCAGCTCTTATGGGCCAGGAAGATCTTCACAGTTATCTTACAGGCCAGGAATGTCTTCACAACTATCAGCACAAAAATAACCTATAACCTATTTAATAGACTATACATCTAGCATAATTATAGAAAAAAAGTGGTCAAAAATTAAAAACTATCCTTTATTTAAAATTCCTATTCATTCATATTTGATTTTTAACATTTTAATTAAACAACAAAAAACTCAACAAGACACAATAGTCTGCATATTATTTGCTACTGCAGATTTCATATAATCAACAACTTTGATAAAGTATAAAAATATACATGTAAAATCTTAACAAGTATGAAATTGTGATTGCTATTAAACAGGTATAAGTTAACTTCAACTTGCCAAGAAAGGAAGCAAGAGAAGGGAAAAACAGAGTAGAGGGGAGGACTGCGTAAGGTTTGCCTGCTATTCATGTAATCCCTTAAACCAACATCTTTGGTGACACCCACTGTGTGAAAACTTTTGTGTTAATTTAAAAAAATTTTTAATGGATTTTACATTTTAGACCAGTAATAGATTCATAGTAAAACTGAGAGGAAGGTAGAGAGAATTCTTATATATCCTTTTTTCCCATACATGTATAGCCTCCCTCATGATTAACATCCCCAACTAGAATGGTACATTACAATTGATGAATACACATTGATACATTACTACCACTCAAAGACCATAGTTTATATCAGTGTTGAATGTCAGCAGTGTACATTGTGTGGATTTGCACAGATGTACAATGACAAGTAATCATCATTATATATGATATTGACTATTTCACTGCCCTAAAAATCCTCTGTTCTCTGCCTATGGCAAGCACTGATTTTTGTATTATCATGAGTCTTGCATTTTCCAAAATGTCAAATAGTTTGAATCACAAAGTATGTAGCCTTTTCAATTCTTTCAGTTGGTAATATACATTTAAATTTCCTCCATCTCATTTGTGGTTTCATAGCTCATTTTTTTATCACTAAAATGATTCTATCATCTGGATCCATCATTTTATTTATTCACCCATTCACCTACTAGAGGATGTTTTGGTTGCTTCCAAAGTTTTGCCATTACAAATAAAATTGCTATAAACAATCATGGATAGGTTTTTGTGTAGGCATACATTTACAACTGCTTTAGGTAAATACCAAGAAGCGTATGGCAAGGATCATATGGCAAGAGTACGCTATTTTTCAATTTCATTGATTTCTGCTCTAATTATTATGTTTCTGTGTACCTTAATTTGTTCTCCTTTCCTAACTGCCTAAAGTTGAAGCTTACATAACTGTTTTTAGACATTTCTTCCTTTCTAATACATGCATTTATTCCTATAAATGTTCCTCTACACACTACTTTCTCTGCATCCCACAAATTTTGAACAGTCTTGATTTAATTTTCATTTAGGCCAAAATGTTTTAAAATTTCTCTTGAGAGCTCTTCAACTCATGTTTTATTTGGAAGTGCTAGAAGTTTTAACTCTCCAAGCAAATTGAAATTTTCCAGCTAAATTTCTGTTTCTGATGTCTTGCTTCATTCCACTGTCTCTGAGAGCACACACTGTGTTTTCTATCCTTTTAAAGTTGTGTTTCATGGCCTGGAATGTGGTCTATTTGGGTGAATGTTCCATGTAAGCTTGAGATGAATCTGTATTCTGTTGCTGTGTTGCATAAGCATCCTTTTTATTCTGTTGATTGATGATTTTGAGGTCAACTATATTTTATCTGATTTTCTGCCTGCTAGATTTACTTCTAATAACCAGAGTTGATTTTCCCACTAAAATAATTGATTCATTTGCTTCTCATTTGTAAGTGGTCTGTTCATATTTTCTATTTATTTCTGATTCAGCCTTGGGAGGTTGTACCTTTCTAAGAATTTGTACGTTTCCTCTACATTTGTTGGCATATAGTTGCTTGTAGTATTCTCCTATGATTCTTTGTATTTCTGAATTTTCAGCTTCCCAGGTAGCTCAGTGGAAAACAATCCTCCTGCCAATGCAGATCATGCTAGAGACTTGGGCTTGATCCCTGGGTTGTGAAGATCCCCGGAGTAGGAAATGGCAACCTACTCCAGTATTATTGCTTAGAGAATCCCATGGACAGAGGAGCCTGGTAGGCTACAGTCCATAGGGTCGCAAGAGTTGGACGTGACTGAGCCACTAAGCAGACAAATACACACAGGGTTGGTTTTAACTTCATTTAACTTCTGATTTTATCAGTTTTGGCCCTCTCTCTTTTTCTTGATGAGTCTGGCTAAAAGTTGATCAATTTTATTTATCTTTTCAAAGAATCCGCTCTTAGTTTCTTTGAATTTTTAATTGTTTTTGTCACAGTTTTATTTGTTTCTGCTCTGATCTTTATGCTTTCTTTCCTTCTACTAACTGAAGGTTTCACTGTTCTACTTTTCCCATTTCCTTTAGGTGTAAGGTCAGGTTGTTACTTGAGATTTTTTATTACCTGAAGTAAGCTTGTATTGCTATAAACGTCCCTCTTAAGAGGTTAGTGCAAAATATATAAACAGCTCCTACAACTTAATATCAAGAATCAAACAACCCAATTAAGAATGGACAGAAGGGCTGCATAGATATTTTTCCAGAGAAGACATACAGATGGCCAACTGGCATATGAAAAGATGCATAACACCATTAATCACCAGAGAAGTGCAAATCAAAACCACGGTGACATATCGTTTCATATGGAACATGAGTGAGTGAAGTCGCTCAGTTGTGTCCGACTCTTTGCGACCCCATGGACTGTAGCCTACCAGGCTCCTCCATCCATGGGATTTTCCAGGCAAGAATACTGGAGTGAGTTGCCATTTCCTTCTCCAGGAGATCTTTCTAACCCAGGGATTGAACCCAGGTCTCCCACATTGTAGACAGATGCTTTACTGTCTGAGCCAGAATGGCTAGCACCAAAAAGACCAGTGATAACAAATACTGGCAAGGATGAAAAGAAAAAAAGAATGCTTCTACACTGTTGTTGGGAATTTATATTAGTACATCTACAGTGGGAAATTGTATGGCTATTACTCAAAAAAAAAAAAAAAAAAAACCTAAAAATTAAACTACCATAAAAAACTTAGGAAAGAATAAAATTTTGCCACTGTAGCAACACAGATGGACTTGGAGGATATTATGCTTAGGGAAATAAATCAGACAGAGAAAAAAATGCCATATGATATCATTCACATCAGTGATCTAAAAAATAAACTAATGAATGAACATAACAAAAAAGAAACAGACTAACAGATAGAGAGAACATACTAGTGGTTATTGGGGAGAACAGGAAAGTTGCGGGGAGACAGAAGTAGGGGGTGAAGAGGTATAAAATAATATGTATAGAATAAATAAGCAACAAGGATATATTTTATAATACAGGGAATATAGCCCATACTTTCAGTTCAGTCACTCAGTCGTGTCCAGGCCTGCGACCCCATGAACTGCAGCATGCCAGGCTTCCATGTCCATCACCAACTCCCAGAATTGGTCAAACTCATGCCCATCAAGTCAGTGATGTCATCCAAACATCTCATCCTCTGTCATCCTCTTCTCCTCCTACCTTCAACCTTTCCCAGCATTAGGGTCTTTTCCAGTGAGTCAGTTCTTTGCATCAGATGGTCTTAAGTACTGGAGCTTCATCTTCATCATCCAAACTTCCAATAAATATTCAGGACTGATTTCCTTTAAAACTGACTGGTTTGATCTCCTTGCTCTCCAAAGGTCTCTCTAAAGTCTTCTCCAACACCACATTTCAAAAGCATCAGTTCTTCGGCACTCAGCTTTCTTTATAGACCAACTGTCACATCCATAGATGACCACTGGAAAAACCATAGCTTTGACTATATGGACCTTTCTTGGTAAGTAATGCCTCTTTTTTTTAATATGCTGTCTAGGTTGTTCATAACTTTTCCTCCAAGGAGCGTCTTTTAATTTCATGGCTGCAGTCACCATGTGAAGTAATTTTGGAGCCCAAGAAAATAAAGTGTGTCACTGTTTGCACTGTTTCCCCATCTATTTGCCATGAAGAGATGGGACTGGATACTATGATCTAAGTTTTTTGAATGTTGAGAATGTTGAGTTTTAAGCCAGTTTTTTAACTCTCTTCTTCCACCTTCATCAAGTGGCTCTTTAGTCCTCTTCACTTTCTGCCATAAGGGTGGTATCATCTGCATATCTGAGATTATTGATATTTGTCCCGTTAATCTTGGTTCCAGCTTGTGCTTCATCCAGTCCAATATTTCTCATGATTTATTCTGCATATAAGCTAAATAAGCAGGGTGACAATATACAGCCTTGATGTACTCCTTACCCAATATGGAACCAGTCTGTTGTTCCATGCCCATTTCTAACTGTTGTTTCTTGACCTGCATACACATTTCTCAGGATGCAGGTAAGGTGGTCTGGTATTCCCATCTACTGAAGAATTTCCCAGTTTTCTGTGATCCACTCAGTCAAAGGCTTTCACATTGTCAATAAGCAGAAATAGGCTTTTTTTTTTTTCCTGTAATTCTCTTGCTTTTTCTCTGATTCAACGGCTGTTGGCAATTTGTTCTCTGGTTCCTCTGCCTTTTCTAAAACCAGCTTGAACATCTGGAGGTTCTCGGTTCATGTACTGTTGAAGTCTAGCTTGGAGAATTTTGAGGAGTACTTTGCTAGTCTGGGAGAAGATAGCAATGGTGCAATAGTTTGCCTTTCTTTGGGATTGGAATGAAAAATGACCTTTTCCAGTCCTGTGGCCACTGCTGAGTTTTCCAAATTTGCTGGCATATTTGGTGCACCACTTTCACAGCATCATCTTTTAAGATTTTAAATAGCTCAGCTGGAATTACATCACTTGCACTAGCTTTGTTCGTAGTGATGCTTCCTAAGGCCCACTTGACTTCTCACACCAGGATGTCTGGCTCTAGATGAGTGATCACACCATCATGATTATCTGGGTCATGAAGATCTTTTTTCTATAGTTCTTCTGTGTATTCCTGCTAGCTCTTCTTCGTATCTTCTGTTTCTGTTAGGCTCATACCATCTCTGTCCTTTATTGTGCCCATCTTTGCATGAAATATTCCCTTGGTATTTCTAATTTTCTTGAAGAGATCTCTGGTCTTCTCCATTCGATTGTTTTTCTCTATTTCTTTGCACTGCTTACTTAGAAGGCTTTCTTATCTCTCCTTCCTATTCTTTGGAACTCTGCATTTAGATGGATATATCTTTCTTTTCTCCTTTGCCTTTCACTTCTCTTCTTTTTTCAGCTATTTGTAAGGCCCCCTCAGGCAACCATTTTTCCTTTACGCATTTCTTCTTCTTGGGGATTGTTTTATCACTGCCTCCTATACAATGTTACAAACCTCCATCCACAGTTCTTCAGGAACTCTATCAGATCTAATTCCTTGAATCAATTTGTCACTTCCATTGCGTAATCACAAGGGATTTGATTTGGGTCATACCTGAATGGTCTAGTGGTTTTCCCTACTTTCTTAAATTTAAGTCTGAATTTTGCAATAAGGAGTTCATGATCCAAGCTACAGTCAGCTCCTGGTCTTTTTTTTTTTGCTGACTGTATAGAGCTTCTTCATCTTTGAATACAAAGAATATAATCAATCTGATTTCAGTATTGACCATCTGGTGATATCGATGTATAGAAGTCATTTCTTGTGTTGTTGGAAGAGTGTGTTTGCTATGACCAGTGTGTTCTCTTCAGAAACCTCTGTTAGGCATTCCCCTGCTTCATTTTGTACACCAAGGCCAAATTTGCCAGTTACTCCAGGTATCTCTTGACTTCCTACATTTGCATTCCAGTACCCTGCAATGAAAAGGATATCTTTTTTGGGTGTTAGTTCCAGAAGGTCTTGTAAGTCTTTTAGAACCATTCAACTTCTGCTTCTTCAGCACTACTGGTTGTGGCATAGACTTGGATTACTGTGATATTGAATGGTTTCCCGGAAACAAACATAGATCATTATGTTGTTTTTGAGACTGCATCTAAGTACTGCATTTAGGACTCTTTTGTTGAATAGGAGGGTTACTCCATTTCTTCTAAGGGATTCTTTCCCACAGTAGTAGATATAATGGTCATCTGAGTCAAATTCACCCATGCCAGTCCAGTTTAGTTAACTGATTTTAAAATGTCAATGTTCACTCTTGAGATCACCTGCTTGACCACTTCTAATTTACTCTGATTCATGGACCTAACATTCCAGGTTCCTATGCAATACTGTTCTTTACAGCATTGGACTATACTTTTATCACTAGTCACATGCACAACTGGGTATTATTTTCGCTTTGGCTCAGCCTCTTCATTCTTTCTGGAGTTTTTTTTTTTTTTTTTCCCACTCTTCTCCAGTAGCATCTTGGGTACCTACTGAAGTGGGGAGTTCATCTTTCAGTGTCATATCTTTTTGCCTTTTCATACTGCTCATGGCATTCTCAAGGCAGGAATACTGAAGTGGTTTGTCATTCTCTTCTCCAGTGGACTACATTTTGTCAGAACTCTCCACCATGACACATCCATCTTGGGTGGCCCTACATGGCATGGCTCAAAGTTTCATTGAATTAGACAAGTCTGTGATCCAAGTGATCAATTTGGTTAGTTTTCTATTTTGTGATTTCCATTCTGTCTGCCCTCTGATGGATAGGATAGAAGCTTGTGAAGTGTCCTGATGAGACAGACTGTCTGTGGGGGAATCTGGGTCTTCTCTGATGGGTGGGGCCATGCTCAGTAAATCTTAATCTACACTTTATGCTAACTATTAATGAAGTATAATTTTTAAAAACTGTGAATCAATATGTTTTTATACCTGAAACCTATATAATATTGCAAATCAATGATTTCTCAATTTTTTAAAAAGTATACTTTCACTTATACCTTTCCAAGTGTTCTTCTTTTTCTATGTAGATTTGTTTCTGATCTAAATCATTTATTTCTCTCTTAAAAACTCCTCTTAACATTTCTTGCTATTCAACTGTACTGGCAACAAATTCTCCCAGTTGTTTTTTATTTATTTATGTTTTATTTTTAAATGTTTATTTGGTTGCACCAGATCTTAGTTGTTCCAGGGAACTAGTTGGGATCTAGTTCCCTGACCAGGGATTGAACCACAGCCCCCTGCATTGGGATCATGAAGTCTTAGCCACTGGACCACCAGGGAAGCCCCTCTCCCAGCTGTTTATCTGAGAAAGTTTTTATTTTCCTTTACTTAATAAGGATAATTCTTCAATGACTAAAATTCTAGGTTGAATTTTTTCCTAGGTTGTTATTTTGTTGCTGGTACTTTGAATTTTTCACTCCCCCCTCTTCTTTATAGCGGGATTTCCTAGGAAAAGTCAGTTTTATCTTTGCATCTCTATATTAAGGTATATTTAAGTTCTGACTTTTTTATGGATTTTTTAAATTTCTTTTGATTTTTCTGTGTTTGAATATGATATACCTAAGGGGAGGTTTTTAGTGTTTATCTTGCTTGGTGTCCCTCTGATGTTCTGGGATCACAATTTGGTGTCTGACAATAATTGGGTGAAAATTTTCCATTCTTCTTGTTGAACTATTACTTTTTTTTTTTCTTTTTCATTCCTTCTTCTTCTGGAATTCTTACTGTGTGTGCTATATCCTTTGTAGTTGTCTCACAGTTCTTATACAATCTGTTGTGACTTTTTTCAGTCTTATTTTGCTTTTCAGTTTTAGAGTTTTCTATTGATATGTCCTTGAGCTCAGAAAATTTTTCCTCAGTCATTTCTTGTCTTAAATAAACAACAGTAAGTTATTTTGGAAAATTCTGGGTACATTTTCTTGCTTTGTGAAAGATTTGCCTAGTCCTTTACTGTTTTCATTATCAAAGACAGGCAATATATAAACTCAAAAGCAGTTTTATCATTTAATCTTAGAGAGAGTAAATTAAGAATGAATACTTTCTCAGATGGTAAAAGCATCTGCCTACAATGCGGGAGACCTGGGTTTGATCCCTGGGTTGGGAAGATCCTCTGGAGAAGGAAATGGCAGCCCACTCCAGTATTGTTGCCTGGGAAATCCCATGGACAGAGGAGCCTGGCAGGCTGCAGTCCATGGGGTCGCAAAGGGTCGGACACGACTGAGCAACTTCACTTTCACTTTCACTTTCTCCTCAAAAGTATTCTCATTCTAGTCTATTAAAAATACTTATTCTCAAGTTCTTAGTTGTTCTACTAAGTGAAATAAGGAAATTCACTTATCCCTCCAAAATTATTAAAGCTTCAGTTTAGGCATGATCTCCTACTGAAAGTATTCTCTGACTTTCCAAAACCAAAATTGATCTATGCCCAGTGCACCCAAAAGAAATGCTTAATGGTAATGAGACTGGTTGTGTTTAACACCTTGCCCTAGCACATCAATCAACAGATGCAAGAGACGTAATAAGACAGTGTGACCTTGGTGCATGCCCTGATGATTCAAGCTCTCATAGAAGAATCCCCTTTGTATGAACCAGTAATGCTCAAGAAACTGAAGTTGAACAGTTCTAAAAGACCTACAAGACCTTCTAGAACTAACATCCAAAAAAGATATCCTTTTCATTGCAGGGTACTGGAATGCAAATGTAGGAAGTCAAGAGATACCTGGAGTAACAGGCAAGTTTGGCCTTGGAGTACAAAATGAAGCAGGGGAATGCCTAACAGAGGTTTCTGAAGAGGACACACTGGTCATAGCAAACACACTCTTCCAACAACACAAGAAATGACTTCTACACATCGATATCACCAGATGGTCAATACTGAAATCAGTTTGATTATATTCTTTGCATTCAAAGATGGATAAGCTCTGTACAGTCAGCAAAAACAAGACAAGGAGCTGACTGTAGCTAGGATCATGAACTCCTAATTGCAAAATTCAGACTTAAATTGGGGATTGTTTTATCACTGCCTCCTATACAATGTTACAAACCTCCACCCACAGTTCTTCAGGAACTCTATTAGATCTAATCCCTTGAATCAATTTGTCACTTCCATGTGTACATTTCTGACTCTTATTAACAAGTGTGTGTGAACATTCGAGAAACAAGCATCCTTTAAAAATATATAATTCAAAACAAATCACCTGAGGAACATGGCACTTAAGCTACTCTTACACTCAGATTTGTATTTGTGACCTATAGGCTTTTAATATCTATTTCAGAGAGGCTTCCCTGGTGATTTAAGTCATGTCCAACTCTTTGCAATCCAATGGACTGTAGCCCGCCAGGCACCTCAGTTCAGTTCAGTTCATTCACTCAGTTGTCTCTGACTCCTTGTGACCCCATGGACTGCAGCACATCAGGATTCCCTGTCCATTACCGACTCCTGGAGCTTGCTCAAACTGATGTCCATTGAGTCGGTGATGCCATATAACCATCTCATCCTCTGTCATCCCCTTCTCCTGCCTTCAATCTTTCTCAGCATCAGAGTCTTTTCCAATGAGTCAGTTCTTCGCATCAGGTGGCCAAAGTATTGGAGCTTCAGCTTCAGCATTCTCCTTCCAATGAATATTCAGGACTGATTTACTTTAGGATTGACTGGCTTGATCTCCTTGCAGTCCAAGGCATTCTTAAAGAGTCTTCTCCTACACCACAGTTAAAAAGAATCAATTCTTCAGCACTCAGCTTGTTTTATGGCCCAACTCTCACACCCATACATGACTACTGGAAAAACCAAAGCTTTGACTAGATGGACCTTTGTTGGCAAAATAATGTCTCTAGTTTTTAATATGCTCTCTAGGTTTGTGATAACTTTTCTTCCAAGGAGCAAGCTTCTTTTTAATTTCATGGCTGCAGTCACCATCTACAGTAATTTTGGAGCCCAAGAAAATAAAATCTTCAACTCTTCCCATTGTTTCCCCATCTATTTTCCATGAAGTAATGCCATGATCTTAGTTTTTGAATGTTGAGTTTTAAGCCAGCTTTTTCACTCTCCTCTTTCAGTTTCATCAAGTGGCTCTTTAGTTCCTCTTTGCTTTCTGGTGTCATCTGTATGTCTGTGATCATTGATATTTCTCCCGGCAATCTTGATTTCAGCTTGTGCTTCATCCAATCCAGAATTTCACCTGATGTATTCTGCAGAGAAGTTAAATAAGCTAGGTGACAATATACAGCCTTGATGTACTCCTTTCCCAATTTGGAACAAGTCCATTGGTTCTAACTGTTGCTTCTTGACCCGCATACAGATTTCTCAGGAGGCAGGTAAGGTGGTCTGGTATTCCCATCTCTTGAAGAATTTTCCACAGTTTGTTGTAATCCATACAATCAAAGACTAGTATAGTCAATGATGCAGAAGTAGATGTTTTTCTGGAACTCTTCACATTTTATTCACAACTCTTCTAAAAAAAATTCTTCTTGGCTTACAGGTCATACTAGATTTTACCTATAGCCTATATTTTGCAGACCCCTGCTCTATGTCACATTCTGAAACATATATATATGTTCAGAAAAACATACATACACACATTTCTATTTTGCTTAGAGACTTCTGGGGAGAATTGAAAATACTGCATATCAGTTCAGTTCAGTTGCTCAGTCGTGTCCCACTCTTTGCGACCCCATGAATCGCAGCACTGCATATATGTATGTATACACACACAGACACACACACACACACACACACACACACACACACACACACACACATGCTTCCCAGGTGTAATGAATCCATTCACAATTACTTCTCAGTAGTACTTAATCCATCCACAATGCAGGAGACCTGGGTTCGATCCCTGGGTTGGGAAGATCCCCTGGAGAAGGAAATGGCAACCCACCCCAGTGTTCTTACCTGGAGAACCCCCATGGACAGAGGAGCCTGGCGAGCTACAGTCCACAGAATCACAAAGAGTTTGTGTATATATACTCAAACCATTGAATTGCCACTTTCTTCTCCAGGGTAGCTTCCCATCCCAGGAATGGAACCTGTGTCTCTGGCATCTCCTGCATTGACAGGTGGGTTCTTTACCACTGAGCCACCTGGGAAGCCCATATGAGAAGTTATTGACTCGCAAAACTTAAAAACCCAGGGGTAAGGTTCCAGGCTTGGTTTGTTTGGAACCCAGTCCCATTTCTCTCAAGTTTACTTGGCTCACTCTTCTGCCATGTGTCAATACTTCCCTAAGCAGGTGTGTCCTACACCAGAAAAAAACATAATAATAGTCCAGGAGGTAGAGAATAGATGATACCTGATGCTGCTGCTGCTGCTAAGTCGCTTCAGTCGTGTCTGACTCTATGCGACACCATAGACAGCAGCCCACCAGGCTCCTCTGTCCACGGGATTCTCTAGGAAAGAATAGTGGAGTGGGTTGCCATTTCCTTCTCCAATGATACCTGATAACCAAAAATAAAACAAAAAGCTTGTACCTCATGCTACTTTGGGTTAAACCTGAATTAACTCCCATGAGCATGGAACTAGTATGGACTTGTTGCTAAGTCACTTCAGTCATGTCCAACTCTGTGTGACCCCATAGATGGCAGCCCACCAGGCTCCCCCGTCCCTGGGATCCTCCAGGCAAGAACACTGGAGTGGGTTGCCGTTTCCTTCTCCAATGCATGAAAGCGAAAAGTGAAAGTGATGTCTTTCAGTCATGTCCCACTTAGAGACCCCATGGGCTGCAGCCTACCAGGCTCCTCCATCCATGGGATTTTCCAGGCAAGAGTACTGGAGTAGGTTGCCATTGCCTTCTCCGCTAGTATGGACTAGGCAGTGTAAATCTACTAATCCCTGTAGACAATCCCTGTAGGCAAAATTTTCTTCTGCTCAGAATGATTTGGTCCAACCCTTATATCTGAGTGTCTGATTTATCTTATTCTTCACAATGGTGAGGGGTGGAGTAGGTGTTAGGTATACAACAAGAAGGTCCATTAAAATATATTAGGTTGGTGCAAACTTAATTGTGGTTTTGGGCTGTGAATTTCAAATTGTTGTAAATAGGTTCAAACATATCTCTTTATTAATCAAAATAGGAACCATTACAATCAATACTTTTCTGCCAACAAGAAATGTTTATTTATTCCTGTAGCATAAAATTCTGGGCTTTGGGATTCAACAAACTCTTCAAAGCATTTTCTCCATTTTACTAGTCGTGGAAGCATTTTCCCTGCAAAATGTTGTCAAGATGCTTGAAGAAGAGGTAGTCCATTATTGTGTAAAATCCACTTTTTTGTCCCACATCACAATCTGATTGAGAAATGGTTCGTTGTTGTTGCAAAGAATAAGAGAAGACAACATTTCCAAACAAGAATTTTTTTTTAATTTTAGGTCAGTTCCTGCGGCACCCACTTATTGAGCTTTTTCACTTTCCAATTTGCTTCAAATGCGAAATGACTAAAGAATGGTCAACTGTGAGTTCTTTAGCAACATCTCATGTAGTTGTAAAAGGATCAGCTTCAGTGATTACTCTCAACTGGTCACTGTCAATCTACAATGGCCGACCACTATGCTCCTACTCATCAAGGCTCTTGTCTCCTTTGCAAAACTTCTTGAAACAACACTGCACTGTATGTTTGTTATCAGTTCCAGGGTCAAAACACGTTTTAGATGTTGTGAGTTGTCTCTGCTCCTTTATGCCCCATTTTGAACTCGAATAAGAAAACTGCTCGAGTTTGCTTTTTGTCTAACATAATTTTCAGAGTCTGAAGTACATATAAAAGAAACAGCAAATAATAAGTCATTAGCAAAAAAAAATATAAAGCAAGAATTGTGCATTCAAATGATGTATAACATAACCACATTTATTAAGAATGTATTCCAATATCAAAGGCAAATTTCAACAAAGGAAAAACCACAACTACTTTAGGAAAGGAATACATCCAGGCTGTGTATTGTCACCCTGCTTGTTTAAATTACAGGCAGAGTACATCATGTGAAATGTCAGGCTGGATAAAGCACAACCTGGAATCAAGATTGCCAGGAGAAATATCAATAATCTCATATACGCAGATGACAGCAATCCTGTGGCAGAAAGCAAAGAGGAACTAAAGATCCTCTTGATGAGAGTGAGAGTGAAAAAGCTGGCTTAAAACTTAACACTTAAGGGGAGATGTATGGAGAGTAACATGGAAATTTGTAATACCATATGCAAAATAGATAGCCAAAAGGAATTTGATGTATGACTCAGAGAACTCAAACAGGGGCTCTGGGACAGGCTGAAGGGTGGGAAGTAGAGGGGGATGAAAGGGAGGTTTGGGAAAGAGGCGACATGCATGTACCTATGGCTGATTCTTGTTGATGTATGACAGAAAACAACAAAATTCTGTAAAGCAATTATCCTTCAGTTAAAACGTTTAAAAACAAACAAATAAACAAAAAAACCCTGAACATTCAAAAACTAAGATCATGGCATCCAATCCCATCGCTTCATGGCAAATAGATGGGGAAACAGTGCAAACAGTGATACATTTTATTTTCTTGGGTTCCAAAATTATTGCAGATGGTGACTGCAGCCATGAAATTAAAAGATGCTTGCTCCTCGGAAGAAAAGCTACAACAAACCTAAACAGCATATTAAAAAGCAGAGACATTACTTTACCGACAAAGATCCATATAGTCAAAGCTATGGTTTTTCCAGTAGTCATGTATGGATGTGAGAGCTAGACCATAAAGAAAGCTGAGCACCAAAGAATTGATGCTTTTGAACTGCAGTGTTGAAGACTCTTGAGAGTCACTTGGACTGCAAGGAGATCAAATCAATTAATCCTAAAGGAAATCAGTCCTGAATATTCATTGGAAGGAATGATGCTGAAGCTGAAGCCCAATACTTAGGCCACCTGATGTGAAGAACTGACTCATTGGAAAAGACCCTGATGCTGGGAAAGACTGAAGGCAGGAGGAGAAGGGGATGACAGATGATGAGATGGTTAGATGGCATCACTGACATGATGGACATGAGTTTGAGCAAGTCCCGTGAGTTGGTGATGAACAGGGAAGCCTGGCGTGCTGCAGTCCCTGGGGTCACAGAGTTGGACATGACTAAGCTACTGAACTGAACTGAGTACCTATTTAGATATCAACATCAATATCACTTTCTCATACATATATCTACCAAATCATCAATATGTACATGAAATATATCTACGCCTCCTCAAAAGGAGAGAATTCAAAAACATTTCTAACACTGAATCTGGGTGTAAGTTAAGGATCCTTGACAATTCATGGTACAACAAGTCTGGATAAATATTATCCACCCCCAACCTACCTACCCAATATATAAATGCATATTAAAAAATCACAGTGACTACAGATGAATATAAAGTGGTTACTGGACCAAAACATATTATCATATCCTGACAAACAAGAATAGGCGGGACTTTTTGCTGGGGCAACAGAGTTTATCCCTGGTAAGTATAGTTAAAAGCATTCCATTGTGCTTTCATATAGGCACTTCCATGAATATTGTCCTCTCCTTGAGATGAATTATAAGGATATCTTAAAGATGTTAGTGTAGCAGAAGACTATGTCCTGAGAACTGGAACACTGAATGTGCCAAAGGGCTTAAGAAAATCTGCATTTTAAAATAGCTCTAGATTTATCTGGCCACTCCATTCCCTAAACACTCAGTAAGCAAGTTCATATTTTTAATGCCCACCCTTTAAATCAAACAACTTTCTCGACATAAAAAAACCTTTCTGCCAGCATGAAGACATTCTTCTCTGCCCTCCTGACAGGATTAAGTTTAACAACTTACTTCAGCTAGGCTCTGCCTTGGGGTCCACTAATATTTATTTATCATCAAATCAAAGGCTCTACCTTTCTACTGAGGTTTACTAGTCTTTGACCCAGAAAGAGAATGTTTTACAGAATATACTAGTTTCTTCTAATGTCTTACCTTTCCAAGTCCTAACTTTATCTTGGGGTAAATACATCTTTTCTATTTGATAAGACTCTCAAATGGCAAACGTTTTATCAAATTGAATCCCAGATCAGGGGCAAAAAAAGACCATTCTTAGCAAAGTTGTATTTTCCTCCTTCACTGATTTCATTTATACACATTTCAAGTTAATTATTATATGCATATTTCTTAAAGTAATCTACTATTAGAGTTAGAGAAGAGATAAGCAAAATGTTGATGATACATAGGACCACAAAAGTAATCAAAATATTCAGTATCTGTTATTTTTTCCTACTAATCCTCCTAATTTCATACCTTCTGTAGGCAAAAGTCAATCTATAATATAAATAAAAATTTAACCAACTATTTCTCAACTATATAAGAGAATGACCAACTGCCCAGCTCAGGACAAACAATTTATCACCATTCTCTTTTCAGTTTAGCCATTTTACAATTTGAAATCTCTTCCTTATAGTATCAACTTCTTTTTACACATAACAGTAAAAAGCTCAAACTGGTACAAACTTCAAGGGTAATATCAGGGTTAGGGTATAATTCAGGTTTTATTTGGGATTCCAAATAAATTTCTGTAGGTCTGCTCAGTCACATAAACTAATATATCTCTTTATTGTTTATACTAGTTTGTCTTGGATATTCTTTTATTTCTTTTTTTTTTCTGTTCAACTATTTTGGATACATGTATATGTATAGCTGAATCCCTTCACTGTTCATCTGAAATTACCACAATATTGTTGATTGGCTATACCCTAATATAAAATGTTTTTGATCTTCTACTTCTTTTATTAAGATAATCAAATCAATCTTAGTATTGATAAAAACAAGCTTTCTTATGTCAGAAATTACTCATCTGGGTGTGATGTGTATAGTCAAATCAGCTCAAATCATATTACACATATTGAGAACAGTTAAATACAGAGGACACAAGTAAAAGACTGATAATATATAGGAACACTGGTGTTATTTGTATAAATGAGTACTCCTTAAATTTTGTCAACTATAAAATATTTTACAATAGGTCATTAACATTGTTGGAATTACCAATATCTGTTTATTTATGTGAGTTTATTTTTAATATTATTAAGAAACATAAAATTTAAGAATATAGAATGCATGAGAATGGATGCTTGATAAGAGTCTTTTTACTGTTAAATAAAGTGTAGAGAGGTAAACTATGTGGCAATTATCTTTCTCATAATGTAGAAACCTATGTCAATTTATTTTTTAAAATTTTACTTACTTTAAAAAATTCTTACATTCCTTCAAATTTAAACACAAACTAAAGCCTCAGTGCAAGAGATAAGAAATAAACCTAAACCCAACTTTCAACCTCAGGACATTTACTTCACTCAGATAATCTTGACCTTTGGTATTACTTGTAGGCTTGGGTATTACAAATAGAAAAGAATGCAGCATCTCATCAGGAAGGTGGTTATAATGAGAAACTTTCATAAAAAATCTAGTATCAAATGAAGTGCACCTCCTGTGCACCAACATCATTATTCCCGTCACTATAAAAATTTCCAGAATAAAGTTTCCATCGTGGACCTACTTTGTCCAAAGAAAGGAAAACAGTCTTTACTGAAAAGTTTTAAAAGCAATGTATTCCTCACATGACCTGAGTAATCTGTAAAAACTGGAGATGATCCTTTTCAGTTTCAATAGACACTTAAAAGTAATCAAAGCATCCTCTATGGAAAAACCAATCTTCATAACAGAGTATCAAAGGAACAGTTCCAAGGAAATGAGTTGGAAGTTCCAAGGAATATGAGTTGACCTTCAAAATTAGAGTGGACAGGGAATGATGCACAGTAGGTGAAATCCATAATAAAAGCAGATAGAAGAATCAAACCCATAAAGACAGCAACAACTAGAATTACGAACTACTGAAATAAGTATGCTTAATGTGTTTTTAAAAATAAAGGGAGATTAAAAATAGGAGAAAAGAGCTATTAAGAAAACAAAATCAAAAAGAGAACCAAACAATACTTCTACCTATTAAAATATATAATACTTAAAATGAAAATTTCAATGGCTAAATAGCAGATTATATATCACTAAGGAGAAAATTATTCAACTAGAAGATCAATCTAAGGATCTTCTGTATAGGATGCAGAATAGAAATAATTATAAAATAAATATTAATAGACATTGTAAATTTGTATTTGTTGTATGATTTAAGAATATTCAATTATATTTTAAAGGGAAAGAATAAAAACATTTAGAACAGGCATAGCTCATAAGATGCCAAGTATAGATACTGAACAAGCAAATGAGAGATACAGGTAAGATTCATAAGGTGTCTCCAGTATACATAGTAAGGTAGCAACCTGAAAAACACTATGTAATAAATGAAACAAGTGTGTGAAAAATACTGCCATAAAGGAAGGAATAAAGTATGGAAGGACTAAATAACATTTTAGAACATTCATAAAGCATTTATTAACTCATCTTCAGAGGCACAGCTATGGCTCCCACCAAATCAATCATCCATCAGTAACCTAACACAACCTCCTGCACGCTATACCCAAACATGCAAATAAAACTCATCACTTCTTGGCAGGTTGTCAGTTACTTAGTTCATAGCTATGGTGAGGAACACTTGCTCCTATATCTCTCTAAAAAGTCAAGAGTATGGTGGCTCCAATCATTTTCTGGCTGTTGAAGACCTTCACTCACCTCTACTCTTATAACCCAACCATCAGAGAAAGCCTGATGGAACAAAGTGGGAAACAAGATAAATGAACACTGAATAATACATGATTCAGACAATGCAATCATTTCACCTCACTTGTACTCACTTCTTTTCCATTTTTCTCCCTTGTTTATTGCTATATGTTTTAAGTAGATAAGTAATCTGATTCAAGCATCTTAATTTGATCTCTGAGGTTTTTTATTCTGTGAGCTCTGAAACAGCCTGCCTGGTAACTTACTTGGAGGCTGTCATAGCATCTAGGTAACTTTCCACCACTACAGCTGGCAATGAGAATGGGATACAATTAAAAGGCATCCTAAATAAATTATAAGAGAAACAAGATCTTGCTTCACAAATGAACATTCAAATCAAAGCAATATTTAAGCGTCCCTGATATAAAAGAACCACTAAAACTTACCCATAATACAGAATAGAGAAGAAACCAAGCCAGAGATTAGAAAATAAAATCAGAACAAAACTCAATGGACAGTTGATTATTATCTCCAATTAGACTCTGGGATCAATAGGAAGAAATCCTAAGCCCAAGGGTGTTACCAAATGTCAAGTTAGTCTGTGACCACGACCTCTGTTCCAGTCTACCTGTTAATTTACTTACAGACACCACTGTAAAGAGGGTAAATTCCCCTCATAAGAAAAATGGGGAAAATGGGGAATATAGATGTTTTGAATAGATTATCAATAAATAAAAGAATGTCTGGAAATCATCCAGAATTGATAAAGGAGAAATCAATCCCTAGATGCATAAAGCCAGCAAATATTAAGTTGCATAATAAAAATAAAGTGATTTTTAGAATTGTCAAAGAAAACATCTTCAGAAAAATATCAGAAATACCTTAGATTTAAAAGTAGTAAGAGGGAAAAGAAAGATAACCTGTAAAGGAAAAATTAGCCTGATAGTTTACTTTTCAATGGCAACAATGAAAGCCAAAAATAGTGAAATTATATTCAGTGAGCTAAAGGAAAATATCTATCAGCCTAAAATTAGAATCTCAAAAGTATATATCAAGTTTCATAGAGGGAAAAAATTTCCCTATCTCCATTCTTTTGTTTGTTTTAGTCTATAATTTTAGAGTGATTAAATAATATTTAGTGATGGTCAGCTATAATTTCATCTCTAGAATAAAACACTAAATATCTCACTTTAGAATAAAATTAGGAGAGTTTAACTGATTCTAAACAGGGACTTAATAAATGTTCCTATTTGTGCAGCACTGGTTCCTAGTATCATTAAATTCTAATTATGCCTGTGTTTTGCAATATGAATCACAGCTTTACTCTTGGGCTTCTGATATAGTCAGGATAAGCTATAGCAGACGTTGGCAAATTTTTCCTTCAAGAGCCAAATACAGATAGTAAATATTTTAGGTTTGTGACCACTACAGTCTGTATCTTAGCTATTCAGCTTTTCCATTATAGCTTAAAAAGCACATTGACAGACAATATATAAAAGAATGGGTGTGACTATGTTCCAATATAATTTATTTACAAAATCAGGCTGCCGTTCTAGGGACCATAGTTTTCTGATCTCTAGTTGTAGACTTCTAAGATCTGCAAAGTCAGTTATACATACCTATTTGCTTCTTACTTTGCAAAATTTTGTTGTTGTCTTTCTCTTCGCACTTCTCTTGCCCTTTGCCTTTCTAAATCCTCACATTATCAGTTAAATGGGATTTAGAGAGTGAGCAGAGGCAAACTGAAAGACCAGCACAATATTATTTCTCAAAGTATGTGTTTTAAAGGAAAACTCCTACAATTTTGTTTAGGAATGCACTGCACATACAAATCAATTTAGGAAAAACTGACATTTTTATTACACTGATTCATTCAATGTCATAAAAATGATATAGTCTTATATTTATTTCCATCTTGTTCTATCAGTAATGTTTGGTAAGTTTCTTTCTAGAGGTAATTCACATCTTGCCTTTCATGTATCCTTAGTACATGGTTTATGACAGCTTTGGAAGTGTACTGCTTAGATCTCCATGAAGAAGTCCCACTACGAGGAGCACAGGTGACTGACAGCCCCAGCTCTTGCCTTTTTTTTTTTTAGATCCATCACTACACTTTTGCCAAGGCTATTCCCAGTCATTGACTGAGGAATTGTAATAGAACTGGCCCATTTCTACCTGATGCAGGATTCCTCCAATGGTCAAGCTTTGCTCAGGGATCACCCACTGGTCTGGCCTAGATTTTTTCTGAGTTGTGCTGCTGAATTCTTTCTGCCCAATTCATTGTCTCTCTCCCTTCACAGATTAGCATAAAAGCATGAATATGTTTTCCCGCCTATTCCTACTTCCTCCTCTTTTGTTTGTCAAAGGTATTACTACCAATAAATTTCTTGTACACCTAATCTAGTTTATGTGGTGCCTCCTGAAGATCAATCCAACAAGTAGTGGGGTTTTTATACTAGTATAAATGGTAGATTTTAATTTCATTTTCAAGTTGGTGATTGGTACTATATATCTAAATAATATTGATTTTTTAATTTTTATTAGCTTTCACATTCAAAATTATAACAGCTATAAGAAATTATAATTGTTTCTTCCTATCTAATCTTTTATCTATTTATTTTCTTTACTTTGTTCCACTAGCAATAGTTCCAGAGCAATACTAAACAAAAGTGCTAACAGCTGACACCCTTGTTGTTTTTCCCTAATCTCAGGGAAATAATTCCAAGATGTCACTAAGTATTAATAAATGTGTTAAAATATACATAATTAGATTAAGAAAGTCTCCTTTTAATCCTAGATTGCTAAAAGTGTTTTTCTTTTTTTAACCTTATATAAGTGCTGAATTTTATGTTTTTTGTGTAGACATTAAGATGATTGTATTCAGGCAGTCCTCACTTTACACAGAACTACATTAATTAATCCCTGTGCATATCAGAACTATACTGTCATTCTGCACAGTTCTACTGCATATTATTTTTCCTATTACTGAGTAACAAATTGCACAAACTGTGAGCAGTCTGCATTCTTTCTTATCTGGAAGCTTAAGGGAAAACATCTGCTTCTAAGCTCATTCAAGTACTTGGTAGAATCCAGTTCCTTGTGTAGGACCAATGTCCCCTTTTTCTTGCTGGTTGTTGGTGGACGGTTACTCCTAGCTCATAAAGTCACTCTCAGGTCATTTGAATGTGGTCCACTCTACCTTTAACACAGCAACAGTACATCAAATCCTACTTACATTTCAACTTTGTCTGATAGCCTGTTCTGCTATCCGTCAGAAAACACTCTGTTTTTAAAGAGGTCATTTGATTAGGTTAAACTAATTCAGAAAATCTATCTTAAGGTCAACTTATTAGTAAAGAACCTTAATGACATCTGCAAAATACCATCTGCCATGCAATATAACATGATCATGGGAGTAACAGCAGGGAACAAAGATCACATGGGCCATCTTGGAATTCTGCCTATCACAAGTTAGATGAGATCAAATCTCAGTTACTTTAGAAGCTTGAAAAATAAGAGTACATTCAAAGTATGCACAAATTTTAGTTAATGTGATAACGAAGTGAGAAACACTGAGACTCATATTCTATTAATGTGATTGGTTTCCTAATGTTAAACTAACTTTTTATTCTTGGAATAAACCTATGTTGGCTATATGATGTTAACCACTTTGCATACCTCTATATCTAATTTTCTAATATTTTACTTACAATTTTTACATGTGCATACATAAGACAGCCTGAAGTTTCCTTTCTTATAATGTTCTTGTCAGGTACTGCTTTTTAAGTTATGCTGATCTCTCAAAACCTGAAAAGTATTCTCTTCCACTCTTTGGAAATTTTGGTTTAAGATGCTGTTAAACATTCCTTAAATGTCCAGGATAATTCACCAGTAACCTAGAATTGAAGTATCTTCGTAGGAAGGATTTTAATAATGGATTCAGATATTTTAATGTATGAATGACTATTCAGCATTGTGATTTCTTCTGTCAGACTGAAAATTGTGGTGCTTCAAAGAATCTGTCCATTTCACATAGATTATCAAATTATTTGGCATAAAGTTATTCACTGTGTTCCCTTTAATTTCTGTGGATCTGCAGCAATGTTGTTTTCTCATTCCTTATCATGGTAAATTGAAATTTTCCTTCTGTCTCTTTGTTAGAGCAGTCATGCTGGAGCTTTATCAATGCATTACTCTGAAAATAACCAATTCTTGGCTTTATTGATATTCCTTCACATTTTCTCATGTTCTTTGTATCCTTGTTTTATATTTCATCAGTTTTTCATACTATTTTTATTATTCCTTCCCTTTTACTCTCTTTGGGTATAAATTTTGCTACTTTTTAATCTTTATGAGACAGATGCTTTAGTCACTAGGTTGCAACCCCATAGACTATAGCCCTCCAGGCTCCTCTGTCCATGTGATTTCCCAGGCAAGCATACTTGAGTGGGTTGCCATTTCCATTACCAGATCTTCCTGATCCAAGGATCAAAGCAGTGTCTTCTGTCTCTCCTGCATTGGCAAGCAGATTCTTTACCACTGAGTCACCTCGAAAGTCCTAGATCCTTAATATGCCAACACTTTTTTTCCTTTTTAATGTATGAACTCTTGCCTGGAAAATCCCATGGACGGAGGAGGCTGGCAGGCTCCAGTCCATGGGGTTGCTAAGAGTCGGGCACAACTGAGCGACTTCACTTTCAATTTTCACTTTCATGCATTGGAGAAGGAAATGGCAACCCACTTCAGTATTCTTGCCTGGAGAATCCCAGGGACAGAGGAGCCTAGTGGGCTGCTGTCTATGGGGTCACACAGAATGGGGCACAACTGAAGCGACTTAGCAGCAGGCAATAATTACACCTTTTCCTTTCAAATACACTTTGACAAAAACTGGTAAATACCTTCCAATTCAAATATTTCCTTTTAGCCTTTATCAAAGAAGCCAAATTTCTTTGTCAAAGAAACTCAAAATTCTCCAAGCCAGGCTTCAACAGGTTCAGGTGAACCATGAACTTCCAGATGTCCAAGCTGGATTTAGAAAAGGCAAAGGAAGCAGAGATTAAATTGCCAAGATCTGTTGGATCAGAGAAAAAGCAAGAGAGTTCCAGAAGACCATCTACTTGTGCTTTATTGACTATGTCAAAGCCTTTGACTGTGTGGATCACAATAAACTGGAAAATTCTTAAAGAGATGGGATTACCAGACCGCCTGACCTACCTCTTGAGAAACCTATATGCAGGTCAGGAAGCAACAGTTAGAACTGGACATGGAACAACAGACTGGTTCCAATTAGGGAAAGGAGTACGTCAAGGCTGTATATTGTCACCCTGCTTTTTCACTTATATGCAGAGTACATCATGAGAAACGCTGGGCTGGAAGAAGCACAAGCTGGAATCAAGATTGCTGGAGAAATATCAATAACCTCAGATATGCAAATGACACCACCCTTATAGCAGAAAGTGAAGAGGAGCTAAAAAGCCTCTTGATGAAAGTGAGAGAGGAGAGTTTAAAAGTTGGCTTAAAGCTCAACATTCAGAAAACAAAGATCATGGCATCCAGTCCCATCACTTCATGGGAAATAGATGGGGAAACAGTGGAAACAGTGTCAGACTTTATTTTTCTGGGCTCCAAAATCACTGCAGATGGTGACTGCAGCCATGAAATTAAAAGACGTTTACTCCTTGGAAGGAAAGTTATGACCAACCTAGATAGCATATTGAAAAGCAGAGATATTACTTTGCCAACAAAGGTCCGTCTAGTCAAGGCTATGGTTTTTCCAGTGGTCATGTATGGATGTGAGATTTGGACTGTGAAGTAAGCTGAGCGCTGAAGAATTGATGCTTTTGAACTGTGGTGCTGGAGAAGACTCTTGAGAGTCCCTTGGACTGCAAGGAAATCCAACCAGTCCATCCTAAAGGAGATCAGCCCTGGGTGTTCATTGGAGGAACTGATGCTGCACCTGAAACTCCAGTACTTTGGCCACCTCTTGTGAAGAGTTGACTCATTGGAAAAGACCCTGATGCTGGGAGGGATTGGGGGCAGGAGGAGAAGGGGACAACAGAGGATGAGATGGCTGGATGGCATCACTGACTCGATGGACATGAGTTTGAATGAACTCCAGGAGTTGGTGATGGACAGGGAGGCCTGGCGTGCTGTGATTCATGAGGTCGCAAAGAGTCGGAAATGACTTAGCAACTGAACTGAACTGAACATGTTTGTAGATATAAGATATAGATAATTATACAGACAACTTCAATACAGTATTGCAAATGTTGATAATTCAAGTATGTGATGTACATTGTAGGGGCCAATATCCCAATACTTTGCCCTAATCAAATTAGGAGCAACCAGAAGATTTTAAGTTGGTGAGTAAGATTTGATTTGTAATTTTGAAAGATTAGTCTGTGAATGCTGTAGTAAATGTAATTGGAAGGGAGCAAGAAATTCAAGGAAAAATTGTTTCCTATGCAAACAAATAGCACAGAGAATATGAGGTAGAACAACAACAATAATAATAATATTAAAAAATATCAGCTATTAAGAATGGAATATTCGCATTTGCCAGATACTATGTGGGTTATATTCATGACTTCAAATCTCACAAGCAAGTAGAAAATTAAGTACTGCTATTAGCCCCTGCTCTCTACCATTTATTACTAATGTATCAGGAAACTCAGGCCCAGAGTAGGTAAGTGATACACCTAATGGAACAGCATTTTAAAAAGAAAAAGAATTAAAATCAGTCTGTCATGAAGCACTGTGATATATTTTTACTACTGACATTTCTCCCCACAAAGCTAATTCAGACTCTCTTCTTGTCTGCTGAATTTTCAGATTGTTTCCACGTAGAAGGTTATTATCTCATGGTACATGAATATCAAAGGAAACCTTGATTCTAAGAGAGAAAAACTCAATCCCAGGGGCATAAATTAAAGACAGATCCATTTAATTAGATGTTTATTTCACATAAAATACATACAATTTAACTGAAACATATGAGATAGAAAAAATATTTTAAATAAATATGTACGTGTTAGCAACTGCCTGATTTTTTTCACATCTTTTACTCCAAATCACTTTACTTTTCTTCATTCATAAGCCCAGTCTCTCCCACAGTTTGGCCTTTGTTAGAGAAGTATATGGAATCTCATCGTCAGAAGTTTCAGGCACTGTATTATGTTCAGTTTTGCCTTTCATACTGGTCTCTATCAGGGCTATTGCCATCTATGATGTAGTACATGCAGGCTAACACAAGACAACACTGTCTCTGCCTTACCACAGAATGGTGAATGCCATTTCAGTGAAACTTCCTAATCTTTCTTTCTCAAGGAATGTCTGTTTCCCAACTCCAGATCTATTTAATCCTACCTGTATTTCAGGGCCATGTTCTGTTTCTATCTTATGAACTCTACCATTTAGCATCTGAAAATAAGCTTTAGGAGAAAGCTCATTTCTTTTTCATGTGTTTAGTGTTTTGCATGACTAACACAAATACACTGATGACACAGTATCCTATCTTCCCTCTCTCTTATAGGAAAAATTTTCCTGTATTTGTAAAATGTCTGCGACTGAAAAGGGATGCACAGAACAAAGAGAGAGGAAAAAGTATTAATCAAAGGATAATGTAGATTAAGGTGGTAGCAGATGTTTTGGCAAAACTATCTTCATATCCAAACAAATACAAAATCCTCATATATTAACAGTTTGTACTTTTTTCTTATATTGTACATGGCTTATATTTCCATTATGTCCCATTACATAGAGAAATTTAATTTACATTTTATACTAATGCTTTTAAGTTTAATTTAAAACACTATCAGAATTACTCAAGATTAATAAAAACATTATTGACTAGTTATTTATATGGCCATTTTAAAAGAAAAAAAGAGAGTCTGTGATGTTTTTCTCAAAGTTATTTTAAATAGCCTATAAAGTACCAGGTTGATAGGGAATACAAAAATGCATATTATTACAGAAATGACTTTTGTCAATTATCTTTTAATATTTAAATAGTGAATAAAATAAAACATACCTCATTTTTTTCCGAACTAAGAAACCACGTGTCCATCTTTGAATAATCAAAACTGGTGAGTTATGAGCCAGAATTTCATTAATTTTTGAAATAATGTATTTGATATTATCAATTTCATCTTCATAGGTTGATCCCTGTATAAAGAAAATTACTTAATATTCATATTTCATGAAAGTATTTCCAAAAGATATTTTAAGTTGCTAGTCTGATGGTATAAACTATTAAAACATTCACAGGTGTCTTATACACATAATACTTAAGTAACACATACATTTTTCAAATCTATTTTTATTAGATCATAAGATCAAGAATTAGTAGCACAAAATAATTTCAAATCTTTACACAAAATTCAAGATCAATGAGGATAACTTTTTCCATTCTAGATTCTTCTATCTGCTATCATAGGTATAAAATTTTTCCCATAATCATGTTGATCTCTGAAAGGTAGGGGAATGAATAGATATCCAAAGACCCTTAAAAGTATTCTGTGAATCATCATAGATGAAACTGATATATGTTGGATTTATAACAACTTGCAGCAGTTCAAAATTTTGTTGCATCTTAACTAGATAATTTACAGTAAGGCAGTACATTCCCTGGGGGAAAGACTTCTATATTATCTTTAAAAAAATTATCTCTAAGATATTGGTCCTGTATATTTTTAGATTTTGGAAACACAGACTCCTATATTTTCATAAATATATGATAATGAAATATAACTACGAAAAATTTTGAAACATTGTGAGAATTACCAGAACACAACACAGAGACATGAACTGAGTAAATGCTGGCCACCCCCAAAAAATGGCACTTATTACTTGTTCCATGCAGGATTGCCACCAATATCAATTTGTGATAAAAAAGCACAATAAAATGAGATATGCCTATAAACTCAACTTGCCCAAATATGAATCCTCCTCCCTAACTTGCTTTCTCACATGCTATTAGTGAATGGTAGTACTGCCCATACAAACCTAATCCAGAAACCCTGAACCATCCCAGGCTCTCTTTTTCTCTTACTTCTTCATATCCAAATGTTGCTAGCTCCAGTATATTCAATATCCCAAATATCTGATTTCTCTCTCTTCTTCTATTCTCCACCATTGTTTTTTTTGAATCTCTTTATCACTTCTTTAATCTACTAAAAATGTCCTGATAGCAGAAATAATCCATATTCCCTACTCCTTCCATATCATAATATGCACTATTGCAGTATGATTTTCAAAATGCAAAACTGATCATACGGCATTTTTGCTTAATATATTTCACTGATTTAGTATTGAAAGATGAATTACATATTTCTTGACTTGGCATACAAAATCCTTGATCTAGTCCCTTCTTACCTTCACAGTATTATCTTCCTTCACACAACATATAGTACCGTCCATTCTGGCAAAATCCATCCACTTATATTTCTGAAAATGGCCTGATAAACCTCCATGCTTTTTGCATGCCATTCCCGTTTCTTGACTGTACTTCTCAATTTCTTGTCTCATTATCTTAGTATTCTGCTGACTCAGTCTTTTCCTTCAAGAAGTCTTTCTTGACATTGATTTGAGTTTAATATCTTTCTACAATATTACCCTGTGTTATTTGTTACACTTGACAATATTGAATTTTACGTAAGCCCTGTAAAACAGCCTTGTTTTCCAGGGTTCCTAGAAAACAATGAAGGTTAAGAAACCTACTTATCCCTTTGTTTCAGGAAAATGTAATATAAAGAAGAATCTTTCCATTATATTACTTAGATTATACCCATGGATGTCCCTCTTGTTCATCTTTAACAAGGCCCTGACACACATTCTCTAAATTCCCACTCTTTGCCTATTAAAAATTTGTTGAACTACTTTGTTTACACTGAGCAGTTTGAATAAAATGCCTTCTGGGTAAGACTCTTTCTTCCAGTAGCTTGAACTTTGCCCCACCTTCTGCCTGAGCCAGCACATAACCCCTCCTTAATAGTTAATCTTGAAAGGGACTCCTCTCAGGGTAAAATGTCAGGCTCTGTGAGTCCATGGACACAAAGATTCCCTGCCTGGTTCCTCTGTCCATGGAATTCTCCAGGCAAGAGTACTGGAGTGGGTTGCCATTTCCTTCTCTAGGGGATCTTCCCGACCCAGGAATGAACCCTGGTCTCCTGCACTGCAGGCAGATTCTTTACCAACTGAAACACTCAGTTCAGTTCAGTTCAGTCGCTCAGTCGTGTCCGACTCTTTGCGACCCCATGAATCGCAGCATGCTAGGCCTCCCTGTCCATCACCAACTCCCAGAGTTCACTGAGACTCACATCCATCGAGTCAGTGATGCCATCCAGCCATCTCATCCTCTGTCGTCCCCTTCTCCTTCTGCCCCCAATCCCTCCCAGTATCAGAGTCTTTTCCAATGAGTCAACTCTTAGCATGAGGTGGCCAAAGTACTGGAGTTTCAGCTTTAGCATCAGTCCTTCCAAAGAAATCCCAGGACTGATCTCCTTTAGAATGGACTGGTTGGATCTCCTTGCAGTCCAAGGGACTCTCATCAATTCTTTGGCACTCAGCCTTCTTCACAGTCCAACTCTAACATCCATACATGACCACTGGAAAAACCATAGCCTTGACTAGATGGACCTTTGTTGGCAAAGTAATGTCTCTGCTTTTGAATATGCTGTCTAGGTTGGTCATAATTTTCCTTCCAAGAAGTAAGCGTCTTTTAATTTCATGGCTGCAGTCACCATCTGCAGTGAACTGAACCACTAGGGAAGGCAAAAATATTTTCTGTTCTATTGTCAGATCATGCCACTTCCCCTCACCTTACTTTGTTGTTCAGTTGCTCAGTCGTGTCAGACTTTTTGTGACCCTATGGACTGCAGCACACTAGGCTTCCCAGTCCTTCACTATCTCCCAGAGTTTGCTCAAACTCATCTCCATTAAGTCAATGATGCCATCCAACCATCTCATCTTCCATCACCCCTTTCTCCTCCTGCCCTCAATCTTTCCTAGCATCAGGGTCTTTCCATTCTACTTAGCCACACCATTTCTTTCTAGCCTTAATCCCTCCTCTAAAAGAAAACTTCTTTTTAGCCTTTAAAACAAAATATCACCTTTAAGATGCTATAGACCTTAACAGAAGCATTCTCCTTATTGCAATAATATTCATTTGCCTATTGCAATAGCCCTTATCCCTCCATTGAGATAATCCTTTTGTAAAAGTCTTTTAAGTTCTGATTTGTTATTTTATTTGATAAGCTTATGCTATAAAGCAATTATTGGTCTGTCCGTCCCACTGCAACATAAACTGACCAAGTGTAACACCTCTTTCTTTATACTGAATCTCTATGAGTAAGTAAGCTATCTAGTTTGTAACTGGCATTCAAATATCAGTTGACTATTAAATCACTAAGAACAGACACTTATACACTGTCATATTGGTCTCCAAGCTTGCTGTGGCAATGTCAATCTGTTCTTATAACTTAATTCTTACTTGCCTGTAGTAACATACTAATTTTTCTACCTTTTGGATTTTTATTTTTCAGTCTGTTTTCCTGTTTGCTCTTTTTCTATAACTATTTAAATATAGTATTATTTTAGGTTTGCTTCTTTTTTCACTTCTGTTTGCTAAGTTTCTTTGAATGAGCACCTTCCTTGCTATATCTTACTATTTCACATATGCTGATTATCCTATACATCTCCTAGCAAGAATTATCTCTGAGATAATTCTTGGAATTATCTAATTCCAATGGAACTTCTAGTTCCATTTGTCTCCTTACATGTCAAAAACTGAAATAATTCTTTCCCCTATTTGAAAACACCCACAATCTATACTTCACACCACATTACAGATAGTCATTAAAATTATTTTCCACCTTGTCAACCAAATAAACTCACATTCTTCTTTCTCTCTTCTCATTTCCATCTACTAAATCACTTAATTTTATCAAAAACATCTCTCTTCAATCTTTTCCCTATAATCTATACATACTACCAATTTATTAAATCAGCTCTTATATACTAGGGTCCGAACTATAGATTTTCCTCTAATTTCCCTACATTCAATTTCCCTCCACTCCCAAATTACAGAATATAGGACTTTTTTTTCTAAAATAAAAATCAGGTCATCTAAAATCCTTAAATATTTCCCCCAAATCTTACAATATACTGTGCTATATTTGTAGTATTACACGTAACTCCCTTTGCTCTATTAATCCTATTTTTGATTCCAGCATTCTTTGTCATGCCCAAGCATGTCTTCTAAACCCCAAGAACACTAAATCACTTGTCGTCACTTAACTGTACTTAGCATCACCTCTGTGCCTTTGCCATGCTTTTTACTCTACCTCAACATTCCACAATTGCCAACACCTCTACCTACTTATTTAAAAAAAAAAAAAAAAACTCATCTGAAGTATAAATATTTTTGATTTTGCTTTTCTCCCATGACAATAGGTATGAAATTCAAAAATTTAAAGAAAATATATGTAGATCTTTCACAGATTTTGTCCCATATTCAGAACTATATTTTTTCTCATTATTTCTTGGATTACTGCTGCTGTTATTCAGTTGCTAAATCATGTACAACTCTGCAACTCGGGACTGCAGCAGCATGTTAGGCTCCCCAGTACTCCATTATCTCCTGGAGTTTGTTAAGATTCATGTTTATTGAGCCTGTGATGATATCTAACAGTTTTATCTTCTGCCACCCCCTTCTTTTTTTCCTTTAATCTTTCCCAGCATCAGGGCCTTTTCTAATGAATCAGCTCTTCACATTAGGTGGCCAAAAGTTTGGAACTTCAGCTCCAGCACCAATCCTTCCAATGAATAGTCAAGGTGGATTTTCTTTAGGATTGACTGATTTGATCTCCTTGAAGTTCAAGGGACTCTCAAGAGTCTTCTCCAGCACCACACATCAATATTCTTTGCCACTCAGCCTAAATTTAATGTCCAAATCTCACACCCATACACGACTAAGGGATTTGATTCTATGGATCTTTGTCAGCAAAGGGATGACTCTGCTTTTTTAATAACACTGTCTAGGTTCGTTATGTCTCTCCTTCCAAGGAGCAAGCATGTTTTAAATTCATGGCTACAGTCACCATTTGCAGTGATTTTGGAGCCCAAGAAAATAAAATCTTTCACTGCTTCCACTTTTTCCCCATCTATTTGCCATGAAGTGATGGGACCGGATGCCATAATCTTAGTTTATTGAACGTTGAATTTCAAGCCAGTTTTTTCACTCTTCTCTTTCACATTCATCACCAGGTCCTTTAGTTCCTCTTCACTTTATGCCATTAGAGTGGTTATCATCTGTATATCTAAAGTTGTTAGTATTTCTCCCACTGATCTTGATTCCAGTTTGTGATTTATCCAGCTTGGCAATTCATATGATGCATTCTGCATACAAGTTAAATAAGCAGAGTGACAATATACAGCCTTGTGGCACTCCTCTCCCAATTTTGAACCAGTCAGTTGTTCATGTCCAGTTCTAACTGCTGCTTGTTGACTGGTTTCTCATGAAATAGGTAAGGTGGTCTGGTATTCATTCCCATCTCTTTGATTAGTGCTTCTCCTTAATTTTCTTTATTTTCTCTACTCTAATTCCTATTCATGTATAGTAGGTATTCTAGAGCTCACCTCGATGTTTTACATTTTTTTCTCATCATTTTCAGTTATTTTTTCTCAATTTGGTGAAGCCATGCTGTCAAAGGTTAGCTTTCTCATACTGAGGTTTTTTAATAGCTTGTCAACTACTTCAGTTATGTGGCTGAGCCTAAGCTCCTTTCTGAAACTCCTGTCTGCCCTATCACAGACAAGTCCTTCCACAAACTATAATAGTTTGCTATTATAACCCTGCTTGTATGAGGGCCTCTCCATGAAATGTATCCTCTGATTTCTAGCAAGATATCCCAACTGTTATTTAGTCTACTATCAACTGTGACAAATAGGGGGATTTGCAGAATTTCCTCTAATTCCTGTCATTTTGTTTTACATGTCAGGAAGAATAACTCAAAGTCAGGCTGACCCATTCATTCCCTACCTTTAATTCAATCATATCTTCATTATATCAAAAATTCTTCATTATGTATAAAAGTACATCTATGATACAATCTATTATTTAATTCTTATCCTTTACTGGCTTCTAGTAAAGATATGATTTCCTCCAATCTTCATGGAGTTTTTTGTTCATTGCATTTGAGCTCATGGTATGTGTGTATGTACATGTGTGTTTAGAATAACAAAGTATGCCACCTCAAATGTGCTCCATATACTGATTATTGAGTCATAGGCATTTGAAAAACAGCAAATGCAGAGAGAGGCACTCTCTGAACTTTATCTATCTAAAAACAGATTCCCCCAAAGGCATTCAATTGTCATATTTTATCAACCAGGAAAGGAGTCTCATCACAAGAAAGGAGATTAAGTGATTAGAAGGGGAGAAAATTAGAAGACATCACAACCAAATGAATTTTGTCACAAATTCCCATCTATTCTCCTAGAGACTCATTCGTCTTTCTTAAAAATAATTTACTGTCTCATAAGAGGCCTATACCCTCTATTTAGATGGTATTAAGAATGAATTCCCATCTCAAGGTGATACTCAGTTCTCCCTGAGCATCTTCTCAGTACTCATGAGATACAAATGTTAATAAGCTTCTGTTTGTTTTTCTCTTGTTAACCTTATATTACAGGGTCTCAGCCAGGAGCTCAGAAGGGTAGAGGGAAAATTGTTTTTCCTCCTCTCGTTTGAAAGTGAGGAAGAATAATACAGGAAATAATTTAGATGGCTAGGTTTAAGTGGTCCTGGTCAGACTCTGCAGTTCTCACCAGCAGAGAACCATCAAGCTCACATTGCAGTTTACAGCAGAGTCTTGCTTCCCTCCAAGGTATGGATAATCCCTCTCTTTTAAGCAATAAAGAGAATCATCAGCTGTGGGCGGGATAGGAGTCTCTGCCAAAAGACAAGGAACCCCTAGACAATAGTCAAGATTTATGATGTCCTAAAACAATTACACTGTAAAATGCCAATAAAGATATCACCTACTGTATACTAGAGAGAATTTTACTCAATGCTCTGTGGTGACCTAAATGGGAAGAAAATCCAAGGAAGAGGGTACATATGTATATGTGTAGTTGATTCACTTTGAGGTACAGCAGAAACTACCACAACATTATAAAGCAACTGCACTCCAAAAAAAAAAAAAAAGACATCACTGCAAACTTGTACAAATGCCATAAACCATTTGATAGCTGAGGACAAATGGATGTATCTTCTAAGGGAAGCTAATGCATATTTCCTCTACTACATGAGTAATGACTCTAAAGAAAAACTGCCTAGGTTTAAATTCCATTTCTACCACTTGCTAACTATGCAATCTAGGGTAAGTAACCCATCTGTCCCCTATTAATCATCTGTAAAATAGATAAAATGTCATTGGGGTTTTGTGAGAAAATATTTGTAAAGCACATAGAACAGTGCTAAAATATTTCAAGCATCCAAATAAGGTCATCTGTCAACAGCTTAAGGACTTCTGTATACCTTATCCTATTTGATACTTAACAAATTAGTACAAGAATTTACTAAGCAATTTATTTAAACATAACAAAATTAAGAAATTAACTGTAAACTAATATTTTCAACCCAATAAAATGAATTAAAGAATTATAGTAAAAGCTTGCCAAAGGATGATACACATTTATAGAAAGTATTATCAACAATCAAAAAACAGATGATAAAATAATGAAATATCTGTACTCCCCCACTTCCATTGTAATCTTGGAATGAAAAAAATGGCTACTGCAAATCCTTGCATAAAGCATAACAAGGCATTTCCAAGAAAGGTAAGAATTTTGTAAACATGATTCATATGGAAGATAGTACTCTGTGTTCTAACATGAAGCGTAGCTTAAAAAACAAATTTTCAAACTACATTCTTTTCAGATTGTATATAATTACACAAAGAGATTCCCAATTAATCTGATATTCTAAATACACCTGTACTTATTTTTTCTTCCTTTTCCCCATTTTTATTTCTTTCATATGTATCTATTCCCTATATTTTTTTAAAATTCTGTTTGTAATTTTTTCCATCAGAATTTACTGATTTGACACATTTGTCTCAGCATAACTGAAAAATGTAAATCATGCTACTCCCAGAAGTATTTATTTCACATAGAATAAACACATGCAGTATTCACCTTTTTATTCCATCTGTAATATATTCAATTTAACATTCACATGAAATGGTGAGTATCTATGAAACGCCCCACAAGGCTAGAAAGATTTTATATTATTTTAAATCAACATTTCTTAGGATCACTGGTAAACACTTTGGGAACAAACTTTAGACAACAGACCAATTAAAAATTTTCACCTGAATTGAGTAACATTAAAAAACAAACAAAAAATTTAGAACCATAATAATAAAACACTAAAATTTTTAGGACAGATGAAAGTACAAGAACAAAAAACTTAACACAAATTTCCACCACTTGAAGTACCTATTATCATTTTTCCCCCCATCCCCTCCCCCTCTCCCACAGAGTCCAAAAGACTGTTCTATACATTTATGTCTCTTTTGCTGTCTCACATATAGGGTTATCGTTACTACTTTTCTAAATTCCATGTATGTGTATATATATATATATATATATATATATATATATATGTTAGTATATTGTACTGATGTTTTTCTTTCTGGCTTACTTCACTCTGTATAATAGGCTCCAGCTTCATCCAGCTCATCAGAACTGATTCAAATGTATTCTTTTTAATGGCTGAGTAATACTCCATTGTGTATACGTAACACAGCTTTCTTATCCATTCATTTGCTGATGGATATCTGGGTTGCTTCCATGTCCTGGCTATGATAAACAGTGCTGCGATGAACATTGGGGTACACGTCTCTTTCAATTCTTGTTTCCTCGGTGTGTATGCCCAGCAGTGGGACTGTGGTGTGTATGCCCAGCAGTGGGATTGCTGGGTCGTATGGCAGTTCTATTTTCAGTTTTTTAAGGAATCTCCACACTGTTCTCCATAGTGGCTGTACTAGTTTGCATTCCCACCAACAGTGTAAGAGGGTTCCCTTTTTTCCACACTCTCTCCAGCATTCATTGTTTGTAGACTTTTGGATAGCAGCCATTGTGCCTGGCATGAAAAGGTACCTCATTGTGGTTTTGATTTGCATTTCTCTGATAATGAGCGTTGTTGAGCATTTTCTCATGTGCTTGTTAGCCATCTGTATGTCTTCTTTGGAGAAATGTCTGTTTAGTTCTTTGGCCTATTTTTTGATTGGGTCGTTTATTTTTCTGGAAGGAGTTGCTTGTATATTTTTGAAACTAATTCTTTGTCAGTTGTTTCATTTGCTATTATTTTCTCCCATTCTGAAGGCTGTCTTTTCTCCTTGCTTAGAGTTTCCTTCGTTGTGCAAAAGCTTTTAAGTTTATTTAGGTCCTATTTGTTTATTTTTTCTTTTATTTCCATTACTCTGGGAGCTGGGTCATAGAGGATTCTGCTTCGATTTATGTCAGAGAGTGTTTTGCCTATGTTTTCCTCTAGGAGTTCTATAGTTTCTGGTCTTATGTTTAGATGTTTAATCTATTTTGAATTTATTTTTTGTACAGTGTTAGAAATGGTTCTAGCTTCATTCTTTTACAAGTAGTTGACCAGTTTTCCCAGCACCACTTCTTAAAGAGATTGTCTTTTCTCCATTGTATATTCTTGCCTCCTTTGTCAAAGATAAGGTGTCCATAGGTGCGTGGATTTATCTCTGGGCTTTCTTTTTTGTCCCATTGATCTATATTTCTGTCTTTGTGCCAGTACCATACTGTCTTGATGACTGTGGCTTTGTAGTAGAGCCTGAAGTCAGGCAGGTTGATTCCTCCAGTTCCATTCTTCTTTCTCAAGATTTCTTTGGCTAATCAAGGTCTTTTGTATTTCCTTACAAATTGTGAAATTATTTGTTCTAGTTGTGTGAAAAATACCATTGGTAGCTTGATAGGGATTTCATTGAATCTATATATTGCTTTGGGTAGTATACTCATTTTCACTATATTGATTCTTCCAATCCAAGAACACGGTATATTTCTCCATCTATTAGTGTCCTCTTTGATTTCTTTCACCAGTGTTTTATAGTTTTCTATATCTAGGTCTTTTGTTTCTTAAGGTAGATATATTCCTAAGTATTTTATTTTTATTCTTTTTGTTGCAATGGTGAATGGAATTGTTACTAATTTCTCTATTTTCTCATTATTAGTGTATAGGAATGCAAGGGATTTCTGTGTGTTTGACTTTATATCCTGCAACTTTACTATATTCATTGATTAGCTCTAGTAATTTTCCGGTGGAGTCTTTAGGGTTTTCTATGTAGAGGATCATGTTATCTGCACACAGTAAGAGTTTTACTTCTTCTTTTCCAATTTGGATTCATTTCTTTTTCTGCTCTGATTGCTGTGGCAAAAACTTCCAAAACTATGTTGAATAGTAGTGGTGAGACTGGGCACCTTTGTCGTGTTCCTGACTTTAGGGGAAATGCTTTCAATTTTTCACCATTTAGGATAATGTTTGCTGTGGGTTTGTCATATATAGCTTTTATTATGTTGAGGTATGTTCCTTCTATTCCTGCTTTCTGGAGAGTTTTTATCATAAATGGATGTTGAATATTGTCAAAGGCTTTCTCTGCATCTATTGAGATAATCATATGGCTTTTATTTTTCAATTCGATTTCTTTCACCAGTGTTTTATAGTTTTCTTTAGGTAGATACATTCCTAAGTATTTTATTCTTTTCGCTGCAATGGTGACTGGAATTGTTTCCTTATTTTCTCTGTTTTCTCATTGTTAGTATATAGGAATGTAAGGGATTTCTGTGTGTTAATTTTATATCTTGCAACTTTACTATATTCATTGATTAGCTCTAGTAATTTTCTGGTGGAGTCTTTTGGGTTTTCTAAGTAGAGGATCATGTCACCTGCAAACAGTAAGAGTTTTACTTCTTCTTTTCCAATATGGATTTTTAAATTTCTTTTTCTGCTCTGATTGCTGTGGCCAAAACTTCCAAAACTATGTTGAATAGTAGTGGTGAAAGTGGGCACCCTTGTCCTGTTCCTGACTTTAGGGGAAATGCTTTCAATTTTTCACCATTGAGGATAATGTCTGCTGTGGGTTTGTCATATATAGCTTTTGTTATGTTGAGGTATGTTCCTTCTATTCCTGCTTTCTGGAGGGTTTTTATCATAAATGGATGTTGGATTTTGTCAAAGGCTTTCTCTGAATCTATTGAGATAATCATTTTGTTTTTATCTTCCAATTTGTTAATGTGGTGTATTACATTGATTGATTTGCAGATTTTGAAGAATCCTTGCATCCCTGAGATAAAGCCCAATGGGTCATGATGTATGATCTTTTTAATATGGTGTTGGATTCTATTTGCTAGAATTTTGTTAAGGATTTTTGCATCTATGTTCATCAGTGATACTGGCCTCTAGTTTTCTTTTTTTGTGGCATATTTGTCAGGTTTTGGTATTAGGGTGATGGTGGCCTCATAGAATGAGTTTGGACATTTACCTTTCTCTGCAATTTTCTGGAAGAGTTTGAGTAGGATAGGTGTTAGCACCTCTAAATTTTTGGTAGAATTCAGCTGTGAAGCCGTCTTGTCCTGGGCTTTTGTTTGCTGGAAGATTTCTGATTACAGTTTCAATTTCTATGCTTGTGATGGGTCTGTTAAGATTTACTATTCCTTCCTGGTCCAGTTTTGGAAAGTTGTACTTTTCTAAGAATTTGTCCATTTCTTCCAAGTTGTCCATTTTATTGGCATATAATTGCTGATAGTAATCTCTTATGATTCTTTTATTTCTGTGTTGTCTTTTGTGATCTCTCCATTTTCATTTCTAATTTTATTGATTTTTCTCCCTTTGTTTCTTGATGAGTCTGGCTAATGGTTTGTCAACTTTATTTATCTTCTCAAAGAACCAGCTTTTAGCTTTGTTGATTTTTGCTATGCTCTCTTTTGTTTCTTTTGCATTTAGCTTACTCCTTGGAAGGAACGTTATGATCAACTTACAAATCATATTAAAAAGCAGAGATATTGTCAAGAAAGGCCCATCTAATAAAGGCTATGGTCTTTGCAGTGGTCATGTATGGATGTGAGAGTTGGACTATAAAGAAAGCTGAGTGCTGAAGAATTGATGCTTTTGAACTGTGGTGTTGGAGAAGACTCTTGAGAGCCCCTTGGACTGCAAGGAGATCCAACCAGTCCCTCATAAGGGAGATCAGTCCTGAATATTCATTGGAAGGACTGATGCTGAAGCTGAAACTCCAATACTTTGGCCACTGATGAGAAGAGCAGACTCATTTGAAAAGACCCTGATGCTGGGAACGATTGAGGATAGGAGGACAAGGGGATGACAGAGGATGGGATGGTTGAATGGCATCACCGACTCAATGAACATGGGTTTGGGTGAACTCTGGCAGTTGGTGAAGGACAGGGGGGCCTGGCGTGCTGTGGTTCATGGGGTCACAAAGAGTTGGACATGGCTAAGTGAATGAACTGAACCGAACTGAATTTTTAAGATTTCTTTCCTTCTACTAACCCTGAGGTTCTTCATTTCTTCCTTTTCTAGTTGCTTTCATTGTAAAGCTATGTTATTTAGCTGACTTTTTTCTCATTTCTTGAGGTAAGCCTGTAGTGCTATGAACCTTCCCCTTAGCACTGCTTTTACACTGTCCCACAGGTTTTGGGGTGTTGTGTTTTCATTTTCATTCGTTTCTATGCATACTTTTATTTCTTTTTTGATTTTTCTGTGATTTGTTGGTTATTCAGCAGCATGTTGTTCAGCCTCCATACGTTGGAATTTTTAACTGTTTTTCTTATATAATTGACATCTAATCTTACTGCATTGTGGTCAGAGAAGATGCTTGGAGTGATTTCACATTTTTTGAATTTACCAAGGCTAGATTTATACCCAGGATGTGATCTATCCTGGAGAAGTTTCCGTGCGCGCTTGAGGAAAAGGTGAAATTCATTGTTTTGGGGTGATATGTCCTATAGATATCAATTAGGTCTAACTGGTCTATTGTGTCATTTAAAGTTTGTGTTTCCTTGTTAATTTTCTGTTTAGTTGATCTATCCATAAGGGTGAGTGGGGTATTAACGTCTCCCACTATTATTGTGTTATTGTTAATTTCCCGTTTCAAACTTGTTAGCATTTGCCTTACATATTGTGGTGCTCCTATGTTGGGTGCATATATATTTATAATTGTTATATCTTCTTCTTGGATTGATCCTTTGATCATTATGTAGTGTCCTTCTTTGTCTCTTTTCACAGCCTTTATTTTAAAGTTTATTTTATCTGTATGAGTATTGCTACTCCTGCTTTCTTTTGCTATTTGCATGGAATAACTTTTTCCAGCCCTCACTTTCAGTCTGTATATGTCCCTTGTTTTGAGGTGGGTCTCTTGCAGACAACATATATAGGGGTCTTGTTTTTGTATCCATTCAGGCAGTCTTTGTCTTTTGGTTGGGGCAGTCAACCCATTTACGTTTAAGGTAATTATTGATAAGTATGATCCCATTGCCACTTACTTTGTTGTTTTGGGTTCGAGTTTATACACCCTTTTTGTGTTTCCTGTCTAGATAAGATCCTTTAGCATTTGTTGGAGAGCTGGTTTGGTGGTGCTGAATTCTATCCACTTTTGCTTGTCTGTAAAGCTTTTGATTTCTCCTTCATATTTGAATGAGATCCTTGCTGGGTACAGTAATCTGGGTTGTAGGTTTTTCTCTTTCATCACTTTAAGTATGTCCTGCCATTCCCTTCTGACCTGAAGAGTTTCTATTGAAAGATCAGCTGTTATCCTTATTGGAATCCCCTTGTGTGTTATCTGTTGTTTTTCCCTTGCTGCTTTTACTATTTGTTCTTTGTTAATTTGATTACTATGTGCCTTGGGGTGTTTTACCTTGGGTTTATCCTGTTTGGGACTCTCTGGGTTTCTTGGACTTGGGTGACTATTTCCTTCCCCATTTTAGGGAAGTTTTCAACTATTATCTCCTCAAGTATTTTCTCATGGTCTTTCTTTTTGTCTTCTTCTTCTGGGATTCCTACAATTCGAATGTTTGGACATTTCACATTGTCCCAGAGATCTCTGAGGTTGTCCTCATTTCTTTAATTTTTTCTTTTTTCCTCTCTGCTTCATTTATTTCTACCATTCTATCTTCTACCTCATTTATCCTATCATCTGCCTCCATTATTCTACTGTTGGTTCCCTCCAGAGTGTCTTTGATCTCATTTATTGCATTATTCATTATATACTGACTCTTTTTTATTTCTTCTAGGTCCTTGTTAAACATTTCTTGCATCTTCTCAATTCTTGTCTCCAGGCTATTTATCTGTAACTCCATTTTGTTTTTAAGATTTTGGATCATTTTCACTATCATTGTTCTGAATTCTTTTTCAGGTAGATTCCCTATCTCTTCCTCTTTTGTTTGATTTGGTGAGCATTTATCCTGTTTCTTTACCTGCTGAGTATTTCTCTGCCTCTTCATCTTGTTTATATTGCTGTGTTTTGGGTGGCCTTCCCATATTCTGGCAGTTTGTGGTTCCTCTTTAATGTGGAGGTTCCTCACTGTGGGTGGTATTGGACGGGTGGCTTGTCAAGGTTTCCTGGTTAGGGAAGCTTGTGTTGGTCCTCTGGTGGGTGGAGCTGGATGTCTTCTGTCTTGAGTGCAATTAAGTGTCCAGTAGTGAGTTTTGAGATGTCAATGGGTTTGGTGTAACTTTGGGCAGCCAGTATATTGAAGCTCAGGGCTGTGTTCCTGTGTTGCTGGAGAATTTGCGTGGTATATCTTGTTCTGGAACTTGTTGGCTCTTGGGTCAGTGTAGGTATGGAGGCTTTTGGATGAGCTCTTATCGATTAATGTTCCTTGGAGTCAGGAGTTCTCTGGTGTTCTCAGGTTTTGAACTTAAGCCTCCTGCCTCTGGATTTCAGGCTTATTCTTACAGTAGCCTCAAGACTTCTCCATCTCCTTTTGAAGACAATGGGCTGCCTTTCTGGGTGCCTGATGTCCTCTGCCAGCATTCAGAAGTTGTTTTGTGGAATTTGCTCAGCGTTCAAATGTTCTTTTGATAAATTTGTGGGGGAGAAAGTGGTCTCCCCGTCCTAGTCCTCTGCCTTCTTAGGACCACCTCTATTGTCATTTTTAAAATTTCACTTCCAAATACTTTCCATGACCCTGAGCTTATCTTTTCATTCACTTAATAGGGTCTTTTACAGAGTATTTTTAAAAACTGATAAAGTTCACTTTACCATTTTTTCTTTTAAAGATTGTGCTTTTAGTATCAGGTCTGTCTTTGCCTCAGCCTAGATCCTAAAGATTTCCTTCAATTTTATTTCTTCTAAAAGTTTTTTTAGTTTTCAGTTTTACATTTAACTCCAAGATCCAATTTGAGGGGGTTTTTTGTTGTTGTTTTTGTTTTTAGTGTAAAACTTAAGGAAGTTCATTTCTTGTGTGTGTGTGTCTATGTGTATGTATGTCCAACTGTTCCAAGTAACATTTATTGAAAAAGCTATATTTTCTCCATCAAGTTCTGTTCATATTTTGTTAGATTTACATCTAAGTATTTCATTTTTGAGTGATTATAAATGACAATATGTATTTAATTTTGATGACCATGTACTCACTGTTAGTACAGAGAAATAGGATTGACTTTTGTTTACCTAGCACCCTGCAGCCCTGCTAAGCTCACTTTTTAGTTTTAAGATTTTTTTTTTTTTTTTGTAGATTCTGTGGCATTTTCCACATAGGTGATCATTTCATCTGCAAATAGTTTATTTCTTCTTTTCTCATCGGTATGTTTTATTTCCTTTTCTCACTTTATTGCACCACCTAGACTTACCAGCAGCATGTTGACAAGAGGAATAAGAACAGCCATCTGTTTTGTTCCCAGTCTTAGGAAGAAAACATTCTTGAGTCTTTTGATATGGGAGATTACATTAATTCATTTTCAAATATTGAACCAGCTGTGCATCCCTGAAACAAGTTCTACTTGCTCATGGTATATAATTCTTCTTACATATGCTAAATTATACTTGCTAAGGTTTTGTTAAAGATTTCTGTGTTTATATTCACTAGGGATATTTTTATCCCAGGGATAAAGCCCACCTCATCATGATGTATGATCTTTTCAATATATTAGTGAACTCACTCTGCTAACATTTTGTTGAGGGTTTTGCATCCATATTCATTGTGGATATTGATCTGTATTTTTCTTCCAGTATCCTCATATAGTCTCAGTTAAGTGTTCCTTTAGATTCTACTTCTTTTTGAAAAGTATGAGAAAAATTGGTATTAGTTTTCCTTAAATGTTTGGTAGAACTTACCAGTGAAGCCATCTGGTTTTAAACTTTTCTATGTTAGGAGACTTTTGATTACTGATTCAATCTCCTTGCTAATTAGTGCCTTAATTTTTTTTTTTTATTATTTCTTCATGATTTAGTCTTAGTAAGTTGTATGTTTCTGGAATGTATCCATTTCTAGGTTGTCTGTTGGCATACAGTTGCTTATAGCAGTCTCTCATAATCTTCTGTATTTGTGTGGTATCAACTGTGATATCTCCTCTTTCTTCCTAATCTTACTTCCTTGGATCCTCTCCCTCAAGTATAACAAAGAGTTTGTCTATTTTGTTTATCTTATCAAAAAAATAGATCTCTTTGTTTCATTTATCTTTTCTGTAGTCTTTTTAATCTCCATTCCATTTATTTCTGGTCTTTATTTCCTTCTTCCCACAAAATTTGGTTTAATTTGTTCTTTTCTTCTAGTTCCTTGGGGTATAAAGTTATATTGTTCATTTGAGTTCTTTTTTTAATGTAGGCATCTATCACTATAAACTGCCCTCTAAACAGCTTTTACTATATCCTATTAGTTAAGTTGTCATTCTATTTTCGTTTAAGACTTTTTTTTTAATTTTTCAATACATTGGTTGTTGTAAGTTTTTTAATCTCTACATAATTGTGAGTTTTCCTGTTTTCCCTTGTAATTGATTTATTGTTCTGTCACTCAGCTATGTCTGACTTTTCAACTCCATGGACTACAGCACACCAGGCTTCCCTGTCCTCCATATCTCCCAGAGTTTGCTCAAAGTCATGTCCATTGAGTCAGCGATGCCATCCAACCTCTCATCCTTTGTCATCCCCTTCTCCTCCTGTCCTCAATCTTTCCCAGCATCAAGGTCTTTTCCAAAGAGCTGGCTCTTTGCATCAGCTGGCCAAAGTATTGGAACTTCAACATCAGTCCTTCCAATGAGTATTCAGGGTTGATTTCCTTTAGTATTGACTGGTTTGATCTCCTTGTGATCCAAGGGACTCTCAAGAGTCTTCTTCAGCACCACAGTTTGAAAGCATCTATTCTTTGGCAACCTCTCAGACAACATTAAATGCACCAACATTTGCATTATAGGGGTCCCAGAAGGAGAAGAGAGAAAGGACCTGAGAAAATATTTGAAGAAGTATACCTGAAAACTTCCCTAAAAAATGGGAAAGGAAATAGTCAACCAAGTCCAGGAAGTGCAGAGAGTCCCACACAGGATAAACCCAAGGAGGAACACACTAAGATATAGTAATAAAATTGATGAAAATTGAAGATAAAGACAAAATGTCAAAAGAAACAGGGAAAAATGACAAGTAACATACAAGGGACTTCCATAATGTTTTCAGTTGATTTATCAACAGAAACTCTACAAATCAGAGGAGAAGGTCAGGATATTTAAAGTGATGAAAGGAAAGAACCTACAACTAAGAATACTCTACCCAGCAAGACTCTTCCTTGGATTTAATGGAGAAATCAAAAGCTTTCCAAACAGGCAAAAGTTAAGAGATTCAGCACCACCAAACAAGCTTTACAACAAAAGCTAAAAGAACTTCTCTAAACAAGAAACACAAGATAAGGAAAAGACTTACAAAAAATAAACCCAAAACAATTTAGAAAATGGTAATACGATCATATATATTGATAATCACCTTAAATGTAAGTGGATTAAATGCATCAACCCAAAGACATAGACTGGCTGGGCAGGTGAAAACATGTGTATGTATGCATTTCCACTTACCAATCACTCCAATAGACCCCCTAAATAGTATGCAATTATTTTATATTGTTAGGTTAATCATGTTTCCATTATGGCTTGCAAATGTAATTATCTTTTATTTTCTATCTGGCTATTAATAAAACTGATAAATATAATTTATTATTGTTATTATATAACTATTATTTGCTTAATACCATTGTATCATGATTGATAAACAGAAAATAATAGAATTCTATATCACTAAATCTACCATTTAATACAAATCCTGTAATCACTTTTTAAAATCCAGATGCATACCAGAATTATCGTGGAATTTTTTGAAAAATACAAATGCCCAGGTATTGATATTTTTCTCAAAAGTTCCAGATGTGTTTCTAATGAGCAGCCATGTTTAAAAACAACTTTAGTATATGATGATCTTTTACTTAAAAAAAAGGAAAAGAAAAGAAAATACTGTGGATTCCAGATACAGAATCCTTTGGCATTTAGGTTACTGAGTATAAGAATTAAGTTGTTAGATTAATTCTCATTTAGTATTTTAATACAGACAGGGGATGCTCGATCTAACTACTTTATTTTTAGAATTATAACTGACATGATTTAAAAGAATTTTTTTTTTTATTTTTTATAATTCAGTAAATCTCGGAATGTGATTTTAGAATCCTTGGGAGGCCCCAAGACCATTCAAGAACCCATGAGGGCCTTCTTTTTCTAATTACATATCTGTATGAGGCCATATTTTCTTTATTTACTTCAGTCAAAACAACATATCACAATAGTTTGAATGCAGAAGTAGATATGAGAAAATATCTGTTTTATTAACACAGATATTGAAGAGATGTACAAAAATGTAAAATAATGTCATTCTTCTAATTATTTTTATTTAGGAAAGTATATTTTTTCATAAAATGTGTTTATGTTGATATAAAATGGGTTTGTTATTTCAAATGACTTAAAAGTGTATATATTTGAAAATTCTTTTAATTTTTAATACATTAATATCTATGTATATAATCTGTATAAACAAAAACTTTCTGGGATCCTCAATAACAGGCCCAGTAATTGGGCCCTATTATATTTTCTTAGTAATTATTTTTCATCCCATGTGGTCTATCAGCTCCCAGTAAGGAAATATTTTATTCTACATTCATCTTTGTATATGTATTTCCTTATACTGTCTAGCGTGCTGTAGAAAGATGTTTAATAAATGTTTTTTGAATTAAAAATAAATAAATAAAATGTTTAGAGAAACAAATTTACAGAGACAGAAATAGACAAATGGTTACCTAAGACCAAGGTAATAGTGGGGGTTAATTGCAAATGGGAAGAAGGAGAATTTTGGGAGTGGTGGAAATCTCTAACACTGGATTGTGACAACAGTTATACAGTTATATATAAATGCAAATTTACCAAAATTATGGACTCATACATGTAAAATGGGTAAATTTTATAGCATGTAAGCTATACGTTCTTAAAGCTATTAAACATAATGGAGACCCCTCAAAATGTTAAATACTTGTTTCTCCACAATTTGATAATCCCATGATCAGTAATTTTTAACAGCAGGTACATAAGCTTTTATAAATTTTGTTAAGACATTAGTATGATAATATATTCACTAGTTTCTGATATTTCATGTAAGTGATAAAAATACTGATTTATATAACTTAGGTAATAGAAATTAGAAGTTAAGGTTTTACTTCATTTATTTAAAATTAAACTCAAATGAAGCCAACTACCTTTTTCAAAGCAGAGCAGAAATTAAAGAGAAGTCGGTGGTTATATGTTTTGAATCTTTCAGGAAGATGCCAGTTTTGAATTATTTCTTCATCAGAAATCACATGATGATCCAATGCTTTGAGAGTCCATATACTGTTGACAAGAACATGTCTATATCCTTTTTTAAGGCTTACTGGACAATCAAACATAGTGAGGGCAATAAGGCTCGGACAGGCAGATAACATACATAAGTTCTTTAACTTTGCAAACCCATTGTCATGTAGATAGAGAAGTTTTAGGTTCTTCAATCCACTCCAAAATTTGGTATCTGGTAGACTCTTTATCTGAAGCAATAATAGTAATACCTTAAATACAAATACCAATTATCCCTGAATTATATGGAAAAAAGGAAAAACATTAAACATCTTCTATAATTCAATATTCAATTCAAATAGCAAATTTCTCATTAGTAAACAAAAATGGAATTTCTAATTATCCAAAGGATGACTGGGGTAAACTAAAATACATTAGGTACCTGTAATTACTAGTGTAATTAAACAAATGAACATATAATCCATTCAATAAAAATTCCTTTGTAATAAGTAGACTTTTTAATCTTTTCTAAAATATTTTCCTTATACAAAAAACGTAAGGAGTCAAATGTAAGGAGTCAAATGTGCAATGTGGAGTATCAATGTGATACTCCACATTAACAAAAATGAAGGATAAAAATCATATAGTCATTTCAATAGATACAAGAAAGGTATTTGCCAAAATTCAACATCCATTTATAGTTAAAACTCTCAACAAAGAGTATAGAAGGAATGTACCTCCACATAATAAAGGCCATATATGACGAGCTTACAGCTAATATCATTCTCAATGGTAAAAAGATAAAATCTTTCCCTCTAACAGCAAGAATAAGACAAGGATGCCCAGTTTTACATTTTCATTCAACATGGCACTGGGAGCTAGAAGTCCTAGTTAAAGTAATTAGGCAAGAAGAAGAAACAAAGGCATCCAAATTGGAAAGGAAAAAGTAAAACTGTCACTTTTTGCAAATTAAACGACCTACATTCACATCTCAGAGATTTTGTGCATTTGGTTTCAGATTACTGCAATCTAGCAAATATTGCAATAAAGAAGGACTTTTTTTTTGGTTTCCCAGTGCACAATAAAATTGTTTACACTATATTACAGTCTATTAAGTGTGCAATAGCCATTATGTCTAGAAAAAAATCAAAGTATACATCTGATGCAAAATATACTTTATTGCTGCTGCTACTGCTAAGTCACTTTAGTCATGTCTGACTCTGTGCGACCCCATAGACGGCAGCCCACCAGGCTCCGCCGTCTCTGGGATTCTCCAGGCAAGAACACTGGAGTGGATTCCCATTTCCTTCTCCAATGCATGAAAGTGAAAAGTGAAAGTGAAGTCGCTCAGTTGTGTCCGACTCTTCACAACCCCATGGACTGCAGCCCACCAGGCTCCTCTGTCCATGGGATTTTCCAGGCAAGAGTACTGGAGTGGGTTGCCATTGCCTTCTCTGATACTTTATTGCTAGAAATTGCAAATCATCATCTGATAATGTAGGATTGCCACAAATCTTCAATTTGTAAAAAATGTAGTATTTGTGAAGTGCAGTAAAGTGATACCCACTAAAATACAGTATGCCTGTATACAGAAAACCCTAAATACTCCAGAAAATAACCATCAGAATAAACAAAATCAATTAACATTTCAGAATACAAAATCAATACACAAAGTTATGCTGTCTTTCTATGCCTGAGCTATTAAATATTGGAAAAGGAAATTAATAAAAGTCTCATTCATAATTACATCAAAATAGTAAAAATACTTAGAAATAAATTTAACCAATGAGGTGAAAGACATGCATATACACTGAAAATTATAAGACATATTGAAAAGTAATTGAAGAATACAAATAAACTGAAAGATATTCTGTCCTTGTGGGCTATAAGAATTAATGCTGTTATAACATTTATACTACCCAAAGCAACCTAGAGATTCAGCAGAAGCCATGCCAAAATTCCAGTGGCATTTTTAACATAAGTAGAACAAATAATCCTAATATTTGTACGAAACTAAAAAACACTCAAATAGTCAAAAACCTTGAGAAAGAATGAAGCTGGCACTTTCACACTTCCTGAATTCAAAGCATAATATAAAAAAAAAATTAAAAATTAAAAAAAGTAAAAAAAGCATAATATAAAGAAAGCTACAGTAAAAAAAAAAAAAAAGAAAAGAAACAGAATGGTACTGGCATTTAAAAAAAAAAAAAAAGTCAATGGAACAGAAACACAGCCCATGAATAAACCCACATATTTATTTACAAAACTGATTTACAGTAAAGATCAATTTATTTATTAAAATGGAGTCAAGAGCATACACTAGGAAAAGAGCATTTTCTTCAATAAATTGTGTTGGAAAAATGGGACATGCACATGTGAAAGAATGAAATTTGACCACTATCTTATGCTATACACAAAAGTAAACTCAACATGTATTAAAGACTTGAAGGCACAATCTGAAACCATAAAATTCCTAGAAGAAAACACTGGTGGTAAGCACCTTGGTATGGGTCTTGGCTACAGTTTTTTCAATTTGACACCAAAAGTAAAGGCAAAAAACTCAAAACTGAACACAGTGAAATGATGTCAAACTAAAAAGCTTCTGCACATAAAGGAAACCATCAATAAAAAGAAAAGGAACCTATTGAATGGGGGAAAATATTTGCAAATCACATCTGAGATGAGGCTAACATCAAAAACCTATAAAGAACTCATACAATAAGAAAAAAAAATCCAACTAAAAAATAGGCAGAGGATCTAAGACAGTGTTTTTTCCAAATAAGACATACCGGTGGCCAGCAGGTACATCAAAAGATACTCAGCATCACCAATCATCAGGGAAATGCATATTGAAACCACGGGACCATTCTCATGCCTGTGAGAATAGCTATTATCAAAAAGACAAAAAATAAAATGTTGGCAAGGATGTGGAGAACAGGGAACCCTGTGCAGTGTTTGGAGGACTGTAAACTGGTGTAGTCACTAGGTAAACAGCAGGGGTTCCTCAAAAAATTCAAAGTAAAGCTTCCATATGACCCAGCAATTCTATTTCTGGAAATTTATTACAAGGAAGTGAAAATACTAGCTCAAATAGACACATACACTCCCATGTTCACTGTAGTATTATTTATAATAGCCAAGACATGAAAGCAACCAAAATGTCTGTCTACTGCTGTCTATGGAAGAATAAGTAAATAAAATGTGACATACACATCCAGTGTAATATAATTGACTCACAAAAAAAGAATGAAATCACGCCATTTGAAACAACATGGTGCACTTTCAGGGCATTACACTAAATGAAATAAGAGAGAAAAACAAGTACCATGTGATCCCACTCAGGTGAAATCTGAAAAAACAAATTCTTACAGAGAACGTATCAGTGATTCAGAGGCAGAGGTGGTGGGGGAAATGTGAAGGTGCTAAAAAAGATACAAATTTTCAGTTATAAGATAAATGAGACCCAGTGATATATTCAATAATATTCAGCAGGGTGAGTATAGTTAATAATACAGGATTATATATTTGGAAGTTGTTAAGAAAATAGATAATAATGATAAAAGTTCTCATCATGAGGGAAAAATTTTAATTCTTTAGAGCAGGATGCTAACTTGACTTATTGTGATCATTTTGCAATATACACAAATGCTGAATCATTATGTTGTATACTTCAAATTAATCTAATGCTGTATATATAGTATATATTATTAAAAAAATTAAGTCAAAATTAAGTCAAGAAGTAGTCTTAATCAAGACTATGGATTTAAGAAGCAAAATAAACCAAATCACACACTGTTGGGTTTACATATTTTAAATTACAAATGTTTGATTATATTTAAAATGTTTATTAAATGGTTAATGTAAGTGTTTGCTTATATTTTTGTTTATTTTTTTTTTATTTAGTTCTGAATTGTTTATATTTCACACAAAAGACTACCTGGGAGAAATACTGTGTATCGATAACCTAAGAGCTTATTAGATATCAGCTTCATTTATATGCAAACAAGTGAAATGACTATTGCTTACCTGATTTCCATGGAGATCAAGTTTGATTAATTTCATACAACTCTGAAGTGGACGAATATCTGTAATAAAATTGTTTGAGAAGATGCATACTCTAAGAGAGATACAAGATTGAAGATTTTCCATAGATTTTAAATGAAGGCCACTGAACTTCACAAAAACAAAATCTTTTTGATCTTCTATTATATTTTCATTATAGTGACTCCATTCTCTGTGATTAGTTAGCTCTTCTATGATTGTTCCATGAAACATCTAAGAAAAATGAGAAATTTTGAAAGTTTTTCTCAAATAAATGTCTGAAAATAATATTTTCTAACAGTAAGAATAAAATGGGTAGAAAAATTAAAATTATTAAAAATATAATTTCCAGAAAATCTTCCATCTCAAAGCATTTTTGTGAGTTTATCTTAAATTTTTATTGGAGTATAGCTGATTTACAATGTTGTATTGCTTTCAGGTATACAGAAAACTGCATCAGTTATACAAATACATATGACCACCCATTTTTTTAAGATTCTTTTCCCATATAAGCCATTGCAGAGTACTGAGTAGAGCTCCCTGTGCAGGTTCTTAGTTATCTATTTTATATGAAGTAGTGTGTTTATATCAATCTGAATCTCCCAATTTATCCCTAGCCCCTCCTTATTCATTTTCTACAACATAAATGAAACTTGAGGACTTTATATTAAGTGAAATAAGTCAACAGAGAAAGACAAATACTCTATTATCTTGCTTAATGTAGAATCTAAAACAGTTGAACTTTATTCAAATAGAAATTAAATTGGTGGTTGCCAGTGGTAGCCAGGAGAAGGCGATGGCACCCCACTCCAATACTCTTGCCTGGAAAATCCCATGGACGGAGGAGCCCGGTGGGCTGCAGTCCATGGGGTCGCTAGGAGTCAGACACGACTGAGCAACTTCCCTTTCACTTTTCACTTTCATGCCTTGGAGAAGGAAATGGCAACCCACTCCAGTGTTCTTGCCTGGAGAATCCCAGGGACGGGGGAGCCTGGTGGGCTGCCGTCTATGGGATCACACAGAGTCGGACACGACTGAAGCAACTTAGCAGCAACAGCAGTGGTAGCCAAAATGGGGTGCAAGAAATGGGAAGATGTTAGACAAAGGGAACAAAACTCCAGTTATAAAACGAACAAGTTCGGGGGATACAATGTAGAACACCACAAGGGCGTGTTAGGTTGCTTCAGTCCTGTCTGACTCTTTGTGACCCTGTAGACTGTTCCCCCACAGGCTCCTGTGTCCACAGGGATTCTCCAGGCAAGAATACTGGAGTGGGTTGCCAGGCCCTCCTCTAGGGGTATCTTCCTGACCTAGGGATCAAACTCCTGTCTCATATGCCTCCTGCAATGGCAAGCAGGTTCTTTACCACCAGCACCACCTGGGGAGCCTACAACACCATGACTATAGTTAAAAATACTATATTGTACACTTAACAGTCACTTAGAGAGTAGGTTGGAGAAGGCAATGGCACCCCACTCCAGTACTCTTGCCTGGAAAATGCCATGGACAGAGGAGCCTGGTAGGCTGTAGTTCATGGGGTCGCTAAGAGTCGGACACAACTTCACTTTCACTTTTCACTTTCCTGCATTGGAGAAGGAAATGGCAACCCACTCCAGTGTTCTTGCCTGGAGAATCCAAGGGACGGGGAGCCTGGTGGGCTGCCATCTGTGGGATCGCACAGAGTCGGATACGACTGAAGTGACTTAGCAGCGGAGAGTAGGTGCTAAATGTCTTCACACACAATAAAAAAACAAACAAACAAAAAACCAGGTAATGAGGTGATAGATGTGTTAAGGAACCTTATCATGGTAATCATTTTGCAATGTATATGTGTATCAAATTATCACATTGTATATACTAAACTTGTACATTATATATCAATTATATCACAAAAAACCTGGAAGTAAAGATTCCTAATGTGTTTCTCTGATTTAGATTAAGATCTGTTAATTCTTTGAAATCCTTCAGTTTGAATTCTCTACAACCAATATCCAATGTCTTTTTTAAAAAGTGCACATTTTTTCATATATTTCCACTGTGTAATAAAGCAACCCCAAACCTACTGTGTTTTAAAAAAATTAACATTTATTCTTTCTTCGGTCTGTAGGATGACTTAGTCAAATGGCAGTTCATTTCCAAGTGATGTTGACCTGAGAGTCAATCTTGCGGGACTCATCCAAATACCTTCAAGGTGGCTAATTTACATACGTGAAACACTGGCAAGGACAGCAGGAAGGTAGGTTTTGCTAGGATGCTGGGATGTATGGGTCTCTCTCACCATACTATCCCAAGGCCTCTCTAACTATAGCAGTACTCATGATGTCATCTTCTCACATGTATATTCATCTCTGTCTGTTAATAAGGAAGCAAGGTTTCTATATGGTTGAATCAGGGCTCCAAAAAGTATAAACATAGAATATGTCAGGCCTTCTAAAGGTTAATGTCCGACTTGCACAGCTTTAACTCTTTGATGTTCTATTGCTCAGAGGAAGTTATTTTGATGGTTTGAACCAGCTTTAATATAGTTAAATAAAGACAAAAATAAAAGTTGTTCTGAGCTTGGTGACCTCGGGCAAGTTAAGTATCTTCTGTTCAATGTATATCAAAATTATGTGCCTCAATTTCCTCATCTACAAAATGTGGATAGTAACAGTATTTGATGGAAATAATTGTCATGAGGACTAAATGAGTCTGCATAAAGGCTTTAGAACAATGTCTGTCACATAGCAAGCACTATAAAATGAATATTACTTATAAAGCAAATATCTAGTTGAATTAACAATTCAAGATAGAATGCTTACAAAAAGTGAGGGTATTTCCAGTTTTCAGTCCATCATGTAAGGAGCTTGGAAGTTGTCACACCATCTTAGCAAGTAAAAGCAGGACAATTAACTGAAAAATCAACAATTTTTCTTAGATTCATCAAAGAAGGGAGGTCACAGGGAGAATCAATACCCCCAAAATCAGAGACAGGTAGGCAGATAAAGAGATTCAGAACCTACGGGAGCGGAAATTCACCAGCAAAGGTCTCTTGTGTTTCCAGCTTGTGTTTCTTCCAGTCCAGCTTTTCTCATGATGTACTCTGCATATAGGTTAAATAAGTAGGGTGACAATATACAGCCTTGACGTACTCCTTTTCCTATTTGGAATGAGTCTGTTGTTCCATGTCCAGTTCTAACTGTTGCTTCCTGACCTGCATACAAATTTCTCAAGAGGCAGATCAGGTGGTCTGGTATTCCCATCTCTGGAAGAATTTTCCACAGTTTATTGTGATCCACACAGTCAAAGTCTTTGGCATAGTCAATAAAGCAGAAATAGATGTTTTTCTGGAACTCTCTTGCTTTTTCCATGATCCAGCAGATGTTGGCAATTTGATCTCTGGTTCCTCTGCCTTTTCTAAATCCAGCTTCAACATCAGGAAGTTCACGGTTCACATATTGCTGAAGTCTGGCTTGGAGAATTTTGAGCATTACTTTACAGTGTGTGAGATGAGTGCAATTGTGCAGTAGTTTGAGCATTCTTTGGCATTGCCTTTCTTTGGGATTGGAATGAAAACGGACCTTTTCCAATCCTGTGGCCACTGCTGAGTTTTCCACATTTGCTGGCATATTGAGTGCAGCACTTTCACAGCATCATTTCTCAGGATTTGGAATAGCTCAACTGGAATTCCATCACCTCCACTAGTTTTGTTTGTAGTGATGCTTTCCAAGGCCCACTTGACTTCACATTCCAGGATGTCTTGCTCTAGGTCAGTGATCACACCATCATGTTTATCTGGGTCGTGAAGATCTTTTTTGTACAGTTCTTCTGTGTATTCTTGCCATTTCTTCTTAATATCTTCTGCTTCTATTAGGTCCATGCCATTTCTGTCCTTTATCGAGCCCATCTTTGCATGAAATGTTTCTTTGGTATCTCTGATTTTCTTTAAGAGATTCTCTAGACAACCTATTAGATATTTGCAAATCATATATCTGATGAGGGATTAACAGTCAATGTACATAATCATACAGCTCAACAGGAAAAAATAATTCCAATAAAAAATGAGTAGAAGATTTGAATAGATATTTTTCCAAAGAAGACATAGAGTTGGCTAACAAGTGTATGAAAAGATGCTCAACATCACCAATCACCAGGGAAATCCAAATCAAAACCAGAAAGTGGTATCACCTCACACCCATCAGAATTTTTATAATCACAAAGGAAATAACCAGGGTTGGCAAGGATGTGGAGAAAAGGGAATCCTTGTGCACTGTTTGTAGACATGTAAATTGCTACAATCACTCTGGAAAAGAGTAGGGAGTTTCCTTAAAAACACTAAAAATAGAAAAACCATATGATCTAGCAATTTTACCTCAAGGTACTTCTCTAGAGAAACAGAAACAGTAACTTGAAAATATATCTAGACCCCCCCTTTTTCACTGTAGCATTATTTACAAGAGTAAAGACATGGAAACAGCCTATGTGTCTTGTGATGAATGAATGGATAAAGAAGATGTGGGATGTATCTGTGTGTGGTACAATGGAATATTATTCAGCCATAAAAATGAATGAAATTTGTCATTTGTGAGAACAAGAAAGGAACTTGAAGCTATTATGGCAAGTGAAATAAGTCAGAGAAAGACAAATACTGTATGATCTTAGTTATACATGGAGTCTTGAAAAAAAAAGTAAAAATGAAAAACTGGCTCATAAATACAGAGAAGATTCGTGCTCCCATAGGTGGATAGTACAAGTCTTGCAAATAGGGTAAAGGGTTCAAAAGGTACTAATTTCCATTTATGAAATAAATAAGTCACAGAAGTAACATACAGCATGGTGATTATAGTTAATAATACTGTTTCACTTTGAAAGTTGTTAATAGAGTACGCCCTAAAAGTTTTCTCCAAAAGCAAAAATATTTTGAACGGTATGATGACAGATATTAACTGGACTTATTGTTGTGATAGTTTTTCAATATATACAAATATTAAATCATTGTTTTTATACCTGAAACTAACATAATGCTATATATCAACTGTACCTCAGTAGGTACTACAATTGATAGCTCCTACTCTACCAAGTTAAAACCCTATGTAACCAGTACTGCTAATTTTAAATACAAAAATTTAAGAAGTCTTCGGTTCCTTATAGACTTTAATAATTTTAAAATTATTTTGCTAAACATAACATACAAATGTGTAAATAAAGTTCAAACAATAATATTAGTAAGTTCAAATGGGTATAATATTAAGTTCAAATATGTTCAAAAGGCAAATTTAAGTATAGATATACAGTAGAGAAAGCATCTGGGTCTAGTTACAGTTTCAAAGAAGCTCTGTAATTAAAAAGTAATCAATATCAAATGAACTTATTTACAAAACAGAAACACATCAAAAGATACAAAAAACAAACTTACGGTTAACAAAGAGGAAAAGGGTGGGAGAGGGATAAATTGGGAGGTTGGGATTAACATATAAACATTACTCTAAAATAGATAATCAACAAGGACCTACTGTATAGCACATGGTACTATACTCAATATTTTCTACTAAACTATAAGGGGGGAATAGTGGAATAGTGGCAGATTTTATTTTCATGGGCTCCAAAATTACTTCAGACAGTAACTACAGCCATGAAATTAAAAAACAGCTTGCTCCTTGGAAGAAAACTTATGACAAACCTAGACAGCATATTAAAAAGCAGAGACATCACTTTGCCAACCAAGGTTCATATAGCTAGAGCTATGATTTTTCCAGTAGTCATGTACGAATGTGAGAGTTGGACCATAAAGAAGGTTGAGCACCAAAGAATTGATGCTTTCGAACTGTGGTGCTGGAGAAGACTCTTGAGAGTCCCTTGGACAGCAAGGAGATCAAACCAGTCAATCCTAAATGAAATCAGTCCTGAATATTAATTGGAAGGACTGATGCTGAAGCTGAAGCTCCAGTATTTTGGCCACATAGTGTGGAAAAGACTCTGATGCTGTAGACTATTGAGAGCAAGAGGAGAAGAGGGTGACAGAGGAAAAGATGTCGGGATAGTATCACCAACTCATGGACATGAGTTTGAGCAAACTCTGGTAGATGGTGAAGGACAGGGAAGCGTGGCATGCTGTAGTTCATGGGGTCACAAAAAGTGTGACATGATTTAGTGACTGAATGATAGCATCAACATAAGGGGGAAAAGAATCAAAAAAAGAATATATTTGAAACACTGTGCTACAGACCTGAAACTAACATACTATTGTAAATCAACTGCATTTCAATTAAAAAATACATATGGGTGTATGTATATATATAAAGATATCAGTACCACTGTCAGTAAGCTTTCACTAGTTTCTGTTGATTGCAATACTAACTTTTTAGTTATCATACATTATAAATTAAAAAATCACAACTTTTAAATCAGATAATTATAAAAACCATGTTTTTATACAATAAATATTATATCAATTATAAATTTAATTTTTCTGAAATTTTTCCATTTAAAAACTTGGTGGAAAATACACATAATGAAAGTATAAGTGGTTATGATTGATGAACACCTAAGTTAAAAGCTGAAAAGTAAAAAAAAAAAGTATTGTGTATTTATTTTAATTTCAAATGTATATATAAAAATATTTAAGTATTTTTCAAATAAATTCTTTGTTAACTGTGTTAACGACCTTTAGACATCACACTCATTCCCTGGAACTTTGAATGCTATAAATACAGATACATTATTTTAAGTTAAAAGTGTATGAATATATAATATTAGTTTTGATGATCTGTGGTACAGTAACTTATTTTATAAACATTAGTTATGATATTATAAACAAGTGGAATGCTGGATAATAGACTCTAGAATTTTCACAAGAGCTGATAAGATTCTGTATATAAATCATATAAAAGAAGAAAAAGTTTTTTTGAAAATCAAAATATAAGGATTATAGTTAGCAATATTTTATATATATCATGGTTGCAAACTATTTGCAGTGTAGAATATCTGCAGAAGACTGAAATCCATAACATATATAGTAATTATATTTTAAAATACTTGTTAAATTTAGCTAGTAAATTTACTGAATCTATCCTGTTTTGAAGAAGACTTGCTATAATTTTGCACCACAGATAAAATGTACTTTAAAAACTAAAGAGGGGTGTTATTAGAATAGTCAAAATATTCCAGCTCTTCTGGAAAATGAAATTTAGCTTGTTTATAAATTAATATAAATATGTTCAATTCTTTGAAACATTGCATTTTCATTTCAAATGACATAAAATACAATTTGGAGCAAGAAATCAAGCCTCACTTGTAATCAGGACATGATATTTTTCCCCTATAAATGCATTTGCTTTCTAAAATTTAGGAAGCTACATATATTTCTGTTAGTAAAAAAACTTATGTGAAAATTTCAGTTTTCAATTTCTATTCCATACTCTCAGACTCTAAACCCATAAACCTGAAAAAACTAAATTGTGATGAGCCAGAGATAGATATAAAACAATGAAAATTGTTGATAATTAAAATATACAGAAAAAATATATGAACATAAAATTTAAAAATAGGAGATATTTAGCATAGCAATATTTATTGTAGCTTAAAAAACCTTGGTTAGCATTCAAGAAACAGAGTTTGACTATTCTAAGTTGGGTCATTAACATATTTCTAAAAACCTAATAGCATATTTACAAACTGAAATTTAGTTACTGATTCTGCTCAATTATTTCTTTACCACATGCCCTCTCTATGCCCCAGAAAAAAAAAAAAAATCATGCTAATATTGGGATAGGTATAAGATGATTTTGCTACTCAGGAGTCATTCGAAATAATCTACAAAGAAAACTAAGAGAGCTACAGAAAATCAAAGATAAAGAAAAATTCTGGAAATAGACCAGAAAATAAAATATCTAAAATAAGAACAAAGATAAGAATTATAGCTGTCCTCCTCATAACCACACAAGCAAAAAGAGAGTAAAATATTTAAAGTGTTTCCAGAAAAACCTCTCCAACCTAGAATTCTGTACCCTCTGAAATAACCTTTCAAAGTGAAGGAGAAATAATTACTTTCACAGACAAGCAAATATTGAAAGAATAAATTGCCAGAAATTGCCAACATCCATTGGATCAAAGAAAAAACAAGGGAATATGAAAAAAATAAAGAAATCTGCTTCGCTGACTATACTAAAGCCTTTGACTGTGTGGATCACAACAAACTGTGGAAAATTCTTAAAGAGATGCAAATACCAGACCACCTTACCTGCCTCCAGAGAAGCCTATATGCAAGACAAGAAACAACAGTTAGAACCAGACATGGAACAACAGACTGGTTCAAAATTAGGAAAGGAGCATATATTGTCACCCTGCTTAGTCAACTTCTATGCAGAATACATCATGTGAAATGCTGGGCAGGATGAATCACAAGCTGGAATCAAGATTGCCAGGAGAAATACCAACCACCTCAGACATTCAGATGATACTACTTTAATGGCAGAAAGAGAAGAGGAACTAAACAGGCTCTTGATGAGGGCAAAAGTACAGTGGAAAAGCTGACTTAAAGCTCAACATTCAAAAAACAAAAATTACGGCATCTGGTCCCATCACTTCATGGCAAATAGACAAAGAAAAACTGGAAAAAGTAACAGACTTTATTTTACTAGGTTCCAAAATCACTGCTGACAGTAACTGCAGCCATGAAATTAAGACCTGCTCACTGGAAAAAAAACCTATAACAAACGTATTAAAACAAACATAAAACATAAAAAAAAACAAGCATATTAAAATGCAGAGACATCACTTTGTGGACAAAAGTCCGTACAGTAAAAGCTAGGCTTTTTCCAGTAGTCATGTGCAAATTGGAAAGTAGGAATATAAAGAAGGCTGAGTTACAAAGAATTGATGTTTTGAAACTGTGGTGCTGGAGAAGACTCTTGAGAGTCCCTTGGACAGCAAGGAGATCAAACCTGTCAATCCTAAAGGATATTAGTCCTGAATATTCATTGGAAGGACTGATGCCAAAACTGAAGCTCCAGTACTTTGGCCACCTAGTATGAAGAACTAACTCACTGAAAAAGACCCTGATGTTGGGAAAGACTGAGAGCAGGAGAAGAAGGGTGAGACACAGAATGACATGGTGGGATGGCATATCTGAGCCAATGGACATTAACTTGAGCAAACTCCAGGATATAGTGAAGAACAGGGACACCTGGTGTGCTGCAGTTCATGGGGTCACGAAGAGTAGGACATGACTTAGTGACTGAACAACAAGTATTAACTGGCAAGAAATATCAAAAGAAGTTCTTTAGAGAAAGGCAATATATTGTAGTTCAGAAACTCAGTTCTACAGAAAGCAAGGAAAAGCACTGAGAAATACAAAGGTGTAGGTAAAATTAAACTTTTTAGTTTTGTCCTTAAGTGTTCTAATAGATACCAATTTGTCAAAATACTAAAAGCAAACACATGAAGTTATGAATGCTTATATATATGAAATTAATCACAGTAATAATAAGAGACAGAAGAAACTAATTAGGTTTATTTTCTTATTATAAGGTACTCAGACTACCTTGAAATTGGAATTGGATTAGTTATAAAAGTGTATTGCAAACTTTAGGGCAACCACTAAAAAAAGTAAAATAAGAACTATAAAAATATGCTAATAATGGAGGAAAATGGAATCATATGCAATGTTCAATTAAAACCACAAAGGCCAGAAAAAGTGTGGAAGGCAAAAACAGAAACAAAAAACAGTGGCAATAAACAAAAAATAGTAGTTAATATGGCAGATATTAATCAAAGTATAGCAATAATCATAATGTTCATCAGTAGTCAAAATGCAATGATGACAAGAAATTGACAAAATGACAAGAGATTCTCAAAGGAGATTAGAAAAAAAAGATGAGACTCAACTATATGTTGTCTACAACAAAGCTCACTTTAAAGATAAAGACATATAGATTAAAATGAAGTGATTGAGAAAGATATAAAATGCTAATACTAATCAAAAGAAAGCAGGAGTGGCTTTATTAACTTCAGACAGCAGATTTCAAAGCAAGGAAAGTTAGCAGAGATAATGAAGGGCATTACCCCATGAACTATCCAGTCCATGGAATTCTCCAGGCCAGAATTCTCGAGTGGGTAGCTGTTCCCTTCTCCAGAAAATCTTCACAACTCAGGAATTGAACCAGGGTTTCCAGAATTGCAGGTGATTCTTTACCAGCTGAAAATGAGAAAGCTCAGTCATGTCCGATGCTCTGCAACCCCATGGACTGTAGCCTACCAGGCTCCTCTATCCATGGAATTTTCCAGGCAATAGTACTGGAGTGGGTTACGATTTACCAGCTGAGCTACCGGAGAATCCCAATGAAGGGCATTACATAATGACAATGGGGTCATTTCTCCAAGAAGACATACTAATTGATAAAGTTTACCCTCCTAAAAACTGGGTAAAACTATTTGAAGCAAAATTGAAAGAAATGCAAGTAGAAACAGATGAATGCACTATCATGGCAGGAGACTTCAATACCTCTCTACAGAAACGGACTGATCCAGCAGACAGAAAAATCAGTTTAGGATATAGTTGAACTCAAAAACACTATCAACTATAATTAATATCTACAGACTACTTAATCACACAAGAGCCGAATATACACTCATCAAAAGATCACATGAAATATCTGTCAAGATAGAACACATTCTGGATCATAAAATAAACTTTAGCAAACTTTAAAAAATTATACAATATCCATTCCATATTTCCATGAAATTAAAGTAGACATCACTAGCAAAAAGATAGCTTGTAAATCCCCAAATAGATGGACATTAACAACACATTTCTACATAACACATATATCTAAATAATGCAAAGCTCAAAGATGATCACATGATAAACTGTTTAATATTTTAACCAAATAAAAATTAAAAAATACAACTTATCAAAATGTGTGAGATGCAGCAAAACTGGTGCTTCAAGGTAATTTTTAGCACTGAATGCATATACTGCAAAAGAAGAAAGATCTAAAAGTAACAATCTAAACTTCTATCTTATTAAATTAGAAAAATAAGAGAAAATTAAACCAAAGAGAATAAATAATATGAATTAGACCAGAAGTCAACAAAATTGAAAACAGGAAATCAATACAGAAAATCCATCAAACTAAAAACTGGTTCTTTGTCAAGATCAATAAAATTAATAAGACTCCAGCCAAGCCAGAGAAAGAGATAGGGGGTGGAAGGGATAGAAATAACCAATATCAGAAATAAGAAATGGAAAAACACTACAGATCCCACAGACAATACCATGAACAACTCCATGCACACAAATTTGATAACCTTGATGAAATGAACTGATTCTTTAAAAGAAATAATCTGCCAAAACTCATACAAGAATAATTCTGAATATGTGTATATCGAAGAATGAAATTGAGTCAACAATCAACAACCTTCCAAAACAGAAACACCAAGCCCAGATGGGTTCAATAGGGAATACAAAGGAAGAAGTTATATGAATTCTCTACAATCTCTTTCAGAAGATAGAAGCATAGGTAATACTTTCTAACTCACCCTATGAGCCACCATTATCCTGATACTAAAGTCAGTCAAAAACATTACAAAACTACAGACCAGTATTTTTCATTAAAACAGATATAAAAATCCTAAAAAAATTAATAAATCAAACCGTACAATGTACAAAAAGAATCATACATCTACTACTGAGGAAGGTGATTGCAGCCATGAAATTAAAAGACTCTTGGCTCCTTGAAAGAAAATTATGACAAACCTAGACAGTGTATTCAAAAGCAGAGACATTACTTTGCTGACAAAGGTCTATCTAGTCCAAGCTAGTGTTTCTCCAATAGTCATGTATGGATGTGAATGTTGGACCCTAAAGAAAGCTGAGTGCCGAAGAATTGATGCTTTTGAACTGTGGTGCCCTTGGACTGCAAGGAGATCAAACCAGTCAGTCCTAAAGGAAATCAAGCCTGAATATTCATTGAAAGGACTGATGCTGAAGCTGAAGCTTCAGTACTTTGGCCACCTGATGGGAAGAGCTGATTCATTGGAAAAGACCCTGATGCTGGGAAAGATTGAAGGCAGGAAGAGAAGGGGATGACAGAGGATGAGATGGTTGGATGGCATCACTGACTCAAAGGACATGAGTTTGAGCAAACTTTGGGAAATGGTGAAGGACACAGAAGTCTGGCATGCTGCAGTCCATGGGGTTGCAAAGAGTCAGACACGACTGAGCAACTGAACAACAACAAAAAACACCAAGCTGGATTTATTCCAGATATACAAGACTCCTACAACATTCAAAACCAACTAATGTCATCTATCACACCAACAGGTAAAAAGAAAAATCACATGATTATATCAACAGATGTAGAAAAAGCATCCGACACAATCCATTACCTTTTCATGATAAAACTCTAAGTATACTAGGAATAAAAAAACTTCCTCAACTTGATAAAGATTGTTTTTAAAAAAATCTACAGCTAATATCATAATTAGTGATCAGAAAGAAAAGAAGCTTTTCAACTAAGAAGTCCAAGACTAGAAATGTCCCATCTCACCATTATTTCCCAACATTGTACTGAAAGTACTAGCTTATGCAATGAGACCAAAAGGAAAAAAAAAAAAAAATGTGCAGATGACATCTCTGTTCACAGATAACACGATCATCAGTGTAGGAAATTCAAAGACTAGACAAATACTCTTGGAACTATTAATACTAAGTGGCTACAGCAAAGTTGTAGATTGAGGGTTAAAACACAAAAGTCAAACACTTCTCTATATACCAGCAATGAATGAGTTAAAAACACAACATCATTTCCATTTACCACTACCAAAAATAAAATATTTCTGTGTAAATGAAAAAAATGCACAAGAAAAACAAACAAAAATGCTAATGAGAAATTCAAAGAATAAATGAATGCAGAAAGACTTAATGTTCATAGATAGAATGATTCAGTACTGTCAAGATGTCAGTTTCCCAATTTATCTTTTGATTCAAGACAATCCCACTCAAAATCTCAGCAAATTATTAATCAATATTGACAAACTGATTCTAAATTTTATATAAAGAGGCAAGAGATCCCCCAAACACAATATGTAAGGAGAAGAACAAAGTTAGAAAAATGACACTGCCTGATTTTAAGACTCACTATAAAGCTATACTGATCAAGACAAAATAGTACTGCGAAGAAAAAGGTAGATCAATGGAACAGAATTGAGAGCTAAGAAACAGAGAGACATAAATACAATCAACTGCAATGGAGCAAAGACATATTTTCAACAAATGGTGCTGAAACAGCTCGACATTCACATGGGAAAAAGAAGGAATCTAAACACAGATTTTATACCTTCAAGAAAATTAAATCCAATTAAACTATATTACCTAAATATAAAACATAAAATTATAAAACTCTTAGAAAATCACTTAGGAGAAAACCTAGATTACATTAGGGATGATGATGATTTTGTTAGATATATCATAAACATAATCCATGAAAGAAATATGTTATAACCTACAGTTCTTTAATATCAAAGATATGATCTGCAAAAGTTAATGCCAAAGGAACGAGAAGACAAGTAACAGACTGGGAGAAAATCTTTTGTAAAAGTCACATGTGATAAAGGACTCACTAAAAATGTACATGGAGAAGGCAATGGCACTCCACTCCAATACTCTTGCCTGGAAAATCCCATGGGCGGAGGAGCCTGGTAGGCTGTGGTCCATGGGGTCGCTAAGAGTCGGACACGACTGAGCGACTTCATTTTCACTTTTCACTTTCATGCATTGGAGAAGGAAATGGCAACCCACTCCAGTGTTCTTGCCTGGAGAATCCCAGGGACAGGGGAGCCTGGTGGGCTGCCGTCTATGGGATCACACAGAGTCAGACACAACTGAAGCCACTTAGCAGCAGCAGCAAAAATGTACAAAGAACTCAAAATTCAACGATTAGAAAATGAACTAGGTTAAAAATATAAGGCAAAACCTAAATACAAATTTCAGTAAAGAAGATAGAATGGTGGCAAATAATCATATGAAAGTTGCTTCTCATCACACATCATCAGGAACAAGAAAATTAAGACAAGAATGAGATACCATTACACATCTAATTAGAATGGCCAAAAGTCTAATACTGATAACCCAAACTGCTGACAAGGATGCAGAGCAACAGGAACTTTCATTCATTCTTATAGGAATGAAAAATCGTATAGCCACTCTGGAAAAGAGTTTGTTGGTTTCTCAAAAAAAAAAACTAAACATATTCTTCCCATAAAATCCAGCAGTGCATTCTTTGGTATTTACCTAGAGAAGTTGAAAACTTACTTAACATATTACTCTGCACATGGATATTTATAGCAGCTTTACTCATCATCAAAATTGGGAAGAATCAAGAAATACTTTAGTAAGTGAATGCATAAATAACCTATGGTACATATAGACGAGGGAGTATTTACTCAGCACTAAAAATAAATTACAATTTATTTTACAAGCAATGTGCTCAGTTTTCCAGCAAATCTGGAAAACTCAGCAGTGGCCACAGGACTGGAAAAGGTCAATTTTCATTCCAATCCCTAAGAAAGGCAATGCCAAAGAATGCTCAAACTACCGCACAATTGCAAGTCATCTCACACGCTAGTAAAGTAATGCTCAAAATTCTCCAAGCCAGGCTTCAGCAATGCGTGAAGGGTGAACTTCCAGATGTTCAAGCTGGTTTTAGAAAAGGCAGAGGAACCAGAGATCAAGTTGCCAACATCCGCTGGATCATCGAAAAAGCAAGAGAGTTCCAGAAGAACATCTGTTTCTGCTTTATTAACTATGCCAAAGACTTTGACTGTGTGGATCAAAATAAACTGTGGAAAATTCTTCCAGAGATGGGAATACCAGACCACCTGACCTGCCTCTTGAGAAACCTGTATGCAGGTCAGGAAGCAACAGTTAGAACTGGACATGGAACAACAGACTGGTTCCAAATAGGAAAAGGAGTATGTATATACTCAAGGCTGTATATTGTCACCCTACTTATTTAACTTATATGCAGAGTACATCATGAGAAATGCTGGGCTAGAGGAAGCACAAGATGGAATCAAGATTGCTGGGAGAAATATCAATCACCTCAGATACACAGATGACACCACCCTTATGGCAGAAAGTGAAGAAGAACTAAAGAGCCTCTTGATGACAGTGAAAGAGGAAAGTGAAAAAGTTGGCTTAAAGCTCAACATTCAGAAAACTAAGATCATGGCATCTGGTCCCTAGATAGCATATTCAAAAGCAGAGACATTACTTTGCCAACAAAAGTCCATCTAGTCAAGGCTATGGTTTTTCCAGTGGTCATGTATGGATGTGAGAGTTGGACTATAAAGAAAGCTGAGCGCAGAAGAATTGATGCTTTTAACTGTAGTGTTGGAGAAGGCTCTTGAGAGTCCCTTGGACTGCAAGGAGATCCAACCAGTCCATCCTAAAGGAGATCAGTCCTGGGTGTTCATTGGAAGGACTGATGTTGAAGCTGAAACTCCAATACTTTGGCCACCTCATGTGAAGAGCTGACTCAGTGGAAAAGACACTGATGCTAGGAAAGCTTGAAGGCAGGAGGAAAAGGGGATGACAGAGGATAAGATGGTTGGATGGCATCACCGACTAATGGACATGGGTTTGAGTGGACTCCGGGAGTTGGTGATGGGATAGGGAGGCCTGGCATGCAAAGAGTCAGACAGGACTGAGCAACTGAACTGAACTGAAGTGAACTAATCAAGCAATGAAAAGACATGGTGTAATCTTAAATGCATATTATTTAGTGAAATAAGCCAACTAAAAGGGCTACATACTTAGAATTCTACCCATATGATATTCGGGAGAAAGGAAAACATGAAAGCACAAATATCAGCAGATGCAGGATTTGGGGAGAGGGATGAATAGGCAGAGCACAGAGGATTTTTAGGAGAGTTAAACTACTCTGAATAGTATTATAACAATGTATACATGTCCTTATACTGTGTCCAAACCCACAAAATAAAAAGACCAAGAGTAAATTGCAAGGGAAACCATGGACTTTGGGTGAGAATGATGTGTCACTGTAGGTTCATCAATTACAATACATGTACCACTCTGGTAGGTATGCTGACAATAAGGGAGGCTATGCATGTGTGGGGTATATTGGAAACCTCTGTACCATCTTCTAAATTCTGCTATGAACCTAAAACTGCTTTTAAAAATAAAGAAAGCAAAATACAAGTTAGGGGGGAAGGTTTCCCTTTGCCCTACAGAAACAGGGTGAAGATTTCTTCAATAGGACACAGTGGGGAAAAAAATAGTGAATAGGTTGAGACCAGACTAGCTGAGTAAAAAAATCCAAAGAAAGAAAACAGTTTAAAAAAAAAAAAAAAGAGAGAGAGAGAGATTTTTTGCTTTCCACTACAATCAGGAAGAGTAAGAGGAGGAAGAGTGGTTCAACAGAGAGATGATACTCAAATAATAGAAACAATGAGAACTCTGGCATAAACTGGCCAAGCCATGAACCTGAGTCCATGGTCCATAAACCAGGACCTCATTTGGATTCAGTTTCTTTTTATGAAGGAGAATAAAAATTTAATGTCTCGCAACAATTTTCACACAACCTTCATAGTTTTGCCTATAGTGATAATAAGTAAACTGCTATTAATTGTTAATAAGCACAATTCAGTTCAGTCACTCAGCTGTGTCCAACTCTTTGTGACCCCATGAATCGCAGCTTGCCAGCCCTCCCTGTCCATCACCAACTCCTGGAGTTCACTCAAACTCATGTCCATCGAGTCAGTGATGCCATCCAGCCATCTCATCCTCTGTCGTCCCCTTCTCCTCCTGCCCCCAATCCCTCCCAGCATCAGGATCTTTTCCAATGAGTCAACTCTTCACATGAGGTGGCCAAAGCAAAACATCTTATTTGGATGATGGAAATCTGTACCTGGTTTGTGGTCACACAACTCTGTACGTTTACTGAAAATCATGAAACTTCTCACTTAAAGCAGGTGAAGTTATTGGTATGTAAACTATAACTCAGAAAAGTTCTTCATAAGTCTATTTCACTTCTTTTTATGGCACTTCATCAGATACTCTCTTCCAATAGGAAAAAAAAAAAATCCCAAATGCCTCCAAAGAATATCTTTTTTTCAACCTATTATAGTTTGGTTTGTCTGATGTCCCTTTTAAAATATGGAACTCAAGATCAATCACATCATCTCCATTCTATACAGAATAATAGGTTACTACTAATCTTTTATCGATTTATTTTATTCTGGTCACTGTAGCTTGTGACTGTTTAAGCAACTATATCACACTGTCTGATTATATAAAACATAAACAAATAAAATCCATTAACTTTTTTACCAGTATAATCAACTGCCAAAAATATTTATTCCCAATCACACAGTATATAACATTTTTTTTCATTTTTTACTTAAAAATTAATATTAGTAAAAATTTGAAGAAAATAGAAAAGGCAGAGGAAGGACAAAAACCATAGCTGATATAGTATTAATACAATCCCTCAGCTAATAGGCTCTTCTGATCTTTCTTTCCTTAGGGCTCTAATTATTTAGTTCTATAATATAATAATTAACCCCATCTGACAACTCCCCAAATTATATCTCCAGCCCAGACCTGTCTCACAAAGTCCAAATTCATGTATAATGCAAACAAACACATACACACACAAGAGCCCATTACATACGCACTGCATACATATACATCTGGGTATTTTATGCGCCCAAAACCAAATGTTGAACTCTCCGTACTATCCCAATAACTGTCTCTACTTTCTAATCCATAGCCTTTCCCATTTCACTTGTCCCTCTGGCCTTCAAGCAGTTATCCATCACTACTCTTTCTTTCACATTCCAGAGCCATTCCGTTAGCAAATTGTATTAATTGTGCTTTCACACATACATCCAGAATCTAACCAAGTTCTCATCACCCCTACTGTTACCATACTGGCCAAGACTTAACCAACTCTCACGTGTTTTGCTGGAGAAGCCTCTACACAAGTCTCCCTGTTTCTATCATTGCCTCATCTTCCATTACAGTCTATTTTCACATTTCTACATGCTCTTTTCAACCATTAAGAAAGTTGCATAAAAACCCAGCAATGGCTTTGTTTCACTCAGTAAAGGAAAATCCTTTATTTAGGCTGTTGTCATCTCTCTGACCTTCTCTCTTGCCATTTTTTTCCTTTCATTCACTCACCTTGTTAAGTATTCTATATTTTCTAAACATTCTTAATACATATTTTTTTTATTAACAGAAAAGAAAACTTTTAAACAATAAAACGACAGGAGAGTAATTTCCCTTTTTACTCAAATGCTTTCTAAGTACAGAATTGAATAACAGGGTTAAGACTTTAGAAGAAAAAACTAAGTTCGTGGTTAGTAACTTGTAAGCCCTTGAATGTTTAAGTTGCTGATGAAAACTTTAACGAGGACAGTCTTCTTAAATTGTATCGTGCAGTAGAATGATTTCTGAGTTTGGAATTGAAATATCCTGCTTAAATATTCTCTCTACTGCTAATTGTAAGACCTTGACTAAGTCACTATTCTTTCGGATTCATAGCTTTCTCATGTATAAAGATGAACAGAAGAATCTGTAAAACTCATCATAAACTCGTGCTTTACAAGAGAATAAATTTATTTATCGGTACCTATTATTTAGCGGTACCTAAAAGAAACACATCCAATAAAACTGACTTATTCCCAGGGATGCTACTGAAAGTTCTAAATTAATCTTCGTACACGAAAGGATGCCAAAAATACCACAAATGTTAAGGGCCTCACTGCATAAGTTTACAATTTCCAAAAGCCTATTAAGTGATCTCAAACTGAGAGGGGTGGTGAGGTTCACTCTCTAGTAACTGCAAGGACAAAGAAGCCACAAAGCTTCCTGAATAAATACAGATTTTAAAAGTTCAGAATGTGTATCTGAACACTGGGGATAGAGCAGATGGCTTCAGATGACGATCCAAGGATTAGGGTTATCTTTCAAGAGATCCTTGGGAACTGCTTCTGGCTAAAAGAAACCACGCGTTAGAAAGGACGAATCGCCTTTGAGAGAAAGCTACAAGTTTCGATTTCTCCTTAAACTGGTGAATTCTCGAAATTTCGTCGCCCAAACTGAACCCCTTACCGGGTCTAGCAGGCTGCAATGCCTTATGAGTTGGGAACTAGCGCCCCAGACCCGGCACTGTCCGACAAATCTCTAGGTGGCCATTTCCGTTCCGGAGACCGTTACTAAGGGAACGGGGCGAAGCTCTGTGCTGACCCCATCGTGGTTTTGCCTAGGCGGGCCAGAGAGCTTCGGGGGCGTGGTTACGTGAAGGACGCACGCAGGGGGCGGGACAGACGCGAAACCGGACCAAAGACCAGGTTTTGTCCCAGGGCGCATGCGTGCGGTGCTTCCCTGCCGCTTACCTGGAAGTCCTCGGCCGCCTTGGATAAGGTGAAACTATGGAAGCTGAAAGTGCCCCTGCCGGCGAATCTTTGCGAGAAGCCACGCAGCGAAGGTTGCTGAGGTTTTCAGAGCTTAGAGGTACCAAAGGAGGAACCCTAGCACCTCCCCTGCAATGGATAGGAGTGTTTTACGTGCTGGGATATTTCCTGGACTGCCACTTCCTTTTACTAATCACCTGCGGACCTAGGACATTGGCCCAGGTGGAGCTAATGTTCCTGTTTTTTATTCTTCTGTCACTCTGCTTTCTTTACGTTCTGCTTGTTACTTTCCTCCTTTAAGTTTACTTCTTATTGCATATGTGTGAGGAGGATGGAGGAGAAGGCAATGGCACCCCCACTCCAGTACTCTTGCCTGGAAAATCCCATGGACGGAGGAGCCTGGTAGGCTGCAGTCCATGGGGGTCGCGAAGAGTCGGACACGACTGAGCAACTTCACTTTCACTTTTCACTTTCATGCATTGGAGAAGGAAATGGCAACCCACTCCAGTGTTCTTGCCTGGAGAATCCCAGGGACGGGGGAGCCTGGTGGGCTGCCATCTATGGGGTCGCACAGATTGAGACACGACTGAAGTGACTTAGCAGAGGAGGATGGAGAAGAAAGACACTTATTGGCTTGACTAGTGAAGCTATAAATAAAAGTTAAACATTTGGTTAGTTCATTAACAAAAATTACTTCAAATAAACCTGGAAGATTTAAAGCATACTGTTTTGACGCTTATAAATACAATTTTAACTTTCCTCCAGTCCCTACCTATTTCACCAATTTGTTCCATAATGTGAACGCTTACTAAGTGAAAAGCCAAACAATATGGAGGAATTATGGACAAAATATTTAAAGGATTAGAAAAAATTTTTAATTTTTTTAAAAGACTATACCACTTGTCATTTTTTGTATAACTATCTAATAGGTTATGTTTTTATCGACATTACTGCTCTTAAAAATACAGAAAATAGTACTTAGATAACTTCACCATCAGCCAAAAGTTCAGTCTATCTTTTGTTGAGTTCATTAAGGACCTGGGAACTTTTCTGTTATCCAGTATTTGGTATCATTCTCCAATAACCTTTATAAGCTTGCATGATTCAGCTTAAGGTAATTAGAAATTAATGTACCCATATTTATAAACACCAGCATTGTGGCAGTATATCCTTGGGTTTAATCTTTCTTAGCCAACAAACATTAAGTCGTACCCATATGTGAAAATTGATTTTCAAAGCTGGAGATTCATTGATTGCTTTGGCTCCTCTTTTTATTTAGGAATTGAGCCCATCTTTAGCAAGTCAAAAGTACTTTTCTTAATCAAGAAACATTTTAACTCTCAGAATACCTAAGTAAATGGAATGGTAGACCAAAAAAGGAATAAGTGATCTAAAAGAGAGGAAGAAATAGAATTTGTCAACAGTCCTTACAAGAGAAAAAGAATTTGTCAACATTCCTTATTAGAACTATTTTAAATCCTGCTAGCTGGACACTCATTATTCCCAAATTCTCAAAAGAAGATACATTTTTGGAGATACTGCTACCTGTTTCTTCCTTTTTACCAAATAGGTAAAACCTGTAACAGCTAGAGAATTCTAATAATATTTATCTTTTCTTTCTTTTTGCACATAGGCAAATCTATGGCAGCTGGAGAATTCTGGGACATTGTTGCAATTACAGCAGCTGATGAAAAACAGGAACTTGCTTATAAGCAACAGCTTTCAGAAAAGCTGAAAAAAAAGGAGTTACCCCTTGGAGTTCAATATCATGTTTTTGTTGATCCTGCTGGAGCCAAAATTGGTATGCATTTATGGTTAAATTTATACATAACTTGTGGGTAGACTAATCATTGAAGAAAAGTTTTCCTGTGCCTTACAGTTTAGGGACTATGTATGTTTCCACCTGTAGTCTTTACAAATATAAAAATTTTTAATGTAAATTCACTGTTTTTAAGCAAGATAAAAGGGATGGCAGGTGTTTTTGCACATTGTGGACATACCATGGAAAACTTCCAGAATATTATCCTATGTTAAAATAAAATTTATTAGTCTTAGTAAAATTTATTCTGATGGTAAACATTCCTTTGAACCTTATCCGTAGTTCTCTTAAGTTCCCTCCGAACTCCACAGTTTGTTCAGAAATAAAATGAAGGGAGCAAGTCAGGAAAAATAGATACTGCCTCTTGAGACCACAATGCACAATGTGAAAGAGCACAGTCTAATTGCATAAGTATTGTAAGATGTTTACTTTTAAAAACAAGTTGTCAGCTTTGCCTTTTGACCTTCCCTTATAAATAAAAATACATGCCATTTTTCTGGGGGCCGTTTTCCATGTGATACTTAAAACTGAAGCCCCTTGATACCAGAATTCGGGTATTTGTATCTGATATTGGCATGTCCTAATTAGCTGATGTTTTAACCTTTGTAAAATATGGTCAGTACTTCTGTGAGTCTGATGTTTGAATGAGATTTAGGTACAAAATGTTAGGTAACTTGTCCAAGGTAACTAGTAAATGGAAGTTACATTCACTTCCATTTGTAAAGTTTTAGGAAACTTACATGATTTTTTAGGAAATCAGGTTCTAAAAACCTTTTTGGAGAGTAAATCTAAGGCACCTATTTGATCATATGGGAGAATTATTTTAATGACTTTTATGGTTCTTAAGTCCAAGTGAATGTGCAAATTTATAGTCTTCTAGTGCCTAATTTATCATTTCTTTCTTTATATTACTATTTTCATGAAAGAATTAACTCAACTTTTATTGAGTTGGCCTGATCTCTGGGTTTTATTACTAATTATTTAATTGCCAGGAAATGTGTATTTAATTTGATTCTTTTGCCTGTACCTTTGCTCTCTGCCTAATTTTAGCCAAAGGATCTTATCCTCAAAGTTATAACACCTAAATTTACTGTAATAAAATAAACCCTGCTTTTTAACTTTAAGGAAATGGAGGATCAACCCTTTGTGCCCTTCGATGTTTGGAAAAGCTTTATGGAGATAAATGGAATTCTTTTACCATCCTATTAATTCACTCTGGTAATGTTATACTTTACTAATTTACATTTTCTTTTAGTATTTTACCCTTGACATCTCAGGGACATTTTTCTCCCTTACTAATACTTCTTTCTTTCATTTTGTTCTTTTGTTTTGAAGTTAATTCTGCTTTGGAAGCAAATATTTCATGTATTTCTTGATATTGTTAGGTTGTTAGTAACATAATATCTTTCACAAAATTTAACTTTAAAATCATGGATCATGTACATTATCAACTTTTCATGGATATTGTTCCATTTTCCTAAGATAGAACTCATCAAAACATGAGCATTTCTTGATAATGTTTTAGAAAGGATTCTTGCTTTAGGGGAGAGGCTGCATTAGTACTATGATTACCAGACTTTAGGCAAAACCTTCTGTTACACATTTTTATCTAATTACTGGTGACCAAAGTCTATAATCCTTAAAGAGTTTAAAAACAAAAGAAAAGGTAATGACAGAACATAGAGTTGACAAAGTATAAAAGAGGGGAATTCCCATACAAATAAGGCGGTAGAAATATAAGAAAGAAATAATCTCAGAATAAAGGATAGTTTTCAAATTGGACAAGTTTGGTTGTATTAAAATTTTGGTTGTATGATAGAAACCTGTTACTTTCCCTCTGTGAACTGAGGGCTGGTGAAACTTTGTCATGGACCTGCACTGTTCAGTTACAGATATTTTAGAACCATTTGTCCACATGGTTACCAAGGGACTTTTCATTTCTTATGATTCACACACAGAACAATTCTTTTTAAAGATGATACCAAGTAAAGCGTCCAAGTTCTAATTTTAAGTTTAATTTAAAAGGTTAAAAAAAAAAGGCTTAGAGTTTTATTCCAGAACACTGTTATTATTACCAACTTAGTAAAAATTAAGTTGGACACCAGAAAATGTATACAGTTGATCCTTGAATAACACAGGGTTTAGGGGTGCTAACCCTTACACAGTCTGAAACCTGCATGTAACTTCGTAGTTGAACCTGTATAGAGGTAGTTCCACTCTGTATATCCACAGTTTCTCATCACGGATTCAGCCAACCTGGGGTCATACAGTCTTACAGTATTTATTGAAAAAAATCCTCATATAAAGGGATTGGTATAATTCAAACCCTTACTCTTCCAGGGTCAAGTATAATTAAAAATAGGTAATTCTTGTAACGCGAAATTTTACTGTTGGTTAGTATTTGAAAAATGAAAAAGAAAGTATTAACTCTTGTTGGTTGAACAATGTACTCTGAGGTGAGTATTTTACATCTATTATTAATCTTAAAATAATAATTATATAATAATAATTATGATAAAGTATTATTCCACATCTGCTGTTTTAGAGTAAATCCAAAGATAAACAGTTAAAAAATGGTATACCAGAATTTAAACCCATTTTTATGTGACTCTTTCTACTATGTCTCTCACTATTAGTTACATAGTTACATAAAATGATGTAACAATTTATAGTGTATTTAATGTATTTAAGAGAACACATTTCTCAAGGAATTAAGTCATATGGCTCATCACTGAGGGAGAAGCCTTTTTAAATTAAAAACAAGTATATATTGTAAAATGCTTTTATATAAATGCACCTTTACTGCTTTTAAATGTAGGTAATAATTTGATGAAAAATGTTGCAACTGGAAATTAGTCTTTAATAGATAATTATGTATACTGGTTTTTTGGTTACATTTTTCCCCCATGAAGTGGATTTTTAATATGGTAGTTTACACATGGTTGAAATTTACTGTTTAAAATGTAGACACAAGATCATATTTTTGCTCATTTTCCTTTTCACTTGTTCTACAGTTGATTCAAAAATGTGTCATAGCCTGTAAAGCATATTTAGAATTCTTTCCTAGTCTAGAATTGCATTATATCAAATCTTTACAGGAGAATTGCTCTTTGAATTTGAAATTTATTCTTCTTTCCTGTGGTATAGTAATGCATATATTTTAAATATCTTTAGAGATATTTTGAGTTGTAACTGATGCTCCTACAATTTTAAATCTTACTTACAATCTTATAAACATTTTAAAACAGTGATTTTGTTTAATTCTATATAGGTGGCTACAGTCAACGCCTTCCAAGTGCGAGTGCTTTGGGGAAAATTTTCACTGCTTTACCTTTTGGTAGCCCCATTTATCAGATGTTGGAATTAAAACTAGCCATGTACATTGATTTCCCCTCACATATGAATCCTGGGATTCTGATTACCTGTGCAGACGATATTGAACTTTATAGTATTGGAGAATCTGAGTTTATTAGGTTTGACAAACCTGGCTTTACTGCTTTAGCTCATCCTTCTAGTTTGACTGTTGGTACAACACATGGAGTGTTTATCTTAGAACCTTGTAACCATTTAGAATATAGAGACCTCGAATACAGAAGTTGCCATCGTTTCCTTCATAAGCCCAGCATAGAGGAAATGTATGAGTTTGATGCTGTGTGTAGACCTAGAAATTTTTTTCAACAGGAATTTGCTGGGAGTAACATACCCTCGCTTAAATTAGAGCCTGAGTATGTCTACACAGACAGCCTATTTTACATGGATCATAAAACAGCAAAAAAGTTACTTGCTTTTTATGAAAAAATAGGTACACTACACTGTGAAATAGATGCTTATGGAGACTTTCTTCAGGCTTTGGGACCTGGAGCAACTGTGGAGTATACCAAAAACACATCAAATGTTACTAAAGAAGAGTCAGAGTTGGTAGACATGAGGCAGAGAATATTTCATCTGCTTAAAGGAACACCATTAAATGTTGTTGTTCTTAATAACTCCAAATTTTATCACATTGGAACAACAGAAGAATATTTGTTTCATTTTACTGCAGATAGCAGTTTGAAGTCAGAGCTTGGCTTACAGTCTATAGCTTTTAGCCTCTTTCCATCGATACCAGAATGCTCTACTAACAAACCCTGTATTATCCAAAGCATACTGGATTCAACATGTTCTGTGACACCTGGCTCAGTTGTGGAGTATTCCAGATTGGGGCCTGATGTTTCAGTTGGGGAAAATTGCATCATTAGTGGTGCTTATGTCAAAACAACAGCTGTCCTGCCTGCATATTCTTTTGTGTGTTCCTTAAGCTTGAAGATGAATGGACACTTAAAGTATTCAACAATGGCATGTGGAGTGCAAGACAACTTGAAAAAGAATGTGAAAACATTGTCAGATGTAAAGTTACTTCAATTCTTTGGGGTCTGTTTCCTGTCATGCTTAGACATTTGGAATCTCAAAGTTACAGAGGAACTATTCTCTGGAAACAAGACATGTTTGAGCTTGTGGAATGCTCGTATTTTCCCAGTTTGTTCTTCTTTGAGTGATTCAGTGACAACATCCCTAAAGATGTTAAATGCTGTACAGAGCAAGTCAGCATTTAGCCTGAATAACTATAAGCTGTTGTCCATTGAAGAAATGCTTTTCTACAAAGATATAGAAGACATGATAACTTATAGGGAGCAAATTTTTCTAGAAATTACTTTGAATAGGAAGCAGTCTGATTTAGAGACATCTTATTAAATATTGTATTGGAGAAGGAAATGGCAGCTCACTGAAGTATTCTTGCCTGGAAAATCCCATGGACAGAGGAGCCTCATGGGTTATAGTCCATGGGGTTGCAAAGAGTTGGACATGACTGAACTTCAGAACACAAATATTGTATACTTTGCCTTTCTTAATTGAGCAAGATCACAAATGCAGGAGTTTTCTGTAGACAATTGGTTTTTAATTGAAGTAAATTAATGAAAACTATATTAACATGATTGATGTAGCATAACATTAATAACACAAAAATATAAAGCTTTTTAACGAAAATTAGTATTGTAGTGCTGTAAGTTCATAAAAATGAGTTTTTAAAGTTTTATCACTTTTAACTTTTCTTATGAAGATGGATTTGTGGAATGTTATTTATTCACAGAGTAGTAGAACAGTCTTAAAGGTGATTTTATAAATATACTTTTAAAGTTTTTCATCTTCTTTTGGACTTTGGTTACAATGAAGTTCTAAGTATTCACTGGCAGTTTTCTCCTCAAGTGCATTAATCCTATTCTGGTGAACTGTTATAAGCGTGCCATTCTATAGGGTCTTCAAAACACTGTAGAAATGATGTAGAAGTACTTTTGCAGAAACAAATCTGTAGCAGACAGACAGATAAAATCAATGTTTAAAGTATTGTGATAGTATTAAGTACAAACTGTTCTGAAATTGATGATAAAAATCTCTCATTAATCTTATCAAAATGAAACCAAAAAGATATGTGTGCTGTTTTATCCTTATAAACTTGAACCCGTGTTTGTGTATCTTAAAAATTTTCCCCAAAGTTTCATCTATAGGAAAGCATATATACACATAAAACTCAAGAATCTGTATAAGAAAATGTTGGAATAATTGGGATTCCCTGATAATTCATAAGTTCATTGTGGACATTATCTTCATCCTCCCTCATTAATCCTTTAACAGAAATATTAAAATTACCAGATGGACAGATTTTTACTTTTCATTTTTTAATTTTCTGACCATGCACTAGTAATGACACTGAGAAGCAGCAAATGGCCAAAAGGTAGACAGCAGGAAGGAGCCAGAGAAATAGAATGACTGTGAAAATATACAGATGATAAACAGCTTCAAGACAATAAAAGTCGGCTGGAACTCTGAGCACTGTGTTCTTGTTTTGGTATAGGCACATATTTGAAATGTTTTCATACCAAAGTCTAATAATAGAGAAAAGTTTTGTCAAGAGTTTTGTGTTTTAACATAAATAAATTGAAATAGAACTGGTCTGTGCCTCTATTATTTATATGTCAATATAAAATTAGCATATCAATGTGAAAATAATTGGTAAACCAGAAGTGACTTATCAGCAAGTCTCAATTACGATAATTATGTGTATTTTTTCCAAGTTTCTTCTCAAGGGGAAAATAAAGATATACGGTAGCTGTTGTTTACCAATTACTGATTTACTTGCAGAGATTTCACAGGATGTTATGTGTCATTCATTAAAAATTCATTGCTATATTTCTAATCTAATTGATTTAAGGTACCATCAGTTATTAAGAATCATCATTTTATGTTTCATTGAAAAAGAAAACTGCCAATAAAATAAGATGCAATGCTTTTCTCATTACTTGACGTTTTTATTTATTGGAAATCTTTTGAAAAGCACTTATATAGATTTGTTTCATGTAACCCTTTTGCACATACATGTAAAGAAACAAAAAATGAAGTATTAAAAAACAGTCAAAACTTTTCCATAGCTTCATATCTAGAGACAAATTTTTCTAAAGCAGTATTCAACTTAAAAGTGGTTGATCCATGTGTTTCCACCTAGTACCATCTGTGCTATCAAAGGTATTGATAAAGCTGCATATTCTTCAAGTGCCACCACCACACTGCTGCCTGGATTGACCTTCAATCCGTGGCCACCAGATACTTGTTCTGCAAGTTGGATGCTGATGCTTTATTACTTGAAGTTGTTTCACTTTTGCCTTAGTTTAATCACATCTCTTGAAGGTGGTTGGCTTCTATTTAATATCAGTGGGAGGTTTCTGAGAAGTTGGTGGTCACCAGGTTAATCATATTTCTGCATGATGTATGAATGCTAATTGCTTTGAAATGTTATCTGTTCCAAGAATTTGTCAGTGTCTCCTTTAATATGCATGCCTTGGTATATAGTACCACACATGTACCACCGGCACTGTACCTAATTCAACCAATGTGATAATCACATGCATGAATAAGTAAGAAATTGAACATTTTCTCTTGCTTTATCATTTTTACTTCATAAAATCACAGCCTTTAAATCATAGGCTTTCAAGGTTTGTAAAGGACAACTACTGTTTGTAAATAAATATATTCTGTAAACTTAATGATGAATTAATAATGACCAAGAAGGGCATAGAAAAAAATACAACTTTGATACTGATCTTCTATCCTGGGCATTTATCTTCCAAACTAAACAAAACAAGTAAAGAGTGTGTATTAATTATATTAAGTGGAAATAAATTTTCAAAAATCCAAGTAATGCTGACAGTCACAAAAATTTGATGTAATGAATCCAGAATCACTTCTCACAAGCAATGATCCATTCATCTTCTGAGTCTAGACAATATTACCTCTGTTAAAGATTACCAAATTTAGCACAGAGCCAAAATCAAATTTTGCCTGCTACAAAATATATGCATGGCTATCATGGCTGATAACTAGCATGCTACACCTGCCATTCACATACACCAAAATATCCTCTGGACTTGAGAACCTTGGAGACCCAAAATTTAGGAACCTTGATGTAATCTGAAAGAGTTGGAAAAAAAAATTAAAAGCATTTATCAATTTGCTTAAAATTGTCAAACATTTCAGGTGTTCTTGTTTAGCTAAATGAAACGCAAGTCTTCATCTATGTCAATAACTATTCTTATAGATTAATGTTAAATATTTCAGGAGAAATATTTTAAGCTACCATGAGCTGTATTGTTCATGTTAGTACCTCAGTCATGTTCAGTTCTTTGTGACCCCCATGGGCTAGCCACTCCCTTCCAGGCTCCTCTGTCCATGGAATTCTCCAGGCAAGAATATTGGAATGGGTAGCCGTTCCCTTCTCCAGGGGATTTTCTCTATCCAGGGATCAAAGCCAGGTCTTTTGCATTGCAGGCAGATTCTGTACTGTCTGAACCATGAGGGAAGCCCGTTATTTTTAAGCATAGTTAAACTTAAATCTTTTGTTCCTTATATTCATTGATTAGCTTTAATAATTTTCTAGTGGAGTCTTTAGGGTTTTCTATGTAGAGGATCATGTCATCTGCAAACAGTGAGAGTTTTACTTCTTTTCCAATTTGGATTCCTTTTATTCCTTTTTCTGCTCTGATTGCTGTGGCAAAAACTTCCAAAACTATGTTGAATAGTAGTGGTGAAAGTGGGCACCCTTGTCTTGTTCCTGACTTTAGGGGAAATGCTTTCAATTTTTCACCATTGAGGATAATGTTTGCTGTGGGTTTGTCATATATAGCTTTTATTATGTTGAGGTATGTTCCTTCTATTCCTGCTTTCTGGAGAGTTTTCATCATAAATCGATGTTGAATTTTGTCAAAGGCTTTCTCTGCATCTATTGAGATAATCATGTCTTTTATTTTTCAATTTGTTAATGTGGTGTATTACATTGATTTGCAGATATTGAAGAATCCTTGTATCCCTAGGATAAAGCCCACTTGGTCATGGGGTATGATCTTTTTAATATGTTGTTGGATTCTGATTGCTAGAATTTTGTTAAGGATTTTTGCATCTATGTTCATCAGTGATATTGGCCTGTAGTTTTCTTTTTTTGTGGCATCTTTGTCAGGTTTTGGTATTAGGGTGATTGTGGCCTCATAGAATGAGTTTGGAAGTTTACCTTCTGCAATTTTCTGGAAGAGTTTGAGTAGGATAGGTGTCAGCTCTTCTCTAAATTTTTGGTAGAATTCAGCTGTGAAGCCCGTCTCGACCTGGGCTTTTGTTGCTGGAAGATTTCTGATTACAGTTTGAATTTCCATGCTTGTGATGGGTCTGTTAAGATTTTCTATTTTTTCCTGCTCCAGTTTTGGAAAGTTGTCCATTTCTTCCACATTGTCCATTTTATTGGCATATAATTGCTGATAGTAGTCTCTTCTGATCCTTTGTATTTCTGTGTTGTCTGTTGTGATCTCTCCCATTTTCATTTCTAATTTTATTGATTTGATTTTTCTCCCTTTGTTTCTTGATGAGTCTGGCTAATGGTTTGTCAATTTTATTTATCCTTTCGAAGAACCAGCTTTTGGCTTTGTTGATTTTTGCTATAGTCTCTTTTGTTTCTTTTGCATTTATTTCTGCCCTAATTTTAAAGATTTCTTTCCTTCTACTAACCCTGGGGTTCTTCATTTCTTCTTCTAGTTGCTTTAGGTGTAGAGTTAGGTTATTTATTTGACTTTTTTCTTGTTTCTTGAGGTATGCCTGCATTGCTATGAACATTCCCCTTAGCGTTGCTTTTACAGTGTCCCACAGGTTTTGGGTTGTTGTGTTTTCATTTTCATTCGTTTCTATGCATATTTTGATTTCTTTTTTGAATTCTTCTGTGATTTGTTGGATATTCAGCAGCGTGTTGTTCAGCCTCCATATGTTGGAATTTTTGATAGTTTTTCTCCTGTAATTGAGATCTAATCTTACTGCATTGTGGTCAGAAAAGAGCTAAACAGTCAATGAATATAGTAAAGTTGCAGGATATAAAATCAGCACACAGAAATCCCTTTCATTCCTATACACTAATAATGAGAAAATAGAGAAATTAAGGAAACAATCCCATTCACCATTGCAATGAAAAGAATAAAATACTTAGGAATATATCTACGTAAAGAAACTAAAGACCTATATATAGAAAACTATTAAAACACTGGTGAAAGAAATCAAAGAGGACACTAATAGATGGAGAAATATACCATGTTCATGGATTGGAAGAATCAATATAGTGAAAATGAGTATACTACCCAAAGCAATATATAGATTCAGTGCAATCCATATCAAGCTACCAACGGTATTTTTCACAGAGCTAGAAAAAATAATGTCACAATTTGTATGGAAATACAAAAAACCTCAAATAGCCAAAGCAATCTTGAGACAGAAGAATGGAACTGGAGGAATCAACCTGCCTGACTTCAGGCTCTACTACAAAGCCACAGTCATCAAGACAGTATGGTACTGGCACAAAGACAGAAATATAGATCAATGGAACAAAATAGAAAGCCCAGAGATAAATCCACGCACCTATGGACACCTTATCTTTGACAAAGGAGGCAAGAATATACAATCGATTAAAGACAATCTCTTTAACAAGTGGTGCTGGGAAAACTGGTCAACCATTTGTAAAAGAATGAAACTAGAACATTTTCTAACACCATACACAAAAATAAACTCAAATTGGATTAAAGATCTAAACCTAAGACCAGAAACTGTAAAACTCCTAGAGGAGAACATAGGCCAAACCCTCTCCGACATAAATCACAGCAGGATCCTCTATGACCCACCTCCCAGAATACTGGAAATAAAAGCAAAAATAAATAAATGGGACCTAATTAAACTTAAAAGCTTCTGCACAACAAAGGAAACTATAAGCAAGGTGAAAAGACAGCCTTCAGAATGGGAGAAAATAATAGCAAATGAAGCAACTGACAACTAATCTCAAAAATATACAAGCAACCCCTGCAGTTCAATTCCAGAAAAATAAATGACCCAATCAAAAAATGGGCCAAAGAACTAAATAGACATTTCTCCAAAAAAGACATAGATGGCTAACAAACACATGAAAAGATGCTCAACATCACTCATTATCAGAGAAATGCAAATCAAAACTACAATGAGGTACCATTTCACGCCAGTCAGAATGGCTGCGATCCAAAAGTCTACAAGCAATAAATGCTGGAGAGGGTGTGGAGAAAAGGGAACCCTCTTACCTGTTGGTGGGAAAGCAAACTAGTACAGCCACTAAGGAGAACAGTGTGGAGATTCCTTTAAAAAACTGGAAATAGAACTGCCTTATAACCCAGCAATCCCACTGCTGAGCATATATACTGAGGAAACCAGAATTGAAAGAGACACGTGTACCCCAATGTTCATCACAGCACTGTTTATAATAGCCAGGACATGGAAGCAACCTAGATGTCCATCAGCAGATGAATGAATAAGAAAGCTGTGGTACATATACACAATGGAGTATTACTCAGCCATTCAAAACAATACATTCGAATCAGTTCTAATGAGGTGGATGAAACTGGAGCCTATTATACAGAGTGAAGTAAGCCAGAAAGAAAAACACCAATACAGTTACTAATGCATATATATATGGAATTTAGAAAGATGGTAATGATAACCCTGTAAGTGAGACAGCAAAAGAGACAGATGTATAGAACAGTCTTTTGGACTCTGTGGGAGAGGGAGAGGGTGCGATGATTTTGGAGATTGGCATTGAAACATGTATAATATCATATATGAAATGAATCTCCAGTCCAGGTTCTATGCATGATATTGGATGCTTGGGGCTGGTGCACTGGGATGACCCAGAGGGATGGTATGGGGAGGTAGGATAGAGGGGGATTCAGGATGGGGAACACGTGTATACCTGTGGCAGATTCATGCTGATGTATGGCAAAACCAATACAATATTTTAAAGTAATTAACCTTCAATTAAAATAAATTTATATTTTAAAAAAATCTTTTGTTCCTATAAAATATGTTTAGATAAAACCAATTTCTGTTGTAGCTGAGGAATACAACTTTGTTTATACTTAGTGAAATTATAAGTATTTCATGTACTGAAGTTTGTCACACGTCACATTCTCCTTCCTTTCAGTACTGATAAGCTCAATTCCAGTATGCTAGTATTCATGTTCCCATTTGTCTATATTCACAGAAATTTAGAGCTTGTTTGTTTTTAAAGTATTATAAAGAGCAAATTGCATCAGTTTCTGGTGGGAAACAACCAGTTCCTGTCTCTGACAGAGCTATTTACATGAGCCATAACAAGCCAAATATGCCATATCATTCAGACTTGGCAGTTTGGGTGTACTCTAATAGACCACCATTTTGGATTAAGTTGAAAATTGGAATAAAGGGTCTAACTGGAAAATGGGCAGAGAATCTGAATAGACATGTTTCTTTGCTTGTCCTGGAGAATTTGGCCTGAGGGGCAGGCTTCAGATTTGTGGCCTTCCAAACTGCTCTTAAGGAACATTGGCTATGGACACCACCTTGGTACTCTGCATTTTCTTGCACCAGCTCTCTGGCATCTCCAAAATAATGAGCTCACTCACTTGTCTTGGGCTTCCCAGTTGGCACTAGTGGTAAAGGAACCTGCCTGCTAGTGCAGGAGATGTAAAGAGACATGGGTTCATTCCCTGGATTGGGAAGATCCCCTGGAGAGGGAAATGACAATCCACTCCAGTATTCTTGCCTGGATAATCCCATGGACAGAGGAGCCTGGCAGGCTACTGTCCATGGGGTCACAAAGAGTCAGACACGATTTGTCTAGGGCTCCTATTTTTGCAGTTGCTACATATGGTACACCTAGATTACCTGACTCTGGTGGCTAGTGAGACTTGGGTTTGTGGTCCTACAAGACAGTATGTGTTTGCATACTTTTAAAGCTGCTGAGTGAAGGTCTGGCTTCCAGTCAGCATGAATCTAGATAATGATATCCTCCCCTTTGAGACATTGATGGGTCGTGGAGCATCTTTATGTTCTAGGAGCTATTAAAATATAATAGCTTATTGGACAAACACAAAGATTTGAAGGACAAGAGCTAGGGTGGGTTGAGTGACAAGGTTCATCTCCTATGTGCGATCACTCCTTTAGGCAGAGTGAGGTGATGATTTCATCTACTGTGTACAAACCAATGCAGAGAGTTAAGCAAAATGAAAGAGAAATATGGTCCAAATGAAAGAATAGTATAAAACCTATACTATACAGTGGTTAAAAGCTGAAAACCTTTCCTCTAACTGCAAGAAGTTAAGTATGCCCACTTTTGTCAGTTTTATTCAACAGAGTTTTGGAAGTCCCAGCCAGAGCAGTCAGGCTAGAAAAAGAAAGAAAAAGGCATCCAAATTGGAGAGGAAGAAGTAAAACTGTCACTATTACAGATGGTATAATACTATATATAGAAAACCCTAAAGACTCCACAGAAAAAAATAAAACTGTTACAACTAATGAAAAATTAGTGAAGTTGCAGTATAGAAAATCAAAGCACAAAAATATGCTGTCTTTTTATAAACTAGTAAGAAACTACCAGAGAAATTAAGAAAATAATTTCACTTACAGTTGCATTGAAAAGAATAAAATGGCTAATATTAAACAGTTGAAATTCTTGTATATTGAAAATTATAAGGCGTTAATGAAAGAAATTTAAGAAGACACAAATAAATGGAAAGATTCTATGCTTTTGGACTGGAAGAATTAATATTGTTTAAATGCCTATTCTACCTAAAGCCGTCTACAGATTCAGTGCACTCCTTATCAAAATTCCAATGGCATATTTCACAGAAATAGACCAAACAATCCTAAAATTTACATGGAACCACAGGAGATCCCTAATACTGAGAAAGAAGAACAAAGCTGGAAGCATCACACTCCCTGATTTCAAACTATATTATAAAGCTATAGTAATTAGAATAGCATTGTATTGCATAAAAACCACTACACAGATACAGAATAGAGAGTCTAGAGATAAAACTATATATATATATATATATAGAGAGAGAGAGAGAGAGAGTTATATATGTTAATATACATTTGTATATGTATATGTTGATTAGCTTATGCTAAGGAACCAAGGGTATACAGTGGGGAAAGAACAGCCTCTTAAATGATGCTGGGAAAACTAGACAACAACATGAAAAAGAATATAACTTCTCCATTATCCTACACTATACACAAAAGTTAAAATGGGTTAAAGACTTGAAGTAATACCTGAAACCATAACCTCTAGAAGAAAACATAGACAGTAAGCTTCTTAACATAGGTTTGGTAGTGATTTTTTGAATCTGATACCAAAACAAAAGTAACAGAAACAAAAATGAATAAGAGAGACTACATTAAACTGAAAAACTTCTGCACAGCAAGGGGACCCATCAACAAAATGGAAAGTCAACCTATTGAACAGAAGAAAATGTTTGCAAATCATATATCTAATAAGAGCTAATATCCAAAATATATGAATTTGTAAAACTAATGATTTGACTTAAAAATGGGCAGAAGATCTAAATAGATATTTTCCAAATAAGACGTACAGATGGACAAAGAGTATGTGAAAAGATGATCAACATCATTAGTCATTAAAGAAAGGCAAATCAAAACCACAATGCAATATCACCTCACGTCTGTTAAAATGGTGTATTTTAAAAGACAGGAAATGAAAAAAATTAAATAAAAGACAGGAAATGATAAATGTTGGAAAAGATATGAGGTAAAGAAACCATTGTGCATTGGTAGGAATGTAAATTGGTGCCACTACTATGGAAAACAGTATCAAATTTCCTCAAAAAATTAAAAATAGAATTACCACATGATCCAGCAATTCCTTTTTGAGTATTTATTCCCCTAAAATGAAAAGTGAAAGTCACTCAGTCGTGTCCGACTCTTTGCAACCCCAAGGACTATACAATCCCGTGGAATTCTCCAGGCCAGAATACTGGAGTGGGTAGCCTTTCCCCTCTCCAGGGGATCTTCCCAGGTCTCCCACATTGCAGGTGGATTCTTTACCAACTGAGGTATAAGGGAAGCCCACAATGCTAATTCAGAGATATATGTACCTCCATGTACATTTCAGCATTATGTTTGTTTGCAATACAGTAGTCGATATGGAAACAATGTAAGTCTTCATTCATGGATGAATAGTTAGAGAATTAGAATACACACACACACACACACACACACACACACACACATATAATGAAATGGAGTAATGTGGGATTAAAAAAATATTAGGTTGGTGCACAAGTGTGGTTTTGCATTGTTGAACTTTGCCATTTGATACATTCTTGGAATACTTTCATGGAATGCATTCTTAAATGCGGTTACATTATGCATCCTTGTAATGCACATTTATTGCTTTATACTTTTTTTAATGAATTTTTACTTACTGTTTATATTATATGTGTTTTAGGCTATGGAAATGATATTAGACAAAAAGCAAATTTGAGTGATTTTCTTATTTGAATTCAAAATGAGTCATAGAGTAGCAGAGAGAAACTCGCAACAACGCATTTGGCCCAGGAACTGCTAATGAATGTACGGTGCAGTGGTGGTTCAAGAAGTTTTGCAAAGGAGATGAGAGCCTTGAAGATGAGCATAGTGTCCAGCCATTGGAAGTTGACAATGACCATTGAGAGAAGCTGGTCCTCTTCCAACTACAGGGGAAGTTGCCCAAGAACTAAGCATCAACCATTCTATGGTTATTTGGTTCAGTTCAGTTCAGTTGCTCAGTAGTGTCTGACTCTGCGACCCCATGGACTGCAGCACACCAGGCCTCACTGTCCATCACCAACTCACGAAGTATTTGAAGCAAATTGGAAAGGTGAAAAAGCCCGATAAGTGGGTACCTCATGAGCTAACCAAAAAAAATGTCATTTTGAAGTGTCATCTTTTCTTATTCTGTGCAACAACAACAAATGATTTCTCAATCAGATTGTGACACGAGAGGAAAAGATTTTACGTGAAAACCAGCATAGTGGCTGAACCGAGATGCAGCTCCAAAGCACTTCCCAAAGCCAAACTTGAACCAAAAAAAAAAAGGGTCTTGATCACTGTTTGGTGGTCTGCTGCCTGTCTGATCCACTACAACTTTCTGAATTCCAGTGAAACCATTACATCTGACAAGTATGCTCAGCAAATCAATTAGATGCACCAAAATGCCTGCAGCCAACATTGGTGAACAGAAAGGGCCCAGTTCTTCTCCACGACAATGCCTGATCACACGTCACACAACCAACACTTCAAAAGCTCAACGATTGGGCTACAACATTTTGCCTTATGTGCCATGTTCACCTGACTTCTTGCCAACTGACTACCACTTCTTCAAACATCTTGACTTTTTGCAGGGAAAATGCTTCCACAACCAGCAGGAAGCAAAAAATGCTTTCCAAAAGTTTGTTAAATCCTAAAGCATGGATTTTTTGTGCTACAAGAATAAACAAACATTTCTCATTGACAAAAATGTGTTGATTTGTAATGGTTCTTATTTTGATTAATAGAGATGTGTTTGAGCCTAGTTGTAATGATTTAAAATTCAGGGTCCAAAATCATAGTTACTTTTGCACCAACCTAATAGCAACACTCAATAAAAAAAAATAAAACCAAGCTCATAGATACAGAGAACAGATTAGTAGTTGCCAAAGGTAGACTGTGAGGGGTGGGCCACATGGGTGAAAAGATTTAAAAGGTAGAGACTTCCAGTTATAAAGTAAGTCATGGGGATGTAATGTACACCATGATGACTGTAAGTAATAATATTATATTGCATGTTTGAAAGTTGATAAGTGCAAATCTTAAAGGTTCTCATTATGGCGATGAGCTTCCCTGGTGACTCAGATGGTAAAAAATTTTCTTGCAATGCCGGAGACCCAGGTTCAATCCCTGGGTCAGGAAGATCCCCTGGAGGAGGGCATGGCAACCCACGCCAGTATTCTTGCCTGGAGAATCCCGTGAACAGAGGAACCTATTGAGCTACAATCCATGGGGTCACAAAGAATCAGACATAACTGAACGACTAACACTTTCATTTTTTTTTCTTTTTCATATATGGTGATGTATATTAACTAGACTTACTGTAGTGATCATTTCACAATATATAAAAATTTTAAATCCTCAAGTTTTCTACTGAAACTAATACAATGTTTGTCTATTATACCTCAGTTAAAAATGCCTCCAAAATGGAATAAATATATAATAAATATTGATTCCCTACCGCATCTGTACCTGCAAGAGTTTAAGTCAGAAAATGCCTATGAATTAGTCATTGCTATCATCTACTTGTACCACATCCTGATTATTGACATTTGTGTCTAAAGATGTGAAACCCATGTACGTAAATGATTGAAACTAACAGACTTAATGTTTTCTTCTGGGATGGTTGGACAAATAGTCTATCTTTTGAAACCTTTGGCTGTAGGAATCTAGTAGCCTTCCAAAGTGTAAAATTCAGTCATTCAAACAGCAGTTCATCCCTGATTGTTGCAGACTGTTGCAATCCATCTACTACTGTCATTTCCTGGCTCTCTGTACCAGGTTTATCTTTCTTCAATTGTGCTTCAGATCAGATCAGATCAGATCAGTCGCTCAGTCGTGTCCAAATCTTTGCAACCCCATGAATCGCAGCACACCAGGCCTCCCTGTCCATCCATCACCAACTTCTGGAGTTCACCCAGACTCACGTCCATCGAGTCAGTGATGCCATCCAGCCATCTCATCCTCTGTCATCCCCTTCTCCTCTTGCCCCCAATCCCTCCCAGCATCAGAGTCTTTTCCAATGAGTCAACTCTTTGCATGAGGTGGCCAAATGTGCTTCAGTGCATCACTAAGGCAATCAAACTCTAATGTCTATATTCTTTGGACACTCTTAAGGTGTGTCCCCAATTTGTTTATTGAATCTCCAGCCTCCTTAAAGTCTCTTAATATCTTTGCTTACAACCAACACTGTGGCTAAGTAATGTGAATGATATTTTAAATTTCTTTTCTTCACTAGTATCAACTCTTTTTCTCTCTGCAGATCATTCAAATGGTTCATATTAGTTTTCCTTTACCATTTCATTGTAGGAGAGTATCATATTGCCCTGAAAAGAATTAAAGCATTTACATCTTGAGGCAGAAATCTTTTAAAACACAACTCTGGAAATCAAGTAAGTGTTTCTTTTCTTTGCAGATTGAGAAACTTTGCACTCAAGGAAGTTTTACATGATTGGTTTCTTTCCTATTTATTTTAGCCTTGGGGTTTGAGAAAGTAAATTATACCCATGAATATGCTATTCTTTGAGAAATTTCAAACACTTTTAATAAAATCTAGAGCTAGAAAACTTTTGCTACACAAAGAAATAATTATAATCATAGCAAGTGGTCCAAGTACAGATTTAAATGTACAGGTGCACTGACAAGATCATAAATTAACTTATGAAATTCACTGCTTATATGTCAGTGGGATCTTTATTAATGAAATTTAACAATAAAGATCATCACTCATTATAATTGGTTAAAGTTAATGCAGTTTATAATTAACCATTATCCAGTCAAATCAGAAACTATTTTTGGAAGCTGGTCTATGAGAAGGAAGGGAGAAAGTATGGAAATTCTCTTTTTCCTTGTTACAACTGAATGTGTTTAAATACAAAATAAGTATTTGTCCTGAGTTTAGTACAAAAAGTATTTTTTCAGTTCCCTGAAAAATCCCTTTCCCCTCATTACATATGTACATAAATCACATAGATTATCTCCGGGAAGTGGAATCCTTTCATTCTAATAAGTTTCCCAGTTCTTCTCTCTCCAGACTGTATTCTAAACACTGCTGATCTCCACACATTCAGACATATCAGGATACTTAACAAACCTAAGGGTCTTTCATTTTCAAGATATACTTTGATTAGAAGGTTATATATATATACATACATACATATATATACATATATAGATAGATAGATATTGTCCCCTGTAATTCAGGTGCTTTCTTTAACTTTGAAAGCTGAGTGTAAGATTCAGTTCAGCTCAGTCACTCAGTCATGTCTGACTCTGCAGCCTCAGAGACTGCAGCATGCCAGGCATCCCTGTCCATCACCAACTTCCAGAGCTTGCTCAAACTCATGTCCATCAAGTAGGTGATGCCATCCAACTATCTCATCCTCTGTTGTCTCCTTCTCTTCCCACCATCAGTCTTTCCCAGCATCAGGGTCTTTTCAAATGAGTCAGTTCTTCATATCAGGTAGCCAAAGTATTGAAGTTTCAGCTTCAGCATCAGTCCTTCCAATGAAAATTCAGGACTGTTTTCTTTTAGAATGGACTGATTGGATATTCTTGCAATCCAAGGGACTCTCAAGAACCTTATCCAACACAACAGTTCAAAAGCATCAATTCTTTGGCACTCAGCTTTTGTTATACTCAAAATCTCACATCCATACATGCCTACTGAAAAAACCATAGCTTTGTTGGCAAAGTAATGTCTCTGCTTTTTAATATGCTGTCTAGGTTGGTCATAGCTTTTCTTTCAAGGAGCAAGCGTCTTTTAATTTCATGGCTGCAATCACCATCTGCAGTGATTTTGGAGCCCAGAAAAATAAAGTCTCTCACTGTTTTCATTGTTTCCCCATCTATTTGTCATAAAGTGATGGGACTGGATACCATGATCTTAGTTTTATGAATGTTGAGTTTTAAGCCAACTTTTTCACTCTCCTCTTTCACTTTCATCAAGAGCTTCTTTAGTTGTTCTTTGCTTTCTGCCATAAGGGTGGTGTCATCTGCATATCTGAGGTTATTGATATTTCTCCCAGCAATCTTGATTCAGCTTATGCTTCATCGAGCCTGGCGTTTCACATGATGTATTCTGAACATAAGTTAATTAAGCAGGGTGATAATATACAGCCTTGACGTACTCTTTTTCCTATTTGGAACCTGTTGTTGGAGTCTGTTGTTCCGTGTCCAATTTTAACTGTTGCTTCTTGACCTGCATACAAATTTTTCAGGAAGCAGGTCAGGTGGTCTGGTATTCCCATCTCTTGAAGTGTTTTCCATAGTTTGTGGCGATCCACACAGTCAAAGGCTTTGGCATAGTCAATAAAGCAGAAAAGATGTTTTTCTGGAACTCTCTTGCTTTTTCTATGATCCAATAGATGTTGGCAACTTGATCTCTGGTTCCTCAGCCTTTTCTAAATCCAGCTTGAACATCTGGATATTCTCGGTTCACATACTGTTGAAGCCTGACTTGGAGAATTTTGAGCATTACTTTGCTAGCATGTGATTACTTTGCCAACAAAGGTCCATCTAGTCAAGGCTATGATTTTCCTGTGGTCATGTATGGATGTGAGAGTTGGACTGTGAAGAAGGCTGAACGCCGAAGAATTGACACTTTTGAACTGTGGTGTTGGAGAAGACTCTTGAGAGTCCCTTGGACTGCAAGGAGATCCAACCAGTCCATTCTGAAGGAGATCAGCCCTGGGTGTTCTTTGGAAGGAATGATGCTAAAGCTGAAACTCCAGTACTTTGGCCACCTCATGCGAAGAGTTGACTCATTGGAAAAGACTTGATGCTGGGAGGGATTGGGGGCAGGAGGAGAAGGGGACGACAGAGGATGAGATGGCTGGATGGCATCACTGACTCGATGGACGTGAGTCTCAGTGAACTCCGGGAGTTGGTGATGGACAGGGAGGCCTGGCATGCTGCGATTCATGGGATCACAAAGAGTCAGACACGACTGAGCAACTGAAATGAACTGAACTGAACTGAGATGAATGCAATTGTGCGGTAGTTTGAACATTCTTTGCCATTGCTATTTTTGGGGATTGGAATGAAAACTGACCTTTTCCAGTCCTGTACCCCTGCTGAGTTTTTCAAATTTGCTGGAATATTGAGTGAAGCACTTTCACAGCATCATCTTTCAGGATTCGAAATAGCTCAACTGGAATTCCATCACCTCCACTAGCATTATTCATAGTGTTGCTTCCTAAGGCACACTTGACTTTGCATTCCAGGATGTCTGGCTCTGGGTGAGTGATCACACTATTCTGGCTATCTGGGTCATGATGATATTTTTTTGTATAGTTCTTCTGTGTATTCTTGCCACCTCTTCTTAATATCTTCTGCCTCTGTTAGGTCCATAACATTTCTGTCCTTTATCAAGCCCATCTTTGCATGTAATGTTCCCTTGGTAGCTCTAATTTTCTTGAAGTGCTCTGTAGTCTTTCCCATTCTATTGTTTTCCTCTATTTCTTTGCATTGATCACCGACGAAGGCTTTCTTATCTCTCCTTCCTATTCTTGGTAGTCTTCATTCAAATGGGTATATCTTTCCTTTTCTCCTTTGCCTTTCACTTCTCTTCTTTTCCCAGTTATTTGTAAGGCCTCCTCAAACAACCATTTTGCCTTTTTCATTTGTTTTTCTTTGGGATGGTCTTGATCACTGCCTGTTGTACAATTCTTCAGGCACTCTTATCTATCAGCTCTAATCCCTTGAATCTATTTGTCATTTCCACTGTATAATCATAAGGGGTTTGATTTTGGTCATACCTGAATGGTCTAATGGTTTTCCCTACTTTCTTCAATTTAAGTCTGAATTTGGCAATAGGGAGTTCATGATCTGAGTCACAGTCAGCTCCTTGTCTTGTTTTTGCTGACTGTATAGAGCTACTCCTTCTTTGAGTGCAAATAATATAATCAATCTGATTTCAGTTCTGACCATCTGGTGATGTCCATGTGTAGAGTCTTCTCTTGTGTTGTTGGAAGAGGGTGTTATGATCAGTGCATTCTCTTGGCAAAAATCTGTTAGCCTTTGACGTGCTTCGTTTTGTACTCCAAGGCCAAATTTGCCTGTTACTCCAGGTATCTCTTGACCCCCTACTTTTGCATTCCAGTACCCTATAATGGAAAGGATGTCTTTTGGGGGGTGTTAGTTCTAGAAGGTCTTATAGGTCTTCATAGAACTGTTCAGCTTCAGCTTCTTCAGCATTACTGGTCGGGTATAGACTTGGATTACTCTTATATTGAATGGTTTGCCTTGGAAACAGAGATCACTGTGTTGTTTTTGCATCCAAGTACTGCATTTCAGACTCTTTTGTTGACTATGATGGCTACTCCATTTCTTCTAAGGGACTCTTGCCCACAGTAGTAGATACAATGGTCATCTGAGTTAAATTCACCCATTCCAGTCCATTTTAGTTCACTGATTCTTAAAATGTCAATATTCACTCTTGCTATCTCCTGACTGCTTCCAATTTGTCTTGATTCCTGGACCTAACATTCCAGGTTCCTATGCAATATTGCTTTTTACAGCATTGGACTTTACTTCCATCACCAGTCACATCCACAACTGGGTGTTGGTTTTGTTTTGGCTCCATCTCTTCATTTTTTCTTCAGTTATATCTCCACTGATCTTTAGTAGCATGTTGGGCACCTACTGACCTGGGGAGTTCATCTTTCAGTGTCCTATCCTTTTGTGACTCTTGGAGGGCACAAACAAAACCTTGTGCACACCAGGACCCAGGAGAAAGGAGCAGTGACTTCACAAGAGACAGACCCAGACTTGCCCATGAGTGCCCAGGAGTTTCCAGCAGAGGCGTGGGTCAGCGGTAGCCTGCCACTTAGTGCACCCAGGGGACACTCAGTGCAGCAGTGCATACATGGGACCTTTTAAAGGAGGTTGCCATTATCTTCATTACCTCCACCATGGTTTGGCCTCAGGTCAAACAACAGGGAGGAAACAGAGCCCCACCCATCAATAGAAAATTATATTAAAGATTTACTGAGCATGGCCCTGTCCATCAGAACAAGATCCAGTTTCCCAGTCAGTCAGTCTCTCCCATCGGGAAGCTTCCATAAACTTCTTATCCTTATCCATCAGAGGGCCAACAGAATTAAAACCACAATCACAGAAAACTAACTGAACTGATCCCATGGACCACAACCTTGTCTAACTCAATGAAACTATCAGCCATGAGGTAAAGGGCCACCCAAGGCAGATGGGACATGGTGGAGAGTTCTGACAAAATGTGCTCCACTGGAGAAAGGAATGAAAACCACTTCCGTATTCTTTCCTTGAGAACCCCATGAACAGTATGAGCATTAGGTAAACTAGTACAACCAAAAAGTCTCCCTGTGCTTAGTAACTGACTGAGTACATGTCATTACTATAAAACTTTTCTAAGTAATAGCCTGCTACATATTTTTGGATATTGATTTACTGTGATTATGGGAGGAGGCTGAAAGCTTATAAGATGCTATAAATAGTATATAAGGAGAGTTTTTTACTATAAAAACTAATATCTCTTACTCTTATCAACTGAACTTGAAGCATTTTATTTTCTACTCTCTAGAATGCCCTGTAAGGCTCTGTAATCTTGTCTGTGTCTTTTCTGTAGTATTCTAGTGACTCCAAAGAAGCTATGACTTCTGAAATGGGTTTAGGAATATAGTATAATTTTCCTAAATTTGCCTACTCTCTAATGAACATATATGTTGAGTTTTCTGAATCATCATAATTTAGCATTAAGATCTTTAAATGTGATTTTCTTTGTAATTTCACATTCTTTTGAACAAGGATCAGTTAAGTTCAGTCTCTCTATTGTGTCCGACTCTTTGCGACCCCATGGACTGCAGCACGACAGGCTTCCCTGTTCATTACCAACTCCTCGAACTTGCTCAAACTCATGTTCATTGAGTCAGTAATGCCATCCAATCATCTCATCCTCTGTTGTCCTGTTCTCCTCCTGCCTTCAAGGATACAGGAAGGAGGTGAACAAGGATAGTACACCAGCTGGTGAACAAGTATAGTACACCAGCAATTCTCTCTTCTCTCTTTTATCAACGGTTTTTCCTCTCTACTGGATCATTCTCATCGGTACACAAAAATACTGTTACTTTTCTAATTAGGATAAAAAGAATTTTTCTTAATTCCACTTTCTTCATGTATTCTCTGCTCCCTTTACACTGAAAATCTTAAACTAAGCTATCTGCCCTTGCATTGTCTAATATCTTTTCTCTCATTCATTCTCCAACATGGTTCAGTCTTGCCCTCTATACTTCTACTCTACTGAGCTTGTTCCTCTGAGGATTTCCAGGTCTCTCCATTTTAATAAATCTAGTAATATCTTCATACAATGACAGATATTAACTAGACTTATCATGTTGATCACTTTGTAATGCATAGGAATATTAGATCTCTATATGGTACACCATTAACTAACATAGTGTTGGATATGTGCTTGGTCACTCAGTTGTGTTTGACTCTTGTCAACCCTATGGACTGTCAACTGCCAGGTTCTTCTGTTCATGGACTTTTCCAGGAAGGAATCCTGGAATAGGTTGCCATTTCCTACTCCAGGGTATCTTCCTAACCCAGGGATCAAACCTGTGTCTCTTTTGTCCCTGAATCGGCAGGTGGATTCTTTACCACTGTGCTACCTGAGAAAGCCATCATTACTGTTAGAAGAACATATCGAGTTGGCCAAAAAGTTCATTCGGTGTTCTCATCGTACAGAAAAATCTGAATGAACTTTTTGGCCAACCCAATACTTCAAATGAATAAATAAACAAGCTGATAGGAAAAGAGGGGAGGTTTGTGGTTACTAAGGGCAAGAGGGCCCCAACTGTATGTCTGTATTACCAAGGGAGGTTCTATCTGCTTTCTTGCACAACTACCACGCCATGGAGTTTTAAAGAAAGGTATTAATAGACTCTTTCTGCACTGCAGGAGACCTGGTTTCCATCCATGAGTTGGGAAGATCCCCTGGAGAAGGTGAGTTGGGAAGATCCCCTGGAGAAGGGCATGAAAACCGATGCCAGTATTCTTGCCTAGAGAATCCCATGCACAGAGGAGCCTGGTAAATGTAGAATTCCCTTGAGAAGTTGCTGTGAAGTTGTGTGGGCTGCTACTTTCTCTGGTAGCATAGTCCGTGGCATATGCCTCTGAAGGGAGACAGACTGGACTTGTGGCACTTTTCAGGTTTTTAAAAGTATTTGGTGACAACCCAAGGGCCAAGAAGCTCCAGAGCAAAACATACCACGCAAATTCTCCAGCAACACAGGAACATAGCCCTGAGCTTCAGTATACAGGCTGCCCAAAGTCACTCTAAACCCATTGACATCTCATAACTCATTACTGGACACTTCATTGCACTCCAGAGAGAAGAAATCCAGCTCCACTCACAAGAACACCAACACAAGCTTCCCTAACCAGGAAACCTTGATACGCCACCCTTACAACCCCACCCACAGCAAGGAAATTCCACAAAAAGAGAACTCCGCAAACTGCCAGAATACAGAAAGGCCACCCCAAACACAGCAATATAAACAAGATGAAGAGACAGAGGAATACCCAGCAGGTAAAGGAACAGGATAAATGCCCACCAAACCAAACAAAAGGGGAAGAGATAGGGAATCTACCTGATAAAGAATTCCAAATAATAATAGTGAAAATGATCCAAAATTTTGAAAACAAAATGGAATCACAGATAAATAGCCTGGAGACAAGGATTGATAAGATGCAAGAAAGGTTTAACAAGGACCTAGAAGAAATAAAAAAGAGTCAATATAAAATGAATATGCAATAAATGAGATCAAAAACACTCTGGAGGGAACCAACAGTAGAACAACGGAGGCAGAAGATAGGATTAGTGAGGTAGAAGATAGAATGGTAGAAATAAATGAATCAGACAGGAAAAAAGAAAAATGAATTAAAAGAAATGAGGACAATCTCAGAGACCTCCAGGACAATGCTAAACACCCCAACCTTTGAATCATAGGAGTCCCAGAAGAAGAAGACAAAAAGTAAGACCATGAGAAAATACTTGAGGAGATAATAGTTGAAAACTTCCCTAAAATGGGGAAGGAAATAATCACCCAAGTCCAAGAAACCCAGATAGTCCCAAACAGGATAAACCCAAGGTGAAACACCCCAAGACACATAGTAATCAAATTAACAAAGATCAAACACAAAGAACAAATGAGAAAAGCAGCAAGGGAAAAACAACAAATACACACAAGGGGATTCCCATAAGGATTACAGCTGATCTTTCAGTAGAAACTCTTCAGGCCAGGAAGAAATGGCAGGAGATACTTAAAGTGATGAAAGAGAAAAATCTACAGCCCAGGTTACTGTACCCAGCAAGGATCTCATTCAAATATGTAGGAGAAATCAAAAGCTTTACAGACAAGCAAAAGTGGAGAAAATTCAGCACCACCAAACCAGCTCTCCAACAAATGCTAAACGATCTTCTCTAGAAAGGAAATGCAAAAACTCGAACCCAAAACAGTAAAGTAAATGGCAATGGGATCATACTTATCAATAATTAGCTTAAACGTAAATGGGTTGAATGTCCCAACCAAAAGACAAAGACTGGCTGAATGGATACAAAACCAAGACCCCTGTATATGTTGTCTACAAGAGACCCACCTCAAAACATACGGACTGAAAGTAAAGGGCTGGAAAAAGATATTCCACGCAAATAGAGACCAAAAGAAAGCAGGAGTAGCAATACTCATATCAGATAAAACAGACTTTAAAACAAAGGATGTGAAAAGAGACAAAGAAGGACACTACATAATGATCAAAGGATCAATCCAAGAAGATATAACAATTATAAATATATATGCACCCAACATAGGAGCACCGCAATATATAAGGCAAATGCTAACAAGTATGAAAGGGGAAATTAACAATAACACAATAATAGTGGGAAACTTTAATACCCCACTCACACCTATGGATAGATCAACTAAACAGAAAATTAAGAAGGAAACACAAACTTTAAATGATACAATAGGCCAGTTAGACCTAATTGATATCTATAGGACATTTCACCCCAAAACAATGAATTGCACCTTTTTTCTCAAGCACACATGAATCTTCTCCAGGATAGATCACATCCTGGGCCATAAATCTAGCCTTGGTAAATTCAAAAAAATTGAAATCATTCCAAGCATCTTTTCTGACCACAATGCATTAAGATTAGATCTCAATTACAGGAGAAAAACTATTAAAAACTCCAGTGTATGAAGGCTGAACAACACGTTGCTGAATAACCAACAAATCACAGAGGAAATCAAAAAAGAAATCAAAATATGCATAGAAATGAATGAAAATGAAAACACAACACCCCCAAACCTGTGAGGCACTGTAAAAGCAGTGCTAAGGGGAAGGTTCATAGCAATACACACATACCTCAAGAAACAAGAAAAAAGTCAAATAAATAACCTAACTCTACACCTAAAGCAACTAGAAAAGGAAGAAATGAAGAACCCCAGGGTTAGTAGAAGGAAACAAAACTTAAAAATTAGGGCAGAAATAAATGCAAACGAAACAAAAGAAACCATAGCAAAAATCGACAAAGCCAAAAGCTGGTTCTTTGAGTGGATAAATAAAATTAACAAACCATTAGCCAGAATCATCAAGAAACAAAGGGAGAAAAATCAAATCAAAAAAATTAGAAATGAAAATTGAGAGATCACAACAGACAACACAGAAATACAAAGGATCATAAGAGACTACTATCAGCAACTATATGCCAATAAAATGGACAACGTGGAAGAAATGGACAAATTCTTAGAGAAGTACAACTTTCCAAAAGTGAACCAGGAAGAAATAGAAAAGCTTAACAGACCCATCACAAGCACGGAAGTAGAAACTGTAATCAGAAATCTTCCAGCAAACAAAAGCCCAGGACCAGACGGCTCCATTGCTGAATTCTACCAAAAATTTAGAGGAGAGCTAACACCTATCCTACTCAAACTCTTCCAGAAAATTGCAGAGGAAGGTAAACTTCCAAACTCATTCTATGAGGCCACAATCACCCTAATACCAAAACTTGACCAAGATGCCACAAAAAAAGAAAACCAAAGGCAATATCACTGATGAATATAGATGCAAAAATTCTTAACAAAATTCTAGCAATCAGAATCCAACAACACATTAAAAAGATCATACATCATGACCAAGTGGGCTTTATCCCAGGAATGCAAGGATTCTTCAATATCCACAAATCAATCAATGTAATACACCACATTAACAAATTGAAAAATAAAAGCCATATGATTATCTCAATAGATGCAGAGAAAGCCTTGACAAAATTCACATCCATTTATCATAAAAACTCTCCAGAAAGCAGGAATAGAGGGAACATACCTCAACATAATAAAAGCTATATATGACAAACCCACAGCAAACATTATCCTCAATGGTGAAAAACTGAAAGCATTTCCTCTAAAGTCAGGAACAAGACAAGGGTGCCCACTCTCACCACTACTATTCAACATAGTTTTGGAAGTTTTGGCCACAGCAATCAGAGCAGAAAAAGAAATAAAAAGAATCCAAATTGGAAAACAAGAAATAAAACTCTCACTGTTTGCAGATGACATGATCCTCTACATAGAAAACCCTAAAGATTCCACCAGAAAATTACTAGAACTAATCAATAAATATAGTAAATTTGCAGGATACAAAATCAACACACAGAAATATCTTGCACTCCTATACACTAATAATGAGAAAGTAGAAAGAGAAATTAAGTAACATTTCCATTCACCATTGCAATGAAAAGAATAAAATACTTGGGAATGTATCTGCCTAAAGAATTGCAGCATGCCAGGCCTCCCTGTCCATCACCAACTCCCGGAGTTCACCCAAACTCACGTCCCTCGAGTTGGTGATGCCATCCAGCCATCTCGTCTTCTGTCATCCCCTTCTCCTCCTGCCCCCAATCCCTCCCAGCATCAGAGTCTTTTCCAACGAGTCAACACTTCCCATGAGGTGGCCAAACTATTGGAGTTTCAGCTTTAGCATCAGTCCTTCCAAAGAATACCCAGGACTGATATCCTTTAGAATGGACTGGTTGGAACTCCTTGCAGTCCAAGGGACTCTCAAGAGTCTTCTCCAACACCACAGTTCAAAAGCATCAATTCTTCGGCGCTCAGCTTTATTCACAGTCCAACTCTCACATCAATACATAACCACTGGAAAAACCATAGCCTTGACTAGACGGACCTTTGTTGGCAAAGTAATGTCTCTGCTTTTGAATATACTATCTAGGTTGGTCATAACTTTCCTTCCAAGGAGTAAGCATCTTTTAATTTCATGGCTGCAGTCACCATCTGCAGTGATTTTGGAGCCCCCAAAAATAAAGTCTGGCACTGTTTCCACTGTTTCCCCTTCTATTTCCCATGAAGTGATGGCACCAGATGCCATGATCTTAGTTTTCTGAATGTTGAGTTGTAAGCCAACTTTTTCACTCTCCTCTTTCACTTTCATCAAGAGGCTCTTTAATTCCTCTTCACTTTCTGCCATAAGGGTGGTGTCATCTGCATATCTGAGGTTATTAATATTTCTCCCGGCAATCTTGATTCCAGCTTGGGCTTCTTCCAGCCCAGCATTTCTCACGATGTACTCTGCATATAAGTTAAATAAGCAGGGTAACAATATACAGCCTTGATGTACTCCTTTTCCTATTTGGAACCAGTCTGCTGCTCCATGTCCAGTTCTAACTGTTGCTTCCTGACCTGCATACAGGTTTCTCAAGAGGCGGGTCTGGTATTCCCATCTCTTTCAGAATTTTCCACAGTTTATTGTGATCCACATAGTCAAAGGCTTTGGCATAGTCAATAAAGAAGAAATAGATGTTTTTCTGGAGGCCTGTTGTGTTGCAATTCATGGGGTTGCAAAGAGTCCGAAATGAATGAGCAACTGACTGAACTGAAAGAAACAAAAGACCTATATATAGAAAACTATTAAAACACTGGTGAAAGAAATCAAAGAATACACTAATAGATGGAGAAATATACCGTGTTCATGGATTGGAAGAATCAATATAGTGAAAATGAGTATACTACCCAAAGCAATCTATAGATTCAATGCAATCCCTATCAAGCTACCAACGGTATTTTTCACAGAGCTAGAAAAAATAATTTCACAATTTGTATGGAAATACAAAAAACCTCAAATAGCCAAAGCAATCTTGAGAAAGAAGAATGGAACTGGAGGAATCAACCTGCCTGACTTCAGGCTCTACTACAAAGCCACAGTCATCAAGACAGTTTGGTACTGGCACAAAGACAGAAATATAGATCAACGGAACAAAATAGAAAGCCCAGAGATAAACCCATGCACCTATGGACACCTTATCTTTGACAAAGGAGGCAAGAATATACAATGGATTAAAGACAGTCTCTTTAACAATTGGTGCTGGGAAAACAGGTCAACCACTTGTAAAAGAATGAAACTAGAACACTTTCTAACACCATACACAAAAATAAACTCAAAATGGATTAAAGATCTAAACATAAGACCAGAAGCTATAAAACTCCTAGAGGAGAACATAGGCAAAACCCTCTCCGACATAAATCACAGCAGGATCCTCTATGACCCACCTCCCAGAATACTGGAAATAAAAGCAAAAATAAACAAATGGGACCTAATTAAACTTAAAAGTGTCTGCACAACAAAGGAAACTATAAGCAAGGTGAAAAGACAGCCTTCAGAATGGGAGAAAATAATAGCAAATGAAGCAACTGACAAACAATTAATCCAAAAGTCTACAAGCAATAAATGCTGGAGAGGGTGTGGAGAAAAGGAACCCTCTTACCTGTTGGTGGGAATGCAAACTAATACAGCCACTAAGGAGAACAGTGTGGAGATTCTTTTAAGAAACTGGAAATAGAACTGCCTTATGACCCAGCAATCCCACTTCTGGGCATACACACTGAGGAAACCAGAATTGAAAGAGACACATGTACCCCAGTGTTCATCGCAGCACTGTTTATAATAGCCAGGACATGGAGGCAACCTAGATGTCCATCAGCAGACAAATGGATAAGAAAGCTGTGGTACATATACACAATGGAGTATTACTCAACCATTCAAAAGAATACATTTGAATCAGTTCTAATGAGGTGGATGAAACTGGAGCCTATTATACAGAGTGAAATAAGCCAGAAAGAAAAACACCAATACAGTATGCTAATGCATATATATATGGACTTCAGAAAGACGGTAATGATAACCCTGTAAGCAAGACAGCAAAAGAGACACAGATGTATAGAACAGTCTTTTGGACTCTGTGGGAGAGGGAGAGGGTGGGGTGATTTTCGAGAATGGCATTGAAACACGTATAATATCATATGTGAAATGAATTGCCAGTCTAGGTTCATTGCATGATACAGGATGCTTGGAGCTGGTGCACTGGGATGACCCAGAGGGATGGTATGTTGGGGGAGGTGGGAGGGGGGTTCAGGATGGGGAACACGTGTACACCTGTGGCAGATTCATGTCAATGTATGGCAAAACCAATACAATATTGTAAAGTAATTAACCTCCAATTAAAATAAATAAACATATTTAAAAAAGTATTTGGTGACATAAATCAACAACTGTTTTACTATATTTAGAGATTCTCGAGGTCAGGAATTTGAACACAGTACATCCAGATTGTCTGGTTTCTTCCCAGGATGTCTGTAGTCTCACCTGGGAATACTGAAATGATTGGTAACTGGAATTCTCTTAAAGGCTTCTCTAACAAATCTGGTATGGATACTGGGATGACCTAGAATCTGGGCTCAACTGAGTCTGTTGACTGGATCACCTACACGTGACCTTTCCAGGTGTATATCTTCCTGGTCAGTCCCTATTCCAGCCTCAAGCAAACACTGATCATCAGTCTGTTATGATAGATTTATCTTTTATAGCATTTAATAAAAAATGGAGCTATAATGTATGTATCCTTTTGCACCTGGATTTTTTTTTTCTCTGCATAATGTTGTTGAACATGTTAACAGTTTATCAAGTTATATGTTCATGTGTGGATATACTACATTCTGTTTATCCATTCAACTTGATAGAAATTTGAATTATTTACAGTTTTTGGTAATTATAAATAAAGCTGCTAAGAACATTTAAATACAAGTTAAAAAAAAAAAGGGCAAGAGGTAAGGGGAAAGGGAATAGAATGATGGTGGTCAGAAAGTACAAACTTCCAATTGTAAGGAAGTACTAGGGAAGTAATGTACACCATGAACAATATAATTAACCCTGTTATAAGTTAAGAATGAATGTTTTAACAGAGTAAATCCTCAGAGTTCTTATCAGAAGGAAAAAATATTTTCCCTTTCATTTCATATCTGTATGAGATGATAGATGTTTCCTAAACTTATTGTGATCATTTTTGATGTATATAAGTCAAATCATTATGCTGTACACCTTAAACTTATGCAGTAATGTATATAAATTATGTCTCAATTAAACTAGAAAAAAAAATGCAGTATTCTTTCTAGTTCTCATCTTTATGCCAAGTCAGCAGCATTTGTTTCAAGTGATCATGCCTTTGCAGTACATTCTTCATTTGGCTTCAGGGAATCCCATAGTACTAGTTCTTTTCCTGGTTCGTTCACTCTCCTTTGAAGTGTCAATAATTTGTTCCTCATCATCACTCTTACCTCATATTACTGGAAGATCACAAGTCATTGTGTTCAGGTTTCTCTACCGCTTTCATTCCTTTGGGATTTCCTTCATTTGTATATCATCTGTGTACTATCACCTCTAGAATCTATATTTCTAATTATCAAGATATAATTCTCAAAAATGTTAAGAATGTAATTGTTCTATAAATTGTGAACATTCATCAGAATTCTATTTAATTCATTAATGATTAAATCAGTAGACTGATGAATTTGGTTTTGTATTGTTTGAGATATTACAAAGAAGAAAGTGTTCATACAGTATTAGAAATAACTTTTCCCAATAATACAGTAAATTGTCTTATTAGATAATAGGCTTCCTAATGCCAGAAATATTGAAGCAAAGTGACTAGAAGACTAGAAGACAATTTACCCAAGAGTTTTCCCACTAAGTCCTTTTTTTTTGATAAGAGGTAGGATTAGAAAATGGCTGCTGGTTGAGTGTTCTGGAGAGCAGGATCTGAGATGGAGTCTAGAGTGCAGTGCATTTCTTAAGAAATGCTTTTGAGACTAATAATTCCTCAAGGAATGCAACAGAAGCAGGATTGAGCAGAAGGGAGAAGTCAAGCTGTGATGTAGGCCCAATGACAGTCTTGTTTGGCTAATCCAAGGAGGAGTTCTGGAGCCAGAATGGCACCTTAGTGCTATCCTGAGTTGGACCTTAGTGGCCACAACTTATAGCACTCATCAACTATCACTGGATATAGCTATCTTGGGAAGGAGCATTTTGGGCAAGATAGCTCTCTGTGGCTGAGGCAATCTTTGAATGGTGTTGACAGCTAAATATATCTATTGACAGCACTCCCGGTAGCTGAAGTAACTGAAGTAATAAGCCCTTCATAGAAGAAAAATGTGGAGGCCACATCACAGTGTCCACAACAGTAACCTATAAAGTTCAACCCAATCCAAGATTCTCTTTTTATATGCAACTATTTTAATAAAACATTGCATGTTCTGATTCAAGTTGAATTGCCATGACTTCCAAACTAAGCATGCCATATTACACATAGTTTAAGTGGACTCAATCGATGAAAAAAAGAAACTATGCTTTAGTAGATATGTCAATCATTGATTTATAGAAGCAAATTTTTATATGTCACAAATCTACATGATAATCCCAAGTGCCAGATTTTACTTTTGACTCACTGAGCAAGCTAAAATATTCATAAATTCACATGGAGCCAGATGGCTTCCCACTGAAGATGCATTTCAATGATTCCTGTATATTATTTATTCAAAGAAATACACAAAATACACCATCATTATAGCAGGGACTCCTAATAGTTTATTTCAGTAAGGAATCAAAGAATAATAGGTGGCCGGTATACTTATCATATTTTAGGGTGAGCTTTGAGTCCATGTGTGTTAAAGAGTTAAAAAAGCAAAATAAATACAGTAACTTCCCAAAGGTCTTTGAAATATCAGCAATCTGAAATAATGATGTTTCAGCAATAATGGCTAGCATTAGGTAAAGAAGAAAGTTAAACTTTGCCAAGATTTTTTAAAAATAATTTGCTAGGGGCTCTAAAAATTCAAACATATAACACTTAATAAAATTGCTAACTATTTTTTATTAAATTGATCAATATTTTTGGAGGGTGTATTTTTTATTTTCAATATGAAATTCCATGTTTGAATGTAAACTGAAGACAAAATTTAGTTGGTTTCTTAAAAATATTTTGAAAAAATGAAATGAAAAATTTCTGATTCTTAAATATTTTTTAATTCATGGGTTTCCTTTTCACTGAAGTCTGCTTTTTCCCTTGAGAGCTTCCTATTCTCTAGAGATATGTTTATTGCTGTCATGTCTCATGCTTACTCTTGTTTTCTTCCTTTAAATGTGATAAGCAAGCACAGTTGTTTTATAGACTGTATTTGATAATTCCACTAGCTTCTAATTCTAGTTTTTCAGCTCCTATCACCATGCTTTCTCTTATGTCTGATTAGCATTAACTGTGGCTCATTGTCCTTGGTAAAGTATCTGTAGAAGTTCCCCACGGCCTAAGATGAATGGACCCTTCCCCCAGGGCGTTGCATTTGCTTCTGTCAGGAGACTGGAGAGGTATTACAATCTTAAATTATGTTTAGCTGAGGTTCTCTAGCCCACGCAGCTCTGCATATCCACAGGAGAAGTCCATATTGAGCATATTTAGGAATTTCTCAGGGATATTATTTTACTTTCTTTTTCATTTCCCCTGTTTTGCTCAATGCCAAAGCAGCCTTTTCCACAATCATTTTGGTCTGGAGTATAGTATGACAGATTTTACTTCTAGTTGATTTTTAATCTGAAGGCACATTTGGCAGGTGAGGGAGGAGTTTCTGCTTAATCTATCAATGATCCCGTCTAAGAATTTCTAACATGTGGGAACACTGGGCCACCCTCTGATTAAGACCAAATGTGTAGTTTTGGCTAATTCCTCCAGGCAAAAACATATTCCATTGTCCATTTACATTTCTGGGTTCAAACTTTGCCCAAAAATGGTTTTTGTATACTCTGCTATTATTTTTATTTCCTCAGATATTTGTGTTTATTACTTAAATATTTAATTTATAATTTAGAAATCAGTCATCTGTTATCATTGAAGCATACATGTTATCAATGAAGCATACATTATCATTTTTCATTTATTGACTTATTATTTAACATTTTCTCTAGTGATGGTATGTTTTTAATAGTAGAGGGCATAGTATATAAGTGGAGGGGATGGCACCAGTAGATGTTATATTTTTATAATGAATATCATGGTCATGGAATATAATGATCATTGAAATGCTAAATTTAGGAAAGTATGAAAAGGAAAAAGTGAGACAAGGTAAACATTTAGAATCTCATCCCTTTTTAGGCCATGTTAAGGAAACCACCGGAGAAGGCAACGGCACCCCACTCCAGTACTCTTGCCTGGAAAATCCCATGGTTGGAGGAGTCTGGTAGGCTGTGGTCCATGGGGTCGCTAAGAGTCAGACATGACGGAGCGACTTCACTTTCACTTTTCACTTTCAAGCATTGGAGAAGGAAATGGCAACCTACTCCAGTGTTCTTGCCTGAAGAATCCCAGGGGCAGGGGAGCCTGGTGGGCTGACGTCTATGGGGTTGCACAGAGTTGGACACGACTGAAGTGACTTAGCAGTAAGGAAACCATATATTGAGGCAAACAGCCCAGCACTTAACGTAGTGTCTCTTATGAGATGGTATGTTAGAGATGATAAACTACCTTAACTCTTCACAGAGGAAGTCAGAGGATGCATAAGCAAATAAAAATGTGCTCAATGTATGTGCTTTAAAGTAGGAAATGAATCTACATGATTCCTTCAAAAATAAGATTATAGTTTCAAACAGATAAATAATATAGGCCACTGTTAGGCCCTCTCTGACTTCAAAGTATCAAACATATATTGAATGTTAACTATGTGTCAGCGCCTTTGCTAGACACTCTGAGGGTTTTCCAGTTTAGCAAATGATAAGACAGATGGAAAAAGGAATCCATTGCAGTAACTAATGAGTGAAAGTAAAAGTGCAGTCAGTCAGTCGTGTCCGACTTTTTGCAACCCCACGGACTGTAGCCTACCAGGCTCCTCCATCCACAGGATTTTCCAGGCAAGAGTACTGGAGTGGGTTGCCATTTCCTTCTCCAGGGGATCTTCCCAACCCAGGGATCAAACCCAGGTATCCTGCATTGTAGGCAGATGTTTTACCATCTGAGCCACCAGGGAAGTCTGAAATTTATGATTAGAGCTACAATAAGCAACCTACAGGATTTCATCCAGCTTAAGGGACTATGTGATTAAGAAAAGCCTCTCAGGACATATGACATTTATACTGAGACCTTGAGAGACAAGTAAGATTGGCCTATTTATATTTCTTTGATTGTTTTTTGGAGGGTAGGAGGAGAGACAATGAGTGCTTGAATGTATTTTAGCAGTGGGAGCAGTATTTGTGAAGATTGGGAGGAGGGAGTGCCTGGTCATGCTGCTGCTGCTGAGTCGCTTCAGTTGTGTCAGACTCTGTGCAACCCCATAGACGGCAGCCCACTAGGCTCCCCTGTCCCTGGGATTCTCCAGGCAAGAACACTGGAGTGGGTTGCCATTTCCTTCTCCAATGCATGAGAGTGAAAAGTGAGAGTGAAGTCACCCAATCGCGTCCAGCTCTTCATGACCCCATGGACTGCAGCCTACCAGGCTCCTCTGTCCATGGGATTTTCCAGGTAAGATAGGAGGGTCTAAAAGAGGCCCAGCCTGAAGTGTAGTTTCTGAGAGTAAGATTGGTTTGAGGAAATATCTACTCTTTAGGTTAACTTATACTCGTTTATGAAAGTGTCCAGGTACCTTCTTAGAAATTAAAATGCTGACCAAAAATAAAAGGAAGGAAGTGATGTAGTGTTAGCAGAGGTGGTAGAAGTAGTAGTAATAATAGTACTAGCAATAGTGTGTGTGATGGGTGAGGGTAATCATCCAAGTATTTGACTACCAAGTGACAAAATTGACATGAGATTCTGTTGAACAGTGAAAAATGGAGAAGTTTAAAAAATATCCAGTGTATCCCCACATATCACTTCCTAGTGAATTGATAATGGGAAAGCTGTGATTCATGTGATAGTACTGCATGTTGAACTGTGTAGAAATGGCACAGAAAAGAAAAAACTGGGGGAAATAAAAGTTCACAAGCACATTCACATAGCATAATATTTCACAGAAGTGTGTTTGCTTTGAACTTGGGGGAAAAAAAAGTTGATTGATTTCAACACTTTTAGTGTTTAATCCTGTATTTTCAGTTCAGTTCAGTCTCTCAGTTGTGTCCGACTCTTTACAACCCCATGAATGGCAGCACACCAGGCCTCCCTGTCCATCACCAACTCCCAGAGCCTACCCAGACTCCTTTCCATTGAGTCGGTGATGCCATCCAACCATCTAATCCTCTGTTGTCCCTTTCTCCCGCCTTCAATCTTTCCCAGTATCAGAGTCTTTTCAAATGAATAAGTTCTTCACATCAGGTGACCAAAGTATTGGAGTTTCAGCTTTAGCATCATTCCTTCCAATGAATATTCAGGACTGATTTCCTTTAGGATTGACTGGTTAGATCTCCTTGCAGTCCAAGGGACTCTCAAGAGTCTTCTCCAACACCACAGTTCAAAAGCATCAATTCTTCAACACTCAGCTTTCTTTATAGTCCAACTCTCACATCTGTACATGACTACTGGAAAAACCATAGCTTTGACTAGATGGAGCTTTGTTGGCAAAGTAATGTCTCAAGTTTTTAATATGCTGTCTAGGTTTGTCATAACTTTTCTTCCAAGGAGCAAGCGTATTTTAATTTCATGGCTGTAGCCACCATCTGCAGTGATTTTGGAGCCCCCCAAAATAAAGTCTGTCACTGTTTCCACTGTTTCCCCATCTATTTGCCATGACGTGATGGGACCAGATGCCATGATCTTCGTTTTCTGAATGCTGAGTTTTAAGCCAACTTTTTCACTCTCCTCTTTCACCTTAATCCTGTATTTTATATTCTATTTAAACACATATTTCTGGAGAATATTTTTGTTTAGACACAAATAGCTACCTTTTGTTTTTATAAGATGTTATCATCATCTTTGCTGAACTAAAAATTCAATATGCAGGTAGCTTTTTTATTAATATAGAAATGATACCACATATGATGTATTTTATCAATTTGATTTAAAGAGCAAAAAGATTATGTTTCTGTAGTTCGATACATAGTAGAAAGCTACACAGTGGAAAAATAGAATCAACCATAACCAAAATACTTACATAAATGCATATTTTATAGTCCATAATCAGATGTTAGTAAAAGCAGTGAAAGCATCTTCTAAGTTTTCTAGTGAGTAATAACAGAATGTAATTTTCTAGTTAAGCATAAACTTTGGCATAGGGCAAAGTATAAAAATTGGACAGTGCTTTAGATTGGTTCCTAATGCTACCCTTAGCTCCCTGTGATCTGCATTAGGCCGTAAGTTAAGATATCTGAACACTAAAGGCCACTAGGCAGTGTAAGTCTGAAATGGTTTGATATAATTTACTGGAAAGCCTTTTGCAAATTTAAATTTAAAACAAAACACCTTCTAAATGGGTAAAAATGTACAGCCCATTCAATTATGATATCTAGGGAAATTTAATGGAATTATTAAAGGAACATTTAGAGAATATGTACAGTTACTCTCTTGAGCCAGTAATATATTTCATAACCCATTTCTGCATTTCCAAGAAAAATTTTCTTTCTTTGTTCTTTCTTTCATGATCATGAGTAGATATTGAATACTACATTTCAAAAGTAATCTCAAGAGACTTACAACAAGCAAAATTTTATTATCCTCTTTAAGAAATTATGCCAGTGTTTAAACCCCTCAACTTCCTCAGTATTTCTTGCCATAATGTACCCTGAATTCAAATATAGTTTGCATAGTCCTCTCATTGATAGACACTGGCTTATGCTTCTGCCCAGGTGCTGCTCTCCTCTGACAATTAAGGTTGTCTTAGCTTTTCTAAGCTCTCTCCTTTTAAAAATAATTATTTTTACTCGGGAAGGGGGTGGCGCAGGAGAGGCCGCTGCTCAGTCCAGACGCGGCCGCTCGCTTCTCCGAGCCCCGTGCGCTCCCCCTGGGCTCGCGCTCTGTGAGGGGGCGCGCCCGCGCGGACTCGCGCGCCCGGCGCCGCCCACAAAAAAAAATAAATAAATAAAAAAAAAAAAATAAAAATAATTATTTTTAATTGGAGGATAATTGCTGTACAAGATTGTGTTGGTTTCTGCTATGTGTCAACGTGAATCACAGTAAATGTATGTCCCCTCCCTCTTTAACCTCCTATAAGATCTCTTGATTTGACTTTTTTCCTTTTGAAACTCTTATTGTATTTCCTGTTCCTGTTTTCCACCATTGCTACCACTTTATGTACTTTCTCTATTATTTGGTAATTATGACTTTTCCTAACTTAATCTCATCCATTGTTAGTCTCAAGAAAAAATGAAAATTAAGTTGAAATTACTTTGATCCCATCATGCATGCCTGCATGCTTAGTCGCTGTCATGTCCAACTCTTTGCAACCACATAAATTGTAGCCAAACAGGCTCCTCTGTTCATTGGATTCTCCAGGCAAGTATACTGGAGTGGGTGGTCTCTTTCCCACTCAGGAATTGAACCCGAATCTTCAACATTGCAGGCAGATTGTTTACTGCCTAAACCACCAGGGAAGCCCTACTTTGATCCCATCAGTTTTAATTTGTTTTACTCTGTAGAACAATAGTAGATGTTTTAATGAATATATTCTTAACATTTATCTGAATTGTCTCTTGATATAATGATTTAAATTGTGTCCAAGTTCTCAATTTATCATATGCTCGAGCTTAAATAGTTATTTCTGTTCCAAGATGTTAAAAACGCCATAAGAAGGAAGACCTATTTAAGGTTTGCTATGTTCAGAAATCCTTCTGTAAGGTCCGTCTAGTCAAAGCTGTGGTTTTTCCAGTAGTCATGTATGGATGTGAGAGTTGGACTATAAAGAAAGCTGAGCGCCAAAGAATTGATGCTTTTGAACTGTGGTGTTGGAGAAGACTCTGGAGAGTCCCTTGGACTGTAAGGAGATCCAACCAGTCCATCCTAAAGGAGATTAATCCTGGGTGTTCATTGGAAGGACTGATGTTGAAGCTGAAACTCCAATACTTTGGCCACCTGATGTGAAAAGCTGACTCATTTCAAAGCCCTTGATGCTGGGAAAGATTGACGGCAGGAGGAAAAGGGGACGACAGAGGATGAGATGGTTGGATGGCATCACTGACTCAATGGACATGGGTTTGGGTAGACTCCAGGAGTTGGTGATGGACAGGGAGGCCTGGCGTGCTGTGGTTCATGGGGTTGCAAAGAGTCGGACACAGCTGAGCGATTGAACGGAACTGAACTGAACCAGTCTGATGTAACCCTTTCCTCTTCTTAATTTATTTATCATGGAGGTTTTTTTGCACCATTCATTAATGTACATCAAAAACTACTTTGTAGGGTAAGTGATACTTTTGAATATAAAATTAGGTTATATTCAGACATATATATGCAGCAGACAGGGACCCTACTGTATACTTATTTTATAGACAGTGTCATAATCACTTTGGAAGTTTTTTTTGTTTTTTTCCCCCTAATTCAAGGGCCTGATCCCAGTGGATTCTGATTTAGTTGATCAGGTCCTGGTAATTGTGCTGCTGCTGCTGCTAAGTTGCTTCAGTCATATCCAACTCTGTGTGACCTCATAGACAGTAGCCCACCAGGCTCCCCGTCCCTGGGATTCTCCTGGCAAGAACACTGAAGTGGGTTGCCATTTCCTTCTCCAATGCATGAAAGTGAAAAGTGAAAGTGAAGTCGCTCAGTAGTGTCCGACTCTTCGCGACCCCATGGACTGCAGCCCACCAGGCTCCTCCGTCCATGGGATTTTCCAGGCAAGAGTACTGGAGTGGGTTGCCATTGCCTTCTCCGCCTGGTATTGTAGGGTTTAGAAACTCTCCATGAAGTCTGATTTGTAAACTATTGCTAGAACATCATATATCTTATAAAAATGGTTATTGTTAACAACTCCAAGTAATGCAAAAACTTCTTAACATATAGGTAAAATTTTAAAGAGAAGATGAGAAAACATTAAGAGATTAGAATTATTTATCTTTGCATGGAATTTCAAAATGCTGCCATATTTGTCTACAGAATTGGCGATGGTTTCATCTCTACTCATTTTACCTCTGAGCAATAATTCCCTTACTGAAGAGATTGAGTCTACTCAATTTAATTGTTTTAATCTAATACAGCTTGGTTCAGCTTAGTTCAATTCAATTCAAACCAAAACAATTACATTTATATCTGTGTCTGTCTGGCTTTATGCTAGGCTGTTGGGAATTCAAAAGTGAGTAAGACATAATTTCTGCTCTTAAGCTGCTCACAGCCTAACAGGAGAGATGAAGGCATTAGTTCTATCATCTGTAATAAGTGCTTTAATAGAAGTAGATGTTGCCTTCATATAGGCTTTACTCAGGGTAGGACTTCACAATGTCAGTTTGTTATATTATTGTTTTTGTGTAAAGTGTATATATATACATATATTGGGGCTTTCCAGGTGGCTCAGTGGCAAAGAATCTGCCTGCCAATGCAGGAGAGCAGGTTTTATCCCTGGGTTGGGAAGATCCCCTGTAGAAGGAAACAACCCACTCCAATATTCTTGCCAGGATAATCTACAGTCCATGGAGTTGCAAAGAAATGGACACAACTGAGTGACTTTCACTCACACAAGCCCATGGACAGAGGAACCTGTTAGGCTACAGTTCATGGGGTCCCAAAGAGTCAGACAAGACTGAGTGACTGAGCACTCACTCACTCTCATATACATATATTACATATGTATGAAATTTATGCCAATGTATGTATATATAATCTGTATGGATACACATATATAGTTATAGTACATACTTGTCAAATATAAATATATTTGACCACTGAAAATGTACAATAACTAGCCTTAATAACATTAAAGAATGCTTCCCTGATCTTAAGATGATTTTGTGAATTAGTACATGTCCAGATTTAATAGAAAATAAATTGTCTTGCAGTTCCCAATTACAGTCTATTCTGGATAATCTAAATTAAAGAAAAGACATAAAATTATGAAGAAAATGTATATAACTGTTCACAAAGTCTAATTTGAAACATAATTTTTTAATTTATACTTAGATTATTACATTCTGGATGGGAAAGATATATTATTTGAATGCCAGTAAAATTAGGTATATCAGGACATATATTGACTATAAAATTGGAAGCACTGAACTTGGGTTTATTATCAAAAGTCTGCCTGGTATTAAACATATACTAAAACATTACATGTAATAATAGGTCCCCTAATAATTGGCCTCAGAGACAATAGCCTCTGCAAGAAGAAATCAGATACTGTGTAGACCTATAAACTGTGACTTTCTTTTGATTCACCCAACTAAAGTATTGGTCTGTTAATGGAGCTGTGGGTAAAAATTGACTTTTTTGTACCCCCAACAACTTTACACCAATTTAACCATAACATTGCTTTTAATTTATATTCAAGATTATGTGTTGTAAAATTCAACTGTGAAGGGAGCCAGCTTAGTTCTTCTACTGTAGTATAACATGGATAGAATACATTTAACAATTGAGTCAATGTCAGTTCTGATTGGTGGAATTGCTTGCTTGCTAAGTCACTTCAGTCATGTCCGACCGACTCTGTGCGACCCCATAGACAGCAGCCCACCAGGCTCCCCCGTCCCTTGGATTCTCCAGGCAAGAACACTGGAGTGGGTTGCCATTTCCTTCCCCAATGCATGGAAGTGAAAAGTGAAAAGTGAAAGTGAAGTCGCTCAGTCGTGTCTGACTCTTCGCGACCCCATGGACTGCAGCCCACCAGGCTCTTCCGTCCATGGGATTTTCCAGGCAAGAGTACTGGAGTAGGGTGCCATCGCCTTCTCCAGATTGGTGGAATACCAAAGTGGAAGTTTAAACAGAAGGAAGATCAGGAACTTTGTGTACATGCCAATGAATGATGCTATTTCTAACACTGACATGATATCGAATTGAAAGGAAGATGGCATGAAACTGTATGGCATGGTAACCATTATCACTATTCTACCACTAAGAAGATACAATATAGGGCATGTAACAAAAATAATGATAACTATGCTTGGACAGACTACTTACTGAGATTGTTTCTGCTTGGAGGGTCTAAGCAAAGAACTGGTCATATATAATCACTCAGCAGGCTCTTTAACAACTACATGTTACATAGATCCATTGTTTGAAGCTTTAAGTAATTTATCTTACCTACATCAAATTAGTTTTCATTTTGAGACACAGACACAAGTGGATAAATGATAAAGAAAAACTTCAATTAAGTAAAACCATTTTTTCCCTTTGTCCACCTTTTTTCCCTTTGTCTTTAAATGAAGAACCTCAGACATGGAAATGGTATTTGCCCAAAGAAAATAAGTAGTTATTGGTGGTGGTGGTTTAGTCGGTAAGTCGTGTCCGACTCTTGTGACCCCATGGACTGTAGCCCGCCAGGCTCCTTTGTCCATGGGATTCTCCAAGCAAGAATACTGGAGTGGGTTGCCATTTCTTTCTCCAGGGACCTTCCCAACCCAGGAACTGAACCCAGGTCTCTGCATTGCAGACAGATGCTTTACCGACTGAGCTGTGAAGGAAGCACAAGTAGCTATTAACTGAACTGTAATTGTAAAACAATAATATTTCCTTAGCAGGCTATCTGACTCTCAGGAGGAGAGAAATAGAATGATGAAAGAATGAAAAGTGGTCTGAGTCATGAAGTTTAGATTGGTCTGATGGTTTTAATACCTCAAAGAAATATTTTCCAGTTGAAAGCTTGGCTTTATTAGATGTACCTTCTCATTATGAGTCATATATATATCCATCATAAGACAGATACTATATTACAATTGCCTATTTCCATGTCTGTCACTGGCCCCGTGATCTCTTTGGAGTGCTAGGTACTGTTCATACTTATTGAGTGAATAAATGAATCAGTCAACCAATGAAGAGCTGAGCTGACAACTGAAAGAAGTCCTATCAATTTGGGAAAGAAAGTTTTAGACACTGACAGAGATATACTGTTTAATTTAGATTCTTTAATTAATTCTACTACATGTTCACTCAGCAACAAAGGAAGGTACAAGAAAGATTAAAATCTTTTCATTTTCAGTTGTAGTATATTAGAAACAAAAGTAGTGATATTTTTTCTTTCTTTAATATACTCACAGTTAGAGATACTGAGAGCACCAGTTAAAATTACTGTGATATTGATTTTTTTCACATTTGCTTTCATTTTTATATGATAGTTACTTTAAATATTATATAGCATGTCCTATTCATTTGTGAGGATTAATCTGAATATTACCTCAACAATGTTCAGATTCCTAATGGTGATTTATAGTTCCACCCAAAATACTATAAATTTAGATATTCTATTGGAAAAGAAAGGAAATTTGTTTAACAATAATAATCTTATAAATTATGCTTGTCTAATGTAAAAGTATGTTGTTTGAAAAGAAATTAATCAAAGAATGTTTTTAACTGAATAGGTATAGACATCTTAGTGTTCAGTTTTTATTTTAGATATCTTTGTTTCAATATGCATAATGTTTATTAAAAGAAGACAAAAACCTAAATATATATCAATTAGTAATTCTGGCTTATTATTTTTAAAGCTATGATTCTTTAAACTGCTTGTCAACCAGATGCAACACATTAAAAATTTAAACTTTTAAAACTCGGGCACATCTTAACAAGAACTCATATAAACAATGGAAGAATCATCTAGATTTAAGTGTAAGTGAATTCACAGTCCTAAATATGATAAAAATTGTTTTAAGTGCATTGGTCTGATTTCATGAGGTACATGTTGTTTATAATTTCTCTGTTGGAATCATAAAGATAGAAGTGTCAAGGTCAAATTTATATTTTTCATCTTGAAAGCATCCTTTAAAATATTTATGAAGAGACTAGTATAAAATAAAAATAGCAGATGTGCAAGCGTAGGTTGGGATAAATAAATCATATAACCAAAAATAAAAGAACTCAAAAAGAATGTAGATAGGCTTATTACAGAAGTATTAGAATATCTATGTATGTGCTGAAGTGTTCTGATGAATCAGGTGAAAAGATGAAGGCATTAACATTAGACTTAGGCAATTCAGTAGAACATGAATGTTAGTCAAAAAGGAATAGTTGAAGAAATAAGGTATTTACTAAATCTACCCTGACATTTTTGAATGAAAAAATACATACATACAAGCAAGTGTAAAAGAAAAACAAATACTGTTAGTTGTGTATTCCTTAGAGATAGTCTTTCTTTATGAGTTATAAACAGACACGCCTGGAAAAATTCAAGTGGTCTTGCTAAGGAGTTACTGTTTTTGTTCATGTTTATTTATTGTTTTATATTTTCCTGAATTAAAAAAGAATAATAGACCTTTTCTACAGACTTATGGTTACCAGAGGACTAGGGAAAGGGGTTAGGGGTAAATTGTGAGATTGGGCCTGATATATATACACTACTGTATATAAAATTGATAACTAACACTAGCCTCCTGTATAGCACAGGGATCTCGACTGAATACTCTGTAATGGCCTACATGGGAAAAAAAAATCTTTAAAACAAGAGACAAAAACAGAAGTAGAGTTGCATATGTAGAAAGCTAACTTATGATTACCAGGGATTAAAGGGGAAGGGATAAACTGGGAAATTAGGGTTGATATATGCACACCACTATATATAAAATAGATAACTAATAAGAACCCACTATATAGTACAAGAGACTCTTCTCAATACTCTGCAATGGCTTATATGGGAAAAGAATCTAAAAAAGAATGCGTGAATATTCAGTTGTTTCCAACTCTTTGTGACCCCATGGACTGTAGCCTGCCAGGCTCCTCTGTCCATGGGGTTTTCCAGAGAAGAATACCGGAGTGGGTTGCCATTTTCTCTTCCAGCGTATCTTCCCAACCCAGAAGTCAAACCCACATCTCTTGTATCTCTTACGTTGGCAGGCAGATTCTCTACCACTGAGCCACCTGGGAAGTACCCCCCAAAAAAGGAGTAGATGGTTAGACAGCATCACTGACTCAATGGACATGAGTTTGAGCAAACTCTGGGAGATAGGGTAGGACAGGGAAGACTGGTGTGCTGCAGTCTATGGGATCACAAAGAATTGGACACGACTTAGCGACTGAACAACAACAATATGTTTATGTATAATTGATTCACTTTACTGTACAGCTGAAACTAATACAACATGGTAAATCAACTATACTCCAATAAAAAATGTTTTTTAAATTAATAAAACCCTTTTGTTAAAGCAGTTGTAGATTTACAAGAATTACTGAGCAGAAAGTATAGAGTTTTCATATGCTCATTCTTTCCTTTCCCCCAGAACAGTTTCCCCTATTATTAATATATTAAATTAGTTTGGTACATTTGTTAGCATTGCTGAACTGATATTGATACATTATTAACTAAAATTCAGAGTTTACATTACTATTTTACATTTCTGTTGTTTCTTCCAAATATATAATGGCATATATTTACCCTTAGAATATCATGCAGAATAATTTCACTGCCCTCAAGTTTCCCTGTGTTCCACCTATTCCTCCCTCCCCTTCTCACTGCTCCCCTGGCAACCACTTATCTTTTTACCATCACCATAGTTTTGCCTTTCCCAAAATGTAGTTGGAATCATGTGGTGTACTGCCTTATCTGACTGGCTTTTTAATTAGCAATACTCATTTAAAGTTATTCCATGACTTTTCTTGGCTTGGTAGCTCCTTTCTTTAATTGCTGAATAAGTTTCCATTGTATGAATGTACATGCACATTTGTTTATTCACCTGTAAAAGGCATCTTGGTTGTTTCCACTTTTGTGATCCAGTTTTACAGTACAGGAGTATATGCATGTGTGCATGCTAAGTCGCTTCAGTTGTGTCAGACTCTGCGACCCTATAGACCGTAACCTACCAGGCTCCTCCATCTGTGGCAGGCAAGAATACTAGAGTGAGTTGCCATGACCTCCTCCAGGGTATTGTCCTGACCCAGGGATTGAACCTGCTTCACTTATTTCTCCTGCATTGGCAGACAGGTTCTTTACCATTAGCACCACCTGGGAAGCCCATGGGTCTATAGATGTATAGCCAAATCACATATTGCCTCACTGATTACCATAGGATAGAACCCACTGAAAATCTTAAACAATCTTCTTTTTCTCTTTATCTCAATTTTCTCTCCTCTTTTCCGATACACGGAATTCAGAGACTCAGAAAATTCCTGGTGAGTATGCATCTCACTTTAAGCCATCTTAAAATAGTGCTCCTCAAAGCTTCAAGTAAGCATCTACTTTAGAATCACTAGGGATGCCTATTAAAATTAGATTCTAAGCCCTACTCCTGAATTTCTGGATAAAGAAATTCCACTGCATCAGAATGTCTGGGTAAAGAGCCCTGGTTTCTGTGTTTTCACAAAGCTTCTCAGGTAGTGTTTACTCTCACTAAAGTCTGAGAAGCTGAGAAAAATGACTAGAGTCATTTTTTTAATTGAGTTTTATTTTTTATAATATTTGACATTCTGCACTTCTGAAAATCTCAGAACTGGGAAGAGCAGAGTTCAATTTAGAGCATGTTATCAACTCAAGGTAAAAAGAAGTAATTTTTGCAGAGATATACAGTGCAATGAAGGAAATATTTCCTGCTTCTGTGTGGATTCCCTCCAGGATTCCTTGGGCAGGTAAAACAGGATTGTTATCCTTGATCATTTGCTTATTCCAGCCTTTTCTTCATGTCCCTGAAAGCATTTGTATTGTCCTCAACTCATGACCTTGACTCACAGTCACAAAAGGGCTAATAGATAGTGTTCCTTTGGAAGCAGAAAATTCAATAACATTTAATATTTTAGGTATCGAGATTATTATTCTCACCATTTTTAGCAAAATCTATTGCCTCAGGGTGTAGAAAAATTCAATTGAGTTGTTGATTGGGTTTTAAAACCTACTGCAGTTTAGTCGTTCAGTCTTGTCCGATTCTTTGCGAACCCATGGACTGCAGCACGCCAGGCTTCCCTGTTCATCACCAACTCCTGGAGCTTGCTCAAACTCATATCCATAAAGTTGGTGATGCCATCAAACAATCTTAGCCTCTGTCGTCCCCTTCTCTTCTTGCCTTCTTTGCTAGCATCAGGGTCTTTTCCAATGAGTTAGTTCTTCACATCAGGTACAAAGTTACAGGTCTTTTTTAAGGGGAGTGCCATTTTTTTCTTTGAAAAGTGCAAGCATGCAATGCCTTTGCATAGTGCTTTCAGATTTGGGCAATGTTTTCTCAGGACACTGGAATAGCTAAGTCTTTACTTAATATTTCTCTAATTTCCAGAAGAGCCTTATTGCTTCATGGAGGAAATGATAAACATAAAACTCCATTAATAAAAAAAAAAAAACCTACTGCAAAAATTTTAGTTTTGAAAGTCAAAGCTTTCATTTGTAAGAGCCAAGCTTTCTGAGATAATAAAAATATTTGCAAAAATTAAAAGGAAAAATCCTAAAGATCAATGCATTACATTTATGTACCGAAGGGGAATTTGAAAAGACAGTGTAAGATGATATAAGAATTAGCTTTTTATTCATTGGTAGAGGCAATGAACACCCACTTATACACTGAGATATAAGGTTTGAAATAGTGGAGAGAGAAATAAGAAAGAAGATCAGGAAAGAACAGATTTAGACGTCCTCAAGAAGGTCAAAAGCCCTGGCTCCCATCCCTGTCCCTCTCGATTCACGGTATGAAAACCATGGAAATCTGAGAGACGGGAACTTGTACTTTGCATTCCAAGGTGTAGCTCTGGGAGATTGCCAGCCTCTTTAAAAAGACTATCTAGTTTGGTCTTCAGGACTTCAGGACAGGACTGAATGCTTGGTCACCAGAACCAAGCATTTAGGAAGTCAGGTGCCTAGACCAGTGAGCCTGAGAAGAGCATGTCTGGGGAAAGGAAGGATTTTCTGACCTAAAGGGATGGGCATCACACAAGTGCTGAAAGTTGGTATAGCTGAAGTCCTCAAACAAGGAAAATGCAGAGTGCGTGGATGAAGTAATCAGAGGCCACTACAGTGTAGCAGACATCAATGGCCCTGGCAGCATATACTGAGGGAGGAGAAATCAGAATTATATCCAGGGGAGGACAGAGGTTAGATACCAACTTCTCTAACTATATCTGATCAGTATAGAGACTGTCCCTCTGGAACTTAGATTACCTTTGCTGAGAAAAAGTTGTGGGAAATGATTAATTTGTCTAAGCAGTTGCTTCAAAAAGAAGAAGTTATTTGAACTCTCAATTTTAATAAATAGGAAATTGAAAGTATAGCCTCTAAAGGAGGATTTCAAGATTGACGTGTGTGTATTCTAGGTATAATTACATTATCCAAAAGAAATATATAGTTGAAAATCTCTGGGTTTCCCATTTATCCTCCATCATACCCTGAGTTCATTTATATCAATAGAAATATGCATGTACAAAGAGAAAAGCCGCTGTGAAGTGTAATATCTGACTTGGACTTTAGAATCATATAGACTCAGAATTTATTTCAGATTCCTCTACCTGCTAGCAAATCTGGATTTTCTCATCTATGAGATGAGAATACTATACACCTTGCAGGATTGTATAAGGTATAAATGACAAAATGCATATAAAACACTTAGACTAGTGTCTGGCATGCTAAGCTTTCCATCTTATTATCTGTAATCTTATTGTTGTCATTGTTATTTTATGAATTGCCGTTTGTAGAAATCACTGTCTTAGATCCTTATCTGTGACTTATGGTCAATATAATCAACGAGTGGTATAAATTAATCATGGTCTATGTTGAGAATTTCTTCCTGGAAAAATAGTTTTGTAGTTCTGCTTTAGGCCAAATTCACATTCATTTCTATTAGTAGCATGCCATAGGATGTTGATTTCCATTATTTATATTCTATCAAGACGAATTCTATCACAAGTCACCATTTTCCAACAATCTTTACTTTGGCTTAGGAGAAAACAATCCTGAAAGATGATCTAGGTAGTTTTAATAGCTCTTTCTGAACCTCAGATGTAACAGAATGACTTTCTAGATTAAAAGAAATGCCCATCAAGGTGCATATGGATAGATAATCAATGGATGGAGGCAAATAATCGTATGGAAACATTTACTCTTTATCTTTGCTATAGTTCTTTTAAATAGACTGATTAATTCCTTTCATGATTTCACCCTTGAAACCACAAACTATTTAGTTCTTTGTAATTGTTGCATGACATTCCATTTGGCAGTCAGCTTATTTTTAGCCAGACTATCAAAGTATTTTTCAACTGGACTGTCACTGCACTTGAACTTGGAATCTTGCAACCTCAGGAACTGCACTGGGGAAAAGAAGAAACTTCTAACAAATGGGAAATTATAAATCCAGACCAACGCAAACTTGTACTGGTAATTATTCCTGTATCTTTAAATGTAATATAATTCAGTAGGTAGTATATATAGTTAACATTTCACTGGAATATCTGCTAATTTTTGCAAGAGGACAAGACAAAATTTATGCAAAAGTGTTAAGATTATCTGAACTCAAATTATTTTTTCTCTGAAAGATCTTTAGAAAAAAACACAAAATTTCTTATAATACTATAGTGTTTTAGTTCCTAGGTATAATGCTATAGAAAAAAATTTGGAATACTGTTGCATATAGGGATTTTAGGATTACATGTTAAGTATCTAGTACTTAAAACCTAAAAACTCTTGTCTAGCAACTAGAGATTGCTATAATTATAATGCAATAAAATCAAATGAAATAAGTCAAATATATTCTTCTATATAAATATATTATCCAGTATCGAATGGGTTTTTAATTACTACAATTCTATATGATTGCCTTTTGAATATAAACATCTGCATTTTAAACCCAATCAGTAATTTAAATTAAGTATTGTTTAATTCAGAGTAAGAACAGAGTTTTAATCACTTATATGTTATGAGCTGTGTCTACATTTTGCAAAGCACAGCTATGAATCAGTCCCTTTTTGTTTTTCTTTACTAGATGAATGGAAGAAGAAAGTCAGTGAATCTTATGTTATTGTAATAGAAAGATTAGAAGATGATCTGCAGATCAAAGAAAAAGAACTTACAGAACTGAGGCATATATTTGGGTAAAGTTGTCAGAGTTATTATTTCTATGTATGTGTCTTCATTGTTGATCTAGTTTTTAGCTATACCTATGTTTAAAAATGCAACTCATGTAAACTTCAACATTAACCTTAGAATATAAGGTTATATTCTAACCTTTCATATAGCCCCTGACCATTCATATAGTCCCTAAAATACAAATATATTGCCTCCTTAAAATATGCCTTGCCTGTTCCCATCACTTAAGTTTAAAGAGAGAGGAACCTGAAGGTTAGCCTTTGAAAACAAACTGTTGCTGATCTGAATAATCTTTAGAATTAGATCACTCTTATAAGCCATGCCAGCAACAAACACTAAGACTTCTCTTCTCAAATGGTGATGGAATACTGGCCACATTTTTCTTTTTGGACTACTGGAGAACTCCAGATGTATCAAACCCTTTGGTCCCTTGACATTGAAAGGCTGTCTCTTAATGAAACTGAGTATCGCTCTGCCCTTGAACAAGCCTATAACAATGTGTAATATTGGCTTCAGGCTTTCACTGGGTTTTGTTCTATGATAACAAGATAAAAATAATCTGGCATAGTGTCACAACCTTGTAAGACACAAAATGTTCAGAAAAGAGGGGCAGAGCCCTTATACACACTAGCAACCTTCTGGAGAAATTGAATGTGGCATTGAGAAACAATATATTTTGGAGAGTCAATTTGAGTTAGCTGCCTGACTGAGGAAAAGTTCCATGAAGGCCAATTAGCCATGTTCACTTATAGCTGTGTTAATCATATAATACTTTTATAACAAAGAACTCTATCCATTTTACTTGGAAAATAAAGGTAATAAAGCAATGAGCAAATGACATATTTTTAAGAAAAAATTTAGATATAGTAAACATACAAACCTCACATAACTGGCAAATAAAACCACCCATGTATAATAGAGTTTATATAAAATTGTCAGTGGTTTAATAAGGCCTTCACAAATATTCAGTTTATAGTTTGGGAAATAGTTAATTCTCTATGTTATTTAGCCCAAAATGATTAACTCCATTTTGACACTTTGATGAGATACCCTGGGATGGCTTTTGCAAGTATTATCACATACTGTCTTACGGGAAAACATTTGAAATTCCTATAGAGATGTGACTGACACTGTGGTATAACAGATTTATGCATACATATTAATTTTGTTGGAAAAAAGCTATGAATATAAAACTTAATCATAAGTCCTCTAGTTCTTATTGACTCAGATAAATATGCTGAATAAGATGTGATTAAATTAGAGATTTTCCTCAACTTTGTCATTTTTTTTTAATTTGGGAAGTATTATGCAAATATGTCAAGGCTAATTTAAACAGACATATCCTTCTAAGGATTAGGCTTGAAATGTACTTTTTCTCTCAAATCGTATCAACAACAAGTAGCTGTTTCTACACGTCCTGTTCTGGCCTACTTTTCTCCTAAATTTCTACTATATGTGATGAATGTGACCTCCTTTTTGCTGATTAGTATTGTAGGGGGCATAGGTGAAAGACAGGAACCAGTGTAACTTATAGTTCAGAATTTATTGTGCCAGCTATATTCAAGGTGCTATTCCAGATACATCGAATATGAACCATTCATTATTAAATCATCACCATGACCCTGTGTGATAGGAAATATTCATTGTGGTGGATAATAAACTAAGGAGTAGAGACGATGGATCTTGTCAAGATCATTTGGTCAAGTACTGGAACTATGATTTGTAGCGAGGTCTACCCAGCTCCATAGAGAGAGCTTTTCCTACCACATCCTGATTCTTGTTCCAGGAGTTCACAATCTGGTTGAGGGGAAACACATATATAAATATCTCACAGAAGACAGTCTATGACAAGCGCAAAGTGGAAGGAAAAACAGAACAGTTTTCAAATATAAAAAATATGAAGTTTGATGTCTTGATTTATTCATTGGTTTTTATAAAGCATTCCAGATAAAAGGCAGAGTTAAGTAAGTATATATAGGCAAGAATGGATGAGTACCATGGAAAGTCTACTACAACCAAGAAAACTTTATGTCTTGGCCATCTTCTCTAAGTAGAGTAAAAAAGCTGTTTCAGTCAGCATTTACAGGCAATGTATCCTTAGCTATATTGCTTTATCTCCTTGAGCCTCATTTATACTGTAAAATGTAATTACAGCATCACAGGACTTTAAAAAATGATGTCAAATTATGAATACAGGGCCTAATGCACAGTATGCATCGAATAATTGGAGGTATTGATTATCATGATTAATTGGATAAATAAGGGCAGTTTGAAAGACTGAACACCTTATTGACAAGTAGGAGTAAATTTGACAAGTTTAGTCAAAGTTAAGAAGTGAGAAAATTAGGATAAAGTGTTTTTTACATCAAGAAGACATTTTCAAAAATAAAAATGTAAAATGTTGAAACAATTCAAAATAGTGCCAAAATCTGATATATAACTTTTAAAGCTTGCGATCAAGAGGGATTGGAACATTTTTCAGACTAGAGTATTAGAAAGTTCATCAAAATGGATGTCAAAGATGATAGGGCATTTTGAGGAAAGGAAGATTGGTAGCCTGGTGCTGAAGCTGTTAAAGAAGCTGTAGAAATGTCCCATTATCCAGAAGTAATAATGAGGCTGAGGCCAGGATTACCCACAGCCTAGAATCATGTCTCTCCAAGGGCTAAGGACCTCCCACAGTTTTCTAACAAAAATTTTAGATTCCATCATTCTATCCCATATCAAGTGAATCAGAATCTCTGGGGCTGATTTCCAGAGACCTGAATTTTTAACAAGCTTCCCCAGGTAATACCTTTGCATACAAAAAATGATACTTCAGCTAAAGTTTGGAAACGACACTTCCAGAAAGATATCTAAGTTGCACTGAGAACTCTGCTTGCTGTGATATTGGTAAAGGGATGAGGAACATGAAAACAGAAAGCAAGGCAACTAGTATGGTCTATAGAGAGACAAGGAAGCAAACAAACAAAACATGAGTACTCTGCTCTGCTATCAAGGCAAACAGCATCGGAGGGAAAGAAAGTCAATCCTGCCTAAGGCAAAGTTCTGAGATTTTTTTCTTTTCTCTAGAATAAAATGATAGATGACAAGCAAAGAAAAAAATGGAGTATTGAGAATATATTATAAATTGTCTTGCTCATTGGCTCACACAACAAAATTTTAAAAGTAATTAAGTTTAAACAGAATTACACGGACAGAGGAGCCTGACGGTCTACAGCCCATGGGATTGCAAAGAGTCAGACACAAATGAGTGACTGACAGCAAATATTTTATGAGATCACATTTAATTGAGCATCTAGGACATTTTAGCTGTTAAATCTTAGACTCTTTCTCATTTTGATTCATGCTTTATGTAATGTAAGGAGTGCTTCAGTGATGGACAACTCTGTTATGCTGCTTGACATCAGGCTTCCCCTGAACAGGCAGATAGCAGGAAAACTATCGAGTACCTAAAATGAATCATTTAATACTAGAGTCATAGATGAAGGATCACTAGTGCAAACATAAGTTTGTCTGGTGTTTTTTTTTTTTTTTTGCAGTTTTTTGGTTGTTTTCATTTGTTGAAGTTTCTTTATAGCAACTAATCCCATTCATTAAAAGAGACTTTCTGCCTCATAAAGCAAGAATTCAGTTCAGTTACTGACTTATGTCACATCAAATACACAATCTCCAGTATAGCTTTCACTCACAACATAATACAAAGCAATATAAGTGCTAAACTTAAAAAAGACAAAAAGAGCTAAAAGATGATTGATTATGCTAATTTATAGCAGCTTTGCAAAGGGAACTTGATATGGGAAAGAAGAGGAATGGAAATTGAATGTTCCTTCATCTTCCATAATAAAGTTGCATTCACTCTTAATTTTGAACATTTCTTAAGATAATAGATGAGAGACTGGAAAAGATGAGTAAATAGAGAAGCAGAAGAAGGAAAGACAAAAGTGGTACCCTGAAGTACATTGTGTGGTTATTTCCTCCTCTGCACCATTTCTGTTCTTTGTGTTTATCAATATAATAACACTTACTACTTGGTGTTATCAATTTACAGGTCTGTCTATTAACTGGTATTAATATATATGTTCACTAAAGACAGCTTCTTTGTGTATTCAGCTTTATCTATAGTTGCATTTATTTTTAATACCTATTTGTATATCACTTGAAAACAAATTGACAGTTTAATGCCTACCATTTGTCAGGCATGCACCTAGGTATTTTAAAGACTCTTGAGAGTCCTTTGGACTGCAAGGAGATTCAACCAGTCCATCCTAAAGGAGATCAGCCCTGGGTGTTCTTTGGAAGGAATGATGCTAAAGCTGAAACTCCAGTACTTTGGCCACCTCATGTGAAGAGTTGACTGATTGGAAAAGACTGATGCTGGGAGGGATTGGGGGCAGGAGGAGAAGGGGACGACAGAGGATGAGATGTCTGGATGGCATCATCAACTCGATGGATGTGAGTTTGAGTGAACTCCAGGGGTTGGTGATGAACAGGGAGGCCTGGCATGCTGCAATTCATGGGGTCACAAAGAGTCAGACACAACTGAGCAACTGAACTGAACTGAACTCATATAATTGTAATTGTATACATGTAAGGTGCTTTGAGCACCGTAACTGTCACATGGACAACACTCAAAAATGTCAGTTAAAAACTAATCATCATTATTTATGTTCACATCTTTCTGGGGTATGTATTGCACTTACCATTTTATACCTGAAGAAAATGAGGCTAATCAAGTGAAACTGGCTTGAACCAGGTTACACATAGTTCTCTCTAATTTAGTACCTTGCTCACTTGTACTACCTTTCCCTCTTTTTTCCTCCCTCTATTCTTCTCTCCCATCCCATACTGGAGGGAAAATAAATATGGATAATATTATCTTTGAAAAGTTTTCACCTTCACAATGCCACTGTACAGTTTTGCTATGTCCTGTGTATTAGTACTGTCGCTACATGTGGTAGTGGAGGAATATAATTTACAATCCCACTCCCACCCCTTGGTGATACATGGACTTCTTCCACGATCTTTGTAAACCACTTATAAGTTCGCTTTCCACATGCAACTTTTGAAAGACTTCCAATTTAATTGTTTTGTTTCAACGTTTTTAAGTCTTTAGAAATTTTAGAACTATGTTTTTCTGATTTCATCATCAAGCCTACTTTTTACCTGCTTAATCTGTAATATATCTATAGAGATCCCCAAAGAAGTTATAATTTTTCAGTGCTGTCACTTTTCAACATAATCAGAAGAACCCTATTTTTTTCCCTCATTTTTAACCTTATTTTGACATTGAATAGATATACTTTGGTCAATAGTGTATTAACACTTTGAAACTGTGAAATGTCTCACTTTGAAATTGATTAGGTTTAATGAATAAAAATAGTCAAAAGTTTATCCCATTAGAAAGCAGTTGCAATGTTAAGAGGAATTAAAAAAAAAAAAGAAAAAAGGAAAGAGAAAAATAATGAAGGCATTTTCTGAGTTGTATCTTCCTGCTTCTTTTCTTCCTGAAAAGTTCCTCTGGCCCCAGCTGCAGTCCACCATACTTATCCAACAAATGAAATATCTCCCCTAAATCTACTTTTTCAGAACTATAAACAATTATGAAATTTAGCTGTTATAAAATGAATAGCTCCAGAAACAATACAGGCTGATCTTGCCTAAAAAGAGTGAAATTCTCTATCAGGGCGCTAAGTAGAGTGTTGAGGGAGGAAATTACATCTTAATAAAATTGAGTGAAAGATTATTTGGTATGTTTGGTGAGTGCATTGTGTTAATTAACAATGAAACAGAAAACAAACAACAAACAAACAAAAAGATCGCAAACCAAAAAGCAGAGAATTCACACTGTCCCAAGACTGTTTACCTCTCTATATCCTTTCTTGCTTGTCTACATAAAACTTAGTGGGGTTTACTGGTGGCTCAGATGGTAAAGAATCTGCTCACAATGCAGGAGACCCGGGTTCAATCCCTGAGTCAGGAAAATCCCCTGGAGAAGGGAATGGCAACCCACTCCAATATTCTTGCCTGGAGAATTCCATGAACAGGTGAGCCTGGTGGGCTACAGTCCATGGAGTTGCAAAGAGTTGGACAGGACTGAACAAGTAACACTACTACTACTAAGTAAAACTTGTTATGAATAATAGTTTTACAGGAATATTGTGCAAAAACATTCAAGCAGCTTGATCTCAAACTCTCACTCACTCTCTCTCTCTGCCTCTTTCTCTTTAACTTCGTACTTAACTCAGTTTTACTGGCTTTCTCCATTTTATCCTCCTTCCGATCTTCCCTCCCATCCCATGCTACCTTCTTCTTCCCTTTCTACTTTCCTATCCCTCTTCTCAAATGCAAAGCAAAATAATAAAAAAGTTAAAATAATTAATACCAATAGTCTCAACACTCTAGTAAAAATAATTATTACAGCACTAGTACTTACAAAAGTCTTAAAAGATCTAACTCATTTAAACCTCAAAATAACCCTATGAGGTAAGAATTCTTATTATATCCATTTTATTTTCCTTAACTACTTTCATTTCACTTCAGTTGCTCAATCATGTCCAACTCTTTGTGACCCCATGGACTTCAGCATGCCAGGCTTCTCTGTGCATCATAAACTCCCAGAGACTGCTCAAACTAATGTCCATCAAGGTCATGATGCCATACAACCATTTCATCCTCTGTCATCCCTTTATCCTTCTGCACTCAATCTTTCCCAGCATCAGGGTCTTTTCCAATGAGTCAGTTCTTAGTTCTTCTCATCAGGTGGCCAAGTATTGGAGCTTCAGCTTCAGATCAGTCCTTCCAATGAACACCCAGGACTGATCTCCTTTAGGATGGACTGGTTGGATCTCCTTGCAGTCCAAGGACCTCTCAAGAGTCTTCTCCAACACCACAGTTCAAAAGCATCAATTCAAAAAAAAAAAAAAAGCATCAATTCTTCGGCACTCAGCCTTCTATATGGTTCAACTGTCACATCCATATATGATACTGGAAAAACCACAGCTTTGACCTTATGGACCTTAGTTGGCAAGTAATGTCTCTGCTTTTTAATATGCTGTTTAGGTTGCTCATAACTTTTCTTTCAAGGAGCAAGTGTCTTTTAATTTCGTGGTTGAGGTCACCATGTGCAGTAATTGTGGAATCCAAGAAAATAAAGTCTGCCACTGTTTCCATTGTTTCCTCATCTATTTGCCATGAAGTGATGGGACCAGATGCCATGATCTTCATTTTTTGAGTGTTGAGTTTTAAGCCAGCTTTTTCACTCTCCTCTTTCACTATACAAAAGGCTCTTTAATTCCTCTTCGCTTTCTGCCATAAGTAGGTGGTGTCATCTGCATATCTGAGGTGATTGATATTTCTCCCGGTGATTTTGATTCCAGCTTGTGCTTCATTCAGCCCAGCATTTTGCATGATGTAGTCTCAAAAAAGTTAAATAAGCCAGGTGACAATATATAGCCTTGACATACTTCTTTTCCAATTTCTACTGGTCTTTTGTCCCATGTCCAGTTCTAACTGTTGCTTCTTGACCTACGTATTTCTCAGGAGACAGGTAAGATGGTCTGGTATTCCCATCTCTTTAAGAATTTTCCACAGTTGATTGTGGTCCACAAAGTCAAAGGCTTTGGCATAGTCAATAAAGCAGAATTAGATGTTTTTCTGGAACTTTCTTGCTTTTTTCTGTGATCCAACGGATGTTGGCAATTTGATCTCTTGTTTCTCTGCCTTTTCTAAATCCAGCTTGAACATCTGGAATTTCACTGTTCATGTACTGTTGAAGCCTTGCTTGGAGAATTTTGAGCATTACTTTGCTAGCATGTGAGAGGAGTGCAATTGTGCAGTAGTTTGAACATTCTTTGGCATTGCCTTTCTTTGGGACTGGAATGAAAACACCTTTTCCAGTCCTGTGGCCACTGCTGAGTTTTCCAAATTTGCTGGCATATTGAGTGCAGCAGTTTCATAGCATCATCTTTTAGGATATGAAATAGCTCAGCTGGAATTCCATCAACTCCACTAGCTTTGTTCATAGTGATGCTTCCTAAGGCCCACTTAACTTTGCATTCCAGGATGTCTGGCCCTAGGTGAATGATGACACCATTGTGGTTATCTGGTTCATGAAGATCTTTTTTGTATAGTTCTTCTGTGTATTCTTGTCACCTCTTCTTAATATCTTCTGCTTCTGTTAGGTCCATACCATTCTGTCCTTTTTTTTTTTTTTTTTTTTTCTTTGATATCATTTAGCTCCAGGAATACAGTAACATGTCAAAAACTCTTCACAACCTCATGAACTTTACAGTCCATGGAATTCTCTAGGCCAGAATCCTGGAGTATGTAGCCATTCCCTTCTCCAGAGATTCTTCCCAACCCAGGGATCAAACCCAGGTCTCCCGCATTGCAGGCAGATTCTTTAGCAGCTGAACCACTAAGGAAGCCCAAGAATACTGGAGTGGGTAGTTGATCCCTTCTCCAGCAGATCTTCCCGACCCAGGAATCAAACCAAGGTATCCTGCATTACAGTCAGATTCTTTATCAGCGGAGCTACCAGGGAATCCCCAACTCTTCTTTATCTACCACCATATCTCAATAATTTTTAAATGTATAAATGAAAGAATGAATATGCTTCATAGTGTTAGTTTGCAAACTTGGTCTGGGAGATACTGGAGAAATACGTTTCTGTGTATTTCTTGGATATACATCCTGGGAATAGGTCTTATTGATGACTTTTCTGTTTTTATTAGGGTTTTTTGGGTGGGTTGGTATCAGCAGCATCCATTAAAAACTACACAAGAAGTTACAACCAGCCGTTTGAAACCTAAATGATCGATTTTGGAAACTAGATGGCCCAAAACAAAATTTGGCCTTCTTTCCAACTTCTTTGCCTTTACCTACATTTCAGCCAATGAATTAATATAAGAAATGTATCTACCTATCTTTAGATTTTGCCTTTGCCAAGTGTTCAAATGTTAAATTTTAATAAGTTTCCATTTGTGATCATGTCACATATTTCCTTGAAAGGATGGGATCATGAGAAGAAGTTTAATTGGATCACAAAACTACTACTTTTCAGGATAAAAGATAAAGGCTAAGGAAAGAGTTCATTATGTTACAACAAAGAAAGTAACCTTTGGACACAAAACAACCATTTTTAATGATTAAGGACAGAATTTATTATTAGAAGTATATTCATAATAGTGACTTCATTTTAATTAGGAACTTCATTCATGCCCCAGCAAGCACTGTGAACTTATTAGGATATGTTAAGTTACAGTATGGCATGGCAGGTGATGAAAAATGTAAGGGAGAATTAAAAAATAAATTGAGCTTAGAATATTAGAATATGTAAGTGATATTCATTTGGCAGCGAATTTGACATGTACAGTTCCTTAGAAGAAGCAGAAGAAGAGAAAAAGAAATATCTATCCCAGGAATGATTGCTTTAAAATCTTGAATACTTTAATTGCATGTGTCAAAACAGAAATATTTGACTATAAGCAAGTGGGAAGTAAGAATTAGAATTCAAATATAGCCCCAAAGTTACTCTCATTAAAAAATTACATTCCAGTCATTAAAATTTAGATTAAAATTTTACTATTAAAATTGTACTTGACTGCCACTGTGGGAATCTATTTTCTGCTTATTCATTTTGTTGGCATTCACAGAAGCTGCATGAGTTTAGGGAGAGTAGAATTCAAGAATTCAAGAGGAAAACAAAAATAAGAGACTACAGCTCAGTTTTGACAGAATGCTATTTAGCACTCTATACTGATTCACACCTGTAAAGAAGGACCCAGCAATCAAACCCGCTGGGTCAGGTTACAGCCCATGGAGTTGCAAGAGCAGGACACAACTTAGCGACTAAACCACCACTACTACTGATTCACTTATGAATGGTCAAGTCTAGTATAAGATTTAATAAGTTAAAGAATGATTGGTAAATAAAAAATCTCTAATTAATTCATATTTTCAGTCTTATGTAAATAGACATTCATTTGGTATTTTTAAAAAAATAAAACATTGGATGTTAGCACTTTACTTTTCTGTTTATTCAGTATGTACTTCCTTTGCAAAGCTGCTTGGAGCATTAAAGATCAGGATTAATGCTAAGGTCAGTGCAGGATTCTATCTAGTACACATATTCCCAAGACTGATGCACTTAAATGATCTGGGAATTAGTGACTAGTTTCTATCAAATAGACTGTTGAAAGCAACCTGAAACAAGCATTAAGAACAGAGGTGGAGCACACAGTTGATGTTCAGTAGATGCTGTGCCAGACTGATTGAATATATCATCAAAGCTAGATCATGGAAAAAGAAAGCAATTAAGTCTATCTTCTCAGTAAAATGATTTTCAGCACAACCTTTTTTCCTTTGGATTTTGTTGTTCTTTTAATCGCTTCAGTGTTAATACCTTCCCCATAATAATGATGCTGCTGGACTTGCATCACAAAACCGTGATAGTTTGCGCTGTGAATCACTGAGTGTTGCTCTGAATCACTGATAGGTGCTAGGTGTCACGACAGTGAACTTAGTTAAAATAGGGAAACTTACAGTTTGTCAAATGTGAGAGGTCAAAGAAGGTCAAACTCGGTTTGAAAACTGTGCTAAAATTCTCTCAAGGGAGAATGGCATTGAAACATGTAAAATATCATGTAAGAAATGAGTTGCCAATCCAGGTTCGATGCACAATACTGGATGCTTGGGGCTAGTGCACTGGGATGACCCAGAGGGATGGTATGGGGAGGGAGGAGGGAGGAGGGTTCAGGATGGGGAACACATGTATACCTGTGGTGGATTCATTTTGATATTTGGCAAAACTAATACAATTATGTAAAGTTTAAAAATAAAAAAAAAAAAGATTTAGACTACAAAAGGAAAGTCACATATTCACAGTAAACTTTGCTAAAAATCAAAATAATATTTAATAACATATCATGTACCAAATAATGTAGAAAGTACTTAATCTCATTTTCTTCACAATGCAATGTCATATGAATCATTTTAATAATTTTGTAACTGAAGAAAACGAAGCTTGAGGAGGTTAAATAACTTGCTCAAATTGGAGGGGAAAAATATACTACTTAAAAAAACAGAAACAGGATTTCAATCCTGGTGTATATACAAGGCCCATGATCTAAGTACTTACACTGCTGAAATGATTTCTTCCACTTTTAAAACATCAAAACATGGTAGGTATTGCTGCATAATATTAGAGATACACACTGACAAACTAATTTACTCAAGGGTTTATTACTCCAGAGGAACTCTCAAGTTCTATCTTCTTTCAGCATTTGCCATATATTCCATTATAGTTAGCTCACAAGACAGTACTTTCTCCCATTCTCTCTTAGGCTGAAGATTTTACATAGTTCTTTACACTTAACAGAAGGCTTCCCTCTCCTGCCCCACTCCAATGCTCTGTATTCTGTCTTATATTCTTATTGTATGTTTCCTTTGCTGGATGATGACAGAACCAAGGAAGAAAAGCCAAAGCAGTTCAGAGCAATCTTCAGTTGCTACTTACAGTTTTCTTTTCCTTTTTATTATGGACACTGAAAGTGAAAATGTTAGTCTCTCAGTCTTGTCTGACTCTTTAAGATCCCATAGACTGTAGCCTGCCAGGCTCCTCTGTCCATGGAATTCTCCAGGCAAGAATACTGGAGTCATTCATTCTCTTCTCCAGGGCATCTTCCCCACCCAGGGATCAAACCCAGGTCTCCTGCATTGCAGGCAGATTTTTACCATCTGAGCCATCAGGGAAGCCCATTATGGGCACTAATTTCCTACAAATTTTAAAAGAAAAATCCAATCTACCTAGCTTTGAAAGTTGGGCTCCTTGCTATATTAACAATTAGTAAAAATGACTTGGAATTTATTGTACTTCTATGTGTGGCATTCCAAAGTGAGTTGAAGTATGTTTCTCAATATGAGGAAATGTATCTATGGATTTTGCTACTGAGAAGTTGAAGCAAGAAGGCTAAGGGGGTGGAATTCTGGAATATTCTCCTGTCTCTGAAAACAAACCACTGGACTTGCCGTTGCTAATTAAACCATTTTACTGAGATCCTTCACATTCCCTAGAATTAGAGGCTTCTCTTTTTAGCAGCACTCTGGAGAATAGCACCTTTTCTTTTTCTGTTTTAAAATTTCAATAGCTTTTGAAGTTTTTAACTGGGTGCCTTGATAATAATGTTCTGAATTCATAGTACCTTTCAAGTGTACGTACTTTACGAATGATAATAGAAGGCTTATTCACCAAAGACTTTGCTATCTCACTAAAGCTGCTGGAGATTTAAATGGCAGGAGGCAGCCTGGAATTAACCTGGGAGGCCAAAGATGTGATCTCATATCTACTGAAAAAATGTCCTGGCAGTACCAGTGACCTCAAGAGGTCAAGAATTTTAGCTTTACATTTTTTTCAAAGGCTACCTATGGCTCTCTAGGGCCCTCCTGGGGCAATGGTCTTTGTTCAGACGAAGTCAAGGATTTCATTAATTGAATCAGTAACACTACTTCTCTTCTCACCTGGGACTGTATCATAGTACCCTATCAGAGTTTAGACCTTCTTTATCTGTGAAATCTGACCCAGTCAGAGTATAAGAAAATTTTCCTTCAGGCAGAATTTGTAATACATTGGGACTCTATTCCTGTCTCCAGAATCTTATCTAATGCTACTATTTTTTTTTCTTTTTGGAGAGAATTTCTTCAATTTCTCCATAAGTATTATATAAGGTGTTGATTGTAAGAGAAATGAGTTTCCTTTCAAATATCTGTGTTTTCTACTTATTCATAAATTTTAATTCATCAGGGTGCCCTGAGAAGTTCAAATTATACATAGAACATACCTTGTATGAGAATCATTAATTTAAACTTGATCTTTCAAACTTTTAATATTATTTCTCATGATTTTAATTGTTCTTCAGCTAGTTGTTGTTGATCACTAAGTCATGTCTGACTCTTTGCGACCCCGTGGACTGTAGCCCACTGGGGTCCTCTGTCCATGGCAATAATACTGGAGTGGTTTGCCATTACCTTCTCTAGGGGATCTTCCCATCCCAGGGATTGAATTCACATCTGCTGCATTGGCAGGCGGATCCTTTACTGCTGAACCATTAGGGACGCCCCTCTTCATCTAGAGGTATAATCAAAATTATTTTTTCTAGGTACAGAAGAATCCTATAAAAGACATATTTCTGAATTTGTAGCAACAAGATTCATATTATAATTTTTCAAACCAGAAAATGATAAACTAAAAGCTGAAATTTGTAATCATCTGTAAATTTTTTTTTTTTTTTTTTTTAGCTCTGATGATGCCTTCAGTAAAGTCAATTTAAATTACCGCACAGAAAATGGTCTGTCTCTGCTTCATTTATGTTGCATTTGTGGAGGTGAGTGCTTGGAACTCAATACTCTGTAAACTAGTTATATGTATACATGGTCAGTGATTTGAGCTGCTTGATAGTCTACAAGAGAATTCTATTCGTACTCAGTTTTTTCTTTTGCTTTGCTTCAAGTGAAGAAGTAACTAACTTCTAGACAGATATTCCAATTGATTTAGCTCTAAATTTAAGTTTTATTGTGTTCCTACCTTGAATCAGGTATGCTTGGAAAAATTTTTAAAGACGTTTTTTCAGTATCAGGCATGCTAGCCAGGGATTAGGTTAAATTCAGATGCACTTAAAGCATTCCTCAAAACATCATCTAGCAATTGGTTTACAATCTGCAGTAAAATATATAGAAGGTAATAAATGCCAAAGACAAAATCCCAAAGTGAAAATTAGTCAAAGTGAAGACTAAGTGAAATTTGGTTCATAACTTGTTCTGTTCCATTCCTTAATGTATCCCAAGCATCTAGGATGGTCCCTGGCATAAGTAGGTACTCAGTAAATTTACTGAATTGGTAAATGAATACTTTTTTTGTTAATCCAAGCTAGTATGCTTTGGACTCAGTTTTTAAAAGAAAACTAATGTATAAGTATTGACTCTAAATATATCCCATCACCACTCCCCAAACAACATATCTTCCCAAATGTAAACACACCTTTCCAACCTTAGTCATTTCCTCGATATTTCTCTGATCTAAATAAACTAATGGTGTAGTGATGTTCTGATTTCTATCTAAGCTTTTTCACAAATATTAAATCATTTACTAGGGTGAATGTTTTCATGTTTTTACTTTTTAAAGTACTATTAGAAGAGCACCAAATAAAAAATGTAGCATAAATTCATTAAAATACACAGCACTGATACAAAGTTTTATAAATGTAGTAGTAAAAATGTTCACTAATAAGTAAGGCTGTTGATTAACTGAAAACTTAACAAATGGCCTGCAGAACAGTAGTCTAGCATTTTCATTCATTGGTGTGATGTTTATAATTCCACTACAGATTAACTTAAAGATTTTTAAGTCCTTTAGTCTATCTCCACAATTTGACTTTTCTCAACTTTTTTCTCTCTAAGGCAACAAGTCACATATTAGAACCCTTATGTTAAAAGGTCTCCGCCCATCTCGACTGACAAGAAATGGATTTACAGCCTTGCATTTGGCAGTTTATAAGGTACACAAGTTTTGTATATTAGAACCAAAGATGAGGGGCTTTGGTTTTTGTCTGATTTTTCAAAATAGTGATCATGGAAATACGCAGGGTGATGAGAACATTACGTTACCGGATAGAGTTCTAGCTACTTCTTTGTTGGGCAGATATCATCAGAACATATTCACTTTATTGCTTTCCATCTTTATCTCATTTAATTCTCACAAGAACCCTGGGAATAAATTACATTATTATCTCAGGGTTACATGGTTAGCTAGTGGTTAGCCAGAATTTAAGATCTGACAGCCTGGTTTTCTTGCCAGAGCTCCTTCCAAGGAGACCAAGCTGCCTCAATGTAGAAGATGATGAGGCTGCATTTGAGGATGAAAGAAGCACGTTGAAGCTGCATTTTTCTGTGTATTTTCCTAATAAACAAATATCTCTAGGACTCCTTTTAGTTTCTTTCTTTTATCATATTTATGCTTCAGTTGTTTTTTTTTTTTTCTTTCCTTTGCATCAGACCTTGGTTTTAACATAATTTCAGTACCTTTAAAAAAAAAAAAAGTGGATTGGATAAACTGGGATACTCAGTGTTGGGGTAGATCCTTGAGACTGTCATAAATATGAATTTATTCAACATATAAATTAAACATAAAAGCTCATTTTCTGACTGTAGTAAGCTTCTACTTATTCTGTACTTATTATAAGCTAAATATCTCACTAGGTTTTATATACTTCATTTCTTTAACATTAAAATAACTTAGTGGGTTTCCTGTTAGTACTTATTTTATGGAAAAGGAAATTGAAGATTACAGTTGGATATCTAGACAGAGAAGCCTGGCATGCTGCTGTCCATAGGGTCGCAAAGAGTCAGACCTGACTGAGCGACTGAACAACAACAAATGATTAGTATCAAGTACAGTTGGCTCTTATTGCATATACTGTTCTTTCTCAATGTTGTATGAATCTGTAACAGGATTTTATTTCAGTTTTGTATGTGCAGGTGTGGTAGTGGCTGGGGCAGGGAGTGGAGAGGGGGCAGCTGTTTGCTTGTATCTGGATCACTTTCACTTTGCTTTGCAACCCTCCCCCAACCTTTAGAGAGTTTATCTCAAAGATGTGGGGGGAGAGAGCTGATATTCCCATGATTCACATTCACATATGTTCTTGTGATTCATTATGCAAATGCTCTAATCTTCATTCTTTTTCAAGCTCAATCAATGCTTAGTCAATTTGTCCAATTCCTTCTGGAAGAGAGTGTCAGTAAGTGCTAAGTTGTCTTTAAAACCAAAATCACCGCAGATGGTGATTGCAGCCATGAAATTAAAAGATGCTTACTCCTTGGGAGGAAAGTTATGACCAACCTAGACAGCATATTAAAAAGCAGAGACATTATTTTGTCAACAAAGGTCTGTCTAGTCAAGGCTATGGTTTTTCCAATGATCATGTATGGATGTGAGAGTTGGATTATAAAGAGGGCTGAGCACAGAAGAATTGATGCTTTTGAACTGTGGTGTTGGAGAAGACTCTTGAGAGTCCCTTGGACTGCAAGGAGATCCAACCAGTCTATCCTAAGGGAAATCGGTCCTAGGTGTTCATTGGAAGGACTGATGTTAAAGCTGAAACTCCAGTATTTTGGCCACCTGATGCGAAGAGCTGACTCACTTGAAAAGACCCTGATGTTGGGAAAGACTGAGGGCAGGAGGAGAAGGGGACAACAGAAGATGAGATGGTGGGATGGCATTACCGACTCAATGGACATGGGTTTAGGTAGACTCCAGTAGTTGGTGATGGACAGGGAGGCCTGGCGTGCTCTGGTTCATGGGGTTGCAAAGAGTTGGACATGACTGAGTGACTGAACTGAACTGAACTGAATCATCCTACAGAACTTGAATGAAAACTGAGTTCAGGGTATTGGAAACAGTGTCCGATACCAGCTTTTCTGCTAAATGGCAGGATGTGACAGTAGAAGAGCTCCAAGGAATAGGAAGCTGGAGACAGGCAGTCAAGTCAGTATTGTGCAACGCTGAATCTGACTGTCTGGAAGAGTCTTCCATATTAGTTCATTTTCCTAAGACAGCATAACACAACCACCCAAACGGTTTCTGAATGATTTAGTACTACAATCTTAAGAAAATATATTTCTTCCACCTCTGTTTATGAAACCTAAATTTCCATTTTTAGAGTTTCCCTTGCTCTAGTTTTTCTGTTTTCTTATATTTTACCAAAGGATATATGGACTACAACTTTTCAATAACAAATTTAAACAAATTTAAAATCTTAGGATACAAGGTAGGCAAAAAATTTTAAGAAGCCATAATAGAATGCCTGATTACTTATTTTTTAACAAAGATAAAAACAAATGAAATTTACCATTCCACTATAAACATGGAAACAATATAAATTAGTTATTCATACTAATGTATTATATGTAGTTCTAATTATATCTTCCCTGGACTACTGCAGTAGGCCTCTGATTCATTTGGGGCTGTAGTTTTCTTCCCCCATATAATTTTTTATTCTATTTTACTATTATTTTAAATAAAATGACTTCTAGACTATTACAAGAAATACTTTATCCAGATGAATTGTTTACATTTTGTCCCATCTCCATCATCAGTCTGTTCTTTCTCTGAATCATTTGAAAATAAATTGAAGACAACATTCCCTGTAGCTACTAAAATCTATTGACATCTTTATTTCTGAAGAAAAAGGAAATTCACTTATATAATCACAATAAAGTTATCAAAATCAGAAAATGTAAATTGACACTATACTCTTTATCTAATCTATACTCCAAATTCAAATCTGGTCAGCTATTCCAATACTGTCATTTATAGCTATTAATTTTTTTTATTAGCATTCTGTCCAGAATCATATGTTTCTTGTTTTCTTGTCTCTGTAATCTCCTTTCATCTGAAGGAGTTTCTCTGATTTGCCTTGCCTTTCTTAATCTGAGTATTTTTGATGCGTACAGAACAATAATTGTTATATAGTTCTTTTGATTTTTAGAAATGTTACAATTGAAATTTATTTTATTCTTAATATTCACAAAAAGAATAATTTAATTTTCAAATCATTTTATTGGCCACATTCACTTATACATCCTCCAATGCTGGGCCTGCCTCAGAGCTAAGTATTTTTCACAGGTGAGGGCATGTCTGCTTTCATTAGTAAGAGACGGGAAGATGATTAGCTTTTAAAAGCCATGTGAATAGTTAGATGCCATACTTTTCTTTCTTTGTTTTTGTTTGGTTGTTTTTTTGAAGGAATCAGATTTATTGACATATAATTTGTGTACAATAAAACTCACAATTTTAAGTGTAATAGTTGATGACTTTTGAAAATGTATATATTCGTGTACATCATTGTTATGATATAGGACTTTTCTATCATACACAAAAGTTCCCTCATACCTTTATGCAATTAATTCCTTCCTCCATGTCACATGGCCTCTGGAAACCACTGATGCCTTTTCTACCCCTACAGTTTCCCTCTTTTTAGGATTTTATATGAATGCAGTCCATTCAGTTTATTTTATTTCATGTATGGTTTATGATAATGTTACTGTTGTGTGATCAGTAATTCATTTCTTTTATTGGGAAGTTATATTCCCTTATAAGGATATACCACAGTTTAACAATCTACCTGTTGAAGGATTTACTGAGAATTGTTTTTAGATTTTGACTATTATAAATAAACCTGCTACTAACATTCATATACAAATATTTGTTTGAACATATGTTTTTATTTCTCTTGCTACAATACCTATTAGCAAAATTGCTGGGTCATATGCACAGGCTTCCACGATAGCTCAGTGGTAGGCAAACTGCCTGCCAGTGCAGGAGATGCAAGAGACTCAGATTTGATCCCTGGGTCAGGAAGATCCCCTAGAGGAGGAAATGACAACCACTCCAGTATTCTTGACTGGGGAATCCCATGGACAGAGGAGCCTGGAAGGCTTCAGTCCATAGGGTCCCAAAGAACTGGACACTACTGAATGACTGAGCACATACACACATAGCTAAGTCATGTTTAATTTTAATAAGATGTCAAACTCCTTACCAAACTGGCTGTATCATTTTCCATTTCCATCAGCCATGTATTAGAATCCTAGTTGTTCCACATTTTTGTCAACATTTGGTATGGTAAATATGTTTTTGTTTTAGCCATTATATTAGATGTATGTTATATTATATCATTATGAATATTTTGAATTTCCCCAGTGACTAATGAAGTTGAAAAGATTTTCATGTGTTTGTTGCTGAAAGGTTTTTTGCTATAGTGTCTGTTCAATTATTTTTCCCCATTTTTAAATTTGGTTTATTGTCTTCTTGACTTGTAAGAGACTTTTATATATCCTGGATATAGATTCTGTGTTGGATATACATTTTGCAAAAAGTTTCTCCTTTTCTATGGCTTGCTTTTTCATTTAACAGTGCCATTTAAAGAGAAAAAAGTAACATGCATTATTTTTTAATTGAGGACTCAAGTTATTACACTGTGATCCTTAATATATCACAGGTACTTTCTCTTAATATTGGCCTGTGCTGTGCTTAGTCACTCAGTTATGTCTGACTCTTTGCGACCCCATGGACTGTAGCCCACCAGACTTCTCTGTCCATGGGGATTGTCCAGGTGAGAATAATGGAGTGGGTTGCCATGCCCTCCTCCAGGGGATCTTCCCAACTCAGGGATTGATTCCAGGTCTTATGCATTGTAGGCAGATTCTTTACCATCTGAGCCACCAGGGAAGCCTATGAATACTGGAGTGGGTAGCCTATCCCTTTTCCAGGGGATCTTCATGACCCAGGAATGAAACCAGGATCTCCTGCATTACAGGCGGATTCTTTATCATCTGACCTACCAAGGAAGCCCTAATATTGGCCTACTTCACACTAAATGTAACACCCTTTCAATGGTATAGTTCCACGTTATCTTCATTCTTTATACTACTTTTGCTATATGTCTTACATCTATACATGTATAATCTCCAATATGTTGTTAGAATTTTCCTGTTAAGCATTAATATCTTTTAAGAAAGTAAAAGAAGAGAAAATAACTTTGGTTTTGAGTAGATGGGTTATAATATTCCCATGTATGATTTCCTGTGTACAAAGCTTTTTGACCATTGAATTTCTTAAATATGTAAGTTTGTTATCATCAAATTTATAAATTTTGACCATTATTTTTTCAAACATGTGTATTAGATTGTTTGATAAACTTCCAAAGATTACCAAGTCTCTGTTGTTTTTCGATCCTCTTTCTCTTTGTTTTCAAATTTTGATTATTGCTGTTTATTTGAATTCAACTTTTAATACCATTTGCCATCTCCCATCTGATATTAATCTACTAAGAATTATTCATTTCAGATGTAATTTTCAGTTCCAGAATTTCCACTTAGTGTTAAAATATAATTTCAAATTCTCTGCTATGATTACACTTCTGTTCATTTATGTTTCCATCAGTTCAGTTCAGTTCAGTAGCTCAGCCATGTCCAACTCTTTGCGACCCCATGGACTGCAGCACGCCAGGATTCCCTGTCCATCACCAACTCCCAGAGCTTGCTCAAACTCATATCCATCGTGTCAGTGATGCCATCCAACCATTTCATCCTCTGGCATCTGCTTCTCCTCCTGCCTTCAATCTTTCCCAGTATCAGGGTCTTTTCCAATCAGTTGGTTCTTTCCATCAGATGGCCAAGTATTGTATTGAAGTTTTGGCTTCAGCATCAGTCCTTCCAATGAATATTCAGGACTGGTTTCCTTTAGGATTGACTGGTTGGATCTCTTTGCAGTCCAAGGAACTCTCAAGAGTCTTCTCTGACACCACAGTTCAAAAGTACTAATTCTTTGGTGCTCAGCTTTCTTTTTTTTTTTTTAATTTAATTTTATTTTTAAACTTTACAATATTGTATTGGTTCTGCCATATATCGAAATGAATCCACCACAGGCACACACGTGTTCCCCATCCTGAACCCTCCTCCCTCCTCCCTCCCCATACCATCCCTCTGGGTCGTCCCAGTGCACCAGCCCCAAGCATCCAGTATCGTGCATTGAACCTAGACTGCCGACTCATTTCATATACGATATTATACATACTTCAATGCCATTCTCCCAAATCATCTCACTCTCTCCCTCTCCCACAGAGTCCAAAAGACTATTCTATACATCAGTGTCTCTTTTGCTGTCTCATATACAGGGTTATTGTTACCATCTTTCTAAATTCCATACATATGCATTAGTATACTGTATTGGTGTTTTTCCTTCTGGCTTACTTCACTCTGTATAATAGGCTCCAGTTTCATCCACCTCATTAGAACTGATTCAAATATATTCTTTTGAATGGCTGAGTAATACTCCATTGTGTATATGTACCACTGCTTTCTTATCCATTCATCTGCTGATGGATATCTAGGTTGCTTCCATGTCCTGGCTATTATAAACAGTGCTGCGATGAACATTGGGGTACACGTGTCTCTTTCCCTTCTGGTTTCCTCAGTGTGTATGCCCAGAAGTGGGATTACTGGATCATAAGGCAGTTCTATTTCCAGTTTTTTAAGGAATCTCCACACTGTTCTCCACAGTGGCTGTACTAGTTTGCATTGCTACCAACAGTGTAAGAGGGTTCCCTTTTCTCCACATCCTCTCCAGCATTTATTACTTGTAAACTTTTGGATCGCAGCCATTCTGACTGGCGTGAAATGGTACCTCTTAGTGGTTTTGATTTGCATTTCTCTGATAATGAGTGATGTTGAGCATCTTTTCATGTGTTTGTTAGCCATCTGTATGTCTTCTTTGGGGAAATGTCTGTTTAGTTCTTTGGCCCATTTTTTGATTGGATCATTTATTTTTCTAGAATTGAGCTGTAGGAGTTGCTTATATATTTTTGAGATTAGTTGTTTGTCAGTTGCTTCATTTGCTATTATTTTCTCCCATTCTGAAGGCTGTCTTTTCACCTTGCTTATAGTTTCCTTTGTTGTGCAGAAGCTTTTAAGTTTAATTAGGTCCCATTTGTTTATTTTTTCTTTTATTTCCAATATTCTGGGAGGTGGGTCATAGAGGATCCTGCTGTGATGTATGTCGGAGAGGGTTTTGCCTATGTTCTCCTCTAGGAGTTTTATAGTTTCTGGTCTTACGTTGAGATCTTTAATCCATTTTGAGTTTATTTTTGTGTATGGCATTAGAAAGTGGTCTAGTTTCATTCTTTTACAAGTGGTTGAACAGTTTTCCCAGCACCACTTGTTAAAGAGATTGTCTTTAATCGATTGTATGTTCTTGCCTCCTTTGTCAAAGATAAGGTGTCCATATGTGCGTGGTAAGAAACAAGACAAGGGTGCCCACTTTCACCACTACTATTCAACATAGTTTTGGAAGTTTTGGCCACAGCAATGAGCAGAAAAAGAAATAAAAGGAATCCAAATTGGAAAAGAAGAAGTAAAACTCTCACTGTTTGCAGATGACATGATCCTCTACATAGAAAACCCTAAAGACTCCACCAGAAAATTACTAGAACTAATCAATGATTATAGTAAAGTTGCAGGATATAAAATCAACACACAGAAATCCCTTGCATTCCTATACATTAATAATGAGAAAACAGAAAGAGAAATTAAGGAAACAATTCCATTCACCATTACGATGAAAAGAATAAAATACTTAGGAATATATCTACCTAAAGAAACTAAAGACCTAGATATAGAAAACTATAAAACACTGGTGAAAGAAATCAAAGAGGACAGTAATAGATGGAGAAATATACCGTATTCATGGATTGGAAGAATCAATATAGTGAAAATGAGTATACTACCCAAAGCAATTTATAAATTCAATGCAATTCCTATCAAGCTACCAACGGTATTCTTCACAGAGCTAGAACAAATAATTTCACAATTTGTATGGAAATACAAAAAACCTCGAATAGCCAAAGCTATCTTGAGAAAGAAGAATGGAACTGGAGGAATCAACCTGCCTGACTTCAGGCTCTACTACAAAGCCACAGTCATCAAGACAGTATGGTACTGGCACAAAGACAGAAATACAGATCAATGGAACAAAACAGAAAGCCCAGAGATAAATTCAGCTTTCTTTATAGTCCAAAATCACAACCATACATGACTACTGGAGAAACCACAACTTTGACAAGACAGACCTCTGTTGGCAATGTCTCTGCTTTTTAATATGCTGTCTAGGTTGGTAATAGCTCTTCTTTCAAGGAGTAAGTGTCCTTTAATTGCATGGCTGCAGTCACCATCTGCAGTGATTTTGGAGCTCCCCAAAATAAGTCTCTCACTGTTTCCATTGTTTCCCCATCTATTTTCCATGAAGTGAGGGGACTGGATGCCATGATCTTAGTTTTCTGAATGTTGAGTTTTAAGCCAACTTTTTCACTCTCCTCTTTCACTTTCATCAAGAGGCTCTTTAGTTCTTCTCTTTCTGCCATAAGGATGGTGTCAACTGCGTATCTGAGTATTGATATTTCTCCCAATAATCGTAATTCCAGCTTGTGCTTCATCCAGCCCAGAGTTTCTCATGATGTACTCTGCATAGAAGTTAAATAAGCAGGGTGACAATATACAGCCTTGATGTACTCCTTTCGCGATTTGGGAAATATGTTTCCATATTTTCATTTAAATTCTTGAGCTTTTCATTAATGGCTGTTTTAAATGCTTTATATATTTTTTCTAATACCTGGATTAAGGCAGTGTTTGTTCTATTTAATACTTTTCTGTTGACTACATATTGCATTTTTTGTTTTCCTTACATACCAATTTTTATTGCATGTTAGACATGTGATTGTTGCAAGAAATCTTCATTATGCCATTTTCCCTTAAAAATGTTGAGTTTGTTTTGTTTTTTGGCAGTTAGTTTATATTGGCAGATTCATGTTTTATAGTTAGTCTTGATGTGAGAATGACCTATGAATATGGTCCTTATTTCTAAGGCCTGGATTTGTAGTATCTCACCTGAATGCCCAAGATACTTGATAACATCTCACCATTCTGACTGACTGAAACTCTAAAATCTCCTTGAACTATCATAACCTCTGATTTGCTTACCATTCACCTTTTGGCCATAAATCAAGTGATGATTCCTACATCCCAGAATCTTTCTCTGTAGCCCAACTAAAGAACCTATATTGAATCTCCATGCAGACTTCTACAGTCCTCTGTCTGTGCAACTTCTTTTTCTGTTCAGTTTCCCTGTTCCTCAAATTACAGCCATTTTATAACCTTTGAACTCACTCACTCATGTTCAGTCATGTCCAACTCTGCAACCTTATGGACTGTACCCCACCAGGGTCCTCTATCCTTGGAATTTTCCAGGAAAGAATACTGAGTTCAGTTCAGTTCAGTCGCTCAGTTGTGTCCGACTTTATAACGACCCCATGAATCGCAGCACGCCAGGCTTCCCTGTCCATCACCATCTCCCGGAGTTCACCCAGACTCACGTCCATCGAGTCAGTGATGCCATCCAGCCATCTCATCCTCTGTCGTCCCCTTCTCCTCCTGCCCCCAATCCCTCCCAGCATCAGAGTCTTTTCCAATGAGTCAACTCTTCGCATGAGGTGGCCAAAGTACTGGAGTTTCAGCTTTAGCATCATTCCTTCCAAAGAAATCCCAGGGCTGATCTCCTTCAGAATGGACGGTTGGATGTCCTTGCAGTCCAAGGAACTCTCAAAAGTCTTCTCCAACACCACAGTTCAAAGGCATCAATTCTTTGGCACTCAGCCTTCTTCACAGTCCAACTCTCACATCCATACATGACCACGGGAAAAAACATAGCCTTGACTAGACGAACCTCTGTTGGCAAAGTAATGTCTCTGCTTTTGAATATGCTATCTAGATTGGTCATAACTTTCCTTCCAAGGAGTGTCTTTTAATTTCATGGCTGCAGTCACCATCTGCAGTGATTTTGGAGCCCCCCAAAATAAAGTCTGACACTGTTTCCACTGTTTCCCCATCTATTTCCCATGAAGTGTTGGGACCAGATGCCATGATCTTAGTTTTCTGAATGTTGAGCTTTAAGCCAACTTTTTCACTCTCCTCTTTCACTTTCATCAAGAGGCTTTTTAGTTCCTCTTTGCTTTCTGCCATAAGGGTGATATCATCTGCATATCTGAGATTATTGATATTTCTCCCGACAATCTTGATTCCAGCTTGTGCTTCTTCCAGCCCAGTGTTTCTCATGATGTACTCTGCATATTAAATAAGCAGGGTGACAATATACAGCCTTGACGTACTCCTTTTCCTATTTGGAACCAGTCTGTTGTTCCATGTCCAGTTCTAACTGTTGCTTCCTGACCTGCATACAAATTTCTCAAGAGGCAGATCAGGTGGTCTGGTATTCCCATCTCTTTCAGAATTTCCCACAGTTTATTGTGATCCACACAGTCAAAGGCTTTGGCATAGTCAATAAAGCAGAAGTAAATGTTTTTTTGGAACTCTCTTGCTTTTTCCATGATCCAGTGGATATTGGCAATTTGATCTCTGGTTCCTCTGCCTTTTCTAAAACCAGCCTGAACATCAGGAAGTTCACGGTTCACATATTGCTGAAGCCTGACATGGAGAATTTTGAGCATTACTTTACTAGCATGTGAGATGTGGGTGGTAGTTTGAGCATTCTTTGGCATTGCCTTTCTTTGGGAATGGAATGGAAACTGACCTTTTCCAGTCCTGTGGCCACTGCTGAGTTTTCCAAATTTGCTGGCATATTGAGTGCAGCACTTTCACAGCATCATCTTTCAGGATTTGAAATAGCTCAACTGCAATTCCATCACCTCCACTAGCTTTGTTCGTAGTGATGCTTTCTAAGGCCCACTTGACTTCACATTCCAGGATGTCTGGCTCTAGGTGAGTGATCACACCATCATTATTATCTGGGTCGTGAAGATCTTTTTTGTAGAGTTCTTCTGTGTATTCTTGCCACCTTTTCTTAATATCTTCTGCTTCTGTTAGGTCCATACCATTTCTGTCCTTTATTGTGCCCATCTTTGCATTAAACGTTCCCTTGGTATCTGCGCGGGTGCAGTAGGGACTAGAGGAGCTATCCCACGTTGAAGGTCAGGAAGGGTGGCGATGAGGAGATAAGGTAAGGAGCAGAGGCTGCACTTTTCTGGAGTAGCCATGAAGAGACACCCCACGCCCAAGGTAAGAGAACCCCAAGTAAGACAGTAGGTGTTGCAAGAGGGCATCAGAGGGCAGACACACTGAAACCATACTCACAGGAAACTAGTCAATCTAATCACACTAGGACCACAACCTTGTCTAACTCAATGAAACTAAGCCATGCCTGTGGGGCAACCCAAGATGGGCGGGTCATGGTGGAGAGATCTGACAGAATGTGGTCGACTAGAGAAGGGAATGGCAAACCACTTTAGTATTCTTGCCTTGAGAACCCCATGAACAGTATGAAAAGGCAAAATGATAGGATACTGAAAGAGGAACTCCCCAGGTCAGTAGGTGCCCAATATGCTACAGGAGATCAGTGGAGAAATAACTCCAGAAAGAATGAAGGGATGGAGCCAAAGTAAAAAGAATACCCAGCTGTGGATGTGACTGGTGATAGAAGCAAGGTCTGGTGCTGTAAAGAGCAATATTGCATAGGAACCTGGAATGTCAGGTCCATGAACCAAGGCAAATTGGAAGTGGTCAAACAAGAGATGGCAAGAGTGAATGTCGACATTCTAGGAATCAGCGAGCTAAAGTGGACTGGAATGGGTGAATTTAACTCAGATGACCATTATATCTACTACTATATCTACTACTGCGGGCAGGAATCCCTTAGAAGAAAAGGAGTAGCCATCATGGTCAACAAAAGAGTCTGAAATGCAGTACTTGGATGCAATCTCAAAAACGACAGAATGATCTCTGTTCGTTTCCAAGGCAAACCATTCAGTATCACAGTAATCCAAGTCTATGCCCCAACCAGTTATGCTGAAGAAGCTGAAGTTCAACGGTTCTATGAAGACCTACAAGACCTTTTAGAACTAACAGCCAAAAAAGATGTCCTTTTCATTATAGGGGACTGGAATGCAAAAGTAGGAAGTCAAGAAACACCTGGAGTAACAGGCAAATTTGGCCTTGGAATATGGAATGAAGCAGGGCAAAGACTAATAGAGTTTTGCCAAGAGAACGCACTGGTCATAGCAAACACCCTCTTCCAACAACACAAGAGAAGACTCTACACAAGGACATCAATGGATGGTCAGTACCGAAATCAGATTGATTATACTCTTTGCAACCAAAGATGGAGAAACTCTATACAGTCAGCAAAAACAAGACTGGGAGCCGACTGTGGCTCAGATCATGAACTCCTTATTGCCAAATTCAGACTGAAATTAAAGAAAGTAGGGAAAACCATTCAAGTATGACCCAAATCAAATCCCTTATGATTATACAGTAGAAGTGACAAACATATTCAAAGGATTAGATCTGATGGCCACCCATTGCCTGTATAATAAAATTCAAACTCCTAAATTAGATATTCAAGATCCCTTAGTTCAGCATTTTTCAGATTTCAATTTCCAGACTTTTTTCTTACATTCTCTGAACTTCCAAAATTAATGGCTTCAAATTTAATGGGGGTAACTACAGGTTTAAAATGAATATTTCCCTCTCCACATCACCATAATCTAATTTGGTACATCTAAAATGGGCTGAGAATATAATTTTATTTAGTAAAGAGTTAAAGCAGTTTTGATGCAAGCAGTCAAAGGCTACATGTTGAGGATTATAGTTCAAGTCTTGCAACTCAAATTGTGGTCAGAGAATCAGCTGTATCTGCCTCAAATGAGATTTGGGGGAATGAAGAATACTACTCCCTATTCAGCCAGAATGTGCTTTTTTTAAAGAAAAGAAAAATCCCACATAACAGGTTTGTGAGCTAAGGTTTGAAAAACACTATTTTAGATTACTCCATTCTTTAGATTATGTACTTTCATACTTCTGTTTTTATTGTTGTTATTTCTTCTGCTTGATATCTTTTTAAAATTTCTTTTCCTGATATAAAAGTATTATTTGTTTAAAACCAATAAAATTTAACCTTCTTAAACTTTCTCGAACAGATGTTACTGTACTCTCTTTTGGGTTTCAGTTACAAATTCGTGTTTATTTATTTATTTTTAAATCACGGCTCTTGTAATTATTAATTTGTTTATTTCACATGTGAACTTTGAGCATTGGTCTTTTTGTTTGTTTCCTCAATGTATACAAACTGTAAAAGATCCTTGATAAATACTTTTGAGGAATGAATGGGTACTCAAACATTAGTACAAACACTGCTTGATATTTATTTATTCAATAATGTACCTTAATAAATACTTCCAGCTTAAAAGCTACACTATTCTTCTTAATATATCAGTTCTGAGACTTAACAGTGCATATCCCAGACAAATTGCCCTCTTCCTCTGTATCTCTGAAATGGCGGAAATATAATTTCTGATTTCATTGAGTGGTTTACAGCTTAAAAAAGGAAAAACCATGTGCGGTATGACATGCAGAAAAATACCTAGTACATAGTAAGTATTTAATAGAAAGCTAATTATTATTGTTGAACTTTTATTTCATAAAACATTTATTAGAGATGTACTATGTCATTCATACTGTTCAGGGGTTCTCAAGGCAAGAATACTGAAGTGGTTTGCCCTTCCCTTCTCCAATGAACCACGTTTCGTCTGCCTCGTGAGAAATCTGTATGCAAGTCAAGAAGCAACAGTTACAACTGGACATGGAACAACAGACTGGTTCCAGATCTGTCTGGAAAGGAGTATGACAAGGCTGTATATTGACACCCTACTTATTTAACTTATGTGCAGAGTACATCATGTGAAATGCCAGACTGGATGAAGCACAAACTGGAATCAAGATTGCCGGGAGAAATATCAATAACCTCAGATACGCAGATGACACCATCCTTATGGCAGAAAGCGAAGAAGAACTAAAGAACCTCTTGATGAAAGTGAAAGAGGAGAGTGAAAAAGTTGGCTGAAAACTCAACATTCAGAAAACTAAGATCATGGCATCCAGTCCCCTCACTTTATGGAAAATAGATGGGGAAACAATGGAAACAGTGAGAGACTTATTTTGGGGAGCTCCAAAATCACTGCAGATGGTGACTGCAGCCATGAAATTAAAATATGCTTGCTCCTTGGAAGAAGAGCTATGACCAACCTAGACTGCATATTAAAAAGCAAAGACATTACTTTACCAACAGAGGTCTGTCTGGTCAAAGTTGTGGTTTTTCCAGTAGTCATGTATGGTTGTGAGAGTTGGATTATAAAGAAATCTGAGCACTGAAGAATTGATGCTTTTGAACTGTGATGTATTTTCATCACACTTAAACCTTTAATAATTCATATCTTTTGTGAAGATATATTCAGAATCATTTCAACAAAAGCCATGAAAGTATGAACTTTCATGAGCAGTTATTATCATAGAATTAGGTCAGATTTGGGGTCAGTACATTAATATGAATATATAAACATAATTGTAAGGATATGGTATGTACTAACATTTCTACATATTTATACCATTTTGTACTCATTGCAATTACATAAGATAGATACAAGAGGCTTGCACATGAAAGGCACAATTTTTCTAGTAGAAAGGTGATTGGCAGTGGATGGTAACATATCTTACCCAGGAGACCTAAGTTCAAATTCCAGATTGGTTTTGATTTAAATGCACATTTAAAGAAAACATTCTATGTTATGGTGTGCCAGTTTAGTTCTTGGGTAGCAGACCTGAAAATGATTTGGAAATACAAAGAATTTATGAGGAAGTGACATTTTAAAACGAAAAAGAAGGGAGGCGGTCCCAAGATGGCAGAGGAATAGGATGGGGAAATCACTTTCTCCCCCACAAATTCATCAAAAGAACATTTGAACGCTGAGTAAATTCCACAAAACAACTTCTGAATGCTGGGAGAGGACATCAGGCACCCAGAAAAGCAGTCCACTGTTTTCAAAAGGAGATGGAAAAGTCTTGAGGCTACTGTAAGAATAAGACTGAAAACCAGAGGCAGGAGGCTTAAGTCCAAATCCTAAGAACACCAGAGAACTCCTGACTCCAGGGAACATTAATCAACAGGAACTCATCAAATGCCTCCATACCTACACTGAAACCAAGCACCACCCAAGGGCCAACAAGTTCCAGAGCAAGGCATACCATGCAAATTATCCACCAACGCAGGAACATAGCCCTGAGCTTCAATATACAGGCTGCCCAAAGTCACTCCAAAGCCACTGACATCTCATAACTCATTACTGGACACTTCATTGCACTCCAGAGAGAAGAAATCCAGCTCCACCCACCAGAACCCCGACACAAGCTTCCCTAACCAGGAAACCTTGACAAGCCACCTGTCCAACCCCACCCACAGCAAGGAAACTCCACAATATAGGGAACTTCACAAACTGCCAGAATATTGAAAGGCCACCCAAAACACAGCAATATAAACAAGATGAAGAGGCAGAGAAACACCCAGCAGATAAAGGAACAGGATAAATGGCCACCAAACCAAACAAAAGAGGAAGAAATAGGGAATCTACCTGATGAAGAATTCCGAACAATGATTGTGAAAATGATCCAAAATCTTGAAAACAAAATGGAGGTACAGATAAATAGCCTGGAGACAAGGATTGAGAAGATGCAAGAAAGGTTTAACAAGGACCTAAAAGAAATAAAAAAGAGTCAATATATAATGAATAATGCAATAAATTAGATCAAAAACACTCTGGAGGGAACCAACAGTAGAATAACAGAGGCAGAAGATAGGATAAGTGAGGTAGAAGATAGAATGGTAGAAATAAATGAAACAGAGTGGAAAAAGAAACATGAATTAAAAGAAATGAGGACAATCTCAAGACCTCTGGGACAATGTTAAACTCCCCAACATTCGAATCATAGGAGTCCCAGAAGAAGAAGACAAAAAGAAAGACCATGAGAAAATGCTTGAGGAGATAATAGTTGAAAAGTTCCCTAAATGGGGAAGGAAATAAACACCCAAGTCCAAGAAACCGAGAGAGTCCCAAACAGGGTAAACCCAAGGCAAAACACCCCAAGACACATATTAATCAAATTAACAAATATCAAACACAAAGAACAAATATTAAAAGCAGCAAGGAAAAAAACAAAAAGCAGCAAGGGAAAAACAACAAATAACACACAAGGGGATTCCCATAAGGATAACAGCTGATCTTTCAGTAGAAATTATTCAGGCCAGGAGGAAATGGCAGGACATACTTAAAATCATGAAAGAAAATAACCTACAGGCCAGATTACTGTACCCAGCAAGGATCTCATTCAGATATGAAGGAGAAATCAAAAGCTTTACAGGCAAGCAAAAGCTGAGAGAATTCAGCATCACCAAACCAGCTCTTCAACAAATGCTAAAGGATCTTCTCTAGACAGAAAACACAAAAAGGGTGTATAAACTTGAAACCAAAACAATAAAGTAAATGGCAATGGGATCATACTTATCAATAATTACCTTGAATGTAAATGGGTTGAATGCCCCAACAAAAAGACAAAGACTGGCTGAATGGATACAAAACCAAGAACCCTATATATGTTGTCTACAAGAGACCCACCTCAAAACATACGGACTGAAAGTAAAGGGCTGGAAAAAAATATCCCACGCAAATAGAGACCAAAAGAAAGCAGGAGTAGCAATACTCATATCAGATAAAACAGACTTTAAAACAAAGGATGTGAAAAGAGACAAAGAAGGACACTACATAATGATCAAAGGATCAATCCAAGAAGAAGATATAACAATTATAAATATATATGCACCCAACATAGGAGCACCGCAATATGTAAGGCAAATGCAAACAAGTATGAAAGGGGAAATTAACAATAACACAATAATAGTGGGAGACTTTAATACCCCACTCACACCTATGGATAGATCAACTAAACAGAAAATTAAGAAGGAAACACAAACTTTAAATGATACAATAGGCCAGTTAGACCTAATTGATATCTATAGGGACATTTCACCCCAAAACAATGAATTGCACCTTTTTTCTCAAGCGCACATGGAATCTTCTCCAGGATAGATCACATCCTGGGCCATAAATCTAGCCTTGGTAAATTCAAAAAAATTGAAATCATTCCAAGCATCTTTTCTGACCACAATGCATTAAGATTAGATTTCAATTACAGGAGAAAAACTATTAAAAATTCCAACAATGGACTCTGAACAACATACTGCTGAATAACCAACAAATCACAGAAGTCAAAAAAGAAATCAAAATTTTCATAGAAAGGAATGAAAATGAAAACACAACACCCCAAAACCTGTGGGATACTATAAAAGCAGTGCTAAGGGGAAGGTTCATAACAATACAGGCATACGTCAAGAAACAAGAAAAAAGTCAAATAAATAACCTAACTCCATATCTAAAGCAACTAGAAAAAAAGAAATGAAGAACCCCAGGGTTAGTAGAAAGAAATAAATCTTAAAAATTAGGGCAGAAATAAATGCAAAAGAAACAAAAAAGACCATAGCAAAAATTGACAAAGCCAAAAGCTGGTTCTTTGAGAGGATAAATAAAATTGACAAACCATTAGCCAGACTCATCAAGAAACAAAGGGAGAAAAATCAATAAAGTTAGAAATGAAAATGGAGAAATCACATCAGTCAACGCAGAAATACAAAGGATTATAAGAGACTACTATCAGCAATTATATGCCAATAAAATGGACAACGTGGAAGAAATGGACAAATTCTTAGAAAAGTACAACTTCCCAGAACTTAACCAGGAAGAAATAGAAAATCTTAGCAGACCCATCACGAGCACAGAAATTGAAACTGCAATCAGAAATCTTCAAGCAAACAAAAGCCCAGGTCCAGACGGCTTCACAGGTGAATTCTACCAAAAATTTAGAGAATAGCTAACACCTATCCAACTCAAAGTCTTCCAGAAAATTGCAGAGGAAGGTAAACTTCCAAACTCATTCTATGAAGCCACCATCATCCTAATACCAAAACCTGACAAAGATGCCACAAAAAAAGAAAACTACAGGCCAATATCACTGATAAATATAGATGCAAAAATCCTTAACAAAATTCTAGCAATAAGAATCCAACAACACATTAAAAAGATCATACATCATGACCAAGTGGGCTTCATCCCAGGGATATAAGGATTCTTCAGTATCCACAAATCAATCAAGGTAATACACCATATTAACAAATTGAAAAATAAAAACCATATGATTATCTCAATAGATGCAGAGAAAGCCTTTGACAAAATTCAACATCCATTTATGATGAAAACTCTCCAGAAAGCAGGAATAGAAGGAACATACCTCAACATAATAAAAGCTATATATGACAAACCCACAGCAAACATTATCCTCAATGGTGAAAAATTGAAAGCATTTCCGCTAAAGTCAGGAACAAGACAAGGGTGCCCACTCTCACCACTACTATTCAACATAGTTTTGGAAGTTTTTGCCACAGCAATCAGAGCAGAAAAAGAAATAAAAGGAATCCAAATTGGAAAAGAAGAAGTAAAACTCTCACTGTTTGCAGATGACATGATCCTCTACATAGAAAACCCTAAAGACTCCACCAGAAAATTACTAGAGCTAATCAATGAATATAGTAAAGTTGCAGGATATAAAATCAACACACAAAAATCCCTTGCATTCCTATACACTAATAATGAGAAAATAGAAAGAGAAATTAAGGAAACAATTCCATTCACCATTGCAACAAGAAGAATAAAAATAAAATACTTAGGAATATATCTACCTAAAGAAACTAAAGACCTATATATAGAAAACTATAAAACACTGGTGAAAGAAATCAAAGAGGACACTAATAGATGGAGAAATATACCGTGTTCATGGATCGGAAGAATCAATATAGTGAAAATGAGTATACTACCCAAAACAATTTATAGATTCAATGCAACCTCTATCAAGCTACCAATGGTATTTTCCACACAACTAGAACAAATAATTTCACAATTTGTATGGAAATACAAAAAACCTCAAATAGCCAAAGCAATCTTGAGAAAGAAAACTGGAACTGGAGGAATCAACCTGCCTGACTTCAGGCTCTACTACAAAGCCACAGTCATCAAGACAGTATGATACTGGCACAAAGACAGAAATATAGATCAATGGAACAAAACAGAAAGCCCAGAGATAAATCCATGCACCTATGGACACCTTATCTTCGACAATGGAGGCAAGAATATACAATGGAGAAAAGACAATCTCTTTAACAAGTGGTGCTGGGAAAACTGTTCAACCACTTGTAAAAGAATGAAGCTAGAATACTTTCTAACACCATACACAAAAATAAACTCAAAATGGATTAAAGATCTATATGTAAGACCAGAAACTATAAAACTCCTAGAGGAGAACATAGGCAAAACCCTCTCTGACATACATCACAGCAGGATCCTCTATGACCCATCTCCCAGAATATTGGAAATAAAAGAAAAAATAAACAAATGGGACCTAATTAACTTAAAACCTTCTGCACAACAAAGGAAACTATAAGCAAGGTGAAAAGACAGCCTTCAGAATGGGAGAAAATAATAGCAAATGAAGCAACTGACAAAGAATTAATCTCAAAAATATACAAGCAACTCCTGTAGCTCAATTCCAGAAAAATAAACGATCCAATCAAAAAATAGGCCAACAAACTAAACAGACATCTCTCCAAAGAAGACATACAGATGGCTAACAAACACATGAAAAGATGCTCAACATCACTCATTATCAGAGAAATGCAAATCAAAACCACAATGAGGTACCATTTCACGCCAGTCAGAATGGCTGCGATCCGAAAGTCTACAAGCAATAAATGCTGGAGAGGGTGTGGAGAAAAGGGAACCCTCTTGCCCTGTTGGTGGGAATGCAAACTAGTACAGCCACTGTGGAGAACAGTGTGGAGATTCCTTAAAAAACTGAAAACAGAACTGCCATATGACCCAGCAATCCCACTTCTGGGCATATGCACTGAGGAAACCAGAATTGAAAGAGACACATGTACCCCAATATTCATCGCAGCACTGTTTATAATAGCCAGGACATGGAAGCAACCTAGATGTCCATCAGCAGACGAATGGATAAGAAAGTAGTGCTACATATACACAGTGAAGTATTACTCAGCCATTAAAAAGAATACATTTGAATCAGTTCTAATGATGTGGATGAAACTTGAACCTATTATACAGAGAGAGTGAAGTAAGCCAGAAAGCGAAACACCAATGCAGTATACTAACACACATATATGGAATTTAGAAAGATGGTAATGATAACCCTGTATGCGAGACAGCAAAGAGACACAGATGTATAGAACAGTCTTTTGGACTCTGTGGGAGAGGGCGAGGGTGGTATGATTTGGGAGAATGACATCGAAACATGTATATTATCATATGTGAAATGAATCGCCAGTCCAGGTTCGATGCATAATACAGAATGCTCAGGGCTGGTGCACTGAGATGACCCAGAGGGATGATATGGGGAGGAAGGTGATAGGGGGGTTCAGGATGGCGAACGCATGTACACCCGTGGTGGATTCATGTCAATGTATGGCAAAACCAATACAATTAGCCTCCAATTAAATAAATCTATGCTAAAAACAAACAAACGAAAAAAAATAAAAAAAATATAATGAAAATGATTAGGCTTCCACCTACTAAATCTGAAACTCTGGTGGTAGAGCCAAACCAATTGTGTTTTACTAAGCCCTCAGTGCATCTGACGCACACTCAAATTTGATAACTACTGTCTTAGCCCAGGGAATAGCAACGATTGAAGCCGTATTGCTCTTATAACTGTATAACTTAAACAAGTTAATAAAACCTCTTTGAGCAGTGTTTTTTTTTTTTTTCCCCCTCAGTGATAATTCTATATGGCACCATTATGGCATTCAGAGATACTAGCAAGGTTCTTTTTTTTCCTTACTAAAAGCAAAGGGCAGATTTGGAGAATTAGAGTTGTCAAGTTATAAAGTGTTGAAGTAGACTCTAAAATCATCAAGAAAATCTTGGATTATATTCTGAATGTTTTATTTTAAAAGATAGAGAAAGGATGAAATTGCTAAGAGAGTAGATCTGAAAAGTTCTCATCACAGACACGAAAGAAGATAACTATGTGGGGATGAATGTTAACTAGACTTACTATGGTAATCATTTTCCAATATATAGATATGTCAAATCATTAGGCTGTACATCTAAAGCTAATGTTATATGTCATTTATATCTTAATAAAAAATAAAAGTGACAAATAAAAGCAAAAAATTAAAAAAATAAAAGGAAAAAGAAGGTAGGATTGGTCTGGAGGCGCTTTCAGACCACAGTGCAGACTTTCTGGAATCTCTACCAGCCCAGTGGGATCTCCAGAGAAAACTTTGGCCTAGGAGTGTCTCATCGAGTGGAAATGGCTAGGCTCTTTTACTACCACCTTTCTCAGTCATTGACTTGGGGCCACCTTGAAAAAAATCATAATCTCAGCTCAAACGCTGCAGAGAATCCTGAAATAGCTAGCTGAGGGAGGCTGCCAGCTAACCACCCTCGTGGTGTAATCTTTTTGAAGGGGGATCTGAGTGGTACATCTCTGCATCTGCCAGGCATGGGAATATGCTCCTGACTTTATATTAAATGAAAGAGATTACTTACCTCTATATGTAATATGAGTTTAATTGTGTACCTAATAATTGATAATAAAAATTATGTTTCAAACATTATGATAAATTTATTACATTATTTGATTTAATCCACACAACTCTTATGAGATTTGTACTGTTATTAACATCATTTTACAGGAAAAAATTTATCCAGAGCTCAAGAGGTAAAGAAATGCAGGAAGTGGCCTTCAGTATGCAAGCACAGGTTTGTTTGCTGTACTAGTCTGTGCTCTATTTAGTTTTATGGAGGTACATATATAGGAAAAGAATGAAAGAAAATAAATACACACATAAATGGTGATAGTGATTATATGGTAGGTTTGTTGTTGCTTAGTTCCTAAGTTGTGTCCAACTCTTTTGTGACCCCATTGACTGTGGCCTGCCAGGCTCCTCTGTCCATGGGATTTCCCAGGCAAGAATACTGGCATGGGGTGCTCGTTCCTTCTCCAGAGGATCTTCTTGACCCAGGAACCAGACCCATGTCTCCTGCATTGACTGGTGGATTCTTTACCGCTGAGCCATCGAGGAAGTCTATATGGCAGGATGCAGGTTATTAAAATTTTTATTCCTTTATTTTCTACATTTTTTACCGTGAGATACTTTGGTTATCTATTGAGGCATAACAAACTACCCCAAACTTATTTTTATCATTCAGCGATCATTTCAGAAATTCAGACAAGATATAGTGGTGATGGCTTGATGCTGCTCCACCATGTGTAGGGCCTTAGCTGAAAAGACATGAATGACTAGGAGTTACTCCATCAACTGAGGAATTGGAATCCTCTGGAGATTTCACATGTCTGGTGCCTGGGATGGGATGACTATAAGGCTGGTCTTAAGTGGGTCATTTGATTGAAGAACCTTTATATGCTGTGTACATTCTCATGTGGCCTTGGATTCTGTACAGCATGGCTGCCTCAAGTTAGACTTCTTAAATGGTAGCTCAGAGCTTCAAGAGCAAATTTTCCAGAAAACACGGAGAAAGCTATGTGGTTTTCTATGACCTAGCCTTGGAAGAAATGTAGCTCATTTCTGCCATACTCTTTTGATCACAATCCACCCAGATATGAGGGGAAGGAATACAGATTTCACATCTAAATGGAAAGATTGTAAATGAATGCTTACTATATTTAATTAATAAAACATCCAGAAGATATGGGGCTTCCCAGGTGGCACTAGTGGTAAAGAACCCACATGCCAATGCAGGAGAAGCAAAAGACACGAGTTCTATCTCTGGGTTGGAAAGATCCCCTAGAGAAGGAAATGACAACCCACTCCAGTATTCTTGCCTGGAGAATTCTAGTACAGAGAAGCCTGGTGGGCTACAGTCCATAGTGTCACAAAGAGTCAGACACAGTTGAAGTAACTTAGCATGAGGACATATAACCAGAGGACATATTTGCATAGTCAGAAAAAAGTAAAATTTAGATATTAAACAATCCCAGTTTAATTTTTATTATGGAATAGATTTGGCAAAAACGTGTGTGTGTGTGTGTGTGTGTATTTTTAATTTATGTAATTTGGTAGTAGAGAATCTGAGCTGTCTCATACTAATACCTACATTTTCTGGATTTATCTATAATAATTGTAGGGTTAATAAAAGGCAAGATAGTAGATCCTGTATTCGAGTTTTGTGCATAGGAAAATGTTGAAGTCGCTACCACTATAAAAAATTTTCATCGGTTTAATAAATCTTCAAAGGTCTATTGTACCCTTAATTCTGTTTTTCACACAAGGATTTTCCTTTGTTTAAAAATCATAAGCATTTCACACATGAAAGTGTTACAGAGGCTTATTTATCACATAACTTTAGAATGCTTCTATGTATCCCACTAAATAATAATGATGTAAATTTGGCTGAAAGGGAAAACCTAAGGGAAAGCCTGTCAGTTCCCCAGAATAATATTCCCAAACCACATCTTGAGTCTTTCTTTTAAAACACTTGCCCTCAGACACTTTTTATATATTACAGAATACAAGCAGGAAGTGAGGTCAGCTTTATAATATTTAAAATTTGCCTGATATTTTTATTTTCTATGAATTTCCTTTCTAGGATATGTGCACCAGATTGCTGAATTTTTAAATTATTCCATCAGGAAACAATATTCCTGTAGAGTAGGGGAGAAATGTTTGGCATGTGTCAATTAAATACAACAAAATGCAATAAAAGTAAATCTTCTCAATTTTTTCCTTGAGATTGAAACCAAGGAAAAATCAGTGAAAACACTATGGATAGTCAAAAGTTAAGCATGGACTTTGGAATCAAACAGATCTGAGTTTGTATTTAGCTTCAACACTTAGACAAAGTATTTCTGGTTCTGCAAGAACTTTAAATTCTTGAGCCTGACTGTCATCAACTATAAAGTAGTTCAGTTCAGTTCAGCCACTCATTTGTGTTGGATTCTGCGACCCCATGGACTACAGCACACCAGGCCTCCCTGTCCATCACCAACTCCTGGAGCTTGCTCAAACTCATGTCCATTGAGTTGGTGATACCATCCAACCATCTCATCCTCTGTCATCCTTTTCTCCAACTGCCTTCAGTCTTTCCCAGCATCAGGGTCTTTTCCAATGAGTCATTTCTTTGCATCAGGTGACCAGAGTAGTGGAGTTTCAGTTTCAACATCAGTCCTTCCAGTGAATATTCAAGACTGATTTGCTTTAGGATTGACCGGTTAGATCTCCTTGCAGTTCAAGGGACTCTCAAGAGTCTTCTCCAACACCACAATTCAAAAACATCAATTCTTTATCCCTGTAAAGTAGAGACAATAATATTTTTCTTATAGGTAAATTGTGAGGCTTGAAAGAGGTGTAGATTAAACATTTTACTTGGTACTTAGCTCATAGAAAATTATGTAAAAGTAGCAATGATTATTTCATTACATTTTAGCGTAACTTGATAGAATTGGAGTTCTATTTTTATAGTATTTAATAAAAATATATTTGGATCAATCAGAAGTCAGCTTGAGAAATCCAGCCGATATATGAAAGGGTGATTTACTACTTTTAAGTTTTAACTTCACTATTTATCAGTTCTGAAGGAATCATAACATACTTTTTCTTAAAATCCACAAATTCCAGCTAAATAAGAGGACATACAAAGTCAGCTGAGAAAAAGATGAATGTGTGTTTACAAGAATCTGCCCAATAGATAAATATTTCATATGCTCAATGATTTTCATATAATTTATTTTAATTTAGCTTAGTATGGTACTTGTCATAAGGTATATATCCATTAATAAATATTCATTGAATTAAAGCATATCCATCTTTTTACTGATTTATATGAGTTTTTCATATATTAAATATACAAACCACTTGTCAGTTTTATATGTTGTGAATATTCTTTCTCCAATTTGTCATTTTCTTACAATATTGTTTTCCTCATGCTTTTATTTGCTTGTGTTCCCTCTATTAAAAATATTATTTTATGCTTAAAAATGCCACCTTCATCTCTTTACATTTAAATGTTTGTTCATCTGCAAGGAAACGTTTTGAGGTGATATCTCTCCCATTTATCTCAGAGACTATTCATGCAGGAAATGAGTGTAAAGGGGTTATATAACTTGCCTTAGTTTATATAGTCATTAGCAGATCTGGGATTCTAACTAGGGAGGCTAATTCTAACACAATCTTAACCCTGCATTGTAAGTATCCCAATTTAATATTTGAAAAACAGAACATTTTATTTCTACCTCAGAAACTGCCTTTTCCTGTTCTTCTCTATATCAGTGACATATCATTTTACTGCTATTACACTTGGAAAAATTTGAATACCTAATACAATGGCCTGCAAAACCCTATAAGATCAGATGCCTTTGATCTCATCTTGCACAATACTCTTTCCTTCTTTTATTTTTTTTAACCTTGTATTCAGCACTGACCTTAAATACTCTAAGCTTATTTTCATCTTATTTCTGTGAAGAGTCATGTTAGAAATAAGGAGAAAAAGTGTGAGAGGTACTAGTGAGTCAAAACCAGCACAATTCTGAAACTGATTCAGTTGGAGGGACTCAAAGTCATTTTGGAATGAGAAAGTGCCATTAATGTAAATAAGGAATGCTAGGAGATGACAGTTGGAAAACACTTGGAAAATTATGAACGGTTTTCACAACAGTACTTTTGAGTTTTTAATTTGAGATGGCATTGGTAGTCAGGATATATGGAATTTGAACTTAGCAGAGAAGTCAGGACTGAAAATGAAGTTATTGGACTGTGTAAGAATAATCAAAGGTGGCAGTTAGAATGAGAAAATAGCTTGGGGCTACACTCTGAAATCACTCAATTTTTGGAGACAGAAAGGATATTGATAAAATTAGCTTACTTCAGTGGAAAAAATGGTGGGGTTTTTTGGTTTGTTTTTGTTTTAGAGTGGAAGAAACATTAAGTCTGTAATTTGAGCAGAAGGAGCCAATGGAATAGTAAAGGAAGATGAATTTTATATTTAACTTTCTTTTTAGAGCAGGTAAACAGTGAAAGATTTGGAAAATATAACATTTATCTTGCTATTTGAAGTACTTTGTCAAAGTTTTTTTTTTTTTTCAATTTTTACAACTTCCAGATCTTCACTTGTGTGTGACAACATTAAGAAATCAGACTTTGTTTTCTAATGGGAGGATTTTCTTAACTGACAGTATTTGAAATTATATGCATAAATGCAATGGCCTATCCCATGAAGACTTGGCTTTCTTCTCACTGGGTGTGTGACACATTGATGGTCAAGTATTATAAAGTTATGGTTTGGATTCTCCCTTTGAGGGAGAGAGTTAAACATGAAGACCTTTCTTCACATTCCCTTCCAGATCTGGAATTCTGTGAATATGTGACACTCCACATTATTCTTTTGAAAGTTCTGAATTATAAAATGAAGTTTATAGTAATTTTTCTTGAGATCATTTAGATAAATTTTATTTTTAATGTGTTTTTTGTCAACAACTATTTTTGAAGTCTCACCATGTGCCAGTTTAAATGTTAGTGCATATGAAAGGTTAATTACATAATAAAAATTCAATGAATGTTCATTTCTATTAATACTATTAAAAAGTATCATGTCTGTCCAAAGACAATGGAGAGGAGTACTATGCAAATAATAGTATGAAGAAAATAATTTGGTCATCAAATAAATTACTCTAACTTTAATGCTCAAACAATGCTTCAAACATTTTCACTGAGTGAAAATATTTTAGTGAGTCAAGTTATTAATAAGAAAATCACCACTGATTGATTATATATAGAGTCCATGACACTGTGCTTTAATTATGTATTGGACCCATAACACGTATGTGTTAGAGGAGAATCAATTACTGAACTACCATGAAATGGTCCACTGCAGCCAGTTCAATAGTGCAGTTGCTGGAAAAAGCATATTTACTGGAGTGACCTACAAGTAAGATTGAGTTGAGTTTGCAAGTGTCTTACTGTAGGTAAATGTCCTTTCTGTCTTTCATGGTCAAGTGGTAGAAGATTGATTATAACTGAACAGTCTGTCATCTGTTCCTACATTTCAAACATCTGAGAACTGCTCTTTGCTTTTTCATGTGCTCTGTTGAAGAAATCACACTTAAGTTTTCTTTGGGTGCATAAACTGGCTGACAGTCAGGGAATCAATATATCCTGTTGCACAGTGTTCAAACCTGCTATTAAGAGAAAAGTAACACTAAAGATGTGTTTCCTTGCAGGATAGTGCAGAATTGATCACTTCTCTGCTTCACAGTGGAGCTGATATACAGCAGGTTGGGTATGGTGGCCTCACTGCCCTGCATATTGCTACCATTGCTGGTCACCTAGAGGTAAGTCACACCTTGGTCACCTGCAAAAACAAATCTGCCTCTTTGGAATCTTGTTTTTAACTGTTTTCAAATGCTGACTTTTGAAATTCTAGGAGTTGGCTTAATTTTAGCTAATGAATCCATACATTTTGAGGGAGACCGAAATAAGCTGTATAGATGTTCTTTTGATAGTAAATTCAGTCTGTTTTGTAACAGTGTAATCAAATATTAATTAATATAAAGATGGCTAGATACATAGAGGCTATATAGCATTGAGAGACTTCCCAGGTGGCGCAGTGGTAAAGAATCCACCTGTCAAGCAGGAGGCATCAGAGATGCAGGTTTGATTCCTGGGTCAGGGATATCCCCTAAAGAAGGAAATAGCAACCCACTCCAGTATTCTTGCCTGGAAAATTCCATGGACACAGTCCATAGAGCAGCAAAGAATTGGACATGACTGAGCAACTAAGTAGCAGCATATAGCAGTTATTAGAAACATAGATATTGGAGTCAGGCAACTGTTGCTACCACTTGCTATATTTACCTCAAGCAAGTTACTGTACCTTCAAGCATCTGTTTTCCTCATTATAAAATAGAAATGATAGGCCCATCATAGTGATTAAATTGGGAGAAGGCAATGGCACCCCACTTCAGTACTGTTGCCCGGAAAATCCCATGGACAGAGGAGCCTGGTAGGCTGCAGTCCATGGGGTTGCTAAGAGTCAGACACGACTGAGCGACTTCACTTTCACTTTCCACTTTCACGCACTGGAGAAGGAAATGGCAACCCACTCCAGTGTTCTTGCCTGGAGAATCCCATGGACGGAGAAGCCTGGTAGGCTGCAGTCCATGGAGTCGCACAGAGTCAGACACGACTGAAGCGACTTAGCAGCATTAGGTGATCCACATAAAAGACTTTGCAGATGGCTTCACTCAAGGTAAGGACTCAGTGAAAAATTATTCAGTAATTCATTCACTCATGCATTATTTTATTTATTAAGCATCTATTGTACACCAGATATTGTTCTAGTTGCTGAGGTGACTGTAACAAGTAAGACAAGAAATATTTTGGAATTTAGTTTTAGAGAACGAAACAAGCAATAAGGAAAAAATTATTATATAATGTTAGTTGTGAATATAAGAAAAATAATAAAATGAGGTAAGATGAAAACAGCATGAAGAAGTAGGCACCATTTTAAACAAGCTATATAGTGAAGCTATGATTAATATATGTAATAGTACCTGCAAAGCCCTGAGGCAGAGATAGCTAAGTGTATTTGAAGGGCACAAGTAAGCCAAAGTCATTAGTATATACGAGCTGGAGGTAGAGTAATGGACATAAGGTCAGGTGACGGTTACAAATAAGATCGCAAAGCGTTTTAAAGGCCATAGAAGGGACTCTGGCTCTTATCTAAAATTTAATTGGTGAAATATTATTTTATATATGAGAAACACTTTAATTTTCATTATTTAATTTATTGTAGAAATCCTTATGAAATAGTTTTTATCATCACTGCCATTTAATAGATATAAAACCAAGGCTGTTATACAGTAATTATCTTTACAGATTACAAAGCCATGGAGAAAAAAAAAGTCCATGTTTGGAATCCTGGTCATTTTACTCAAACTCCCATGATTTTCACATGCTGTTAATTGTGGTACCCACATGTAGCATGTCTGACTCTTTACAACCCAATGGACTGCCAGGCTCCTCTGTCCATGGGATTCTCCAGGCAAGAATATTGGAATAAGTTGCCATTTCCTTCTTCAGGGGATCCTCTCGACCCAGGGATCAAACTTGGGTCTCCTGCACTGCAGACAGATTCTTTACCAGCTGAGCTATGAGGGAAGCCCAAAGTGAAAGTGAAAGTGACTCAGTCCTGTCTGACCCTTTGCAACCCATGGACTATATATATAGTCCATGGAATTCTCCAGGCCAGAATATTGGAGTGAGTAGCCTTTCCCTTCTCCAGGGGATCTTCTCAACCCAGGGATCAAACCCAGATCTCCCACATTGCAGGCAGACTCTTTACCAGCTGAGCCACAAGGGAAACCCATGTAAATGCAACATTGTAATAAATGAGCAGTCTTGTGTCTTCATTATTAAGTCTTTATCTATTTCTCTCTTTTAATCATGTTGCAATTTAAGGTGTACCTTCCTCACTAACACACAGGCACAATTGTGAACAAATAGAACTGCATGTAAAATCACACATAAAACCTGTAAAATAGGTGTGTGTCATCCCTCTTAACAGTGTCAATTCAAAGGTCTCTTCATTCAATAAATATTAACATATCTCATTGGGGGTAAAATAATTTCCTTTGTGTTGACATTTCCACTCCTTACTGTATTTCCCTGAAAATAGATTATCTCATTTCCCAGAATATAAAGCTTTTTGATGATATTCATTATAAATATAAATGAATTTGTATTACTTATTAGGAGAAGAGAAATCCCATTAGAATCACTTAAATATAAATATTATCCAAAAAAGAAACTGACTGAGATCAGTGATGAACTAAATGGAAGGTAAATATACAAAAATCTGGGTAGAAGAATTGATGAGGTAGACATAAAGTCCCAGTAAAATACATTCAACCTTTTAATGCCAGGAAACATTTTGCAAAACAAAATCCTTTTTGTTTAACACTGAACTGATTACATTTGTGAGTGATAGAATTATAAAAGGGTCAAAAGCAAGATGGTTAAGAGTTTGGTGTCTTATTCAAATAACTGTTTTCTTGCTTTCTAAATCATAGTAGGGAAGTAAGAATTATACTGATTCTGCCAGCCATAGGTCAAATTTTACTAAAATAATTCCAAATAGGCATCTACTCCTATGGTGCAATTCTCCAAGTTTTTCAACTTCCTTCACTGCTGCTGCTGCTAAGTCGCTTCAGTCGTGTCCGACTCTGTGCGACCCCATAGACGGCAGCCCACCAGGCCCCACCATCCCTGGGATTCTCCAGGCAAGAACACTAGAGTGGGTTGCCATTTCCTTCTCCAGTGCATGTCCTTCACTAGCTCTGGTGTAATATTTAATGACTTTTATAGTCAATCATGAATACTGCCATAATAAGGTGTATATACATTAATCTTTATTCTCTTATCTATTGGACTAATTTAGTTACAGATCTTGTAGGAAAATTGTGTTTAAAAAAACCTGAAAGTATCATGTTCAAAATACAGATTTTTTCTTTGAATTATTTCTTTCATAGTTAGTAATTGCAGTACTGACTTTATATTCATTCATTCATTTAACAAATATTTTTCAGCCTCTACTTTTTCCAGTCTTTTGTTAGAATATGGAAATGATACAAGAAAATAAGACATAGTTTCTCCCCCTAAAGACTTTAAATTATAGCTGAACATAGAAAATGGAAAATTTATATAAAGAATTCAAAAGTAAAATAGCAGTGTAGTCATATGTATAGGAAAGGAAAGAGTCAAAGATCAGAGCAAGTTTGATATTAGGAATAATTAGAAACATGATCATTGCATAATATGTGCAAAGAACAGAGAAAAGTATGAGGATTTCACTGGGAACTGAGATCAAGGTAGATTAGAAGATTTAGGGAAGGGTTTCTGAGAAGTTTAAAATCAGGCTGAAAAGTGGATAGAACTGGACAGAGAAAGGAAAAGGAATTATGTCTAAAACTATGAAAGAAAAATGAGTTAAGTACATTTAGGGGAGAGTAAATACAATGATAGCATGAAACAGATTGTGAAGAGTCCCTTTAAGTAAATGTGGGTGTTAGGAATGGACCAGATTAAGGAAACTAAAAATGGGAGTCCAAGGAGTTTAATTTAATTCAATAAGCAAATATAGTTCATGATGTCCTATACGCAAGACCAGATGGTATGGTAGATAAAAAGATGAATAGAACATACAAATTCCCACTCTTCAAGATACTTACAACAAATACAATTGTTTTCCAATAAGAAATGAGAAGACATTAAATCTTTCTGAGCGAGAGAATGATTGGATGCATGATATATAATGTGTTAAAGAGGATTTCTTTGACCTCAGTGTTTTGTATTGATTCCAGAGTGATAATATGATGATTAAATAGATGAAGACAAACTGGGTAGAGGATTCAATTCTGAGGAAAAAGTATTTCTCTCCAGACATGTAGATTTGCTGATAATACCCAGATTTTCAAGTGGAAAAATTTGTTAATAATTTAAAAATATACAGTTAGTACACAGTGAAGAATTTGGGACTTAATGTAAGTTTTAAGAAATTATATGGGATATTTGCAGGCATATCAGTAGCTGAAATGTGGCTGAGAACTAAGCCAATCTACAGAGACTTTGGGAATTACTGAACAGCCTTTGAGGAAGCAAAGAAGGATTGGTTGGAGTGGTATGAGGGAAACAAGCATGTTGTAACCTCACAGTAATTAGGGGGATGGAGAGTTTCAATAGATAAAGTATTCTGGGTATCAAATAATGGAGAAAATTTGAGTGTAAGAGAATAATATATATATAATAGGAGTGGAATATGCATTAGTTTTAGGTACTAGTTTTTGTTACTCTTGGTTATCAGGAACGGTGGCAGTGGATGGGTGGGAGTTTCCTTTCATTAGTAGTCGCTTTCCTTTATTGCCCACCTTTTTTTCTGTGAAACAATGACTGATGCTGTCTGACAGCCCTCTTTGTCTACGCATATCAAATTCAGACCCTCCATTACTGTCTCAAGTGTTTTGGTTCTCCCATAATTGTGAATTCTATTAAACAATTTTGCAATAAAATTTACATTGACTAAGCAGCTGTCCCCTTCAATAACAGGGAACATGTGCTACAGATTCTGAGACATGCTGACTGCAATTTGAGACTCAGATTTAGATTTACTGTGCTTTGAAAAGCAGGCAAATATTGGTTGTCCTGGGTCTCACTACTTCTCCCTGAGTGATTTATCCATCCATCAGTACATATGCATCTGCTGCTTTCTACAAGGCTAAGATCCCGTCAGCAATCAATAAACAAGCATTAAGCCCTTTTCTCCTCTTTGAGTCCAGAGGGTACACGAATCATATGCTCTCTCAAGCATGGAAATTGAGAACTATTGGCTAGCATGTGGTAGTGTTTTATCATTCTCATATATTTGTTATTTTGTTCTCTTGAGGTAGCTATCCTTAGACTCAGCTTACCAGTGAGGAAACTGAGGATTGCAGAAGTTAAGTGACTTCCACAGGATCATGCAGATAATAAATAAATGAGATGAATAAGACTCAAGCCTGGTTATCTGACTCCAAATCCCTGATTTTGTAAATAAAAAGACAGTTACTCCCTTATGACTCTTGTTCAGTCGCTCAGTTGTCTGACTCTTGGCAACCATATGGACTGTAGCACGCCAGGCCTCCCTGTTCCTCACCATCTCCCAAAATTTGCCAAAGTTCATGTCCATTGCATTGGTGATGTCATCCAGCCATCTCATCCTCTGATGCCCTCTTCTCCTTCTGTCCTCAGTCTTTCTCAGAATCAGGGACTTTTCCAATGAGTTGGCTGTTCGTATCAGATGATGACTCTTGTATATATCACTAAAACAGGGCTTACAGCCATAAGGCACAAAACAAGTATTCAGAAAACAAAATGGAAACTGAATATGTTACTATCTGAGGCCCAGATATTGCTATGAGTACAATTAAAGCAATATTAATTGATTCAAGTATAACTTTATTTGATGCTTAGTAAATGGTCACAAGAACCCATGGGGATGTAATGCATGTATGTGAGCATTCAGTATATACACATCCCCTCACATGCATATGCACGCACACACGCATACCCCAAGCGAAAACACATTATATTTAGTCAAGTATCTCTTTAAAAAGCTGTTACATTTTGATGTTTCATGCAGTTGTTTCTGCAGTTATCAGGAGAAAAATCAGTTATGTGTAGCTTTAGAAAACTGAATCGCAATGAGAAAAGCATGTCTGGGATGATGCAATGTATAATGTACAGGAATTGTGGAGTGTTTTATTCTTCACAGAAAGCTATAGTTTCATGTATGCTTTGTGCAGGTGATATATTATTTTCATAGTTGAATTTATTCTGTCCTACCTTATCCTATTTTGGGGACTGTTGAAAACCCTGCTTCAGAAATACTTCTCAGTTCTTTTGTAATTTATATCTGATTTCAAGGAAATGTTGTTGTTTTTCCAGTTCATTTTTAACTAAATCTTCTGAATGCTTCAGGAGAGAGTTTTGTTTGCTAAAAATCTTCTGACTCTTGTTTCTTTAAAATGGCTGAAGTTGTCTTTCCAAAGGCACAAACAAGTGAATGCTTGGAATTATAAAATATGGTTTCTCTCTCTAAGAGATATTGTACTCATGAGTTTTATAGCTAAAAAGTATCAGATGTGCCTCCAGTTTATGACTAGGCAGTAATTCCTTATGAACTTCATTTGCAATCAGGCAAGTGACTTAATCCTCATTTGAAATTTTATCTTCCTTTTCCAGATTTAAAAAAACTGAGGTGCAGAGAAGTTAAGTAGCTTGTCCAAGGTGACAGAGCTAATGATTGGTAGAGTAGATGTTTACATGCTGTGTGGTGTCAGAACCAGCACTCACAATGCTATACTACCCTTCTTCTAATCTGTGCAAAACCTCTCAGTCCACCTGACCAGAATTTAAGCTTCAGAAGCTCAGAATTCAAATGTCATGGAAACTTCTTATTTTCTCAGTTCTGAATTGTCTCAAAGACTAAGCACATCAAGATATTCTGGTCCCTTTTTATATGAACCGCATTCTTCTAAGCTCTATTCCTAATTTCTTATATTTCTGCATTGTATTTCTAAACAGTTCTCTTGACATATAATTCATATGCCACACAATTCACCTATTTAAAGTGGACATTCGGTGGTTTTCTACCAAATTCACAGAGTTGTATAATAATTACTATAATCTAATTTTAGAAAAATTTTGTCACCCTGAAAGGAAATGTAGTATCCAGTAGCATCAGTCCCATCTACCTTTCATGGCCCCCATCTAGACAACCACCAATCTACTGACCATTTCTATAGATTTGTCTAGTCTGGCTACTTCATATAAATGGAATCATAAAAGATGTGATCTTTTGTCATTGACTTCTTTCACTTAGCATAACATTTTCAAGGTTTATCTAGTGCAACAGGATTGGTTTATATCAGAATCATGTTATAATTATATATGCCTTTACTTAGCAAATTATCAAAAGGTATATAATTCAGCCAATAGTGTAACTGCAGTTCTCTTAAGCTATTCCTCTATTTTCATTATAAATTGATGCTGGAAGAAAAATTTCAACTAAACCTTCAGATGCTCAAACTATATTATGTAGTCAAAAGCATGTGCTCAAGTTGTCAGGCTAGGAACACCTCCATTAAAGAAAGGGGCTGAGTAAGGCCTGTTTCTGAATGGGCATACCACCTCTTACATGGGTACTAGACGAGACCCCAGTTCAAGGTGATCAATTCCCCTGTCTAACAGAGGCTCATTCTTTAGATTTTGAAGCACTTGTAAATTTTAAAACATCTCTAACAATGCAAAATCCCCTAATGCTTGAAGTTAGCTCTTGTGGTTAAAATCTTACTAATCAGTTCATACCCTAAAACTTCACTAATTGAACTATGATCCACTGACCAACAAAGTAGGATTGTCAGGGAGCTAGTTAAAAAAATAGAATCTTAGACCTACCTAAAATCAGCATTTTAACAAGATTCCCATGTGATTGATATACATACTCAAACTTAAGAGGCACTTCCCTGAAAAATATTAGAAGTTAGATTTAAAGGAGATATCTGTGAGAGAAGGATAGCTTGAAACTATTATGGATAATTACAAAGAAGTACTATCTTCATTTGTTTTAGAATTTTGCTTCTTACTAACCCTGACTTGAATTATTTTAGTAGCTTTTGCATCATTATCAGAGCTTATTCCAGAGCCCAGGATCATAACCATTCACTATGTATATCATATGCCTAATACTATGACACATAGTAGGCACTCTGTGCATGTTAACTTCTATTTTCCTTTCTGAGATATAAATCTTATAAGAGACGTATTTACTATAAAAAAATTTAAAATATAATGGAGATACAACACAATAATTTGAGCTACCAGGGAAGCTATAATTATAAATAACCCAGTTTAAAAATTAACTAAGGATTTAAATTGATGTTTCTCCAAAGAAGATATACAGATGGCCAAGAAGCACATGAAAAGTTGTCCATCATTAGTCATTAGAAAAAGCAAATCAAAACCACAGTGAGATACCACATCATATCCAACAGGATAAATATAATTTTAAAAAGACCATAACACGGACTGGTGAGGATATGGATAAACTGGAACCCTCATACATTGTTGGTGGAAATATGAAATGTTGCCGCTGCTTTGGAAAATAGTTTGGCAGTTCTTCAAGAAGTGAAACCACAGAGTTACTTATAGGACCCACCAATTCCACTCTAGGTATATACCCAAGACTCACAAAAATTTGTACATTATTATTTGTACATTATTTGTACATTTGTACAAAAAATTTGTACATTATTTGTACATTTGTACATTATTTGTACATTTGTACAAAAATTTGTACATTATTATTTATGATAATCAAAAAGTAGAAACAAATGTATATCAACTGATGAGTGGAATAAGTAAAATTTGGTGTAACCTATTATGGGATTTTCTTCATCAATAAAAAGGAATGAAGTACTGAGATGTGCTACAACATAGATGAACCCTGAAAATGCCATTGACTTGTGAATGCTGCTACGGTAGGAGGGCTGCAATAGACCTATCTAGCTTTGAACATCCATGATTATTTAGGCTTATATGTATAGCTGAGCAAAAGGGAATGTGAATTTTATATTTTTATTATTGCGAAAAGCCTTTCAAAAGGTAGATTTATTTACTTTTTACAGTATGAATACCTTCTTTCCTTTGCATAAAATATCAATATCCATTATCTTTTCCAATTTAAATAATAAAATCTTGTTAAGTATAAGGGATTGAGGGTTTTTTTAACTGATATATATATTGATTTTTATATTCCTTATTCTATTGATGCCTATTTTGTATTAAGTTTTTTCTAACTGACTTGGAAGAATTAAGTATTTTGAGGAATTAAGTTTTGTCATATCTGTTGCAGCCTATTTTATTAGTTTCCCCTTTCAGAATTTTTATGTGTATTTTCAAATTTTTATGACCAGATTTTTAGTCTTTTGCTTTATGGTCTCTGCTTAGAAAGTCTTGGTCCTTTAAACATGGTATAAAAAAAGGAAGTCCTAAATATTTCTTCAAGTACTTTTAATTGTTTTTCCTCCCATATGCTGATTATATCTGTAATGTTTTTCAATATATGATAAGATATAGGAATCCAGTTTTTAGTTTTCTACCCACAAAATTATCCAGGTATTCTAAATCAGTGTGTACTGAATTCTCTTTGTTTTCCCCCCGTCTTAAATACTTGGGTATATCTGTGTATTCCAATGCTAATAGCAAACACAACTCTTTTATTAGTTAGTGTATATTTAGGTTATGTTTTAATACCTAGAAGTGCAAGTACTCTCTCCTGGCACCTTTTTCTTCTATTTTTTTTCTCACAGAACTTTTCTGACTTTTCTTCCATTTTTAAATGACCTTCAGAAGCACTCGCTTACAATAATAAGAGCATGAACTCCAAAGCTAGATTCTCTGAATTTAAATCTCAGAAAATATCTACAACTTACTAGTTTCATACCATTGGGAAAGACACTTTTACTGTCTGCGTCTCAGTTTTCTAATTTTAGAAAACTGATTATATTATTATGCACCTACCTTATTGGCTTTGTATGTGTGTGTGTGTGTGTGTATTATATTGTGACCTAATATATTTTAAATTTTAGGCACTGTCTAGAACATAAAGTGCTAAGAAATTTGGCTATCATGTTTTATTTGTTTCTGATTTCATTGTTATTTGATTTTTTCTAAGGAAAAATATGACGGTATCCTAACTAGGATTATTTAAATTGTAATATAAATCCTAATTTATAAATTAATTTAAGAAAAATTAATAATCCCATAATATTGGGTCTTCCTATTTAAGAACAATATGTTTCTTTCCATTTATTAAAGTTTCTGTAGAATATTTTCCCTGTGGTTTTGTTAAAATTTATTGCTAGGTGTTTTTTTTTTGCCACTAATGCAAATAACAGTGTATTTTTTAATTTGTTACAATTTGTTTATAGGAAACTTGTTGATTATTGATTTTTTATTTTATAACGGTTGAACTTACTGATTTATTTTACTGTTCTTAATAGATATCTCAGGTGAATCTTTTGTATATCCCTGATTGACAGTTATATTCCCCAAATGTGGTAATAATTTTGCTTCCTTCAGTTATTAAAATCTTGTTTTTCTCTTTCCTAATTTCATTGGCTGATTCTCCCAGAACAATTGTCATTCTTCTGCTGAATGATTTTGAACTTGCACAGTGACATAACTGGTCATGACATATTATTCTCTTAGCTTGCTACTGAACTTGTTTTGCTGATATTCATAAGTGAGGTTAGTCTGTGGTTTTCTTTTTTGTATTGTTATATTAGTTAGCTAGGTCTTCCATAACAAAATACCACAGACTATATGGCTTAAATCACAATTTATTTTCTCAGTTTGGAAGCTAAAAATTCAAGATCAAAGTGTAGGCAGGTTTTGTTTCTTAAGCTTCTCTCCTTGGCTTGCAGGTGGCCTTCTGCACATGTGGACATGGCTGAATCAGTGTACACATACCTGGTGTCTCTCTTTGTGTGTGTGTGTATGTGTGTGTCCTAATCTCCTCTCTTATAAGGATATCAGTTGTATTGGATTAGGGACCACCATTCTTAATTATATCTTTAAAGGTACTATCTCAGAATAGAATTATATTCTGAAGGACTGAGGTTTGGGGCTTCAACGTATAAATCTGACAGCATTCAGGAGGGGCCCCACTCAATCCATTCCAATTATATTTGTCAGGCTTTGGAATAAATGCTGGATTTGTAGAAAGAGTTTACAAACTTCATGTGTGTCTGTCTGTTTCTCTTTCTCTGAAATTCTGGTATATAACACTATGTGATTTCATGGTATGCAGCACTATTACCTTATCTCTGATTTCACCCAAAATTTTGCAGACAGGAATAAATCCTATGTGAACATCATGGGCTAACCACAATTCAGGTACAAAAAGCATAAACAAGGGTCAACTATACCACTCAATGCACATCATTATAAATTATTGCTTAAATATCATCCTACTGATGCCATTAATGATTGATAGGTATTCTTATCACCATTCATTGCCATTAATTCTAAACTTTGTCTGCATAGTCATTTGCAGTTCCATGATGCCAAAGTTTGAGAAAGCTTCAAGTCAAATTGGTTAAGCCCGAAACTCAACACACAGGCTTAAATAACTAGACTTGATTTAGGAACACTATATCTTATGTGGCATTCAGAAGTGGTTTTCTCGGAAGCCAAAACTAGAAACTCTATGCTCCAATTACTGAATGTGCCCTGTGTTGCAGAATACTGTTTATTAAAGGCCTGAAGGCAGTCTCCTACTGTCTAGGCTTTTGGTCTGGAGATTGAGACAAGATCATAGATCATGCATCATAACCAGTAATATTATGGTCTCAGAAGCAATGCTTTAAGCATGTATCAAGTGTCAGAGAGTTGTAAGGAGATACTAGCTGAGTATCACTTTTCTTTCTGGCACTTAAGTCTTTGCCATTGATTCTATAGGATATTATTAAACATTAAGTATTGCATTTGGGGATTCGGGATAAGGTAAAATAGCATAAGCAAGGAAAGCTTTATAGGCTAATAAAAATTTAGATGAGCTATTCATCAGCTTGCTACCCTAGAAAATGATGAAAGAAACATTACTTGAGAAATTACATTCAAAGATTATTACTAATCAAATCAATCTGAATTAGAAATCCCATTGTTACCATTCAGTGTTTTTGTGAATTTGCCTCTCTATGCCAACCCGCTTATGCACTGAATTGATTCCAACACCCTAGATCCTTCACACATTTAAAAAATAGACAGATAGATGGATGTAAAGATAGCAATAAGGATTTATATGTATCATTCATATGTAAATTGTATTATACAGTATATCAGCTATAGAAATTTATTTGTTAGGCATTTAAGAAACAGCTGTATATTTTGATACATCTGCATGTAAGTTTCTTTTCCCATGCTACACTCCCTAGCAGGTATTTGAAAGCTGAGTTTTGAATCAAGGTTTCTATAGCTTGCTCAAGTTATATCCCCAGAGTTTCAGACCCCCAGGCATCCTGTGTCTCAGGAGGGCCAAACATTATTATCTCCTCAATTACAGATACATTGGAAGACCAATATTTTCTACCTGACCTTCAAATCCAACAGTAAATACATACTAGTAAAGTAGACTGTGGGTGCTAACTAACTTTCGGTGATACTTCATTCTGGGATGGTATTTAGGGAGTAGAGCCCTTTAAGTATTTTATCTTCTCTGAATATTGTGTGTTATTTTCCTTGATGACTTCCTTTGCTGCTGCTGCTGCTAAGTCACTTCAGTTGTGTCCGACTCTGTGCGACCCCATAGATAGCAGCCCACCAGGCTCCTCCATCCCTGGGATTCTCCAGGCAAGAACACTGGAGTGGGTTGCCATTTCCTTCTCCAATGCATGGAAGTGAAAATTCAAAGTGAATGGCATTGAAACATGTAAAATATCATGTATGAAACGAGATGCCAGTCCGGGTTCGATGCACGATACTGGATGCTTGGGGCTGGTGCACTGGGACGACCCAGAGGGATGCTATGGGGAGGGAGGAGGAAGGAGGGTTCAGGATGGGGAGCACATGTATACCTGTGATGGATTCATTTTGATGTTTGGCAAAACTAATACAATTATGTAAAGTTTAAAAATAAAGTAAAATTTAAAAAAAAAAAAAAAACAAAGTGAAGTCGCTCAGTCGTGTCTGACCCTTAGTGATCCCATGGATTGCAGCCTACCAGACTCCTCCTTCCATGGGATTTTCCAGGCTGGAGTACTGGAGTGGGGTGCCATTGCCTTCTCTGGATGACTTCCTTTGGTGGCTCTCAAAAAAACCTTTAGAAATTTGTTGAGATTAAGTGGAAGTAAGAGACTAAAAACCCCATGACTGGTTCTAACAATTTCCCTCTCTCATCTCTTTTCTGAGATGCCCTTTAAAGGCACTCAGCACCTCTACTTCTTATCATGTATTCTTGCACAACTATCAGACCAGAATAGCTATTATAAAGCATAGATCAATTCAGAAAGGTACATAAAGCCTTCAGTAGTTACCCTGAGAAGCAATTCAAGTGGAACCCCTTGAAGCAACTTTAACCTTTCTGCCCATTTCCCTGTTTCTGTGCCTGGAGCAGGCTACTAACTAACTCCCAAATCTCTGGGCTGAGCTGCCCCATAATTATTACAAAGCTCCACACCTGAACATGTCCTGCCAGGAGTAGAAGAATCATTCTCATAATTCCCTCCTGCAAAGGTATACATTGACTGGGAAACTTGGAGTAAATTCCAAATAAATTAAGACAAAGGGCAATGGATGTACATCATTTGTCTGGAACTGTCTAGAATATTCCTAGTAGTCAATATGTTGCTTCAGTCTTCTCTTCATTTGTACTGTCATCATTCTCCTGGACTTCTTGTGGTAGTACTCTGACTTATAAGGCTGTCCTCCAATCTTTTACAGTTCACTTTATCCTAAGAATTCCTAAAGATGTACTGGGTTCTCTAAAGCATGACTTTGATAAAGTCATTCCTCTGACCAAGAACCTTGGTGACACAAGATACACCCTGAAAGGGATTAGAGTGGTAATGACCCAGCTCAGCTACCTTTTCAGTCATGGATCCTCATTTTCTTAATTTTGCAACCCATGCTCTAAATTAAGTTAAATGCCCCCTTTTATGTTTCCTATGATTTTTATTACATCACAGCCTCTTTACAGTTTGCCTATTCCACCCACATTCAAAGATCAGCTAAAATCCCACCTTCGTTAAACTCCTGGATCCCTCCAACTTGAGATGGTTCCACGCTCTCAACAACACAGCACTTTATACTTTTTTGTAGCATTTAGTACTGCCTGTTTGATAAACATGGTTTTATTTGATTGCTTTATTATGTATTTTTCTTGTACATCAAAATGCATGTTAAAATCTTTACAGCCTTCACAGGTAAAAGTTTGTGATTTTGCATATAGTATATACCTTAAATAAATGTTTGTCAAATGACTATATTAATGATTATTCAAGTGTTGTTTTAAAAATTATGCAAAATGAGTAAAATTTTTTCTACTTTCTTTTTTTTTAATTTAATTTTATTTTTTAACTTTACAATATTGTATTGGTTTTGCCATATATCAACATGAATCTGCCACAGGTATACACGTGTTCCCCATGCAGATCAGATCAGATCAGATCAGTCGCTCAGTCGTTCCGACTCTTTGCGACCCCATGAATCGCAGCACGCCAGGCCTCCCTGTCCATCACCAACTCCCGGAGTTCACTCAGACTCAGGTCCATCGAGTCAGTGATGCCATCCAGCCATCTCATCCTCTGTCATCCCCTTCTCCTCTTGCCCCCAATCCCTCCCAGCATCAGAGTCTTTTCCAATAAGTCAACTCTTCGCATGAGGTGGCCAAAGTACTGGAGTTTCAGCTTTAGCATCATTCCTTCCAAAGAAATCCCAGGGCTGATCTCCTTCAGAATGGACTGGTTGGATCTCCTTGCAGTCCAAGGAACTCTCAAAAGTCTTCTCCAACACCACAGTTCAAAAGCATCAATTCTTCGGCGCTCAAGCTTTCTTCACAGTCCAACTCTCACATCCATACATGACCACGGGAAAAACCATAGCCTTGACTAGATGAATCTTCGTTGGCAAAGTAATGTCTCTGCTTTTGAATATGCTATCTAGGTTGGTCATAACTTTCCTTCCAAGGAGTAAGCGTCTTTTAATTTCATGGCTGCAATCACCATCTGCAGTGATTTTGGAGCCCCCAAAAATAAAGTCTGACACTGTTTCCACTCTTTCCCCATCTATATCCCATGAAGTGATGGGACCGGATGCCATGATCTTCGTTTTCTGAATGTTGAGCTTTAAGGCAACTTTTTCACTCTCCTCTTTCACTTTCATCAAGAGGCTTTTGAGTTCCTCTTCACTTTCTGCCATAAGGGTGGTGTCATCTGCATATCTGAGGTGATTGATATTTCTCCCGGCAATCTTGATTCCAGCTTGTGTTTCTTCCAGTCCAGCGTTTCTCATGATGTACTCTGCATATAAGTTAAATAAACAGGGTGACATTATACAGCCTTGACGTATACCTTCTCCTATTTGGAACCAGTCTGTTGTTCCATGTCCAGTTCTAACTGTTGCTTCCTGACCTGCATACAAATTTCTCAAGAGGCAGATCAGGTGGTCTGGTATTCCCATGTCTTTCAGAATTTTCCACAGTTTATTGTGATCCACACAGTCAAAGGCTTTGGCATAGTCAATAAAGCAGAAATAGATGCTTTTCTGGAACTCTCTTGCTTTTTCCATGATCCAGCGGATGTTGGCAATTTGATCTCTGGTTCCTCTGCCTTTTCTAAAACCAGCTTGAACATCACGCAGAAGAGATTCTAATGATACCTTCCATAAGAAAAATAGCTTACAAAGTCACAAACAATTTTTCTGAATAGTTTCATACAAATTACTTTTATAAATTCTGTAAAATGAAGTATACAGACTATGCAGACAAACTAATGATCAAGTTTCATATTTAAAATTTTTTATCTGTCCATTCAATATATCTTTTAACCTATTTAACAAATGAGTGAGGAATTTAAACTTAATCTAATGATTAAGCTTGTCCTTAAAAAAAAATTATAGAGTTTAAATTTAATTCTACTCAACAAAATGAAATCAGCATACCCAAAAGGGAGTGCTCACAGTTAGATCTGCATGTCTCTTTCTATGACTTGGCTGAACTTTACTTAATCTCCATTGTAATCAATAATGTTTTCTCAAATCCAACATGTGAATTGTGTTCTCTAGCGTAAAATCAGTTACTGACTCACTGTCCTGTGCTATCACAGAGCCTCCACATTGGTAGCTTGTGATCCATTTGTGAACTGTCAAGATAAATGAAGATCTTTGGATTATTTATATCTAACACCCCTCCCCCCCAACACTGATCTAATAATTAGAGAATTGCTATTTGTCTAATCCCTATCCAGTTTGGGCTTCCCTGGTAGCTCAGCTGGTAAGGAACCTGCCTGCAATGTAGGAGACCTGGTAACTCAGATGGTAGAATCCGCCTGCAATGTGGGAGACCTGGGTGCAATCCCTGGGTTGAGAAGATCTCCTAAAGGAGGGCATGGCAACCCACTCCGGTATTCTTGCCTGGAGAATCTCCATGGACAGAGGAGACTGGTGGGCTACAGTCAATGGGATCGTAAAGTTGGACATGACTGAACAACAAAGTCCACATACACTCACCAGTTCTGTTTTATATCTTTTAGTGTAATTTGTAGCCAAAGTGAATGTGCAGCTTTTACACTGATGATGCTAAGAAGGGTTGAAATGTGATGTTCCAATAAGGACAGTAAGTTAGTTTAGATGGTGGGACTCCCATGAGCAACTATGACAGCATAAGTCCTTGAAAATCAATTCAAAAGGCTCTGCATTATAATATTTTATTGTAAAAGCCTCTGAATGTTTTTAGCTTGTTGTCTTGCTGTTTCTTTAGATAGTTGCTTCTAACTTTTCTGGGTTTACCCTGGAAATCCTCTGTCAACCAGGAAAACTTAGAATTTCCAGCTAAGAAAGCACTTTTTGAACATTTCCACATATGGGGTAATATACCAGGTTTGGGTTTACAGGTATGTATTTTGCCATTCTACATTTCTTTTCTTTTTGCAAGAGATCACGTCTGAGCTCTCACTGGAGCTGCTGAAATTGTTGCAATGGTGTCTAATTTTGGTAACTAAACTTTTCAAATCTCCATAAGCTTATATAACATTTGTAATTGAACAAAACACAGGACCAATATGTGAATAATAAATTTATCTTTAAATACTGCTGTCAAATTATGATGGAAACTTTCTGCATTTTTGGCCTTAAAATTTGTCATGCATTATGACATAGCAAATCCACTTCTAGAAATTTGTTTTATGGAATTATCAGTTAAATTATAAAAGTCCCCCTGAAGATATTGTAAAACAAGCTAAATGCCCAGCAATAAACACTGACTAAATCAACAAGGTACATGGGCACAGTGGGATACCTTGCAATTGTGCAGTACTGTGCAATAAATGTGACATTGTGCAAGATTATACATTGACATGGAAAGAGGTAAACAAGGTGTTGTGAAGTATATATTGTGATTTAAGCTTCCTTACTACATTTACTTTTTTTTTTTCTTTTTAGCTTGTTACCAGAGTGAAAGATTTTCTTACTAGAGTGAACCAGTTCAGTTCAGTAACTCAGTCGTGTCTGACTCTTTGCAACCCCATGAATCACAGCAGCCCATGCCTCCCTGTCCATCACCAACTCCCAGAGTTTACTCAAACTCATGTCCATCAAGTTGGTGATGCCACCCAGCCATCTCATTCTCTGTCGCCCCCTTCTCCTCCTGCCCCCAATCCTTTCCAGCATCAAAGTCTTTTCCAAAGAGTCAACTCTTCACATCAGGTGGGCAAAGTATTGGAGTTTCAGCTTTAGTATCAGTCCTTCCAATGAACACCCAGGACTGATCTCCTTTAGGATGGATTCTCCTAAGGTTGGATCTCTTTGCAGTCCAAGGGACTCTCAAGAGTCTTCTCCAACACCACACTTCAAAAGCATCAATTCTTCAGCGCCCAGCTTTCTTCACAGTCCAGCTCTCACGTCCATACATGACCACAGGAAAAACCATAGCCTTGACTAGACAGACCTTTGTTGGCAAAGTAATGTCTCTGCTTTTTAATATGCTATCTAGATTGGTCATAACATTCCTTCCAAGGAGTGTCTTTTAATTTCATGGCTGCAGTCACCATCTGCAGTGATTTTGGAGCCACCCAAAATAAAGTTTGTCACTGTTTCCACTGTTTCCCCATCTATTTCCCATGAAGTGATGGGACCAAATGCCATAGTGTTAGTTCTCTGAATGTTGAGCTTTAAGCCAACTTTTTCACTCTCCTCTTTCACTTTCATCAAGAGGCTTTTTAGTTCCTCTTCACTTTCTGCCATAAGGATGGTGTCATCTGCATATCTGAGGTTATTGATATTTCTCCAGCAATCTTGATTCCAGTTTGTGCTTCTTCCAGCCCAGCGTTTCTCATGATGTACTCTGCATATAAGTTAAATAAGCAGGGTGACAATATACAGCCTTGACATACTCCTTTTCCTATTTGGAACCAGTCTGTTGTTCCATGTCCAGTTCTAACTGTTGCTTCCTGACTTGCATATAGGTTTCTCAAGAGGCAGGTCAGGTGGTCTGGTATATGTTATATATAGAAAACCCTAAAACACGTCATCAGAAAATCATAAGAAAAATAGATATATCCAATGAAATTGTAGGATACAGAATCAATACAGAAAAGTCTGTTGTGTTTCTATACACTAATAATGAACTATCAGAAAGAGAAATCAATAACACAATTCCATTTAAAATTGCATCAAAAATAATAAAAACACAATGGAATAAATTAACAAAGGAAATGAAAAACCTGTATATTGAAAACTAAAAGAAATTAATAAAAGAAATAGGAATACATCAAAGATATTCCATGCTTGTGGACTAGAAGAACTAATATTGTTAAATGTCCATACTGCACAAAGGAAATCACAGGTTCAATTCAATCTCCAGAAAAATGTCAATAGCATTTTTCACAAAAGTAGAACAAACAATCTGAAAATTTCTATTTAACCATAAAATATCCCAAATAGCCAAAAACAATTTTCGAGGAATAGAAGAACAAAGTTGAAGACAAAACACTTCCTGATTTCAAAATATACTACAAAGTTACAGTAATCAAAATAGCATATCTTTTGGCATAAAAAAAGACATGTACATCAATGGAAGAGTGTCACAACCCAGAAATAAACCCACACATATACAGGTAGTTAATTTACAATGAAGGTGCCAAAAATACCCAATGAGGATAGGACAGGTATTTAATGACGGTGTTAGGAAAACTGGATGATCAAGTGCAAATGAATAAACTTCAGTTCAGTCGCTCAGTCATGTCCGACTCTTTGCAATCGCAGGGATTGCAGCACACCAGGCCTCTCTGTCTATCATCAACTCCAGAAGTTTACTCAAACTCATGTCCATTCAGTCAAGGATGTCATTCAACCATCTCATCCTCTGTCATGCCTTTCTCCTCCTGCCTTCAATGTTGCCCAGCATCAGGGTCTTTTCAAATGAGTCAGTTCTTCACATCAGGTGGCCAAAGGATTGGAGTTTCAGCTTAAGCATCATTCCTTCCAATGAATATTCATGACTGATTTCCTTCAGGATAGCCTGGTTGGATCTCCTTGCAGTCCAAGGGACTCTCAAAAGTCTTCTCCAACACCACAGTTCAAAAGCATCAATTCTCTGGCACTCAGCTTTCTTTATAGTCCAAATCTCACATTCATACGTGACTACAGAAAAAAACGTAGCCTTGACTAGAAGGACCTTTGTTAGCAAAGTAATGTCTCTGCTTTTGAATATGCTATCTAGGTTGGTCATAACTTTCCTTCCAAGGAGTAGGTGTCTTTTAATTTCATGGCTGCAGTCACCATCTGTAGTGATTTTGGAGCCCAGAAAAATAAAGTCTGACACTGTTTCCACTGTTTCCCCATCTATTTCCCATGAAGTGATGGGACCGGATGCCATGATCTTCATTTTCTGAATGTTGAGCTTTAAGCCAACTTTTTCACTCTCCACTTTCAAGAATCCCCAAAACGCAGTTTCATGAAGCTGTTTTCTTTTATTTTCATTTTAAAGTTTCATGGTTTGTCTTTAATATTAAGTGATTCACCTATCTAAAATTGATTGCAGTTTATGGTGAGAGATATGGGTCCAACTTAATTTTTTTCTATGTTGTCAACATTTATTTAAAACCCCGTGTGTCCCTTATGGATGATCTATAATATAAACTCTGTGGTATATTAAATATCTATTTCATTGTGAGTTCTTTTCTAGATTTTATTATGTTCAGTTAGTCAGTTTGTCTCTCCATAGAACATTATCATATTATCTTAATTACTATCCATAGGAAAAAATCTTACATTTCATCTAAATATTCAAACATCACATATAATTGCTTACAATACTCTCTTAGGATTTTTAGTTTTCCACACCATCAATAGCACTATATTAATTTTCATTCCTGATACTAGTTATAGCGGTTTCTCTTTTTACTTGCCAGTCTCATCAGAAGCCTAGCATTTTTGTGAGTCTTTTCAAAGAATCAATTTCTTGCTTTGCTGTTTATTATGTTTGTTTTCTTTTTCACCAATTTTTTGCTCAAACCTTTCTTATCCTACCTTTAAATTTATTTTGGTTAACTTTTACTGTTTGTTTTCCAGTTCCTTAAGGTAGGTGCAAGGCTTAGTTCATTGATTTTTAACCTTTTTCCTAATACCCTTTAAAGAGATGCATTTCACTATTCTATTTTGACATATTTTTCAGCTTTTGATGTGTCATATTTTATTATTCAGTTCAAAGTATTTTCTACTCTGAGTTCTTTTTGACCAACAAATTATTTAGAAGTAAGTTTCCAACTTTAAACACAGTATTTTTTTTAACTTAACCTCTTATTTTTTAAATTAATTTGCACCATGGTCAGAAAATTTTATCATTAATTTTCCCAATATTTCAAATATATTAAGTGTTGCTATATGGACCAGTATATTTTTAGAGGTATTGTAAATCTGCAATAGGTGAAGGTTGTCACTGTTTCATGTGTTCTTTAAATGAATATGCATTCTACAGTTGTTTATTACATGTTTTTTATTGCCAATTAGGTCGAATGTTTCTGTCCTTCATATCTTTTATATCCTTTTGTGGGAGAGGGGCTTATTCTATCAACTATGTGTTGAAATCTCCCCCCATGACTCTGCATCTGTTTCTTGTTTTAATTCTGTAAAGTTTTACCTAGCTTCCCTGGTAGCTCAGACATTAAAGCGTCTGCCTACAATGCAGGAGACCCAGGTTCAATTCCTGTGTCGGGAAGATCTCTTGGAGAAGGAAATGGCACCCCACTCCAGTACTCTTGCCTGGAAAATCCCATGGACTGAGGAGCCTGGTAGGCTACAGTCCATGGGGTCGCAAAGAGTCAGACACAACTGAGTGACTTCACTTTCACTTTGGTGCTATGTGCTATTTAGGTATGCAGAAATTTAACATGATTATATTTTCCTGAAGAATGAACCTTTCATTACAATGAATTGACCTTTATCTCCAGCAGTGCTTTTCATTACCTAAGAAGTCTAATTTTCTCATATCAATATACCAGTACCAACTATTCCTGCTTAGAATTTATTGGGCATATATATTTTTTATCCTTTTAGTTTAAGCCTTTATAAATACTATACTTTTGAGATATTGTTTACAAATAGCATACAATTGAATTTTATTTTATCCTTCTCAGATATTCATTCTTTTAAAGATTAATCCATTCACACTGAATGTTATTACTTACATATTCAGTGTTAAATCTGCCAATAATTTTTTGTGCTTCCATTTGTTCTGTCTTGTTTTATGCCAAAAATTAGGTGTCTGTATTTATAACAATCTGTTTCTGGGCTCTGTTTTGTCCTACTGATCTAGTTGTTTTACAGATGTCAGTATCACTCTGTCTTCACTGCTGAAGCTTTATGATGAGTTTTCATATCCAGAAGTATAAATGTGCTAATCTTGTTCTTAAGATTTTTCTTTGCCATTTTTGACTTTTGGCATCCATTATAAATTTAAAAATCAGTTTGTTAATTTCTGTGCTATTGTAACTGTACTGTTTTTCACTTCTTTACTTTAATCCCATATTCAAAATATACTTACCTCTCCAACTTCTCTACAAAAGCCATATTTCATTACTTCATCATACTCAGATTCCAGGATCTCATTAAGTGAATTAGGTCCAAGTGTGGATGAGAATCCTTGAGTTCAATGTCTCTACTATGCTTTATCTCAATCTGAATTCCTGTGAATGAAGGAGGCAAATTATCTGTCTCTAAGAAAACACCCAGCATATAGTGGCGAACTAGGCATATATTATCACAGTAGACACCTGTTCAAAAAGTAGAAAATGAAGGTGCACAACAGATAACCCAATATTTGTGTCACAAAGACCCAAACATCACAGTATAGTCAGGGAGTACAAATAGTAATGAATGATTATAGTGAGAACTCTTGTTCATTTATACAATTTTGAAAGTAAACATTAAAGTAATAAATTATTGTGTGTATATTGCATTTAAACATAAGTGTACAACTGCGAATTGATAACTATAATTTTTATGCTGTATATTAACTAATATGTCATCATTCAATTTGGAGTTAAATCGTCTAAATTTTTAGAGGTATCATAAATCTGCAATAGATCAAGTCCTAGGTATTAGGTTAAATCATCTTCTACTGTCCTTTTAAATCCTCAAATCATATCATAATTTTATACCTATCAAGTTTGGGCTATGAAAACTGAGGTTCTTCTCTCATATACTATATAGAACACACTTCCCTCTACCGTATATGAGAGATGCATGAAGTAATAATACTTAAGATCATCAGAATAGTAGACACTTCATGTTTAATGAAAGTCCATAAAATATTTTAGTTGTTTTAATTTAAATTTTAAGGAATCAGAAAGTGTCCATCTTGGCTTATAAGAGAACATTAGTAGCTCCTCTAACAATGCCATAAATAAGATAGCAACTGGCAGATTTATTATTGATCGATGTTTAATTTAAACTTGTTTTTGGAATATAGGAAGAGTAGTGAAAGGAAACTGACAGCTTTGAAGATATATTTTGTCTGAAACTCTGTGCTACATCACTCATTTTAAATTTAAGCTTGATGTTATTCTTTTGAATTATATTAGAGGTAGAAAGAGACAGAGTGAGGTCCTTTTTTTCAGTGGTGGGGGCGGGGACAGAAATAAAGAACTCTTTAATTATTGATTCTATGAAACATGTCAAATTATTTGCCACCAAAACGATAGCAGCCTCAAACCTGAAGTGTTCTGACTGGTGGTGACTTTATGGGTTTGGATGCTTATGGGGACTGGCTCTTGCACCTTTATGACACAACACTGAAATTTATTTTTCACTTAGATAATTTATCAATATATCTGTATGTAATCCTGTTTATCTTGCTGTTTTATCATGCTGCTAGTGTGAGCCCAATATTTACAGTTACTTAAGTAGAGACTTTAGCAATTTTGAAAGAAAAATCTTGATATAGTAGATTTCCATACTAACAGTATGTCATTGCCTAAACTATTGGGAAGTAAAATATAACACAGATTAAGCCACCTGTCTGTGAAAACAACTTTTATTGAGTGTTTTCAAAATGCCAGTTATTTTCAAAGCACTTTGCATTGATTATCTCTTTATATTCGTGTAATAACACCATAAGATAGGTGGTGGTATTATCCTCATTTTATAGATGTGGAAACTAAGTCACCCTTTTTACATGAGAACATTTAAGGTGGAGCAAACAGTATAAATAAAGTCACAGAGGCAAGAAGCATAATAGGGTATATAGGGGAATACAAGCAATTCTGTGTCTGGACTTTGAAGTTTAAAATAAGGGGATTTGGAAAGATGATGCTGGAGAAGCAGGCAGTGGCTTTTATGATGGGACTTGAATGTCACCTTATGGAGTGGGAAGTCAATATTGTATTCTATATTGTATTAAATTGAATAATTTTCTGATTTTGGCATATAAATAAACATACAAATGTATGGATGTGAGAGTTGGACTATAAAGAAAACCGAGCGCCAAAGAATTGATGCTTTTGAACTGTGGTGTTGAGAGTCCCTTTGACTGCCAGAAGATCCAACCAGTCCATACTAAAGGAGATCAGTTCTGGGTGTACATTGGAAGGACTGATGTTGAAGCTGAAACTCCAGTACTTTGGCCACCTGATGTGAAGAGCTGACTCATTTGAAAAGACCCTGATGCTGGGAAAGATTGAAGGCAGGAGGAGAAGGAGATGACAGAGGATAAGATGATTGGATGGCATCACCAACTCAGTGGACGTGGGTTTGGGTAAGCTCCGGGAGTTGGTGTTGAACAGGGAGGCCTGTCATGCTGCAGTTCATAGGGTCGCAAAGAGTCAGACACAACTGAGTGACTGAACTGAACTGATTAAGTTAAATATGTACCAAATAACAAAGAAATGTTTTACTCTTTTTCTTCACATTCAAAAAGCTTCCCAAAATTTCTAGCTCATATTATAACCAAGAATTCAACACATTTGTTTTCATTTTGAGTCCCCACTTATGGCTATAGGACTATCTTCTTTGCCTTATCAATTATGGGGGAAGCATTAAATGGAATTCATCATAGCTTCCACAAAACAAAACCTGAGCAATTCATTAGACACATAGGGACATGCTAAGAAAGAGAAACATTTCTGAAAAGAATTATTTGGCTAGATATGTGTTGAATCCAGGATGTGGACCACAAGAGTTATTTTTATATAAAAAGTTAATATTTGAAAGACCTAGAAATTTCACAAAGTCAAATATTTCATAGTGTATTTATACAGCTGTATCAGTGCCTCATTTCTAAGGATTTTCTTTTAAAAACAACTCATACTTGACCTCCAACTGTTAGTTACTATTCCTGACTGGAACTGGAGAATTTTCATTTCAATGTTAGAGCTGAAGTGAATAACATAAATTGCCGGGGTCCAGCCCCGGTGGATCCAGGGAATTCGAAGCGGGGACGGCGTCGGCGAGGATCAGGAAACAATTGCTTAATTAAACGTTAATTAAGGATATAAAGAGTAATAGAATGAGGATAGCTCAGTGAGGAAATTCAGTGGAGAAAAGAGGCTGAAATAAGGATAGCTCAGTGAGGAAATTCAGTGGAGAAAAGAGGCTGAATAATTCAGCCAGAAGGTAAGAGAAAGAACGACATGGTGAGACCAAGTTTCGGTGAACAAAGCCCGCGCTTTATTTTCCAAAGTAGTTTTTATACCTTAAGTTATGCATAGAGGATAATGGGGGAAGGGGTAGAGTCATGCAGTAAGCCAGGCTTTCTTCCTGCAACTTATCATATGCAAAAGTTTAGGTGATTTGCATCATCTTCTGGCCCAGAGGCCTTTTTCTCTAAAGGTGATTATTCTAAAGTCAGGCGCCAGCCTCCAAAAAGCATTAGATAAAGTTGCATTCCTACAGAGCAAAGGTGTGGTGGGCTATAACAATAAAAAGAATTAACTCAAGGGTCCCAGGTTACAAACATTAAAGCTACTATTTACACCAATTATATTAATCAATACACTGCCAGGGACACAGCAGGTAAGGGATATGGAGACTTAGCAGCATACATTGGCCCAACAAGTGAAAATCCCTTCACCAATACAATTTCTAATCAATCTTTTAACTGCTCAAAGGAATCTGTATTTAGACAGTTTAGAACATCTCATGCCTCTCACAGTTTGGAGGCTCTGAGCAATCACATGTGGCCGGAAAAACCTATTCAGGCAGGCTAGAGGACTTCCAAGGGAGTTTGTAGGTTGAAACACTGTCACACCCAGGAATTAACTGGAGCTGTAAGCTAACTCTTTTTCAGAGAGGTAGTGGGGGACAGCCCCCCGTAAAGTCAGAGGTGTAGGTGAAAGCACAAAGCAGAAAGTAGGTAGACTCTGGTTTTGGGGGTAGATTGCTCGAGAATTTCCAGGGAGACTCCTGAGGCTTGATCCCGCCTTTGCGTATGCCAGGCCTCCTTCCTCATGACCTTTGCCAGGGGCGGAGCTCGCTCCCCGCAATAAATGATTTGCCAGAGGGCAAAGTGAAAGTCAGGAGAGTGCCTGGAGAGGAGCATGGAACACTGAAATCTTAAATGCAGAGAACTGGTGCACTTTGTCTAATAAAGACCACACTTCTACTAAGATATTACACCAGAGGTCAAATTGCCAACATTCGTTGGATCATGGAGATAGGACAGGAATGCCAGAAAAACATCTATTTCTGATTCATTGACTGTGTTAAATTGTTGACTGTGTGGATCACAGCAAACTGGAAAATTTTGAAAGAGATGGGAGTACCGGACCACCTTACCTGTTGACAGAGAAATTTGTCTCCTGGTCAAGAAGCAACTGTTAGAATCGGACATGGAACAAGTGACTGGTTCAAAATTGGGAAAGAGGTGTAACAGAGCTGTATATTGTCACCCTGCTTATTTAATTTATATGCAAAGAATATCATGTAAAATGCTGGGCTGGATGGATCACAAGCTGGAATCAAGATTGCAGGGAGAAATACCAGCAGCCTCAGATTTGCAGATGATACCACACTAATGGCAGAAAATGAAGAGAAATTAAAGAACCTCTTTAAATTAAAGAACCTTTAATTTTAAAGAAATTAAATAACCTTTAGTTTTAAAGAAATTAAAGAACCTTTCACCCTCTTGATGAGGGTAAAAGAGGAGAGTGAAAAAGATGGCTTAAAACTCAACATTCAGAAAGCTAAGATCATGGCATTTGGTCCCATCACTTCATGGTAAATAGAAGGGGAAAAAATGGAAGCAGTGACAAATTTTATTTTCTTGGGCTCCAAAATCACCGCGGACAATGACTCAGCCACAAAATTAAAAGATGCTTGCTCCTTGGAAGGAAAGCTATGACAAACCTAGAAAGTATATTAAAAAGCAGAGACATCAATTTGCTGACAAATGTCCAAATAATCAAAGCTATGATTTTTCCAGTAGTCATGCATGGATCTGAGAATTGGACCATGAAGAAGGCTAAGTGCTAAATAATTGATGCTTTTGAATTGTGGTGCTGGAGAACACTGTTGAGTGTCCCTCAGACAGCAAGGAGATCAAACCAGTCAATCCTAAAAGAAACCAACTCTGAATATTCATTGGAAGGACTGATGCTGAAGCTGAAGCTCATATGTATATATGCAATATATTTATCCACTCACTGGATAAAACCCCAATGCTGAGAAAGATTGAAGGCAGGAAGAGAAGGGGGAAGCAGAGGATAAGCCAGTTAGATAGCATGGTGGACTCAATGGACATGAATTTGAGCAAACTCGCAGAGATACTGAAGGACAGGGGAGCCTGACATGCTGCAGTCCATGGGGTTGTATAGTGGGAACAACTTAGTAACCAAATAACAAATTCATAATTTCTATCCTAGTTTTGAGTAGACACCAGTCATGAGGCAATATACCTATTGGTGTAAAGTGTGATTATGCTCTGGAGACAAATTTAGGTTTCAAGTGTCAATGTTACTTTTATTAACCAGCTGGCCTTGGTGTATGGTAGGGATATTGCTTTACCTCTAACCCTAAATCTCTTTTTCTCTCACCTAATTATGATTACAGTGAAAAATAAATATAATGTAAGAGCCTAGAAGCATGCCTGATATTGATAAATGCATGTTCTGTTCCCTTTATTCAACAAAAAGATGCTGATAAAGTGTGCTTGTGTATTTCAGTGGAGATGTATTTGGAGATTCTGTACAAGATATGATTATAAAATACATAAACATTCCTTTTGTTTTGTTTTCTTTGTGGTAAGAACACTTAACATGAGATCTGTCCTCTTAACGTTTTGAAGTGCACAGCAGCATGTTATTAACTATGAGCATTATACTGTGCAGCAAATTTCTAGAATGTATTCATTTAGCACAACTGAAACTTCATAATTGTTGGAAAACAACTCCCCATTTTCCCCATACACCAGCCCTGCAGCCACTGTTGTATTTCTACTTGTTAGAATTTGACTTTATTAGATACCTCATGTGAGAAGAATCATGCAATATTTGTCCTTCTGACATTTCATTTAGCATGATCTCTAGATTCATGCACATTGTCACATATAGCAAAATTTCTTTTGTAAGGCTGAATAATATTTCACTGTAGTATATACCAATTTTTCTTTATCCATTCATCATTTGATGGACCCTTGGATTATTTCTATATATCAGCTATCTTGAATAGTGCTACAGTGAACATGGGAGAGATAATATCTTTTTGAGATACTGATTTCAGTTCTTTTGAATATATATTCAAGAGTGGGGATACTGAATCTGACAGTAGTTCCATTTTTAATTTTTAGGAATATCTGTACTTCCATAGCTGCTGTGCATTTTATATTCCTGCCAATAGTATACAAGGTTCCCTGTTTTTCAATAAGCTCACCCACACTTGTTCTGTCTCTCTCTTTTTGATAATAGCTATCCTAACAGGTGTAAGGTGACATCTCATTGTGGCTTTGATTTGCATTCTCTGTATAATGGCATTAAGCAATTTTTACATGCATATTGGCTCTTTGTATGTCTTCTTTGGAGAAATGTCTGTTCAAGTCCTTTGCCCATTTTTAATAGAATAGTTTGTATTTTTGCTATTGAGTTAGTACTGGATATATTTATTGCCTTGATTGTGGTGATGATACCATGAGTGTTTACATATACCCAGACTCATCAAATCATACACATTAAATATATGCAATTCTTTGTATAAAACTTATGCTTAAATAAAACTGCTTAAAAATAAAATATGTACACATTTCTCTCTTGTGTGTGTTAGTAAGGAGTAATATGGAAGATTGGAAGTAACCTAGATAATTCCAGAAAAGAATAGAAAAAAAAAGATTAACAGCAACAGTCATATTAAATGCTTAGGTGGAGAAAGTCTAACAGAGAATAGTTCAGATTCACAGGATAGTCACAAGTCCCTAAAACACAATGAAAATTTAGTGCAGAAGAGTGACCCCCTTTGTTCTGGGAGTTAAAGTCTTTGGATAACCTTGCTGCTGCTGCTGCTGCTAAGTTGCTTCAGTCGTGTCCTTAGTGGGGACCATAAAGAAGGCTGAGTGCCAAAGAATTGATGGTTTCAAACTGTGCTGCTGGAGAAGCCTCTTGAGAGTCCCCTGGACAGCAAGGAGATCAAACCAGTTGATCCTGAAGGAAATCAACCCTGAATATTCACTGGAAGGACTGATGCTGAAGCCAAAGCTCCAATAATTTGCCCACCTGATACAAAGAGCCAGCTCATTGAAAAAGACCCTGATTCTGGGAAAGATTGAGGGCAGGAGGAGAAGGTGGTGACAGAGAATGAGATGGTTGGATGCCATCATCAACTCAATGGACATAAGTTTGAGAAGTCTGAGCAAACTCCAAGAGATTGTGAAGGACAGGGATGCCTGGCATGCTGCAGTCTATGGGTCACAGAGAGTCGGACCTGACTGAGCTACTGAACAAGTGTGGCAGAACTGCTCACCAAAATCAATGTTCTTTCGTTCTTCCTGGATATTCAAAATGACTTCATCTTCCAGTCTTTCTGGCAGTTTGGTGTGGCCTCTCAACTGAGGACTCAGTGAAAACAAGGCATACCATTTCTAGGTGTGGATCCAAAACCCTCTCAGCTACTCTTCCATATATTTTGCCCCTTTTAGTTGACTAAAAAGAAGTTAATTCTCAGAGGAACCTTGGAAACCACTTAGTGAAAATAGCAGAAACATCCAAACAACTGTGTGGAAGAGGGCTATAATGCCAATTTGTTTGTGTATTGATTATTGGTAAATGATTAAATGTGTACTTCTATTGGGTTTGAGACATAAATTTGTATGTTACAGTAGCTGATGTTACCATATTGTAGTTATTAATTACAATGATATGTGATGGATATAATGAAAGTTACAATACACTGAAGTAGGAAATCTGCTGTTCATTTTTGTGGGCCTACACAGGAGGAGGAGGAGGCATGGAGAGGGCAGTTGAAAGAGGTAAAGGGATGGAAAGAAATTGAAGACTGTATCTCTGGGTTGTTTCTAAGTCAGATTGTCAACTTTGACATGGATTCTCAGGCAGGGTGCAAGTGGTTAGATGTTCTCTGAGAGCCAGATTAAAGTGAAAGCACCGTGGAAGCCTATTGCAGGACTCATGAGAAGCAGACTCACACAGACATTAAGTTCAGGGTGTTTATCGGAGCCCGCTTTCAGGATCAGCACCTATAGTGAAGGGGAGAAAGTAGGACTGAGCTGGGGAGAGGCTGGACTGTGATATAGTTTCAACAAAAGCTCAGTCAGTCCCTTAGAGAGCTCTGAAGCTGGGATGACCTTTGAGAGTTTTTCAAGTTGGAATGAGTTGGCTCAGCTTTTATACTGGCAGAATAACCTATCATTAGATTCTGGTTACAAGGCATCTCTCTTTAGCCAAGGGAAATCCCCAGAGAAGGCAGCCAGCTGAGGACTGTGCTGTTGGTCCGGCAGCTTAGGTCATACCTTCTCAGACATTACAAACCTCTTATCTCAGGTGATCAGGACCCAAATTTAATTGATCAATTGAAAACACATTGATTAAAAAAAGAACTTATATTAAAATGCATACTATATTTCACTATGTTGTTTTAATTTGACATATAAATATACATTTATTCATCATTCTTTTGATATGAGGCCAAGGCCTTTACTTTAAATGCAGATCACTCGGTTGGTATTCAGAATCCTCTTTCCCGCTTTATCACTATTTTTATCTGGTTAGTTTTCATTAATACTCATATAAATTACATACATAAAATAACAAGTAAGCTAGCATTATCAAATTTGGGATGAAATATGACTGATTTTTGGGAAGCAGATGGTTCAGATTGGAGGAAGTGAAGTTCTTGAAAGAGACCTACCAGCTGCAAATGTTTGAGAAATATATTACCAGCCTCTGTTTTACTAGATAAGTAGCAATCACTTTGGGACAGGCTATATAAGCTCCCACTCCTGTTCTCATTGGCTGTCCCTATTTTTTATCAACTCTCTTGAGGCATGATTGAAAAATTAAAATTGTATATTTTAAGTTGTACAGCATGATGTTTTTGATATACATATATATTGTGAAATAATTACCACAATCAAGCTATTTAACATAAACGTCACCTCGCATTGTTATATTTTTGTGTGTGTGATGAGAACATTTGGAAACTACTCTTTTAGCAATTTCAAGTGTACAATACATTATTATTACTATTATAGTCATCAAGCTATACATTAGGTCTCCAGAACTTATTCATTATGTAACAGAATTTTGCCCTCTGACCAACATCATATTTCCTCCCCCACTTAGTCTCTTGTTACTACCACTCTACTGTCAGTTTCTATGAGTTTGAATTTTTTTTTTTTGAGTCCACATATGTGAGATAAGGAAGTATTTGTCTTTTTGTGTCTGACTTAATTCACTTAGCATAGTGAAAGTGAAGTCGCTCAGTCGTGTCCAACTCTTTGTGACCTGTGGACTGTAGCCCACCAAGCTCCTCTGTCCATGGGATTCTCCAGGCAAGAATACTGGAGTGGGTTGCCATTAAATTCATCCATGTTGTTGCAAAGGGTTGGGTTTCCTTTTTCATAAGGCTAGATAATACTTCATTATATATACTATATTTTCTTTATCCATTAGTCTGTTGATGGCACTTAGGTTGTTTCCATAATGTGGCTACTTTGTAAATAATGCTGCAATGAACATGAATGTGAAGATACTGGTTTGAGACAATTTGTTTTTTTTTTTTTTTTTTTCCCTTGGATATATAGGCAGAAGTGGGATTCCTGGATAATATGATAGTTACACTTTAATTTTTTGAGGAACCTCCATGCTGCTTTCCATAGTTGATGTTCTGATTTACATTCTCATCAGCAGTAAACAAGGGTTCTTTTTGCATATACATGAACACTTATTTTTGACTTTTGGTAGTAGCCATACAAACAGGTTGAGGTAATGTCTCATTGTGGTTTTGATTTGCATTTCTTTGATGATTAATGGTATTAAGCATCTTTCATATACCTATTGGCCATTTGTGTATCTTCTTTGTAAAAATTTCGATTCACATCCTTTGCTCATTTTGAAATTGACTTTGTTGTTGCTGTTGTTGTCATTTGCTATTGAGTTGTATGAGCGCCTTATATATTTTGGATATTAGCCCCTGACGAGACATATGCTTTACAAATGTTATCTCCCATTTATTGAGTTCTCCCTTCATTTTGCTATTTTTTTTTCTGGTTGTGTAGAAACTACTAAGTGTGACAGAGTCCCAGTTTGTTTTTACTTTTATTGATTGTGCTTTTGGTGTCAAATCCAAAAAATCATTACTATGACCTATGTCAAGGAGCTTTCCCCTGTATTTTTAGGATGTTTATGTCTATGTTTTAAGTCTTTAATACATTTTGAATTGACTTTGTGCATAGCATAAAATAAGCATCCTATTTTATTTTTTGCATATGGATATCCAGCTTTCCCAATATCATTTATTAAAAAGGCTATCCTATCCTTTTGTGTATTCTTGGTACCCTCGTCAAAGATTAGTTGAACATGTATGCTTGGTTTTATTTCTGAGCTCTCTATTCTGTCCCATTGGTCCAAATGTCTATTTTCAAACTGCTACCATATTGTTTTAATTTTTATCAAATTAATAATTTGAATTGAGTAAGTGTGATGCCTTCAGTTTTGTTCTTACTCAAGATTGCCTTAGCTATTTGGGTTCTTGTGGTCTCCATGTAAATTGTTCTAGTTTTGTGAAAAATGCTATTGGAATTTTGATAGAGATTGCCTTGAATCTGTGTACACTGCCTTGAAAGGTATGTACATTTTAGCAATTGTAATACTTCTAATTCATGACCATGAAATATCTTTCCACTTACATGTCTCTTTGGTTTATTTGTGCAATTGATTTTTATATTTTGATTTTATTTTATGTTTTGCATTTTTACTGAATTTACTTACTGATTTTAGCAGGTTGTTTTTTGGTGGAGTCTTTAAAAGGTTTCTGTCCTCTATAGAGCAGGCCACTGGGTCCACACCAGTGGACACTGCAACACACTCCTCCAGTGAAAGCTGCTATCTTATGTAGAGGCTATTGGGCTCTTCAAAGAAAAGGCTGCTGGGATCCTCTGCAGAGCCGATAACTGAAGACCATGTGGTACCTAGTGTGGCTGATACTGATAGTGCTCACCCCTCCTTTTCCTAGCCATCTCCAGACATCTCAGCTATCTACATCTCTCCAGAAATCCTACGAGTGTGGTTATTCTCCATTTTTTGCTCCATTGTATTGCTGCAGGTTCTTATCTGGCCTTTTGGACCCTCCCAGGGCCATCTTCCTTCATAAACTGTAGTTTGATCGTTTTTCTATTGACCAAGGGACAAAGGCTGGTATGCCCTACTCTATCATTTTGCTGATATCACTCCCAGATGATTCTTCATGATGCTGAATCTGCCTTGCTTCTAAGAATGTAGCTGATTACATGTAACGTGATGGGACATCAATTCCTTCCTGTCTGACCACAAGTACATGCCATGTCTCTTTTTTGTACTTGGTGACATGACACCTTTTATTCACTTAGTTTCACTGATGGGGTACCTCATTCAAGAGGATAGAGGATGATCCAGTACAATCATCTCTACCTCTACACTGCGCTTTCCTCTCCATACTTATAAACAAAGCAGAACTAAACTGCAGACAGCTCTAAGTCACTTCGTCCCCAGTTAAACATTATTTCTTTCAGGACAGAGATTTCAAATTATAGTTCTGCTTATTGTTGGATAAGTTCGTTTTTAATTTTTCCACAATTAATCTTAAAGTGAAAGATTCACTGACTTTGAACTATACTATATGATAAATTTAGAGCTGTTTGATATTTGAAAATATAACTTTTAGTCATTATTTGTGAATCATTTCACAAATATGGAGGAATTTAGGAGTTAAAGTGAGTTATACTAATAAGATTTTAATTATCATAACCAGAAATATTAATTCAGAAGTTGTTGGTTTTTAGCTGTCAGGAAAAATAAATCTGTCATATACAATGGAGGAGTTTTAAAATTATTACTTAATTAATTTATCTTTTAGTAAAGATAGTCATTAGTCCAATTATAAATTCCCTTGATTCCAATGAAGTAGTATTAGATATGTTACACCCCCTATTTTTATATGAAAACAGTTGTAAATATATTAACACAGAAGAATATAATATCTGAAACATGACAAAAGCAGATGCAAGCCCTTTCTTTCTATAATAGACCCCCAGGGCACATTTATGGCGGTATCAAGAGCAGTAAATTATTTTTAGGATGATTCGGAAATTTCTGTTATCTGGACCAAATTTGAGATTTCTTTGTTCTTAGAGCATTTTACCATGTAAATGGGAGTGAATCTTGCCATGGGTCTGAAAATGAAATTTTGTTCTCTTTGTTCTCTCTTCCTCTCCTCTGAATACTGAAATTTTGTGCAGAGAAAATTCCCTACTTTTTATATAAGGCTATATGCTAAATGATAGATCCACTATATTTTGTGTAGGTGTATGTTTTGAGGAACTTACAACTTCACAGCTTTTTGGCCTAATCATGAATGATTAAAATGTAAACTATAAATCTTTGTGTTTTGCCTAACTTTGTAAGCTTAATAGGTTGTGATCACCTCTGTGATTTTCACTTCATGTTGTATGTATTAACATTTCTATGAGTTCCCTGTTCCCTTGATTTTTAAAAGAAAAACAGCTTTTCTGGGGATATCTGATTATTATACTTTCTGTGTTGAAATTTGCATATGTTTATTCACTTATTTACTTTTTAATTTATGAAGCATATGGTCATAAAAAGCAGGTCAGGAGGGAGATATAATTACAGAGAAATAGTGGAATGTCTCTTTTATAGATTACCAAAAATAGGATAAATCAACATCAATCCCATTTGATATATGCAGTCACCTGCCTAAGAAGCCAGCAGGTGGAATTCCTTTTGTCTTCTCAGTGATCCTCTACTCCAAGATTTATGTGTCCAGCAGTATATGGCATTGACTGTTTAACACAAGATACAAGGTGTATCACAGAATGTGTTCATGAATTTGCAGCAAGGATGAGTTAAGGGAAAATAAAACATAAGGACAAAAAACCAGGTTGTCTTCTGAAGCTCAGTCTGCTGAAGACTGATCTTGTCTGCAGATTTACTAGAAGTGGTGATGAGGTCTCTTTTATTTTCAATCTAAATAAACATAAAGAATTTAAATTATGAAGAGGACTTAGATCAGGAGGTCAATTCCTTATTATTCTGAACTATCTTCTAATTGGTAAAGTGTTCTAGCTAACCTTACCAAATGATCTTGTTGGCCATTTCTGTCTTCATCATCACCTTGATTAGATGGTTAGGAAAAGAAGAGATTATGACATCTGCCCTTTTCACTAGATACTAATTAAAAGTTCCATAGAGGAGAAGGGGCGAATCTTAATTAAAATGAGAATCAGGGATTCCTGGTATAATTCCCAACTCTGCTATTCTCTCTACTATTATTCTCTCTGCCCCAATTTCTTAGCCTCAACCTTCCTGGTTTATCCTATTAGGAAATTCTCCTAAGAAAATTCAGTTTTGTTTTAAGACCAATCTGAACCTAAGCAGACAGTATTCAAAGATATCAGCCACATTTTACCTGGTCCCTTCCTATGAAATTGAGAATGATTCATTGTCCTGGACTGTAGAACCTGGGATTCCTCTAGTTTTATATGTTTGTAACTTCTTTTATCCTTCTCTTGTATAACTCCCTTGCATCTTTGCAAGCAAGATTATAATACATTATCTTTATAGGGGAGCCACTTCTCCTATCCAGTGTCTCATCTTTGTCTTATAGCACTCCATTTCTTTTCTAGCATACTACTCTCATTATGTTTTTATCATATATTTATTTGTCTCTCACCCAAGACAATAACCTCATTAATTACAGTGTTGGTCATCTCTCTCTGTCTCCTGTGCTTGGCACAGAATAGGAATGAGATGCTTGTAAATGAATGACTGGTTGACTCAGTCTGAAATTGCCCTAGAGTCACAATTTTCTCACAGGACTTCCCAGGTCTGGCCTCTGTTTGGGTTCCTCCTTTCCTATCCTCATCTTATCAGACTTTTTCCAAAGCTTGGAGTGCTGGTTTCTGGAGCAGACTCCATGGACATGAGTTTGAGCAAGCTCCAGAAGTTGGTAATGGATAGGGAAGTCTGGCGTGCTGCAGTCCATGGGATTGCAAAATTGTTAGACACGACTGAGTGACTGAACTGAATTGAAGTTAACAGATTGCCCAGAAGATAATTATCTCCCTGCTGAACTATATTAGTGCACTCAGGACACACAACTATTGGGTTTCCTGCACAGATTCAGCCCTCGGAGTTGCCCCATTGGAGCTAAACTTGCCTTCCCTTTAGACATGGCATCAGGCGTGATTTGGATCCCATGCCATTTCACAGAGTATCCTGTCCTGGTTGGAAGCTGCTCTCTCTAAGATGCCAGTAGAGCTGATGTTCTACCAGGAGAGATGAGGAAATGAACATTTATGAAAGATTTCCTTTAGTCAGGTCTTTTGTTTATTTTATTATTACACAATTCTCACATAACTTTATTGATGAGAAAACAAGCTCAAAGACATGAACTAGTTTACACCAAATGACATAGCTGTTGAGTATCAGTAGTGCAAATTCTAACCCAGGCTGTTTGCTCCAAAAACTCAGCTCTTAATTTTCTATAGAGCCAAAGAGAGAGGAATTTTGGAAATATTGTCTCAGTGAAACTAATAGGAAAAAGGTATATATTCTAAAGTATTTCTACTTCTAAATTTGGCTCTTTTTAAAAAATGATTCTCAAAATTCCTTACTAATAAGGTAAATCTTTGAACATTATACTTCCTATCATCCTTCAACTTGTTAAAAATATTTTCAACAGAGAACATGTCACTTTTTAGTCATTTTTAAAATCTCATTTGTTTCTGTATCTTTTGCTTCAGCTGCTATCTGGGAACCTAAAGATTTATGTTTCCACATGTTGCTTTCTTCTTTTTCAGAAAAGCTTCTATTACTGCTCTGCTTAAAGATTGGACTAGTCAGTTTATTTCATATCTTTACTGGCTACATAATTTGCAGATCTCAACGAAAAATATATGAAGTCCCTTGTTTTAAAAATAGGGATTAATTTCAGAATAGCAGCAGCAGATCATTAAAACGAGTGTGGAGATTATTTTAAGCATGGAATCCTGTGGGACTGTATAGGTTGCACAGCATGATTTGGCCCTACTTCTCATACAATTTATAAATGTTCCTGAAAATATTTCAGCAGGAAAATTATCAAAATTATAATTAAATGGAAGACTGACAGTAGAAAATTACATGTAAAAATGGTTCTGTTCTCCTTAGTTTGATTAGAATTGAGGGGGGAAAGCATACTTGGTTAATAATGACACTCCACAGCCTCTTAAGCTATATGTTTTAGTTTGCTAGACCTTAGGAAAATTATTTGGGTTATTCATAGTTTATACTTAAGAAATTGGACAAGGGAAATAAAAGCAATTGGAAATTTGTGTTTTAGGTCTCTACCTCATTGCTTGTCCAATCATAAAAGAGTCACAAAATGTCTTTTACTAAACCTCCACTAGCTGTGACCAAAACACAAGCATATGGAAATATATTTCTGGAAAGAAGCCACAACTCTTTGAAATTTCTCTCCATATGAATGCTGCATAGTCCATGATTTGCATACAGAGTGTTTATAGAAAGAAATTAGGTTTTGTCTTGATTTAGTCACGGGGATTTGTGACATAGAGAAGGAGAGCTCATAACAGCAATTTTACAAGTAAGGTAACTTTAGAGAGGAAAAAGAAATCAGAGACAGTGAAGACTCCGTTATTGGCCTAGTTTAAATCCTATTATAAGCTGATATTTTAAAAACATTGTATATATTCAGCCCAGCAAAGAACCACTAGAGAATGAATAATGTATTTATTATATATTTCAAATGTATCAAGTATTCCCAAACAAAAATATATTATTTTTGCATACTTCAGTCAATGGATGCCTACATTTGTTTATTGCAATGTTAGTAAACTGGACTGAGACTTGATTGGTAAATACTGTAGCTTTGATTTTTCTCTGTGTATTTTTGACAAATGTGACCGAATTTTAGTTTCTTTTTTTTTAATTGGATCTGTAAGAAAACAAGATAGCTTGCCCTATTATTGTTGCTTTCCTAGAGGCAATTTTGCAGCTATGATTATAAATAAATTTCTATTATAAAGTCTTATTTCCCAAAAGACAGGGAAAAAATTCATCATTGGTTCTCCCTTGTGAAAGTTTCTTAGTTTCTGGCAATGTTTAAACCTTAAGAGTTCATGTTCCCTGTTTAGAGTTTTTAAGGCTTATCTTGGCTTACAGAACTTCTGTTATTCTACAGATTTTTCTTCAAGGATGTTTATAATGTAGAAGATGTAAAAAATGACTAGGGAAAAACAATTCAAGTCAGTAAATGCTTATTGAGCATTTACACACAAGAATGTAGACTAGTTGTGGTAAAAATTGACAGAAGTATAAAATGTAACTTTAAGTATCATACTAGGAGCTTGCAATCTAGTAAAGAAATAAAAAATTGGAATACAATAGTGTACATTTGGGAGAAGGCAATGGCACCCCACTCCAGTACTCTTGCTTGGAAAATCCCATGGACGGAGGAGCCTGGTAGGCTGCAGTCCATAGGGTCGATAAGAGTCAGATACGACTGAGCAACTTCACTTTCACCTTTCACTTTCATGCATTGGAGAAGGAAATGGCACCCCACTCTGATGTTGTTGCCTGGAGAATCCCAGGGATGGCGGAGCCTGGTGGGCTGCCGTCTATGGGGTCGCACAGAGTCGGACACGACTGAAGCGACTTAGCAGCAGCAGCAGCAGTGTACATTCATTCTTTCTTCCACTCAATTATCCAATTACTATCTATTACACCACCCTTATGGCAGAAAGTGAAGAGGAACTAAAAAGCCTCTTGATGAAAGTGAAAGTGGAGAGTGAAAAAGTTGGCTTAAAGCTCAACATTCAGAAAACGAAGATCATGGCGTCCAGTCCCACTACTTCATGGGAAATAGATGGGGAAACAGTGGAAACAGTGTCAGGCTTCATTTTCTGGGCTCCAAAATCACTACAGATAGTGACTGCAAGCCATGAAATTAAAAGACACTTACTCCTTGGAAGGAAAGTTATGACCAACTGCTGAGGTCCAGCCCCGGTTGATCCAGGGTATTCGAAGGGGAGACAGCTTCGGCGATCAGGAAACAATCGCTTTAATTAAATATTAATTAGAGATGTAAAGAGTAATAGAATGAGGATAGCTCAGCAGGAAAATTCAGTGGAGAAAAGAGGCTGAGTAGCTTGGTTTACTCGGGAAACCAATAAAACTTCAAGACAAGAAGCTTGCACCACTTACGTAGGCTGCAGGCGTCCTTCCATTCTCCCGAAGGAGAGGAGACACTGAGGCCTCCCTGGTCAGATTAGTAAGCATGGTGGGCTCCACGCTCCAGATGGAGACTCAGCCAGAGTTTAAGAGAGAGAGAGACATGGGGAGACCAGTCTTTTGAGGAACTGATCCCAATTCTTTATTTTCCAGAGTCTGTTTTTATACACTGAGATGTTATACAAAAGTATACAGAGGTCTTAGGGGTGTTACATCATCTTCTGGCCAGGGGGGCCTGCTGACAATTTATGACCCTCTCCTTGTGACAGTGGTCAGTCAACACTTATTTCTCCAGGGGTGATTATTTTTTAAACAGACACCACCCAAATAAAGTTCCATTCCTATAGGGTGAGGGTGTAGTGGGTTTTAGTTAAGGAAATAATTTACTTAGCCTAAGGTCTAACGTGATTTATATCAAAGGTTAATACGTATTTCTTCTATATATTCATTAATGTATATAAGGGCAGGGGATGTGGAGACTTAGCAGTAAACATTGGCTCAACAAATGAAAAACCCTTCACCAATACAATTTCTAATCAGCCTACTATACTATACTAATAGTTTTCTAACTTCTCTAAAGAACCTGTTTTTAGAAGGTTTAAAGCATCTTGTGCCTCTCATGGTTGGGAGGCTGTGAGCAATCACATGTGGCTGGACAAGCCTGTCAGGAAGGCTAGAGAACCTTCAGAGGAGTTTGTAGGTTGAAACACTCCTGTCACGCCCAGGAGTTTTTATTAACTGGAGCTCTAAGTTAACTCCTTCTCTGAAAGAGGTGGTGGGGGACAGCCCCCCGTAAAGTCAGAGGTGTAGGTGAGAGTACAAAGTAGTAAAGTAGGCAGGCTCTGGTTATGGGGGTAGATGCTCGAGGATTTCCAGGGGGACTCCTGAGGCTCGATCCCGCCTTTGTGTATGTCGAGCCTCCTTCCTCATGACCTTTGCCATGGGTGGAGGTCCTCCTGCCGGCTCCCTGCAACCAACCTAGATACCATATTCAAAAGCAGAGACATTACTTTGCCAACAAAGGTTCGTGTAGTCAAGGCTATGGTTTTTCCTGTGGTCATGTATGGATGTGAGAGTTGGACTGTGAAGAAGGCTGAGCACCAAAGAATTGATGCTTTTGAACTGTGGTGTTGGAGAAGACCCTTGAGAGTCCCTTGGACTGCAAGGAGATCCAACCAGTCCATTCTGAAGAAGATCAGCCCTGGGATTTCTTTGGAAAGAATGATGCTAAAGCTGAAACTCCAGTACTTTGGCCACCTCATGCGAAGAGTTGACTCATTGGAAAAGACTCTGATGCTGGGAGGGATTGGGAGCAGGAGGAGAAAGGGATGACAGAGGATGAGATGGCTGGATGGCATCACTGACTCGATGGACGTGTGTCTGAGTGAACTCCGGGAGTTGGTGATGGACAGGGAGGCCTGGCGTGCTGCGATTCTTGGGGTCGCAAAGAGTCGGACACGACTTGAGCGACCGATCTGATCTGATCTGAAGGAAGTAATAGATTCCAAGGTCTGTATTTGAGACTGGTAATTTAGTGATGTGTAAAACCTAGCCTCATAGAGCTTGCAGTCTAGTGGAAAACACAGGCAATCAAAAAAAAAAAAAAATCGCACAAACAAAATTGCCTCTGTGAGAAGAGCTGTGAATGTCTGCCTGGATCTTTATCTAAAAGAGGGTAATTTGATCCCCCTCCCTCTGTTCTTCCCCCCTCAGCCTTTTCTGACAGAAAGCCTGGGTGGGCCTTTTAAATTTTATTTCATTTAGAATTTCAAAAACTGTAATTTTCATCATTTTCTTATTTGTTGTTTTTCAACTTTAAGTTCCTTAGACAAACGAGGCATCATGCACTGCCTTAGGTCCTTTGCACTGCTCTGTCAGGTCTAAACCGCTTTTTTTATTTTTACTAACCAAATATCTTACTTCCTATCTTCTTAAGATCCTAGTTCAAATGTAATTTTCTCAATAAGGTTTTCCCAGATTATGTGTTTTTTCAAAGCTCTGGCACTCCTTTATTTACTTCTGTATTTCTTTCCAGCACTGGTCACTATATAATAGCCTATCGTTTATCTCCTTTGGTTTACTGTATGTCTCCTGTGCTAAATTTTAAGTTCAAAAAGATATAGTCTTTGTAGCTCTTCATTTTCTCTCTGTTGTCCTCAATTCCAAGCACAAGGCCTGTCTGGCCTATAGGAGACACACAATTAGCATTTCCTAAATGAATATGTCCATACTCAGTTGAGGTTAGGAGAGAATCTCTGCAGAACTGATACTTTGGCTTATAACCCAAGACCTCAGTAAATGTTTAGCAAGTTGTTGTTCAATCACTCAGTCGTGTCCAACTCTTTGCAACTCTGTGGACTGCAGTACACCAGACCTCCCTGACCTTCACTATCTCCCAGAGTTTGCTCAAACTCATGTCCATTGAGTCGACGATGCCATCCAACTGTTTCATCCTCTGTCATTCCCTTCTTCTCATGCTCTCAATCTTTCCCAGAATCAGGGTCTTTTCCATTGAGTCTCCTTAGCAAGTAAAGAGAGGAAATAAACCTGACAATAGCAGTGGGAGCAATAGTGGCTACTTTCAGTGTTCAGTTCAGTTCAGACGCTCAGTCGTGTCTGACTCTTTGTGACCCCATGAACTGCAGCACGCCAAACCTCCCTGTCCATCACCAACTCCCGGAGTTTACTCAAATTATTGTCAATTGAGTTGGTGATGCCATCCAACCATCTCATCCTCTGTCGCCCCCTTCTCCTCCTGCCTTCAATCTTTCCCAGCATCAGGGTCTTTTCAAAGAATCATTTATTCACATCAGGTGGCCAAAGTATTGGAGTTTCAGCTTCAGCATCAGTCCTTCTAATGAATATTCAGGACTGATTTCTTTTAGGATGGACTGGTTAAATCTCTTTGCTGTCCAAGGGACTCTCAAGAGTCTTATACAACACCACAGTTCAAAAGCATCAATTTTTTGGTGCTTAGCTTTCTTTATGGTCCAACTCTCACATCCATACATGACTACTGGAAAAACCATAGCTTTGACTGGGCGGACCTTTGTTGGTAAAGTGATGTCTCTGCTTTTCAATATACTGTCCAGGTGGGTCATAACTTTTCTTCCAAGAACCAAATATCTTTTAATTTCATGGCTGCAGTCACCATCTGCAGTGATTTTGGAGCCCCAAAAGAGAATGTCTGCCACTGTTTCCACTGTTTCCCCATCTATTTCCCATGAAGTGATTGGACCAGATACCATGATCTTTGTTTTCTGAATGTTGAGTTTTAAGCCAACTTTTTCACTCTCTTCTTTCACTTTCATCAAGAGACTCTTTAGTTCTCTTCACTTTCTGCCAAAAGGGTGGTGTCATCTGTATATCTGAGGTTATTGATATTTCTCCCAGAAGTCTTGATTCCAGCTTGTACTTCCTCCAGTCCAGCAATTCTCATGATGTACTTACTCTGCCTATAAGTTAAATAAGCAGGATGACAATATACAGCCTTGACATACTCCTTTCCCAATTTGGAACCAGTCTGCTGTTCCATGTCCAGTTCCAACTGTTGTTTCTTGACCTGCATACATATTTCTCAGGAGGCAGGTCAGATGGTCTGGTATTCCCATCTCTTGAAGAATTTTCCAGGTTTTTATGATCCACATAGCCAAAGGCTTTGGCATAGTCAGTAAAGCAGAAATAGATATTTTTTCTGTAATTCTCTTGCTTTTTTGATGAACCAGTGAATGTTGGCAATTTGATCTCTGGTTCCTCTGCCTTTTCTAAATCCAGCTTGAACATCTGGAAGTTCATGGTGCACGTACTATTGAAGCCTGGTTGTCTTGGAGAATTGTGAGCATTATTTTACTAGCGTGTGAGATGAGTGAAATTGTGTGGAAGTTTGAGCATTCTTTGGCATTGCCTTTCTTAGGGATTGGAATGAAAACTGACCTTTTCCAGTCCTGTGGCCACTGCTGAGTTTTCCAAATTTGCTGGCATATTGAGTGCAACACTTTCATAGCATCATCTTTTAGGATTTGAAATAGATGGAATTCCATCACCTTTTAGGATTTGAAATAGAATTCCATCACCTCCACTAGTTTTGCTTGTAGTTATGCTTCCTAAGGCCCACTTGACTTTGCATTCCAGGATGTCTGGCTCTAGGTGAGTGATCACACCATCATGATTATCTAGGTCGGGAAATCTTTTTTGTATAGTTCTTCCATGTATTTTTGTCACCTCTTCTTAATATCCTCTGTTTCTGTTAGGTTCATACTATTTCTGTCCTTCATTGTACCCATCTTTGCATGAAAAGTTCCTTTGGTATCTCTAATTTTCTTGAAGAGATCTCTAGTCTTTCCCATTCTATTGTTTCCCTCTATTTCGTTGCATTGATCAGTAAGTAAGGCTTTCTTATCTCTCCTTGCTATTCTTTGGAACTCTGCATTCAGATGCATATATCTTTCCTTTTCTCCTTTGCTTTTCACTTCTCTTCTTTTCTCAACTATTTGTAAGGCCTCCTCAGACAACCATTTTGCCTTTTTGCATTTCTTTTTCTGGAAATGGTCTTGATCACTGCCTCCTGTACAATGTCATGAACCTCTCTCCATAGTTCTTCAGGCACTCTGTCTATCAGATCTAATCCCTTGAATCTATTTGTCACTTCCACTATATAGTCATAAAGGATTTGATTTAGGTCATACCTGAATGGTCCAGTGGTTTTCCCTATTTTCTTCGATTTAACTCTGAATTTGGCAATAATTCTTGATCTGAGCCACAGTCAGCTCCCGGTCTTGTTTTTGCTGACTGTTTAGAGCTTCTCCATCTTTGGCTGCAAACAGTATTATCAATCTGATTTTGGTATTGACCATCTGGTGATGTTCATGTGTAGAGTCTTCTCTTGTGTTGTTGGAAGAGGGTGTTTGCTATGACCAGTGCATTCTCTTGGCAAAACTTTGTTAGCCTTTGCCCTGCTTCATTCTGTATTCCCAGGCCACATTTGCCCATTAATCCAGGTATTTCTTGACTTCCTACTTTCAGTGTTGCATATATTAACTCTTAATCCTTTAAAAAGCCCTTCAAAATAGGCAAACTCATTTCCACTTTACAGATGAGAAGTTGAGACACAGAGAGAGCTTTCTAGGAAGAGGAAATCATATATATTAAAACTATCTGACTATGGGAAGTACAGCAACAAGACCATAATGTGTGTGGATGGAGCTAAGAGACCTAGGGGATGGGTGGAAAATGAAAAACAAGGAGAAAAAGGTTAGGGGTCAGGTGCCCAATAGACTTATTTGTAGAGTGATATTATATTCCTGATTCTTCAGGAAAATCCCTGATCATATTGTTGATCTAAGCTCCCTTTATTCTTTAAGTGAATACCTCTTTTACTCTCAAAATCTCCCTGGGTTGGATGACAAACTGTGTCAAGGAGTTCTCTCTCTCTCTCTCTCTCTGTCTCTCTCTCTCCTGAGAACAATGAAAAGCCTTTGAGAAGTGGTAACATGATCAGACTTGCATTCTGATAGAATAATTCTAGGTACAATGTTTAAAATCAACTGAATTTGAAGAATTTATGCAAGCAGATGTATTTGGAGTCAATAATCTATAATGATTGCTTAAGTATGGGTGGTATTAGTAGATATGCAGAGATAAGAGCAGATTTGCAAAGATTTAAAGGGTAAAATTAAATTAATCTGCTGATGGATTATATATGAGGGGGTACACGAGGTGATGGTGTCCACAAAAACTCATAGGTTTCTGGTATCAGCAACTGGATAAATGATTTCCAGTTCATTGTGATGGGGAACAATGGGGGAATATTATATGTGTGTATAGAATTGGAAGTGAAGGGTTGAAGATCCTTAAATGTGTAAAGTTTAAATGTCAATTACATGATAAATGATCAAATAAGATGTCTAGTCAATAGGTGGTATTGCATTGTTTGGATATACCACAGTGTTTATCTACCTGTTGATGGACATCTGAGTTTTTTCCAGTTTTTAGGAATTTCAAGTAAAGCTGCAAGGAAGATTTCTGTACAAGTCTTCATATGGATAAGTGCTTTTATTTACTTTGAACAAATCTTAAGAGTAGAAAAGCTGGATCATTTGGTAGGTTTATGTATAATTTTTTAAGAAGCTGACAAACTGTTTCAGTTCGGTTCAGTTCAGTTCAGTCACTCAGTTGTGTCTGACTCTTTGCAACCCCATGACCCACAGCACGCCAGGCCTCCCTGTCCATCACCAACTCCCAGAGTCTACCCAAACCCATGTCCATCGAGTCGGTGATGCCATCCAACCATCTCATCCTCTGTCGTCCCCTTCTCCTCCTGTCCTCAATCTTTCCCAGCATCAGGGTCTTTTCCAATGAGTCAGCTCTTCACATCAGGTGGCCAAAGTATTGGAGTTTCAGCTTCAACATCAGTCCCTCCAATGAACACCCAGGACTGATCTCCTTTAGGATGGACTGGTTGGATCTCCTTGCAGTCCAAGGGACTCTCAAGAGTCTTCTCCAACACCACAGTTCAAAAGCATCAATTCTTCAGCCCTCAGCTTTCTTTATAGTCCAACTTTCACATCCATACACGACCACTGGAAAAACCATAGCCTTGACAAGACAGACCTTTGTTGGAAAAGTAATGTCTCTGCTTTTGAATATGCTATCTAGGTTGGTCATAACTTTCCTTCCAAGGAGTAAGCGTCTTTTAATTTCATGGCTGCAGTCACCATCTGCAGTGATTTTGGAGCCCAGAAAAATAAAGTCAGCCACTGTTTCAGCTGTTTCCCCTGCTGTTTCTCCATCTATTTGCCATGAGGTGGAACTGTTTCCTTATTGCCAAATTCAGACTTAAATTGAAGAAAGTAGGGAAAACCACGAGACCATTCAGGTATGACCTAAATCAAATCCCTTACGATTATACATAGAAAGTGAGAAATAGATTCACGGGATTAGATCTGATAGACAGAGTGCCTGATGAGCTATGGATGGAGGTTCGTGACATTGTACAGGAGACAGGGATCAAGACGATCCCCAAAAAAAGAAATGCAAAAAAGTAAACTGGCTCTCTGAGGAGGCCTTGCAAATAAATAGCTGTGAAAAGAAGAGAAGTGAAAGGCAAAGGAGAAAAGGAAAGGTATACCCATTTGAACACAGAGTTCCAAAGAATAGCAAGGAGAGTTAAGAAAGCCTTCCTTAGTGATCATTGCAAAGAAATAGAGGAAAACAATACAATGGGAAAGACTAGAGATCTCTTCAAGAAAATTAGAGACACCAAGGGAATATTTCATGCAAAGATGGGCTCAGTAAAGGACAGAAATGATATGGACCTAACAGAAGCAGAAGATATTAAGAAGAGGTGGCAAGAGTATACAGAAGAACTATACAAAAAGATCTTCACAACCCAGATAATCTGTGTAAGGCTAATAACCAGCTACTGAGAGAAGTCTCTTGTGAGTATTTTGCTCAGTGCCCCATGAATCAGGAGCATTTCCAGTCAGGGTGATGAGCCTAGGCATTATCCTTGGACTTGTGTGAGCACTGGGCATAATTATCACTAATCTTCATTGGTTCTTTTCCCAGTCAGCAGCAGTTGCCTCACAAGCACACACTACTCAGTGCTCAGCTTTGTCCTCTAATGGAACCTTCTCCAGGTCTTTGTATTTCTCTCTTTATTCAACCCTCTTGTTTTTGTACTCTGTCTTGTGAACTCTAGCTACCTTAGCTTCTCCAGAATACTCCTTGTTACTCCATATTGGATGCAAGAGGAAGTCTCTAAGAAGCTTTTTTTTTAGTTTTTAGTATCTAGGGAATTTTTGGTATCTAGGGAATCTGATTCAGTAATTCCTCAGAGGGTATCTGTAATACATTCTTATAAAGCCTCAAGGTAATTCTAAAGATATTGGGGTATGTAATAATTTGTCTCAGTGATGAATTCAATGAACGTGGAAGTCTAAAAAGATTTTAAGAGGTGAGTAGAATTTGAACTAGATTTTAAGAAATAGTAGAATTTGGCAAACATATGTTCTGTGCCAGTTACTATTGGATGATCAAATAAGTTTGAGGGATGAATTAATTGATTTATCTTCCCTTTTCCACTTAGCAACTTCTATTCCAGTTTCCAGGTACCTTCCCAGATATAGGTTTCTCTGTCTTTACAGAACTAATTTATAACTTCTTTTTTTTTTTGATAGAGCCTTTCTTTTGTTTATTAGTCCATGTATTATCTCATATCAAATTATTTTTATTCTGCTTTATATCATAATCATTTTGTTTTGTTTCTTCCACTGACCTATGTATTACTTTTGAAAAATTAATTTATCTTTGATCCCCAGAAACTAGCACAGTGCTTAGAAAACTTAGGCTCTCATAAATATTTTCTGATTTGAACTGTTGTTCCTCTTGATATTCAGAAGTGGCCTATTTAACTATTTAATATCGATGTCAGTTGTGACTTGGATTTTTTAGTAATAAATTGAGAGGCACAACCATATATCAGCTAACTTTTGCTGCATAAAAAATTTATCTCAAAACTTTATGGCTTAAAACAGTAAACATTTTTTATCTTGCCATTTGTGTAGCTTAGGAATCTCAGAATACCTTAGCTGAGAGGTAAGGTCCCCTGGCTTAGTATCTCTTACAAGGTTTCTAATGGGGCTGCAGTCTTCTTAAGGACTGAATGAAGAGACTTCTCTTTTGTGCTCACTCTTGTAGCTGTTGGCAGGTTTTGGTCCTCTCTGGCTATTATCTAGAGACACCAGGACCTTACCATGTGATGCTATTCTTAGGAAAGCTCATAATGAGACATCTGGTTTCCATCAGAGAGAGTCATGGAGAGATCAAGGTAGGGTAAGTGAGATGAAGTCACAGTCTTTTTGTAACCTAATCTTGGAAGTGGCATTCCATAACTTTTGTCATTTTCTATTAATATTCATGAGAAATGTCATTCCCACATTCAAGGGAACAAGTTAGCCTCATAGATAGCAATGCCACTTATATTTTCTCAAAGATGATAACAAATGTATACGTAGATGGATTTATAGGGGGATTATAAATTATGTCTGGAAGAGAAGAGTTCTATTAACCCAGGAAACTTGGCATGATTCTATATTTACATTATTTGACCCTGTCTTTTTCTTAGAATCAAAGATGACTAGCAGGTAAATGTGGTGACAATTCTATTTTCCCCAAACTAGCAACTCTTTTGTTGAACAGTTATTTCCAGTATGTACTTTCTGGATGTCTAGTGTTCCAGAGGTACCTTGGAGCTTATTCAAGGAGAAAAGAAGGAGTTATAAGCTCATGCCTCCTACATCCAGGAGCCACCCAAGCCAATTCTATCATAGTACCCCTGCTGAGTACTTGTGCTGAGTTCATTAAGTAAAAGTTTGAAAAATGTTTGAAATGTTAGAGAAACTGGGATTCTAGAGTAATGTTTTTTGGCTACAGCAGTGTAATATATGTGGTGGTGGTGTAGTTTCTAAGTCATGTCCAACTTTTGCAACCCCATGGACTGTAGCCCTCCAGGCTCCTCTGTCCATGGGATTCTCCAGGCAAGAATGCTGGGATGGGTTGCCATTTCCTTCTCCAGGGGATCTTCCCAAACCAGTAATCAAACCTGGTCTTCTGCATTGCAGGCGGACTCCTGCACTGCAAGTGGATTCTTTACTAACTGAGCTTCGAGGGATATCAATATATAATATATAGACTAGTCATTAGGTATGTGGTCTCTAGAATCAAACTGCCTAGGTTTATTTGTATCCAGGTTCTGCTATTTACTACCCATGTGAAACAATTAGAAGTCCGGGCTTGAGTCTCACCCACAGTTATTTCTTAGCCCTTTCTGTGTCTGAAGCTGACAGGCATACTTGGTATTGCACTTTTTTCATTTTCATTGTAGGCTTCAATTGTTAGTCTCCCTGTGTTTATCTTAGTTTAACTTACTTTAATAGTTACCAGCATTATTCCTTCTGCTTTCTGTCCTGATAATAGGTCTCTGACTGAATGATGGATATTCTTTTAATAAACTTATCTAGAAAGAAAATTATCTATAATTGATCTGTATACCAGTCAATACATACTATTTCAAAATCGCCTAAAATATTTTTATGACTGGATTTACCAATATTATTGTGTCACTTATTCTAAGTTATTGCAGACCAACATTTTTAATTATGTTGTTAAATACAGAGCCTATAGGATATAATTGATTACTTAAGTTCATATCTTGCAGTTCATCAAATAATGTTTTCTGCCTTATTTAATGAGGAAGCTCAAAAAGGGAAGCCCTAAACATTCTGTAGAGTGTGCTTGAAACAGGACTAACCCCTGAACCTGAGAGTTCACTGTTGTCTTTTTTGATTTTTAAATCCCTGCTGGTGGAAATAAATTGATCTTTGAAATAATTTTTAGGAAGATTCTATTAGTCATTTTTATCTAAGAGCCGAAAATCTTTATTTGGTCCTTTTGAACTGTGGTGTTGGAGAAAACTCTTGAGAGTCCCTTGGACTGCAAGGAGATCCAACCAGTCCATCCTAAAGGAGATCAGTCCTGGGTGTTCACTGGAAGGACTGATGCTAAAGCTGAAACTCCAATACTTTGGCCCCCTCATGTGAAGAGTTGACTCATTGGAAAAGACCCTGATGCTAGGAATGATTGGGGGCAGGAGGAGAAGGGGACAACAGAGGATAGATGGCTGGATGACATCACCGACTCGATGGATATGAGTTTGGGTAAACTCCAGGAGTTGGTGATGGACAGGGAGACATGGCGTGCTGCGATTCACAGGGTCGCAAAGAGTCAGACACGACTGAGCGACTGAACTGAACTGAACTGAACTATGTTCTATTAGTTGACTGCAAATCACCTTCAAACTGTAATTTAGAAGTTTATTTTTCAAGTAGAGGCAAATTACATGATTTCAGTAGGAGTCTTGGGCTGCAGGACAGGTCATGAGAAAATTCTTTGTCAGATTACAATGTCCAGGGTATAGGCAGTATAAGGAAAACCATCCATGAGAGGGAGCCTAACTTGTACTACAATTTTCAAGTCTCTACAATTGCAGTATAGCCGAAAAATGCTGGACCTTTGGCAAGCTATAAAAATAAATCTCATAAGGAAAAAAATTGTGGCTTTCGAAATGCATAGAACATGATGTATTCATAACACATAAACATTGAAAGCCTGTTTTCTCAGCCAGGGATTTTAAAATAAGACCCTCACATAAGGAAATGCTGCAAAAAAGAATATATGTAAGAAAGAAAATAGCACAGCAAGATGACGATTAGCTGGAAGGCTCAGAAAATTTAGCCTGTCTTTTCTTTAGAATTTCTCTTCCATGGGCTTCCTTAACAAGCATTCCTTTGTTCTCCTTTTCTTTCATGGATGACTCTTCTCTTTCCTTTGCTGGCTCCATTATTTCCCACTTTTTACCCATAAATATCCCTCAAGTATCTCCTTTTACCTATGGAACTGGTGTTATCGCCTAACTTCAATTATTACTTCTCTAAAATGATCCCACTTGTAGCTCCAGCCTTGACCTCACAGCCTCTCACCACTCTTCATCCACCAGCTTTTCTACTTATATTATTACAATTTCCTGAGAAGCTATAGATTTATATAATCAATGGAATTCTTTTACTTTATGTATATAAGTTGATATACCTTTAAGCTCTATTTCTACAACATATGAAGAATATGGAGTGTCCCTTTAATTTCTTTAATAATGTTATCTTGTGGAATCATTTTCTGAGTAATTTTCAGACCAGATTTAATTTTAACCTGAGATAATAAGAGAAAGATCACATAGGAGAACCTCATTTCTGTGACAGCCTGAAGAAACTATTTTCCAGTAAGTTTTTGTACTCAAATATTTAATTAGAGCTATGGCAGGTAAAATAAAAAGTCTTTACAAAAATATTCAGTTAGTGTTTTAAATGATAAGCCTCTGTAACTATATGATAGGGAGTTCTCACTTAATAGTTGTAATGGGTATAGAGAAGTCAGTATATATACAGCTAAAAAATTTTACAGAAAATAGAGCATAAAATCAAAAGAAGTGCTTATTTTAAATCTAAAGCAATGTTATGATCTAAAATGCTAGGTAATGAAGTCTTAAATACAAACGGATAAGCAATTATTGGTATTTTTAATTGGCATAGCTTTTGGTAGTTGTTTAAAAACTCAGGAAATAAGTTTGCATTTTGATTGAGGGATCAACCCCAGCTGAAACAGCTGTGGTGTTGGATAAGCTCACAATGAATTGCTAAAGGGAACTGAAAGAAACTAAATATGTTAAGTGATTAACCTGAGAGAAACTATGGGTGATGTTCCTACTTCTTAAATTCACAAATTAGACACAGTTTTACCCTCATGCTTATTTCCCCTTATTGTCTCCTCTTTTATAGTCATCATTTGTTAATAACTTCCATCATCTCTCCACACCCCCAGTATGCTGAGTCATTCAATTGTATCATCTTAATATCTCTAAAACCCATTCTCCATCTCTTGGATACTACTACTACCTCATTTTTATCTGCTAGATCACTTTTATCGTTGCCCCTGTCTTTTTAGCTGGCTGCTGAACCCTGCTAGCTGCTCACTCTGCTTCTAGTTTGCTGTCTCTTCAGTCTGTTTGCTATACTATTACCAGAAGGATCTTTTTAAGGTGCAAATCAGAATATACTTTGCTCTTGCTGGAAACCTGTTGGTGAAACCCTCTGTGGAAAAAATTCAGGAAAAATTCTAAAATTCTTGTCATAGTATATATGACTCTTCAAGATCCCTACCATATAACATCTACTTAGAATAACTTTTAACTTTATTTTTTTCAGTCATCTGCAAGCAATTACAAAGTCAGAAGCATACTTATTGATATACTAGCTACACAGATGTCCTTGAAAATCCTTGAAGAACATCAACCAAGGGCTATATCCTGTATAGAACTGTCTGAGGTGTCAAGGAATTATAGGCTGCCCCCAAATAATAGCACATGTAAGAAGAAAAACACTGTGGAGTAGTATGATTCTTTGGACTTCTATAGATTCAAGTTTAAATTTTGGTGCTTTTCCTTAAAACTGTGTAATTCTTAACTTTTTTTTCCTATTTTTAAAATGGGATTATTAGTAACAGTGCCATGAGATTGTTGCGAGAATTAAATGAGATATCCTTATTTAGCTCATAGATGGGCTTCTGTAGTGACTCAGTCATAAAGAATCTGCCTGCAATACAGGAGGTGCAGGTTCAATTCCTGGGTTGTGAAGATCCTCTGGAAAAGGAAATGCAACCCACTCTAGTATTCTTGTCTGGGAAAGCCCATGGACAGAAGAGCCTGCTGGGCTACAGTCCATGGCCTTGCAAAAAAATCAAACACAACTGAGCAACTAAATAACAACATTCTCAAAGCACACATTCTAATGCTTCATTCACATTACCAAAAATCAAAGGGCAAGTGATAAAGATGAAATCATTGAAATAAACCCAGAGTAAAAGTAATTGGGAAACAGGGGAAATATACAACCAGTCTGCTGCTGCTGCTCAGTTGCTCAGTTGTGTCCAACTCTTTGCAACCCCATGGACTGTAGCCCAGCAGGCTCCTCTCTCCATGAAATTTTCCAGGCAAGAATACTGGAATGCCATTTCCTACTCCAGGGGATTTTCCTGACCCAGGGATCAAACCCACATCTCCTGCATCTCCTGCAGTGGCAGGCAGATTCTTTACCACTGAGCCACCTGAGAATCGACAATATAATCAAATTCTGAGTTGCTAACTAAGGTAGACCCCATATTGGAGGAATGGGTAAAATACATGCATCTGGAGAGAGAAGTGTGTGTGTGTTTGTTTGTGGGTGTGTGTTGTAGAAATAGTACCAGTATTAGTAATAGTAGCAGTAGTCGCAATAGTGATAGAAAAAATCAAGTAGAGAATGTTTAAGGCAAGATAGCTATTAACTATCACTGAACACTTCCTTTTAGGTTACCAAGTTTTGTCCTAAATGATTTCCGTGTATTATCTTAATTAATTCAAGGCAATTAAAGCAGACAAAGGAAATCAGGAGGCAATACAATGTTAGTGATAAAAAAGCAAAACCGAAGAAACACTTAAGAGATAAACAGAGAGTCACCTCTAGAGAAGGACAATAAAAAGCTGGCAGAGAGGTAGGGATCAAACTCAAAGATCATTATGTCAGTCAGTCTAAGGAAGGATAGGATCTTAAGGAGAAGACAAATAGTAAGAAATGCTGGAGAAATATTAAAATAAGGAAAAGACCCAAGGATATACATTGGAATTGACAGTTGGGCGATCTTTGATGTCATTTTCCAAAGAAATTTCCCTGGAAATTCTGATCTGAAGCCAGACTATAGGTGGGCTGAGGAGTGATTAAGAGGTGAGAATATGTGAATAAAAGATGTAGACTACTCTTGAAAAACAATGAAAAGTTTAGAAGAGAGAGTAATTGTTCAATGGGACACAATTAGAGTGGGTTATTGAAAGTTAAACACAAGAGATGTGGATTCTGTCCCCGGGTCAGGAAGATCCCCTGGAGAAGGAAATGACAACCCGATCAGTATTCTTGTCTGGAAAATTCCATGGACAGAAGAACCTTTTAGGCTATAGCCCATGGGGTGGCAAATAATTGGACATGACTGAGTGACTGAGCACACACATTGAAAGTTAGAACTGGAAACATTGAAAAATTTCAGATCTAAATCAACTTGCATATTAAAATCTTTGGGATCATTTTGAGTTCTTGAGGCATAACCTTTCAAAAACATTTTCTTCTAAAACTTTGTTAATACAGATTTTCTACTAAATGGAAGTGAGTATTATCCCCAAAGAGATTCATGATTCTGTTCTCTGTAAGTCTCAATAGTAAAGGTTAGATAAAGATCTATAGAAGAGAAAACTGTGGCTTTAAACAAACTATAAATCCTAAGGAAAACATCAGTGTAAGTATGAATTTGAGGGAGACTCCAAAGAAGTCACAAGAAATGAGATATCACTTTAAATAAAGCAAAGAAAAACTTAATTTCAAAGTGTAGATATTTATTGGAAAGTCTACTAGGTATAAAACACTTATATTTAATTTTGGGAATTTCAGCTCTGATTGATTGCCATTTTATCCCATATAGAATTTACCTTACTTTACTTTCTCTTCCATGAGATATTTAGCTCCTATTGATGTAGTCATTTTTTTCTTCTTCATCGTCAATGATTTTCATAAGATGAAGTTCAGAGTCGGAAGCCAGTTGAGTGCAAGTCAATAAGTTAAAGTCATACTGTAGCAGAAACATTCAGCAAATAAGAACAATGAGGACCTTTCTTTTGTAGGCATTACTTTTTAAATCTCTGGAATTTAAAATGATAAGGTATAACTCTTTTAGTTAGAAGGATTAAATCCCAGTATCTCAGGTGAAAAATCCTTCTTAATCTGGAATCAAAACTTCCTATACTTCATTGAGACAAGTTCAGAACATGACAAAAATAGTTTAATTAATTTTTGTATAATAGTGGTTTACACACAGTGATAATTAATGAAAAGATTAAGTTGTGAGGATAAATAATATAAGCATTTAGAGAAAGAAATGTTTAATAGAGTAAAGTATTTGTGAAAAGTTCTCAGAGGACCTGGGAACTGAGCTTGGCCTTGAGACTAGGTATACTACAGTCAAAGAAAGAAAACAGAAACTTTCTAGGAAGAAAGAGCAGAATGTTCGAACAAGTATTTAAATTACAACCTGGAAATTGTAGAGATTCTACTTGGATATTTTGAGAAGTCAACTAGCAAATGAAAATATTTTTAGTGTGTAATGTATAGTAATTCTTTTCCTATCAAAACCAGAGAGCTCTAACCCATTTTTTGTGCTCATAGAACAATGACTTTGTGACAGACACTTTGTCATGCTTATTCGTTTCATCAATAAAGAATAACCGAACGTCAAGGCTGTATATTGTCACCCTACTTATTTAGCTTATATGCAGAGTACATCATGAGAAATGCTGGGCTGGATGAAGCACAAGCTGGAATCAAGATTGCCGAGAAAAATAGCAATAACCTCAGATATGCAGATGACACCACCCTTATGGCAGAAAGTGAAGAGGAACTAAAGAGCCTCTTGATGAAAGTAAAAGAGGAGAGTGAAAAAGCTGGCTTAAAACTCAACCTTCAAAAAACTAAGATCATGGCATCTGGTCCCATCACTTCGTGGCAAATAGATGGGGAAACACTGGAAACAGTGGTGGATGTTCTTTTTGGGGGCTCCAAAATCACTGCAGATGGTCACTGCAGCAATGAAATTAAAAGACGCTTACTCTTTGGAAGGAAAGTTATGACCAACCTAGACAGCATATTAAAAAGCAGAGACATTACTTTGCCAACAAAGGTCCGCCTAGTCAAGGCTATGGTTTTTCTAGTAGCTATGTATGGATATGAGAGTTGGACTATAAAGAAAGCTGATCACTGAAGAATTGATACTTTTGAACTGTGGTGATGGAGAAGACTCTTGAGAGTCCCTTGGACTGCAAGGAGATCCAACCAGTCCATCCTAAAGGAGATCAGTCCTGAGTGTTCTTTGGAAGGACTGATGTTGAAGCTGAGACTCCAATACTTTGGCCACCAGATGCAAAGAGATGACTCCTTTGAAAAGACCCTGATGCTGGGAAAGATTGAGGGCAGGAGGAGAAGGGGAAGACAGGATGAGATGGTTGGATGGCATCACTGACTCAATGGACATGAGTTTGGGTGAACTCTGGGAGTTGGTGATGGAAAGGGAGGCCTGGTGTGCTGCGGTTCATGGGGCCTCAAAGAGTCAAACACAACTGAGCGACTGAACTGAACTGAATGTTTGAATCTTGGTTCTTTAATAATAATAATATTTATATATATATATGTATATATATACTGATACATATGTATATATATATATCATTTATACAAATCTAAGTATAATAAAGTTCTTTTTTTTAAAGAATTTAAAGATTATTAAGACATCCTTTCTGTGATAAGACTTTTTTCTAGTATACAATTTCACTAGTAGTTTTGTTATTGTATTGGGGGACAAAAATCAAAACTATGGATTTTCTCAAAATTATTTAATACAACAGAATTTTATGGCCAGCAGAAAACTTAATGAGACAATGTATGTAAAAATGCCAGTGACAGTTTCTGGCATGGAGCAGGCACTTGGGATTTGCTAAAGTTTAATTCAGAGTAAAGGATCAATAAATGTGTACGTTGAACTATTTAAAATTTTTCTATCATATATTTGGGTCCTAAATGTTAATGTTTAAATTCCTCTATGACTAACAGATATATATTCTTATTTTTTAACTAGAAATACAGTCCAATTCAATAATTATCTGGATGCCTATTATATTTTTAGCATAGTGGTGAATAAAAGCAATTCAGTTTGGGCCTTCATGGGCCTTCATGTAGTGGAAAGGAGATGAAATTGATCTACCCACTCTTTCAGGTTCTAGATTAGGGGAAGCATGGTTAAAATTATTTAATAGATATATGTTCCAGCCTAAGCATTAATATGAGTGTGTTTATCTTAACCACAATAACAAGCATATTTGTATATCATGATACATTGTATCCCTGTAAAATTGATAGGAGATATACTCCCTATCATGACTTGAAATATCATAAGAACCAATAGATGCATTAAATGTATATAAATAGCCTGTGAAATTATTCAGATAATTCCAGTGTACATTGCTCTCAATGGTTAACTATTTTCTTGAATTTTAAAACTAACTAAAAACTACAGTTCAATAATGACTCTGTGTGGTTTCATTAAATCTTACATTTTGACAGTTTCTCAGAAGGCCAGCACTTCATAATTAATGAATATTGAGCCAAAAGATTGACCTTCTGAATAACTGGATAAGTGCAAACTTAGGAAAAAATTACATTGGACTAAGAGCCCTTATCTTTTAGAATGAAAGTAAGTTCTGGAACTATGCCTAAGAAATTGGGTCTATATGTTAACATTTGAACATCCTTTGTTCAATAAAAATTCATGCTGTCTACTTTATTTTATGCTATGTTTAAAATAAGAGAATTTGTAAAAAGCTCCATTTACCTTGATCACATGTGACCTCCTTTAAACGTTCCTAAGATTGAACTCACAGGCATATGAAGTCTAAGATAGCAGACATTTGATATAAATGGTTCCAGCATTAAATTCCAAGCTGAATCTACAAAGCTGAATCTAACAAGCTTCTACTGACAGAAAGCTTCATTTTACCTGAGATTGATTCAGCTAGTTCATTTGCTTAAAGGTTAGTGTTAATGCGATCAAGGTCACAGGAAGGATCTGATGCAAAGAAACTTAAAAGAAGCCTAAATTTGAATTCCAGTTCTGATTCTTATTGATTGTATGACCTCAGATAGGTTAAAAAGCCTCCTTGAGGCTCAGTGTCTTTACCTTTAAAATGGGAGAGTGGAACCTATCTTTCTATGTTTTGGAGTGAGACAGAGGCACTCCAGTTACCATTTATGCCCTCAACTTAGGATGGAGGCATAGAAGAGAAGAGGTGTGGGAACAGATGTTCCTTGAGCTCTTTGATCCCAGCTTCATGTTCTCTCTTCTAAGACTAACAGACTTTTGAAAATTTCCCCAAATGTATATTATTTTACCAACTAAAGAACAGAGAGTACATTAGAAAAATTTACAGTGAAAAAGAACACATCTGGAGGAAATGACTTCAATCAGTTTTCTAGAGAAAAGAGGCTTGGAGATGAGTCTTTGATAGAATAAATCTAAAGGGTCAGCAGATTTGTTGGCAGTCTGTGCCTTTCCATGAAGGCAGTTGATCGATAGCTCCTGCTAGTTTTTTTTGTTGTTGTTGGTTTGTTTTAATCACTCACTCATTCAACAAATTTTTATTGAATGATTACTATTTTCATGGCAACATGCTAGAGTAGGATTATATAGATGAATTTGGTACACATTTTGTCCTTAAAGAATTTGGTCTTTAATAAGGGTGATAAGGCATGTATATAAGTTTGTAAATGTTCTAAATAGTATGAAAGAAAGTTGAGTGAGATGTAAAAGGAAGAAAGACAATTTTAGCAAATAATTTGGCAACAAATGGGGGGAAAGTAAAGAAATATTGGAGGAGATGATATTTAGCTTGGGTTTAAATATCTGTAGATTGGGCAGAAGGAAACTTCTGACTGAGGAAATAATGTGAACAAAGACTCAGAGAAGTGGAAAATGGAGTGCAGTTTGATTGTACAGTTGGGTTTATGAAAGAGAGTCATGGAAAGTACATTTTAAAGGATACCATCAGATTGAGAGAACTTTGAATACCATAGTAAGCAGCTTGGCTTTTATTTTCTAGGCAAAAGCAAGCCATTGGAGATTTCAGAGAAGGGAGATGGAAAAATATTGTGTTTTAGAATGGTGACTCCTAGAAACTAGTTGTATTAATACATTTTAATTGTAAAATAAATTTGTTGGACAGATGCCCCCAATGAATCTCCTAACCTAGCTCTTTCTTATCCAGGCTGCTGATGTGCTTCTGCAACATGGAGCTAATGTCAATGTTCAAGATGCAGTTTTTTTCACTCCACTGCACATTGCAGCATACTACGGGCATGAACAGGTAAGTTAGTAAGTAAGCGTGTAGGTAAGTCCAAAGCCTGGGGCATCACTTAAGTGTTCCAGGCTTTTTCTTGAACTGTACTATATTCAAAGAAAGGCTACTTGAGATATCCTTTGAATCATTTTTGCCATCTTCTCATCGGTTCCACCCTTGAAAAGCTTTTGTAGATCCACAGAAAAATAGAAGCTACCAAGTTCTTCATTTTCAATGACCATTTTCATTCTTCCTCATATTATCTCCCTAGATCTCTAGTATTACTCAGTTATGCAGCAGAATCACACCTTTGTAGAGGTCATGCTATTGCACTTCCTGAGGACCCCAAGTTGAAAATCAAACTTATTTTTGTCTCTGTGCTGTTCCAGTCATTGTGCCTTTATTTCTTTGCTGGCTGGCATATGCCTGGACACTCTCAAGCCTGTGAAGCGTGACCTCTAGCTAGGGAAGATTGCTCATTTCATTGATGTGCTGCTCAGAGTGCACTGGAGTGCACTGGAGAGCTGGGTACTGAAAATGCTTCTGAAAGTACAGGGTCCAAAGCTCAAGTGATGAAAAACTCCAAACTTTTTCTGATTTCAGGCACAGGCAGGGTATACACAATGCACGTTGTTTGTTAAGTCATCCTCTTTGGCGATTAACCTCCTCACCCAGCAGAAACATAAAGAGCTTCTCTGCATGTTATGTGGAGTGTTAAATTTGTTTACTTTCCCTGAATATATAGTCACAGTATTATAAAATTATGCTAAAATGTGGATGGCCCTTTTATGATAAGGGACTCACTTTCTATGTGCAAAGACAGCACATAAGTAATTTATGGATGCTATTGTCACTCACTAAAATATGCTGACAGGGGAATGGCACATTTGGTTTATAAATGTGCCTGATATGCCGTGTTCCTTGGCATTTGTTTATTTACTTATTTTTAAGTGGAAGAGTAGATGTTTTGTACCAAGAGCAATATTTCCTAGGTATATAATAATAGTGCTTAATAGACAATCGATTTCAACGATAGTTTAAATCTGTCCATTATAAAGTCACATAATCAGAATTTATGGAGTCTGTATAAGTGGAAATTTCTGCTTAGGAGTGCAAGGTTCCTGAAACTAAATGTCTACTACTGTTCAGCTTTCTCCTGAGTTAAGCATTGGTATGCCCATTAGCCAACAAATGGATAAAACACATATTCCACATTGGTACTCCCTCTTCTGATATCATTTATTGAGTACCAGGCACTTTTCTAAGTGTTTCATGTGTAATAACTTATTTAATCCTCATGACAACCCTATGAGGTATTCCCATCTTAGTGATGAAGAAACTGAATTTTGAAAAGGCCAAATCATTTACTCAAAGTGACATAACTAATAAATAGAAGCCTAATTTCAGAACCTTTCTTCTTTACCCACTGCACACAATAAGAAGTTCTCCCACATTCCACCAGCTATTTTTTTCACCTAGATTTCTATCAAATGTATACCATATTCTTGAGAGACTTCTGCCCAAAATATATTTATTTGCTGCCACAAAATAGTTTCAGAGCTTGAATTCACATTTATGCTAATGCGTCAGTGGTCAAGACTTGTTTTTAGAGATTTTTTTGATATGGACCATTTTTAAAGTTTTTATTGAATTTGTCTCAATACTGCTTCTGTTTTATGTTTCGGTTTTTTGGCTGCAAGGCATGTGGGATCTCAGCTCCCTGACCAGGGATCATACCCACACCCCCTGCATTGGAAGGCAAAGTCTTAACCCCAGGACCACAGTGGAAGGCCCTCAGTGGTCAAGAGTTTTGAGGAGTCCTCCCATAACTGATATTTTAATGGCACAGATACATCTTAACTTATCTCTTGGGATCACTGTGATGACTTCTGAAATTCCCAGAGGAGACAATGTCAAGTTTAGAAAAAGTATTTGAAAGATTCCTAAGTGGATGTGTAAATAATTTGGACAAATCCCATAAATTACCAGAAACAACCCCTGGAAGACTCCTGAGCTGTGAATCTCAACCAGTGTGGGAAGATGCTAAAAGCTAGTGTGGCTATCTCCTGCTTACTCACAAATCAAAACAGGACCTAGAATCCCAGTCACAAGATGACCATTGGTGACCTATGCATGGAGTTGCTATGAAAATGAAGAATCACATAAACACTGCTGACTCTGGCCAGAAGAAGATTTTAAAGAATTGTTTAGAGATGATTATGGGTGACTTTAGAGAAGACTGTTTATGTACAGTGAAGACTGAACTCTGAAATTGCTCCAGTTTTTAATTTCTTGCTAGGTGATATAATAATAAATACCTTATTGTTTAGGCCAATTGAATTAGGATTTTTTTCATGCAAAAATTAACCAAAAGAACATCTTAATGATATGTCTCCTTCCATACTGCTGAAAGCTTTGCATTATTATTTGACATTTGACACTAATCTCAAATGCTTGGATCCTTTAGGTAACTCGCCTCCTTTTGAAATTTGGTGCTGATGTAAATGTAAGTGGTGAAGTTGGAGATAGGCCCCTCCACCTAGCATGTGCAAAAGGATTCTTTAATATTGCGAAACTCTTGGTGGAAGAAGGCAGCAAAGCAGATGGTAAGATTATGGTTAGAAGAATTTTGCAGTCTTTTACTTTATGTATGCTTTTTCTTCTACTTTACTTATTTACTAGAGAATAATCTTGAAGTTGATTAATTCTAGTTTTCATGTCCTAATTTGTACCTCAAGTCATAATTTATTATTTTAAATATATTAATTAAACCTATATGTTAATCCTTCTTTGCATATTTTATTTCAACTTAATATATTAGGTATGACCATAAAAGTAAGGGGTTTTCTTAAGCTTTTCCTACTTGTTGTTACTCACTAATCTTTTTTTAATTGAGGTAAAACTTACATGTAGCAAAATTCTCAAATCCTAACTTAATACTCAGTTATTGAATACGCCCTTTTGAATACACCCACACAAAAGCCTCCAAGACCAAGATATAGTATTTTTATCTGGAAGGTTGCAGATATTTCACCTGGAAAGATCCTTTGTGCCCACTTCTTAGTAAATAGCTTTCACCACCAAAGGTAATCAATATTCTGGCTTCTATTATTGCCATAGGTTAATTTTTTTCTGTTTTTTAGAAAATGAAGATATATGTGTATATATATATATATATATATATATATATATATACAGAGAGAGAGAGAGAGAGAGAGAGAATTGCTAAATCAAAGGTCATATACATGTTTAACTTTGGGAGAAATTTCAGACAGCTTTCCAAAATATTTACACTATTTTTCATTCCCAAAGCTATATATAAGCATTCCATGTTACTCCCCACATCCACCTCAGTATTTGAGACTACTATTATTTTAAATGGAAATAGAGTTAGAGTGTGATCAGTTTTGGAAAAAAGCTTTAGAATACACAGAAATATTTTAGATGCATTTAATAGAATAAAATTTTCTGCAACTTTTTTAGTTTTTTAATCACAAAATGTGTTTTGGAAAATTGAAAGTTTTAAAGAAAAGCACTTTATTTCTCTTTTTTTATCTTCCTCACAAACTTTATTTCTTGACACAGATTCACTCAGAGTTACATCTTGTTGTTAAATTCTCTCAGGCATATCCAGTCTTCTTCCACTGACCCTCAAGAGACCTAATTAAAAGCCCAGCTGTAAGAACTGCTGGCCTTTGCAGCAGAAATGATGCACATTTCCAAAAGCACAAGGTTGTCAAAGCTCTAGAACTGCCATTTCCTTGGTCCAAGGTTGAGATTGATATTCAGTTAATAAAACTAATCGATGTTTCCGTCTACTCATAAGGAAAACACAAAGGCTCCCAGGGACAACTGTGCCAAGAGGCTAAGGCAGTTTCATTTCCATGTTGGAAACAGGACCGTTTCATTTGGCAATGTTTGAGAAATGTAGTTTCTATCATTTTCTGAGCCAGTGTACAGTAACTCAGGAATTTTTCTATAGCATTATCATAAACAACCTGTGTTGACAGGATGCAAGGAGTGCTGTTCCTTGGACTTTATTTAAGCAGTCTCTTTGATTCTGTTGTTTTAGAATAGTCAGAAGTACACCAGTGTGAATCACGGAGCACGTAATTGTTTCTGAAACTGCCTCACTTTTCCAACGGGTCAGGAACTGCTCACATTCTTCCTTTTATTATCAATGCCAACCTCAGCCTTTTATTCCTCTGAACAACTCCAAAGCTCAGTGGTGTCAAAATGAGTGTCATTTATGATCAGCATGTCTCCAGGATCAAAGGACTCTTCTACAAAAGGCATTGAAATGTGTGCTGCACCCGTATTCCCAGTACATACCGGCATCATATGATATAATTTTTAGCATTTTCTTTCTGACTCACAGAAGCACTCTAATGCCTCCTACTCAATCATTTAAAAAAAAAAACCAAGAGACATGACTCAGATTTTTAAGCATTGTATTTCCTTCTAATACACAATTGATATTTAAGTCCCTTTTGTACTTAAACCAATTGCAAAGAATAAACCAGAAAATCTTTAGTGCTAGTGGATGCTGCACAAGATTTATTATCAGCTAGTTCACTTACTCTAAAATATATCTAAGCCTTCAGATGATTTATTTTAGGTTTGAACCTTGCCTGTGGTTAATGGACATCAGGGGAGGAGTAAATGAATGACCCCAAAAGAAGCACAATTTGAAATCTGGTATTTACATTATGTTCCCATGGTAACAGAACATCACAAATGAAAATAAATTAAGGTTATAAAATTAACCAAAATATAATTCCAAAAGCATGTTCAGCATGTTTGGGAGACTGACCTATTCAGTCACATATGTTCTAAGTCCCTAGTCTTCTTTATACCTTGTAGGGAAATGAAAAAGGAGAAACACAATGCTTGTTGATTGAGATTGAAAAGATCAAATATTTCTGGACTCCATAAAAAGAAAATAGAGATACAGTTCTTTTTGTATCTGTAAAAATATAGATACAAAGTTAAATTCTTTTTGTATTTGTAAAAATAGAGATACAGTTAAAAATGGAAAATTTTAAGTTTAGAAACTATTAATTTCTGTCATCTGATGAAGATATAATTTTGTTAACATGGACATGGATATCAGAAAAAGTCACAAAAGTTTCTAGGACATGGTCAGTAAAGACAAGTAATTTATTTTAAAAAATATATCTTGTCAAAACTATCACACAGATTTATTATCACACTGAAAAATTATTTAAGATACATTTGCAAGTTGAGTTATTGGGATGTGCTAACATTAATGGGTTACTATGGAAGCATTTATTCTATCTTTAAGATCAATGAGCAGAATTAAGCAGGAAGTAGCATCCATCTACCTACATATTCATCTACTCTTCCTTTCAAAATACACTACTGAATACATATGCTCTTCAAGGTAGAGGACTAGTGACCACATATTTTTCTAATAATGATTTACATGTATTCCTTGGTTTAAATTTTTCCTTTACTTAGACCTCTAAATTATGTATTAAGTTAGAGCAAACAGACTATCATACATTCAGTTTTCCTCAGATAATAATAATAATATATGTATTTTTTTATCTTTGCAAATTGGTCTATGAAAAAATTAAGGTATCAGAATGGCTGAAGCAGAAATGGAGTTATATATAATATATAAACTCTGCATCTGGTCCAGATTTCTCCTGGCTTATCCCTTTGGTTGGTATTAATATCTTCTTTGATGGGAATAATGTCCAGGCTACTGAGGATAATTTATCAAGGAAATAATCTGCTTTGAAGTTTATTGATTCAACTAGAGAACAATGTTGGGTGGGACCAGAGATGGCCAAAGGAAAATCATGAATTAATGAAATATTGTGCTTTATTCTGTTTTACAATGTCCCCTCTGGACCTCAAGAATCCTCATGTGACCTCCTGATTCCCTGGGCTCCCTACTGTTCTCAAGCATTGACTCATGGTATTGACTTTCCCTGACTTCCAACAGAATATGAACAAAGAAAAAGAATCTTTAAAAGGAAGATAATCAAAACACCCAGGCACATTCTTCTGAAGGAAGAGTGTCCTTCTGAGCCACTCATTAATATAAAAGATTCAAAGATTCATTTTTCAATAACAGCCCTGAGAGGAGGAGTTCAGTAACTTTGTTAAAGATTTCTTTTTGGCTTAAGATCTTATAGAACAATAAAATAAGAATCATTGTCTACAAATATAGCAGCTATAAGGCCTACAGTGCTTATTAGATGTTAAATGATTATTCTATTTGAACTTTGAAAAAAAACTAGTATCTTGCCTTTCTTTTCCTTCCTATTGCTTATTATTAAAAGAAAATCTTCCCATAAACTTTTTTGGTTCAACAGATGATTTCTATTACATATAATAATGAAAATGAATGTTAAGGGCTATTTTTTTTCTATTTTGAATAAAGCCCTCTATACAGATGGACAGAGTAATAAAATAACAAAAAGTGGCTGTAGAGCAGTTGATCTGATTATTTTTAATTTTAAAAATTGTGCTAAAGCAAATCCAAAATTTAGCAGCTTGGTGTTGACTTGTATTACTTCAAGCCTATAATTATTGACTATTCAACTAGATTGTAAATTATTTGAGGGCATAGACTCTATGCATTTATACCTTAATGGCCTTAGCATTTGGTAAATTTCTAAGAGGGAAATTAGTAAAAAGGGAAAGTAGACATTTTTATTAGATGTCTAATATGTGACGGCCATCATGCTAGATACTTTCCCAAAATTATCTCCTTTAATCCTTTCAGCATCTCTGCTGCCCAACAATGTTATTCCATCAACTGATAAGAAATCAATATCCACAACACCTAGCACAGTGCTGGTGCATATTGATCATTTATTACTTGTTGAGGAATGACTGTGTCAGTCAGGTGTTCTTATTTGCCAGATTTGGAAACTAATGCTTGCTAATTTAAACATGAAGGAAATATATTACAATGTATCAATTATCGTAGAATCTTCCCCAGAACAGAGTAGAAAACTGGGTTTGGCATTCTCACAGTGAGAAATGGTGTCCAGAACCACACTCCCCAAATTAATCCTTTGAAGGCACACTGCCGCCCCTGCTAACATACACACCAGCACTTGTGTTTCTGGCACCAACAATGCAGGGTACCCAGTCTGTGGCTGGAAACACTAGTACTGGAAATTAGATGGAGCTATTCTACCTCTGCTACTTTCCCAAAACAGATGAGACTCTGCTTTTGTATGTCATGAGCTCTGATGTAAGAGTCTGAAGTAACATTTTGAATAGAAGAGCCTGCAGATAAGCACCCAACCATGGCATGGTTGAGTGCGAAAGTGTTGCTATTAAAAACTATGCTAGCGTAAGAACACTAAACTGGGACATATGGTCACCCTGTGCTAATCCTGTGCCCTAACTGCAAAGGAGACTTGGAAAGCATTTTTGCAGCTTCTATGATAAAATGTGATTTTGTTATCTAGTTAGCACTTTCAACATAGGGAATTCCCTAAATGTCAGAAGAGGCTATAAGGCTGGATTGGACAAAGAAAAAGTCAAATGATCATTACCGATTGGACAATTTAAAACTGCAGTTAATGTTAAACAGTTGTCTTGGGTAACACAATTAATGAGGTCTGAATCACTTGTTGCCTTTTCATTATACCATGCTTTGTGTACTACAGTATAACATTTTTCAGTTGAGGGAACATCAGAACCTCCTAAATAGCACCATAAACATACAGCATACTAGGCCTCATGCTAATATATTGGGCCAAAATTTGGGGAAATGATGCTCTGTCCAGAGTCTGAACTTTTTAACATCTTCCATGGGGGATGGAAGGATAATCAGTTTGAACAGTGGTACTTGTGGAAATAAGGCCATGAGTACCATTTAGATACTTAATAGTTTCCTGAACTCTTTCATTGTGCAAGGCAGATTTGATTAGAAGTGTTCCATAGATTTATGGGAGCTAGAAGAAAGCCTGCTTCATGTGGTAATAGGCTATAGAAGAGAATCATAACTTTTTTAATCGGTTGCACTTAATTTTCTTTATTGTTGTCATTAATTGGTAATTCCAGGAGTCTCTCAGGTACTTAGAAAAGTTCCTGATACTACACATGAGGAGGTTGAGAAATAGAGAATTCTAGAAAACATATCTTTCTTTTGATGACAGTAAATGCTCAGGACAATGAAGATCACGTTCCACTCCATTTCTGCTCTCGCTTTGGACATCACAATATAGTGAAGTACCTGCTCCAGAGTGATTTAGAAGTTCAGCCACATGTTGTCAATATCTATGGAGACACCCCTTTGCACCTGTGAGTATTATGTATCGTTCCATAGGTACTCCAGGTATACTGTGTGTACCTTCCTACTATTCTCAAAATATTTTCTTTATCTCTAGGGCATGCTACAATGGCAAATTTGAAGTTGCCAAGGAAATCATTCAAATATCAGGAGTAGAAAGTCTGACTAAAGAAAACATCTTCAGTGAAACAGCTTTTCACAGGTAAAGGAATATTTAAGCACAATTGCCACTAAGCGAGTACTCTTTGACACTAGAAGTCATGTAAGTAAAGCAAGAACGAATAGTGGCAGATGTTACAATCCGAGAGCAAGAGCAGAGGGTGGGCAGAGGATAGGAAGTCCAAGCTAGATGCACGGAAGAAAAGGTAGAGGCAGATGCTGCAGTCAGTACAACAGATGGGGCTGGAGCCAGATGCTGCCTTGCTGGCAGCAGCCACAAAGACAGGGGCTGATGTTGCCAAGGCAACAGGCATGTCAACATCTGTAAGCATATTGCTTCTATTCCATTCCACTCTGCAGAAAGCTGCCAAAAGGAGCAGTGCCCATAATCCTCCTCCGACAAGAATCTCATTACTAGAATTCATCAGCATCAAAAGTGACATTTTTTTTCCTTGCCACTTAAACCTTATGTGCAAATGTATCTACCTATCTAAAACATCCATCTGTCAGCCTGTAAGAGCTTAGTCAGGGTGGCCACCGAGATACATAAGAAGGCATTAACTCCTTGCTAGGAATCCATTAGAGTCCTTTAGAGTGAGCTCTGGAAAAGCACACTGGAGTAGCATCTAGGTTTGGAAAAGTTGTGACTAAGAAAGAAAGAAAAGAGAAGGAGAGAGGGAAGAAAAGGGCTGATAAAAACTCAAGAGTCATAGGTCCCTAAAATGTCCCAAAGGAAGGCAGATATTCATATAATTTAAAACCCTCATTAACAGGCTACTGTTTTGCCTATTAAATAAAAGCATAGTCATTGAAATTGAGTAAACCTTGAATATAAGATACATTCACCCACATATTGCAGATCTCCCAGCTGGTTTGTAACACCTAAAACATGTATTTGACACTACTGTGTTATTTATATAGTGTCTGTACCTTACTGGTGAATAATAGAAATGAGAGACTAACTACTGATTAATACTGAACTAAAATTAAGCTTATACTTCTGCCTCAGGCATCAGTGTGTCAAATTTCACTTGGATTTCCAGATTTGTCTTACCAGCCAAAGAGGTCAGCCAAAGGGGAGGTGAAGACAACTTCCGATTATGGAACAGTGAATATGTGCTGGGTGATTTGCATCCATTATGTCATTTAATCCTCATCACCATTTTATGAAGTTGGATTTACTATCCCTTTTTTTACCAGTGAGAAAATTGAGGCTCAAGAAAACTAACTTGCCGAAGATTCTTATGGCTAGAAAATTATGTATTAAATGCCTCCTGCTGCTGCTAAGTCACTTAGGTCGTGTCTGACTCTGCAACCCCATAGACAGCAGCCCACCAGGCTCCCCCGTCCCTGGGATTCTCCAGGCAAGAACACTGTAATGGGTTGCCATTTCCTTCTCCAATGCATGAAAGTGAAAAGTGAAAGTGAAAGTGAAGTTGCTCAGTTGTGTCCCACTCTTAGCGACCCCATGGACCGCAGCCTACCAGGCTCCTCTGTCCATGGGATTTTCCAGGCAAGAGTACTGGAGTGGGGTGCCATTGCCTGCTCTGATTAAATGCCTAATTCCAAATCCTGTGTTTTTATGTATCTTCATGTTCATATTATTTTGAACATTTTGAACCAAAATATTTTGCCTGTTTTCTACACATTCTGTCACAGAACAGATGCATGGATTCTTTAGATCATGCCTTCAGTCAAAGTGGATCGTGGAATTTGTCCCCAAAGGGGGCAATCGGGAGAACTGATATTTGTGAGGTACTTAAGTCCACTTTTTCCAATAGGTCATTCTTATGGAAGCTGACACCTCAGTCTAGTTTTCAAATCCTTCTGCTACTCTGTGCACACACTGAAACCAGTTATAATCTGAGGATTATCATCACCTTCAGAAGATTGTCCATAGGAGAATATTAGTGGTGTTGTTCAGTTGATCAGTCATGTCCGACTCTTTGTGATCCCATGGACTGCAGCACACCAGGCTTCCCTGTCCATCAACAACTCCCGGAGCCTACTCAAACTCACGTCCATTGAGTCGGTGATGCCATCCAACCATCTAGTCCTCTGTCATCCCCTTCTCCTCCTGCCTTCAATCTTTCCCAGCCTCAGGGTCTTTTCTAATCAGTTGGCTCTTCGCATCAGGTGACCAAAGTATTGGAGCTTGAGCTTCAGCATCCGACCTTCTAATGAATATTCAGGATTGATTTTCTTTAGGATTGGCTGGTTTAATGGCCTTGCAGTTCAAGGGACTCTCAAGAGTCTTCAACACCACAGTTCAAAAGCATCAATTCTTTGGTGCTCAGCTTTTTTTACAGTCCAACTCTCACAGCCATACATGACTACGGGAAAAACCATAGCTTTGACTAGACAGACCTTTGTCGGCAAAGTATTGTCTCTGCTTTTTAATATGCTGCATAGGTTGGTCATAACTTTTCTTCCAAAGAGCAAGTGTCTTTTAATTTAGTGGCCGCAGTCACCATCTGCAATGATTTTGGAGCCCAAGAAAAGAACGTCCACCACTGTTTCCACTGTTTCCCCATCTATTTGCCATGAAGTGATGGGACCGGATGACATGATCTTCATTTTTTGAATGTTGAGTTTTAAGCCAGCTTTTTTACTCTCTCCTCTTTCACCTTTATCAAGAGCCTCTTTAGTTCCTCTTTGCTTTTTGCCATAAGGGTGGTGTCATCTACGTAGCTGAGGTTATTAATATTTCTCCTGGCAGTCTTGATTCCAGCTTGTGCTGCATCCAGCCTGGCATTTCACCATGATGTACTCTGCATATAAGGAGATTAGTGAAGTGAGTTAAAAGTATGTACTCAATTGTTTTATTTTGTGCAAACCTGTGGCTACTAGGAACAACATATTATTTTTATTCTATTCATTTTACGTACATATTTATTAAAAAAAAACACTCCTTTTACATGAAGAGCTCACTACAATTATGGTTTTTTCTATGTACAAATCACAGTGCTTTGCACATAGCACTCGGTACATTTCTGTTTTTATTCTCATATGCTATATGTACACACATTTGTATACACACACTCGCATATATATATATACATGTATGTATGTTCAGAACTTATAATTTCCTGTAAATAGTTACTTTGAAAGGAAACAATGAGGGAATTCAGACAAACATTAAAAGTATAGTGTTAAGAGTCCTATTTGTAATACAAATAACTAATGGTGATAGGATCTATTACACTGATAGTGACTTTATTCACTCAACTATTCAAGAAAGACTTATTAAGGACCTATATTGTGTTGTCGCTGGTAGGAACATTGACATGACACAATCCCTTCCCTCCTTAATGGAACTCTGTTGTAAGGCATCAAAGCACACACAGGTGTATCCATTACCATAACACAACATGAAAGGCGCCATAAACTGAACTAACAAGGAAGCAGAGGAGATAACAATGAACTCAACTTTTGGTCCATGAGAAGACTTCATAGAGGGAACATCAGTTCAACTAGATAAATAGTGGCATTTATTTAAAGAAAATAATAAAATTCTACAATAGAAGAAGGATTTAGGCAAAGTCATCCCAGGAAGAGGAAATAGTAAGACTCAGTCAATGTCTTCTGGAACAAACCTGGAAGGAAAAAACCCTGTTTTTCTGTACTGTCCCATAACACACAATACCTCACTTCCAAACACAGGATACCAGCTGCATATAAGGGTTTTCTACACCAAACAGTTCTCCAGTTCTCTGGAGTCACTGAGTGTGTGTCCTCCAGTTCAAATTATTTTTGACACTACCTACCTGGAATTAGCATCAGATCTCACAGGGCTGTCTCTCCTGCTTCAGATGCAATCACAAGTGTAATGTTTCATTTAAATTTCTCAGAACCTTCCTGGGTTTCTTCATTCCATTCAGTTTCCCTGCAGAATGCCTAGAAAAGAAGTCATATCATAAGAACTATTTAATAATTAATAAGAAAATGCTAGAAATTTTATACAGCTCCTTTCTTAAAGGCTCATCTTTGAGAATCTTCAGGATTGTATTGCTTTCTGTGCTTTTTTTTCTTATCACCCCTGCTTCTCTCTCCCTTCCTCCTTCTCTCTTTTCTGGCTTTTTGGCGCTCTTATGTAAACACCAGCATCTAAAATAGCCTGGGTAAATCAGGGCTGCTTTAATTTTCTAGAGCTACCATAACTAAGTACCATGCCCTAGGTGCTTTGAACACCAGAAATGGATCTTCTTATAGTTCTGGAGTCTGAAAACTCAAGATCAAGGTGTCAGGTTTGGTTTCTCCTGAGACCTTTCTCTTTGGATTGTCAATGGTCACCTTCTTTTCTGTCTCTTCATGAGCTGTCCTTCTGTCCCTGTCCTAATCTTCTAATCTTTCCTTCTTATAAGGACACCAATCATATTTGATGAAGGCCCAGCCCACCCTAATTAATCCACTTTCGCTTAATTACCTCTGTAAATTATACCTCTTTAAATTATAGTCACATTGTAAGGTTATGGGAGTCAGAGCTTCAACATATTAAATTTGGAGAGCACACATTCAGTCCATAAGAGAGGTCTTCTATTTCCCCTGTGTTATATCTTTGCAGTGCTTGTACTTATGGCAAGAGCATTGACCTGGTTAAATTTCTTCTTGATCAGAATGTCATAAGCGTCAACCACCAAGGAAGGGATGGACACACAGGTAAGACTGTGGTGAGAACAACAGTTTCTGATGCATATCCGTGCTCAAGAGAAGTATTGTCAAGAGGGAGGGGAGCAGTGGCAGTGGTCAACCCCAGTGATGAGGAATATTTTATCAATGACATTTTTTAAATTGATGGTGCGTTGGTGATAGTAGAAAGCAGACTGACCTTTGGTCAGTTTCATTTTTGTGCAAAAGTATTTACAGTCAATGCATCCATTATGACCTGCATCAGGAGCACACTGATCACACTGTTTTACCCTCGGTTTGCTGCTGAAACAAATTTTTTTTGTTTGTTTGAGGTCTTTATTCTTTGATTTATACAAAGATGCTAATGTTTGTTCTGGTAATTACAGTGAATGTAAAAATACTAAAAAGTGTGCTTAAGCAAAAGTAGTCTCTCTATATATCAAACAGATACTTCTTTAAAGTATGTATTTTTTTCTCAAAGATAGAATTAATTATCTGTCAGAGAACTCAACTTTTGTTATTTATCTCTGGCAACAATGCTATTATGTGGTAATGACTATCTTTTGAAAATTGGGGTTCAGTTTCCCCTTTTTCCTTTCATATTTTCATTCTTATTCTATTACAGGGTTGCACTCTGCTTGCTACCATGGTCACATTCGCCTGGTTCAGTTCTTACTGGATAATGGAGCTGATATGAATCTGGTAGCTTGTGATCCAAGCAGATCTAGTGGTGAAAAAGACGAGCAGACGTGTTTGATGTGGGCTTATGAAAAAGGTATATTTTTCACCATTGCATTGCTGTAGTGATAACATTGAACTGTGAGCACTGCTGATGTCACTACATCAATAGTTCTTTTGCTTCCGTGACTTGTATACTCCCATTTCCTTTGGAGATTGTATTTGAATCACTAGGAATGTGGATCAAAGAGTACAGTAGGGAAGGCAACTTCAGGGCTGCAGGTGAGCCAAAGGCACTTTTGGCATTGGCATTTTGAAGAGAGAAGGAGCTGTCACATTTCTAGTTCCTGGAGAAACAAAACTGTGATAGGCAACGTTAATTACTTTGTTAGAGGAGATGTAGAGCTAGTCTTTACCTCTTATATGGAAGAATTTGGATATGGATTTGAATTATTAAAATTAAATTAATGCAAAGAAAGAATGAACGTGTATTTGTCATATCTAACCCTGCTAACAATGCCCGTATTTGAAAAAGTAAGGGAGTCAATGTTCAGTGCTTAAGTATAAACTTACTTGAGCTCAAATTGGTGAAAGCTTGGGTTGGAAGAACATGGGGTTTAAATCAAACTATAATGCTAATCTTAAGTTGTTTATACTTGCTGAACTTTAGTTTTTTCATCTGAAAAATGAAGACAGTATCAACTTCATAAGATTGTAAAGATTAAATGAGATAATATGTGCAAATTGCTTATCACGTGACTGGCACAAAATAAATACCTAATACTTGGCATTTTGGCAATGATAGTAGTGGTTATAGTAGTAGTCCATAAATAAAGAATGAAAACGAAAACTAATAAATTTTCCTTTTAAGGGAAAGGAAACTAGAGACAATCAGAAGGTAAAATATCATTTTGTCATTTTTATTGAGATATATTATACCACTTAAGCGAGCTCTACATAAACACATAAACTCAAACAGAGTTTAAATCTTCAGGTGAGATGGGACAGTATTGAAATCAGAGAGATACAACTAAATACTGTAAAATATATCAGATTTTGATGTCTGCATTGCCTTATTAGGATGTTCAAAGTATGTAAAGAAGCATTCTTATGTTTTTAAGTATTAGAACACCATGCTTATAAGAACAGTTACTAAACTGGAAGATTTCTTAGGCTGTCAAGGTGATCTAAAATATTTTCTGTCTGAAGTAGGACGTGAAAGTCCATTAATGAAAGGAGAGATGAGGTTTGATGGATAGAAATAGAGAGCTATTGTAAGCACATAGACAAGGAGAAAGAAAAGCATATAGGTCTGAAGACTGCTAGTGAGGAAATGATATACAAATTACTTTACAGAAAAGAAAAGTAAAAAGACGTGGAATAACAAGGCATGAGTTAAGATATAGGCCTGTTATGTTTTTACTTTTTATTTGAGTATTGTATAAATACAGATACTCACACACATAAACACATGTCTGCACATTATAGCTCAAAGAATTTTCACTAACTGAACTCACGAAGCATTCAGATGAAGAAACTGAGAATGATCCATACCAAGAAGCCCCACTGACATTGTCTTCAGCTCACTCACCAAAAATGGTATCATAGCCTTCTTGAGGCATAGATTAGCTTTACCTCTTTCTGTACTTAATATGGATGCGGGTTGAATCCCAGGTTTAGGAAGATTGCCTAGAGATCCCCTGGCATGGCAACCCACTCCAGTATTCTTGCCTGGAGAATCTTATGGAGAGAGGAGCCTGGTAGGCTACAGTGCATAGGGTCGCGAAGAGTCAGACACAACTGAAGCAACTGAACATGCACACATGTACTTAATACAAATGACATGCTGGGATGTATACGTCTTAATGTCTGACCTGTTTAGCCCAATGAGTTCCGAGATTCAGCCATATTGTTGAATGTAGCTCCAGATCATTCATTCTTATTTTATGGTATTGTTTTTAACTATATTAAATTTATTTATTCTGCTGTTTCAGGGTATTCGGATAATTGAGAACTATTAGGAACACAGCTGTTATACATGTACATATCACATACATATCTTTTGTTGAATATCTGTGCACATTTCTGTTAGGTATAACCGCCTTCTAATTTGTATAAAGGGAAGTCCAGGTAGTTTTGTATTTGTGTGTCAGTTGGAAAATTTTACTTGTTCTTAAACTTCAAGAGGCCTTACTAAGTTCTAGTTATGTTGCAATAATTCCAGTGATTCTCTGATAACACCTCTCAAGAAATCTGAGTTTCAGAGGAAGACTTTACAAAGCATTAGTCTTTCGGCAGACAGCTCAAAAATAGCTGCTGCAGCCAGCTCTTCACAGGGTTTGGCTTTGTTTGTTTTTAGTTGATTGAGAATGATGGTTGAAAACTGGCTTTACTTTTATTTTCTGTGGAGTTCTACACTTTATAAAACCTTGAATCATTGTGCAAGCTCCTAAGATTTCCTACCAAAAGACAACAACAAAAATCCTTTAGCTTAGAGGACTTACCCACTGGTCTCTGCAACATATGCCATACTTTGTCACCCTGATTTGTTCAACTAATGTGGCAGGCATCAGTGTTGCATTTCATTATTACTATGAATTTTAACAAATTGAATGTTACCACTCAGGAGACAGATGGATGTTTTGCATATGTTCTAGGGCAAAGCAAGTCAAAGCAACAAAATAAAACTATTGCTATTTTCTCTTGCTAGAGAAACGTTTCTTTGTTTTCATGTGTTCAGGGAGGATTGAAATGTCCTTGTTAAAATATTGTCAGCAGTGCACTGTCCCTGTTTTCTTTGGATAAATAGTTTACATTCTCCTTCAGAGAGGGAGTCACCAAATTAATTGATCTGGCTTACCAAGGATTTTCTGAGCTGCTTGGAAATGGAGTTGAAAAAGCACTAAAACTTAACTTGGAGTTCTTTCTTCATGAAATAGAGATGATGTATAATAGAGGTGACCCCACCATGGTTTGCCTGTACCCTATCCAGTCCTTAAAAGAGAAAACCCAGAAAAGAGCTTTATAACCAGAGTCTATCTGTTTGAAAAGGATTACTTTTGGATGTGCCCTGTTTGAATAGCTCCTCCTAGTGTAGCTTCGAAACAGAAAACCAGGAGACTTTCTGAAAGGCACTCATCTCTGAGTGATTCTAAGGCCAATTTTGCATCTGTCCCAAACAAAATTGTTAGCTGACCCGCTCTACTATTCTGTTATCACATATTTACAGCTGCTTTGGAGTTCTGAAATAATTATCTACTGTCTTTTAGAATACTTTTAGAAAAGAGTTTGCTCACTATGGCTCCCTGTGGGATCAAGTATGAAGAATATTTTCTATTTACATAGTCCTTTTAACCTAAATATATCAAAATCAATTTTGGAAATAATTTTCCCAGTGACCTTGGTTCTATACAGAAGCCTACTGGTTAAGTTTCAATATTTCTCTGCCAGACTGCTCAGACCTCCAATTTTACAATAGTTAGTGCTTCCTCTCCCCAGTCTGTCCTCCCTCTTCTTTTTCACTCTTCTGAGAGTAGCCATATCTGGCTTACTCACTGGGATTTGTTCTGCCCTTCCTCTGGGGTACAAAGGACTTGTATGAATCAATTTAAATTGGCCAGAAGAAATAGCCAGCAGCCTGCTTATGTCCAAATCCTCTGCCCTAATCACCAGTATGGAAAACTCATTGAAAAGAGCCACACATAATCTTACATCCATTGCATTAAAGATGAAACTGCTGAATTGAAAAGATCTCAGCCAATTAGAATTGAACACATAGCTCAATAGTGTGTCTGGCAGTTAGATTTGAAAAGGCTGCCTTTGATAAAGAAAAGCACTTCTTTATGTCAGGCTGTTTAGGGTCAGAAAATAACCCAAACCAGAAACAGAACTAAAAACTTCTTATTTGCTTCAGTACTGACACCAGTTAAAGTAATTTACAGAGGCTCCTATTCCAATATCTAATTACCCAGAATACAATATTTGTATACAGCAGAACTACTCTAATTCACAGTGACAGGGAGCTGCAGTTGGAAAATTAGTGAGTAAGTGAGCAAAAACAATAAAAATCAAGGCTCCTGTACCATGATATATACTTTGTTCATTCTTTTTGACAAGTGTAGTATGGTGTGAATTATTTATAGTAAACGTACCATAGTGTATTCTCTAAAAGTAATGAAGTCTTATAGTTGTGAGTTTCTACAGTTTTCAGCCAGTAAAAAATAACTAAGAGATAAGGCTGAGGGAGGAGTAGAAGGAAGGAGAAGTGACTTCATTAAATTTTTTGATAAATCTTCATCCTTGGTTTATAAACTCCCAGTCTTTTTCTGTATTGAATTCTTACCTACTTGGAGTTTAGTTACTTAGTTTAATAAACATAGTTTATTATGCCAGGGTGGATTGGGATGAGGTAAAGGAAGGAATAAACAAAACGTTTAGGTGGTGTTTAAAATTCTATGTGTAATTTTCTGTCTTCTGGTTATCTCTCTACATGTTTAGTTAGCTCTCTTTAAAAAATAAATAAAATAATACCAGCTTTCACTTTTCACTTTCATGCATTGGAGAAGGAAATGGCAACCCACTCCAGTGTTCTTGTCTGGAGAATCCCAGGGATGGGGAAGCCTGGTGGCTGCTGTCTATGGGGTTGAACAGAGTCGGACACGACTGAAGCGACTTAGCAGCAGCAGCAGCTCTCATTAAAATAGGAAGAACCTTTATTGTAGTAGGGGAATAATACAAAAAATTTTGAAACATAATAACTATATGTGAAACTGTATACGTTAATACAACTAGTAGAAGAGAACTTTACACTCGTTAATACCTTATTACGTATGCATATGTACATGCGTGCATGCTCAGTTGCTCAGCTGTATCCAACTCTTTGCAACCCCATGTACTGTAGTCCGCAGGCTCCTCCGTCCATGGGATTCACCAGGCAAGAATACTGGAATGGGTTGCCATTTCCTTCTCCAAGGGATCTTCCCAACCCAGGGACTGAATCTGCATGTCCTGTTTTGTGAGGAGGATGCTTTACTGCTGAGCCACCAGGGAAACCCATTCACACTATAGCTATGCAAAATTACTTGCTCCTCCCTACACATGTCCTGTTTTTCCAGTTTTCTAAATCTTTTCTCATGCCATTCTCTCTTTTGCTATACCCTTCCACATTGCCTACTCCACTTCACTTTAAATTTCTGATTTCTACTTAGCCTTCAAGATTCAGTTTATGGATCCTATCTTCTAGAAAGTCTCCCCTGACGTTCCAGCCTAGTACACATGTCCATTTGTTTTACTGTGCCATACTCATACTTCTGTCTCTGGTTGAAACATTATTCCCCATAACTTTTTGAGGACAAACATTTGGGCTATTAATCTCTGTCTTCCAAAACCTTAATTCAATGGCTGATTCCTAATAGCTGCTCAATACACATTTGCTGAAGTGAAATAGGGAATGAGGAGGTATTTCAGTCATAACATTCTATCAGGATTCTCACTGCATGGCATACAATCAGTCATAATATAGTTGATCTTTTCAACAACGCTAATTACTGATATCTGTTTTCTCTGTGGGGATTTTTTTTTAATATTGTAGGTTTTTGTGTTAACTGCACAATTCTAATACTCAAAGTAATAGGTAAAAGATTTTAAAGAATATTCTAAATAAACTTCCTCTTTCCACTCATTGGAACTGCAAAATTTTTTAATCTGGCTAGAATGCTCTTATTCTCCCTTTTTGCTTAATAACTCATGCTTATCTTTCAAGTTCAGCTTAAAAGACAATTCCTCAAGGAACACTTCCCTGACCCCTCCAGCCTATTGTAAAATAACATCGTTATGCACACTCACAGCATCTTCTACCTTTCCTTCCTAAAGAATCCGCCTGCCAATGCAGGATTTGATCCCTGGGTCAGAAAGACCCCTGGAGAAGGAAATGACAACCCACTCCAGTCTTTTTGCCTGGGGAAATCCCATGGACAGAGGAGCCTGGCAGGCTACGGTCCATGGGATTGCAAGAGTTGGACACGACTTAGTGACTAAACCAAAATATTTGTATTCTAAACAAAACATATAAAAGATATATATATATATATATATACTATACAACATACACAAAATTTACAGTGAATATATATATACATATATGTTTTTCTACTACACAACATCACAAGACTAAAGGGCATTTCTGATTCAACATTATACTCTTATACTTTGTGCCATTCATTCATTCATTCAAAAATCTGTGTCACAAAACTAATATGTGATAGACAGTATACTCAGAATTGAGGTAAAATAGTGAGCAAAAGAGATAATATCTCCCTGCACTTTAGAAGTTTGCATTTCTAGTAGAAGAGACACGTCATAAGAAGGATAACAAATAGAAACTATCAGATAATAATAAGTGCTAAGAATAAAATAAAAAGGAAACATGATAGCAAGTAAAAAGTTCAAGGACACTATTTCAAATGAAAAAGTCACAGAGGGCTTCCCTGGAAAGATATTGTTTGAGCTAGTCTCTAATGGGCACTCAATAAATATGTGTGGAAGAGAAAAGAAGGAGAAATAAAGTCAAAGTGCAAAGGGAGGAAAAAGAGGAAAGAGGAATGTTAAATGGTTTGTATAAACGTTCTTTTGCCAAAAGTTTTCATCCTTGTGGAGTCTTATCTCAAGATGAAGGAAGACTCGCGACATTCTATCTGGTCCTGGTGAACAAGGAACAAGAATTCTTAATAAGGAACAAGAATCATGGGGGAAGCAAGGAGTGTGTTCTCTTTCTCACGATATCAAATTAAATCAGTTTTCAGATTTATGTCAGAAGAACATGTCACAAGTCTGAAATTTTTGTTCCCTCTGATTTTATTGACAGTGTGAGGGACCAGGACTGTCAGGAGGAAAATGAGCCATTGAAGGGCAAACAGACATCAGGAGCCATCCTCTGATCTCACTTTTCAGTGTTTCTGGAAAATGGGTTTTTAACCTGAATGTAAGGGGGAATAGCAAAATATTGAGCAAAGCCCCATCTATATCATTGCTGTGAGAGTTGTATTTTTTGACGCAGGTATAAAGAAGGTCCAAGCTGTTTTTTGATGGCCTGGACATGTGGTACATATGAGATCAATAAGAATTTCTTGGCTTCTTTATCAAGATCAAATCTCCATGTTTTCTACTTAATCTCAGACCCACAGGGCCTCACAGTTGGAAAGTCAGAGAGAAGGTCTTAATACTGGTGTCATTCACCATTAATCTTTAGATCTAGTTTTTAAAATGATTTTCATGGCAAGCTTTCTTCTGTGTTCTTAAAATAATTTCTCATAGCAGTGAACAACATTCATTGTTTCTAGGACAAAATGGTAGGGACTGGCAGACAACCTTATAGGGAAATAATAAAATTTGTACTTTCCTTTCTCAAATAATTGTGAATCCTCTTTTGTGTATGTGGCCACAATATAGATACTAAATTGTCGGTGTTCCAGCCCTTTGAATGGACTTGTAGCCTTAAAGGACAACTTAGGTTTTAAAATAAGGAGCTATTCAGAAAGTTGTGAGGGTGTGTGTGTGGAGAGGGGGGTTGTGGGGGAAATCACTCCTAATGTAAGGATTACACAAGAAGAAGACATTAAAGGGGAATGGTGCTTGGGGAATAAAGACAGGACTGGAAGAGCAGGGAGCTGGAAATGAAAGTGACTGCAAGCCAGCAGGGAAGAGTCCCATATGCCAAAACCCTCAAGGGCACCCATGAGTAATAGTCTGAAAGTGCAAATCATTATTATAACTGCATTAGGCTAATAACATAGCAACCTCCTATTTGGGTAAAACACTTGGATGTAGATAGCAAATTCTTAGATATGGGAAAACATTTTATTTAATTAGTGGAACTTCGATTATCTCTGGATGTGTTCCATTAGTATACCTTGGTTATCTGGGTATATCCATTATCAGGAGTTTGGCTCACAAGTCCATTTAGTGAGTTCCATCAAGGCCTTTTTCTGCTTAACCCCTCACAGCCAAGTATCAGGGTACTGGGCTCTAGTGGTTTTCAGGTTTCTTTGCATACACTGGTAGTTTGTCAGAGCAATGCTAGTAGAGGAGAATTGCCCGTACATGTAGCAGGAGGTGGGAAATCAGGCAGAGATGCCTTCCAGAGCCAAGGGGGCCTCTTGGCATTTCCCTGGCAGCCTCGTGCTTATCATCCGCCAGAACCCAGGCACTCATTAGGCTCTTGATGAAAAGCATCCTAAGGAAAATGCCAGCAAATTGTGCCACTGTGCTGGCAGGAAATTAAAACTGCTCAGAGCAAGTGGAGCCAAGAGAGCTGTTGAGATGAAAGGTAACATCAAGGGTGTGATCACGGACTCACACAGGCATTCAAGATTCAAGATGTGGCTTTCTGCTTCACTAGGGAAAGCAGGAGGCCCTCTCAGCTGTCAGCCACTGTCAGTCCAACAGAGGGGCTGAGACTGGTGAGGAGGTGGGCTCTGTGATATAAGCTTTGTTGTGCTTGGGTAAGTGCTTGTGGTTTGGGTTCTTTTCTTTCCCCGCAGGAGCCTCTCTTAGGAAAAACAGAAATAAGAAAAAAGATTTGTTCTGTTCTTCCTGGTCCCAAACACTTAAAAATCAAATTAAGTAAAATAACAATTTCAAAAGTATCACAGGTCTTATTTAAGTAGGATCAGATAGTGTGGATAGGAGCAGATAAAACCTTAGAGCCTAAGAATCTAGCAGTGGGACAGATGAAGGGGTGTTTTAATTCTGTGGGAAATACTTGGTGGTGGTGCTAATTTGCCTGAGGCTCAAATGGTCATTAGCGGTGGAGAAGAAAGAAAAGCAGTACCAACATGCAAACATAAGTACACTGAGATTTGATTTGGTAGGCAGAGCAATGGCCCCCAAAGATGCTGAAGTCCTGTTCCCTGGAACCTGAGAGTATGCTGCCTTACATAGCAAGTGGCTAAGGGGAATTAAAGTTGCAGACTAGCTGCTGACTAACTGACTTTGAAAGAGAGAAAAGAAACCTGGATCTTCCAGATGGGCCTAATGTAATATCAGGCTCCTAAAATGTAAGCAGAAGCCAGAGTGATAGGATGTAAGAAGGACTCAGCCAGCTGGTGATGGTTTTGAAGATATAGAAAGGGGGCCACAAGGCAAGGAATTTTGGTGGCCTCTAGAGGTTAAAGCGTCTGCCTGCGATGCAGGAGACCGGGTTTGATTCCTGGGTCAGGAAGATCCCCTGGAGAAGGAAATGGCAACCCACTCCAGTATTCTTGCCTGGGGAATCCCATGGAGGGAGGACCCTGGTAGGCTACAGTCCACGGGGTTGCAAAGAGTCAGACACAACTGAGCTACTTCACTTTCAGAAACTGGAATAGGAAAGAAAAGGAAACTGATATTCCCTAGGACCTCTAGGAGGAATGCAGGCCTGCCAACAGCTTGATTTTAGGCCAGTGAGAATCATGTTGGACTCTGACCTCCAGACCTACAACATGGTAGAGTTGAATTAAACCACTATATCTGTGGTAATTAACAATAGCAAAGAAAATGAATATACTGGTATTTATACTGGTATTGAATATTCATTGGAAGGACTGATGCTGAAGCTAAAACTCCAATACTTTGGCCACCTGATGCAAAGAACTGACTCATTTGAAAAACCCCTGATGCTGGGAAAAACTGAAGGCAAAAGGAGAAGGGGACGACAGAGGATGAGATGGTTGGATGGTATCACCGACTCAATGGACATGAGTTTGAGTAAACTCCAGGAGTTGGCAATGGACAGGGAGGCCTGGTGTGCTGCAGTCCATGGGGTCGCAAATTATCAGATACGACTGAGCGACTGAACTGAACTGACTGATTTAGAAAATTTATCTGAAGTTCCAAAAATAGAGTTTCCAAGTTCATTTACAATTCTTGAAGCAAAATAGTAAGGCAAGAAAGCAGTGAAAAAATCCAAAAGGCATATTTATGTGTTAGAACTGTTAGGCATATTATATCTATTGCCTCTCTTAATCTTTACGACAGCCTTATGAATAAGTCTCATCACCTCTAATCTGTAAACAAGGATATTTTTGAAAAGTAAAAACAAATCATGCCCTTCAATTAATCAAAATCTTCCAGCAGTCTCCCATCTTCTCTGCGTTAGTATCCAGACTCCTTATCCTCACCTATAAGCTGTAAAGCTCCTCATCAGTAGTATTAAAGTGTGGATTACTGATCAGCCTCACCTGGGACTTTGTTAGAAAAGCAACTCTCAGATCCCGCTAGAGACCTTTTCAATCAGAGTCTCTGAAGGTAGGCTCAGGAATCTGTGGTTTAACATGTCCTCCAGGGGATTCTTGTACACACAATTAAGTCTGAAAAGTCCTCCACATGATGTGCATTCATCTACTTCTCCAGCTAAATCCGGGCCAGTCATCCTTGTTTGTGACGCTCCGGCCAAACTGGCCATCTTTCATTTTCTGAACATGTCATGCTTTCTCCCATTTGGGGCTCTTTACCTTATCTCTTCTTTCTGATTAGTAGACTCTTTCTTTAGAAATTTACCTGTTGGCTTATGCCTTTCATGTTTTGCGGTTTCCCTGATGGTGAGCACATGAGAGTCCAGTAAAAGAGTATTGACGGTACTAGTTTCCCATTATTTCATCACCCATGTGTGCATGCTACATCGTTTCAGTTGTGTCTGACTCTTTTGCAACCCCATGGACCGTAGCCCACCAGGCTCCTCTGTCCATGGCATTCCCCAGGCAAGAACACTGAAGTGGTTTGCCATGCCCTCCTTACCTGTGTCGATGATTTGAGAAAACCATTGATCTGCTACAGATGATAAGATAATGGGCACTAGTTGTTAACTGTAGATATGTTTTTCTACAAGTTTAAACAATCATAGTTACAATTGTTTTTGTTTTTGTTTTTTTTAACTTGAGGAATCTGGATCTGAAATGTTGCATTTTAAAAAGCTTTTAGTGCTGATAAATATCTTAATCATTTCATTTCATGATCCTTCATGCTCTATTAATTTTAATTCTTTTTTGAAGGGAGGATTTAATAAGCAGGTACAATTCACAGCATATTCTCTATATTCTAGCTAAATGTATCTGAAGCCATGTTAACTATGAACCCTTCATGATAGATAAGCATTTATACTTTTTCAATTTCTAAATTTTGCCCTTTATACAGTGAGTTCTGTTGCAATTCACAAGTCTCTTGGCAGGGTCTTTAAGGCTGACTTTGTTTTCTTCTTGTATAAATTAGCTACAGTAGATTATTTTCACAGTTAAAGCATAAAATAGTATCAAAGTTTAGTTCTATTGAAAATTGTCTGTCTACTCAAGGAGCACTTGACATTTTATTCTTTGTAATTTTAAGTTCATAGTGCAATTAACAAGTTCCCGAATTTTGGTGGTATTATGTAATAGAAATTTATTTCTCAGTCATGTTACAGTTCAGGGTAGGCATTTCTGGTCAGTGGATTGCTTTTTCCCCTCCCATATGGTCTCAGAGCTCTCCACATCCAGCTAGCAAATAGGGAGAGGAGAGAAGACTCACTTATTTCTCAAAGTCCAGACCTGGAAATGACATCACTTTTGCTCATATTTACTTGATGGGTATCTGTCACAAAGCCACAGTTAGATGCAATGGGAATACAGAGTTTTTGTCCCTGGATGGGTAGCCTTTCTCTCTGACAGATTCACTCTGAATGGGAAGTACAAATATTGGTAGGCAGCCAGCTGTCTTCTGCCACAGGAATCTATGGAAATTATCTTAATGCCTTGTTATACTGCACTTGCCAGTCAAATGTAATGCTCAGTCACAGCAAATAAATCTCTCCTTCCTGGTTACCAAATGTACTTTTCACTCTTCTAATCATGATCCTTTTATATACTCCCATTGCACTTGATGTTTACTCATTTAGAAATTCTACAATTCTTATTGTTTGTTCAATTACACTAAACTTCCTGAAAGTAGGACCACAGTTGCCTTGTTCATTGCATCCCCCATACCCAACATAGTGCTTGAAATAGTGCCTCACATATAGCCGTCTTTTTTTTTAATTGAAGTGTACTTGACTTACAATATTATATTAGTTTCAGGTATATGACTTTGTGATTTGATGTTTTTATATGTTACAAAACAATGGTGGAGTCTAAATGAATTATTTTGAATGAATGCATGAATGAAAATTCTCAATTCCTATTGCAGTGTATTGCTTCTTAAGATTCATCCTGTTTCAAGCTACCTCTGGTTATTTTGCAATTAGATGGTGAGCTGAATAGATCAAATAAGAATTAAGACCCTTTGCCCTTCTTTGTCTTTTCATAAAGGACATGATGCAATTGTCACACTTCTGAAACATTATAAGAGACCTCAGGATGAATTGCCCTGTAATGAATATTCTCAGCCTGGAGGAGGTACCCTCTTTCTTTTTAAATTTTCATTGTGGTGATATTGTGGCTAAAGGTAAGCCTGTGTTTCTGTTAGAAACATTTTAGGGTCTAAGAGGAAGGCTTATCAGATTAGCTTTATTTTAATAAAATTTATGTCTGAGTAAGGCTGAAAATAAAGAAGCCCCCACTTAGGCTACTTTCTAACTCACCCATCTGCAGTTCCTCCAAGTTTTACATCCCCTGGACTGGATGTTTTTGAGGCTGGTAGATGCCTGGGAAGGCCTAGTAAGCTGAGCAGTCATTTTCCCTTTCAGCAATCTATTAAGATAGGACAAAGAATACGCATATGCAGACACAAATTAAATTTGCTGGAGTCTGCTAGACCTTGGACTTTTATTTTTAATCATTTTATGTACACTCTAAATAAATACTTGCTATACAGTTTCAGTGTCCAGAGAAAGACCTGGGCTTAAGTTACACTCTCACTGGGTGTTATTAGCAAGTTTTCTTTTGTTATGTGCTTCTTTGTATAATGTTTAACTTTTATGTAGGAAAAATCATTTGCTACTTTTAACTCTGTAATATAATTTGATTTCAGATGGCTCCTATGTGTCTGTTCCATCTCCTTTGGGGAAGATTAAAAGTATGACAAAAGGTATTTTACTATGGGACAATTGTTATATTTTATTACTGAGTAATTACTGCCTCAAATATGATAACTTCCTATTTTGTCTTACATATTACAAATGACTATTTTGCAGGCATAAGTAATATTATTAGCAGATCATTCTTTCCACGATTAACCTCATCTGCTGTTATTTTGCATATGTCCTCTTAGTTCATGAAGTGAAAATTCCAAATGAATATTAAAAGAAGATCAAATTCTCATAGACTTCTGTATTTTTAATGAAAGTTAAGTTGTAACTATTAATATCTTTCATAAGAATTGATAATAGGTTTGTCATAGGGAAAAAACTGAAAAAAAATAAATTATATTTCAAGAGATCCCAAGTAAGTAATACTTTGGGAACTTTTTGAATGTATACTACACACAGAAATTAATACCACTGAATCAGGGAAGTAAAACATATACAACTGTAAATTTATATTGAACTATTTAGAGTTTGAAATTTTAAAAAATTATTTCTGGCTTTGAATGTGTCTTCTGAATGATTCACATGCTTATTTCCTAATTGGCATCTCTTTAAGGTTGAATTTATGGCTATTTGACTAAGCTTTTTGTGACAGGTTGAAGGGATTGACCAGATAAGGCTCTTTATCATGATGTGATATGAACTGTATTCTAGAGTTGCCACATCATACAGACAAGTAGTGGTTGACCAAATCAGGTATAAACTCTCAGCCCTGATAACAAAGGTCAGGTAGCAAAGGCAGAGAGCTAACATGTTTTTAATGCACGGGGATAGGGATCATTTATGATAAGGTTTTGTATGTCCAAATAGTCAGTTACAGTTAGAAAATTAAATGGTACTAGGGAAAGATATTTTTGGTTAAGCATATATGTGCATGTGTGTTTAAATATCCACATGTTTGCTGTTTATTTTTTAAAAAATATAAAATAACAATTCCTGTTTGCAGAGAAGGCAGATGTTCTCCTCTTAAGGGCTGGCTTGCCTTCACATTTCCATCTTCAGCTCTCAGAAATTGAGTTCCATGAGATCATCGGCTCAGGTAACTAAAGAAAATACTAGTCTGTTTCAGTTTAATGAGCTCCATATGTTAACATGTGTTTACTTGTTTGTCTTACACAATTTTAGGTTCTTTTGGGAAAGTGTATAAAGGACGATGCAGAAATAAAATAGTGGCTATAAAACGGTAAGCAAGCAAATGAGAAATGTTAGCATCTGAGTAGTAAACGTTGAGAAGTATATGCATGGTGAGCCCCTTGTTTTGATTCATCTGGTGACTGAAGACTCCTGTTGCTGCGTTTTTCAGTTACCGAGCCAACACCTACTGCTCCAAGTCAGATGTGGATATGTTTTGCCGAGAGGTGTCCATTCTCTGCCGGCTTAATCATCCATGTATCATTCAGTTTGTGGGTGCTTGCTTGAATGATCCCAGCCAGTTTGCCATCGTCACTCAGTACATATCAGGGGGTTCCCTATTCTCCCTCCTTCATGAACAGAAGAGGTATGATCACTGATTCATCATTTTGTATGTCATTGGAATTACAGTTACAACACCTCATATGCTTTCTGCTTAGATGAGCCTCTGCTTTCTGAAATCTCTGAGTTCTAGGAAATGGGACATTCTAAAGATGGCTAATAATTTATGCCCAATAATTATTTTTTAATGAATAGAAAGACTTCTATGTTCTCTTAACAAGAATCCAATTTAAGATAACAAATTCAAGGAATTTAAATTAGTAACTGAATAATTAGGCTAAATTTGATGTACCAGGAAAGCAGATATGTGTAAGCTCAGAATAAAATAATTACTAGGGGTTGCAGTATTTATTTTTAAAAGTTTTAAGAAAAAATAATCTTGTACAAGTCTAATTTGAATTAACTTCCTAGATCTATGCATATGATAATTAGAATGTGGTTTTTACTTAGTAATTAGATTTCCTTTTTATGTTATTATAAAGAAATTAAGTGTAATATTACAAATGTTATAAAATCAAGTTGAATGTTTAAATAAGAGGGGTTGGTATCTGAATTGATCTATAGTTAAGTATTATCAGGTGTAGAAAAGGCTATTTTTCTGCATTTGTTGAGTTTTTAGCTTAACCTTCAATCAAGAAAAAAGGCTGAAATTGTACAGAATAACAAATTACACACACTATGGATTTCTTGTAAAAGATGTAGTATTGGATTTGACCATTTCATCCTCATTAAATTTATTTTTAAATTCTAGGATACTTGATTTGCAGTCAAAATTAATCATTGCAGTAGATGTTGCCAAAGGTATGGAGTACCTTCACAACTTGACACAGCCAATTATTCACCGTGACTTAAACAGGTATTTTTCCCCCTAAATAATGAATCTGAAATTCTGTAACTTACCAGGAGTCTAAGATAGATTTCAGTGAAGATACACTTTATATTTATTGTAGAATACAATTTTCTACTCTGTGGGTGAGGGGATGGGCTAACATCAGCCTAGGCAATAGAATGTTGCACCATTGTCTTTTACAGAAATATAAAGCTGTATAACTGCTTCTCAGGGGTATTTCAAATCTATGAAAAATATCCAGAAAGATGATAACATCTGTAAAATTCAATAGCTAACTAGTTCTCAGGCCACTAGAGTCAGATCAAGGATTGAGATCAATGATCATTATAGAATGTCATGTCTCATTCAAAGTTAGGTATTGTAGGAGGACCTGATATAAAATTGTCTGAAATACTACTATTGTGCTAACATTTTGATATATTTCTTATAAGAAAAAACTCAGCCAAAACACAGCAGCTCATTTCCCTCACTATCACATGAAGATGTTTTCATATGGAATGGAGACTTCAAACAAATAGAGAATTATTGTGTCTCAGTGGTGGAATCCCAAGGTTTTGTGTTTGTTTGTTTGTCTATTTTAGTGAATGATTTCTCTAAGCAAAGTCTTACAGGGAAGCTGATACACAAAATGGAACAGCTTTAGTCGGAGGCCGAGTATACAGTAGAGAATTAATTTCTCTACTGTTCATTTCTCACTGCCAAAGAGGGAGCTCCTTGGGCCATCTCTCTGTAATTCCAGAGATGCTAAGGAGAAAAGGTGGAAAAATCTGATAAATCACTAGTTTATGAAAGAAGTCAAATTATTCAAAATCAATATGTTTATTTTATGGTTGTCAATAAGGTTCAAATAGGTCCCAAACCACTAGACCATTCAGGTATGACCTAAATCAAATCCCTTATGATTATACAGTGGAAGTGAGAAATAGATTTAAGGGCCTAGATCTGATAGAGTGCCTGATGAACTCTGGAATGAGGTTCATGACATTGTACAGGAGACAGGGAACAAGACCATCCCCATGGGAAAGAAATGCAAAAAAGCAAAATGGCTGTCTGGGGAGGCCTTACAAATAGCTGTGAAAAGAAGAGAAGCAAAAAGCAAAGGAGAAAAGGAAAGATATAAGCATCTGAATGCAGAGTTCCAAAGAATAGCAAGAAGAGATAAGAAAGCCTTCCTCAGCGATCAATGCAAAGAAATAGAGGAAAACAACAGAATGGGAAAGACTAGAGATCTCTTCAAGAAAATCAGAGATACCAAAGGAACATTTCATGCAAAGATGGGCTCAATAAAGGACAGAAATGGTATGGACCTAACAGAAGCAGAAGATATTAAGAAGAGGTGGCAAGAATGCACAGAAGAACTGTACAAAAAAGATCTTCATGACCCAGATAATCACGATGGTGTGATCACTAATCTGGAGCGAGACATCCTGGAATGTAAAGTCAAGTGGGCCTTAGGAAGCAGCACTATGAAAAAAGCTAGTGGAGGTGATAGAATTCCAGTTGAGCTATTTCAAATCCTGAAAGATGATGATGTGAAAGTGCTACACTCAATATGCCAACAAATTTGGAAAACTCAGCAGTGGCCATGGGACTGGAAAAGGTCAGTTTTCATTCCAATCCCAAAGAAAGGCAATGCCAAAGAATGCTCAAACTACCACACAATTGCACTCATCTCACATGCTAGTAAAGTAATGCTCAAAATTCTCCAAGCCAGGCTTCAGCAATACGTGAACCGTGAACTTCCAGATGTTCAAGCTGGATTTAGAAAAGGCAGAGGAACCAGAGATCAAATTGCCAACATCTGCTGGATCATGGAAAAAGCAAGAGAGTTCCAGAAAAACATCTATTTCTGCTTTATTGACTATGCCAAAGCCTTTGACTGTGTGGATCACAATAAACTGTGGCAAATTCTGAAAGAGAAGGGAATACCAGACCACCTGACCTGCCTCTTAAGAAACCTATATGCAGGTCAGGAAGCAACAGTTAGAACTGGACAGGAAACAACAGATTGGTTCCAAATAGGAAAAGGAGTATGTCAAGGCTATATATTATCACCCTGTTTATTTAACTTATATGCAGAGTACATCATGAGAAACGCTGGACTGGAAGAAACACAAGCTGGAATCAAGATTGCCAGGAGAAATATCACTCACCTCAGATATGCAGATGACACCATCCTTATGGCAGAAAGTGAAGAGGAACTAAAAAGCCTCTTGATGAGAGTAAAAGAGGAGAGTGAAAAAGTTGGCTTAAAGCTCAACAGTCAGAAAACGAAGATCATGGCATCCAGTCCCATCACTTCACGGGAAATAGATGGGAAAACAGTGGAAACAGTGTCAGACTTTGTTTTTGTGGGCTCCAAAATCATTGCAGACGGTGATTGCAGCCATGAAATTAAAAGATGCTTACTCCTTGGAAGGAGAGTTATGCCCAACCTAGATAGCATATTAAAAAGCAGAGACATTACTTTGCCAACAAAGGTCCATCTAGTCAAGGCTATGGTTTTTCCTGTGGTCACATATGGATGTGAGAGTTGGACTGTGAAGAAGGCTGAGCCCTGAAGAATTGATGCTTTTGAACTGTGCTATTGGAGAAGACTCTTGAGAGTCCCTTGGACTGCAAGGAGATCCAACTAGTCCATTCTGAAGGAGATCAGCCCTGGGATTTCTTTGGAAGGAATGATGCTAAAGCTGAAACTCCAGTAGTTTGGCTACCTCATGCAAAGAGTTGACTCATTGGAAAAGACTATGATGCTGGGAGAGATTGGTGGCAGGAGGAGAAGGGGACGACAGAGGATCAGACGGCTGGATGGCATCACTGACTCAGTGGACGTGAGTCTGAGTCAACTCCGGGAGTTGGTGATGGACAGGGAGGCCTGGCATGCTGCGATTCATGGGGTCACAGAGTTGGACACGACTGAGCGACTGAACTGAACTGAACTGATGACACTTTATACAAAGTCCACAGTTCTGAAACTACTAAATATTCATTAATTATGCCAGTCATTTGTTCAAGATCTACTTAGGTATCTACCATGTTCGAAGCCTTTATACTTGGCACAACAGAGCCAGGTAAAACTGCCATAGACTCCATTACTCAGTATACTTAGGTATAAACCAATAAGTTATTTTAAGGATATAGTGAAGTATTTTCTGTAATATTTCAGAAAGAAGAATAAAGATTATTTCTGAAGAATTTAGAAACAACTTTATGGAAGAGGTGACATTCGAGCTTGACCCTAAAGGATGGATAGAGTTTGGAAGAGCATCCCAAGCTTAAGGAAGATGTGAAAAAAATAGATGTTAGAAAGTTAAAGGCATGTTATAGGAGTACTAAATAGTTTCACTTCAGTGGATGAAATGTATAAATGTATTTAGTGTATGTAATGTATGAAGAGGACTGTTGGGAGAGAAAAATAAATTGAAACAAGAGCCAGAAATTATTAAATGCTAGAGTAAAGCAGTTTAGACTTTGCTCTAAAAGCAAGAAGGAGGCACTGAGAATATTTGAGCAAGGAGTCAGAAATTTGGGACTGTATTATGGAAAGATTAATTCAGCATCTTTATAAAAGATCAGCTTGAGCAGAAAGTCAAGAAACTGGTGAAGCAGTTGTTGCAGTGATCTAGATAAGTAATGAAAAGCAGAATTTCACTAATGGCAGAGGAAATGAAAGGAAGAGACAGATATGAAATATAGGAGCGATAAAATTAGATATGAGCAGCAGCTGAATCTTAGATATTGGAAGTAAACATATATAGGACTCAATCTATTTATAATTACTTACTAGTTTTCAAATAAAATTAATTTCTTTCCTGTTATTATTTTCTTTGTGTGTTAGTAGCTCAGTTGTGTCCAGCTCTTTGTGACTCTATGGACTGTAGCCTGCAAGGTTCCTCTGTCCATAGAATTCTCCAGGCAAGAATACTGAAGTGGGTTGCCATTTCCTTCTCCAGGGGATCTCCCCAACCCAAGGATCAAACCTGAGTCTCCCACATGCAGGCAGATTCTTTACCATCTGAAGCCCCAGGGAAGCCCATTATTTTCTTTACGTCTCTTTCAAAAATATTTATGTTAATAAGCATATTTTTTCTATGGGTTTCAGTAGCAATAGTTAGGAAATTTAGATTTAGTTGATAAATTATCAAATTCAAACTGGTGATTTGTGTTTTAGGCATATTATTGTTCATCCCAATCACCTTTGCCATGTGTCATTAAAACAAATGAGAGATCACTGAGTTTTCTCTGGCCGCAACTCTTCATTTATGGGGCAGTTGAATGTGTGTTCTGGTGCCCTGAGAGTAAGTGTAAATTGTTACCACCAGGTAATAAAGCAGGACCAAAAATATAAATGTTGTTGGTTAAAAGTTTCAATAGAACATTTATTATATAACAGAAGTTTATATTTACCATTTCTTCTGTCTCTAACCTAAATACTTAAATTGTACCAAAAAGTCTTATGAATGCTCATAGGAGCTTTCAATATAAATAGAGTACCAAATTATTATATTTTTTATTTATGGACATTCTTTTCTACTGCTCCTTAGTCTGAGTTCAATTCAGTTGCTCAGTCATGTCCAACTCTTTGCGACCCCATGAACCACAGCACGTCAGGCTTCCCTGTCCATCGTAACTCATGGAACTTGCTCAAACTCATGTCCATTGAGTCAGTGATACCATCCAAACATCTCATCCTCTGTCGTCCCCTTCTCCTCCTGCGTTCAATCTTTCCCAGCATCAGAGTCTTTTCCAGTGAGTCAGTTCTTCGCATCAGGTGGTCAAAGTATTGGAGTTTCAACTTCAGCATCAGTCCTTCCAATGAATATTCAGGAATCATTTCCTTTAGGATTAACTCGTTTGACCTCCTTGCAGTCCAAAGGACTCTCAAGAGTCTTCTCCAACACCACAGTTCAAAAGCATCCATTCTTCGGTGCTCAGCTTTCTTTATAGTCCAACTGTCACATTCATACATGACTATTGGAAAAACCATAGCTTTGACTAGATGGACCTTTGTCAGCAAAGTAATGTCTCTGCTATGCCAACAAAGGTCCATCTGTCTAGTCCAGCTCTTAGTCTAGTGACAATAAAACATTCAGCTTTTCAGGATTATGTAGCATGCATACTGCCCAAAACAGTCCTCTCCTCAGAGGGCTTACTACAATCTGGTTAGGTATATAAAACATATGCTCAGGAAGCAAATTAATTGCCATTTAATGGGGAATGATTAATCAGCCATTTTCAAAGGATTTTTAGTAAATTAAAAATCACAGTAGAATGGAAAATTTCCTGGAGGATATAGAGCTAAAACTAGACTTTGAAGGCTAGGCATGTGTCTTCCCTCAATCTTTTCATAACATACTGATCCTTGCATTTGCACAATGCTTACAAATCCCCTCCCACTGAAATAGGTGGAAGGAAAAATATATAAAACAGAGTGAAAAACTCAGGCATTGCATTTGTATGAAATAACCTTCTTCCATGTTTCTCTTCTCTATTCTGGGCAGGTCAGGGCTTCAGGATCAGCAATCCTGCTCTCTTCATCTCAGATTTACAAAACTGAGCATAGCATCTCACACAGTGCTGTTCAGTCAATGCATTTTTAACGGAACCAAATTCCTGAGGCATTTCTATGAACATCATTTCAGAAAGCAGGATCTAGTTGGTACAAGTATAACTACTTGTAGATAGAGTCCGAATAACTTGCCCAGTACCTTTTATAGTTCTAAAGGAAAGAAGACGTTTTTGGTTACAGATCAACCCACACAGAGGGGAAACTTGTATCTTTGGTTTCATGGTTATTGATTTATTTGAGTGAAAGAAAAAACTTTGCCTTTTCCCTTGTAAGTTTCTTACCATATAAATCTGAATGTTATTTTCGATTTTCAGTATATGTTAGAAATTCAAGGAGTGCTTAAGGAGGTAGTTCTTCCCAGTGATTATAATAATTTATTTAGTATATACAATGTGAAAAAGCTCTGCCACACCTTTGTCATGTATAGTTTAATTTCTTAGCAATTCTATAATATAATTATTATTATGTCATTTTACTATAAGAAAATTGACTAAAGGTATTATGCCCAGAGCCACATCCTTATAGACATATTGTGCTGTCCCAACAACAACAACAAAACCAAAGTCAGTACAGAGAGATAGAAAGAAGCTGGTGATATTGGATGAGCATCAGCCATATTTATCAACCTTGCTCTTTGTACCTCAGTCCTGTAGGCTAAATTCCTGTGACCCAAATCACTTCTCCTATCATTTCCTTGTGCTTCTTTATTTCTGTTTTATTTCTTCTTCTATACCCCATGTTCTGCAAGTATGAAGCAGAGGTTGCATACAAGGCACACGGATGTTTTCTTTGTCCCATAGTGTTCACTGTTGTTGTTCAGTCACCCAGTTGTGTCTGACTCTTTGTGACCCCATGGACTGCAGCACACCAAGGCCTCCCTATCTCTCACCATCTCCCAGAGTTTGCCCAAGTTCATGTCCATTGCATTAGTGGTGCCATCCAGCCACCTCATCCTTTGACACCCTCTTCTCCTTCTGCCTTCAATCTTTCCAAGCATCAGGGATTTTTCCAGTGAGTCAGCTCTTCCCATCAGGTGGCCAAAATGCTGGAGCTTCAGTTTCAGCCTCAGTCCTTCTGAAAGGCTGTTGCTGCACCACACAAAGATACCGGGATTCTTGGCCTCCGGAGGAGAAGAATTCAATGCGGGGCCAGAGACGAGGCTTGATCACTCAGAGCTTTTGTATAATAAAGTTTTATTAAAGTATGAAGGAGCTAGAGAAAGCTTCTGACATAGGCATCAGAAGGGGGCAGAAAGAGTACCCCCTTGCTAGTGTTAGCCATGGAGTTAAATAATTAGTTATTAGTTAATAACTAATTAGAGAGCCATAACTCTCTAATTAGTTATTACAGGGAGTCAAAAGAATGTCTGGAGGTTGTAAAGACCTCACTAGACCTACTCCCATAATTTACACCTTACATTAACAGGATTAGCCAGAAGGTTTTTTCCAGAGACTGTCTTCAAGCAGGATACATTATTGTTATATAATCTTAAGGAATGTAGAGGGACAAAAAAGTTTGTCCTTTCTTCCTCCTTCAGAATTCCAGACCCCTCTCTCCTTGGGGACCCCTAGACTTCTTATAAACTTGCCTAGGAAATGACTCTCTCACTTCCAATGAGCATTCAGGGCTGATTTCTCTTAAGATTGACTGGCTGGATCTCCTTGCTGTCCAAGGGACTCTCAGAAGTCTTCTCCAGCACCACAGTTCAAAGGCATCAATTCTTTGGTGTTCTGCCTTCCTTATGGTCCAGCTCTCACAACCATACATGACCACTGGGAAGACCATAGCCTTGACTATTCAGACATTTGTTGGCAGAGTGATGTCTCTACTCTTCAACACACTGTCTGGGTTTGTCATAGATTTCCTGCTAAGAAGCAACCATCTTCTGATTTCATGGCTGCAGTCACCATCTGCAGTGTTTAAATATTTTTAAATGTGTAGCTCTAGACAGGAATGTACTTTTCAATTTATCATGGATCCCACCACCTACCAACTTACCATTTTATATCTGGTCCAATTTATATATTCACTTTGTGGCATTGGAGCTTGAAAAATATGGTTTACAGCTACACATTTTAATGTTTTTACTTTATACCAGCAGCTATGTTTTCTTGGAAAAGTACATTTTCCAAATATGTTATGTTGAAACCAAACATCACTGCAAACATCAAATAAATGGTCTTTCCCCTATATAATTATATAGTATCAGTTCAATTTAGTTGCTCAGTCGTGTCCGACACATCAGGCTTCTCTGTGCATCACCAATTCCCGGAGTTTGTATATAGTATAACAACACTGTAACCAACAAAATAGTGACATTTCCAACAGAGTGGCCATGACGCTCCAAAGAGAGATATAAATGAAAGCCTCTTGTATTACCACTAGCACTACCTGGGAAGCTCTGTAAACTGTGAAGCACAATACAGACATCAGTTGTTACTACAATTCATCCCTTACATTTTCCTTTACGAGGATGGAAAGACACTCCTCAGTATTCTCACTTATATGAATATGTATTCTTATATAACACAACTAATTAATTGGGGCTCTAGGTCTAGATGTGAGGACATTTTTGAGTGTCAGCTTATTTGAGTGACTACAAAGAAAAATAATTGGAGATGATTTAAAAACAGCCAACTTGCTGATGGCAAATGACAGGCACTAGTAAAAGAATTTTAATTTTGAAAATGGATTTAACTAAATTAGTGAAGATTTCAGAAAGTATTAAGAAAATATTGACTATAATTTTTAATAATTATTTTAAGTTGACATATGCATTTGTCTTTCTGTTGAATACAAAATATAAAAACCATGCATTAAAAAAAACAGTAATTAAGTACACATTAACGAATTATTGTTTTTCTAATTACCTATTAGTTACAATTGTATTCCTTGATTAACCTGAATAATAGAGTTCACTCTTAGCTAGTCCTTTCACTTGTGACTTTTCTAATAAGTGGTTATACGAATAGAATTTAGTGTTCACTGGCAGGTACCATCTTGCAGAGAATTCTGAATACTTGAATGTAGGCCAATTAGTTGATTACACTTCAATATTTATAGTAAGTCTTAAAAGAGAACCCTTGAAACTCATGACATTTTTCACAATTCTACTTGTGTAAATCTCTAGTAAAAAACCAGTCACAAGTGGCATTTTTAATTCTGTCAAAAAGTTTTTCATTTACTTGGACTTAAAAATTAAGGTAATTAATTAATTAATATCCATTTTGAATGATTGATATGAACTAGAGTCTATGCAATGCCTGGAAGAATGGCTTAGAATGAAAGACCAACAGCCCTTTTCCAGCAGAGCTTAGAGCCTAAGTATTATTTCCCAGCACTTCCCTGTCATAAGTATCATCTACAGGCCCTCATTTAGATAACAAATTCAGAAACCCCTTCTGAAGGCACAGATTGAGAATATCCTAAATTGGTCGGAGAACTGATACTTTTAAAAAGATTACCATATAATTCTTATAATCAAGCAAACAGAGAAAATGTTGTTCTAGTTGGAGTGGTTCTAAAATTTGGCTGCATATTTCCTGGCAGCTCAGACAGTAAAGAATCTTTCTTCTATGCTAGAGACCTGGGATCTATCCCTGGGTAGGAAAGATCCCCTGGAGAAGGGAATGCCAACCCACTCCAGTATTTGTGCCTGGAGAATTTCATGGAAAAAAGAGTTGGATGGGGTACAATCTATGAGTTGCAAAGAGTTGGACATGACTGAGTGACTAACACTAGAATTTGTAGGAAAAGTTCAAGGAAACTCTGATACTGCTTCAATCAGAATCTCAGGGTCTATGCCCAAGTGTCATATTTTCAGAGACCACTACAAGCAATTCAGACATGAGGCAGCAATGAGAATTACCTTCTAGTCTAATACCAGTTACTCCTCTTAATCATTTGCTATACAATTTCATCCTTCTCCACTGCCAGGGTGGAATAGGAATATTGGGGAATCAAGTCACAATGTAATTCTAAAGAGTTTGTGAATCATTGCCCCAAATACAGTATAATCATTCATTCATTCACTCATTCAACAACTAATACAAAAGACAGATCCACATGCTTATGATGCCTTTGCTACAGAGTAAGTTCCAAGATCCATCAGTTAATCATGGGAATTGTGCTGTGTATACTAATGCATTCTAGAGCATCTAATTTCTAATCCGTAGTTAATAGTTGAAAGTTCCCAGGAGTGTAGAATCTTCACCAGTAGCCAAAAAGAAGTAAGAGTTTCAATTTTGGACAATTGCAATGTACACAGTTCATATAGGTATTCAATAAAAACCCTGGAAGGATACAGACCTGCATATAATAAATTAATATACACATACATAAAGATTTGCATAAATATGTATGTTAATATTATATATCAGTGCACAAATAAGCATGCACATTTTTATGTTTTTGTGATGCTTCCATTCTTTATCATCTGCAGTTTTGAGGAAATTAAGTCCTGAGGAAAATAATTTGAGAGATATTTTTCTCAGTTTAAGGATGAGACATAGCTATCATCAGTTGGGATTTATAGAGGGAAAATTAATTCATTACATGCAAGGGGTGCCTTGGAGCTTAGGGCTTAGGGCCTAAGGGCTTAAGGGGTGCCTATAGTTGTAAAATGTCTATATCCAAATTTGTAAGGTGACATAAGATTTTCCAAAGTGTTTTTTTTTTTTTTCTAATTAGAGGATAATTCCTTTACAATGTTGTGCCGGTTTCCCCTATACAACAATGTGAATCAGCCAGAAGTATAAATATATCCTCTCCCCTTTGAGCCTTCCTCTCACCTCTACCCCATCCCAGCCCTCTAGGCCGTCACAGAGCACCAAGCTGAGCTCCATATGCTGCTTCCCATTAGATATTTATTTTACACATGGTAGTGTGCATATATGGAGAAGGCAATGGCCACCCACTTCAGTACTCTTGCCTGGAAAATCCCACGGGCAGAGGAGCCTGGTAGGCTGCAGTCCATGGGGTCACGAAGAGTCAGACACGACTGGGCGACTTCACTTTGACTTTTCACGTTCGTGCATTGGAGAAGGAAATGGCAACCCACTCCAGTGTTTTTGCCTGGAGAATCCCAGGGATGGGGGAGCCTGGTGGGCTGCTGTCTGTGGGGTCGCACAGAGTCGGACATGACTGAAGTGACTTAGCAGCAGTAGCAGCAGCAGTGTGCATATATGAGTCCTACTCTCTCAATTCGTCTTATCCTCTCCTCCCCACACTGTGTCCTCAAGTCTGTTTCTACATCTGCATCTCTATTCCTGCCCTGCAAATAGGTTCATCAGTACCATTCTTATAGATTCCATATATATGTGTTAATATATAATATTTGTTTTTCTCTTTCTGACTTTACTGTGTTTAATAGGCTCCAGGTTCATCCAGCTCACTACAACTGATGCAAATTTGTTTCTTTTTATCGTCGATAATATTCCATTGCATATATGTACCACAACTTCTTTATCTATTCATCTATCAATTAAGTAATCAGATACAGATCTGTTTCAATTTCATTACTACTCTAAGTAATGAGGAAAAATTCTAAACTATACAGCTTTCCAAGATGAACACTGGATTTGTTTGAATAGGTTATCTACATTGGGTAGGTTATCTACTGCAATAATAAACCTCAAAATGCATAATGGTTCAAAACAATAGAAGTTTGTATCATGATTGTGTGAATGAATAGGTTATTGGGGTTGTCCCTCATCCATGTAGTTGTTCAGGACCCATTTTCAACACGTGGTGTCTGCGGTCTACTTCGTTTTCAGCTCCATTCAAGTGAGCATCAATGGAACAAGAATATGTGAGATGTGCATGAAATGTTTTACAGACCAGGCATTAGCGTGGCATATATCACTTTCAGTCACATGTTATTGGCCACAGCTCAATCAAATAGTCATGCTTTACTGCCAGGAGTTCTTAGGAATGTAGTCTAGCTGTCTGCCCAGAAGAGGAAATGAGCTTTGGTAGACAGCCAGCGGTCTGGATTACATTCACCTTCTTTGCACTAGTGATAACAGGTACTAGGGTTTGGGTAGAAAGGTGGTCTAGATTGGCATGGACTAGTTGCACAAACATAATGTTAACTGCATACTAAATATTTTTAGTCTATAAACATGTTTTCACAATGTATACACTAATACCACTAACTGGGAAATGTAGTGAAAGCTACTCAGTAAAGCATATTATATATAAATTAATCTAAAAATAATTTTCATTCACTTTGTTACATTGAAAATATAAGAATAGCTTTGGGAATGGTGGAGCTTGTCCCTGAACCAAAACATGGTTCAAGAGTAACAACATGTACTGTAGTAAGATATAACAGCATGAAATAGGCTATATAAATTCAAAAACATCTCACAATTCCATTCGCTCTGTGTCAATGAAAACACACACACATTTTTCTCTGAAAGTGAAAATTAAACACAGGCTCTGATCATGGTATACAAAGAAAGTTATTATACCATATCCATATGAAAGGGTTCTTCAAACATTTAATTCTACAAATTGATCCTATGTCAGAGCTTCACTCAGGGGTTGATATTCAGTCACATTTTCCATTCCTATTTCTGACATGTTTAAAGTCAGTCCGTCTGTCCTCAGCTCCATGAACCTCCAGAAGAAGCAGACAGTTCCCTCTGACTCTCTACCTGTTGTTTCAATAGAATTCATCGCCCAGTGCACCCTCCTCTTTTCTGATAGTTGATCTAGCCCTGCCCTCTTACCTGATTCTCACAGTTTCCAAAGCGTCCTCCGTGTCCCAAACATTCTCAGCACATTTCATTTTGGTTCCTCATCCTGAACCAAATTAGCAGTTCCCCCCTCCCCTACTCTGTCCTATAATATCCCTTAGCCCTGAGTTGTCCTTTCTCTGTACTCCAGTGGAAATAGAAAGTTTCCTCAGAGGCCCAGTTAAAATGTCCTTCCTCTCTCAGCTGCCTCCATTAGAACCTCTCATTTAATTTTTGGCTGCATCTACTAATTCTAAAAATAGTGTTCGTACTTAACACCCCATTAAGTAAATTCCCTTAGGAACATACTTCCTTTAAATTAAAGCAGGTATATTTAAATCAGAGGAAAGCTCTGTTCCTTTTGCCCACACTATCATATTGCTAACACAAACCTAGTGGAAGCTGCCATCTTTCACTGTAACTTCCATCAGAATCTTTGCCTTGGTCCTCCCAATTAGACACAACCCTGAATCTCACATCACAGAGGTAGAATCTAAGCCACCCTACACCATGTGACACAATACACAAGATTATGTGTGCACCCAAAATAATGTATGTGTAAAGAGAACATAAAAGGTCATGATTTGGCCAAACACAGAAATTCTGTGATTCCAAAATTCACTTTTGGTTTGACATAAAAATACTACTGCCCCACAATGAAACCTGGCCTCAGGCTTTCTTACATCAGTGCTTTTTCTGGTGAGCTGGTTCAGTCCACTGCTTCTTTGCTCAATACACAGCCATACCTTGGGAATTCCCAAAGCAGGAGAGCCTGGGGCAGGGCTACCTTCTCTCACCTAGTTTGGAGCTTGGAGGAAAAGCAGTACCCCTCCTGACCTGACAAAATCTTTCCAGTGCTTGCCTGTTCCAGGCCGTGAACTTACTGGCCTGCAATTTTCTAGTGTTGCTGTTTCCTCACATTGCCATTTTCCATTCTTCGGGGATACGGCCTGTATAAAGTTAGCCTTTGAAAATGTCAACAAAGGCTTTTTCTCTAGTCGGTCTCCTTTCTTCTCTGCTCTCATTTCTTGGGAGGCACTGTGAGGGCTCCTCTTGGCACCTTGTCGATTTCCTAAGCAGCTAACCTTTCAATAATATTAATGCCGCCTTGTGGTTATCTATTTCTCAGTTCATCATTTTCAACCTTTGTTTGCTGGGATTCATTTATGAGGTTGTGTTCTTAAGATCCTGGAGTTTAATAGAGACCAACCTGATTCAGGGCCCACAACCAGAATTTCTAGCTAACAAATGAGGAACAAAATAGGTGGATATTTATTTTTCTATTGATTGAATTTCCAATAGCTCTACCTTGAATTTGATCTAGAAAAAAGAGATGCAGAAAATCATAAATGTTCTTGCCTTGTTTAATATTTTCTATCTCAAAATCCTCCTTGTCAGCCTTGTGAGAAAGTAACTTTTCCAGTAATATTAGTCTTCTTTTGAGCTTGCAGCATGGACAGTTCTGGCAATCTGTATTGCTGTGAGTTACCACCCTATTAGAAGGCTATAGGATGGAGTAATTGAGATTTCAGGCCACAAAACCATCCTGTGCAGGTTCAAGTACCAACTCTGTTACATCTTACCCGTGTCCTTCTGCAGTTTGTTTAAATAACAGTTTTCCAGTTTGCAGGATGGCAATAATAATACCTATCTTACTGGTTTTAATGAGAAAACACATTAGATATTATTGTCATTATTTTTCTTATTTATTTTTTCTGAAGGAATATTTTCACTACTTAATATTCTTGAATGCCCAAATTTCTTTACTTAATTAAATGTTTCTAAAGACCAGGCTCCCTTTTTTATTATAGTGCCACAAATTTTGTTAATGATATCTCAGATGCCTTGTTTCTTCTTGTCATAAAGATGTAAGAGCTAACTGGATTGTTTGACTGTAGATCTCTTTATGTATGGAGAAGAAAATGGCAACCCAATCCAGTATTCTTGCCTGGGAAATCCATGGATAGAGGAGCATAGCAGGCTACAGTACATGGAGTTGCAAAGAAGTTGGACATGACTTAGCTACTAAATAACAACTGTTCATATATATAAAGACGGGGCCAGGGAAGTCTCATCCCATATTACTTCCTTCATTGAGACCTCTCTATCCCTTCATGGTTCAAACTTGCAGCAGGGATTCAGTCTGTCACATGGGTTGATGCAGATGTAGAACAGAATTTGGATAAAAACATAGCTAAGGGTTGACAGGGTTATTTGATTATCCGACACCCTTCTCAGTGATTTTTCTTTCTAGGGCTCATTCACACAACTTAAACATATGAAAAATGTGTATATCATTATCATAATTTATATTGTAACTGACTGTTGTAAGCTATATTTTCTAAAAAAATGGGCAGTTAGGATAACTGAATATGTGACCTTTAGTCTGTGGAACATGTTATTGGGAATGGGTAATTTTCACTTTTCAAGAAGAACATTTGCTATTTTAATTAAACATAATAAAATAAAATGATATTAATAATGTTAAAAAAAACACAAACATACAGTTTAAACACCTGCCATTCAGTCATTCAACAATCACTGCTTGGGAGCACAATGTCAGAGACGGGGAAGGCACATCCCAGAGTTCATGCAGGTGAAAAGGTCAAGTAGGAAAAACCCTGATTTTGCAGAGGATGTATGGGGTGGGGCGTCTAGGTAGGTAGGCATCTTCCCTTCCTTGCACCCAGTTAGCTCACCCAGCCACCCAGCTAAGACACTGTCCTTCTCACTCTAAGGAGAAGGGGAGAATGTTTTCAAAGTTAACATTGAGAAGGTTGCCTCTGCTCTTCCTTCAGTAGTAAAAGAAAAGGAAAAAATTCATCCTATCACACCCTCTTGATTCGCAGAAGACCATCATTTTTCTCCTTTCTATTTCTGTTCTCATCGTGTCACCCTTGTTATGTCATTTGACTTCCTTCTGCCTCAGGTTCCTCATTTGCAAATGAAGATAATGATGTCTGTGTCGACCTGTTCACAGAGATATCTTTGCAGTTAATAGGGGTGTCAGGACAAAGGTACATGGAGCACTTTAGAGAAATACTCTACAAGAAAAATCAGTATAACATTTTTATTAATCATATGGTACTGGGTTGCCAGAACGTCTCAAAGGAAGACTCATTTTGCATCCAACTGCTGGATCTCTACTATTTGTAGAGTAGTCTGAATTATCTTCCTCCCACCGAAGGTGAAAGCTGCTGTGGTTAATAAATGGTATGGGAGACAACATACTCCTTTTCTGAAAGGCTTACTATTACCTTGACCAGCGTGGAGAAAAGACCACATGAGCCTCACAGAATGATTAGAACTCTTTAATCCTGGAGGGATGGTCTTTGTATCAATTACATTTTAAGCCTTGTATGCGAAGAACTGTATTCTGTCACTAAACCCTCTTTTAGCAGCTTTAACAACCTACAGAAAGTAAGTGAAAAGCGTGCCTGGTGCCGTAGATGAAACAGTGTTAGAGCATTGATGATGTCTGGTTCTTTTCTTTGGGGAGGGAAATCCCCTTCTAAATTCTTAAAATAGCAGTTGGCTTTCATTAAATCTATTCAGAGTTAAGGGTCTGAGGATCTTGAGTGACCCCTTTCTTTGGGAATGGAGCACATTTTAATAGGCTTTTTCCTGTCTGTGGTCCCAGAAAGATTTAGCCGCTGGCAGGCCTCCTGAATTGCTGGGATTTGTAAAGGAAAGAATTGATTACAGCCTTCCTCTAATTCTTTCTCTTTCTTTAATTTCTTTTTTCCCATTTCACACAAAGAATGAGAAAGATATTCTGAGTTTCCTCTTATTGAGATATAGTTGGCCTTTAGGGCAGACATTTTAGCATTGAACTTTTATTAACCTCTACTGGGTTTGACAAAAATTATTTTTTTTTTTCTTTTCTTCCTAAATATGAGGCTAAAGAGTTCCTTTTTACTAAGCTTCTTCCCCAGAATTGTAAGTAGTAGAGAGAAAACAAAAGTTTGGGGATTTATTTTTATTATTTTATTTTGTTTTGGTTTTTTTTGTTGTTGTTTTTGTTTGGGGTTTTCTCTTTTTTTTTTTTTTTTTTTTGGCTTTGTCCATTGAATTGTATCTATATGCTCTTAAATATAGAACTTAATATAGGAGTTAACACATGCTGATGAAAATACCCACCCCTACCCAAACCTCCTTCCTTTCTTCTTCTTAGTGCCCCTTCTCTCACCTCCTTCAATAACACCTTTCTCCTGTCTAATTCCTGCTCCTCCTTCCAAGATGCACTCCTAGGTGTTCCCCCAGCACATCCAACTTATCTCAGGATAGCACTCTTAAAATTTCTCGTGTATTTCAATACCTTTCCTGCTATACACTCAGGACAGGGGCTGTGGATTTTATACCATTTTATTCCCAAATGCTTCACACAGTGCAGTGCTGTGCTTAATCACTCAGTCATGTCCAACTCTTTGCTACCCTATGGACTGTAAGCCCGCCAGGCTTCTCTGTCCAAGGGGATTCTTCAGGCAAGATTACTAGAGTGCCATGCCCTCCTCCAGAGCATCTTCCCAACCCAGGAATCGAACCCAGGTCTCCCACATTGTAGGTAGATTCTTTACCATCCTAGCACAGTGACTGGGTCCTAATAAAAATTCAAATCATATTTATCAATTGCATGAATTAATTAATAACATTTAAAGGTACACTTGTATTCCCTGGTGGCTCAGATGGTAAAGCGTCTGCCTGCAATGCAGGAGACACTGGTTCAATCCCTAGATTGCGAAGATCCCCTGGAGAAGAAAATGGCAACCCGCTACAGTATTCTTGCCTGGAAACTCCATAGACTGAGACTGGTAGGCTACAGTCCATGGGGTCGCAAAGAGTCGGACAGGACTGAGCAACTTCACTTTTACTTCCACTTTAAAGGTATATGAGAATATCATATATTAATGTTTCTTTGTGCCAGGCACTGAGCTCAGTGTTTCTAGATATTACCTTATTAAATATTCATAATTCTATATGATAGCTTTTTTAAAAATATGTTACAGAAATGCTTAAAGAGAGTAAGTGAATTATGAAGGTGATAGAGTTAGTAAATGATGACCTAAGGTTATTCCCCATACTGTATACTCATGTAGTCTAATACATAGAGATATATAGTCATACAGTCCCTCAAACCAGGAGCAGCCCTGACTGAACAGCAAAGCAGTGTTTCAAAGATTGCCTTACCAAGGGAGGTGTAGTTTATAGAATTCATAGCAGAGATGAGAGGGTAATTTTTAGTTAATATTGAACAATTCAGTAGCATTTAATAATACGAAAGTCATTCCTGTGCTCAATTAAGACTGCTATCCCACAGGTCACTTACCTAGCTGTTTTGTGCCGTAGATAATTATTTGCGTGCTAGTCTCTAAAGCTTGTCCAAAAAACAGTGAAGACAGTAAGAAAAGAAAATGTAATCAGCTGTTTGACTGCTCTGATTTTCTAATTTACACAGGTGAAAAGTTAGCCAAACAAAGAATTGAAGACTGTCTGATGAATCTTAAGAAAAATACCATCCCCTGAAGTTCTAGTGATTTCTAGTCACTACTGACCATGTAGATTTGAACCAATACCTCCTTTTTCTAAATTGATTGATTTTCCTTCTCATAGGCAACATTTTATTTTCTAACCTGAAGCACTTCTATGCCTGACTGGAATATTTTTGCATTTGATTAATGTTTTCATTTGACTTTCAATGAGGTCTCAAAACAGTTTGGCTTGTCACAGTCAAATTATTTAAATATCCTCTGAAAAAAGTATGTGGAAACTAAAATCAGATGCATGTGAACCTGAAAAACCAGTGGTGACATTTCCTGAACTTGTTATATTTTTATGTCTAAATTAATCATTTCACAATTTTTTTAAGTTGATGTTCAGCTTCTTAAATACAGTGATTATTGGACGCCTTAATGGAAAAGTTTTAATTTTTAACTGACCCAGAAGTTGTTTTCTGGTAAGGATTTATGTTCCTTTTTAAAATGTTCTTTGTAATTTCAACAGTACAAATATAGTATGTCATCGACTCATATTAAGATTTGTTTCCCTTATTTTTTTAACACACACAAAAAAACAATTTAACACA